>NC_083225.1:126165163-127516663 GCF_032191835.1 Heteronotia binoei
AATTATCTTGTTATTTAGATTTTATACTAGTTTGAACCCTGTATTTTTAATGTTAATATTGTGTATTGTTTAAAATTAAATTTAATTATTTTAAAAAGACCAACAAAGTCTAATTCAGGGTATAAACATTTGTATGCACACAGATTAAGTGTTATACCCAGAATTAGACTTGGTTGGTCTAAAAAGAAGAAGAAGAAGAGAAGCCAGCACAGTCCCTCTGTTTGTTTTACATTCCTTTCATAAGTCATTTGCATAGTCAAGAGTAATCTAGAACCTTTTGTTTCCTGAGTTAGTCTGAAGAAGTTGATAGAAATACAGCAGATGGTTACATTCAGCAACTCCTGTGAGTAAATTGCCCAAGTGAGATCACAAAAGTATGTGCTTGCAAACTGCATTTATTTTGACTTCTTTGTGAGTGTGTGTGTTCACTTTCATTTAGTGGAAGTGCAGCCAGCTGCTGGGGCACAAGGAAATGAAGACTGTATTTAGGGGAGCTGGGCTGCTGTATTTTTATTTGTTTTAGGAAATGGGAAAATCTCCTAGCTCCACCCCCAAAGTCCCCAGGTATTTTCTGAGTTGGACCTGGCAAAGGCAGCATGCATCACTGAAAGCAAGGCAAATATTTATTTACATTATTTATAGTCTATCTTTCTCACTTGGATGCAACACGGATTACATAGAGTGAAATAATGCAATCAATGGATGGGATATTCAGTAAACAACACAATGGGATTAGGGTTCTAGAACCAACTAGAAGTCTAAAAACAGAAACTGAAACAAAGTATTAAAATGATGCAAAATCTCATAGCAGGATCCTAGTGTCAATAGGCTATACACAGTAGTATAGACCACAATCCCTAATAATTTTTCTAAGTAACTTTGTGAATAATTTAGTACTGTGCAAGTCTATTGCCTGTGTAGAAAAGCTATGTTGAATAAGTTTTGCAAAGTTTGAGGAAAGCCAGGGGAGTGGGAGCATCCCTGACCTCCTTAGGCAGGCTGTTCCACAAGGTGATGGGTCACAATGGAGAAGAAATGTACTGTATATAGGCAGTTGCTGATTTGCCCATTTCCAGGTTGGCTACTGCAGAAGACCCTGCTCCAATGAACAAAGATGTCATGATGGAGCATAGGAGGAAAGGCGGTCTTGCAGGGATGAGGTCCAATGGCCATGAAAGGCTCTGTATGCAATAGCAAATAGCTTAAATTGAGCAGAGTAACATGCTGGGGAATCAGTAATAAATAAAAGCCCAACCATGGTGGCAAATCTGAGAATTTTCATTAGTTGGATGTGGCCTACACAGGATTGGCTCTGCACTGTCTCTGGCATGCCATTAGCCTTCCCAACCCTCCCGCCCTGGTGAGGGACCCCAGGATTTCCAGCCTCTTCCCCCGCTCCCCCCAAAAAGAAAGCAGGGGGAGGGGGAAAATGGCACCAAGGAGCGTGGCCTGGTGAGTGGCAGGGGCCACGCTCCAGTGGTGTTTGTCCCGGGCTGACCGCCCTCTGGCCGCTTTTGGCCTTGCTCCCTCGGTGAAGGAGAACCAGTTGTCTCCTTCGGGTCCTCTTTTCTTTCGGGTCCTCTTCCGGCTTGGCTTCCGGTCCGCGGTGTTTCTGGCCCGGCCTGCTACAGCCTGGGGATGTCGCGGCAGGCCTTGAGGCGGTTGCGGGGGGAGCTGCGCAGGCAGGCACTGCCGGAGGCCGAGGAGGAGGAAGAAGAGGAGGAGGAGCAGTAGCAGCAGCTCCCGGCACGGTCTGGGCAGGATGGAGCGAGTGGCAGTTGAAGGAAGCCCCGGCAAGAGGCGGCAGGGCGCGTTGCCAACCTCTTCGAGCTGGTGAGAGGCCCGGGAGGGCTCGGCATCGCGTGCGCTGCTTCCTTCCCTTCAGCGGCTCTCGCGGAGAGGAGGGGGCGTCTCGGCTGGGCTGGGCTCCGAGCTAGGGTTGCCAAGTCCAATTCAAATATCTGGGGACTTTGGAAGTGGAGCCAGGAGACTTTGGGGGTGGAGCCAGGAGTTCAGTTATGCTTGTCACACCCTTGCTCCTGGTTCCGCCCCTAATGTCTCCTGGCTCCACCCCCAAAGTCCCCAGATATTTCTTGAATTGGACTTGGCAACCCTACATGCCATTGGCTGATTCTGCTGTCCCCTGCCTGCCTGTCAGGCAAGAACCCCACCAGAAAGAAGCCACTGACCTTTGAGCAAGACAGATCTATGCTGACAGATTCTCCTGCGGGGGGGGGGGGAGTTACTGATCACTACTGCCTCTCTTCAGGGCCTGTTGTAGGAGGTCCAGGACAGCCCATCTTTCCCCCCCACACACACACAAACAATGTTGCCACTAAACAAACAGTGAAGCAAACAGTAAACTGTGAGAGACATGTTCATGAAACAAAACAGTAGTAGTTCCTTCTTCTTCAACTGACACAAAAGGAATGTTCATTCACAGCAGGGAGAGGCCAGTTACAGCAGCAGATAAACAGGCTGCAAATACTCTTCACTCTTTCTATTAAAATTAGGCTACAGTGGGCTTATATGATAGAATGGACTCTGAGGGAGAGGCCTTTCCTCCTGGGGAACCACTCTTGCCAATCCCCAGGTGAGGGCTGGAGATCACTCAGAGTTACAACTGCTTTCCAGATGGCAGAGATCAACTCCGCTTGAGGTGTGTGTGTGTTGGGGGGAATGAATGCCTTCATTTGGGTGGGTGAGAAGACAGCAAGGCTTGGGGGGCACTCACCTAGAAGCCTTTGGTGATATCTTTCCAGGTTGCTTGAAAATTCCTAAGGTATTACTACAGGCTTCTGAGGGAGTGGTCTTTCCTCCTGGGGATCCACTGTTGCTAATCTCTAGATGAGCAACCAGAAAAAAAGTCACACGGAAAGACGGAATGGGGAAAAACTGTAAAGCTCCTTGTATAACCGGCTTAGCCACCACTCAGCAACAATAGTTGTTGTATCTTCAATAAAGTTGTGATTACACTCTTATGTTGTAAATCCATATAGCAATAAGCCTTAGAAAAGTGTGGACTGATACAGGTTTATAATGCTGATTCTAATGAGATTGAGAGTACAGCAGTGTAACATGGAGAAGGATGTGTTTTGAATGAAATAAGCTTTGGCTGGGATAAAGCGTTGGAGCGAAACAGGAGAATTACATCGATTAAACCTGTCGCACTATTGATTAAATCGCTGCATATAAACATATGTATGCAGCTGAAGAAGAAGAACGTGTTTTGTGGATGTATGGCATTATAAACCTGTATCAGTCCACACTTTTCTAAGGTTCATTGCTATATAGAATAAAAAACTGGATTTACAATATAAGAGTGTTTAATCACAACTTTATTGAAGATACAACAACTATTGTTGCTGAGTGGTGGCTAAGCCGGTTATACACAGAGCTTTACGGTTTTCCCCCAATCTCCAGATGAGGGCTGTAGAAGCTGACTGGGTGATTCAAACCAGCCTAACCTGCCTCATGGGGTTGTTGTTCAGATCAAAGGGGGGAAAGGAGATGAGAATGATGTAAGCTGATGTAATGGCTTAGGACTCCTCCCTATTAAACAGTCTGTCAGAGAGAGACTGTTGGTCTGAAAGGTATCATTTCAGGCCTCTGAGGCAGAACTCATTGGGATCAGTCCTGACTATGGCTGCCAGTTCCAGGTTGGTTGGAAATTCATGGAGATTCTGTGGTGGAGTTTGAGGAAGGCATAGGAGTTAGGGCTTCAGAGTGGGGCTTGCTAGGCTCAGGTTCTTGCTATGGAAGCTGACTGGATGATTTCAGACCAGTCATAGACTTTCAGTTTAACCTGCCTCACAGGGTTGTTGTTCAGATCACATGGGAGAGAAGAATGAAGTAAACTGCTTTGGTCCCCTCCCCACTGTGAAGAAAGACTGTAATTTTCCTATGTAGAGGCTGCAGGGAGGGGAAGGTGATGTAAACCTGAAGTCAGAGGGGCAGATAAAGGGAAGGAGATAGGCTTGCCAACTCTAGGTTAGGAAATTCCTGGAGAATTAAGGAGTGCAGCCTGGAGAGGATGGGTGGGACCTCAGACAGGAACAATGCCATGGTCTCCAAACTAACAATATCCCCTGGGGAAACCATATTTGCCAATCTCCAGGTGAGGGCTCGAGATCATCCAGAATTACTACTAATATCCAGATGGCCAAGATCACTTCCCCTGGAGACAATGGCTGCTTTGCAGGGTGGACAGATAAGCAGGGTGCTTATGACCAACAATGTTATCAGAGACAGACGGTTGGTCTGAAAGATATCACTAAAGTTCTCTGAGGCAGAACTCATTAGGGTCAGTCCTGACTATAGCTGGCAGTTCCAGGTTGGTGGGAAATTCCTGGAGATTCTGTGGTGGAGTTTGAAGAGGGCATAGAAGTTAGGGCTTCAGAGTGGGGTCTGCCAGACCTAGGTCCTTGCTGTGGAAGCTGGGTGATTTCTGACTACTCACAGACTTCCAGCCTAATCCACCTCACAAAGTTGTGAGAGGAGAATGATGCAAGCTGCTTTGATCCCCCCCCCCACACACACACTGTGGAGAAAGATAGCCTGTGTAGAGGTTGCAGGGGAGGGGGAAGGTGATGGAAAGCTGAAGTCAGTGGGGCAGATAAAGGGAAGGAAATAGGGTTCAATTCATCAACAATAGCCATATCAACTCAACCCTAGTTCCTATGGAATAGGCCATGACATAGTAACATAGTAACTTTGAAAACATGCCATATATATTTATAGGAGCAACATACAGGTGACTAGCCCACCCTGCTTATATGTGTCCTAATCAAAATTAGCATAGTACCTATGCACAATTAAACTCATATGCATATACATAGGTTCTGTATTCAAACTGCAAAAAATATGCTTAGGCAAATACAGAGCCAGCATGCTCAACTGCTGGCTCACTGCCTCCGTGCACATATATGTCATTTGTATAGGACTAATACCCACAACAAAAGTACAGGAGAGAAGCAGGTTAATCTCCTCTCATGTAAGCATATTTCCAATTTTTATACCTGTGCTCATGGAGTGCCATGTAAAGACATCCCTCTCTCCACAACTTACCACACAACAATGATAAGCATGTGCTAACTTCTGTCAGAAGGGATGTGATGTACTCTTATTATGGTAGCACTTATTCCTTAGTGTACAGGCAGAGATCTGTTTTCACACCTTCAGACACTTGGAAATGTGAGAAGCAGCCTTGACTTAACCTTTATTCTTCAGCTTTATGATCTGGTAAATTTAAGTGATAAGAATGCAGACTTAAGACTAATAAACATGCCAAACCAACCTTTAGGGACTTGGACTTAGTTCCATTTTATTTAATTTGGAATGATAAAAATTATGGATTAGCATCATTATTTCTTTGGCTCAGCTCCTAAACATATTCACTGTAACTGTTTTCATTTAGGGTACATTTGTTTAGCAATGAGGAACTTATTTTTAACAATTTCCCTTTGGAACTCCTTTGGCTGCTTCTGTGAAAAACACTGGAGAGAGCTGTGGGGAGTTTGCTCTTTTTGTGTCTTTGCTTTGTGGACATTAGAAACTGAATAGCTCTTCATGACTCGATTGAAAATAATAAGAAAATCCAAATATTGATTTCAGATATATCACTATATTTATGAAGGTGTCGTCAAAGTCAGTAGCTGTCCTGTATACATGGAAATATAGTTTCAGCTGAACCTTTGAAATGTTGCCCAGGAAATGCTGCCCGCATATTCTTCTGTCAAATAGCTATGCCATTGGTTTATAGAGCTCCTTATATGTTGTAATGCTTGCAAACTGAACTGCAACAGTGCATCTTTTTGTTCAAAATTTAGTTTGGTTTCAATAATTTCTCTAGCCAATCAAAACAAATAACTATCTTGAAAAAGCTTACAGACCTTTCATAAACACTGCATTCTTGGGCTTTATCGGTTTGCCTTTCATAAGGTTAGTATATTTACTTGACAAAAATAAAATGAAGAAAGCACTTTGACATATCTAACTTAGAAAAAGAGAAAGAAATGATGTAGAAAAGGGAACACACCAGTCTACTACAATTGATCATGTGAAATTTGTTTTAGTTTTCCCTCCGCTTAATTAATTCCAAAAGGGACCACTTCATTATTGAGTTGTTTCATATGGTTTTGTTTAACTATTGTCTCATTTTCATAATTCTGTTTTGTTGTTTCTCATTGATTTCAATGGAAGGCCCTCCCTTTGTATTGGGTCTGTACCTTCAAAGTTTTCCAGCCAAATGGGAGGAAAGATCAGTTTCTGGTAGACTGTAGTAAAAGGTAAAGGTAGTCTCCTGTGCAAGCACCTGTCATTTCCAACTCTGGGGTGACGTCACATCACGACATTTCACAGCAGACTTTTTACAGTGTGGTTTGCCATTGCCTTCCCCAGTCATCTATACCAAGGGTGGCCAACGGTAGCTCTCCAGATGTTTTTGCCTACAACTCCCATCAGCCCCAGCCAGCATGGCCAATGGGAGTTGTAGGGGGAAACATCTGGAGAGCTACCATTGGCACCCCTGATTTATACTTTCCCCCCAGCAAGCTGGGTACTCATTTTACCAACCTCAGAAGGATGGAAGGCTGAGTCAACCTTGAGTCAGCTACCTGAACACAGCTTCCACCAGGATCACATATCTGACATTCAGATATATGGAGGAATTGATACAGAAGATTCCAAACCATAACACAGATAGCATTACACCTACTTAGCTTAAAGAGCGGTAGCATGAGGAAGAGGTATATTGGCAAGGCAGCAGCATTGATGTCACAGTGAAGGCAAGGCATATAGGAGGGCAGGCAGTGACATGAGGACCTTGAGACAGATTGGTTGGATGGGAAATTTATTTATTTATTTACACTATCTATACTCCACTTTTGTGCTCTCATCTGAGCCACCATGGTGTCCAACAAGCTAAAAACCATTAAAACGAGCAAAAAAAATTAAATCATTAAAACAAAACCAAAGCTAAAATATGCATACAAAACTTAAACACAACAATTAGAACATTAGGCAAGAAGCAGGGTATGACAGCCCCATCAACTTCCTTCCCTCAGAGGCAAGATTTCCCTCCATTTCTCTTTCCCTTTACTGACACAGCTACCCAAATAATGTGTTTTCTTCTTTGCCGAAGAACTCTGGTTGTTCAATTCTGCCACAGTACAATATTTTGACTATTGGTTCAGCCCATGAAGTTGGGGGAAGAATCACAAGCCTCCTTTAATTTAAACAATTTAAATGGCATTCAGGGTGTTTGGAAATAAAATATTTTATTTAACATAGAGGGGAAAGGTCAGGTGAAACCAGGGGGTGAAAATTTCTGAGGTAAATCAAGATAGATAACTCTGAGCTAAAATCAGTACATGCACAGACTTTAGTTCTTCTGTTTCAGGCTAATGAGAATTTCTTAAGTTATTCTGAGTTACTGAAATCTTTATGTCGAGAGGCATTTGTTCCAGTGTTTTCTCAAACACTCTAAGGCTGGGTCCAGACCAGCAATTTAAGCTGACACAGGTACAGTTCACAGACGGATTAAAAAATCAAGTCCAAATGTGCACATCTGCCTCCTATCCAACTCCCATACTTAGGCTCTGAGGTGGCTCAAAAAATGGTAGGAAATTATTTTGCCGCACTCCATCCGCCTTTCTGGGTGCAGAAAGTGAGAGTGGGTTAAGCATCTGTAATGAGATAAAAAAAACAGAGTGCAAGTGAGGCAGATTGGCAGTGCAAACCTGACAATCCACTCTAGGTGCTCACCAGTATTCTTAAAAAAAAAAAAAGTCCCTAGATGCATGGGCGCATGAGCACCTAGCCACTGAAAAAAAGTAAGGAACAAAAGAAACTCAAACCACACTAAGGGGGCAGTGTGTAACAACCAACTGCGCTGAAGCACCCCTTGTGTGAGATACAGGTGCCTTGTGCAAGAACATCTGATCACTCTTCGTCCACTCCAGTTTTGGGCAGCACAGTTTGGGGCACCTCCTCTGCCCCCCAAAGCTGTCCATCTGTACCCAATCTAATGCACTTTTTTTGAGCATTCTCTGACTCTTTTTGGTTTTCAGAAGGCTGGTACACTCTTTCAAGTACCAAACCTCTTCTCTTGAAACATCAGTTTTTGTCTTGAGTTTTTAACTGACTACTAAGGTGTCTACAGGCAGTTTCTAACCACGCCAGACCAGAGACCTCTGCAGTCTTCAGTTATAACTCCCTCTTTGACAGGGTAGGGAAATTCCCCTCTCACTAGAAGATTTATTCCCTTTCTCAGCACTGAATTTGGAAACTGTCAGTAATTCGGCCCCTTCCCAGCCTGGCGGTCCACAGACCGCTGTGGCTGGGGGCCGTCCATTGCCTCCCCGTGCGGAGGAGAGGCAATGGTTTTTTCCGAAGGTGGGGGCGAGGAGCGGCCTTATAAGGCTGCTCCCGCCCCCAATCACGCAGTTCCTTTTCGTTGTCGGCCGAGGCAGCAGCGTTGCGCTGTCGGCCGAAAGGAGCGAGGCGTGCGGCTATTTCAAGCCCACGAGGCTCCTGTGCGGGCGGTTGTTCTTCGCGGCGTCGCTGTGCCGCGTTTTGCCCTAGGCTCCGCAGGCTTGTCGGGGCAGCGGCCGTGTGTGTGGCTGCCTGTTGGGCGACGTCGGGAAACGCGCTTCGGAGGCGTTCGGGTGCTCAGCGGCCTGTCAGGCTTGGTGACCAGCGTGGAGTGAGGCGTTTGGGTGGCCGTGAGGCTTCGCGGCGCCCCTCCCCCTCATTTCGGCTTTTATTGGTGGGCTGGTCGTGTTTGGCTGGGAGGCTCCCCAGGGGGCCTGGTTAGGCTGCAGGGGCTGCTTGGCTTTGCCAGCTTGCTGGGGGATTTAGCCATTCCTACCCCTCCCCCTCCCTCCTCTCACGAGTTTGGGGTCTGGCCTGCCATTTGCTGGTAGGCAGGCTCTCTTTTCTTGGGCCGCTTAGTGGGTGCCAGGGTCTGGCTTATTGGGTGTGCAAGCCCCTTCTTTCTACTTCACTGGTTAGGGTGAATTTTTCGGCACCCCACCTCACTCTCCTTGGTGGAAGGGTAGAGGATAAGGGAACGAGTGAGCCACTTAGCTGTCACCTATTTGATTACTCAGGGCGGGTGCATATTTACAAAAAAAAAAAGAGAGAGAGAGAAGCAGCAATGGGGCCTAAGAAGGGCCAGGGGAATAAAAAGGGCAAGCAGCCCGCTAAGCGCCCTGTAAAGCGACCCCACCCTGAGCCGCCCCCGCCCGAAGAGACGGAGGAGGCCCGTACCAGGCAGGCCATTATCGATCAGCTAGCTGCCCTGGAAGAAGCAATGGGCTTGCCGGGCCCTTCGCGTAGGGTTGCTGGTTTGTTGGGCCCTGGCAGGGCTGCCACCATTTCTTTTCAAAAAGAGGTACTGGCCAGACTGTCTGTATTGCAGGGTGCGGAGGCAGGCAGTGCTGCTGTGAACCCAGGACTCCCTCCAGAGGACGAGCCGCGAGAGGAACCGGAGGCTGTCGTGGTGGTGCCGCCGGTTAGTGAAGGTAAGCTACCTGCTGCATAACAGGGCGCGGCTTGGCCATGGGGCCCGTGGGGGCCCAGTTCAGTTGTGGGTTCGCAACCAGGTGCAGCTCCTCATGCGTTTGGTCATAATTATGCATTTTCATCGCCTTCCTTGGGTATGCAGGCAACACAAAGTTCCCTTGCTCAGGCTGGCACTCCTTCGGCGACATCGGTCGCTGGAGGTTCGTGGCCAACTTGGGGTTTACCCCCCGGAGCCAGTGGTTTTGGATCTGGTTTTGGGGTGGTTGGCCAGGGGCCGGCGGGGGAGGTTTGGCCGTGGGGATGGCAGCGGTCCTCTTCCACGCCTGTTTCGTGGACTGGGCAGCAAGCTGGTTTTTGGGGGTTCCCACCTCATCCACCAGTTCCCTACAGCGCATTGGATTTCCATGCTGTTCCATTCGGGGACCCTGCCATGCCCTTGGGCGATCACCTTACCGCTGCCACCCGGGAAAAAATCCTCAAAGGCGAATACGTAGACGTGTTTAGCCTTCTGTACAGGGAATTAGAGAAAAAATCCAAGGATGAGCTTGACGAAAAGGACAAAGAGAAGCTCAAGCGCCGCAAGGTGGATAGAACCTGGGCTAATTGGTTGCCCGGTTTCCTCATTTACGCGGGAGTTATTGCCAGGGCCCTACCGTGGAGAGCCGCGCCACTGTTCCAATATTGCGACATTATATATAGGGCATATAATGATTTCGCTGGGGGCGCCTGGCTCCAGTATGATGAACAGTTTCGTATGCGGGCAGCGGTTAATCCCTGTCTCCAGTGGAATCAGATTAACCAGCAGCTTTGGCTGCAGTTTATGGCCCCTGCGAAACCAAATGCTGGTGAACGATCAGATAGCGGCCATTTAGTACAGAAGACATCGGCTACATCCTTCGCTGGTACCCGCGCCGTTGCGGGGCAGCCGGTTCAGCCATGGCTGCTTTGCTGGGAGTTTACCTCCCAAGGCTCGTGCTCCAGGAAGGGTTGTAAGTATAAGCACGAGTGTCCTATCTGCGGCGGCCCCCATGCTTTCACTTCCTGCACCAGGTCCAAGCAGCAGTGGCCCGGCAAGCGGACTGGCGGCGGGCCCGGGCAGCCCTCTGGAAAAGGGCCCCAGCCCCATTCGGCTGACAGTTCTTAGGCAGCTGTTGAGCTCGTACCCCCTTTCTTGCGATGCTCATTATCTGTTCGAAGGGTTCTCTTTTGGCTTTAGAATTCTGTTTCAGGGCCTCCGGTCGCCGTTTTTTGCGCCCAATTTGCGTTCGGTTAAGGGTTCTGAGTGTATTGTGAGGGAGAAGATCAAAAAAGAGTGTTCTGAGGGTCGGGTGTTAGGCCCGTTCAAATCCCCCCCCCCTGCCCAATCTTAGGGTTTCCCCCCTGGGTGTTGTTCCCAAGAAGGCTGCTGGTGAATTTAGGTTAATCCACCACCTTTCTTACCCTAGGGGTAGTTCGGTAAACGATGCAATTCCCCCGGAGCTTTGTTCGGTGAAGTATACTTCCTTCGACTGGGCGGTGCTAATTGTTCGGCGGTGCGGCAGGGGCGCGGAGTTGGCGAAGTGCGATATAAAATCAGCTTTCCGCCTCCTCCCGGTTCACCCCAAGGATTTTGATCTTCTGGGCTTCGCTTTCGAGGGTGCTTATTATGTAGATAGGGCCCTGCCTATGGGCTGTTCGGTTTCTTGCGCTGCGTTCGAGCGCTTTAGTACTTTTTTAGAATGGGCGTTGCGTTTTAGAATGGGTTTACGCGACACGGCCCATTACTTAGATGATTTTCTTTTCGTGGGCCCCGCGGGTTCTGGGCAGTGCCTTTCGTTGTTGACTGCCTTTGTCGAGCTAGCCGAGGAGCTGGGAGTTCCATTGGCCTCAGAAAAAACCGAGGGTCCTACGACGGTGCTCACCTTTTTGGGCATCGAGTTGGATACGGTGCGCCAGTTTTCTAGACTGCCCGAGGACAAGCGAGTTAGTTTGCTGGCCCAGGTGCGAGCGGTGTCAAGTAAGCGCAAAGTCACCCTGCTTGAGTTACAGCAGTTGGTCGGCCATTTGAACTTTGCTTGTAAGGTGGTGGCCCCGGGCAGAGCCTTTTTGAGGCAATTCTGCGACGGGATGGCCAACTTGCGTTTACCTCACCATTTCACCCGAGTGACGAGGGAGATGCAGGAGGACCTTGCGGTTTGGGAAACGTTCTTGAGGGACTTTAATGGCATTTCTTTTTGGCGGGCCGATATGCTGCTCGAGGCTGAGTTACAGATAGTCTCTGACGCCGCCGGCTCCACCGGTTTTGGGGTCTATTTCCGTGGGCACTGGTGTGCTGCGCCATGGCCGCAGGAGTGGTTAGGTTCCGAGTTGTGCCGGAATTTGACTTTCCTTGAATTCTTTCCCATCGTTGTTGCTGTTTTTCTGTGGGGAGAGACTTTGGCCAATTGTTCAGTACACTTCTGGTGCGACAACATGGCGGTTGTACATGTTGTTAACAGTTTGACCTCCAAGTCCCCTGCCATTATGCGTCTTGTTAGGGCGTTCACGTTACGTTGTTTACAATTGAACATCTTGTTTTTGGCTAAGCATGTTCCCGGCATCTGTAATGGGGTGGCGGACGCTCTGTCTCGCCAACAGATGGACCGTTTCCGCCAATTAGCCCCGGAGGCCGACCTGTTTCCAGAGCGCATCCCGGCGGAACTATGGCTGCTTGGAAGGAAGAAGTAAGCCGGGCAATCCATCTGGCAATTGCGCCCAGCACTAACAGGTCGTATGACCGGGCTGCTAGCCAATTTGTGGTTTTTAGAGAAGGGGCTGGTTTACCTGAGGTTTGGCCTATCCCGGTGGACCATTTTTTACAGTTCTGCGTGTATCAGAGGCATAGGGGCCTATCGGTGAAATCTATCCGTGGCCAGCTTGCGGGACTTGCGTTCATGAGTAAGGCCAAGGGGTTCCGAGATAATACCAAGGATTTCCGTATACAGAAGGTGTTGGAGGGTTGGTCCCGTGAGTCCGGACCCCGCTTGGATTGCCGGCAACCTATTTCACCTTCCATCCTTAAGGGGCTCCATGCCTCCTGGGCCCGGGTTTGTGGCTCCCCCTACGAGGAGGCTCTTTTTCATAGTGCCGCCTTGACTGCCTTCTTTGGGGCTTTCAGGGTATCGGAGCTCATAACACTTTCCCGAAACGATGTTTCGGCCCGGGCCCTGCAGTTTAGGGACGTTTGTTTATTTAGCGATCGCGTGGCATTCCGGGTACGCCGTTCGAAGACAGATCAGAAGCAGCATGGCTGCACTGTGACGGTGGGATCGTGTGACGACCGCGAGTTATGTCCTGTTGCCGCTATTAGGCATTATATTGAATTGCGGGGGTCATCTGGTGGCCCCCTCTTCCGCCACGCCGACGAGTCGCCCCTGACGAAGTACCAGTTTTGGGCCATCACAAGTAGGGCTCTGCAGGGCTTGGGCCTTGGGGGGTGCAAATTTGGTACTCATTCGTTTCGAATTGGGGCAGCCTCCACTGCTGCAGCACTAGGCTATGGGGGTGAAGACATCCGGCGAGTTGGGCGTTGGAAGTCTGGGGCATACCGTTCCTACATCCGGCCTTTGCGATCTTAGAATATTTTTGCCATGTTGGTTTTTTCACCCCTCCCTCCCCTTTCCTGCAGTCTAATAGTTTTTTCTTCTAGGTGCTGTGGCTGGTGACCAGAGAAAAAGGATCCTTATATGCGGCCACAGCATTGTTTTTTGGGCGGCGCATCAGGCCCAGAGGACTCCGATCGGTTCGCAGCTGGGCCTGAGTGACAGAGCTGTCATCACTTGGCAGGGCCGTCGTGGTATGAGATGGCTTGGTCTTCTCCCCCTTTTGTTTAGGGACCTAAGTGGCCCTCCTCCGCATATTCTGGTAATTCATTTGGGGGAGAACGATTTGGGGCTGACTAAGGGCAGGGCCCTTTCTCTCCAGGCTCAGGAGGACCTGGCCTTGATATGTAGAAGGTGGCCGGGGGTCCTCATTTTGTGGTCGGCCATGCTGCCTCGCCGTGTTTGGCGGACGGCTTGGGATCCTACGGGATTGGAACGTGCCCGGATTAAGGCCAACAGGGCTCTCCGCAAAGCCCTCTGTGCAGGTCTTGGGGGTTACGTTCCTCACCCTTCAATTTTATCTGACATACCTGAGTTATATAGGGATGACGGTGTCCATCTGTCTTTGAAGGGCAATGAGCTATTTTTAGCTGACTTACGGCAAGGGCTTCTTAGTGTTTTGTAGTTGGGGTGCAGCGGCCTAAGCTGAGGCTTGGCGCTGTCCATGGCAGTTTGAGTTGGGTTTATGTTTTGGGGATTGGTGAGCTCCCGTTGCATCGCGCCGTTTGGGCGCACGGCTTCCCTGGGGAACTGCAAGCTGTACGGCCCAAGGTTGCTCCAGGAAGTCTTGGGATCCCGGCACGCTGTGAGTGTCCGCATCCTAGGCTGCTAGGCTGTGGGGGTGGCGGAGCTCAGGTGCGGGATCATGTTGCCGGGCTGGCCGGGTCTGAGCCGTTTAGTTGGCTCATACCCGGGGCTCAGGGGGCTCGCCCAGTTTCAGGTCTAGGAGGTGGTCGCGGTGACCCCTGACTTTACCTGTTCCCCATTTTTGCCCTTGCCGTTGTGTTTAATAAAGTGGCCCTTCAATCCAATTCTGTGTATGTCTCGTCATTCCGCCTGGTGGGGCAATTCGGCCCCTTCCCAGCCTGGCGGTCCACAGACCGCTGTGGCTGGGGGCCGTCCATTGCCTCCCCGTGCGGAGGAGAGGCAATGGTTTTTTCCGAAGGTGGGGGCGAGGAGCGGCCTTATAAGGCTGCTCCCGCCCCCAATCACGCAGTTCCTTTTCGTTGTCGGCCCGCCCGCCCACCCGTCAAGCAGTGCAGGCACAGGCTGGTCGCCCTTTTCAGGGGGCCGGGTAGGAATTTTTCGCCCTCAGGCGTATTGGCTTTGTCTGGGGGTGTTTTTGCCTACCTTGCACTGCTGATGTTTGGTGCTGGCAATTGGAATGGCGGAGCCGTTATAGGTCGGTCACTGGCAGTTTGAGTTGGGTTTATGTTTTGGGGATTGGTGAGCTCCCGTTGCATCGCGCCGTTTGGGCGCATGGCTTCCCTGGGGAACTGCAAGCTGTACGGCCCAAGGTTGCTCCAGGAAGTCTTAGGATCCCGGCACGCTGTGAGTGTCCACATCCTAGGCTGCTAGGCTGTGGGGGTGGCGGAGCTCAGGTGCGGGATCATGTTGCCGGGCTGGCCGGGTCTGAGCCGTTTAGTTGGCTCATACCCGGGGCTCAGGGGGCTCGCCCAGTTTCAGGTCTAGGAGGTGGTCACGGTGACCCCTGGCTTTACCTGTTCCCCATTTTTGCCCTTGCCGTTGTGTTTAATAAAGTGGCCCTTCAATCCAATTCTGTGTATGTCTCGTCATTCCGCCTGGGGGGGCAATAGACTCTTTTCAGCTAGGGCTGACATCTGACTGAATTTTACCAAGCATCCAATTCATGAGTCTCTCTCTATTCAGCTGATGCTACCCAACTGGATCCCTTGGAGCACTCAAGGCTCTCTGTTTCTGTGAATTAACCTTTCACAGTCCTTTATCTGTTTATACAGCATTTCTATGCTTTAAAAAGTGCATCATAGAAGGATCTCCAAGGGAATGCCAAACAAAACAAGATTTTGTGGAAGGGAATGATTTATCTCCCTAGGAGAGAATTCCAGCGCATTGGTGCCACAACTGAGAATGCCCTCTCTTGGATTTCCACCTGTCAAATTTCAGAAGGTGAAGGCACCCAAAGCAGGGACTCCAAATATGATCATAGTGGTTGAGTGGGTTCACAAGGGAGTAGGTGGTCCTTCAGGTATCTTAGTCCCAAACCATTATAAGGCTTTATATGTTAAAACAGCATCTTGAATTGCACCCAGGAACAAATTGGGAAACAGTGTTCATAAACCAAGAACAAAATAGGAGTCAATTGTACCTTTAAGACCAACTAGTTTTATTCAGAATGTAAGCTTTCATGTGCTCTAAGCACACTTCATCAGATGAGGAATCTGGCACAGTAAGCAGAGCCACACATAGCTGGTAGGCAATGGCTCAGAATGTAAAATGCTACAGATTTAAGATCCAATGACAGAATAGTAAAATTATCTGGTAGGCAGTGGTTTAGAATGTAAAATGGTACAAACATAAGATCCAATGACAGAATAGTAAAATTAACAAATTGAGCAAGCCTTTGATCTGAGTAGCATGAGCATGTGAAAGCAACAAAACAGTAGTATGTCAAAATGTGAGTGTCTGTTAATGACTCTATTGTTATAAACCTGGACCAAAAGGAAGGAATTTCTATCTCAGAAGTTTTCCCATCCAACTAATTTACCTTTTAACATGCAACATACATATAGTTTGTCATTAGGAGAAAAATACATTAAAATATAATGGAAGATGGGTTCAAGATATGTAATGGGGTATACAGCCAATATCCCTGTCAATACAGCTAAAAGAGAAATACATTGGATAGTGATGTTCTTGTCCACCTAATTTACTTTTTAACATGTAAACATCATTTTAGTTTGCCATAGGAAAAAATACAATAAAATATAGTGAAAATGGATAAAGTATATGTAATAAGATAAACAGCCAATATACCTAATTTGAATATGTCAATACAAAAAATTATTCTGATACACTATTCTAAAAGAGAAACACATTGGAATACTTTGGATATATAACTATACTCAGTGAGAGTGGGTTCAGCATCTGTAATGAGATAAAAAAAACAATATCCCTGTTCAGTCCTGGGGAGGTGTTTGGATGGCATGCTTACATGTACTATGGGAAAAATAAGATGGATGGCTTCTTCTCACATCACTATATCAGAGGCAATTTGTTAAAAACTTGGTTGAATTATAAAAGATATGGAGATGAGAGGAAACCACTTTGCATTGTGCCAACAGAAGTAATAAAATTGTATTCAGATATTAGAGAAGAGAAGTGGCTATCATACAAACAGTTGTTAAAAATTCAAGGAGGAAAGGTGGAATTAAAGTCGGCCGAATATATACAATATAAATACAATGGGTTTCAATTGCAACAAATAAAGAGTTTGCGTGAGCAGGACATTAAGAATTATGGAATAAGACAAGATCAAACAGAATTGGAGAGAGTGCTGTTTGGGGAAAGTGAAAAACTGATTTCAAAGACATATAAACTATTATTTAAATGTTCTACGGAAGATGACATAGTTAAACCACAAATGATAAAATGGGCAATAAGTATAAATAAAGAAATACAGATGGAGTCATGGGAATACTTATGGAAGAACTCTATAAAAATACCTACATGTTATAACATTAAAGAAAATTGTTTTAAAATGCTATATAGGTGGTGCATGACACCTAAGAACTTGGCAAAAATGAACAATCAGGTGTCAGATAGATGTTGGAAATGTAAAAGACAAGAAGGATCTTTCTACCATATGTGGTGGACTTGTGAAAAGGCGGAAAAATTTTGGCAAATGATTCAGCAAGAGATTTCGAGAATTTTCGGATATAATATTAAGAAGGTGCCAGACATTTTTTTGTTGGGATTACAAATGGAAACATTCCAAAAAGAAGAACGATAATTTGGTATATGCTTTCAGCTGGACAGACATTATATGCGCAGATGTGGAAACAAGATAAAATACCAGAAAGGTGGGAATGGGTTTTGAAAGTTATGAATTGGAGTGAAATGGACAAGCTTACAAGAATCTTAAAAGAAAAAGACTTAGAGAAGTTTAAAAATGAATGGGGAAAATTTCAAAAGTACGTGGAAAAACAATGGAACGTTAAAGGATACTTGGCGATTTTTGACAATGGTTAATCTCTAAAGAAACTTTATATGGATTATAGTTAAAAAGCGAAATTATTGGACTATATCTTTTTTCGTTTCTTTATTAAGGATTAAAGGACTACTGTGAAGATGGATTATAATTATAACCTATGGTTTTTGCTTTTTGATATTTTTTATGAAGTAAGATACTTTAATAAATAAAATATATTACCTTTTTAACAATTTAAATAAAATACACTGCCGGTGGTCATTAAAAGGAGGAGGGATGGAGAAAATGTAATGTATATGGATTAATTTCTAATAACAAAGGATAATGTGCTATTGCAATATATTAAAGTATAATAAATTGTGTTTTAACAGTCCTGGGGAGGTGTTTGTTCCAAGTTTCATAATAATTTGTAATTCAGCAATTTCTCTTTCCATTCTGTTCTTGCTTTGCAGTAAAACAGCTACTTTGAGGTCACCCACTGAATGCTTTGGAAGGTTAAAGTGTTCCCCCACAGGTTTCTCAGTTCTGTAATTCCTGGCGTCCATTTATCCTTTGGTGTAGGGTTTGTTCTGTTTGCCCTGTGTAGAGAACTGACAGGCATTGTTGGCATTTAATGGCATATATAATGTTGGAAGATGAACCAGTGAATGAGCCTGAGATGGTGTAGTTAATGCTGTTAGGTCCAGTGATTGTGTTGTCTGGATGTATGTGGCAGCAAAATTGGCACTTGAGTTTACTGCAAGCTCTGGTACCAGTGTCCATGCTCAGATGAGATGTTGTATTGTTGTGGGTGAGGAGTTGCTTGAGATTAGGGGGTGGTCTGTTTGCAAGAAAAGGTTTCCCCCCAGTACTTTTGAAAGAGAGCTGTCACTGTCCAATAGAGGTTGTAAGTTGTTGATGATACGCTAAACTGTTTTCAGTTGAGAGTTGTGTGTGAGCACTAGCGGTGTTCTGTTATTGTCTATTTTGGGTCTGTCTTGTAACAGGTTTTCTCTGGGTATCATTCTGGCTTTGTTAATCTGTCTCCTGACTTCATCATGTGGATACTTTAGTTCCAAAAAGGTTTGTTATGGATCCCTCAGGTGAGAATCTCTGTCAGCAGGCTGAATACCATGGATCATTTGGTATGTTTGGGATGGTAGCTAAAGGCATGCAGGTATGTTTGTCAGTCAGTAGATTTCCAGTATAAGATAGTGTCTATGCATCCATTGTGTATTTAACAGTGGTGTCCAGAAAATGTATTTCTTACATAGATTGGTTCATTGTCAGGTTGATGGTGGAGTGAAAGTCATTGAATGGCTAGTGAAATGTATCCAGGGCTTCTTTACCATGTGTCCAGACCATAAAAATGTCATCAATGTAACACAGGTATAAGGTAGGTAGGAGTGGGTGGGAGTCTAGGAAGCGTTGCTCCAAGTCAGTCATGAAGATGTAATCATATTGTGCGGCCATGTGGGTGCCCATGGCTGTACCATTGATCTGTACGAAAAGTTCATTGTGAAATCTGAAATATCATAATGCCCCTGTATAAATCGATGGTGCGGTCTCATTTGGAATACTGTGTGCAATTCTGGTCACCGCACCTCAAAAATGATATTTTAGCATTGGAAAAAGTCCTGAAAAGGGCAACCAGAATGATTAAAGGGTTGGAACACTTTCCCTATGAAGAAAGGTTAAAACGCTTGGGGCTCTTTAGCTTGGAGAAATGTCGACTGCACGTTGACATGATAGAGGTTTACAAGATAATGCATGGGATGGAGAAAGTAGAGAAAGAAGTACTTTTCTCCCTTTCTCACAATACAAGAACTCCTGGGCATTCGGTGAAATTGCTGAGCAGTCAGGTTAAAAACAGATAAAAGGAAGTACTTCTTCACCCAAAGGGTGATTAACATGTGGAATTCACTGCCACAGGAGGTGGTGGTAGCTACAAGCATAGACAGCTTCAAGAGGGGGCTAGATAAAAATATGGAGCAGAGGTTCATCAGTGGCTATTAGCCATAGTATGTGTGTGTGTGTGTGTGTGTATGTATATATATAATTTTTTTGGCCACTGTGTGGCACAGAGTGTTGGACTGGATGGGCCATTGGCCTGATCCAACATGGCTTCTCTTATGTTCTTATAAGTATAGTGCAATGACAGGTTCCCAAGATCCTTGCTTTTAAAAGAAGAGCAGATATTTGCATGCCACTTGGCATTTCAGTTAAGTTTCCCATTAAGCAGCCTTGTTTTTAATCAGCTTCTATTAAAACTCAGGTGCCCCAGTTTCAGTGACAACAAGTGGAGTGTTGAGGGATTCTACACAGGTAATTCTTCTGTGGGACAGTGGTTCAGTAGGCAGATGCTTGACATGCAGGAAGTTCATGCCCCATCTCTGCTGCATGGCAGTAGTGCATTCAATGCACTGGTTCTGTGCAGCAGTCCTTGCGAAGAGCCTGCACCCCAATTTTTGAATGAGAGAGATTCTCTAGTTTGATCTAATGTACTGTTTGTGCCAATGGCAGCAGCATGGTGGCACTAGTTCTGCTCAGGGATATGGAACTGTCTGTGGGCGAGAGGCCCCTGTAGCTGCTCTGCAGATCTGGGGGCTTTCCCTCAAACCCTTTGCTCCCCAGAATCAGTTTCCCCACTGTTATTACAGTGGAAAAACTGAGTGCTATTTCCCCAGCATTGGGAGAAATGGGCCTTTATGGGTGCCCCTAGAATGGGAACCCCTGGTCCAATCTTTTTGAAACTTGAGGGTTATGTAGGGGGGAGCCTCCTGTGGGTGCCCACAGAATTGGACCCCTTGGTCCAATCCTTTTGAACCTTGGGGGTCTGTAGAAGAGAGTCTCCTGAAGCTTCCCTGAAAATTTGAAGCCTCTACCTCAAACTTCCTGCCCCCCCCAGCCGCATTTAATTATACCCTATTTTGCCATTGATTTAAATGACCCATAGGGTATAATGGGGCCGAATGGCCGCTGAAATTCGGCAGCCATTCGTGACTGCAGTATATGGCTCCCAAATCAGATCAGAGAATCTGATTCGGCTCTATACTACTTTAAATCAGCCGAATCAGCTGTTTTTTGTGGGTGTATTCGGTTAGACCGAACCGAATGCACACCCCTACATTTCACCAGGCATTTAATGACTTTCACCGCACCATGAACCTGACAATGAACCAATCTATGTAAGAAATACATTTTCTGGACACCACTGTTAAAATACACAATGGATGCACAGACATTACCTTATACTGGAAACCTACTGACCGACAAACAGACCTGCATGCCTCCAGTTACCATCCCAAACATCCCAAATGATCCATTGTATACACCAAGGCTCTACGCTGTAGTCTACTGACAGAGGTTCTCACCTGAGGGATCTACAACAAACCTTTTTGGAACTAAAGTACCCACCAGATGAAGTCAGGAAACAGATTAACAAAGCCAGAATGATTCCCAGAGAAAACCTGTTACACGACAGACCCAAAATAAACAATAACAGAATACCACTAGTGGTCACACACAACTCTCAACTGAAAACAGTTCAATGTATCATCAACAACTTACAACCTCTATTGGATAGTGACAGCTCTCTTTCAAAAGTACTGGAGGGTAAACCTTTTCTTGCACACAGACAACTCCCTAATCTCAAGCAACCCCTCACCCACAACAATACAACATCTCATCTGAGCATGAACACTGGTACCAGAGCTTGCAGTAAACCCAAGTGTCAACTTTGCTGCCACATACACCCAGACAACACAATCACTGGACCTAACAGCATTAACTACACCATCTCAGGATCATTCACTTGTTCATCTTCCAACATTATATATGCCATTAAATGCCAACAATGCCCCTCAGTTCACTACACAGGGCAAACCCTATGCCAAAGGATAAATGGACAAAAATCTGACATCAGGAATTACAGAACTGAGAAATCTGTGGGGGAACATTTTAACCTTCCAAAGCATTCAACGGGTGACCTCAAAGTAGCTGTTTTACTGCAAAGAAACTTCAAGAACAGAATGGAGAGAGAAATTGCTGAATTATAAATTATTGTGAAACTTTGAATAAACACCTCCCTAGGACTGAACAGGGATATTGGTTTTTTATCTCATTACAGATGCTAAACCCACTCTCACTGAGTATAGTTATACATCCACAGTATTCCAATGTGTTTCTCTTTTAGAATAGTGTATCAGAATAATTTTTTGGTATTGACATACTCAAAATAGGAATATTGGCTGTTTATCTCATTACATATACTTTACCCATTTTCACTATATTTTATTGTATTATTTTTTCTATGGCAAACTAGAATGATGTTTAAATGTTAAAAAGTAAATTAGGTGGACAAGGACATCACTATCCAATGTATTTCTCTTTTAGCTGTATTGACACACTCAAACAGGGATATTGGTTGTATATCCCATTATATATCTTGAACCCATCTCCCACTATATTTTAATGTACTTTTCTCCTTATGACAAACTATATGTATGTTGCACGTGTTAGAGACAATCTGTCCGCCTCCCCTGGCCCCTCCAGGAGATTCAAAGAAAAAGAGCTGTCAATCGGGAGTCTCCTTTAAAGTATACAACTTTATTGATATCAAGAAAGAGGGGAGTCGCTTCTCAACGAGCTCCCTGATCAGTTCCATACATGCCCTTTTACCCTCTACTCCCGGCCGATGAGTCCCTCCTCCTTTCCCCATAGGCTGAGGTACTTAGAGGGTACAGGCTACCCGGCACACCTACTTCACCCCCTCCTTGACATGTACCCCTCCCGTTACATACATTGCATGTGCATTTAAATTTACCTTTCCCCGAGGTGGGGTGTGTCAGTTAATATTCATTACTTGATTACGCCTGCATACTTACTACTTATTAGTCTCTATTGCTATTAATCTTTACTGTTGCCATGGCCTGTTCAACCGTGTCATTTCTTTTATGCTTCTGCGTTTTAACAATGGCTAATACACCTGTGCTATGGTTACTAACTGTTTGTACCTGGTTCCACTTCTTGCATCTTCACAATCACTAAGACATTACATTTGGTTCCTTCTGTTTCAGCTCATTTCATTATTTCACTCCTCTCAATCCCTACTCTTTTATTTTTACCTGAGCTGAAACATTCTCAAACTTTGCAACCATCAGCTGAGCTTGTCCCTTCTTGGTATGCTTCTATATTGCTGACTTGCAAGCACTGCTGCACACCGGTAAGCAGTGGAGACAACAGCAGATGATGCTGATTTCTACTATGATCATACCTATTTGCAGTATGCTCTTGAGCCATCCCCAGCCTGGTAACCAGGAGGTAAGCCAGTTCCAGGGACTTTGTATTCCTTCATAGTTTTCCTTTGAAGTAGTTTGCATTTCTTGTAGGTGCATTTCTATGCTTTTGTTTAAATCATGAAACTGCACATGACATTGTGTTCCTATCACCTTCCTTGCTGTGCTAACAAATAGTCTAGGGCCATCCGATGTTGTAGCTGGATTTGACTTAATTCTTCTATCTCAGTTTGTAATTCTCTGATGACCTTCCCTGTCGCATTCACCGTTTTCTCTAGTCTACAGGTCAGGCCTATTATGCTTCTACGATTTTCTTGTGCCGCTATTCCTGGATAGGCTCCTAATGTTAAAAGACCTGTTATTAATCCTTCCCCTATGCGGCTGCCTGCATCATCTGAGAGCTGATGGCCCACAATTACTTCATCTTTACAATTTGTTCCTAACTGTCCCCCTCGGGGACCGAGGTGATCTTCCCTTTTTACCCGGGAATGCTTGGGCAACGCCTGCACCGGGAATGTTAAGAATCCTATCCCAACACATGCCCCTCTCCTGTACCCAGGATGATAATTAGTGGCCCACTTATCAAAGAAAAACCACAGGTTGGGATCTTTTATTTTCATCCCTGAACATATACTACCTTTACCTGAATAATCAGCCTGGAACATTGGTATGTCAGGAAAAATATCTCCCAAAGTTGTCTTGCCCCACAGGAGAGTTTAGTTCCCCCATGTATGATTTCCTGGTTTTGACAACCAGAAGTAGTCTGTGCAAGCGCTGTAGTTACTCAGCCTGCTCATTCTTTCTTGTGCTTGGTTGAAGCCTGGCACTATAGAGTTCCATACTCCACTATGAATGCAACAGAAACATAAGCCTGGGGTCAACTTGCTAAACCACCTTAATCCGGTTTTTCCTATATTTGAGGGGAAGACAAACAATATTTCGCGTTCTGATCGTTGAGATAATGCTTGTAAGGACCCTACTACTAATGGGGGGCTCATTTATTAGTCCAGGTAGCAGACTCAGCGTTGCTACTGATGTGGGATGCTCATAAATTAATCTAGAGCTTTTCCCATGTTGCTGAAACATATAATGAGCGTGGCGGATCCAGGTGTTTCCTCAAGTTCCAGGACATTGGACCTTAGAGATCAGTATTATTAACAGAAGTTTTTGTAAAATCAGATACAATCTTCGACATGATAGGGACCAGCCACCTGTCATTCTGGTAAACCTTAACCTTATATGTGTTACACAATCTCCCTTTTGCAACCTACTCCAAAGTTCTAATAATGTATCAAACAATATGAATTATATAAAGCAATATTTTTAGAATCCATTTAACACTTAGAAAACTTAAATTAAAAGTTATTTGTTTGTGATTTTATGCTACCGTTCAACAATTTTATTTATCAGCCATGTAATTCACTGCTGCTGGAGCCTCTTTCACCACGTGTAATACATCCAGCCACTCTCTGCTGTGCCAACTGCTGTTTACGTTGTTAGCGTCACCTGGCAAGGTTCTAACCACTGCTGAGACAACGGCCTTTCCTTTCCAGTCTTGACTAAAACCCAGTCACCCAGTCCATGTTGGTGTAGGGACAGCATTTGCATCAGCAAGGCTTTTCTGTTGAAGAAAGAAAACAGCACGGACAGTAGCTGATCCAAATAACACATAATAACTCAGCCAGTTATTCCTGACTGAGGCAAACTTTTTAGCAGCATTTTGATAAATAGAAGTAGGTATATCAAGGTAGAGTAACTGATCCCTTAGCACTAAACAATATTTTAGCCTTCCTCCTCAAGGCATTTCAGTACAATCCACTTGTATACACCACACACACACACAATATAGGGTTTTTTTTTCAAAATTTCCTAAACACACAAATTTCCTATATCCATCTTGGCTTGAACTCCCTGATACTTCCCTTCATACAACCACTTTAACACTTATTTAATTAATGGCTTGGAGAGCCACTGTTTTTCCTTTTACAGTCTCCTACACAAATTATACCTTAAGTTCAACTAAACTTTATAATGCCACTTTTCTCAAAACCCTATTATTGTTTCTTCTTTAGCTTTTTTTTTAACTGCCACATTAGTTAGCTTATTCTCTATAACCTTATCCAAAAATTAAATCTGATACCTGCACACACATAATAACTAACTGTTCTGTTCCCTTTGCTTCACCAATCCTTAATTCTTCTGATATTAATTTTATCAGGGGTATTGTAAAAAAAATAGTTGGTGGATTTCATCCAGGGATTGTTATGCAGTTGCACCTATTTTTCAATACACAAGGTAGCTAGATGGGGAGGAAGAGGTGGTGCCATCAGAAAAATTCAGGAGCTGCTCTCCTGTGAGCTCCTGCTAAATTCAGGATCTGAATTCCCCACCCACCCACCTTTACTGGTTAGCATTTTCATTTTCTTTTTCCCTTCAGAATGTTTAAAAGTTTTATTAACCTAAATAAACTACCCTTTCTCTTTAATAGAGTTTACATTTGAAAACATAAAGTACAGGTTTGGCCAGACCATCCCAAATTAATTATTCTTGCCTTTTGTTCCCCCTTGTTCCCTTTATATCGTTGCACCTTTTCTCCTCTACTGCTTGGAAAGAACCGGCACTTCCCTGGAGTAGAGGAACATATTTTAGATTTGGTTAGCTTTTTGATCTGGAGGTTTTGTAAATTTTACATTATCATGTTCCTCCTTTCCTTGTCCTTTAAAAGTCTCCAGATTCCAAATATAAAGTTAAACTCAATGTTTATTCTATGTTTTTAACAATATAGTTTTACATTTTAGAAATCTGGAATTTGTCATAACTAGCATTATTCTGTTTTATTGCTTATACATTACTATTAAGAGTATTTCTCAGCAAAAGTTATTTCTCTAGGCAGCCCACAAGGTTGCCATTCTCACCCCACTGCATCTAGAAGACTGGAGAGATCTGTCCTGCCTACCTTTGGATTAGAAATCTCTAAATTCACATCATTAAAACTTTGAGTCTGCTTAAGAGAATGTTATTTCCTCTGGGGGTCCAATTCAGATATCTCACTTTTTATTCCACAACTTCTGATATAATAATGCATTTTTTAATAGTGCATAATTTTAACCCTACCAATGTTCCTTTTAAGCTGCCGAGTACTGGCAGTTGTGCTCTGGGACTACTTTTACAAAAAGTGTGAGCTGAAGGCTAGAAATCCATGAGCCTGCCCATGCCAACTCATCTTAAAGGGAACATTGGCCCTCACCCTTTTAGGGTTAAAGCATTATGTTCTTTATAACCAATGACATAAACATTGCACTTTCTTCTCCCACTAATTGTGCTTCAACAACTTCCTTGTTTATTTACAGAACATTGATAAAAACCAGGTTTAAAAGCCGTAAATGCTTAAAATTAATTTATCTACAACTGTCCTTTTACTTTATAAAAACTTAAAAAAAAACCTTCTCATCTTACATTCATTCTGAATACTTAACTCTGCTTTGTTTTAAGGCAAACCTCTGTTCAGCAAGAAAAAAAATCCTTGGAGAAAGAACCTGCTTTCTCCATCTTAGCTACATATTGTATTGTTTCCTAACATTCCAAAAGGAGGGGCTAGGAGGATGCCAGTTTCCTGGCAGGAGAAAGGCTCAAAGTTTGGTCTATAAAAGGTTTTGCCAAACAATTTACAAGGAAAGCAACTGAACCTGTTTTAGCTACTCAAAATATGTACACCAAAATAAACTCTTAACTCTTATCACCACTTTAAAAGAAAGAAATCCTTCCTAACACTTTCAGCTATTTTAACCTTCTATGCCACAGTTATCATGCTAAACTCCAACCATGAAAGCAAACTTTATTTTAACACTTTACTACCTTCCAAACACTTTTAATCTCTGACTATATAGACAACACTCTCTTTATAATGTATTTCTTTATAATGTTCCAACAACATTTCCAAATTAGTTTACTTATGCAATGCAGAACTTACACTTTTCCCTAAGTGTAAAGATATGTCACTTCTTTACAAATACCAAATACTAACAAGAACAAAAGAAGGGAAAAGAAAGGAAAAGGGGAAAAAAAATATTCCAACAGAGTGGGAGGGTTGACCAGTTCTCTCCCCTCTGTTTCCCAACACTCATTACTATAAATACTTTCTTTACTACAAGAGGATTATCTGACAAAGATCACCCAATAACCATGTCCAGGTTGAAGTTCCTGGAATACTTTAAGAATGCAGCTGCAATCTAGCGAAATTGCAGGATGTCTCCTGGCTACACCTGGAGTCTGGTATCCAGACTTTAGCCAAGAGAGTTCCCTTTGGTGTGGCCACACTAAAAGCAATCATTTCTTTTTGGGTTTCCCTTTTAAATTTCATCATGCAGACAAGTGATCCTGGTTGAGGCATCCATGCCCCCACATAACTGGATTCCTCATTTCAAGGCCTCCTTTCATTAATATAAATCTTAACAGCTGTCTCACTGGTTCATCAAAACTTCCAAATGGAGGCCAGATAAGTCCCCGCAACTTATACTTTGGCCACACGAAAGCAGAGAAGTTTACCATCTTTTCGTTATTTAGATCTTTAGTCAAATTACCCTCTTCCCAGTTTTTTAGCATCAGTCCTAAAGGACTGTCTGCCGGGATCTGGGGGGATTACCCGATCCTTCCCAAACCCGTTACCCCCTTTAAACTGAGAATTTTTATTCCCCATTTGCCGCGGTCTTACCTTTACTAGACGGGACATCCCCGATTCCCAAGTTTGTGCGAGCTCGTCTTTCTGGCAGGCCCCTCCTGCCTGGAGCGTCACTGATTGACTGCGATATACAGTGTCACGGGTCTTGAGCTGTCTCCAATCCCAGCCAACGGAGATCCAGTGGGTCGTGAAATACTCACGAGGTGCACCTTCCCAGTTGGAGTTCGCTGAGTGGGCTGGCGACAGGTCACGTGATTCCAGATGAGCCCCCAATTGTTAGAGACAATCTGTCTGCCTCCCCTGGCCCCTCCAGGAGATGCAAAGAAAAAGAGCTGTCAGTCGGGAGTCTCCTTTAAAGTATACAACTTTATTGATATCAAGAAAGAGGGGAGTCGCTTCTCAACAAGCTCCCTGATCAGTTCCATACATGCCCTTTACTCCCGGCCGATGAGTCCCTCCTCCTTTCCCCATAGGCTGAGGTACTTAGAGGGTAGAGGCTACCCGGCACGCCTATTTCACCCCCTCCTTGACATGTACCCCTCCCGTTACATACATTGCATGTGCATTTAAATTTACCTTTCCCCGAGGTGGGGTGTGTCAGTTAATATTCATTACTTGATTACGCCTGCATACTTGCTACTTATTAGTCTCTATTGCTATTAATCTTTACTGTTGCCATGGCCTGTTCAACCGTGTCATTTCTTTTATGTTTCTGCGTTTTAACAATGGCTAATACACCTGTGCTATGGTTACTAACTGTTTGTACCTGGTTCCGCTTCTTGCATCTTCACAATCACTAAGACATAAGAACATAAGAACATAAGAGAAGCCATGTTAGATCAGGCCAATGGCCCATCCAGTCCAACATTCTGTGTCACACAGCGGCCAAATATATATATATATATACACACACACACACACACACACACACACTGTGGCTAATAGCCACTGATGGACCTCTGCTCCATATTTTTATCTAACCCCTTCTTGAAGGTGGCTATGCTTGTGGACGCCACCACCTCCTGTGGCAGTGAATTCCACATGTTAATCACCCTTTGGGTGAAGAAGTACTTCCTTTTATCCGTTTTAACCTGTCTGCTCAGCAATTTCATCGAATGCCCACGAGTTCTTGTATTTTGAGAAAGGGAGAAAAGTACTTCTTTCTCTACTTTCTCCATCCCATGCATTATCTTGTAAACTTCTATCATGTCACCCCTCAGTCGACGTTTCTCCAAGCTAAAGAGCCCTAAGCGTTCCAACCTTTCTTCATAGGGAAGGTGTTCCAGCCCTTTAATCATTTTAGTTGCCCTTTTCTGAACTTTCTCCAATGCTATAATATCCTTTTTGAGGTGCGGCAACCAGAACTGCACACAGTACTCCAAATGAGACCACACCATCGATTTATACAGAGGCATTATGATACTGGCTGATTTGTTTTCAATTCCCTTCCTAATAATTCCCAGCATGGTGTTGGCCTTTTTTATTGCAAACGCACACTGTCTTGACATTTTCAGTGAATTATCTACCATGACCCCAAGATCTCTCTCTTGGTCTGTCTCTGCCAGTTCACACCCCATCAACTTGTATTTGTAGCTGGGATTCTTGGCCCCAATGTGCATTACTTTGCACTTGGCCACATTGAACCGCATCTGCCACGTTGACGCCCACTCACCCAGCCTCAACAGATCTCTTTGGAGTTCCTCACAATCCTCTCTGGTTCTCACCACCCTGAACAATTTAGTGTCATCCGCAAATTTGGCCTCTTCACTGCTCACTCCCAACTCTAAATCATTTATGAACAAGTTAAAGAGGATGGGACCCAGTACCGAGCCCTGCGGCACCCCACTGCTTACCGTCCTCCACTGCGAAGACTGCCCATTTATACTCACTCTCTGCTTCCTATTACTCAGCCAGTTTTTGATCCACAAGAGGACCTGTCCTTTTACTCCATGACTCTCAAGCTTTCTAAGGAGCTTTTGATGAGGAACTTTATCAAAAGCTTTCTGGAAGTCAAGGTAAACAACATCTATCGGGTCTCCTTTGTCCACATGTTTGTTCACCCCCTCAAAGAAATGTAACAGGTTAGTGAGGCAAGATCTTCCCTTGCAGAACCCATGCTGAGTCTTCCTCAATAACCCGTGTTCATCAATGTGCCTACTCATTCTGTCCTTGATAATGGTTTCTACCAACTTTCCCGGTATTGAAGTCAGACTGACTGGCCTGTAGTTTCCCGGATCTCCTCTGGAACCCTTTTTAAAGATGGGGGTGACATTTGCTACCTTCCAGTCCTCAGGAACGGAGGCAGATTTCAATGAAAGATTACAGATTTTTGTTAGAAGATCCACAAGTTCAACTTTGAGTTCTTTCAGAACTCTTGGATGTATGCCATCCAAGACATTACATTTGGTTCCTTCTGTTTCAGCTCATTTCATTATTTCACTCCTCTCACATGTTAAAAGATAAATTAGTTGGATGGAAAAACTTCTGAGATAGAAATTCCTTCCTTTTGGTCCAGGTTTATAACAATAGAGTCATTAACAGACATTCACATTTTGACATACTACTGTTTTGTTGCTTTCACATGCTCATGCTACTCAGATCAAAGGCCTGCTCAATTTGTTAATTTTACTATTCTGTCATTGGATCTTATATTTGTACCATTTTATGTTCTAAACCACTGCCTACCAGATAATTTTACTATTCTGTCATTGGATCTTAAATCTGTAGTGTTTTACATTCTGAGCCATTGCCTACCAGCTATGTGTGGCTCTGCTCACTGTGCCGGATTCCTCATCTGATGAAGTGTGCTTAGAGCACATGAAAGCTTACATTCTGAATAAAACTAAGTTGGTCTTAAAGGTGAAATTGACTCCTATTTTGTTCTGTTACTTCAGACCAACATGGCTGCCTACTTGGATCTATGTACATAAGACAAAAACTGAGTGATGTGGTCCCTGTCCTGGATTTTCCCTCTATTTCCCTGTCCTGAGTCCAGGAAAGCAGGGATAGAGGTGGGTCCAGTTATTAACAAAACTTAAACAACTCCTGCAGAGAGTCTAAGCTCTCTCTCAGGCTAAACAGGGTAGGCTGCCACCAGGCTCTTTTAGCTACTCCCAAGGTCTCTAAAGGAAACAGCCAACCTCTAAACAACTCAATAGTAAACAGTTAAAATCATTAAAACGATAAATTAGAGGAATTCTCTAATTGGAAGCCAGAAAGAGATAAGAGCACCAGCTTCCCAAGGTGCTGATGATTTCTTCAAAGGTTGTTACCAATTACCTCTCTGTGAGAGCATAGCTTCAAGTTGTTTTCTCTGCCAAGAAGCCTAGCAAAAATCTAAGGAGCCAGGCCTAGGCTGACCAAAGTTGGCCAAAGTTTGAAATGCACCTGTGCACCTATGACCCACTCCAGTCAATCTCCTGGCGCCAGTATTGTGTATCAATTAGTTTCTGCACCAATTATTGTTTTCAAGGGCTGCTCCACACAAAGTGTACTAAAGCAGTGGCAGACCTACATTTTTGGAAGCTTGAAGTTTGAACTGTTATGGGGGCCCTTCTCAACCGGCAACAATAATGGTGACCTCAGTGAGCCCATACAGCTGGGGATTTGGGTGCTGCAAGTCCCAAGAAAATGTTGAAATGTGACCAATTGGTTTTACCTCACATTTTGAGGCCGAATGAACTGGGTATTAGAGCATATTCTATGGTCAATATTAAGTACTTCAAACTCACTGGCTTATGATTCTGTCACTAAAATAGTCTTATTTTAATAACACTTTTAAAGCCCTCCAATTTTGTTGAAAAATTCAGTCATTAAAAAAGTTGCTTCAGGGCATTTCCAGGATTAGGGGCCCTGAAGCTTAAACTCCATTAGTTTCATAGTAGATCCATCCCTGCACTAGAGTAATCTAGCCTACACGTGACCAGGATGTTCATTACAGTGGCCAGATCTTTTTTGACCAGGAAAGGCCACAGCTGGCTAACCAGTCAAAACTGGTAAAAGGCACTCTTGGCCACAGTTGCCACCTGCTTATCCTGCAGTTAGCCTGGATCCAAGACAGCCCAAACTATGGTCCTGTTTTTTCAAGAGGTGTGCAACCCCATACAAAATGGGTGATATCTTAAATCCTGGGCCAGATGTTCTACAGTATCACTTTCATCTTGTAATGATTACCTTTCAGTATATCAGTCCACATCTGCTCTAAAACTGCCTCCAGCCACTGATTCAGGGTTTCTACAGCCTCCCTGGGATTGTCTAGAAATGTGAGGTAGAACCAAGTGCCATTCCAATCACCAGATGACCTCACTCAGTGGTTCCATGCAGATGCTAAACAGCATAGGGAACAATATGAAGCCTATGGGTCAAAGGCTTCATATTGTTCCCTATGCTGTTTAGCATCTGCATAGGCCAAAGACCAAGGAGCTGAGCAGCAGAACCCCAGCACCAGCTTTTGATGCCTACACTCTAAGTAGGACCAGAAAAAAAGGGTGCCACACATTACCAGAAGGATACAATCGTTAATGGTATCAAAAGCCACTGAAAAGTCCAGGGCAATAAGCAGTGTCATACTCCCTTTGTCCATCTATGGTGCAGGCCATCCACCTGCATGACCAGGGCTGTTTCAGTCCCATAGCCATGCCCAAAACCACATTGGATAGGACCCAAATAATCCACTTCATCCACAGATGCTTGAAGTTGTCCAGCCACCATGGATGGGCCCCTTGCTCAAGTATGGAACATTTTAGATTGGTTTTAAGACTTGGGACAACCATCTCCTCTCTAATAAAGTCTCACAAATTAATGGAATAAAGAGGTAGTAATGGTATATGGTTCTAAATTTTATACCTGTAGCTTCTCAGGACCTTAAATTATGACTTATTCAACAACAACAAAAACTGTTGTGACTTACTCTGTCATGACTTACTCATTTTAAAAAAAAAGATATACTGGACCCCACAGTACCTTTTTAGTAAAAGACTATGTAAAGCATCTAATTGCCAGAGCTGTAATGTACACATCTCTAAAACATATGCTTTGGGATTTCTGGTTATTTGGTGTGAGGAAGTATTTACTTGCATCAGTTTTGTATTAGAATATTCACTTATCTTTGAAGTTGTACTTTTAAACTATTTGTCTGTCTCCTGAAGGCTGATGGTCAACAAAAATGGACTCTGTGTTCTTTCTGTTGCTAAAAGACATACATTACAACATTGGAGTGATAAAGAAACTAAATAACCCACCTCTAGTAATCTAGCGGATTGAAGCTCTTACAACCCTATCAATATTTTGAATGTATAGCTTATAGACAACAATTGTACATGGGCATATTTTTGAATATGTCCAATTGAATGTTTATTTATTTATTTATAAAATTTATGCCTTACTTTTCTGCCCTCATAAGGGCCACCAAGCTGGCTAACTAATTGAAAATAGACATAATGATATCATATCCCCAAAACTACTAAAACCTACAAAAACATATTCTTCAAACAATAGTTCCAATGATGCTGACATGCTATTGTGACAAGTAATGAACAGGAGGGTGCTCGTATCTATTTTTTCATGAAAAAAATCCTGTATCATTCATAATATGTAAGGAGATAGTGGTGTGATTTCTGCACATAAAGTGGTCAAGGCATTTCAAATAAAAACCTCTGACTTGTCAAAAATGACACATATTAATGTATGAAACAATAGCCTGAAACAACCAGAGGTAAAACTGAATAGAACTACGAACCACCATACACAGACACAGCGGAACCTATCCAGTTAAAATAGCCCTTGGGTTTATTCCAGCTGTTGTATTAAAATCTCTTTCTAAATAACCCTTGCTATTTCATTGTAATGTAGAATGAAAAACTAGAACAATGGTCATTCCATTTTATTTTCAACTAAAGGAGATGCCCACGACTGCTGTAGTACTGTCCCACCACACTGATGAAAGTAATTGCTACCAGCTGCATTGATGATCACTTGGTCCATTTGATGTCTTATCTATGCAAATGACTATTGAGTGATAGTATTAAGAAAACTGCCTTAGTCACATGTTACAGATGTATGCACATGTCGATGTTGCATTCATTCTTAAACATGCCACAGCTGAATATGTGATTTAAGCCCACATTTATCTAGTTATTGGTCCCTGGTTTTATTTGTAGAGTAAGTATTATTTGAGTATTTTATTATTTGAGTATTGAGTATCATCAGTTTATTAGCAAGAAGATACAGGGATGGGATCAACTCGTTTCAGCACAAGGGAGCTCATGCAGTCTACAATTCTAACTACCAAACAGAACTAACAAGCAGGGACTCAGTGAGACACACACAAAAATGGGGTGGTGCAGACTGTTCCATTGTAATGTATACAATAAATACAGTACAGCGAACAAGTCTTGTACAAATAGAAACTTTTGTTGTTGTCATTGTTGTTAACTAAGAGTCTGCAACTGTGACCACAGAAAAGAACTGGTAACATATCTTGGCCTGCTACATAAAGAATTCATTACATTTCATCATGAGGATTTTTTTTTTACTTTAGAACCTAAGAATTTCAGCACAGTACTTCCTTTGAGACAGAGACTCTAATGTCTCTTATCACTTGGTTGGGGTTAACTCAAAGCTCCAGGCACTGTGACCCAAGAGCAATTATCTTGCCTCTCTGTTCAGGATTTGAACACCTGACATGAAGATGACCTTACTAAAGAGGCAGTATCTCTATGCACAGCTTCAATCTGCCACTCAGTCCTTCCTGAATCTCCCTTGCCTGCTACAGTTCCCTAGAAACAGCTAGTGAATATGATCAAGTTTCCCATTAGAGTCTAATCTTTAGGATAGATCAGGTAAATGTCAGAATGTTATTCCTCTGCTTATGAATAATTCAAAAATATTTTAAAGTAAAGTTATTATTGGCACCATGGTGACCTGAAAGGAGTTTAATTTTTGAAGTACTAGAAATGAATTTGCTAGTGTTTTAAAAAGGGGGAACATTTTAGAAATGTTTTCAGTCTTTAATACCAGGCCTTTTTTACCATCAAGCTCTCATCTTCTAGCTGTCCCAAATCATGCACACTAGAGTTCTGAGCAAATTGGTTATATGTTTAAGCCTCTAGATTTGGAATTTCTTTTTGCATATTAATTTAGATGACAGAAATAAGGGGGTTTGTTGTTATTTTAGGCCAAACAAGGGATTTCCCAAAAATGGGGAAATTGTGGTCTTTAAAATATGATTTTCTGACTATTACAAGCTTCATCACAAGCTTCATTACTTCTTTCAACGTTACTTCCCTTTGTTTGCCCTCCAGTTTCCAGGAGTACATTTTGAACAATCCTTTTTCTGTTGGCAAAGGATGACTGAGATGACTTTTCAAATTCATTTTCATTTGAAAGCATTTCTATATGATAGTTGTTGTATATACATGTTTGGAAATCTTACAGTGCAATTCTATGAACATTTTCCAGGGAACCAGACCCATTCAATAGCCTTGAGTCAGATTCTGAGTATACTTGTTTAGGATTGCTTTCTTAATCTCCCAAACAAGGATGACCTATTTACATCTGTTTATTATTTAATTTTTTTCTTATTAATAGGTAATTAATTGTATATCTTTTCTTAAGTTTTGAATTAAATATTTGCAAATCTAGAAAAATATATGATAATCCTATATGATTAATATATATATGATTTTTAAAATCTGGCAATTAAAACCTGTCATATATCAAACCTGCCTTATATCAGACCAAACATTCATTTAGCCTTCTGCACATCCAAAATATATCTAATTCCAAACCAGGCCACAGAGTGTGGATCAGCAGAACTAGAGCCAGATTTCTCTACAAAACTGAAAATCTGAAAAATCTTTTTAAAAATCAAATAAATGAATTATTAAAATGAGTGGATTAAAACTCTCCAAAATAATAGAAACAATACCTGAGACTTAAGGGAAAAAATGCCAGTAAGCTCTCAGTGGCCATTTTGGAAGCTAGCAGGCCTATTGCATTATGGCTGCAACCAGGGCCAGCTCACCCACTAGACAAACTAGGCGGTTGCCTAGAGCACTGGGAGTGGGGGGCACTGAATTGGGCTTCCCCCCCCAGTGCCCAAGACAACCACCTAATTTGCCTCCCCCCCACTGCCAGCTCCCTCCTGCCTGCCACGCTCCTGCCCCCCAGAAACTCGCGGCCACCCTGCCACCCCTGAAGCTTGCCCTGCCCTACCGCAACCAGCTCCCCGCCCTCCCTCAAAGCCCGCCCTGCTGCCGCCCACCCCTGAAACTTGCCCTGCTGCCCCCCACAGCCATCTCTTTCCCTCCTGTCCCCCCTGAAGTTCACCCTGCTGCCACCGCAGCCAGCTTCCTCCCTCCCATCCCCCCGAAGTTCGCCCTGCCGCCACTGCAGCCAGCTCCCTCCCATCTCCCTGAAGTTCGCCCTGCCACCACAGCAGCCAGCTCCCTCCCTCCCGTCTCCCCGCAGTTCACCCTGCTGCCACCACAGCCAACTCCCTCCCTCCCACCCCCCAAAGTTCGCTCTGCTGCCGCCAGCTCCCACCTGGCCTCAAGAAGCATACCAGCTCTGAGGTCTGCATGTGTTTTGAAAAGACTTCTGAAGGAAGTTTCTTCACCCTTCTTTCCAGAAAGGAGAGGGGAGAAACTTCCTCCAGAGGTCTCTTCAAAACACCCACAGACCTTGGAGCTGGTATACTTCAGGGGTCCTCCCGGTGAGCAGGGGGGAGTGCCTTCCTTTAGGCCAGAAGGCGTGGGTCTACTCACAAGTAGCCCTGCACCTGCTGTCTACTCGCAAGTAGTGCCTGCTGTCTACTCACAAGTAGCACCTGCTGTCTACTCGCAAGTAGCACCTGCTGTCTACTCGCAAGTAGCGCCTGCTGTCTACTCATGAGTAGCACCTGCATCTACTCACAAGTAGGTCCATAGCAAATGTGGGGACTCAGATGGGTGGAGCTTTGCTGCCTAGGGCGCCGGAAGGGCTCAAGCTGGGCCTGGCTGCACACAGGGCTGCACACAGGGCTGAGCACAGTTGCATGATAGCCACTATCAGGGCCAAGTTGGGTTAGCACAGTGACTAGTTGCACATTATGTGCATAGTGAATCTCTAGTAGTTGCCTCCAGGTCTGTGTTATCCCTATGGCATGGCTTTACAAAAACTTAAGGTTTGGGAAGCTCAGCAATATTGTTGTGAATACATTAATTCACATAACAATAATATCCTTACTTCAGACATATCTATCTTGCAATTTGCATTTTAGGAAATCTTAGCTATGTCCTATACTCTGGGCTTGTAAATGTGTCACACAATACAAAGTGCAAGTTCAATTGTAGAAAAAAAAAGGACCTTTGGACCTTTGGACTTGGGGAAAGGAGAGAAATCTGCCCATAATGAACAATCAATTCAAAATTTTGCAAGATAATTTTTTTGTAGAAAAAGCCCAGCAGGAACTCATTTGCATATTAAGCCAGACTCACCGACATCACCATTGTTTCACACCGGGCTTTTTTGTAGAAAGAGCTCAGCAGGAACTCATTTGCATATTAGGCCACGCCCCCTGTAGCCAAGCCAGCTGGAACTGCGTTCCTGTACGTTCCTGCTCAAAAAAAGCCCTGCATTTATAAGAGAAGATAAGAATGCAGTAGATGAGATGAATGTGATGGATACATGGCAGAATTAATGTATCCATCTCATCTACTGCATTCTTATCTTCCCATGTACTGGCTTCACATCACCTCAGAGGTGGTGGGAGGGCGAAAACACCATACCTCCTCTTTCTCCACCTTCACTGTCATTCCCCTCACACTATTTTACCTCAGCCTCATAGTCCTTCCCCCTAACATTTTTTTTCTATTTCTTGACAGCTTCTCACTGTGTGACCCCCCTACCTCCCCCCCCCCCGAAGCTTCCAGTCTTCTCTCCCTTGCATCAGTTGCTTACAGGCTGGATAAGCGCCCTAGACAAGCTAGTTCCATCCAGCTGTTCTGGCAATTGAAAAGGTGCAGGGTCAAGAACATTGCATTGTGGGTCCTTAAAGATGGAACATTGTTTACCAGATGCAATTTTTATGAGATCCCAATCTGCTTTCCTGGATTTTTTCCCCTTCTTATCAATCACAAATCTCAACTCCTGCTTCAGTAGAAGCGATTATTTCTTGACTGACTTCCAACAGGCACCATAAATTGGCTGAAGTTCAGAAACCTCAGTGAACTTGGATATAGAGGATTTTACTTTTAATAATGTTAACACCTGTACTTAAGGGTCTCTTTTTACCACATAAGAAAGAAAACTATTAAAGCTGAACAGCAGTAACAATTTTCACAAAGTTTACTCTTTGGGCCCTAAAGGAAAACTCATGGAAGGAAAAAGAATTTTCAACCTATTGATCTTATTACAAAGGGTGGAGAAAATGTGTGGGGGGGAGGAAGAATAGGTCATTTGTGGTATAACGGGAGTAAAAAAATAGGAACCAAAGTTTATTGCTGTTAGAGCAAATAGAAAACAACACAAAAACCAACCAAAGAAACAAAGGAAAAAATGCTCTTAAATGCCATGACAAAAACTGTTAGCTTTAGGTGGATCTGTAACTGGTTGACAGATTGCACCCAAAGAGTGCTTGTGAATAGTTCCTCATCCTCTTGGAGAGAAGTGACAAGTGGAGTGGCTCAAGGATCTGTCCTGGGACCTGTTTTGTTCAACATCTTTATAAATGATTTGGATGAAGGAATAGAAGAAGATGAAGAAGATATTGGATTTATATCCCGCCCTCCACTCCAAAGAGTCTCAGAGCAGCTCACAATCTCCTTTACCTTCCTCCCCCACAACAGACACCCTGTGAGGTAGGTGGGGCTGGAGAGGGCTCTCACAGCAGCTACCCTTTCCAGGACAACCTCTGCCAGAGCTGTGGCTGACCCAAGGCCATGCTAGCAGGTGCAAGTGGAGGAGTGGGAAATCAAACCCGGTTCTCCCAGATAAGAGTTCGCACACTTAACCACTACACCAAACTGGCTAGAGGGAATGCTTATTAAATTTGCAGATTATACTAAATTGGGAAGGGTTGCAAATACAGTAGAAGACAGAAACAGGATACAGGATGACCTTGACAGGCTGGAAAACTGGGCTAAAATCAATAAAATGAATTTGAACAGGGATAAATGTAAAGTTCTGCATTTAGGTAGGAAAAATCCAATGCATGGTTATAGGATGGGGGAGACTTGTCTTAGCAGTACCATGTGCAAAAAAGATCTAGGGGTCTTAGTGGATCATACGCTGAACATGAGTCAACAGTGTGATGCGGTGGCTAAAAAGGCAAATATAATTTTGGGCTGTATCAACAGAAGTATACTGTCCAGATCATGTGAAGTGATGGTATCACTTTATTCTGCTCTGGTAAGACCTCACCTGGAGTATTGTATTCAGTTTTGGGCACCACATTTTAAGAAACAGACAAGCTGGAACGGGTCCAGAGGAGGGCAACAAAGATGGTGTGGGGTCTGGAGACCAAGTCCTATGAGGAAATGTTGAAGGAGCCGAGGATGATTAGCCTGGAGAGGAGGAGGCTGAGAGGTGATATGATCACCACCTTCAAGTACTTGAAGGACTGTCACTTGAAGAGTTTCTGACTCAACATCTGACTGTTAGAGCGATTCCTCGGTAGAACAGGCTTTCTCGGGAGGTGGTGGGCTCTCCTTCCTTGGAGGTTTTTAAACAGAGGCTAGATGGCCATCTGACAGCAATGAAGATCCTGTGAATTTAGGGGGAGGTATTTGTGAGTTTCCTGCATTGTGCAGAGGGTTGGACTAGATGACCCTAGAGGTACCTTCCATAAGAACATAAGAGAAGCCATGTTGCATCAGACCAACGGCCCATCAACTCCGACACTCTGTGTCACACAGTGGCAAAAATTTTTTATATACACACATACACTGTGGCTAATAGCCACTGATAGACCTGTGCTCCATATTTTTATCTAAACCCCTCTAGAAGGTGGCTATACTTGTGGCCGCCACCACCTCCTGTGGCAGTGAATTCCACATGTTAATCACCCTTTGAGTGAAGAAGTACTTCCTTTTATCCGTTTTAACCCTTCTGCTCAGCAATTTCATCGAATGCCCACGAGTTCTTGTATTGTGAGAAAGGGAGAAAAGTACTTCTTTCTCTACTTTCTCCATCCCATGCATTATCTTGTAAACCTCTATCATGTCACCCCGCAGTCGACGTTTCTCCAAGCTAAAGAGTCCCAAGCGTTTCAACCTTTCTTGATAGGGAAAGTGCTCCAGCCCTTTAATCATTCTAGTTGCCCTTCTCTGGACTTTCTCCAATGCTATAATATCCTTTTTGAGGTGCGGTGACCAGAACTGCACACAGTACTCCAAATGAGACCGCACCATCGATTTATACAGGGGCATTATGATACTGGCTGATTTGTTTTCAATTCCCTTCCTAATAATTCCCAGCATGGCGTTGGCCTTTTTTATTGCAGACGCACACTGTCTTGACATTTTCAGTGAGTTATCTACCACGACCCCAAGATCTCTCTCTTGGTCAGTCTCTGCCAGTTCACACCCCATCAACTTGTATTTGTAGCTGGGATTCTTGGCCCCAATGTGCATTACTTTGCACTTGGCCACATTGAACCGCATCTGCCACGTTGACGCCCACTCACCCAGCCTCAACAGATCCCTTTGGAGTTCCTCACAATCCTCTCTGGTTCTCACCACCCTGAACAATTTAGTGTCATCCGCAAACATGGCCACTTCACTGCTCACTCCCAACTCTAAATCATTTATGAACAAGTTAAAGAGGATGGGACCCAGTACCGAGCCCTGCGGCACCCCACTGCTTACCGTCCTCCACTGCGAAGACTGCCCATTTATACTCACTCTCTGCTTCCTATTACTCAGCCAGTTTTTGATCCACAAGAGGACCTGTCCTTTTACTCCATGACTCTCAAGTTTTCTAAGGAGCCTTTGATGAGGAACTTTATCAAAAGCTTTCTGGAAGTCAAGGTAAACAACATCTATCAGGTCGCCTTTGTCCACATGTTTGTTCACCCCCTCAAAGAAATGTAACAGGTTAGTGAGGCAAGATCTTCCCTTGCAGAACCCATGCTGAGTCTTCCTCAATAACCCGTGTTCATCAATGTGCCTACTCATTCTGTCCTTGATAATGGTTTCTACCAACTTTCCCGGTATTGAAGTCAGACTGACTGGCCTGTAATTTCCCGGATCTCGTCTGGAACCCTTTTTAAAGATGGGGGTGACATTTGCTACCTTCCAGTCCTCAGGAACGGAGGCAGATTTCAATGAAAGATTACAGATTTTTGTTAGAAGATCCACAAGTTCAACTTTGAGTTCTTTCAGAACTCTCGGATGTATGCCATCCGAACCCGGTGACTTATTAGTTTTTAATTTGTCTATCAGTTGTAGGACCTCCTCTTTTGTCACCTCAATCTGACTCAGGTCTTTCAACACCCCTTCCAAAATTAGTGGTTCTGGGAGGGCAAAAAGTTCTCGTCTTCCACAGTGAAGACGGAGGCAAAAAATTCATTTAGCTTCTCAGCCATTTCCCTATCCTTCTTCAGTAATCCTTTTACTCCATGGTCATCCAAGGGCCCCACTGCCTCCCTGGCTGGTTTCCTACTTCTAATATATTTGAAGAAAGTTTTATTGTTGGTCGTTATGTTTTTTGCAATATGCTCCTCATAGTCCCTTTTTGCCTGCCTGATCACAGTCTTGCATTTGATTTGCCACAGCCTGTGTTCCCTTTTACTAATCTCACTTGGACTGCTTTTCCACCACTTAAAGGAGTCCTTCTTACCTTTTACAGCTTCCATTACTTTGTTTGTTAACCATGCAGGCCTTTTCTTATGCCTGTTTGTGCCTTTCCTAACTTGTGGTATGTATTTTATCTGAGCTTCTAGGATTATAGTTTTAAATAGCGTCCAAGCTTCCCCAAGGGTTTTGACCATATTTACCTTTCCTTTCAGTTTCCTCCTCACATGCCTCCTCATCTCAGTGTATTTACCCATTTTAAAGTTAAACGTGGTTGTGGCGGTCTTTTTGGACAACTCCCTATTTATACAAACGGTGAAATCAGTAACATTATGGTCACTGCTCCCAAGCGACGCAATCACTTTTACATCTCTCACCAAGTTTTGGGCATTACTTAGGACCAAATCCAGGATCGCCCCACCCCTGGTAGGTTCTGAGACCATCTGCTCCATAGCACAGTCATTGAGAGCATCAAGAAACTCAATCTCTTTCTCTCGACCAGAACACATATTGACCCAATCAATCTGCGGGTAGTTAAAATCACCTATTACGACACAGTTTTTACGTTTAGCCGCTATCTTTAAGCCTTCCATCATATTATAATCGTCCTCTCTCTTTTGATTTGGTGGGCGATAACAAACTCCCATAGTTAAATTTCCTTTTGGGCCCTCTATTTCAACCCAAAGCATTTCTAAAAGGGAATCTAATTCTCTGACCTCAGTCTTACTGGACCGTATATCCTCTCTGACATACAGAGCCACCCCACCTCCAACCCTTCCCTCCCTATCCTTCCGATATAGCTTATATCCAGGAATCACCGTGTCCCACTGATTCTCCTCATTCCACCAAGTTTCTGAAATTCCCACAATGTCTATGTTTTCTCCCAACACTAAACATTCCAATTCACCAATTTTACTTCGAACACTTCTAGCATTTGCATACAAACATCTATAATTTCCCAGGCGAGCTAGGCCCGCCACCTTCCTCCTGCCACCTCGAGACTCTGGCAGACAGTCCATATTGTTTGTCGTCTTCACAGTGGACACCTCTGGTCTGTTACCCGGTAGAAATATAGCAGCTAACCCTTCATCTCTTTGAGACGAGTCCTCCCGAACCAGAGACATTTCATCTCCTGTCGGCTTTCCCCCAAGATTTAGTTTAAAAACTGCTCTGCCACCTTTTTGATTTTAAGCGCCAGCAGCCTGGTTCCATCCGGGGACAAATGGAGACCATCTCTTTTGTACAGCTCCCGCTTGTTCCAGAAAGCATCCCAGTGCTAACAAACTTAAACCCTTCCTTTTTACACCATCGTCTCATCCACATATTGAGACTTCTAATTTCTGCCTGTCTCTCCTGCCCTGCACATGGAACAGGTAGCACTTCTAATAAGGCTACCTTGGAGGTCCTGGCCTTAAGTCTCCCGCCTAGCAGCCTAAATTTTTCCTCCAGGACCTCACGACTGCATTTCCCCACATCGTTGGTGCCAGCATGCACCACGACCACAGGCTCCTCCCCAGCACTGTCTATCAGTCTATCTACTACACGCGTAATGTCCACTACCTTCGCATCAGGCAGGCAAGTAACCATACGGTCAGTACGCGGTTTTGCCACCCAGCTGTCTACTTGCCTAAGGATCGAATCACCAACTACCAAGACCCCCCCCCCCTCTCCCTGCCAAGGGATAGTTCCTTGGTGCGAAAGGATTCCCGCTCACCAACTGAAGAAGAGGTCCCTTCTGAGGGCGCATTCCCCTTATGCTCATTCCCCTTATGCGCATTCCCCTTATGCTCATTCCGGTGTAAAATTGGTGAATTGGAATGTAAAATTGGTGAATTGGAATGTTTAGTGTTGGGAGAAAACATAGACATGGTGGGAATTTCAGAAACTTGGACTGTCTGCCAAAGTCTCAAAGCAGCAGGAGGAAGGTTGTGGGCCTAGCTTGCTTGGGAAATTATAGATGTTTGTATGCAAATGCTAGAAGTGTTCGAAGTAAAATTGGTGAATTGGAATGTTTAGTGTTGGGAGGAAACATAGACATTGTGGGAATTTCAGAAACTTCGACTGTCTGCCGAAGTCTCAAGGCAGCAGGAGGAATTTTGCGGGCCTAAAGCTCATGGCCGTTTGCACGGAATCTCATGGCCCAATCGGTGACCGACACTCCACCGTAGAGAGAAAAAAGAGAAAGCTGATCCCCACCAATAGTTTTCAAGCACACAGAATCTCACACACACACTTAACAAGGATTTTTCAGGGTCTTTTCTCTAAGTCTGTAAATTTAGGTTCTGAGGCTTGGCTCACAGCTCCCAAAAGTACAGGACAGTGCCAATCGCATTCTCCACCAACTTCTGTTATACCTCAACTAACTTTTTACTGAGGAATATTAATATTTCTTAGCTCAAAATGGTGAGTCTACGAGAGGTGAGGTGAACAGGATCTCTGTCTATGTCTACGGAGATAGACCACTGAAAATCCTTTGGTTAATAATGGATTTTATTATAGGTGGAGGGTTTCAAATAATTACATCCCAATCAAACAACTTCAAGCATACAAGAGGAATACAAGAGGTTAGCTGAATAAGTAGGATGGGGGAAGGTGATACAATACCTAGATCTTGCAGGGTAGGCTCAGTCTGAGGAAATACAAGGCCTCTGGAGGGAGATTTCTCTTGAGAGGAAGGGGGGGTTAGGGTAGGAAGGGGTGCAGGAGGACCCCCCTTTTCTTTTCCAACTCTTTCTCTTCTCTCTCAACCCTTGACCCCTTGCTCTAACCTGACAGGTGGGGTTGCCTGTTTCCTAGGGTAAATTACATCACATCAAGCAATTAAATTACCCAATGAGGGGGCAGAGTGTCACACCTAAATATATGCATATATAGATATTTCTGTGGAAATTGTAATGCATTCATAGTTCTTCTGAGTGACTATATTTGATTGAGTTTGCCAAGGCTTCCAATCTATTGAATTGACACTTTAACCAACATACCAGATAAATTAAAAAGACTACCATGCCAGCTTGTATGGCTAGCATTATTACTATGGGATGCATTATAATTTAAAAATTCTGTTGCGCTTGGGGAGAATCCAAACAGGGAGTCCCAAAAAGAGTGGGTTCCAGCAGTTTTTATTTCTGCAGAAAGGCTGGCAATTCTGTCTCCATTGTGCATAACTGTAAGGGAGGCTTTGTCTCCACAATCTTTTATTTTTTGGAGAGTCTGCTGTAATTCAGGGTGTGTGAGGAGGCTCTAGATTAGTTCCAGACCAATTCCTAGGAAAATGGGAGACACTGATTGGTATAGGAAAGGGGAAAGGTCAATTTTTTGACGTGTCCAGATTGGGATGGTGAAGTTAAAGTCACAACCAGATATTGTGGACATGTTAGATTTTGTTGTTTAAATGGAGTCCATACATGGAACATAACATTTTGGTTCCTGGAGCTTTCTTAATCTGGCAGCTCCAGTAAGGAACAGGGATCTGTGAGAGGATTCCCTCTAACAGGATAAGGCTCCACAGGAAAAAGAAAGGGGTGTCCATACTTAACCTTGTCCTGAAGTGCAATCCTTGGGGGAGAGTGTACTCTGTAAGGGAAAAGGGTTATGCCTGATTTCATAGTACTTCTAGCTGAAGATCAAGAAAGAAACATACACACAAATAGCAGAGGTTTGCCCCCCCCCCCTTCCTTGCTGCTGGGGTGCAGGGTCAAGTTTCCTAAATTTACATAGTAGCTCAATGCTTGTAACCTCAGAGGGCCACAATAGTCTCAGCCAGATCAATCAGAGCAGGTGTAGGAGCATAATTAAGTGAGATCTGCCTGATTTTTATAGAGGAGGCTTTTTCAGGTTTCTCTGGGGGTTGCTTTTCAGAGTTCTGCTGGGGAGCAGCTGGAGCAGGGTTGGCCACAGTGTCAGGGGGCTTCCCTTTCCACTCTTTCAACTGAGAGCAGTGGAAGAACTTGATCCAGGTACCTCCTGACTTGGGGATGGCAACTTGGTACACAGCAGAGCTGATCCTCTTTGTGATTGGTCCCTTCCATTTGGTTGTGAGGGCATGCTCTTTTTCAGAAAACTTTCTGTACATTACAAGTTGACCCTCTTCCCATTGTCTGGGGTTTCTTACCCATCCCAGTCTTTTATCCATTGCTTGACAGGCTATGCCTAACTGCAGGGCAACCTTTTTATGGATGGCAGAGATTTCAGTGACCAGGGACCTTACCCATGCATCACTTATTACAACTGGTTCCAAGTCTGATGGGAGGCTTGTATCTAACCAAAAAGCCTCTGGGAAAAAGTATTTTTCTGCCAGTCATCACTTGATGTGGTGAGAAGCCATGAACAGTTTTAGTACCTCTAAGGGCCATGAGAATAATGGGGAGTTTTTCATCCCAGTCCCTGCCAGAGGATTTAACCATATTGCACAGAATCTTCTTGAGCATTCTGTTTGTACGTTCTATATTTCCAGAGCTTGGGGGATGACCAGCCACATGAAATCTTTGCTGTATGCCTTTGTGATGTCACCACAATGAACACTCCGCCCATATCACTATCAATTTGATGACTTATACCCCACCTAGACCAAACATTGTTAAAGAGAGGCGGGCTGCAGTTGCTGCTGTGTTATTTCTGCAGGGAAATGCCTCTACCCACTTGCTGAAGGGATCAATTATTGTCAGACAATGCCAGTTGCCACGGGAGGTGAGAGAGAGGGGGCCTATGAAGTCAACCTGAATCCGTGCCCAAGGACCCTCTATTCTCTGGTGTTGTATAGGTGCCTTGGCTCCTGTGTTATCTGCATTAACCATTACACAGGCTAGGCAGTTGTCTACCCATTGCTCAATGTCCTGCCTCATGTTTGGCAACCATCCTGTCTCTTTAACTCTTTCTAGGGTGAGCTCTTTCCCTCTGTGTCCTTGCTTATGGGCAAGTTGAATTAGATCACCTCTGACTTCTAAAGGGACAATACACTGCCTGTTGTGGTTCTGATCCACAGCACAGTAGACTCCTTCTAGTTTCTCAATGGTATATCTGCCTGTGGGGTCTTTTCCTTCAGTGGCTAGGCCTTGGATTTGCTCATCTCTCTCCAGGAGAGTAGATAAGTCTAAGAGGGGAGCAGGGAGTGCTGCTCTCTGCTTGGTTGTAACTGGGTGTAGAGGTTGGGGACTAGGCTCTGAGTTTGCTGGGTCCTCATCCTCCAGGGCAGCTTCTTTAGCTAATGCATCCACTCAGTTGTTCCAGATGCTTGTGTCTGAATTATTTTTCTGATGGCCTTTGACATGTGTGACCCAGGTTGCAGCTTGTCTGCTCTGAATCAGTGCAGCACCATGGATCCATTTGTCTCTGTGTGAGATGGGCTTCCCCTCTGAGGATTTGAACTCATTTGCCAACCATACTGGCAGCCATACAGTTGCAGCTTTTGCTGTCCAATCTGAATCTGTATATATGGCCAGGGGACAATCTGGGGGTTCAAATTCAAGGATGGCATGGAGGGCTGCTACCTCTGCTGCCTAGCTAGAATGTGGACGTGCTATGCCTTTTAGAACATAAGAATCATGTACTCTGATTGCGGCATAGCCTGTCTTGGGGGAACCATTTACATGAAAAGAGGAGCCATTGCAGAACCAGCACACAAAGCCTTACTGCTGTGCTTCTGCTAGAGACTCTCCCCATGTAACTGGCCACTGAGTGTGATTCATCTGAGGGAGGGGGCATTCATGCTGTTCCCCTGAAATTATGAGACTATAAGGGGCAGGAGATTCAGTTTGTTCTTTCTTGTAGTCAACTCCTCTGCCTACCAGTTTTAGTGTCCATTTAGCAATCCTTGCATTGGAGACCTGACCATCTTGCACTTTCCTTGAAAGGATGTATTTGAGAGGTGTGTGCGTAGTTTGAACTATGACTTTTGCACCTCCTATAATGAATTCCCAATGTGTGAGGCTCCAAACTAGGGCTAGGCAATTCTTCTCACAGGGGCTGAATCTGGCTTCTACAGGGGTGAGGTTCCTAGAGGCATAGGCAATAACCCTTAGAGAGCCTGTTTGCTGCTGCAAGAGAGTGGCCCCTATGCTTTCGTCTGAAGTGGCTAGCTGTATGTAGAAAAGCTTAGTCATGTCTGGGTGTGCAAGCACTGGGGCTTGAATCAAACTATGTTTGAGCTCTGCAAAGGCTTTCTGTTGCTCAGGGCCCCAGTTCCAGCGAACTCCTTTCTTTAAGAGTGCATATAAGGGACATGTCTTGTCTGCAAATGATTCAATGAAATCCCTAGAGAAGTTGAATGTTCCCAGAAGTGCTCTCAGAGTAGGGGGGTCAGTGGGGGTTGGAAGTTTAGAAACAACTTCTACCCTCTGAGAGTCTGGAGTGCGTCCATCAGTTCCTAGGGAAAGGCCAAGGTATTTCACTTCAGTTTTGACCAATTGGGCTTTCTCTCGGTTTGTCTTGAAGCCTGTCTCTCTAATGAGGTTTAAGACCTCCTTTGTGATTTCACATGTTCTTTCTTCTATGTCTGAATACACGAGAATATCGTCAACGTACGAAACAACATGGGGGCGAGATGTAGGGCTCAATTTGTCCCACATTTGAACCACATGTGCATGGCAAATGCTGGGGCTAGAGTGGAAACACTGGGGAGTCCTTTTGAAAGCATACTGCTGACCTCGGAATGTGAAGGCAAATTTATACCAGCAGGATTCATGTAGTTTAATGGAATGAAAGACGTTGGCCAGGTCTAAAACACTGTAATATTTGGCCCCTGCAGCAATGGCTGTCAGGATTTCATTGTATTTAGCCACCACTGGAGACACAGGAGGTGTGACTGTGTTGCGAGCTCGAAAATCCACAGTTAGTCTCCAAGTTACTCTGTCTGCTTTGAGGACTGGCCATAGGGGCGCATTGCAGATGGATTGCATGGGTGTAATTACATCCCATTGCAAAAGACCTTCAATAGTTTTCCCTATCCCTATTTCTGCTTCTTTAGGATACCTATACTGCTTCTGAGCGGGTGGGTCTTTCCCTTCAATGAGAACACAGGCACCTTTAACGGTCCCACATTCTACTTTGTCTGTGACCCAGACTTCAGGAAACTCTTCCACCCAAGGGTCACCTACAATTGGGGCTAGGGGTAAGGGAGCCTTTAGAGCAGCACATCTATGGATAGCAGATATTATTTCAGGTCCATTTTGAACTTGCCATAAGAAACCATTGGCCAAATCGACTGTAATGCTCTGTCCTCTAAGAAAGGGCATTCCTAGAATTCCTGCATCCTCCCTGAGATTCTCACAAGCTGCAATTATAGTCTTGAGCATTCCTACTGTCGGGGGTATTTTTTCCCAGATCTTGGTCCTGTGAACCCCTCCTGCAAAGCCTTCCAAAGCTGTGGCCTTGTTAGTTTGTGTCCCACAAGCAGCCAATTCTGGGTGCAGCACATTCAGTGAAGCTCCAGTGTCAACTAAAAATGTGGCAGGTAACTCTTTCCCTGAGGTCCTTAATGGTTGGCCTTCCCCATTCATCAGGGGCTAATCTAGCTATGACTTCCTGGGGTAAAGGCAAGGACCTCGGGCAGCCCTATTGGTGGTGGCTAGGCCCTGGATGTTGGTCGTGGTGAACACGTGACTCTGAAACTGTTACTACCCTTGGGATACTCTGAGGGTGATGTTCTTGTGGATCTTCTAACAAAAATCTGTAATCTTTCATTGAAATCTGCCTCCGTTCCTGAGGAGTGGAAGGTAGCAAATGTCACCCCCATCTTTAAAAAGGGTTCCAGAGGAGATCTGGGAAATTACAGGCCAGTCAGTCTGACTTCAATACCGGGAAAGTTGGTAGAAACCATTATCAAGGACAGAATGAGTAGGCACATTGATGAACACGGGTTATTGAGGAAGACTCAGCATGGGTTCTGCAAGGGAAGATCTTGCCTCACTAACCTGTCAAATTTCTTTGAGGGGGTGAACAAACATGTGGACAAAGGCGACCCGATAGATGTTGTTTACCTTGACTTCCAGAAAGCTTTTGATAAAGTTCCTCATCAAAGGCTCGTTAGAAAGCTTGAGAGTCATGGAGTAAAAGGACAGGTCCTCATGTGGATCAAAAACTGGCTGAGTAATAGGAAGCAGAGAGTGAGTACAAATGGGCAGTCTTCGCAGTGGAGGACGGTAAGCAGTGGGGTGCCGCAGGGCTCGGTACTGGGTCCCATGCTCTTTAACTTGTTCATAAATGATTTAGAGTTGGGAGTGAGCAGTGAAGTGGCCAAGTTTGCGGATGACACTAAATTGTTCAGGGTGGTGAGAACCAGAGAGGATTGTGAGGAACTCCAAAGGGATCTGTTGAGGCTGGGTGAGTGGGCATCAACGTGGCAGATGCGGTTCAATGTGGCCAAGTGCAAAGTAATGCACATTGGGGCCAAGAATCCCAGCTACAAATACAAGTTGATGGGGTGTGAACTGGCAGAGACTGACCAAGAGAGAGATCTTGGGGTCGTGGTAGATAACTCACTGAAAATGTCAAGACTGTGTGCGTTTGCAATAAAAAAGGCCAACGCCATGCTGGGAATTATTGGGAAGGGAATTGAAAACAAATCAGCCAGTATCATAATGCCCCTGTATAAATCGATGGTGCGGTCTCATTTGGAGTACTGTGTGCAGTTCTGGTCGCCGCACCTCAAAAAGGATATTATAGCATTGGAGAAAGTCCAGAGAAGGGCAACTAGAATGATTAAAGGGCTGGAGCACTTTCCCTATGAAGAAAGGTTGAAACGTTTGGGACTCTTTAGCTTGGAGAAACGTCGACTGCGGGGTGACATGATAGAGGTTTACAAGATAATGCATGGGATGGAGAAAGTAGAGAAAGAGGTACTTTTCTCCCTTTCTCACAATACAAGAACTCGTGGGCATTCGATGAAATTGCTGAGCAGACAGGTTAAAACGGATAAAAGGAAGTACTTCTTCACCCAAAGGGTGATTAACATGTGGAATTCACTGCCACAGGAGGTGGTGGTGGCCACAAGTATAGCCACCTTGAAGAGGGGTTTAGATAAAAATATGGAGTACAGGTCCATCAGTGGCTATTAGCCACAGTGTGTGTGTAAATATACAATTTTTTGCCACTGTGTGACACAGAGTGTTGGAGTTGATGGGCCGTTGGCCTGATCCAACATGGCTTCTCTTATGTTCTTATGTTCTTATGTTCTTGAGGGGCATGGAAAGGGTTTGAATACTATGGCAGGCTTGCGCTTGCCCCAGCATAGAACACGGGTTACCAGTAGCATGAGGGAAGATTTAGGGGTTTGGCAAGAATTCTTGGGGTCCTTTAATGGGATCTCCTTTTGGAGAGATGACATGAGGCTTGAAGCTGAGCTCCAGGTCATGTCTGATGCTGCTGGATCTTTGGGTTTCGGAGTTTACTTCCGTGGACATTGGTGCGCTGATAGTTGGCCAGGATCCTGGATGCAGGTAGGAGTGAACCGAGATCTTATGTTTCTTGAGTTCTTTCCCATTCTGGTTGCAGTTTGGCTGTGGGGGATGGATATGGCCAATCGCACAGTTCATTTTTGGTGCGATAATATGGCGGTAGTTCATGTCATTAATTCCTTTTCATCCAAATCCCAGCGGGTTATTAGGTTGGTGAGGGCCTTCACTCTGCGTTGTCTGCGGCTTAACATATTGTTTTTAGCCAAGCATGTTCCTGGGGTGAATAACGGGGTGGCCAACGCTCCCTCTCATAAACAGATGGAGCGGTTTCCTCAGCTGGCCCCAGATGCCAATCAAGAGGCGGCGCCAATGCCACAGCACCTATGGCTGATTGGAGAGCCGAGGCTCACAGAGCGATAGGCCTATCCATTTCGCCTAGCACCAGGAAGTCTTATGAATGTGCTGTGTGGCTGTTTGAGGACTTTAGGGCTGTGGTAGGATATCGCATTGTCTGGCCCCTTCCGGTGGAGCAGTTGCTCCGCTACTGTGTTTCTCTGGAAGGTAAGGGATTGGCCGTGCGATCCATTAGGGGGCACCTGTCTGTTATAAACAATTTTATTAGTAACATATGGTAGCAGAACTATATCTACAACTTATAAAAGCTTAAAGTAAAAGAAAGATCTTTCTACCCCATATCTTACTTTCCCCCCACCCCTCCCTCCGTTACTTGACCCCCACCAGTGTTATTTTCTTTAAAAAAGCAAATATTAAAGGTACCCTTAACTATTAAGAAAAAACAAAAAAAACCCCAAACGTTATATTCTTATTTTAAAAATCTTAATCATCATCAAAGATTGTCCAATGTCCTTTTATTTTCCACTCTTTTTCTACATATCTTCTGAATTTCTTCCACTCCAACTTAAAAAGTTCCAAATCATAGTCTTTTAGTTTTCTTGTTAATTTGTCCATTTCACTCCATGTCATAACTTTTGTAATCCAATCCCATTTCTCTGGTATTTTTTCTTGCTTCCACAGCTGCGCATACAATGTCCTAGCAGCTGAGAGCAAGTACCATATTAAAGTTCTATCTTCTTTTGGAAATTTTTCCATTTTTAATCCCAGCAGAAAAGTCTCTGCCACTTTGTTGAATTCATATCCCAAAATCTTAGAAATCTCTTGCTGAATCATCTGCCAAAACATTTTAGCCCTTTCACAAGTCCACCACATATGGTAGAAAGAGCCTTCATGCTTTTTACATTTCCAACACCTATCTGGCATCTTGTTGTTCATCTTTGCTAATTTTTTTGGAGTCATATACCATCTATACATCATCTTAAAACAGTTTTCTTTAATACTATGACATGTTGCGAGTTTCATAGAATTCTTCCACAGATATTCCCAAGATTCCATCTTTATTTCTTTGTTTACATTAATTGCCCATTTTATCATTTGAGATTTCACTACTTCATCTTCGGTAGACTATTGTAAAAGTAATTTATATACTTTTGAAATTAATTTCTCATTATCTCCAAGCAGAACTCTTTCCATTTCTGTTTGCTCTTTCCTAGGGGGCACCTGTCTGTATTGGCTTTTGCCAGTAAGGCGCTGGGCTATAAGGAAGAAACAGCTGATTTTTGTCTCCGAAAAATGCTGGAGGGGTGGGCAAGAGAGATTGGACCTAGGATTGACACACGAAAGCCTATTTCCCCTTTGATTCTTAGGGGTCTGAAGGGGGTTTGGGGCACGGTGTGTGCTTCTTATTTTGAGGCCTCTTTGTTTCATGCTGCATCCTTGGTAGCTTTTGGGGGGGCTTTTAGAGTCATTGAGCAAGTGGCATGGTCCAGAAATGATGTTGCTAAGGGACCTGAGGTTATCAGAGGGCAAAGCGGTCATTACTGTCCATCGCTCTAAGACCGACCAGTGTCAGAGAGGTACCGTGCTTGAGCTTGGCATCTGTTCTGAGCCAGAGCTGTGCACAGTTTCTGCTTTGGCTGCTTATTTGGCAGCTCGGGGGCCCAAGGAAGGGTTTTTGTTCTGTCACAATAATGGTAGCCCGTTGACGAAGCACCAGTTTTGGGCTATGATGTCAAGGGTTTTAGGTGAGTTGCGGTTGTCCAAGGTGTGATTTGGGATGCACTCCTTTAGAATTTGGGCAGCCTCACCAGCTGCTGCCCTGGGGTATCCTTCCTTCTCCATTCAGTGCTTAGGCCGTTGGCACTCATCGGCTTACAAATCTTATGTTCAACTTTTGCTCTGTCCCTAGCTTTGATAGTTTGGTTGAAATGTTAGTGGTCCATGTTCTTGTTTGACTGTTTTTTCTTTTTAGATGCTGTTGTTCCTGGCCAAAGGAACCAAGTTCTTGTGTGCGGCCATAGCCATGTGTTTTGGGCCGCTCATCAGATGCGGAAAACTTTGTTAGGCTCTCAGCTGGGACCCAAACAAGGCAGGGCAGCATGGCTGACCAATTTATAGTGGTCCCAAGCCATCGCTCCCTAATGTACTGAAAATCCTCATGGGCCTACAAGACTATCGCCTTGCCTTTAACTAGCCTGAGATCATTCCCTCCCAGGCGAATAATTAAAACCTGTGGAGGAAGGCCCATACTCCCTTGGAATAATAAAGGCAGCAGGCCCAGCCACTGAAGGCCCTGGCACCCCTGCCACTCAATACAAACATATTGACTGAGTCCCAGCTGATAGCCTAACAAAGTTTTCCGCATCTGATGAGCGGCCCAAAATACATGACTATTGTCACACACGAGAACTTGGTTCCTTTGGCCAGGAACAACAGCATCTAAAAAGAAAAAACAGTCAAACAAGAACATGGACCAGTAACATTTCAACCAAACTATTACATTACACATTAAAACCAAATACCCCCCACCAAACATCTCCCTTTCTTCTTTTTGCTTTTTGTTCATACCTCATCAAAAACCCTGGCAAACAAGCTTTACAGTGCCTCTTGTCTCCAACAATCCTTTGCTTCTTCAGAGAACCCAATCCACAGTGTGGGAGCTATCACAGAAAAGGCTCAAGCTCTGTTAGATGGTAGGTGGGCAACCCAAAGTGGAGGAGCAACCAGCAGGTGGAAGCCAAAAGACCCTAGTTGGTACACTGATTATAAACACTGAGGGTGTTTTCGCACTCACGTTTTACTGGCGCCACGACCCTCCTCACGCCGGCGAATCTGCATGGATTTCGCACCAGAAGCGCCGGCGCACCCAGAAGCGCCGGCTACTTCCGTCGCTAAGCCAGCGCAAACGTTTTCCTGCATCTTTGCGATTTCCGTTTGCGCTGGCTTAGCGACGGAAGTAGCCGGCGCTTCTGGGTGCGCCGGCGCTTCTGGTGCGAAATCCATGCAGATTCGCCGGCGTGAGGAGGGTCGTGGCGCCAGTAAAACGTGAGTGCGAAAACGGCCTGAGAGAAGCTCTTTTTCTCCTGAGAGCTCCTTATTGATACCCATTTTTATGAACTGTATCCTACTCGAGGTGGAGGGGTAGGGACATTTATTTATTTGACAAATAACTGGAAAGCACCCAGAACAATATGGTATCATCTATGGAATTATGGCATGCAGCTTTCACAGCAGGAGGAAAGGGTATTTTAATTAGCTGTTATTCTCCCATTTCAGTGTTTCTTTTTAGGGTGTATTTTAAAAGAAAAATTCCCATTCTTCATACAATGCTTAGATATTTATCAGGATCATAAGTTCATTTGGGAAGAGTGTAGGCTATCAGCTTTTGAACACATATTGTTCTATGAGATTTTAAGAGGTTTCCCTGAGAAGATCTTTTAGGGTAAGTATGGTAGCTGTCACTTTCACTTTTGAGATTAAAACCTTGAGGGTTGTTTAATATCTTTTCTTCAAGGGTTTGAGACTCCTTCCCCCAAGTCTACTGGGAGATGCTGCAACATATTGAATATTATTCACAGATGTAATTTATTACCTCCTTTGTAGAAGGATATAAGGAATATTTCTCTTTCTTCCTTAATTGCTTCCTTTCCTTTATTATTATTATTCCCTTGTTGTACAATGTTTCATGCTACTATGAAATACAAACCTATTTTTATCACAGAAAAATATGCATAATGCTATAAAATGTATTTCAATTTATTTAGTCTTTTCTGTTATAATGTCCAATTATGGTCTTTAAAGTATCCCCTAGCTGATATTATTCTTTTGCAGGTTTCAAGCTATGCTTTATGAAAAAGAGGACTCTAAATACTGTATCATGTCTCTTTGCTTATTTTAAGATATCATTCAGCAGGTACATTCTTTATCTGTTACATTTGCATCAAAGGGAAAAAAAGATTTTGAAAGCATAATCAAAATAAGTAGATAACTATACGCTAGATATTAATGTATGTAATGTACATTTCTGTTGTTAAGAGAAGCATCTTCTTTTTTAAAAAAATCAAGAGCTTCTTACAATCATGCAAATTATCTTTTCTCTCTGATAAGAAATTGCTTTAAAAATAAGTCAATGTATGGATTCTGCCATCATACATCCAATCATTCCTGTGGTTGATATAAAAGTTACTTGCAGTGAAAATTCTCCCTCTGGTTAAACACTTGGTGGACAGAAGTCTTGTATTTAGTTCATACATTCATAGTAGGATAGCACTACATTATGTGCGATGGATAAACAATGTAACAGTTCCACATGAATAGCCAGTCACATGGAGACACATTGCATATAATCTATCACCTTAAAAAAAGAGAGAGATACTGCCATTTGTGTGGAAGACTGGATTCAGATTAGGAATTATTCCAGCAGTGGAGAAGGGGATTAAATGGACATTTCACTACACTATTGTTGCAGTAGTGTACTTTAATGTATGGATCAGAACTATATATATATTTATGAAATTTTATCTTCTACCTCCTTGGTGTTAGACACAAGTTACCAGATGCAATGTGAATTTTTAGAGCAGGGAATATGAATGGGGAATATGAATTCTATTGAAAGTATATTTAAAGAAAGCTATGCCCTGGGAATGAAAGTCCATTTATACATTACAAGCTGATGATGTATTCAGTAATTATCCCCCCTCCATATGAGAATAATTATTTGACAGTCCACTGCTCCACATGAGGAACAAACCTGTCATAGACCAGAGCACTGACTCCTCACCAGGAGAATAATCAAGTTGTCTGGGGAGGCTGAAGTCCTGGACTCATACCAGTCTGTGGCTCATAGGACACCACCAGAAGCTCCCTTCAGTGACCATTAACAGCCTCAAGAGCTTACTCACTTTGAGTAGTGCATATCCTTGATTCTTTGACATAGAACACTACCTATCATTGTTGTCTCCTTTCTAATTATTGCACTATATATATATATTATTTTGTATATTTATAGCCCGCTCTTTCCCATGAAGGGCTCAGGGTGGATTCCAACAAGCTAAAACATTAACACCAACAATAAAACATCAAAATAGTTAAAGCAGTTAAACCAATACATTAAGTCAATCATTTAAGATGACATGGATGGTATATAAGCACTTGAGGCGTAATTATCATGGGCAGCCTAAGTTGGCCAAAGATGTCAACAGTATTGGCCCCAAATGAAGTGGCAGCCATTGCTGGGAGGCCAGTTGGATGGTGTAGTAGGGTGGGGATGTCCATTGCCTCAACCATAGACCTGGTGGAACAGCTCCGTTTTACAGGCCCTCTGGAATGGTAACAAATCCAGAAGGGCCCGAATTTCTGTAGGGAGCTGATTCCACCAGTTTGAGGCCAGGGCCGAAAAGGCCCTGGCCCTGGTTGAGGCAAGCCAGATGTCCTTTGGGCCAGGCATAGTCAAAAGATGTTGGCCGACCAATCGCAATGGCCTTCGGGGCTCATATAGGGAGAGACAGTCCCGCAGGTACCAATATATTACAAATAATATACCAATATCTTCTATGTGTTTATTTGCATGAGTTTGCCATGTGGCCAACAATCTAGCTTTTTTTAAAAAAAAAAAATCAGTTTTGCATGTATTTGTTACACAGGGATGGTCTATATCAGGGGTGACCAAACTGTGGCTCGGGAGCCACGTGACTCTTTTACACTTATTGTGTGGCTCTCAAAGCACTCACAGCCCTATTGGCTTGAATAAGGCATTTTTCTCTTTAAATCACATCTCCAAGTCAAGCCAGTCAGTGGTTTGAAGAATGCATTTAAAGTTAAAGTTGCTTTCTTTTCACCCTCCCTTCTCCATTTATTTTCCTTCCTCCCTTTCTTCCTTTCCACCCTCCCTCCTCCATTTATTCTCCTTCCTTCCTTCCTCCCTTCTTTCCTCCCTCCCTCCTCCCTCCCTTGCAGCTCTTAGACATCTGATATAGAATATGGAAGATGACTGTTTTTGCCACTATGAAACACTGTCAACAGATTCAAAGTTGTTGGAATGCTGCTGATCCAGATGAAAGTGATTTTTGATGCTCCTGGCATCTTGAACTTTGTCAAGACAGAAGGATAGTGTGCTTCTTAAGACAAAAATGCTAGGATTTCTCTTTTAAGTGCCTAATTTTACAGGTCATTAGGGTACTCAAGGGGTTAATGTATCCACAGATCACTTCCCTTATGTACAATGGAACATCCTAATGATAACTCTGCTGTTTTTCCCCTTGTAACAAGAGATGTATTATGGAAGTTACTGGGACAGTTGAAAAGAATGAATACCTTCACTGAGATCTCCAAACAGTCCTTTTAAATGTTTCAAAAATGCACTTTGAGGCATGATTGAGGGTGAAGGTATGACCTTCAGATTAATCTTAATTATACATATTTTCCTGCTCTTTTTCTTTAACTTTAGGGAAGTGAGCAAGGAAACACTGATTTTTTTTAAAAAAAAGATGTCTGGCAGATGAGTGGCAGTTGAGCTTTCTTGGGCTCATGTGTGAGATAAAGGGACTAAGTGGTAGAGGATAGGCAGGTCCTAACATTAAGGCTAATTTTCAAAATATAGGAAACTGCAGGGGAATTATAATCAATATCCCACTGTTTTGTTTTTGTTCTATTGAAATGCACTGGTTGTTGTTGGAATCTGAGAACTTGTTTGGAGTAGTGGGTGAGGGAGATCAGTGCTCAAATTCCCATTAGACTGTTTTTGCCAGTCAGAACCAGAACATATATTTTCCCACCTGTGGAAGGAAATGTAAGGTTGAATCACACAACCTATGAGTGCAAGATGCTCGAGAAGTAAGTACTGCTTTGTGTTCTACTTCCCAGAACAGCATTTTGCAATACATCCCCATAGGGCTTTTTTTGAGCAGGAACGCACAGGAACACAGTTCTAGCTGGCTTGGTGTCAAGGTGTGTGGCCTAATATGCAAATGAGCTCCTGCTGGGTTTTTTCTACAAAAAAAGCCTTGTGCAAAACAATGGTGGTGTCAGGGGATGTGGCCTAATATGCAAAAGAGTTCCTGCTGGGCTTTTTCCACAAAAAAAGTCCTGCATCTGCCACCCAGTGCAAGATATCAGAGGATCCTCATGAGCACATGTAATGTGACACAGGTTTCTGTAATTAGGATGGGAAAACTTATTCCCATCTGTGCATAAGCAAACAACTTCTACCACCAGTTTGGAGAGCCAGTTTGGTGTAGTGGTTAAGTGTGCGGACTCTTATCTGGGAGAACCGGGTTTGATTCCCCACTCCTCCACTTGCACCTGCTGGAATGGCCTTGGGTCAGCCATAGCTCTGGCAGAAGTTGTCCTTGAAAGGGCAGCTGCTGTGAGAGCCCTCTCCAGCCCCACCCACCTCACAGGGTGTTTGTTGTGGGGGAGGAAGGTAAAGGAGATTGTGAGCCGCTCTGAGACTCTTCGGAGTGGAGGGCGGGATATAAATCCAATATCTTCTTCTTCTTCTTCTTCTTCACCAAGCATCCTTCAGAATATAGTTGTGATGATTTCTCCAGATTTCAGCTCTTCAGCAAGGAACATAATTATCTCCTGCTGACCCTCATAATGAGATTTTGGGAGCAACAGGAGGCTGTTAGGTAAAGGAGAAGATAATTAGCATCCATATCCATAACCATCTTATGGTCCTGGGATCCCACACACAGACAGAGCCAGCCTTAGGGTGCACCCCAGGTGGCCTTGCTTCCCACTGCCCCCCCCCCGTGCCACACCATGCCACTCCCACAGCCCCCCTCCGCGGTGCCTCCTCTTCCCTCCCTCGCAATTTTAATGACCAGGAATGGGCGGTGAAGCGCTGCACTCCTGGGGCTCTTTAAAAGCCACCCCCTCCCTCCACTGATCAATGGGTAAAGCGGCACAGAGGCCGACAACTCCTAGGCCGGCCTTCCGGTATACTCAGGATGATGAGTGCTGGGGCAGCAGTGGCAGGAAGGACGAGTGAGCCGCTGAAAGAGTGGCCATACTGCTGCCTCCTCCCCACTTCCTTCCTGGAGTGGGAAGGAAGTGGGGAGGAGGCAGCAGCACAGCTGCTTTTTCAGTGGCTCACTCATCCTTCCCGCTGTCGCTGCCCCAGCACTGATCGCCCTGAGTGTGCCAGAAGGCCAGCATAGGAGCTGCCGGCCTCCGTGCCACTTTAGGCAGGGGGCAGCCTGAAAGATCCCTGGGAGCGCAGCACTTCACTGCTCATTCCTGGGCATTAAAACTGTGAGGAAGGGAGGGGGAGGCAACTAGAGATTTGCCTAGGGGGCGGGACAAGGGCTGATTTTGGCATCCCCACCTTGCCAGTGCCCTAGGCAAATGCCTAGTGGACAGGCCAGCCCTACACACAGAGGACTGTTCTATATGTTTTCCCCAGGGATAGGAAGTATTGGGAAGTAGAAGGAAAAGCTGTTTGATAGGGAAGCACAATGAAAGAGTTAAGCATTTCTGTTATTGCATTGTTCAGTTTGCATTCCTCACCTCCTAATTTGAGGGGGGGAATTGATCATGTACCTTTCAGCACCGTGCTTAGTTTAGCCCAGAAAGCTCAAAGATAATTCAGTAAATAATGTGAATACATTAGAGCACTCAAGGTCTGGAGTAGTGTTGGTTTTCTAGCAGCAGGGGTGTAGGTTCACTTCTCACTCCCCATTGCCCAAGGGAAAGTAGAGCTCTACATTAGCAAATGTTTTAAGGGAAGTTCTGTGTTGAAGCACATGCTTTGGCCAGTCTCTGGAATCTACAGTTAAAGCATCTTCAGTCTTGGATACTAAGACTTTTGAGAGAAAGGTGTGTATATAAGTAATTATACATACATACGTACATAATTTAAGCTCTGTTCACATTACAATGAATGAACATATGATCTGTGTACAGTGTACACTTGATTGGTTTTGTATATGCATTCAGTAACTCTTTTAGTCAGTGCATAAACAGCGGAGTGTGTGAAACAAACCCCAAATTTATCCAGGTACTGGTCCCCAGTTTCATTGGTGAAGTAAGTATGTCTTCACTCTTTCTTACGAACAGCTGCACACACATGCATTCAGGATGTATGTGTGATCATTGTAACTTATGAATAGTGCTACTATGTAAGACCTTTGAGAAGGCCCATAGCTAGGGGGTAGGCACAGGGGTCTGGGCCCCAGCAACCAAATCCCTTTGCAATCCTTATGGCCCCACCTTTCAGTTCCCCCCACCTTGCAGTTGCTTGCCACTGCTCCATTCAAGCAGCGAGTGCTAACTGCTGCCACCGTTGTTCAGCACTTTCCGCCAGGCAGCTTAAGCTCTCTCCTTGTCATTGGGCCCTTTATGTTTGTGTGGTGGGCATGTTTGCACCACCAGCACCACCTCCCCTCCCCTGCCTGCCTGGGAGGAGACTGTGGCACTGGGGAACAGGCAGCCGAGAGGAGGCTGTTTGGAGGAACTCTCTCACTGGCTGGCTGGAATGCGCAGTGGAGAGGGGCTGCTTAGAAGCACCCTCCAGAGGCCGCCTTGGCACAACGGTGGCTGTGGTGGTGGCTCCATGCTCCCCTCCTCTTGGGGGGGTGAGGTTGGCTGGTCCCTCAGCAGGCAGAGAAGAACGTGACTGGTCAGGGTGCCTGGTCACTTCATGTAACACCTGCTGCTGCCTCTGCTCCAATTGAGCAGCAGTGTGTGGCCACTAATAAAAAAGTAGTTGTCCCCTAGAGCTGTTGAGCATCATCAAGGGGGAAGATGTAGAGGGGGACCTGGTATCTGAAAAGTACTATAATGTGTGTGTGTGTGGGGGGGGTGTTCCAAGTTGTTTCTCTCGTTTCTTACTGCCATCCCACTTGTCTCAACTGACAGCACTATTAAAATATGATTCTTGCAAACTGCTCTGAATTTTCCTTTTAAAATTACTGTTTGAGCATATGAAGTTCACGTTAACTTCCTTAGACAAATATTATGTGTTTACTTGTTGTTCACCAAATACCTTATAGTGGTAGAACCTAAAATAGGTTGGTGACCAGGGCTTTTTAATTTTTTTTAGCAGGAGCTCCTTTGCATATTAGGCCACACACCCTGATGTAGCCAATTCTCCAAGAGCTTACAGGGCTCTTATTACAGGGCCTACTATAAACTCTTGGAGGATTGGCAACATCAGGGTATGTGGCCTAATATGCAAAGGAGCTCCTGCTACAAAAAAAAACGTTGGTAACTATTTTTTTCCATGAAAGGGGGAGAGAAAGAAAAATAATTGAGTACGCATGTTTTTTTTTAATGTTCATAGAGTTTTATTCATAATTTCTAGGTATAATATTATATTTAAACAAATTATTTGTTGTGGGGCACAAAAAAATGTGCCCACTAAATGAAAATCCTGGCAGTGGGCCCCACCAAATGAAAAATCCTGATAACAGGCCTGGATAAAGCCACCTGAGACTTTAAAATTCACAACCAGTTCAAATAGACAACTAAGACAACCATCTGAGACTTTAAAATTCACAGCAAGTTGAAATAGACAGCTCAGACTTGTTCAGAGTTAGAAGAAAGGAGTATGATCAGGCCTCGGATTCAGTGGGAGCTCACAGGAGCACAGCTCATGAACCTTTCTGAGAGTTCCTCCTCCTCCTTCAGAGAGTTCCACCTCCTTGTCCATTGAATAGTACGTGCAGCTGCATAACAACCCCTGGATGAGCTCCACCACCTATTGTTCTACAAAATGACCCCTGGGTATGATCATAAAGAAAAAAGAGAAATACAATGTTTATAGAGTTATTATGAACATGAAAGAGTTTGGAAGGATTGCTAAAATGAAATAGAATTAGAAGAATGGCACTCATTCCTTTACACATTTGTTTCATAGTTTTCTGCATCGTAGTTACCATTCTGCATCCTTCTGAATTACTTTAAATTTTTGTGAGTTTCATTTGTATAGTTTCGCATTTAAATATATGATCTATTTTTATATGTACCAAGAGTATTACAGTTCATATTCTCATAGTGCTTCCGTATTATGCACTGAATGTAATGATATATACAAATAAATGCACATACAAATGCATCTATCTGTGAACTTTCCTCCACCCTAAAAATGTATGAAATATCTACAGAAAACAGGCAAAATGGATAAGCATTTAGTTCCACAATGACAACTCAGATCAAAACATATTCAGAAAAGAATTCTTACCAGGAAGCATACTTCCAACTGAAGGTTCAGTTGTGATGGTCTAGTAATTTGGGCTCAGTATACTGATTTCAGTGGGCTTGGATCAAAATGACTTTGCAAAGAATTCCAGTAAAATGACTTAATGTGTGCAGGTTGACTTGTTAAAAGCAGGAAGCAGTTTACAAATCTAAAAACACATTTAACAATTAGTCAAAAGACCCTGTCTACTAAAACACACATATCTTCAAATTAAATATCTCAAATTAGGAAAATTCTACTACTCATAGGCTGCAGTCTGGAAGGTTGGTGTAGTTTGGATACACTGCTAAGTATTCTGTCACATTTTGTGATGGAGATTTTCAATCAGACTCCCATGCTGTTCACGCCTCACCATGCACTTCTTCCATAGTTGGACATTCAGATTAGCGCTGTGCATCAACCAGCAAGTATGCAGTCCGGTCATTGTCTTCTTTTCAAAAACAACTTTGACAGTTTTTGAGAAGATTTCTTGGGTACGCATGTGCACACATGTGCATATGCACTACCAGTTTTTAAATAACAGAACAAAAACAGAATTAAAGGTTCATAGTTCTGAACCAGTTTGAGTGTGCACCAGGAAAGTTCAGACATCTGGAAATGTGGGATAAATGGGAAGACATCCGTAAGCACTGGACTTTTCCCCATGGCTGTTTATTCCACATCCAACTCATCATATGAAGGGGTGATATGACTGGGGAATGGGCACCAAATATTGCTATGTGAACAAGCCTATTTAGTCCATAAGGGAACATAGATTCTCTGAGTATATGACCATAAGGGAACAGCAACTGTATCAGACCAAACTGCCCATCTGATTTCAATCACAGACAGTCAAAGTACTCCTATACAATTTAGCCTTACACAGCTTCCTAAAACTCTTAGATTAAGACTTAGGATAAGGCATATAATACCAGTGCTTAAACTCTTTGCAGTGCTTAAGCAGCCAGAATGAGGTGTTAATCAAATGGAAAAGTTCAGCTCTTCAGGGAATGTTCTGTCATGGCAAACATCTGTTTACCTGGCTATCTTTTGATATGACATTACATGATATATTTAATTGCCACAGGATGCTACTCCTAAGGACCTAGGTTATAAATAATAATGATTTTTAGCATTTAATGTTCAAAGTGCTTCTTAGGGTTGCCAGCCAAGCACTGACAATTTCTGGGAGATGGCGAGTGGAGTCCAAGCAAATGGAGTTTTGCTGACACTGCAATATTTTTCCTGATGTAAACTTGGAAATGATGTTGCCATGTTGGTGCAACACCCTGGAATTCACCCAAAATTCCATAGTAAAACAATAGCGCTTCAGGTGAATCATACACTGTTGTGTTCATGCAGTGATGCCACTTTTAGGTTCATAACAGAAGAGATAGAGTCTGCACAACACTAACCGCCCCCCCCCCCTCTGCTTCCAATGTTCCATTTAGCGATAGTTGGAGCCAGGATCCTGGAAGTGGAATGTTTCCCACCAAATTGAGAGATATGGCATGGCTACTTCCCATACATTATCAAAGTAATGCATCAAAGTAGCCCTATAAGGTGGGCAATATTATATATATATTAGAGCTGAAGGATGAATGCTGAGTGAGATAGTGATTAGCTCAAGATTACCTTCAAAGTTCTTAGTAGAATGAGATAATTTAGGGGACCTCTATGATCACAGCTCATTTTCTTAACTCCGTGCTAAAACAGTACCTAGCAAAGGTTCACTAATGAAGATGTCCTAGTCCTAAGCATGTGAAATATGATTTATCTTTTACCATGATTTACCATTTTTAGTTATTGTTCACACCCATCTTTGGCATTCAATTGACAATATCTTTTTTTAAAAAGGAGCTGGTCCCAGCATATCTAAATTATGCTGGCAAAGGCTTTCACGGCCGGAGTCCATTGGCTATTGTAGATTTTCCAGGCTGTGTGTCTGTGGTCTTCATATTGTGAGACCTGACGTTTCACCAGTAACTGTGACCGGCATCCTCAGAGTGTAGTAACCCATAAAACTGGAGTTCTCTCTGGGTCAAATTGAGAAAGAGTTTGTAGGCATGTAATTTATATCTACTCAGGCAGGGCTGCATCATTATCTTGTGAGAGCTTCCTGGGCTGTGACATGCTAATAGAGGAGCTTACCTAAGGGGGTTCTTTTGTATATGGATTGGCTATTGAATTTCTTATCTTATCAGTAGTGCTGTTGTAAGCTGTAGGGCATTTTGTGTTTTTCAGGACTGGAAGCCATGCCCTATTAATTTTTAAACTTTCTTCCTTCCTGTTGAAATTGTGTTTATGTTTCTGGATTTCAATGGCTTTTCTGTGTAATCTAACATGGTAATTAGATGTGTTGTCCAGCTTTATAGTGTCTTGGAATAAGATACTGTGTCCTGTTTGAGTTAGGCCATATCTAAATTGTTGGGGAAATACTAAGTCTTTAAAAGTTGTGTTTTATATATTTGCTGCAGTCACATATTCTGGTCATTATAACCAGAACAATTCTAAATGTAGAAAGCTGGATGTGATTTTCACTGTTTATTTTTAGTTTTGTGGAACGGAGCCTTATGAAACCTTTAAAATCACAAGTCTAATGATAACCTGCAATTGACAGGATACAGTTTTGGTTCCTGCTGAATAGATAAGAATTCATGAACATAACCATAAAAGCAAAAGCAAAATATCCCAGATTGAAACAAATTACATACTATCTAATTAAGCCATATGACTACAGTGAATATATTTCTCATTCTCCTTCAGGAATGGCAAGCTGCCAAGTGCTGTCTTTTGGAGCCAATTTGAAATGGCAGTTCTTGCCTCCAACATTGTGTCTTCTGAAGTATAGTGTCCAGATCACGTGATGTGATGGTATCGTTTTACTCTGCCCTGGTAAGACCTCATCTGGAGTATTGTGTTCAGTTTTGGGCACCACATTTTAAGAAGGATATAGACAAGCTGGAATGGGTCCAGAGGAGGGTGATGAAGATGGTGAGGGGTCTGGAGACCAAGTCTTATGAGGAAAGGTTGAAGGAGCTGGGGATGTTTAGCCTGGAGAGGAGACGGCTGAGAGGTTATATGATCACCATCTTCAAGTACTTGAAGGGCTGTCATATAGAAGATGGTGTGGAATTGTTTTCTGTGGCCCCGGAAAGTAGGACCAGAACCAATGGGTTGAAATTAAATCAAAAAAGTTTCCGGCTCAACATTAGGAAGAACTTCCTGACCATTAGAGCGATTCCTCAGTGGAACAGGCTTTCTCGGGAGGTGGTGGGCTCTCCTTCTTTGGAGGTTTTTAAACAGAGGCTAAATGGCCATCTGTCAGCAATGAAGATCCTGTGAATTTAGGGGGAGGTGTTTGTGAGTTTCCTGCATTGTGCAGGGGGTTGGACTAGATGACCCTAGAGGTCCCTTCCAACTCTATGATTCTATGAAGACAATTTCATCCTTGTGCACTTGACCACCTGTTCAGAACACTGAACTTTTTTATTATATGTTCATAATCTTCTTCATCAGGGATCTCCCATTTAATTTATTTCAGGAACTGAAGAGAATAAAAATCAGAATAAGGCATCAGTTACAAAGCATACTGCAAATTACTGCTGGGAAAAAAGAAACAGTAAATATATAGTAGTTGAATTTCAGAAAATCATTGGGCACTGAAGAAATGAGTTCAATCATATGAACATATGAAGCTGCCTTATATTGAATCAGACCCTTGGTCCATCAAAGTCAGTATTGTCTACTCAGACTGGCAGCGGCTCTCCAGGGTCTCAAGCTGAGGTTTTTCACACCCATTTGCCTGGACCCTTTTTTGGAGATGCCAGGGATTGAACCTGGGACCTTCTGCTTCCCAGGCAGATGCTCTACCACTGAGCCACCGTCCCTCCCCTGAGCCACCGTCCCTCCCCAATCAAATGGGATGCAGAATTTGCAGGGTGAGACAAAAAGAAGAAAATCTGGAATTATTATCAGACAATCACGTTACTCAATTGGATTTCATGCACATTAAAATAAAGGATTATTATTTAATACATAACCAACATTTATATGGAGATCAATTTTTTTGTGATTTTACAAGTTATTTATAATAAATATCATTTGAAAGCCCATAGAACAGCACTAGAAGGGATGGACTGTGCAGGCTTTTCCATGCGTCTACTCATTTAACTTTGTGGTTATTGCTGCAATCTGCTGTGCAGTGTTGTGCAGATCCTACCTACCATTGCTAGTTATTGCTAAGCAAGAGTCACAACATCTGGGCTTGGCTGTACTGAGTACTTGTAGATGATAAAGAGAGAAGCAACTAGTCCCCTGTGAACTGCTTGTTAATCACTTCACAGGCATTATCTCCCATAGAATTAATAGCCAAATGATTTAATGAATATATTTAAGTCTGTATGCTGGCCTTAGCTTGTGTGTGTGTGTGTGTGTATATATATATATATATATCTTACCCTGTCATTGCTCTAAGGAACTCATAGCTCTCAATTCCCAAGCCTATCCTCAAAACAAATGTGTGAACCTCTTGAGCTGATTGAGAATCCCAGATTGCCAGACACTAGTCTGATGTTCTAGTTGATTTCATTGTTTACACTGATCATATTAAAACAGAACTGTGGATACTAAGATTCAACAACAACAACAAAAAGACTGGGAAATTTTCATGCTACATCTGTGGATAAAATATTGAATTGCATTTGGTAAGCTGATTATAGAAATTATAGTATGAAAAGTTTCAAGTGATAAATTATTTGCATGATAGAAATTAGGAGTAGGAAATAGTCTAAAAATAAATGTGGAAGGACTTAGAGAAAACAGGAAAAAAAATATTCCTGGCTTCTCCATAGAGTGGTGGAACAAATGCAACAGGACCAAAATTCTCAAGTCTCCGTATTTTAATTTACATTTTACATTTCCTCATGCTGAATTTTAATCATTAAATTGATGCAATTTTAATATTATTCTTTTAAATTTAAATTTAATATAAGTGGTATAAAATGGAATAAAATGGCCCAAAATTTCATGAAACAAAGAAAGGAATTGGGAAAGATAGTAAAAAAAATGTTTGGCATGAATAACTTTACATTAACAACGTATGCCAACAAGAAGGGGGGGAAGGGCATATTTTTACATCCCTCAGGCAGAACATAAAAAATCTGTAGGGAGGATGAAGAGCTGGAATAGGCAAGGGATGATGAATGAAAAGGAAACATGAAGCAAAAGGAACAGGGAAGATGACAGGATAACCCAGTTTACCTCTCTTCTTCATGCCTTCTTCTGTCCTTTTGTACATTTATAATGACAACATACCACATTACGGGACTTAACTTTTGCAAAGCATATTATTTTAAGATTTTCTTTTCTATTTTAGAAACACTTGATATGGTATTCCTAAAGTCCATGAGGAGAATTATCATTCAAAAATGTCTAAAGTGAACTGATACTAAATGGGCTGATATAGAAATCAAGGAGGTGGTCAGACTGATTGTGTTCCACATTGTTGTTCAAGCCAATCCTGCCTTTAAAGCTTCAGATTCATTCCGACATGAATTTAATATTTAAAACCGTGGTCACCTATCTTCCCCTTGAAGTTAAGAAAATGGCAGTTTGCAGTCCTACTTCTCTGAAAGGTAATAATTAGAAAGGAAATGTCACTATGACATTACAGTAATATTTTAAAGAGAGATCAAAAGCTTTTTCAGCTTGGTTTGATGACCTCCCTGGTACTGCAAGAGCTTCCAAATGATTGCCTTCTAGACAATTCTTATAGGGAACTGCTGACACATTGTCCTCCTGGAGAAGAAAGCTGTAGTTGGTCCTTGTAGCTAACAAAACCTTTTAAACTCCTACCAGCAATTCCCTGCAGAAGAAATGATTAAGGAAATGCCACCTCCAAGCTTAAAAAAAAAAACTTTGCACAATAAACCAGATGGGATAAAATTAGACTATGTTATCAAATCTGAAAAGCTAAACGTTAATGCTGTAATTGCAGTCTAGAAGACTGCTATAAGGAGAGCTGATAAAGTTCCTTTGAATTGGAGATGGTTATGGACTGAAATACAAATTGATATCCTGCATGGAAAAGTATAAAATGTTAGTAGTTGTTTCTCCCTGGATATCATGGTTTACTAAAATTGTGACTGATGCAATAAGTATATAGACTAATATAGCCCAACAAATATGCTAAAATAATCACTAATGTGACTTTACTAGATTGAATGTCCAACTGGTCCTTCATTACTAGCTCCAAACTCCAAGCTGACAGACAGTCAATAAGTTGTTATGGGATCAGATGAATGGTTAGGGATCAGATAAATGTCATATTGCCATATAACCTTTCAGATAACACTTTGTGCTGAAGCCACAAAGACACTTCAGACTGAAAGTGGGAAGAATTATCCGAATGCCAGGAAGCGATCCACAATGTAAAAAATATTCTTCACAATTTATCTGGGAAATGACTTTTCTTGGGGGGTTGGGTTACATTAAAAAGCCTACACAGGCAAATCATGGTTCTGCTCAATCCAATTTACATTTAAGATCTTTTTCATAAAGTTTCCTTTCAAATACAGAACATTTTTACCCAGTTCCAAAACGTCCTGAGTAGATTTGACCTGGATCCAGCTGGCCATGCTGCCTGACACTTTCAGATGTTAGCTCAGGGTAGATACCAAAAGGCAACTGAATCTTTTTCAACGTCACCGAATGAACTCTGGGAAGATCATGCTAATTGAACAATTTTAATTTTGACCATTTTCCTGGCATTTTGAAGTGCATTTCACTATTGACTATCTAGGGCAGAGGCAACACACAAACCTCTTGTCTGGAGATCCTCAGACTCAAATGCTTGATTTTGCAACTTTTAGAAAATATTCACATTTGACTGCCTCCCTGCTGATTTCCTAAAGCTGAAGAGATTTATCAAGAAGAATCTAAAGACTGACAGGAATATCAAGTTCTAGGTAAAGCTAGCTATTTACCCCAAAATGTACTTCATCTAAGAAAGTAAATTAACAGTGTGTTAAGTTAGGAAGCTTTTGTTCCAGTATGTCTGGTTAGTGACAAGATACCAGTTGCTGAAGATCAATCGAAGTTTTGCATATTTTAATCATTCTTCTGGGTTTAGATCTTAATTACTCTTATGAACTTGAGGTAGTTTTGGCAGGCAGAGTTTACCTTGAAGCTGTGAGCTTGACTGTTGTTTCATCAATTAATAGAAGATGCCAACATGCTGATGTAGTATTTGAGTCTATCATAGCTTTTCTTGTTGGCAGCTGAATAATAAAATCTCACCATAAGTACATTTTGTCCCCCTCCCACCTCGAACTATACTTATTTTACCTTCCATTATAACGAAGGGCTGGAGTTTAAAATTAATTCTCTATTTCTTGCTAGGAAAATCTGCATACACATGACTATTAAAGATAAAAAGGCCCTCCTGGGTTCTGTATCATTTTCTGGGAGGGGGGAAGTTGCAGGGGCCTGTAAGAAGGCTGGCTAATCAAATTTAGGCCTCAATGTTTCTGTCATGCACAGAGAGGATCTGATCAAATGATCAGATCCTTTCTGTGCATGACAAAGACTTTGAGGCCTAAATTTGATTAGTCTTGGGTCTTCCTAACTATTTTTGGGTTTTCCTAACTATGTTTGTGATCATGTCTGCAGACATGGTGATGAAGGATTCTTAAACCTCTGCCTCTACCTCCCCCATTACTGTAGCCCTTTCTGCCTACAAGTATGGACAAGCAAAGTGTTTGCCTATGTCCCTTCAGGGATTATCTCAAAATTTTGCTATGGTTGGGTATACATTTAAGTCTACTGTAATTAGATATATAAATGTGCCATGTTTGGTCATTGTAAGATCTTTATGTCTCCAAATAAAATGTTAATGGTTATTCTTAGGGTCACTTTATGTTCTTTGATGATAATGACTCCCCATTCTATTGATTTGATCTATCCTGAATGGCTGAACAAACACTCTCTGGATCTAATTACTTCTGTAATCTGTGCCTACATACACAGTAGTATTCCCTGAACAATGATTGAGCCCAAATATTATATAAAATATTTTAGAAGTTATGACTTACAAATCTCTATTTTCATCTTGGCATACTGCTGACTACATATCTAACCCAACACATTCTTCAGAGAATGCCAGAAAGCAAAAGAATTATAGCCCAATAATTTTCAGACAGCAGCTTACTCTATTTAAACTCCACAGGTTTCTTTAAATTAATAGCAATTAGCTCACTCATATTTGTGGAGACACATGGTAGGAGCTTATAATTACCTAGTACCTTTCTAGCATAGCTAGATGCTGCGCTGAGTACAGAAAGGGTTGTGAGTGGTAAATTATGCATCATTAGCATTCCTTAAGTTTGTATTATCTGAAGAGAATCTTTATGACTTGTTAATATCATGTCCTTTATCATCTGACCTAACTCTAGTCCATTACAGTAGCAATGAAATTAGGGTATAGGGGGTAGGAATTGGCGATGCACCAGAAAATATGGAACAAACCTTTATTTCATCAACAACAGTAGAATCCCTGAAAACTCATAAAACAGCATGATTAGACAATGTGAGGTGTGCTTCCTTTGATTTCAAAATGCTCTCCTATTGCATAACGCAAATAAATTGGTAAAATTTAGTATTTATGAGAAAGATAACATGCCACATTAGAATGAAGTCAGGGGGCAGCAATGGAGACTATATAAATTGGGCTGAGTCACACTGATAAACTCTGAAACATATTTTAGAGAAGTTTGAATAGCCTGTGTCTCTGTGCACTGCTCAGAACAAGTCCTCTTAAATGATTGATGGGTATGGACATTCTCTCAAGATGTGAATGCAGGAAATATGTAATAAATCAATCAATCTAGAGTCTGAACAGACATTCTGTATCTGCTATCTGCATATCAGGCTTTTGCCGTTCTCCTTCACTGCTCTGGAAATTTGCTTGGTTAAAAAAACCCCATTTTTAAAAAAAGAATAGAACTATTTCACTATTCTTGTTTGCTATGAAAATTGATAATTGTTTAGCCTAGATAAACAACAGAAGGCTTATGAGCTAATTGTAGCCTCCTGGTTGATGGGTAATTTCAAACCCTATTCTATCTGTTTCATTATACCATCTTTATAGACCACCTTCAGGGATCCACTCTAAAGAATGGAGTGGATTTTTTTGTTATTTTTAATTTACAAAATTACATAAATACTTATATGAACTTCTACTAAGTTTAGCTTGTTGAGAAATATTTAAAATATTTAATTGATGTTTGTTCTAAAACTGTTCAGATAGAGCAACTCCTGTATCTACAGTCTACAGATACTTATATGAAACTATTTTTACCTCTAGATCTTTTAGGATAAAAAAAAATATTGTTGTTATTCTTTAAAAGATTTTTACCCTGTCTTTATGCTTAACAAATTAAAACATACCAACTAAAATCTCATGCTAAGTCATGGTCAGAACAATCCTGTGCCACACCTGCAACACAGTGGCCAGCTGCAGCGTAACTATGGTGGTGCTAGTCCATTTCTTATGGGGATAAGTTACACAATGGCCAGCAGACAAATTCAGTAGTTTGCAGGGTTTTCTGAGCATGGCAGGGTAGCGTCTGTAGCAACTGTGCTGCCACAGTCAGTGGAGGCATTGTTCTGAGGTGGTGGCACTGTGATAGAAAGGGCAGCCAGAACCAGAGGACATGTGGCAAGGTGGTGGAGTCCAGCATCCATCTCAGGAAGGGGGCAGAGAGGGGTGGCCTACAGGAGTTCCACTTGTTAGCAGCACCCTCCATCCTGAAGAGACCAACTCTTTGTCAGCAGATCCAGGCAACTGACAGTGGGGAGAAGGTTCAAACTGTCCACTCCATGGGCATCCACAGCTGCCTCAATGCCCACAGAGAGTGCAGGGTCACCAAAGGGCAGAAGAGGGAGGGGAGTTGTCATTACCACCCTATGTGTTTGTGGGTGTCCTTTGCTTATAGGCAGGTGTGCTTCCCACCAACTCAGCCATTTTTCCAAAGGCACTCCCACAACAACCCTGCTGGTGGCGGAGCAGGAGAAGGGACCACTGGAGGGACCATTGGCCATGCTGGCTGGGGCTGATGGGAGGTGTAGGCAAAAAATCTGGAGAGCTACCGTTGGCCACCTCTGAGATACAGCATAATATAGTGCTGCACTCAAAGACTGAAAACTGGGCCAACTATATATACACTCAAAATTCCCCTGCTAGCATGCTATTGGACCATTCACACCAGCAGGGGTCTCGTGATTGGAGCAGGGATTTGGATCCTGCTGCCTATTGTTCCTGAGTCCCTAAGCTCAGTCCTACAGGCTCCAATGACCCAGGCAAGAACTCCATATAATAGTCACAATTCCAATCACATATACAACATCCTCCCCCCCCCACCCCAAGTTCGCAAGCCTAGTAGACATAGTCCCTGAGATATACTGGCTTGTGATGCTCCCGCATGGACCGCCTAGGCTCCAGAATGGGTGGCGGAGTGGTCACGGTTTCAGTAGCGGTGAGTGGGGGGGCTGGCGATGCGGTGCTACCAGCCAGCGTTTCTTTGGTTTCAGTGACTGTTGGCTCTGCCCAAAGGACAAGGGCCTGTACTTCCGACTTGGTCGAGTCGGTCTGGGGAGGAGTCGGAGCAGTAGACTGGTCGTCGGGACTGTAGTTCTCAACCTCTTCCTCAAGTACATTGCGAGACTGTGGCTGGTCTACGTGCCACCTAGAGTGGACCCACCCTCTGTGGTTACTTCATACATCATGGACCCCAGAACCCGGGCAACCCTTGCCGGAATCTATGCTTCCCCCTCCCCCCAAAGTTCTTTGCCAGAACCAGGTCCCATGTATCTAGCCCACGGGGTACCCTAACAACCTCTGGTACCTCTTGAAGGTCTAAAGCCCGGTCTGGATTTAGCCGATCCAGTAGGGTGATTAGCCACTGACCCATTAAGAGCTTGGCCAGGCTGCGGCCAGTGGAAGTGGAGGGGACTGCATGCTGGGCCAGTAAGAACTCTGCAAGGTGGGCTTCCCAGTCCCCGTGGGTGATGTAGCAGAGCGATTCTTTAGTCGTCCGCACCATCCTTTCAGCTTGGCCATTGGTGGCCGGGTGGAAGGGGCCTGACCTGATATGCCTGATGAGGCTCCAGACAGAAAAATCCTGAAACTCCCCAGAAGTGAAGGCCATTACATTATCAAAAACCAGTGTGTCTGGTAGCAAAAACCCAGTGGAGGCCACTGATGGCAGCATGGATGGAGGTGGAAGCCACCGGAAGCACCTCCAGTCATTTCGAATGGGAGTCCACAATTAGAAAGAACATTTGTCTCTGGAAGGGCCCCGCAAAGTTGAGATGAATGTGGGACCAGGGATTGCATGTGGACTTTCAATACTGTGTTGGTGCCTGGGGAGGAGCTGGTCAGGTCTCCTGGCATGGCTGGCATCTGGCGACCCAAGACTCTATTGCGTCATCAATCCCGGGCCACCAAACATAGCTGTGGGTGAGTGCCTTCATGTGCACGATGCCTGGGTGGGTTTTGTATAGTGCTGTGAGGACCTGCTGCCTCACCGCTGTTGGCACCACCACCCTGCTCCACCACAACAAACACCTCTTAGGAATTGAGAGTTCATCCCAGTAGACACGAAGGCTGCAAACTCCAGGCCCACCTGGCCGGTGGGCCATCCCCTCCACACCCAGTCCAAAACCTGGGAGAGGATCTTATCCCTGGCAGAACAGCTGGCAATGTCCTTAGCGTGGACCGGGCGGTCCGGGAGGGACTCCAGCAGCAGAATCTGGTGTGCCAGGGCAGGATCCAGGTCCTGTGACAGCAGCAGTAGGTGGCTCAAGGCATCTGTATGGCCCATCGCTTTCCCTGGGTGGTACTGGAGGCTGAACTGGTACCCTGTGAGGAAGATGGACCACTGCAGTACCCAGGGTGATAGCATCTGGGGCATTTGGCAGCCCTGGGCTAACAGGCCAAGTAAGGGCTTGTGGTCCATTAAGATGGTGAAGGACCAGCCATAAAGGTAATCATGGAATTTTTTAACCCCCACTACGATTGCCAGGCCTTCCCTGTCTATATGCACATAGCTGTGCTCTGGTTTCTGCAGTGTCCTTGAATAATAGGCTACCAGGACCTCTCGGCCGTCCGGCAGCACATGGGCCAGGACTGTGCTCACCTCATAGGGGGAGGTGATGCAGGCCAAGATGACAGGCAGCCACTCGTCAAAGTACGCCAGCAAGCTACTTGATGTTAAAATGTCCTTTACCACCTGGAAAGCAGCAGCTTGCTGGCAACCCCAAACCCACGAAGCCCATTTATCCTGGAGCCTATGCAGGGGCTCTGCTACTGCCGCCTTGTGAGGAAGGAAGGCATGATAAAAATTGAGAAGGCCGAGGAACACTTGTAATTCGGCCTTGTTGGTTGGTGCTGGTGCGTTGCAGATGGCCGTGATCTTGTCTTTAGCCGGGTGGATTCCACTTGTGTCCACTGTGCAGCCCAAAATGTCTGTTGTAGGAACCCCCAGCATACATTTCATCCTCTTTACCTTGAGACCCGCCTCATCATATTGCTGAAGCACTGCACGGAAGGTGAATTCTTCTTTGGTGGCTGTGGTGATCAGTACATTGTCAAAGAATGGCTGGACCCCAGGAATGCCTTTTAAAAGAGAATCCATTAAGTTCTGAAAGATATCTGGGGCCATGCTGACCCCAAATTGAAGGTGCTTTACCCAGAAAGTGCCCCAATGTGTAACAATGGTTTGGACTTCAGCCGTAGTGGCATCCATGGGGAGCTGCTGGTATGCTTGGGCCAGATCCAGTTTTCCAAAAATTTTGGTGCCTGCTAGAGAAGCTAGAACATGGCTGACCATTGGAACCAGGTAGGCATGGTCCTGCAGGGCCTTGTTGATTGTGCATTTGTAGTCCATGCAGATATGGACACTACCATTAGGCTTCACAGAGGTGATAATTGGGGTCTCCTAATGTGTGTTGGCAACCAGCTTCAGGACCACTTGTGCCATGAGGCCATCTAGTTCCTCCTCAATGTTTGGTTTCAAGGCAAAGGGTACCCGCTGGGCCTTAAGCCGTATGGGCTGCACATTAGGGTTGATCTGCAACGTCACCAGGGGGTCTTGTATAAGTCCCAAGAGTTCCATCAAAAATGGACGGGAACTCCCCACAGATGTACTGGAAATCCATACTTGTGATAGTGTGGTGGATTCCCTCCACCCGGATCCCCAAAGGTGCAAGCCAAGCCTAGCCTAACAGACTGCTCAGGTTGAGGGAACATACATAAATTGTATGTTCCCTCAACCATGAGGAAGGAAATGCTACAACATTGTCTCAATAATAAATTGGCAGGACATTCTGGCTATATAAAAACCTTGCACTTGTTTCAAAGGCAGTTCTGGTGGCCACACATGAAAAAAGACAATTCAGATTTTGTGGCCGCCTGCCCCATTTGCTTGATGGCTAAAAAACAAGTGGGGAAACCCTCCCAGACTGTTTCAGCCTTTAGAAATGGCCAAGTAACCCTGGTCAATTGTAATGATTGATTTTATAACAGATTTTCCTTTGAGCAAGGGAAAGACTGTTATTTTGGTGGTAGTGGACACATTCTCAAAGCAAGCCCACTTCATCCCTTGCTCTGAACCGCCATCCACAAAGCATTTGGCCCATCTTTTCTTTCAACATGTAGAGAGATTACACTCATTCCTGGGCAAGGTTATCATGGATTGGACTCCATAGTTCGTTGCTGCATTTTGGAAAGGTTTTTGTAAAATTACTCAAAAAGGACAGGGTCTCAGCTCAGCTTACCACCCCCAAACAGATGGGCAGACAGAATGTCTTAATCAGCTGAACAAACAGTATTTACGCTGCTTTATTAATTTTCAAGAGGACAATTAGGCGGAGCTACTACCATTTGCTGAATATGGATATAACAATAGTTTGCATAGCTCTGGGGGGGTGCGGGGATGGGCTCCCTCTGGGTGTCCTGCCTCCCCAGGGAAAGTGCATGCGCAATACATCGCCTCTCCTTTCCCGGTGTAGTGAAAGTTGCGTGGTGACTGTCTGGCTATGCCTGGCAGATGGTCATTGCAATGGCCTCTCCTACATTACTGCATCCATGGCAACACCTTCTCGCTGGTCCCCCGCGTTTTCACAGAGTTTGCCACGTTATGGTGCGACAGAATGTCCGGCGGTATAACCGGATGGGCAGGCTGGGTTCACCAACCTCGCCAGCCAAGAGAAGGAAAACTAACATCAAGCCCGGGCAGACAGAGCTCGTTAATGTAATATCTACCACCTGGAGGACTCGCTGCCGGCGTCCCGGCTTACTGGGCCATGGCAGATGACCCCATGGTGAAAGGGTGGAGCCAGTACTGCGCACACTGCGCTTCACCTAAAAATTCCTCTGCGTGGGCCTGAAGGGTATCCACATCCACAACTCACAACATACCAAGTCCTGCAGCGATGGGCAAGGGGCAAAACGGCAGGTGGAAGATGTTACTGGAAGCCGCAGTCCCGATCCTGCATGTAGGCGGTTCAGGGTATTGGTCACCTGATGCTGACCCGGAGACGAAAGCATTTTTCGGCAGCACCCTGAACGACCAAGCAGCCTTATTTAGGGACAGCACTGCTTGCTCCGTATGGAGAGGGGCCTAGAAAAGGTGGCCTAAACAAAGCTCATCTCCTCCCCCCAGTTGGCTAGCCGCGGTCAATGGGCATCCTTACTTGCGGTCGAAAAATAACAACAAAGAAAAGACATGCACCTGCCTCACAAAGTGTGCAAAGACTAAAGCTTGTGTGTTGGAACATCAGAACCATGCTTGACACAGTAGGCAGTGGTCGCCCTGAACGACGCTCTGCTCTAGTTGCCCACAAACTTCTCAGGTTGAATATCGACATAGCAGCTCTCAGTGAGATCCGTTTCCCTGAGGAAGGTAGTCTTCAAGAACACGGTGCTGGCTATACCCTCTACTGGTTGGGTAAGTCAAAGGCTGAGAGCCGCCTTTCTGGCGTTGGCTTCATGGTCAGGAACTCCATTGCCTCTAAACTCGAAAACCTGCCAACATGTCACTCAGATCGCATCATGTCTATGCGCCTCCCACTTCAAAACAAGCAGCATGCAACACTCTTCAGTGTGTATGCTCCAACCCTTCAAGCAGATCCTGCAGAAAAGAACAAGTTCTATGCTGATCTACGCAACCTCGTATGGAAGACCCCTACAGAGGGCAAGGTGATCATCCTTGGCGACTTTAATGCCAGAGTAGGTAAAGACTTGGAAGCCTGGAAAGGAGTACTTGGCAAACACGGCATTGGCAACTGCAATGATAACGGGCGCCTCTTGCTAGAATTCTGCATGGAGCGTCAGCTCACCATTACCAACACTATCTTCCAGCAGAAGAACTGAAGACAACCTGGATGCACCCACGGTCCAAGCATTGGCACCTTATTGACTACATTCTGGTGTGCCAGAGAGACCTTCAAGATGTCTTACACACCCAAGTAATGCCCAGTGCAGAATGTAATACGGATCATCATCTAGTACGCTGCAATCTCCATCTTCACTTTAAATCTACACTCAGGAGAGGCGGTATCCAAAAGAGGAAGTTTCAGGTTGGCAGCCTTCAGTCAGCCGAAGTTAAAGCTGCCTTCCAGGCAAAACTCCAGACAAGAATTGAGGACCCCCGTCGCCTCACAGATCCTTCCCCAGAAGCACTCTGGGAACACCTAAAAACTACCATCCTGTTGACCTCTGAAGAAATCCTCAGGTTCTCCACAAGGAAGAACAAGGACTGGCATATGCGCTGGGCAGGGCATATCTCCAGGATGGAAAACCACCGCCTTCCCAAGATTGCCCTGTATGGCGAACTTTCCACCGGCCATCGAAATAGAGGGGCACCAAAGAACAGGTACAAGGACTCCTTGAAGAAATCCCTTCGTACCTGTTGCATTAACCATCACCAGTGGTCTGACCTAGCCTCAGATCACAAAGCATGGAGGCACACCTTCCACCAGGCTGTCTCTTCCTTTGAGAACACACGCATAGCTGGTCTTGAGGACAAAAGGAGATCGATGAAGAATCGTACTGCTACAGCACCAACCCCAAATCAGACTTTTCCCTGCAGCCACTGTGGCCGGACCTGCCTGTCCAGCATTGGTCTTGTCAGCCACCAGCAAGCCTGCAACAGACGTGGACTACTGCACCTTTCTTAAATCTTCGTTCGCGAAGTCAAGCCGAGAGAGAGAGAGAGAGAGAGCATTGCTCCACCCAGAGTACTCCATTCCTCATTGTAAATGGTTACAAAAGCAAACCATTCCCAGTGCTCCCCAGGGGATGGGGGAACCCTCATTACCAGCAGACTTTACCCAATGGTGAGCTAAACTCAAAGATTCATGGGAAAGCATTCCACAGAATCTGACTCAGGTATAAGATGATCTATGATTTTTTAAAAATGCCCGTCTGGGACCTGAAAGAGGGAGAGACTGTGTTTAAATCTACAAAAAACCTCCCATCCTTCTAACTTTCCAAAAAATTAGGATATAAATACCTGGGGCCATTTAAAATCAAACATGTAATTAACAATGTGACTAGGCAATCCTTATGCCAGATGGGAGGCATGCAGGGTTGTTGTGCCTGGCAGGGGATTTTTTGTTTTAGATGTGTGGCCTATTCTATTAATGACATACACTACAAGATTAGATATGAGGCAGATCAAGATGGATGCTAATAAATGGCTGAAATTCCTTTATATCATTGATGGGCTTTGTTTGGCTATGGAACAGTGTTTGGGGAATATATTTTCAGAGATTGAAGCACAATGATAGATAGATAGATAGATGAATTTATTGTCATTGTTCTCAACAAAAAGAGAGCAACGAAATGAGGTGCTCTTCCACAAACATACCAACACATCAAACACACATATTCATAAACCATTTAAATACATCTGAAACCATTAAACCATTTAAACCATTAAAACCATTTAAATACATCTAAAACGGATAAACATTCATAAAACCATTAAAACCATTTAAACCCTTAAATAAACATTCATAAAACCATTAAACATTCATAAAACCATTAAAACCATTTAAACCATTAAATACATCTAAAACAGATAATCCTTCATAACCCTGCATTTAACCTAACCACAGCACTTGGATAGAAACTGTCCTTAAATCTGTTTGTCCTAGCCTTCAACACTCTATATCGTCTACCTGACGGTAAGATCTCAAAAAGCAAATGGCCCAGATGTGTATGGTCCCTTAGGATCATTTGTATCTTCCTTTTACATGCCATATTATACAGATCCACCAATGAGGGGAGAGAACATCCACAAATCTTTTGTGCTCTTCTCGTCACTCTTTGGAGCACCCTTCTCTCTGCTTCCGTGCAGCTCCCAAACCACGCGCAGAGGCAATAAGATAAAATGCTCTCAATGGAACTACGATAAAAGGCAACCAGCAGACTCCCTGACAGTTGTAGTGATCTTAAGAGTCTTAAGTAGTATAGTCGTTGCTGGGCCTTTTTCTCTAGAGCTAAAGTATTTGCCCCCCATGTTAGATCCTGTTTCATGGTAATTCCCAGAAACTTCCATTCTGTCACCTGTTCTACCATAACACCATCAATAAACAACGGCTGGGTGTCCAAACTACTCTTCCTGTAATCCACTATAATTTCCTTCGTCTTATTTATATTTAAAATAAGATTATTTACTTTACACCAAAGGGACAGCTGTTGAACTTCCCTCCTGTACGCAGACTCATCATCTTCAGAGATGAGCCCTACCAACGTTGTATCATCTGCATACTTAATGATTTTGTTACTCAGACTGCTGGAAACACAATCAGATGTGTAAATAGTGAAAAGAAGTGGACTCAAGACACATCCCTGAGGGGTGCCAGTATTTAAGATCTTCACGGAGGAAATATATCCATCCATTTTAACCCTTTGTGAACGACCTGACAAAAAATTCAAAATCCACTCACATATAGAGTCCGACAGCTTCAAATCTTTAAGCTTAGACAACAATCTATGGGGTGATATTGTATTAAAAGCAGAACTAAAATCTGCAAACAACATTCTAACATACGTCCCCTTTTTATCCAAATGCGATAAAGCAGTATAAAGAACAGTATTAACAGCATCCTCAGTAGATCTATTTTTCCTGTAAGCAAACTGATATTCATCAAAAATAACAGGAAGGCAGGAAATAATATATTTTCGAACTAATTGTTCAAAACACTTCATTATCACAGAAGTCAAGGCCACTGGCCTATAGTCATTTAAAACCTTTGCTGGCGTCCTCTTTGGTATTGGGACAATAAGGGAAGCCTTCAAACAAGTGGGAACAATGGATTGTGACAAAGAACGATTGAAAATCTCAGTCCACACCCCGGCTAACTGCCCTGCACATTCCTTTACCACACAACCAGGGATATTATCGGGACCTGCAGCCTTTCTAGAATTTACTGCCTTCATTATACACCTAACATCGTGCTCCCTCACAACGAAAGGAGCACCTTGCTCGGTCCCCAATGATGATGTTACTAGTAATTCCGCTTCCTTTTGATCCACTTCAAACCGGGCATAAAAAGTATTTAACTCCTCTGCCAGCTCCTGCTTTCCATTCGTACTAGCCTTTAGCGCCTTGAAATTAGTTAACTGCTGAATCCCCTGCCAGGCTTGTCTCAAATTATTCTGAGAAAGCCATTCTTCTATCCTGCCCTTATATGCAGCTTTGGCCTGTTTAATACCCCGCTTCAAATTTGCTCTGGCCACACTGTAAATGAGCAGTGATAGTGGCATTGCCTCCTGGCACAAAAACTGACTAGGCAAGGCAACATAAGGAGTTTGTTGCAGTAAGGAACAGTTTAAAAGATAAGGAGATATTGGATTTATATTCTGCCCTCCACTCTGAATCTCAAAGTCTCAGAGCAGCTCACAATCTCCTTTATCTTCCTCCCCACAACAGACACCCTGTGAGGTGGGTTGGGCTAAGAGAACTCTCACAGAAGCTGCCCTTTCAAGGACAACTCTGTGAGAGCTATGGCTGACCAAAGGCCATTCCAGGAGCTGCAACTGGAGGAGTGAGGAATCACTCCTTAAATTAACCCAATTGGCTTAGGTTTAACCCAATTGAACCTGTCCAGCTGCTCCTATATTGTTTGAAAGAAAAGGGGTAGCTGCTAGGTTTAGAAGATGATTGGCTGCACTAACCTCTAAGGTTATGGCTGTGGCTTTTAAGAAAACATGGTAGACATTAGGATCAGATGGATCAGGTAGATCTTGAAGGACTGGCTGCATGAAGTACCAGTATGGTATGATTTCAGGTGCCCATTTATAGCTTCCTCGATGAGACTGTTGGTGCAGAAATATGGCAACCAGTGTTGATGCCCCAATGAGATTGATTTCCAAGCCACAATGTTGACAACCAGCTGGGCTGCACTGTGAAATTGGTGAACTGCTGGCCTCATCAGGAAGGGGTGTGGTGCAAAAAGCCCTACAAGTGTTGGACATGGGACTTTTGTCTGAAAAGGCACTTTGGTGAGTTGTAAATCCAAATTACACATTATGTCAACAAATTTGGAAAACACAACAGTGGCCACAGGATTGGAAAAGATTGGTTTATATTCCAATCCCAAAGAAGGGTAATACCAAGGAATGTTCAAACTATTGCACCATTGCACTCATTTCACATGCCAGCAAGGTCATCTTAAAGATCCTACAAGTTAGGCTTCAGCAGTATGTTGACCGGGAACTACCAGAAGTTCAAACTGGGTTTCGGAGAGGTAGAGGAACTAGAGATCAAATTGCCAATATTCGATGGATTATGGAGAAAGCATGGGAGTATCAGAAAAACGTCTATTTCTGCTTCATTGACTATGCTAAAGCCTTTGATTGTGTGGATCACAACAAACTGTGGCAAGTCCTTAAAGAGATGGGAGTACCAGACCACCTCACATGTCTCCTGAGAAACCTGTATAAGGGTCAAAAAGCAACTGTCAGAACGGGATATGGAACAACTGATTGTTTTAGAATAGGAAAAGGAGTTCGACAAGGATGTATATTGTCACCTTGCTTATTTAATTTATATGCAGAGTACATCATGCGGAATGCTGGCCTGGATGAAGCACAAACTGGAATTAAGATTGCCGGGAAAAATATTAACAACCTCAAATATGCAGATGACACTACTCTAATGGCAGAAAGTGAGGAGGACCTAAAGAACCTCTTGTTGAGGGTGAAAGAGGAGAGCACAAAAGTAGGCTTGAAACTCAACATCAAAAAAACTAAGATCATGGCATCTGGCCCCATCACACCTTGGCAAATAGTAGAGGAAGACATGGAAGTAGTGACAGACTGCAGATGGTGACTGTAGCCATGAAATTAAAAGACGTTTAAATTAAAAGACATTTGTTCCTTGGGAGGACAGCTATGGAGAACCTGGGCTGTATAATAAAAGTAGAGACATCAACATGCCAACAAAAGTCCATATAGTCAAAGTGATGGTATTCCCAGTAGTAATGTATGGCTGTGAGAGCCGGACTATGAGGAAGGCCGAGCGCAGAAGAATAGATACTTTTGAGCTGTGGTGCTGGAGAAGACTCTTACCATTTAAACCAATTTTATTATTTTTGCAACATATTGAAAGACATTTATCAAATATAAATTTCAAAATACTGATCAATACATTACAAAGTTTCCATCTCCCCCCAGCCCTTTATTTCTTGACCTCCACCAGTGCTTAATACAATTAAAAAGAAAAAAGGTAAAATTCACGCTTATAGAATCTTTTCTTCCTGTTTACCTTAATATAAAATAAACCAAGACTATATATTGATTATTATTAAAATTAACCCTATATTTATCACATAGTCTAACTTCTACTAAGTTATATATCAGATCAGAAATCCATGTTACCATTTTACCTTCCCCTTAAAAGTTCAGATAATATTGCCAAAAACCACTGTCTCTTGACTTTCCATTGCTTTTCAACATATTTTTGAAATTTCTTCCAATCATCCTTAATTTTTTTCTGAATTGCAGTCTTTTAAGATTCTAGTAAGTTTATCCATTTCACTCCAGTGTAACACTTTTAAGATCCAGTCCCATTTCTCTGGCATTTTATCTTGCTTCCACATTTACGCATATAATGTCCTTGCAGCTGAAAGCAAGTACCACAACAATGTCCTATCTTGCTTCGGAAAACTTTCCATTTGTAATCCCACCAGAAAGATATCTGGTGCTCTCTTGATGTCATAACCCAAGATTTTAGAGATCTGTTGTTGAATCATTTGCCAAAAGTTTTTTGCTTTATTGCAAGTCCACCACATATGGTAGAAAGAACCTTCATGTTTTTTACATTTCCAACACCTATCTGATATGTGATTATTCATTTTTGCTAATTTCTTAGGTTTCATATACCATCTATACAACATTTTGAAACAGTTCTCTTTTATGTTGTAACACGTCAATGATTTCACAGAGTTCTTCCATAGGTGTTCCCATGTCTCCATTTCTATTTCTTTGTTCATATTTATTGCCCATTTTATCATTTGAGTTTTCACTACTTCATCTTCTGTAGACCATTTCAATAATAACTTATAAACCTTTGAAATCAATTTTTCATTCTCACCCAATAGCATTTTTTCCAGTTCTGTTTGCTCTTATCTTATTCCTGTATTTCTAATATCTTGCTCCACCAAACTTTTAATTTGTTGTAATTGGTACCAATTAAATTTGTCCTGCAATTCTTCTGCTGATTTTAATTCCACCTCGCCTCCCTGTATGTTTAGCAGTTGTTTATATGATAACCATTTGTCTTCCTGTGGATCTAAGGACAACTTTATGACTTCAGTTGGCATAATCCATAATGGCTTTCTTTCATCACCATATTTAGTATATTTTTTCCAAGTATTCAACAGATTCCTTCTTATATAATGGTGTGAGAAAAGTCTATCCATCTTCTTCTTCCCATAATACATATAAGCATGCCAACCAAAAACATTCCCATGGCTTTCTAATGTCAATAATTTCCTGTTAAGCAAGGTTATCCAGTCCTTAATCCGTACCAAACAAATTGCATCATGATATAACTTAAAATCAGGTAGCTGGAAACCACCCCTTTCTTTCGCATCTGTCAGAATTTTCATTTTAATTCATGGCTTTTTCCCCGCCCATACAAATTCTGAAATTTTTTTTTGCCAATGATTAAATTGTTGGTTGTCTTTTACTATTGGAATTGTTTGAAAAAGGAACATAATTCTTGGTAGAACATTCATTTTAATTGCAGAGATCCAACCCAGCATAGACAAATTCAAGTTATTCCACTTTATCATATCTTGTTCAATTTTACGCCAAAGCTTTTCATAGTTGTTTTTCTACAAATCAATATTTGTCATCGTAATCTCCACACCTAAATATTTTGCCTTCGAGGTAACTTCAATGTAAACACAATTTTATTGATAACATATGGTAACCATATCCATTAATACCTTCTTTTTATCTATCCCATATGCTATTTTCTAGTCCCCCCTCCCCCCATTACTTGACTCTCGCCAAAGTTATATATTTAAAATACTAACATTTAAAGGTACCCTTAAACCATAAGAACCTATATTCATATTCTACTTTTTTCTAGTATTATCATTATTAAAAAATTGTCCAATATCCTTTTATATTCCATTCTTCTTCTACGTAACATCTAAAATTTTTCCACTCCTTTTCATACACTTCCAAATCATAGTCTCTTAAAATTCTTGTTAGTTTGTCCATCTCACTCCATGTTATAACTTTTACAATCCAATCCCATTTTTGGGGTATTTTTTCTTGCTTCCATAACTGCGCATACAATGTCCTAGCTGCTGAAACCAAATACCAGATCAAAGTTCTATCTTCTTTTGGAAATTTTTCCATTTGTAATCCCAATAAAAAAGTCTCTGCTACTTTGAAATTTCTTGTTAAATCATCTGCCAATACTTTTTTGCTCTTTCACAAGTCCACCACATATGGTAAAAAGAGCCTTCATGTCTTCTACATTTCCAACATCTGTCTGGCATCTTTTTATTGATCTTTGCCAATTTTTTAGGAGTCATATACCACCTATACATCATCTTAAAACAATTTTCTTTTATACTCTGACATGTTGATAATTTCATAGAGTTCTTCCAAAGATACTCCCATGTATCCGTCTGTATATCTTTATTTACATTGATTGCCCACTTAATCATTTGAGATTTTACTACCTCATCTTCCGTAGACCATTTTAACAGTAACATATATATTTTTGAAATTAATTTTTCATTATCTTCAAGCAGAACTTTTTCCATTTCTGTTTGCTCACGTCTTATGCCTTCAGTTTTGATATCATTCTCCACCAGGCTTTTTATTTGTTGCATTTGAAACCAATCATATTTTTTATTCAACTTCTCAGCAGTTTTCAATTCTATTTTGCCACTTTGTATTTTTAGTAATTGATTGTATGACAATCCTCTCTCTTCACTGGTTTCAGCTGTTATTTTTATTACTTCTGCTGGCACTATCCATAATGGCTTTCTCTCATCACCATATTTCTTATACTTCATCCATGTATTTAACAAATTATTTCTAATATAATGGTGAGAAAAAAAACACCATCCATCTTTTTCTTCCCATAGTACATATAAGCTTGCCAGCTGAATTTATTTCCATGACCTTCCAACATTAAAAGATTTAACGGCGTCATCCAGTCTTTGATCCATACTAAGCAAATTGCATCATGATATAGTCTTAAATCTGGCAGCTGGAATCCTCCTCTCTCTTTAGCATCTGTTAAAATTTTCTTTTTAATCCTTGGTTTCTTCCCAGCCCATACAAATTCTGAAATCTTCCTTTGCCATTTATTAAATTGTTTGCTATCTTTCACAATCGGAATGGTTTGAAACAAATACATTATTCTCGGCAGAATATTCATCTTAATTGCAGCTATTCTGCCCAGCAATGACAGATTAAGTTTATTCCATTTCACCATATCTTCATCCATTTTATGCCATAGCTTTTCATAGTTATTTTTGAACAAATCAATATTCCTCATTGTTATCTCCAAGCCCAAATACTTTACTTTAGAAGTAACTTCACATCCCGTCAGTCTCTGCAATTCCTTTTGTTTATTTACTTGCATGTTTTTACATAAAAATTTCAATTTTTCTTTATTAACATAAAGTCCCGCCAACTCTCCATATTCTTGTATCTTGGCTAACAGCAAAGGTATTACTTGTATAGGATTTTCAGCTATAAACTTTATATCATCAGCAAACGTTCTATATTTATAAGTAAATCCTCTAATTTTCAGCCCTTCTTTTTTTTATCATCTAATATTTGCATCAGCAAAATTTCAAGAGTCATTATAAACACCAATGGTGAAAGCGGACAAACTTGTCTTGTACCTTTACTGATCATCATATCCTCTGTGAGGTCTGTATTTATGCACAGCATTGCTCGCTGTTCCATATATATTGCTTTTATCATTCTTAAGAAGCGTTCTCCAAGTTCTATCTTTTCCATTACTGCAAACAAATTCCCAGTTCAAATTATCAAAGGCTTTCTCTTCATCCGCAAAAAATAATGTGACTTCCTTTTCTGGATGTTTTTCATAGTATTCTACAATATTTACAACTGTTCTTATATTGTCTCTTATTTGCCTTTTAGGGAGAAATCCTGTTTGATCTTCCTTTATGAAGTTAATCATAGTTAATCATGCTTTTCTTTTTTGCGGTGAATTTAGTCCATTTACATTCCAAGACATTAATTTGTAATCCATAATGATTCTTCAATTAATCTGTATCTCCAAATTCTTTATTGTCCGCAAAAAACCTTTCTATGCCTTGAGTATCTACTAGTGTGATTCTCAATCTATTATACTCAAAGCTAAGGCCTTCAGGTAGAATCCATCTGTATCTTATTCCCTCCACACTTAGCTTGTCTCTCAATTTCTTAAATTGTCTTCTGTCACTTATGACCTTCCTTGGCAGCTCCTTCATTATTCTTACTTTGCTTTCCTCCACCACCATTGCTTTTTCAAATTGCTGACTTAAGATCCTTCCCACTATATCTCTTGTAGTAAATTTTACTACCACGTCTCTTGGTAGCTTACGCTTTCTAACAAATTCAGAGTTAACCCTGTAAACATAGTCATATAAATATCCCGTTCCCTCAGGGTCTTCTCCCATACACTCAACAATGATTGTTGCAATGTACTTCTTTAAATCCTCTTGTTCATTCTCAGGAACACCTCTTAAATGAATCAAGTTTTCCATTAATCTGCAATCTTGCAGTGTTGCCTTCTCCTGCATCTTCTTAATAATAACATCTTGGTCTTTAACTTTAGCTTCAATCTCCTGTGTCTTCTGCGCTGTTGCTTGTGACTCTTTCCTGAGATCCTCAATCTCTTTTTTAATTTCTTTCTTGACTTCTTTAGCACTAGAGTTAATTTCTTTAGTTAATTTCTTCTCACTTCCAGTTATCAAATCCTTCATCATCTTCCTCAATCTTGCCTCCATCGCATCCAGTTGCTCTTGAACTTGTTTTGCCATTTTTCCTTCCCCCAATGAGCCTGATCTCAAATGTGTTACCGGCTTTTGATCAGACATCACTGTCCTCCCATTGCATAAAATAGGCTCTGACATTGACCTCACCAATCAGCAAACCAAGTACAGAGTTCAATGGATTAGGGCATGCCCTTTCCAACAAGCCCAAAATCGCTGTCCTCTGAGCTTCCTAGCTCAAGATATTAATTTTTAAAGTTTATATAAAATCCAAAATGGCAGCTGTGACTTTTCCAAGCCCCTTTAAAAAAAAAGTTTTCCTTTTTTCAATAATGCTTAAAACTTAATTTTACTCGTATAATCCAAAATGTTTCTCCTTTTTAGGATAATTCCTGCCGGTTTTAAAAACTTTTAAAGTCCCATTCTTTATTTAAAAATATAAAACCTTTGACCTTTCTTTAATGGCTGCTGGTGTTTTTCTATGGTTTTTGGCTCTAGAGATGTCTCTGGAGGCTTGAAGATTCCCCTTCTTTCAACTTCTAAGTGTGCGGACTCTTATCTGGGAGAACCGGGTTTGATTCCCCACTCCTCCACTTGCACCTGCTGAAATGGCCTTGGGTCAGCCATAGCTCTGGCAGAGGTTGTCCTTGAAAGGGCAGCTGCTGTGAAAGCCCTCTCCAGCCCCACCCACCTCACAGGGTGTCTGTTGTGGGGGAGGAAGATAAAGGAGATTGTGAGCCGCTCTGAGACTCTTCGGAGTGGAGGGCAGGATATATATCCAATATCTTCTTCTTCATCTTCTTCTTCAATGATTTAAAATCTCATGATAGTAAAACATCACTTCCTGTTTCGTCTTGAAGAACAGCAATTCTGTTATGTTTTTTTTTAAACCGCAGGTATGTTGAACATCAGTTATTTTTCTGCACTTTCCAGCTTATCTTAAGTCCCAAAAATTCCAAATTTACCCCCTTCTTCTTCATCATCTTAACTTTATGCTCTCACAGTTAGTCCCAGATCTTAATCTTTTAATTTTAAAAAGCTTATTTCAGTCCCAGAGTGGTAGATAAGAATCTTTACCTTAACGAACATCTATTCTCCTGTGCATCGTTCTCTTCCCTTTCAGATGTTATTGTAATCCATAGAAAGTTGGAATTTGGATGAGCTTATGTCAAATTAATGACTCCGAAGACCCTTTGTAGATGATGGAATGCAATTCTTCACTGGAGGTTCTTCAAAGCAGAAAACCCCACTGGGGCTCCTCGTCTGCCAAAGTAAACCTTCTCAAAATTCTTCAAGCATGTCTTAGACAATTCCCTTTCTGGAAAAAGTAGGCAGCAGGCATTAGAGTCGTCTTTTATGCCCAAAACTAAGGGTCTGGTCCACTCCTCTTGAAAGAAGCATGTCAGCTCTCCATTTTCCCAACCCCGGAAGTCTGTGCTGGAGAATACTCTTGAGAGTCCCTTAGACTGCAAGAAGATCAAATCAGTCCTAAGGGAAATCAACCCAGACTGTTCCCTGAAAGGTCAGATGCTGGAGCTGAAGCTCAAATACTTTGGCCACCAAATGAGAAGGGAGCACTCCTTGAAGAAGACCCTGATGCTAGGAAAGACAGAAGGCAAAAGAAGAAGGGGACGGCAAAAGATGAGATGGCTGGACAGTGTTACTGATGTAACAAACATGGAGTTGAGCAGACTTTGGAGGATGGTGGAAGACAGGAGGGCCAGGCGTGACTTTGTCCATGGGGTTGCAAAGAGTCGGACTTGACTGTGTGACTGAACAACAAGTCCAAATTTGAGTAGTTGAGTAGCTAGGGGTATAACATGATTTTGAGGATCACCAGAGATCCCCAATATTGCCTGGTCCAGGCACTTAGGGTGCTCCTTTCATTCATTCACATTTTATTTATATCCCGCCCTCCCCGCCGGAGCAGGCACAGGGCGGCTCCTTTGAAAATAGGTCTGCATTTCAGGTTGACTTTTTCAGCACAAGAGCAGATTGCCTGTTTCTCAGAATCAATTTTGAGCAGCGACTGATTGGAGAGGGGTTGCCATTTTACAAGTTTGAAACCAATTCTTTCTCAATTGGAGTGCCTACTATAGCTATGGAGCTAGAGATGCTGAGTCAGACAATCCAGCAGACTGACAATTCAGCAATCTGAATCCTCAAATGATCCACAACCTTTTATTTCTTGCAAATGCAGACGTATCAAGGACCTATTATGGATGCTGGTGATGGGCCATTTTGTAAATGGGTCACAAGCAGATTTGTGTGAGAAGGTTAAAAAATCCATCACCAAATGGGAGTCAAAACAGTTGTGTCTGAAATCACATACACACACACAATCTTTTAGCAATTGGCAGCAAAAATGATTTACAAAGGGCTCTGAGACAACTGTCATTACAACATCCTCCAACAATATCAGAATTTGAAAATGGGGGTGGGGTGTTGACTGTGAACATGGTAGATGATCATCTCTGAAGCTTTTCACCTAACCCTTCTTCCCTCACTAAAACTGGAACTTAGAAACTTGCTATACCTTACATATCAAGGGTAAACTTGCTGGAAAACAAGGGAAGTCTCACCAACTCTCTCAAACCTTCTTAAAAGGAATACAAACAGAACATACCTCAATTAAAACTAACATAGAATGATAGAAATAGGAAAAACTGAAAAACTAATGCAACCCATAGCAGATCAACTACATTAAATCCAATAATCTCTGTGTCAGACAAACCAGAGAGCGAAGTCAGCATTGAAGTTTGGGAATGACTACACAAAGCAAGACAAGAACTTTGCAACAAAAAGTGTCTGATCAAAAGGATGGATTGATCATCTCAGAAGCCACAGCAACAAGTAAAAATTTAAACTTCAGAGGACTGCCGGGGGGGGGGGGGGCACTGCATCATAAGCTTCATGGGAAACTGGCTAGCAATGCTGTTAAAGCTAGAAAAAAAGGATCTTTCCATTCAACTAAAAGCATCAAATAATACAAAACAGAAAATAGCAAGAGATACAATGGTCTCCTTTGTAGATGCACAGGTCAAAAGAAAGATCCTGGACATGGCAAGATCTCAAGACAGTCTACAATATCAAGACCTAGATATTGCTATCTTTCCAGATATTCCATGGGAAAGCTATACAGATTTGAAGAAAATTATGAGCAACCATGCTGAAGCTGCAAAAAGAAAACTTTACCATCAGCTGGTTAACATCAGGGAGATTATTTGTGGCATATAAGGATTTACAACTTCAAGCCTGGGATGAGGAAAATGGAGCAGATTTATTACAAGTACTTCATCTTGATCCAATGGAAGACCAGATGAGGAAATAATTCAAAAGATAATTAACTTTACCAACCATGCCACAGAAACATGTAAGGATTCAACCATGCCACAGAAACATGTTGTTCTAGATCCTGAATTGCAAAGTGAATGATTATGATCCTTTAGAGATAGTTTGGAAGTCATGGTTGTTCTAAGGACCTATAACTGACAGTTTGAAAAACTTCTAATATAGATATAGATAAGTTACTTTTTCATGTCATCTTATTAGTTTCTTTTCTATTCGTTTTGCTTGTTTGAATATGATTATATAGTCCTCTTATATATGAGTTATGTAACAAGACAAAATTGAAAGATGAGCCTTTGTGGGGAATCTAGGAATGGAACAAGATAGGGGAGAACACAGTTATGGAGGGAAAAATCGAGTTCCACAGTTCAAGGACTGCTGGTTAACTTTGAGTATGACTTTGCATTTTGAAAACAAAATAATCTGTTTGATAGTTATGTAATGGTTAAATATCTGGATATTCCAATTAAAGAAATAATTTTGATAACAGTTTATACATCTAATAGAAGAGGGGAAAGAATGTAAGAAGGGGGTGGTGGGCAGTGGAGCTTTATATAAAACAGTTCTCAAGGTGGGAAACAGAAAAGTTGGGTTGATAATGAGTAAATGTTTAATGTGATTTTATTGTTTCAAAGTTGTGACTCAAATTTTTATGACTATAATAGAATATATGTGGAGACACAATTGATTACTACTCCCAAAATTCACAAGATATGTTGTTTTCCTGTTGCCCACCTATCCCTTTGTTGAAACACTATACAAGTTATGGGTTAAACTGGGAATTATATTTACACATAAGCTGATCAGCACCATTACATACATCTTAAAGCACAGAGTGCATTGAGCTTGCAAAGCAAGCTTCCTAACAGGGCAAACCCACCCTGGCTCAGGGCAGGGTCTGGAAGCTTCCGGCCCTACCCGTCACTGCCCACACATCAGTGCATAGAGGTGATGGGAGAGCATACCCCAGCCCACGACTGCAAAGCCTTAAGGCCAGTCATATGCTCCCCCGACCCTGAAGAGGTGTCAGACACTGGAGAACTTAATGCTATGTTATGATAAATATTACTGAAACGCAATGTATAGCTTGACATGACTAACTCCATTTTGAGCATTTGCTACTAACCATGAAACAGAGGCCTTGCATATCAAAGTAGCAACAGAGATATTACTAACCCCTGCTGGGAATTCTTCTGCATAGTACTAACAAAAGCAACAGCCCTTTGAAGATAGCGAGCCTCAAGGAGAGCCAGCAGGGCTCCTCCGTGAGAAAAGGAACCACAAGAGATAAAAGGAAGGGAAGGTGTTACATGTATCCTAGAAGTGTAAGAATGTCATATTGTTTAGAAACCCTTTGATGTACACTGCTTAAAACATTGCTTTTCCCGCCAACTGGTATCAGTTCCAATGCTCCTTTGTTCAGAACCTTGAGATATCAAATAAACATCTTAACATTGTAACAAATGGAAGCCCATTTACTTTGAACCTCCATCATCTGACAAGAGGTCCCCAACCAGTCGATCTGGACTGTGAAGCCTCTAGGTAGCCCAATTGAGGATCCCCCACACATCGCTGATATCTCAGGATGCTCGCCTGATATCCAGAAAGACACCCCTGTACTGATTCCCAAGCCATGCACCCCTGGAATATGATATTGCAATGTAACCCTAGAATATTAACATGACACAGCAATGCCCATTTGAATTTGAATGGTCTTTCTTGTGCATAAGGGAGAAAAATCCAGGTCCTTCTAGGCCCCAGGCAGGCTGGAATGATGTCAAGTCTGGTTCACAGGCTGGCTGGACAGACGTGGTGGCCATGCTGAAAGGCTAAGGCGCATCCATATTTCTCCTCCTGGAAATGAAGAATTCCAGGCCCAGAGAGGGACACGTAGTGGGCAGAGCTGTAAAAGTTCCTTCACTTGTTCTGGCAACCTTTTAAGTCCTGTTATCAAAACATAAAAAAATAAGGGTTACCAGGACCCCTGCAACACAAATAAATGGCTTGTATATATATGTTCTGTTATTCTTTTTTTATTTTTTTATTTAAGATTTATATCCCGCCCTTCCCACAAGTGGCTCAGGGCGGCTTCAGGGCAAGACAGCAGAAACACAAAGGCTAAAGGTTAAGTAACCATCTTGTTGTGAATGTGTGGTATACCTGTAAACTGGTCTCACATTTCTGCCAGGGAATCTGACTTTTAACAAAATTTCTATTTTTCTTTAATTACTGCTAAGGCTATCAAAGTCAACCAATCTCCTGAACACTTGATGGATGCCTATCCATGTTTGACATTAAGGGAGAAATCTATCACTTTTGGGGAGCTTCAAAAAAATTGGTTTGGAAAAACAGAGTCATAAAAAGTCATTTGGCCAGTGTAATTAAAATTCCTCTATTGGTGCTATGACACAATGATCTCTGATTGGATATTCCACATATGACACTCTGATTTTCCATTGGTGTGACACTCTGCTTCCTCATTGGGTAACTGAATCGCTTGATGTGACGTAATTTACCCTAGAAAACAGGCAATCCTACCTGTCAGGATGGGGATTCCTCCATCCTCTCCTCCCTCCATCCCTTCCTGCCTTCACCCCCCTCCCTTGTCAAGAGAAATCTCCCTCCAGAGGCCTTGTGTTTTCCTCTGACTGAGCCTACTCTGCAAGGTATAGGTATTGTATCACCTCTCCCCCATCCATACTTGTTCAGCTAACCACTGTATTCCTCTTGTATGCTTGAAATTTTTTGATTGGGATGTAACTATTTGAAAACTAATACCTATAATAAAATCCAATATTAACCAAAGGATTTTCAGTGGTCTATCTCCATAAACATTGACAGAGATCCTTGCTCACCTCACCTCTTGTAGACTCACCATTTTGAGCTAAGAAATATTAATATTCCCCAATATAAGGTAAGTTAAGGTGTAACAACAAGTACTCAATAAGTTTCATGTGACCCATCCTGGAATCGTGTATATGAAGGCGCTAGTTCGCAGTTACGTCTGGTGGCCGGGAATAGGTGATGCCATTGAGTCCTGGGTAGCTCATTGCCAGCCACGTCAGGAGACTTGTCCAGCTCTGCGAAGAGCCCCAACCCAACACACTAGCAACCCTCGGTCCTGCCTGTACCTAGATTTTGTGGGGCCCTTCCAGGGACAGATATTCTTTTTGATCGTAGACTCCCACTCCAAATGGTTAGAGGTAATACCGGTCGCATCCACTTCTACCAGAGCAGTACTAGGGGCACTCCGTAGGGTTTTCGCCACACACAGTTTGCCTGACACCCATGTCTCGGACAACAGGACAGCTTTCACTTTGGCCGAGTATCAAGCCTTTTGCGGTCACAATTTAATAAACATGTAAGGTCGCCCCCCCCCCCACCATCCAGCCAATGGCCAAACTGAACGGACAGTGCAGGCAACCAAGGAATCACTCCACCGCATCATCCAGGGTGACTGGGATGCTCAAGTGGCTGAATGCCTACTAGCCCAACATTTACACCCCTAGTACAGTTACCAGCCAAAGCCCGGTGGAATTGCTCATGGGTAGGAAGCTTAACACACTACTAGACCACATGCACCAGGACCAGCCCCAAACCTACAGGAGGTACTCGAGATGGTCCGGGCACCCAGAGGTTTTGACACAGGGGACCTGGTGTTTGCTAAAAACTTAGGAGAAGGCCCAGCCTGGATACTGGCCCAAGTCTCAAGAGTACTGGGGGTGGTAATGAATGAGGTCACATCAAAGGAGGGATTCACAATGAGGAAACACATGGACCAGTTGTGGTCATGTGAGGCACCAGAGGGCGGGGAGGTGAGCCCAGATGACTTGCTGGCTGACATTCCGAAGTCAGAGACAACAGAAGCTGAAGCCCCCGCTGCCATGGCACAACCACCACCCAAGCTGCAGGGGGAACCGGAAAATCCGACCGAACCTAAGATCCAGGAAGAACCCGAACCACTGGCTGGGGCACCAACGCCACCAGCCTCCCAGCTCGCAGCACCCAAGGTCGCAACCGCTCCACCGGCAGCCCCCGTGCTCAGACAATCGACATGCGAGCACTGCAAGCCTGCTTAGCAACAGGATGATGTACAATAGGGCTTGTGAACTTAGGGGGAAGGGATGTTATGTATAAGGTTTGTAGTAGAGGATTCCTGCTGGCTCACTGGAGCCAGGAGAGCAGAACTTGGGAACAATGGACAGCAGGATCCAAATACCTGCTGCTCTACACCAATCACAGAACCCCTAACTGTTTGAATGAATCAATGATATGTTTGCATGGGAACCAGGAGTTGTATATAGGTTTGGCCTGTGGGCCCAGTTGGTAGTCTTGAAGGAGCAGCCCTCCACCATGTTGCCTTTAATAAAGAGTTGTTATCACTGTTCTCTCATCTCCTCGATGCTTTGAACCCACTATATTATAGTCACCCCATCAATGGCCCACAAAGTCAGCCTCCCAGTACATGCAGACTCCAAAGGCTGCCAAAATAGCTAGGGAGCCACTGTCGCCATTGTAATACAGCTAGGTTGCAAGGCCTGGCCTTGCTAGGAGCATTTACTCAGAAATTCCTGTACTTTTGGTGATAGAAATTAGGATTTGCTCAACAAAATTGAATCATTTTTGAGGCCTTGGGCCAGTTAATTTCAAGTAGAAAGCCTGCTTCAAGGTTATGCTTTGGATTGTTTTTGCTGTGTAAATGTTTGTTTTCACCCATAGATGCACACACTTTATGTAGCAGCAAAGGCATAAAAGTTGCTTATGTTACATAATGCATCCCTAGTTTCAATAAACTCATTCCAGACACCAGACGTCATTGAAGGTAATTAATAGATATTGAAGATAATTAATATCAAAGCCAGAGCACGCTTACCCAAAATCAGGGCAGTAGCATTCTGGGAGAAAAGATCTTATCAGGAATGCCCCAGGAGGCAGAACTGCTCCTATACTGAATGATCTATTCTAGGCCCATGGCTAGGAATGGATGGAAAACTGAAATCACAGGATAGATAAAAGAGTTCCAGTACAATATTCACACTGCCATCTATCCAGCTTTGCTTAGTTGTATATATGGTAAATGGAATTCTTGAAGTAAAGTGGGCTGTTTGTGGTGTGTGCCCTCTTGGCAAAGACGGGTGTGTCTGAAGTGAGGTATGGGTTGTTGCTGGTATCTGTCATGTCTCAGTCTGTCCTCTGATTTTTGTAATCAATAGATCTTGGTAGCTTCTCCAACTGATTGGGTTCTGTAGAGCCAGCTTGGTGTAGTGGTTAGGAGTGACAGATTCTAATCTAGAGAACTGGATTTGATATCACATTCCTCCACATGAAGCCTGCAGAGTGACCTTGAGTCAGTCACAGTTCTTTCAGAATTCTCTCAGCCCCACCTACCTCACATGGTGCTTGTTGTGAAGAGAAGAAGTGAAGGAGATTGTAAGTCACTTTGAGACTTTTTAAGGTAGAGAAAAGTGGGGTATAATAAACCTAACTCTTCTGCTTCTTATGCCAAATAGGGGGATAAGGTCCCATTGTCTCTTGACAAGCCCCAGGAACTGATCATTCTTGCAAGGTTAGCATTTGGCATTAGGTTGGGGTGATATGCACTAAAGTCCCCCAAACTGCCAGCAATATTTATTATTTGGCAGAGCCTGGGGAGGGTAGAGTTTGGAGATGGGAGAGAATTAAGCAGGGATGTGATGTCATACAGTTTACCTTCCAATGCAGCCATTTGAGAGAGAGAGAGAGAGAGAGAGAGAGAGAGAGAGATCAGCTGTAATACTATGAGAATTCCAGCTCTAACCTGGAGGTTAGCTGCCTTAGCTGCCAAAGTGGTGATGGAGGTTTTATTATCTCTTCTAAGCAGCTTTTGCTATTTATTCTATGCAGTTTTACTGTCTCTTCTATGCAAGAAGTTGCTCTCCTCCCAGCAGCTGCTTGCAAGAGCAATCTTAGTCGATGGGCAACAAGGACATTCACTCTGGGGCTCACAATAGACATGGCCCCGATCATGCACCATTCCATTCCCAAAAGAGGGAGAATATAAAAGAAGAGTTAATTCCTGCTGTCAGTCACACCCACTGCATCTGGGGCTTGGGCAGCTGGCTTTAGTGGCAAGTCCCATCCACATTACACGGTGCAGGGACCATCCCTCATTTGGCCCTTGGGGAGGGGGGTGCTAGCTAATGAGGTACAATGGTTCTAGAGCCTCTTCCTGGACTTTTGGCCAGGACCCTAGAATCACTAAGACAACCTCTGGTTGCCCAGGTACTGGGATGAGAATGCAAAGGCGTCAGAGAAGGTTCTTGAAGAGAAAAGGCTCTTAATTTCTAGCATGCAGCACATGCCTCATAAAGGTTCACAGTTTATCCATCCTCAAATCCATCTGGTAGTAGCTTCTTGAGGCACCTGCAGGCAAAAGTGGGTATCAGGGGGATGTTCATTGAACTGGTTCAAATAATTCCAACAGATTGAATTCAAAGTTGCTGTTGGAAACCAGTTGTCATCAGTTTGAGATGTATCTTGTGGGGTTCCACAGGGCACAATTCAATCCCCTATGCTTTTCAATCTCTATGTAAAGCCCTTAGGACAAATCATTGATAGTTTAGGGGTCAGTTGTCAACAATATACTGATGACAACCAGCTTTATATTGTTGTTCAGTCGCACAGTCGATTCCGACTCTTTGCGACCCCATGGACAAAGTCACGCCAGACCCTCCTGTCTTCCACCATCCTCCGAAGTCTGCTCAAATTCATGTTTGTTACATCAGTAACACTGTCCAGCCATCTCATCTTTTGCCGTCCCCTTCTTCTTTTGCCTTCTGTCTTTCCTAGCATCAGGATCTTCTCCAGGGAGTGCTCCCTTCTCATTTGGTGGCCAAAGTATTTGAGCTTCAGCTTCAGCATCTGACCTTCCAGGGAACAGTCTGGGTTGATTTCCCTTAGGACTGACTGATTTGATCTTCTTGCAGTCAAGAGTCTTCTCCAGCACCACATCTCAAAAGCATCTATTCTTCTGCGCTCTGTCTTCCTTATGGTCCAGCTCTCACAGCCATACATTACTACTAGGAATACCATCGCTTTGACTATACAGACTTTTGTTGGCAGGCTGATGTCTCTACTTTTTATTATACTGCCCAGGTTCGCCATAGCTGTCCTCCCAAGGAGCAAACGTCTTTTGATTTCATGGCTACAGTCACCATCTGCAATGATCTTGGATCCCAGATATGTGAAGTCCGTCACTACTTCCATGTCTTCCCCTTCTGTTTGCCAGGGTGTGATGGGGCCAGATGCCATGATCTTAGTTTTTCTGATGTTGAGTTTTAAGCCTGCTTTTGCGCTCTCCTCTTTCACCCTCAACAAGAGGTTCTTTAGGTCCTCCTCACTTTCTGCCATTAGAGTAGTGTCATCTGCAAATCTGAGGTTGTTCATGTTTTTCCCGGCAATCTTAATTATATATCCTTATGCAAATCTTTTGGTATGCAGTAGAAGAACTGAACTGCTATCAGGCTGCTGTGATTGACTGGCTAAAAGTAGACTAATTGAAATTAAACAATGAAAAGACAGATATAATGCTGGTTGGGAAAGTTAAGACCCTGAAGGATATTGTTCTCCCCACTTTTGATGGAGTCTGACACTTGCTGACTCAGTTAAAAGCTTTGGGTCATACTGGGTCATAGTTTTATTACTAGAGAAGCAAGTTAATGCAGTTGCAAAAAAGACTTTCTTCCAGCTGAGCCTAGCCCATAAAATGGCCCCATACCTTGATATGCCTGACCTGGCCACCTAGATCTACATCACAGTAACAATGAGATTAGCCTACTGTAATGCACTGTATATTGGTCTCCACTTAGAATCAATTTGGAAACTCCAACTGGTTCAGAATGCCCTGAGCCTGCCTAGGCGGGGAGGGTGGGATATAAATAAAATTTATATTATTATTATTATTATTATTATTATTATTATTATTATTATTATTATTATTATTATTATAGAATGCTGTGGTTCAACTATTAGCAGATGGAGCATGAATATGACTCCCATTCTGTAGGCACTCTGTTGGCTGCTGAATTATTATCAAGCTCAGTTTAAGGTATTGCCTATCACATACAAAGCCTGTCATGGCCTTGGTACCTCTTATCTGTAGGACCACCTAGAACATAAGAGACGTCATGTTGGATCAGGCCAGTGGCCAATCCAGTCCAACACTCTGTGTCACACACTGGCCCCAAACCAGGTGCCATCAAGAGGCCCAACAGTAGGGCCAGAATTTCAGAAGCCCTCCCACTGTTGTCTCCCAAGCTCCAAGAATACAAAGCATCACTGACCCACACATAGTGTTTCATCTTTACATTGTGGATAATAGTCATTGATGAATCTTTGCTCCATATGTTTATCCAATCTCCTCTTGAAACTGTCTATGCAGGTAGCCAACAAACACTTCCTGCAGCAGTGAATTCCACATGTTTTTTTTTAGTTTTTAACTTTTTATTACATTTAACAACAACAATAACAATATATATGTATACACAAAACATAAACTTAGGGATGTAGACAGCGGGATGCATTATATACTTATATCATTAGAATACAAATCCTTTGTTCTAACCTAAACCAAATCATACATACTACAGTTAACCCCTTTTTACACTATATTCTTATTATCTTTCCCCCATAACCCTTCATACAATAAGTTCCATTTCCCTTCTGTTTGTCTATTTGTTAATTTCTTCTCTTAATATCTCCATCAGAGTATCTACCTCAGCTCAGTCTACAACCAACCAAAAATACTTTCTTTCTTCTACACTGTGATCCAAAAGAACATTTGGCATTTCAAGTCATCTTACTTTATTTATAAATTACACAGTATCAATTTAATTCCCTGCAACAACAACAAAAAACCCCCCCCAGCAAGTTTGGAATACACTTTAATACAATAAGTTCCGTTTTCCTTCTATCTAACTGTTAATTTCTTCTCTTAGTATCTCCATCAGAGTATCCACCTCAGCTAAGTCTAGAACTAACAAAAAAGAAAACTTTCTTTCTTCTACACTGTGGTCCAAAAAAGAAGAAAAAAAAACATTGGCATTTCAAATCATCTTACTTTGTTTGTGAATTGCATGGTATCAAATTGTTTCCCTGCAACAAAGCAACCAGCAATTTCGGAATACACTTTCTTCAGTTTTATTGGTGTAATATGCCAACGATATAACTTTAATGATTTGTCTCTCATTGTCTGGCAGACCAATTCCTTCATTTTCCTCCTAATACACCTTATATAAACCTCTCTCAGCAGGCGGTGTTCCTTGAAAAAAATAAGGCAAGCTCTATAGCCATTTTCTATATCTTTCTCCAATTCCTTTTTCTTCATACCAAGAACTGGTGTCAAGATCTCTACTATCACCTCCTTTATATGGTCATACCTATCCTCTGGAATATTCTGCATTCCTGAAATATGCTCTACCTGCACCGTTTCTATTCTCACTAATCTGTCCCCTTCGTATTTTTGAACTTTTTCAATCTCCTCAGACTTTTCATTCACTACTTCCAACTTTCCTTCCACATATTTTGCAGATTGTGTCAAGCCATGAATCTCTTCCTTTACTTCCGTCAGTTGCTTTTGCAGGCCATCTAATTTCTTATTTACTCCATCTAATTGTTCTGTCAGATTTGCCTGCACCTGACTCAATGCATTCATAAAATACAATTGCATAGAATTCTGCACTTCCTCTATAACTTCCTGTGAGGACATTATCTCCATCAGTTTTAAAGTTGCCAATAGTGGGACTAACCTATCTATTTTGTCTTACTTGTATGTCATACTCATTTTTCTATTATCCAAGGTCTTACTGACACCCCAATTCCAATTCATATACTACTACTTCGCCTTACTTCACTCAAAATTCATACATCACCTTCCTTTAACACTCTCACATACCAGTTGGTTTTTATATCCTTAAATTACTATTCTTTACCACCAAACACCCTTCACCTGAACATTCACATTAACTCATTACATATAGAAAATCATACAGAAAATCAGCAGTAATCAAATTAACAATAGTTAATTATTCAATCCATTAATTATTTGTTAACTGTCTCTTTTGAATCCTTAATGTTCCCCAACCGCTTATCCTTCTGTCTTCCTCTTCTTCTTCTCCTTTTTCTTCCTCTTCCTCTTCTTAATCTCAATCTCTGCTCCTCTCTTCTGCTACCAGTTCAAAAAGCCAGTTCAGTAAATCCATTCCTGTTCTTCCACATCTCTGCCAATGGAATTCCAGCTTCTCCACCTCACCTCCGCCCTTGCGTTCCTGGAAACTATACTAACATCAAAAGTCTCCCATCTTCAGATTCAACTCATTTCAAAGGTCCAGTGACTTTATTTCCACCCTGTATATTATAACCACTGTTGAGCCTTTATTTAGCTCCCTGTCTCTTTAAGAAAATCGCCATGCACAAGCATATGGGAAAAGGGAGAGGAAAAGAGGTTCGTGAAGGCTCCCTTTAAATCGTCAGAAATCTCCTGCTTCTTTCCTGTTTTCCCCCCTTCTTCACCTCCTCTGTCTCAGTGCTCTTCACAAACTTTTACAATCATAGCCAGTCTACGACTCCCAACCTCTGCCGTTGCTGCCAAGGTAGTCCTCCACCACTCCTCCGCTTTCTACCTTTGTGCATTCGCCAAACCAGGTCTCTTTCCCCCCAGCGTCGGATTCCACTTGAAAGTAGGGGCAAAACAACGCACTTTGTAAGTTCTTTCCTTCGTTTATATCTCCAGTTTAGGGTCAGATATACTTTCCCCCCTCCTTCTTCACCATTTATTCTGTCCTCCAAATGCCGCTTCGCCTACTCCCCTTCTCCGGTGGTCACAGCTAATTCGCCATTAAGGCGTCTGGTCTATCCGGGCTTGAAGTAATATGTTGAAACGGGCTCTATGCTCAGAAAAACCGGCACAGAGCACCCAGCACTCCTCCGCACGAGTGCCCCTCCAACAGAGGCACCACCGAGTTCTTACCAACTGAAGAACCCCCCAAAAAAGACCAGCACAGACGCTGCAGAGCCGGAGCTCCTACAAACACGTCTGTTAGCACCGTGCCGTTACCGGCTGAATTCCACATGTTAATTACTCTTTGGATGAAGGAATTTTTATCTATTCTAAGCCTACTGCTTATTAATTTCATTGAGTATCCATAAGTTCTTCTACTATGAGAAAAGGAGCAAAGTACTTTTTCTCTACCTTTTCTATCCTATGCATAATTTTGTAAACCTCTGTCATGTCACCCCTCAATCATTGTTTCTCCAAGCTAAAGAGTCCTAACTTCTTTAACCTTTATTCTTAGGGAAAATGTTCCACCCCCTTAGTCATTTTAGTTGCCCTTTTCTGCATCTTTTTCACTGCTTATATCTTTTTTGAGATGAGGTGACCAGAACTGTTCACAGTATTCCAAATTAGGCCACACAATAGCTTTACACAGGGGCATTATGAAACTAATGCTTCACTGTGACAGCTTCATTCATGTCAGCAGGGACTTCAGCATGTGCCAACCTACAAATAGCTGAAATCAACAACTGCCTGTACATGTGCTTTCTCCATTGTGGCTCTCACCTTGTGGAATGGCCTGCCTGAGGAGGTAAGGAAACTTCCTACTCTCCTGGCTTTTCGCAAAGTATTCTAAACTGAACTATTCAACGGGGCTTTTCTACTCAGATAATAATGTTGCATTGTACAAAACGGCTCACAAGTTTACTTGGATAAATTATTAGGGACTGTGGTCTATACACTTGTGTATAGTTTACTGTAAGTAGATCCTATTATGTAATTTTTGTACTGCTTGATGTATCATGTTCATACTTATGCTATACTTCAGTTCTTTCTGGTGATTCCAGACTTCTCAAACCTATTGTATTGTTTATCGAATGTCTAATGTTTTGCTTCTACTGGCTCATTATGTATCATCTACTGTGAATTCCTGTGAGAAAGGCACACTATATATAAATAAATAAGGAATTGTCTAAAATATTTCCTTTAAGTTATGATACCCTCTCAAGTAACTTCAACAAATAATGAATTGGGATTTTTGTAAAATAATAAAAAAAACGTGTTTCAGAATTGTAGGTACAAAAGAGACTTGGTGCAAAAATGTTTTTAAAACTACACATGTGCAAATTATTATCAGCCTATTAACAGCTCCAGATATTCAACCTGAGAAATCAATTTGTTTTGTATAGAAAGTCTGACAGATATTTTTCAGGATTTCTCTTGCATATGGCTGCTCTTCTCCCCCCGCCCCTTCCAAGACATCAGAGTCTTATGCTGACAGCAGATGAGCTGTAGCAGATGTTCATGTTGGTATCCCAGTGGGTGGGTAATGTATGGTCTGCCTGGAAATATGATGTAGGGTTTTATATAACTGTCATTCTTGAAAACAGGTAGCACACACAATGTGAAAGAATTTTGTTTTTGTCAGGACTCTTATATCAAATATCTGGGTGGTTTACTCTTTCTCAGCCAATGTTGTTGTTGTTCAGTCGCACAGTCAAGTCCAGCTCTTTGCGACCCCATGGACAAAGTCACGCCAGGCCCTCCTGTCTCCCACCATTCTCTGAATAGATGGTGCTCTCAGCCAATAGATTATAGTTAATACTTTTGCCATATCAGATGCAGTAATGCTATTCAAAAATAGCACTTAAAGAAATGTTGAGTGTTCTTATTGAAGATAACAAATAAGATCCAAATTACAACAAATCAGAGTAAAGACAATTACTCCAAGGTGGAAATGCAGATTCCTCAAAATTCTTTAAGGTTTCTATTTTTTGATCCCGTTCTTGTGGCAACCTGCGGTTTAAAGCACCACAGGAAATGAATAGTTAATCCCCAAACACATTTTTACTCCTTGGAAGACCCTAACCAATGGCTATGCTCTATCAAAGCTATTTTTGGGAAACCTGTTGGGTATAATCTCACAGAGAGGAACTAGAGAATAAAGAAACTTAATGTACTTTTCAGGAAACTGGAGCAGGTTTGAAATTAGGATATTGACTGCCTCAGAGATTTGCTTCAAAAATAAATGGACTTTAGGTATAGGGATACCAAAGTGCACAATATAATGCTGTATATTTTAATGGGCAAGAGCCCATGGGATTCAGTCATGTTTTCAGCTGGTCACAAGAACCTTTCTGGTTGCTAAAAACTACAGGAGCAGCATGGCTGCCATCAGTAGATGAACATGGTGGGTTCTGGTAGAGATGAAATATGAATATCTACAAACATTCAAAAAGCAGCACATTTTCCAATTTCATAATTATCATTTGGAATGACAATTGTTTAAGTTAAATTCAAATTTATCATATAATTTTAATATTTCAGACTCATTGGCATCTTTTGGTTGCTTTGAATATGACAGGTTCCAAAATCTTGTATTTAGTGTTCTATCTCGGGGAGCAGAAAATAGACCTGGCTTGCATGACTGAGACCTGGGTGTGGGAGGGCGAGACAGTTGCCCTGGGTCAACTTACTCCACCTGGGTTTTCAGTCCTTCACCAGGCTTGGATCAATGGGCAGGGAGGAGTAGCATTGGTTATTCAAGAGTCTTTTTCCTTCAGGGTGCTCCCTGTGCCAAAAATCACTGGGATTTAATGTTGGCCTGGCCTGGGATGCCAAGGAGAGCTTGGCTGTCTGGGTGGTGTACTGACTGCCTAACACACCACCAGACAGCCTGCCTGACCTGCTGGAAGCTGGATTGGGTTGGGCCTCGGAATATTCCAGGCTTTTAGTTTTGGGGACTTCAACATCCATGCCGATGGTGTGGCATCCTTGCTGACCAGACACCTGGTATCCATGGAAGCACTAGGGCTCCCCCAGTTTATTTCGGCTCCCATACATAATGCGGGTCACATGCTGAACTTGATTTTTGCAGCAGGGATAAGTGTTTATCTGGAAGCTGCAGAGCCAGTTCCATGGTCAGATCATTTTGCTCTGAAGGTCTAGTTAAGCATGCCAAACCCTCCCTGTTTAAGCAATGGGGACATTTATGCTCACCCACAGAGCCAAATGGACTCTAAGCAGCTTCAGGAAGCTCTGTGGGATCCAATGTCCCCTGGCACCTTGTTAGATTAGCTGGTGGAGGACTAGCATTGCTGGTTCTCTGAAGCTATCAATGAGATTGCTCCCCAGAGCCCTCTCAGACCTCATGCCAAAATGGCTCAGTGGCATAACCTGGAGCTACAGAGGATGAAACAAGAGCTGAGATGGCTAGAGCGAAGGTGGCAGCACATCCATGATGAGGCAACATGAACATCTTATAGGACATTTATGAAAGTCTATGAGATGGCAATGAAGGCTGCAAAGAAAGCTTTCTATCAGCCTCCATTGCATCTGCGAGCTCCCGCCCGGCCCAGTTATTTACAATTAATTGGTCATTAGCTACCCTACCACAAGGCAGACAAAATCATAGAGAAAAGGCTATAGGCTGTGAGGTATTTATGAGTAATTTCTCAGATAAGGTCTTGTCACTCCACCAGAAGCTCCCAGCCACAATTGAAACAGTAAGAGAACTGGAGGCCCCTTGTCTGTCTTCTGGTCTCCATTTGGACAATTTCACCCAACTCTCTTTGGAGAATGTTGACAGAGTCCTGGCTGCTGTAAGTCCTACCACCTGCCTTCTGGACCCATACCCAGCCTGGTTGGTGAAAATCTGTGGGGATGGGGTTTGGGGGGCCCTGGAAGAGATTATCAACTTGTCCCTTTTAACTGGGATCTTTCCAGAGAGTCTGAAGCAGGCAATGGTAAGACCACTCTTAAAGAAACCATCTATGGACCCTACGGTCCTTACCAACTATGCCCAGTATTGAATTTATCTTTCCTGGGTAAGGTGGTTGAGTGAGCAGTGGCTGAAGAGCTCCAGGCTTACCTGGATGAAGCATCTCTCCTAGACCTATTCCAGTCCCTTTTCTGCTCAGGTCATGAGGTGGATATGGCATTGGTCTCTCTCACAGATGACCTCTGGAGACAACTGGATTGAGGCAAGTCTGCACTACTGTTGCTTTTAAATCTGTCAGCAGCATTCAACATGGTTGACTATGAATTGTTGTCCCATGGCCTTGCCAAAATTGGAGTTAAAGAGACTGCTTGCAATGGTTTTCCACCTTTTTCCATAGTCGGGGACAAAGGGTAGTGATTGGTGATTTGGTCTCTTGGAGGTACTCAATGGAATGTGGGGTGCTGCAGGGAGCAATCCTCATTATTTAACGTCTATATGTGCCCCCTCGCCCAATTGGTTTGAAGATGCGGATGACACCCAGCTCTATCTTTTTATGGATGGCCACCCAGACTCTGCCCCAGAGGATCTTGACCAGACACTGGCAGCTGGAGCTGGTTGGCTTAAAAAGAGTTGGCTGAAACTTAATCCAACTTAGATGGAGGTCCTGTGTGTGAGCTGGGGCAGAGTTGGTTATGGAATCAGGATCTCAACCCTTGATGGGGCACCATTAGTACCAGTGCCAAGATTTAGAAGCTTAGGAGGCCCCGTGCCTGTCTTCTGGTTCAGTTCTGGATCGCTTCAACACACTCAGCTTGGAGGAAGTTGACAGAATCTACTGTACGCTCAACAACTTGTGATCTGGACCTGTGCCCCTCCTGGCTAATTAAAGCTTGCCTGAGGGAGCTTAAGTGTCCTATTTGGGACATCGTAAATAGATCCCTTTTGGAGGGACTTTTTCCAATGCTTCTTAAAGAGACTGTATTCTTGGTGACTGGGAGACAATAGTCTCAACTAGCAGCCAGTGCAGCTGGTGAAATACCAGATAGATATGTGTCCATATAAGTATCAGCAGGCATGCTGCCGCGTTTTGCACCACCTGGAGTTTCTGGAGCAGGTACAAGGGCAGGCCCATGTAGAGTGAATTGCATACTCACAATTACTTTTGGCAAATAGATGATGTAGTAAAATACAGACAGGAGGACCAATGTGTGTCGTATAGTAGAAAATAAAAATGTTTTTCTTCAAAGTCTACTTCCTTACACACACATAGATGTGTGTTTATATTCAACATATTACATTGTGAGGAAAAAAAACCCTTACAGAACATCGTGATTACCAGCTTGGTTGCCAGAGCACCTGGAGAAGTGACTCACACACGTCTGGCTAGAGAGTGTGGGTAAACCTATCCAGGGGCAAAAGGGACTTAGGCAGTACAAGCAGCCATAACGCTACAAAGGCACTCTAGACCGGTACAAGAGTGCCCACCAGGAGAACGGAAGGCTTCCCGTCGTTCCGTATAACGTCCATCCCAGCATTGGAGCAGAAGAGACTGCTCCGCCAGGAGCTATCCAGGCGAACAGTTATGAAGCACTGACCATGGAATCCACCATGGAGGGCTAACACCACGCAGCCATCTTCCTACCAGGCTTGACTCCATTCCAGCGAAGTGGATGGCTCACCTACACACCAGATGTCACCTATGCCTGCAAGCAACCTACCCACCCCAGGAGTGGTTAATCGTCCAACCGCCACTTTGTTTGTTTAACGGAACTCTAGACAAAGACTAGTGCCAAGAAGACAGAAGAAGAGGAAGACCATCTTCAGCCAGAGCCAAGTTCCTTTGTACAAACTGGGTGTTACCTAGGCCATGATTTGACTCTCTATTGTCACCCTTTTAGATAAGTCCAATAATCCTAAGCATCTCCCCACCCAAGTAATCTTTCTATTCTTCTCCCCAACTGTCACTTTGGAGCCTCCCCGTTGTCCATTTCAACCTGAAAGTTCACTCAGGTATCCAGGATCCAGGCAAGTGCATTAGTCAAGAGCAAGCATCCAATTAGGTGACATCAATGAACTTCCCATTGGCTATCATAGTAGTCCAGCCCTTATGGTCACTGTGAAGCCTCCCCTTTTCATGTCACGCACCAGCTGACCACCTTCCTCCTCCCTCGTACCACCCATCCCCTAATGGCTCAAGAGAGTCCTTATAATCTGTGGACTAGCTACCCACAGGTGTGCTTCTATCAGTATCCCAATTTCCGCTGCATAGATCCATCCCCGATTCCTGGTCAGTTTCGGGTCCCTTCTCCCACTTTCTCGCTTGTCGCCATTGGAGCCTTCCTCGAAGACTACGATAGGTAAATATCGCGCTGTTTGTCTACCCATATGTTCCCCTATCTCTCTATCTATGTTTCTTGGACTGAATGTGTGTTTTTATGAGTATTTTGTCTTGTATGGAAGCCTATATTCTTCTTAATAAATTATAATTGTTTTACTTAATTAGAGTCCCTAATATTTTTAAGCATTACTTTCTGCCTGGATGTGGTAATCCTGTATACACAGGTAAAAAGATCCTGAGTGAGCCAGGTGCCCACCTGACAATTCCCCAACCTCGTTTTGAGGGCATTTTGGCTTACAACATTTAGAACTGATTCTCATTCTGTTTCTTCACTGCAATACAATTGTACACAGTATTTTAGACATTCTAAATTTGACTCCTATTTGCATAGTACATACTCCATGTCTCTTCAAATTTTGTAATCCGTTTCTCAAAAAAGTTGTTAATTTTGTCATCACCTCATATTCAACAAGTTTATTTCCTTACTCTCCTAAGCATGGACCAACATCTACTTTTCATTTTGCTGTATAGACAACTCTAGTTGCAGTTACCATGTATTTGAATCCCTCTTCCAAAATTTTGGCAAATTATTAGGCAGTATACTTACAGTGTAATCCTAAAGAGAGTTACTCCAATCTAAGCCTATTAATTTCAATGGGCTTAGAACGGAGTAACTCTATTTAGGATTGCACTGTTAGTAGCATATTCTTGGCTTCCTTGGGGAATTTAATATATTCTGCATTTCTCCATGTATTTCCTTCCAATATCTTTTTTGCTTTTTTACATATCCACCACATATGGAAAAAAGTCACATCTTGACATTCCCAGCATTTGTTTTTAGTAGCTTTTCTTTGTTTTCTCAATCTCTTTTGGAATTATATACTATAAAACATTTTGTACCATTTCTTTTCTTACTACCTGACTGGCTGTAAACTTGATACCTTTCCCTCATAGCCATTCCCATTGATGCATAGATATTTGTTCTTTAAGGTTCTGCATCCATTTAATCATACATGTTTTCACTTCTGTTTCAACCTGGAATAATAACCTATACAGCCATTGCAGTAAATGTTCTTTTTGTTCTATAATCAGCTATTTGAATTCAATCATATTTCTTAGTTCTCCACTAGTATCAATGATCTATGTTCCTGAAGCTGATTGATAACAACCATTGAATGTTTATTACGTCATCTCTAATATCTTGCCATGACTTGATTTTCCCCTGAGCACTTATCATAATACCATATATTAGAAAATAATGTTTTATTTCCCTTGTTCCTATTGTAGTGGCCTCTGCTGGGGACATGAACAGAAAGTTTGGAGGACTTAATAAATTCCAGCATGCAAACCATATTTGCAACAATCCATCTCTGATCAGATGACTTTTCCAGGGCTTTTTTTTTTTTGAGCAGGAACGCATAGGAACGCAGTTTAGGCTGACTTGGCATCAGGGGGTGTGGCCTAATATGCACATGATTCCTGCTGTGCTTTTCCTACAAAAAAAACCCTGCACAAAACAATGGTGATGTCCAGGGGTGTGGTCTAATATGCACACGAGTTCCTGCTGGGCTTTTTCTACAAAAAAAGCCCTGGACTTCTCTCTTGCATTATCATTTTAGTTGATTTCTTGATCCATAAATAATTATTGTGTCCTTCAGCTACGTCTGTTCATTGAAGTTTTACTACTCTTTGATTTGGGTGTTAGTCCAATCAGCAATCCAAACCAAGCCTGCTGTTTGGTAGTATTTTATTTTTGGAACTGCTAATCCTCCGCTTTTTTTCTCATCTTGAATTACTTTAACACTTACTATTGGTTTCTTGCATTCAAAATAAATTTGTTTATCTGTCTCTGCCATTCTTTCAGCATTATTTTTTCTATAAGCATAGGTAACATCTGAAACAGAAAATTTAGTTTTGGCAGTACATTCATTTTAATTGCAGAGATTCTTCCCAGTCATGAGATTTTTTAATTTCCCCCCATCCAGATAGATCTGCTTGTATCAGTTCATGAATCTTCTGGGGTTTTTTTTTAATTACCAGAATATTTGGGAATTGATACAAGCAGTTTTGCCCAGTCACATATATTCAGAAATATTTAATGGGGTCAGCAGCTGCTTATCTACTGTACTCTTTATATCTTCTTCTTATTGTTGTGTTAAAAATTCATTATTATTTTTGTCTCCTCTGTTGATTTTATAGCCTGAAAAAGATCCAAATGCTTCATTGTGTTCCATTACATATTGTAACAACGTTTGGGGATTCAACACTGTCAGTAAAATTAGCATAATGGCAAACTTAGTGGGGGAGGCCTCCTGGATTCACTATTTGGACATAGTGTTCCACAATCTATACCTGTTACTTATAGTTATTTATTCAACTGATAAAGATCTTAATCACATTAATTAGTGAAGGATCAAGAAGTGCTATACAAACACATATTTATATAGCACACAGTTCACTCTGAGTCATTTTGTCCCAGACAGTCTTATCTCTCCCTCCCCTTACACCTAAACAGAACATTAAACTCACAGGATTTTTAAAATATATATCCATATTAAAAGCACTTTTTACCTGTGCTTTTAATAGCTGCATGACTAGCAGAATTTCCAAGTTCATGTCAGAAGCAATGATGGTGAAAACTTCATCTATTGAATTTCCGCCTATTATGAAGCTATTAAAGGTACAAGAATTCTGCCAGAGGGGAAGAAAAAGAAGGCAACCCTAATTTAGATATACAGGAATTAAGTTTTTCTGGTTTGTGGAGATTCATCTGGAAATTATGCACAGCAGAGTCAAACTGTTTTTGAAATTACCATTTTGCTGTGATTTTTAAAAAATTGAAATTGAGGCTCTTCTGAAAAGAATAACAAATCTCTATTTGAATGCAGTCAAGTAAAACACAAACATTTTACTCTGCACACTTTTGTTCTCAATGTATGAAGCTAGAAACTGAATCCACTAATCATTCTAGCATCTAAGATTTTCTTAGTTATTTGATTTACCAGTTCGTTGGAATAATAATCTCCACATTTCAGTGATTATCTGTAGACCAGTAAGTTTGAAAAGCATGACCTCAATACTTTGCAATGAATACTGATCATTGGTTAATAAAATGACCTTCTTGACAACCAAATTCTAATTCAGGAAAATAAATTGTTTTAATGAGCATGAAGTGTAAGTGGTACTCTCTGAATATATGTTGCACATGCAATATTATGTCTAAAACATTGCTATTTATGAGTGGTGAACTAATGGAGACTGTTTGACCCTCAGATGGCAACAGAAATAAATGAAATAAATGAAGTAAGCCAATGTAATGTGTTTGGGGTCAGTGTGTCAGAACAATAAGAAGCTTTTAATGTTGCATTTTACTGCCACTTTACTTAAAAATCTTCAGTATTGTTAAATGGGTGTCAATTATTTATAGCAACTCTGCAGATATACTATTATAATAATAGCAAAACTTAGAACTGATAAAGTACTTTCAAAAGTATCTCCCATACAGTGATGTATAAATTCCTCAGTTTGATTTGGTTTGTTAAATTGAACTGTTTTGTGTGTCCGGAGGTAGGGGTGGGGAATAATAATTCTGACTGCAATGTTCAGCTTAATTCAGACCCAATCAACACAATCTGCACAACAAAGTCTAAACACCACCTCCAGTCCTTATACTTATGATCTTGAGCACATGGCCAAGAGTCACTGCTCTGGCTGCCCCCACCCCTAACTGGTGGCAGCCAGTGTGGTATAGTGGCTAGTGTCAAACTAGGATCTGGAAGACCCACGTTTGAATCTCCACTCTGTCCTGAAAACTTGCTGTGTTATCTTGCATAGTCATATTCTTTTTAGCCTAACCTACTTCATATGTTGTTCTGAGGATAAAAAGGAAGAAAAAATAACAACATAGCTACTTTGAATCACCATTGGGGAGAAAGGTGGGGTGTAAATGAACTGAATAAATAATAGCTGTGTTGGCTGCAGGGAAGCCTCATTCTCTTTTGTCCTTCCTTATTGCCTGTTTGAATGCTGCTGGGGTAGCCTCCCAAATGTCAAGGACCTTGGAGAATGTAGTTTTCTTAGGAAACCTGCATTCTTTCTACACACTAGGCACCTTGGAAATGACATGATGACCCAGGGCTTCTGGCCTCTATGATGGTACCATAGCTATGTTCTAGCAGATATCAAGGAAAATTTCCCTACCATTACAGTGGTCACCAAACAGGAAACCAGAAAGGTGGCTAGAAGGAGGAAGAGAAAGAGGAAAAATTTTCCTTGGTTCGGGTTACAGTCTATTCTGGAAAAGAACTCTTAGGGCTTGTAGTTCATAGGCTGAAGGCAAACATTATGATCTGCTGTAGTTTGTGAAATTTACTGACTTCAGCAAAACCATTATTTCTAGTTATATTTTTGTTGTAAATCTTACAATTGCCATAGAAGGTGGGTCAGTATCATTATCTTCATTTTCAAATGAGGAGAGTTCAAGCGGAGAGTGGCTTGACTGAGGCCATCAAATGAGTTTCTACCAAAGGTGCAAATCTAACCAGGGACTTCTTGACTGCTGCTTGCACAGGGGACCTTTCCTTTTCCTATCTACTATACTAAATCAGCCTCATTTGAAAGTGAAACAAGCACTTCTTGAATATTCTATGAGATTTTAGCACTAATAGCTTAAAGATGGGGAAGCTATGATGAGCAATGTTTTCTGTAAAATTTCAAGGTACTCTGAGCTTCTAACCTCTGGGCCCTGGGGGAACACTGAATAGTAAGAGGGTAGGATGACTCATTCCTTGCAGCTCAATCCTTTGTGTATTTATTTTGACCTGTCAGTTTTTAGTAGCCTTTAAAGTGTAGGAATGGATGAAATACCATTTTTGTTCCTTTTTATTTCTGTATGTTGTCACTGTGAATGATTTTTGTGCCTGTTTCTCTTGCTGGCATTGATGATTCATTTGCTTCTTGTATCCAGCTTTATGTTTTTTTTCACAATTTATACACCATTTGTATGGTATTTATTCATACAGTGTGCTTCATTTATACATATAATATAGGTATAATATATAACACTGATTTATTGTTGCACAAATAAAGTTGAAAAATATTACATTTTTTCAGGAAGAACAAATTGTCATAGGGAAACAGAAAATGTGAAAATAAAAACTCAAGGGTTTGATTTGCACAATCGTTATGTAGCCATTGTTTCATGTAGTTTTCAGTGTGGCGGGTTCTTTTCAGGATTCCAGTGGGATCAAGACAAACCATCCATATTATCTGTTAGCTGTATACATCAATTTGAACCTAGCTTTCCCAGATTACTACTACACCATGCTGGCTATCAGATTTGCAATGCAGTCTTAAGCAAAGATGTATCTTTTAAAGTCCACTGAAGTCACTGTACTAAGCTGAGCCATAGTAGTACAGGCATGACAAGAGTCTGGCGAGAGTCTGTGTACTGTTTTATATTCCCATATTTACACCAGTATTCTTGTGATTATACATAACACCAGCATTGGGCACAGGATGTTGGCTGAAAGGGCCTATGATATCAAGTAAGCACTGCCTCATCTCTGAATATCATCTATTTCTGAACTTTACACTGACACAGTTGTGCTGATAGTGGGTTTTCACTGGTACAGCACTAGCAGGATATAACATTGACATATCTTTGAGCTCTGTAAACTATCTTCTAGTTATGGTGCTGTGGGGCTTAGTTGCTATCCTAAGTACCTTGAATACTGGCTTTATCTTTGTAGTAAACTGCGTGCTTCATTGTCTCATCAAACTGAATGGGACTTAAACTTTGACACTGACATCACTGAGACTAGAACTACTTAACATGAACACAATTTGTAATAGCAAGCCTAAAAAAAACCAGTGAGTAGAATTGTGTACTTGTTGATTTAAAAAGTTTTTTTTAAAGAATAAAACTGAGAGGCACAACTTGTCATTTAAGACAGAACTAAAACCACAAATATGTGTGGAAAGTACCGTCAAGTCGCAGCCAATTTATGGCAATCCCAGTAAGTGCCTTTCAAAGCAAGTGAGAAGCAGAGGTGGTTTGCCTTTGCCATCCTCTGCAGAGTCTTTCTTGGAGGCCTCTCTTTCAAGTACCAACCCTGCTTAGCTTACAGGATCTGATGAGATAGGCTATATACCATACTGTCTTCCCTCTGCAAACTGCAAATATTGGTAAATAAAATTAAATCTACAATAATGTAAGAAAAGCCTCAACAAGAATAGTCTAATAACATGAGGTATTAGCTATTTGCATATGGGAAAAGCTCCCTAAATATAGATAGATAGATGTCATAGCTTAGCGTAGGCAAGGAGACAAAAAAAGAAAGAAAGCAGGATTCTTAACATTAAGCATTATTCTTCTGTCTCTTTTATAGATACTGTACCACTTTTTCCTCCATCTTTCCTCTTTTTCTCCCCTGTTTCTCTTTCAATATAGAGGAGTCTGGTCTGCCCAGAAACAGACTACAGGTTTCAACAATGAAATAACTTGCAAAAAATGTTATTTAAATAGAACAATAGGCTAAGTGTGAGTTTAAGTTCTCCAAACTATGTTCCTCAAAGGAAGTTGAAAGGCTAATTTGAAGTATGTGGGTGTCCCTCACTTGATAATGCCCCATTGCAGGCCACTATGCACAGAAGGCATCTGCTTGAGGGACAGGAAAGGCAGATCTATATTGGTTTATGCTGACCCATCTAGATAGAAAATATCACTTAAACCACACAGAAACAAGATAATTAAAACAAAGATTAAAAAATGAAAATAAACCAAACAGATTTTGAAAGTCTAAAAAGATAAAGATGTAAAACATTAATAAAAAGAATACTCGGGGAAAATAGGGAATTGTGAATAAATTAATTCTTAGTGTCTGTGTACATTGATGCTGGATAGAGACCTTTATCTGGAGGTATAGGACAAGAATTGTGTGGCATAGAGCAGACAAGAAAGATGTTGACAGTGCAATGTTATGCAGAGTTACTCCAGTCTAAGCACATTGATTTAAGTTGGCTTAGATAGGAGCTGTCTGCATAGGGCTGTGCTGTAAAACTAATTAACAAACTAAATAGTAAGAAGCCACCAAATGGGATTAATCTGGGAGCACTTAAAGAGTCCAAATGTGAAACTACAAAATAACTACCGCAAATGAAAATGTTTAGTAGAGTTGACTGAAGAAGGCCAAATTTTGAAAAGGTTTCATGGAGGAGTCTATGATCCCACTGACCTTTCAGACAAGCTGCTGTCCACTTGGTAATATGCATTGTTAAGACTAAATTGATTGGACATGGATGACCAGGATAGTATTTGTTGCAAAATGAGAGATGAAGATATCTTGATATTATCACCTCCACTTTTCTCCCCACTGGAGAAACATAGGACCTTGCAACATAAACAATAAGAAGACAAAATTAATAAAAGCATAATATGAAAATAGGAGGATACAATACATCATCAATACATCACATACTTTATCTGCCAGCCCAGGATGTTTAGAGTCTCAGACTGTGATCCATGGCTAACAGCTAAGACTCCTTTCTTTCTTGCCCTTCAGCTGGCACCAAAGACTCATTGCCCCCCCATTCAGAATAACGAGACAGACAACAATATGGATAAAGGGCCACTTTATTTAAACTTAATGGCAACGGGGAAAAATGGGGCCAGGTCAAGCCAGGGGTCATAACCAGACCACCTCCTTGACCCAAAAACTGGGCAAGCCCCGAGCCCTGGGTGTGAGCTGGCCAAACTGCTCAGACCCGGCCGGCCAGGCACTCGATCCCATTCACAAAGCTCCACCCTCACCCGAGCCGTGCAGCCTGGGTTGTGGACAACTCAAAAGTGATGGGTGTCAGAACTTGGATGAACTTCAGACGAGTCCAATACTTGTTGCAAGTTAGGATTTTTATTGAAGAACGACAGTACTATAGTAACGAAATAACAGTAATGGCGAGTCTGGGCAGTTGGTTACATTTTATGCCCACAGCAAAGCATAATAAAACAATAATTCACACGGTCTCAAGCGGTTGTCTCTTCTTCCCAGCCTTCGTTATCAGCGAAGGAGGATGCCCCCCTGTTGCGAAGGCCAAACGGCCTGGCTTCAAAGGGCACCTGTGGATGTTAAGCAGAGACTCTCCGCCGCCTGTCTCTCTGCCCTAAATATTTGGCATAGCAGAGGGGCTTGGGTCAATGACTGCTGTCAGGCACCTTAAGTTACAACATGGAGTCAGTTTAGTCAAGCAAAGCATTCAGAGTTACAAGTTCTGACATACTGCCCCCCCTAAGCTCTTCGGCTTGGGCTTGTGCGGGTACAGTAGGTGAAATTTCTTTCGTAATTGCGGTGCAGATACATCACTAGCTTTCACCCATTCATCACAACTAGGGGGAAAGTATTTCCATCTGATCAGGTAGTACAGTGTCCCCCTCTGGACTTTAGAGTCCAGGATTTCTAACACCTCATGGTGACTCTGCCCCTTCACTATAGTCGGAGGCGGCTCCGGGGGACGAGGATGGAATTGCGTAGCTCCAGGATCCTTGCGAAGAAGGCTGCAATGAAAAACAGGGTGGATCTTACTCAGGGATTTGGGCAGCTCTAGTTCCACAGTTACTTTGTTGATAACCTTTTTTATTTTGAATGGACCCAAGTATTTTAGGGCGAGTTTGCGGCACCCTTGTGGGAGGGGCAGGTTTTTGGTGGACAAAAATACTGTCTCGCCCTCTTTCAGTTCCCATTGCAGGGCATGTTTTTTTGTCAAAGTGTCTTTTGTACTCCTTCTTTGCCTCCTCCAGGTTTTCCTGATCACTTTCCACCCCTCCTTTATTCCCTCCCACCATTGCTGACACGAAGTAGGTTCTTTCGGTCCCGCAGGGAGGGGGAGGTTTGGGAACGGCTTCCCCTCGTAACCGTTCACTATCTGAAAGGGCGAGGTTTTGGTGGAGCTATGGAGGCTGTTATTATAGCCGTACTCGGCGAACGGCAGGAGATCCACCCAGTTCGTTTGTTGGTAATTAATGTAACACCTCAAGTACTGCTCTAGAAGCCCGTTCACCCTCTCCGTCTGTCCGTCCGTTTGTGGGTGGTAAGCGGAGCTAAGGCCCTGTTCGATGCCAGCTAGCTTGCAAAACTCCCGCCAGAAGTTGGCAACGAACTGTGGCCCGCGGTCACTAATGACCTTCTCGGGGAATGAGTGTAGGCAGACCACGTGATTAAAGAAGAGTTGGGCCAGTTTTTTGGCTGTGGGTAATTTTTTGCAGGGGATGAAGTGGGATTGTTTTGAGAAAGTGTCCACCACTACTAGTATCACTGTCTTCCCTTGGGACGGGGGGAGTTCTACTATGAAGTCCATAGACACCACGGCCCATGGGCGGCTGGCTGTAGGGAGAGGGACGAGGTGACCGGGAGGTTTCCCCCCCCTGCATTTAGACATGATGCAAGTAGGGCAGGCTAGCACGAATTCTGACACGTCTCGTTTTAGCTTTGGCCACCAGAATTGCCGGGTGATCGAATTGAGGGTTTTTACGTACCCGAAGTGCCCTGCTAGACGGCTGGAGTGGCTTTGTTCCAGGACCTCTTTCCTCATGGATTTGGGCACATAAATTTTCCCTTTATGGAACCACAATCCCCCCTCCCCTTGCTCTAGCCCTTCAGGGCGCTCCTCTCCTTCTAGGTCTGCCTCTGAGGCCAAGCGCTCCTTTGGTGGTAACCCTGGGGTCTCTGTCTTTTTCCCTGAACGGGTGGTGACCCCTCCTGCTACTGCTGAGGGGGGGATGAGGGAATCGATCACTTCCTCCCGCTGGCTCTCATGCTGGGGCATGCGTGATAGTGCGTCAGCCAAAAAGTTTTTAGTGCCCGGGATATGTTTTAGCACGAAGTCGAATTTAGCGAAAAAACCCGCCCACCGGATTTGTTTGGCAGTCAATTTGCGGCGGCCCGTGAGGGCTTCTAGATTCTTGTGGTCGGTCCAGATCTCAAACGGGACTCGGGCTCCCTCTAACCATGACCTCCAGGTTTTCAAGGCAAACATTACTGCGAAGGCCTCTTTGTCCCACACCGACCAGTTCCTTTGCTCATTGGAAAACTTGTGAGAGATATACACGCAGGGACGCAGTTCCCCCTCTTCGTTCCTCTGCATCAATATGGCTCCTACGGCGACGTCGGAAGCGTCGCATTGAACCACGAAGGGTTTTAATTCATTGGGGTGAGCCAGTATTGGTTCAGAAGTGAAGAGCTGTTTGAGTTCTTGGAAAGCTCTGTGACACTCAGGCGTCCAGACTAGGCGCGCCCCGGGCTTTTTCGCTGCCTCCCCCCTCCCCTTCGTCTTTAGAAGTTCTGTGAGGGGGAGCATCACCCGGGCGAACCCCTGAATGAATCCGCGGTAAAAATTTGCGAACCCGAGAAAAGATTGTAACTGCCGTCGGGTTCGTGGTGGTTCCCAATCTAGAACCGCTTGGATTTTTGCTGGATCCATCGCCAGTCCCTCCCCCGACACTCGGAACCCCAAGTAGTCTAGTTCCGTTTTGTGGAACTCACATTTGGATAGTTTGGCGTACAATTTGTTTTTACACAGCGTAGTTAACACTTTTCGCACCAGGGGTACATGGGACTCAAGGTCTTTTGAATAAATAATGATGTCATCAAGGTACACCACCACCCCCTTAAACAGAAACTCTCTTAACACTTCATTTATAAAATTCATAAAAAACCCCGGCGCGCCCTGGAGTCCGAATGGCATCACCAGATATTCGAACTGTCCCATAGGGGTGTTGAACGCAGTCTTCCACTCGTCTCCCTCCTTAATCCGTACGCGGAAGTACGCGTCCCGGAGGTCGAGTTTAGTGAAGATTTTACCCTCGGCCACCGTGTTCAAAAGGTCTCTTATCAACGGGATCGGGTAAGCATTTGACATAGAAATCCCGTTTATCCCGCGAAAATCTGTGCAAAGCCTAAGCCCCCCGTCCTTCTTCTTACGGAAGAGCACAGGGGCTGCGTGGGGGGCCGTGGCTGGCCGAATGAAGCCCCGTTTCAAATTTTTGTCAATGAATTTTCTCAGCTCCGCTTTCTCTGCCCAGCCCATGGAATACAGTTTCGCCTTTGGTAGCGTCTGCCCTGGGATTAGTTCGATGGCACAGTCCGTAGGGCGATGCGGGGGGAGCTCATCCGCTTCCCGCTCACTAAATGCCTTTTTCAAGTCCCTGTATTCTTTGGGGATCGAACCTATCTCCTCGAGTGTAAGGCAGAGTCTCTCGTTCTGGGGGGGTGCTTTCGGGCCCCATTCAGGTTTCCAGTGGTGGTGCTCACACCACCAGTCCGGGAACCACACGATTTGCTCAGCCCAGCGGATGTCCGGTTGGTGCCTGGCTAGCCATCCCGACCCCACCACTACATCGAAAGAGCACGATGGGGCTATGACGAAAGTTTCTATGCCCCAATGCTCTTCTGTTCCCACTGGGGTTGCCTGGGTCTCTAGGGTGCATGGTTCCCCCCTCATGGTTGACCCGTCCATCTGTTCGAATTGGATGGGGTGGGGCAGGGGGGACGTGGCTAACCCGAGCGCTTCCACTAAGCGTGGGGTGATAATGTCTTTCGTGCACCCGGAATCAATCAGGGCCCGGGCGTGCATGAATCTTTTTAAATTGGGGTTCAAAAGGGTGACCGCCATGAACAAAAGCCCCCCGGTAACTCTCACCGTTAGTAGTGCCGGCGTTTTGTCGACCTGCCTCGCGGCACTGATTAAAGCAGGTCGCTGTCGTTTCCCGCCGACTCTTGGTCCCAGGACTCCTGACTGGATTCTTCTATGGTGGTAACATCCTCGTCAATCGCCAAGGAAGTGGCGACAGTGCCCCGACTGGGCTCCTTCGCACGCACGCCTTTCTTCTTCGGTGCGGTGGGTGTTTGTTTGGTTGGTGTCGGAGTTGGTGTTGGCTTTACCGGGCAGTTCGCGGCCAGGTGATTTGGATCTCCGCACCTGAAGCACTTTCGGGTGGTGGTGGAGGGGGTCGAGGTTGTGGGGCCTCGCTTGCCCTCTGTTTTGCTCGGGGAGGGGCTCGACTTTACTCCCTTTTTGCCCTGTTGTTGGCGCCGCATCCCAACATGCTGGAGGTCAGTCTCCACCTCTCCAGCTAGTTGGATCCATCCCACCAGGGTGTCTGGCCTCCCTTGGTGGTAGCACCGGTCTAAGATGTTTGCGTTCAGGCCATTTTTGAACGCGGTGTACTTCATCACTTCATTCCAGCCCCTGGCAGCCGCGAAGTGGCCCATGAACTCGGTAGCGTACTCGCGTGTAGAGCGGTTGCCTTGTTCTATTCTTTGGAGGGCCGCGACGGCTTTCTCCTCGCGTAGGGGATCTCCGTACTGGCGGAGCATCGCCTGCAGGAAATCTGCCACCGTGGCCAGTTCGGGTTTCCGACCTGTGTAGAGCCCCACATACCACTTCTGGGCCGGTCCTCTCAATCTGGAGGCGATGTGGGCTACACAGCTGGCTTCTGTGGGGTAACCCGCTCCCCAGTGCATGAAAAACGTGTTGCACTGGATGGTGAAGTACTCCACCGCTTCTCCGTCTCCGTCGAAAGTGATTTTCAGTTCCCGGTGCCCCCCCCGTCTCCCCCGGGGGGGGGCGGCAGGGACCGGGATCATGGGAGCGACCGGACCCCCAGCCGGTGGAGCCGGGGGCCCTACTGGAGGGCCAGCGGGGGGGTCCCGCAGGTGGTCCAGCCGGGGGCCCCACTGGAGGGCCTGCTGGAGGCCCGGCTGGCTGTCCCGCTGGAGGGCCAGCCGGAGGGCCAGCTGGAGGGCCGACCGGGGGGCCTGCTGTCGGGCCGACCGGTGCGCCGCCTGGGGGGGGGGGCGCCGGCCCTCCTCCTGGGATCTGTCCCGCGGCCACGGCTCCCTGGAGCGTACGTATCTGGTCTCGAATCGCCCCTATGTTCTGCTGCATCTCTTCCGCCATCAGGGTTCGGGAGGCGTGGACCTCGTCGTGGATCTCTCTCACCCAATCGAACAATTCATTGCGTAGTGTTTGGATCGGGTCCCCTCCGCCATAGGTGCCGAGCCCCTCGTCTCTGGGCTCGTCCTCGTCCCCTTCTCCTGCGCCCGCTGCGAGGGCTCGGTAGCGCTGTTCCGCGGCCTCCATAGCGGCCGTAGACTTTCTCGGACTCCAGGTTCGCTGAGGAAAGGCGTCCACGGAAAACGGCGCGGGGACTTTAATCTTCCTCCTCGCCCCGGTTACCTTTGGGTCGAGGGGTTCTTCGTCTGGTGGGAGGTTAGGCTCTCCGTTGTCTGGGGCCAGTGCCGCCATCGGGCCAAGTTGCCAGCACAGATGAGTCCAAACAAAAGGATTACTGTTATAATGTCAGAACTTGGATGAACTTCAGACGAGTCCAATACTTGTTGCAAGTTAGGATCTTTATTGAAGAACGACAGTACTATAGTAACGAAATAACAGTAATGGCGAGTCTGGGCAGTTGGTTACATTTTATGCCCACAGCAAAGCATAATAAAACAATAATTCACACGGTCTCAAGCGGTTGTCTCTTCTTCCCAGCCTTCGTTATCAGCGAAGGAGGATGCCCCCCTGTTGCGAAGGCCAAACGGCCTGGCTTCAAAGGGCACCTGTGGATGTTAAGCAGAGACTCTCCGCCGCCTGTCTCTCTGCCCTAAATATTTGGCATAGCAGAGGGGCTTGGGTCAATGACCGCTGTCAGGCACCTTAAGTTACAACATGGAGTCAGTTTAGTCAAGCAAAGCATTCAGAGTTACAAGTTCTGACAATGGGATCCTGAGGCTCCTGGAGCAACTTTGAGCCGTACAGCTTAGGTCACCCCAGGGACAGCCTACACCCAAATGGTGCGTTGCCATGGGAGCTCACCAATACCCCAAAAGAACATGTTCCCAACAGTAAAACTGTAAGACCAAACTATCAACAGCAATACCCCAATACCCCAAAAGAACACCAATATCCCAAAAGAACATGTTCCCAACAGTAAAACAGTAAGACCAAACTATCAACAGCACCGCCCGAGCCAATTGCCAACGCACCATCTGCAGTGAAAGGTAGGCGAAAACACTCTCAAACGAGGCCAATGTGCTTGAAAGTGAAAAATTCCTACCTGGCCCCCATAATCGGGCGACCAGCCTATGGCTGCACTGCATGATGGGCAGGCGGGCTGAAGACCCTACAAATCCGAACTGTGACACAAGGGGCTGGGCTAGCCTATATAAGGCCGCCCAGCCCCCGCAGCTCAGGACTAATCCATTGTCTCTCCTCCAGCAGGGGAGGCAATGGACGGCCCCCAGCCTAAGGCAGCCGATCGGCCACTCGGCTGGGTGGGGCCGAATACCTCTGACCAGGCCCAAACTAAATACTTGCACAGAGGAGGAACAGAAACTCAGCACAGAAATTATTCAGTTGCCCAAAAGACTTTTCCCCATTCTCTCTTGCCAAATAGTTGATCCAAGGTTATATTGTGCTTAGATTTTCCTTTACGTTGAATCACTCTTGTGGAAACCATTTGTATATGGAGTCTTTGTTGCAAGGAGGCATCATTTTGGGCAGGAGCTCATGGGAACGGAGCTCTGGAACCTCTAACTCTTAATCTGCTTTTTTTCTCAACTCCTTCCCTCCAAATACTTGCTTCTGGGCTCCATTGTTCAAAACCCCCATGAGAATTTTGCTGAACTCTTGGATTTGACAAACTTTTTGATATTTTCCCCCACAAAAAATGGGGAAATAACCAAAACACATAAAGTAAACAGATGAAAATCTTCATCATGCCACTGTGCCCCTATAGGAGAAAGTAATTTAAAAAGTTTGATGGGAGTAAGGTTTTATTATGACAATTATAATTCAAGAAATATTTCAAGGTAGATGCTGAGCTGATATAATTTAGTATGCCTTCCAGTGATGTCAGAGGTGTGCAGCATATGCAAATGAGTTATGCAAATGGGTTGTGCTAATCAGCTCTGGTGCCTCTTTTTCTATGAAAAGACCCCTGGAAGAACATGCAAAGTATTTTTCCTACAGTCTGAAACTTTAGAATTGTTTTCTCCTAGCAGTTTGTTAAAGTTAAGAGTGCTGAAATGTCTTTCCTGACTGTCTTTTGATAATGGAATTAATCCAGCATTGAGTGATTGTGATGGCATATTGTATACTTAACGTTGCCATGTAAATCTATCGGGTTTAGTTGCTGATGATTTGTTGTTACTCAGGGGAACCCTCAAAGTTAAAAATTTAGCTGAGCAAAGATTGTTTTCATTATAAACATTAGTTTTTTCATGCTTAGGGAAAGTCCCCTATAACTGGGGGGGAGACATCACTAGTAGCCACCACCTAACAGAATAACATCCAAATTTCTTGAAAATTTTAGATGACTGGAAGATTTGTATTACAGTCATTCCCTTAAAGGCAATAGGCAAATATCCATGAAGGGCAAAGCTAACCACCACATAACTAATCACCTTAATTCTCCTGAGAGTAACAGATTTAGTGCAGTTCCACTAGTGCATGATTTTGTGTAATATCTAGCATTTTCCTCCCCCCCATTAAGTCTGATTCAGTACAAGTGACTACTGCAGTTTTTTCTCTTGTGTTTTCGTTTGTGCAAGAACTCAAATGCAGGCAGAAATTCTGTATTGGATCCAACCCAATAGAACTTACTTTCTAGGAATCGTGCATAAGTTTGTGATATATAATTCTATGCAGATTTATGAAGAAGCCACTTTGCTCCATGAGACTTCCTTTTTGTAAGTAAACATCTAGGATTAGTTTATGCATCTATTGTGTGTGTGTGTGTGTGTATAATATATGTATGTGTATCACATATATATGATTTGCAGAGCTTTAAGGATAAAATGATCAGATCAGACTTTATATTCATTATTGATTAAACTATTGTCACTCTATATGAAGGTCTGGAAAATAGTACCAATGTTTACTCTCCATTAGTACTTACAAGAAAGTAGCAAATTGTTCAAACCAACATGACCTCAAATATAGCTAACAATAATTTATACCAATATTTTATCCATATAAATTTATAAAACATTTTAACAACTATATGGGAGCTTCCACATGTGTATTGGATTCTGTGGTTTCCCTGTTGCTGCTGTGGCTGCTGATAAAGTACAGCAGCGACAGAGCTTCCATTGGGCAGATTTCCTTGCAGTTTCCCAACCCCAGTGCCCCAGAAGTGGCCACTCTTCCTCCCCTGGGCAACCAGGGGTTTTACATTTTTCAAAAAAAAATGTCCCTGAAATATCATTGTGCTAATGTACCATTGTAACGATAAGTGAGCAGAATCTCTGAATTCCCAGTTTTTTTATTTTAAAAAAGTAAGTCTTTAGCTCTTTCCCTGATGAAGATACACCTTTTTTCTTATATCACGGCAAAGGATAAAACTAAGGACTGGCTTTCTTTTAGTGAAAGTTGAGAATTAGTAAAACATGCTACACCCATTGTTACAGCAGCATATTGATATAAAAAGATACTACTGCTACTGTAGGCATTAGGCTTCAGGTTATATAACAAGTTATTTAAACCTTTTAGATGTTAGGAAAATCAGTCCCAATGATCCAAGTACTTCTCATCCAGCACCTCTACGGAACCCCATTTGCCCCTGATTTGATCTTTTTTTTTTTTGGCTATGTAAAGGTACAAGGGTAAACTAAAATACAGTTCCTGCTGATTTGTTCACTAAAGATTTATTGTGACATGAAGTTTTTGTGAACTAGAGCTGTAAGAAGTGTATCCTATATTGGTAGAGAGAGAGAGACACATATGTGTGCATAAGCATAACATTACAAAATATGACTATAGACAGTGCCATTGAGAGACATAGACTGCACAAACTGTGTAGGTGAGGAGGGTGATTTTAGTAGGAACAACTTATCAGAGAAGGAGGAGTAGAGGATGAAGAGGAGGAGGAGCAGAAGAGGAGGAGGAGGAGTAGAAGAAAAAGAAGAGGAAGAGGAAGAAGAAGAGAAGGAAAATGAAGAGGAGGAGACTGGATTTATACCCTGTCCTTCATTCAGATGGTTTACAATCTCTTTCCCCTTCCCCTTCCCCTCCCCACAATAGGCAGCTTGTGAGGTTGGTGGGACTAAGAGAGCTCTTTTGAGAACTGCTCTTGAGAGAACAGCTCTGAAAGAATTTTTGGCTGACCCAAGGTCATACCAGCAGCTGCATGTGGAGGAGTAGTGAATCAAACCTGGTTCTCCTAGATCAGAGTACACACTCTTAACGATTACACCAAACTGGCTCTCCAGTGAAAAAATCTGCTTCTGCTTGTTTTACACAATAAAGAAGGTTTATATCAATCCTAGCGGCCTGCCTTGCTCACAGCATTCATAATATTCAGCTGTTTGATTACTGAATGAACAGTTTTTCCTCCTGCCCAAAGAGTTGCAGAGATATTTGCTAAAGAAACAGCAAGAATGATTTTTAATGAACTTTAAGCACAACCAAAGATTGTCTGGAATATACACTCAGTATAGAATGCTGCGGTCACAGTGTTGACAGGAGTGGGTTCTAGGGACCATATCATTGCAGTCTTGTTCCACCTACATTGGCTTCCAATTTGCTCCTGGGCTCAAATCAAGGTGCTGGTACTGACTTTTAAAGCCCTACATAGCATGAGATCAACATACCTTATGATCCTCCTTCTCCCTTACAATCCTACTCACTTACTCCAGATATCCATGGAGGTCCAGGTGCCTCTGCCATCTGAGGCTAGGTAGATGTAGGGTTCCCAGCCCCCAGGTCCAAGTGGGGGATACCTCACTTGGGTTTCTTTCCACCACTTTCTAGCTGGCTGGCATGGAAATTCTACCCACATTGCAGGGGAACACTCTGGTTTGAGGGCAAAACTCTATTATTTGAAGGCAATTTTGCTATAAAGTTTTGCCCTCAAACCAAAGCATCCCTGTGAAATGTCTCTGATGTGATGACGTTACATCACCTCATCATGTTGGCAACATTGCTGTTTGGGATGGAGCCCCTCCCCTCTCCTGAAAGGCTCCCATCATCTTACTACCAGCGTGAGGTAAGGACCTGGCAACCCTAGATGGATGGCAACCTAAAAATGGCTGTTCTCCATCATAACAAGAAAACTTTGGAACTCCCTCCCCTGGGAGAGTCATCTGTCTCCCTCTACTGATGTATTTTGACAGCATGTGGATATTTTATTGTTTTGTCTGGCCTACCCCTGGTAACAATTATTGGCCCTCCTTCTAGTGTTGTTTGTGTTTTTAATTGTACTTTATAATTTTAACTGGATTTTAATAGTTTAAATGTTTTTTATGTTCAGCAGCTTGTGGACCCTGACTGGATGGAAGGGCAGTGTAAAAATGTTTAAGATCAATCAATAAAATGTATAACAAATTTCATACCCCACTCTTTGCCCTAATGTGGACCCAAAGCAGCTTTCATTATTCTCCTGGCCTCCATTTTATCCTCACAACAACCTTGTGGGGTAAATCTGGCTGAGAATGTGGGACTAGCCTAAGGTCACGAAACAGCCTTCCATGGTATACTGGTATTAGAAATACATGGCAGGCTGTTTAATAATTCCCTTGTTACATGTTGCCTATCATATAATCTTGTACAAGTTAGATTCAGGTGGATAGCTGTGCTTGTTTGAAGCAATAGAACAAAGTTAGAATCCAGTGGCGTCTTTAAGACCAACAAAGGTTACTTTTGGGTATAAAACCTTGTTGGTCTTAAAAGGTGCCACTGAACTCACACTTTGTTCAAGTCCAAAATGTTTCAATTCCCTTCATTCTGGCCCAGCAACTCCTATCATCATTCTGCAGTTCTAGCATTATTTTCTGAGTTATTCCTGCCACACAGACCCTTAGCTTCCATTGCAAATAGCCCAGAGGTTGCCTGGTGATTAACTGGGCCAACACATTCCAATACCTTTAATTTCTGTCCCTGGAACTTCCTTAATTATTCTGAAGATGGCCAGCTTTGAATTTCCTGGCTTTATTTTCTGATGTGTTATGCTTGCCACAAATGTTCAGGCAAGCCATTTCTTTTACTGCTACAGCAAGTGATCTGTTTTGTTATGATATATCAGGGTAATATGGGGGAGTAGGTGGAATCTTTGTCCAAGGGCCCATAGTGGCTCTCAGCAGCCTGCATAGAGCTGGTCAGCTCACTTCTAGACTGCCATTGTTTCCCTTGCAGACACTGTTCTTGACTTGTAGTTGTACAAGACTTACTTTTGTTGCAAAAGTGACTGGACAGCATCTGGATCTCTAATATATTTTAGTCACTCTTCTTATTCTTTCTGCTTCTAAGCAAATTTCTCATCCCAAGATCTTACATTTTTAAGAAACTGTATCACAGCCTTTTCTATAATTTTGCATTTTGTTTGTATTTATGATTTATCAGAGTGATACTGCTTAAGTTTGGAATGGAGACATTTGGAGTCCTACTTCAAAACATTTAGTCACCACTGCAGTATACAAAAGGTTTTAGTAAGAAACGCAGGTCTCATTAATTGAAGTTTAAACTACAAATAACTCTTAAATCTGGTTTGTCAAAGAAATCATAGGATTGATTTTAACATCAAAAGCACTTACTAGTTTCAATTAATTCACACATGACTGCCGATATTTGTATTCAAATGAAAACTGCAATATTCTCAATCTGCCTCAAGGGGGGAAATGGTACCCTATTCATTTTACTAATCAATTTGGTGCCTCCATCTTTTATTGAACTCTCCTGCACATAAATAGAAATGGACTACAACATTTCTAACATTAGCATTTTTAAAATGTTCTAACCCTGGGATCCCCCAATATGGGACCTGCCAATAACTCTCCTGATGTGTACCAACTGGGCAGGGGCTGGTGGGGTTTTTGCCCAACAGAGCTTCTGATCGATCACTGAAGATCTGATTGGCTGAACATATTTTTAAAAATTGCTTAAGGATTTCTGTTCATTAAAAAAGAAAAAAACAATCATGTTAAACTCTGCCTGAAATATTTAAGTGTTACTAGTAAATTTATGCTTAACCTCACTTCCTGACATTTTGTGGCTGGAAATATAGATAGGCTTTGTTCACATGATTGGACACCTAGAAAAATAGAATCCATGTTACATTCCAGTGAACATATGTAGCTTAACATTAAAATTTACTGTCATGATCCTCCACTCTCCCCAATTTGTATTAATTCATTCATTGTACATGCTTAGGATGTCTGAAAAGAACAATTATGTTTACATTAAAAATAAAGCTAAAAACTGAAGATCTTCAACTATATTTAATATGAAATAAGATTAGTGTGTGCATGTGTAAGAGAAATAGAGACAGATTATTTTTAAAATGTGCATAGTCTGAATGAAAATAAAACAGATTGATAAAGGTATTCAATATGATGTAACGCTTTTCCACAAAAGAAGTAAATTAATGAGAAAAATGTTCATATTTTCCCTGGTATATTGATTTTGGAGAAACTGAATTTCCCAATCATATTCATGACAACTGACTATACCTGACAAACAACCATTCCTTTACACCCTTGACAAAGCCAGTGTCAGATGCAAAATAATCCAATTTAGTACACTGCAGAACCTTTTAAAAGACAAATTTAACTTCAGTTCCACTGTAGATGTGAATTTCCTTCTGCTCCCCTTCACCTTCACTTCTCAGTTTTAACCCTGTGGCTACTGCTGATATTCTTATACTTGCTGACTTCTCAAATAGCATAAGAAGAGAGACACTGAATTATATACGAAGCAGCAACTAGAGTTGGAAGGCATATTCAAAGTCACAAGTGTTTCCTGAAGTTGGAAAATATTAAAGGATTAATTTCCTGGAGGATACAGTCAGCTTATTGAAAGGACATGGTCAGTGCAAATCAATTACACGGATTGCAAGGGAGAAAAATATGATAGAAATGTTTCTCAAAGAACTCATTGCAATGACAAAATGTAGTGGCATGCATCTTATGCATGTTAGACCATCTTATTAAAACATAAAAAACAATATAGCCACCTACAGTGGTAAAATAATGGCTTCCAGCATCCAACTCTGTAGGGTTACTAAGCAACTGCTAGGTAAGTTGTATTTTTCAAATATTTCTTTATAGAGTTTTAGACACATATCTGAAACTCATTTCCGGTTCTGATTTTTTTTTTTTTACTTCTTACACTAGTACACAGTTGACATGCTTAATTTTCCAGAGAGTCTATGCATACTCATACAATTTTTAGAAATCTGAAGTGCATGGTTAGGAATGCTGATTAGGTCAAGAATATGCCAAGCAGCCCTAACCAGGCCTAATTATGATTCACATTAAATCTACTGAACAGTAGAGAGCAGGTGGAAAAGGTTCCTTTCCATGCTAATTTGAAGGGAGCCCCAATATTCCTCTTTGATTTCCTAAAATGACCAGCTAAGCTTGCATTATTCAAAAGGCAGAGTGGGTGAATCAGGTTGCAGACAAAGCCTGCAGTAAAAAAAGGTGGAGTCAACTTATGTAGCCAGTCTATCACCTCTTTCAGTTGATTCAATAGGAGCATCATGCTGTATTCAGGAACAGGGGAAGGGCACAATGGTAATCTCTTACATCAGGATATAGTGGGGGAGGGGAGATGAGATGTCTCCTGCAAGTTCTTGTGGGTTCTGATTTGTTAGATATATTAATTATTATGCTCTATAAGAATTATGTCAACAGTGTAAATGTGGGGGGGGGGGTATGAAAAGTTTCTGTGGATATGAAAAGTTTCTGAGTTGTACATAGCATATGTAATAGTGTATGTAACACTAACATTTAAAATTTTAAGAAGGCTAAACTGCCTTTAAAAAACCATACTGTTGGGTAATACAACTTGAAATATATCAAGCTCAAGGCATTTGGTGTTGAACAGTATTCAAAGAAGTCCAGTGACCTGAAACCACATCGTGCTGATGTGCAGCAAAATTCTTGTTCTGTGCAGCAAAATTCTTGTTCTCTGTAAATGGTAACCAAGGAACTGGTTTTCTAAACTGACATTCACAACTCTAGGGTATAACATGTTATTCCTAAATCACTAGGGCAACAGGTTGGAAAATGCCAACTAACATGCTGCTATATGGTACATGCTCATTTCTTCAAATTGTTAGATTATTTCCAACCACTGCACCTGTTTGTTCTTCCTTTGTTTGTTCACTTCCCTGCAGTAGCAGTTAAAATACTAACAAAGATAATGGTTCCCAACAAGTTGGGTGGGAGTAGGTGAAAATTCCTGTTATTTGATTTTAAAATATACTGAAATGCCAGTAAGAATTTATTATAGGAAATTCTAAGAAGGCCCAAACACTTTCATTTGCCAGTCATGGATGTGCAATTGCATGTTTGTTGGAAGCCATCTGGAAGAATTCTAGCACAAAAGAAGAAATTTTCAAAAATAATTCTATTTGGATGAAGTAGCAGGAGACAATTTTACAGCAACCAGTTTGTGGATATCCAGAAAAAATCACTGTAGCAGTTTCCTTAGAGAAAAATATATTTTTGAAGCTGCAAAGTATTATTATTTTTCAAGTTATAAAATTGCTATGCAAAACAAAGTGGCTGTTTCTAGGGTACTGTTTGTGAGGGGAAAAAAACCAAGGGATGCTCACTGAGCTGTGTGATGTTAGATTTATGAAGTGCTGAATCATGAAATAGTCATGTTCAGCTCTATACCACTTACCTCAGCAGAGTTTTTCTCCATATTTGTTGCTTCCTGGCCACATATATTTCCCTTTATCTTAATAAGACTTCAGTCTTGTATCCAAATCAGTTCTCAGAAAATGGACAGTCATAACTGCAGAATAATCCAATTTATATTGCCTCCAAGTTTTCTGCCATCCTATTTGCATAGCCATTCAAAATGTAAAGTTTATATTATATTATAATTGATTTGGCTATGTCAGGAAATTTTAATGTGCCCTTGTATTCCTTACTACATGATAACAATCTATTTGATCACATATGTTTTCATCTCTAACACATCTTCCAGTGTTGCCACCTGCACCTTAAAAAAGAAAATAATAACATTTGACACTTATGAGTTGAATCTTAGTACTTTGGTGTCTCTGTGTCTTATACCAGCATTTACTCAGTATCCAGCAATGTCTGCCAAATTGTCTAAAATGGGATGTGCATTCAAATAATCCCAAACTAAAGCAACACCTGAAATTGCCTGTTTCAAACTGAAACTCCTGAAATTTTTGGAGAAATGACAATTTGTCTTCTAGAATTTCAACTGTATTTAGAGTTTGGGGAGGCAAGAGAAGGCACAGTGTTATAGGCTGGGCCGGCCCTAGACTATCTGGTGCCCTAGGCAAGGCTGACTTATGGCACCCCCACCCCCAATAACCAGTTTTCAAAAACAGATGAATTGTGAGGAAAATGAAAAGCACAACACTTGAACTTGCTCCCTAGCCTGGAGAGCCCAGACAAACCTGATCTTGTCAGATCTTAGAAGCTGAGCAGGGCCAACTCTAGCAAGTATTTGGATGGGAGACCTCCTTGGAATAACAAAGTTGGTAGGGCAGACTCTATTCAGCCCCCTCTCTGAATATCCTCTAGGCCCCCAGTAGTCACCAGGGGTTGACATGACTACCAGATGTGCACACATATACACACAAAATAACAAAGAAACCAACTTGAAATTGCTCCTTTAAAAAAATGTGAAAGTAAGTAATACAACAACCTTTCATTTTCTTTGTCAAACAGAAAACAGTTTTTGCACACAAATCACAAGGTGGTGGTGCTGGTGGACTTGATATTCCCTGTAACTTGGGATCTTAAACACACTTATGTGGAAGCAAACACTCCAGAAATTAATGAGTCTCCCTTATTAATGAAGTGTCATCATCCTGCCATGCCTACCTTGCCACATCACCAGAAGTAGAATCAGCAGGGGTGGCTTAATGTAAGAGCCCACACAGGATAAATGCCAGATGTTTGAGAGCCGCAAGACATGTACATCAGATGTTTGAGAGCTACAAGAAGGAAGGAAGGAAGGAAGGAAGGAAGGAAGGAAGGAAGGAAGGAAGGAAGGAAGGAAGGAAGGAAGGAAGGAAGGAAGGAAGGAAGGAAGGAAGGAAGATGGTGTAAAGAAAGCAACTTTAAATGCTTTCCAAGCTGCCAGCTGTTTTGGCTTGAGGAAATAATTTAAAGAGATAAATGCCTTCTCTGAGCTGGCTGACAGGGTTGTGGGGGCTTTGAGAGCCACACAATCTGGGCACTAAACTCATTGGCTACCACTACCAGACATACAGAACTTACACCATAGAGATGTAGAACTCCTGTCTACCTCTATGGTGCCTCAGGGCTAGTAGAGGCTTTCAGTTTTGAACCAGAAGCTTAGGCTGTGTCAACCTACTTTTTTTAAAAAAGTCTGTAACGTGTGTTATGCCCTCAAGTCACAGCGACACATATGGTTTTGAAGACAAGAGATGTTTAGAGGTGGTTTGCCATTGCTTTTCTTTGCATCATGACCCTGGTATTCCTGGGAGGTTTCCCATTCAAGTACTAACCAGGATCAACCTTCTTTGGCTTCCAAGATTTGACAAGATCAGGCTAGCCTGGGCTAACGTAGCAAGCAAAACTGAAGTACCTTAAAGACCAACAACATTATGGTTTTAAAACATTTTTCACAGGCTGTGTGCCATACTAACATAGACTGATATTTATGCATTGTAGCTGTCTTCACAAATCAAAATGTTGGTATCTAAGGTGCTACTGGACTTAAATTTTATTCCCAACTGCAGATTAACATGGTGACACACCTGAAACTATCTTTTTCAAATAAATGTTTCCCCCCTGAAAAAAAGTGCATGCAGAACATGGTAGTAGTTAATGGTTCCCAAGATTTGGGAGGAAAAGACAACAAAGAGCAGACTTCTTGCTGACTTCCAAATAGACATGCCTAACCATAGTAAAAGAAAGAAGGGCAACCCCAGCTTGGGGAATTTGATCTTTTACAGAAAAGTCTTCACTATGGGAATCTGATCTACATTCCGCTCCACACACACACCCCTCCCTCGATGCCTGGAGCTCACGCTAGGTTGGGGCTTTTTATAATGAAAGTATAGGCGGGAGGGCACACTGCCTGGAGTGCAGAATTAGCTAGGGAGGGCTCTGGTCTTTCTCACTCCTTTTTCTTTGCCCAGGGGGTCACACCGTAGCAGTGAGTGGCTCTTTCCACTCTCCTTGCAGCGTCCTTGCATTAAATCTGGCCAGTGCAAAGTCTCACAAGCCCTGCCCTCACATCCAGCCTGCTGCTGAGTGACACGTGGAGACTACTGCAAGTAAACTTGAAACCTCGCAACACTTTACTTTTGGTGGGGAGGGAATCCAGAAATCAGCAGACTCCTGTCTTGTGGAACGGGCAGACTTCAAGTGACTCAAATGTGCAGGCTGGGAAGGCAGCTGCGATGGCAGGCAATTGACACACATGTGGCCTGTCAGCACTGCTCTGCTCCTAAGCTAGTGCAGGCAGCAACTGGGCATGGAGTTGGAGGCTCAGAGTCAGAGCTGTCAGCAGCCTCCCTGGAACCCACTTTGGACACTGAAGCACTGCTGGCCCGGACTAGGAGAGCAACTGGAGAGAGGCGATGCCAGCAGCAAGCAGCACATGAGGCCAGGAGGCTCCTGCTGCACCTGTGCAGAGGACTCAAGTTGGTGGGATGATAAGAGCGGTGCCCTCTCTGGCGACAGGGGGAAAGGCAGGGAGAAAGCAACCAGATCCTGCCTCCCGCTGTCCCAGACTCCCAAGGACTGCTGCAGTATGCCACCTGCAAACCTGCGTTCACAGTCACGTGGGTGGCAGCCAATTTGGTGCCCCTGGGAGCCCAGTGCCCTAGGCAATTGCCTAAATTGCCTAGTGGCAAGGCCGGCCCTGGTTATAGGAGGTGGGAGAGAGAAAGATCACCTCAGTTGTGCTATGCTGCCAATGCTGCCTTTAAACACATTTTAAAGTTCCAGGTTAGTAAACCTGACATCTGAGTTCAGACATCAGATATATTCCCCACTGAATCCAATGACCTTTGGATACCAAATCTACCACGCTTTGGAATCAACAACAGTAGACCTGGTGCCCAGATTCTGATGCCAACTCATAAGAAGGAAGACCTTGCCTTTGGGTCTAGTACCCATTGATAACAGTCAATTCTACAGTCCAGTTGGGGTATGGTCACTGGCTCCCTCACAACTTCTGTTGCTTCTCACACTATGAGGGACAGAAGTAACCAATAACTAGGCTCTTGCCATTACAGGGCCTCAGCTGGCTCTCCTCCTTTCCCCACCAGCCTCTGGCTTCAGGTGAAAATGAAGGAGAGCCCAGAAGAGAGCGGAGTATGATCCAGCTTGGCTGCAGTATTGATGCTGCCATGGCCCTGTAATCATCCTTTTAAGTTTCCACTTTTAGCAATGGACAGTAGATGTGTGCATTAAAAATCATGCCGTTCTCCAAATCCCAAGACAAGACTACAATTTACCCCCCATGGAACCCCCCCTATTCTGAATTACGATCAATATGTACATGAGCATATTTATACAATGTCATAAGAACCATAGTCCCACCCAGGGGTCGTTTTGTAGAAAAATAGGTTGTGGAGCTCATTAGCATAACTCATTAGCATATGCTGCCCCCCCACCAGCCAAAAGCAACCCAATACAAGAAAGGAGAGAGATCCAGCCAGCCCAAGCAAGCCTCACTCACCTGGGGCTCTCCTTGGCCACCCCCACTCTCCATAGTAAAAAGACCAACAAGCCACCCACCACCCAAAATCACATAAGAAGTGGAGAAAGGGTGGCACGGGCTTCTCAAGGGGTTAATGAGGGCTGCTGGGGGTGTGGCAAAGCTCCTGGTGGCTGGCTTATGGATTGTTATGCAACTGCACCTACAATTTAATGGACAAGGTAGGTGGGGAGGAAGAGGGGAAACCATCAGAAATGTTCAAGAGCTGTGCTCCTATGAGCTCCTGCTGAGTTCGAGGCCTGATCCCCCTCACTGAACTCTGTAAAAAGTGCACTCTTTCTCTCTCTGTGGGTGTCTATAGAATGACAGAGTTGGAAGGGACCTCCAGGGTCTTCTTCACCCTGCACAATGCAGGAAACTCACAAATACCTCCCCTGCACACACCACAGTGACATCTACTCCATGTCCAGAAGATGGCAAAAGAACAAAACAAAAAAACACCTCCAGGATCCCTGGCAAAACTGGCCTGGAGAAAAATTGCTGGCTGAGCCCAAAGTGGTGAATAGCATTTCCCTGGGCATTTAAGAAGGGACCATGAGAACTAAGCATTGATACACCTTCCTGCCCTCTTTCTCATGATCTGCCTAAGTACACAGAATCAACATTGCTGTCAACATAGCCTCTGTTTAAAAACCTCCAGAGACCACCACCTCCAAAGGAAGCCTGTTCCGCTGAGGAACCACTCTGTCAGGAAGTTCTTCCGAATGTTTAGTTGAAAACTCTTCTGATTTAATTTCACCCTGTTGGTTCTGATCTGACCTTTTGGGGCCACAGAAAACAACTTTGCACCATCCTCTATGACAGCCCTTCACGTACTTGAAGTTGGTTATCATATCAGCTCTCAGTTGTCTCCTCTCCAGGCTAAACATATCCAGCTCCTTTCATCTTTCCTTACAGGACTTAGTCTCTCTCTCTCTCTGTATGTGTGTATACAGGCCTTATTTAGAGGTGGAACTCCCTGGAGCAATGCTCCAGAAGGGAAGCTGGCCCCACACCAGCTGTGTTGCACAGCTTCTCCCAGGCTTGTACAGGGCTAGCTTCTTTTCCCAGGTGGTTAGTTTCAGCTGCCCAGGAAGCAAAGCCTCCAGGTAGGTTTTGCATGCAGTGGAGAGAAAGCTCTCAGCTGCACACAGAACCCAGGGCTGGCTTCTCTTCCAAGGAGGTTTCAACTGCCCAGAAAGAGAAGCCTCCAGTGGGGTTTGCATTCAGTGGATAGAGACCTCTTCACTGCATGCAGATCTTGGGGCTGACTTCTCTTCCCAGGTGGTTTCAACCGCCCAGAAGGAGGAGGAGAAGAAGACTGAATCAGAGACTCAGAGCAGCTTACAATCTCCTATATCTTCTCCCCACCGACAACAGACACCCTGTGAGATGGGTGGGGCTGAGAGATCTTTCACAGCAGCTGTACTTTCAAGGATAACTCCTGTGATAGCTATGGCTAACCCAAGGTCACTCCAGCAGCTTCAAGTGGAGGAGTGGGTAATCAAACCCGCTTCTCCCAGATAAGAGTCCATACACTTAACCACTACACCAAACTGGCCTCCAGGTGATGTCTGTGTGCAGCAGGGAGAGAACTCTCCACTGCATACAGATCCCGGGGCTGGCTCCTCTTCCTTGGTGGGTTACACCACCTGGCAAGGGAAGTCGGTAAGCAGGGTCTCCTGAGAGCCCTGCATGCTGCACAGAGATCCTCGCCCCAGCTTCTCTTGCAGCGTGGTTCCTTCCTTCCTGCCTTCCCGCCTCCCTCCCTCTCTCCATCTATTTGCTTTCTTTGTTCTTTTAGCTCTGTTCCCCCACCCTCCCCTTCCTTCCTTCTCTCCTCCCTCCCCCATCTATTTGCTTTCTTTCTCTCTCGCTCATTCTCTCATAAGCATAACTCATTTGTATATGCCACACTCCCTGATATCAGGGGTATGTGGCATATGCAAATGAGTAATGCCAATAAGCTTCTGCGCAAAATGACACATACACATATAGACTAGTACAGAGGCCAGATGGCAGTAAATTTGTCATTTGACCTTGGAGAGCCAGATCTGCTATCCAAGAACTTAAAATTTTGAAGGACATTCACAGGGTAGCAGTAGCATCAGTGCCATGACTGAACTGCAGCTCTCTTGTCTTTCTCTCCCTCCTCCTATACCACTCCCTCTGTGAAATACCTTGTTTTGAAATTTTACATAACATATTGTGAGATCTGCTGTATTTGCAATTCAGTTTTCCTGTCTTAGCACAATGATAAGGTAACATCAAAATATAACATCAAAATAATGTCATTACACTATCAGGCATTCTGCTCCATTGGCCTGCCCTATGCTGTAGTACCACCTCTGTCATAATATTAAATTACCTTTGTTGTCTGATTCTTAGAATGTGGGACTGATTCATAGTCCATACAACATGTGCCAACTGATTCTTAGGCTATACAACATGTACCAACTGAGCTGCCATCTAAAACTGTCTATGATTGAATTGTTTTTATTGTATTCACATGTTTTAAGTGTTTTTTTTATTTTTATCCAATTCCCTCTTGAAGCTGGCTATGCTTGTAGCTGCCACCACTTTCTGTGGCAGTGAATCCCACATATTAATCACCCTTTGGGTGAAGAAGTACTTCCTTTTATCCATTCTAACCTGACTGCTCAGCAATTTCATTGAATGCCCACGAGTTCTTGTATTGTGAGAAAGGGAGCAAAGGACTTCTTTCTCTACTTTCTCCATCCCATGTATAATCTTGTAAACCTCTATCATGTTACCCCGCAGTTGACGTTTCTCCAAACTAAAGAGCCCCAAGCATTTTAACCTTTCTTCATTGTTTTTATAATGTTGTTATATGCCCTGAGCCCTCCTTGGAATAGAGCGGACTATAAATGACCTAAAATAAAACAAACAAACAAACAAATAACTATATGGATGAAGCCTAAAAGATGGGAAAGAACATTTAATTCATTGACTGCTAAGGCCATTCTGCATACATAGCAAAATTCTAAGACCACCTTTTTCTGGTTTCTTTTGGCTCTGCTTTTTTAAATAAATAAGGTGTATTAGTGGACACCTTACCTACAATCTTCTATGTTATAGTTTTCTATATGTTTTTATTTTCTCTTGCTCCTATCTGAATTCTCAAAGAAATTTTTAAAATTATGTTTAAGGATTCCAGGAACCATAGTAATTTACTATCATAAAAGATGGTGGAGCACCTATAGAAAATCAAGGGAAGAGTAGAACATTTTGTTATTTTTTTTTAGACCACAAATGACTACTGTATGCATTTGCATGCAGATATACTGTGGTGTTTTGATGTGTAAATATTTTGTATATGTTTCAGCTCTGTGTTTTATTGCGGGGTTTTGTATGTATGTTATTGTGGTTTAAAAAGGCAGTCCTCTAGAGTAAAGTATAAGGGGGGTTGGGGGTGATTGAAATATGCTATGATTGGATGGTAACTGTACACTGTAGCAGAAAAATAACGAGGTCTGCACAGAATTTCTGGTTTAAAGCAAGGTATTTTATTCTGGTATCAGAGCAGATCCCAGTTTAGGCAGCATAGCCCAACAGAACTGAGATGCCTCCCCCTGCATACACAAAGTTTTCTAGCAAGCTTATCTGATTTCAAAGATCTCTCCTTCGCAGAGTCCTCCCCAGTAACATTCCATGATATAATTCTCTTACTTATCTATTACAGCAAGACGTCTCTAAGAGGCTGTTTCTCTTATCTAGCTAGCCAGCTTCAGGCACACACCCACTCAGGCAGGAGTTAGTGCTCCATCAGATAATTGCCCACCACCCCAGTCGAAATAAAGAGGCTGACACAAATTGTTGGGAAATGGGCCACTTTATTAAATTAACAACTAATGCGGCAAGGGGAACTTACATCTGGACCAGCCCTGGGGTCTTCCTCCGACCCCGCCTAGTCCAAAATGGATGAGCCACCCTGCTCTCAGCATGATCCACATGAATGTGGTTGTGACGGAAAGCTAGGGGTTAACCAGAAACTGAAGACGCACAGGGCCTGCGTCAGGTGACCTGAGGGTGGGGGCAAAGTGCTCGGAGCTCTCAGGGAGGGAAAGTGGTTGAGTGACAGAAACTGCTGAGGCAGTCATTCAGTCAGTTGGTGTCTGACAGAGTTGGTGCCTGTCAGAAGTCTGTCAGAGTTGGAGCCTGACAGAGACTGAGTGGGTCAGTTCGTGCCTGACCGAGGCTGAGAGGGCAGCTGATTCTATGAAGGAGCTTGAGACCCATCGGAATAAAGAGGCTGACACAAATTGTTGGAAATGGGCCACTTTATTAAATTAACAATTAACATGGCAAGAAGAACCTACATTTGGACCAGCCCTGGGGTCTTCCTCCAACCCCACCTAGTCCAAAATGGGCGAGGCACCCTGCCCCCAGCATGATCCACATGCATGTGGTTTATGCCGGGCCGGCCAGGCCAAACAGCCCTCCCCTTCAACTTCAGCCCCGATCACCAGAAGGAGGCGAATTTGGGGGAGGCATAAATATGATCTGCATTATACAGCATTGAGCCGTAAAGCCCATCTGCCGTTCCTGCGGATCGACTGCACTAAACAAGTGCAGAGGCCTGGGTGCTCACCTGCAAGGTATAAACGCCTTGCTCCTTCTGCCACCGCCAATGAAAAGCCTCTGCTTAGGCATTAGTGCCCCCCGGACGGCCCAGAGCTGCCCAAAGCCCTTGCCGCAGTTCACTTAAAAAGGCCTGATTACCCACGTCCGACAGATGGACCCCATCTGGTCGGTACAACTCTCCCATATCCACCCTAATACCTGGGTGAGGAAGGAAGGTACCCAGACCCCCTTCTAAGGCCATCCGCAGGGCCTGATTCGCCTTTCGTCTGGCCCGCTCAATACCTGCAGGGTCCCAGGCAGCCCGCCAGACTCTATGAGATAAGATGGCAGACCAAATCAGGCAGACCCCGGCCACCTTCCCCTTCATCAGCCCTGAGTCATTCCCACCAAGGTGAATGATGAGTATGTGAGGCGGAGGACCGGCCCTTCCTGAAAACAACAATGGCAGGAGCCCTGGCCACCTAAGCCCCCATCGCCCCTGCCATTCGACAACAGCCCACTTGCTCAGCCCCAACTGGGAACCGACTGGCGATCTCTTTGTATAATGGGCAGCCCAGAATATCATGCTGTGCCCGCAGATGAGGATCTGCTGCCTCACCTGCCCAGACACCGCACCTGGAATGAGAAAACAGTCAAACACAACTGAACTTCAAACAAACATAACACACCCAGTCCACCCCTAGCCCCTTAGGGAAACACCAGTGGGCGAACGTAGGCTTGGTAAGCAGCTGAGGGCCAACGGTCAACCCGTTGTATGGCCGGTCCTGGATAGCCCATTGCAGCAGCAGTCGATGCGGCCCCAATTCGAAAGGAATGTATCCCAAACTTAAACTTCTCCAAACCTAACCTAGCCAATGCACTTGACGTAACCATCCAAACCTGATACTTAGTGAGAGGGGACCCCCTTTATGGCCAAAAAGCGGCCCTCGAGCATCTCCCCTGTCCGCCACGTACTGCTGCAACACTTGCACTGGACATAAACCAGTCTCTTCACAGGGACCAAGAGTAACCTTGGTACCCTTACGCCCTTGGTCTGTTTTGGACCGCCTCACTTGCAGCACAGTGTGTTTGCCCTCAAATTTTATATCGCTGCTCTGCAATGCCCAATCCGATTGGTCGTTCCGTGACAGCCTCACCAACTCACAGACCCTTAAGGCCCCAAAAAATGCCATCAGTGTAGCTGCGTGGAACAGAGCAATTTCATAATCCGAACTACACACCTCGGGCCAAACCCAGCCCAACCCCCGAAGTATGGAAGGGGATATGGGCTGTCAGGCGTCGGCTCTCACCCCCCGTTCCCTAGACCAGCCTTCAAGCATCTTTTTCACTCTAAAATCCTCCAGAGCTGCTGGGAACCCCTGTGCCTTACTTATAAAAGTTAAGGCGGACAACTGGCTCCGAATGAATTTAATAGCTAGGTCCTGTCGGTGCGGGTGTGTGCAGAGTGAGCGGTGTGATATATACAATAGTGAGCCCCAGTAAAGAAGTGAGCCAGACACCTGCAGCTAGTGCTTAAACAGTGTATTTACAGAATATATACAACGTGTCCACTAGTGCAGTAATATACATCAACCTTAGGATCAAAGTGCTCCGCCAGCATGTGACTCCTCAAAGAGAGACCTGTGCACTGGTAGTGCAGTCCATATATAGTTCCATCAGCCAATCCTGGCAGTCCATTGTCATGCTGACTCAGCAGGTACTTTCCACCTGTCCTTTACCGGCTAGAACCGGCTTGTAGATAAGGTCACTGTGACCTAGCCTGCCAGCTAGATCACTTGCTGTCATGTTATAGCTGTCAAACTGTGTAAAGGCAGACTTAATACTAACACACCTCCTAGTCTAACGTACACAGTTTACATAGACACTTGGCAATTTCACACCATACAAAATGTTATGCAATGTTCACTCACATGCCTGTACATTGTTTCCTGGACAGCAGTATCACAGCATCATACATTTGCACTTTTTCATTTACACTTTACCATTTCCAATCCAGGCACTCATCATCACTGTCCTGGTCAGCCAATTCCCTCTGGCGTTTGGCCTCAGCCTCCTTGTTTTGTGCCTCACACTCTGCAACCCAGACCTTCCTCGCTTCAGCCTTTTTCTTTAGTATTTCTTGAAACCCTGGTGGTTCTGGTTCAGTAATTAGTGTTACATAGGGTACTTTGTACCTAGCAGGAGGGATACCCTTAGTAGCTCTTGAAGATACTCTAGGCCCTGCACTTGCACTGGGCTCGTCTTCTCCAGGCTGACTGCTTGCCACCTCCTGGGCTGGAGGTTCCACCTCCTGACTTGACACTTGAGGTTCTGTACTAGCACTGGGCTCACCTTCTTCAGCCCCCTTTGGTGCTAACTCTTGGCCGGGAGATTTTGGCTCCTGCTTAATCTCCCTGGGCACGGCTCCAGCACTGTTATCAGTATTTGGCAGCAAAACGACTTCACCATGCAACTTAGGCCAGCTGGTATGCTCGTTAAAACTCGCTGACCGACTGAAAGTCAGCTTGGCTTTCTTATCGCAAAAGCGATAACACTTAGTTTCTGGCTTGTAGCCCAGAAAAGTTAGGCGTACTGCCTGGCCAGCTCCCTCCCTCCTGTTCTCCGAGGGAATATTAACCCATGCCTGCATCCCGAAGACTTTTAAAAATCTTAACTCAGGCACTCTACCATATAACCTTCTGTAAGGTATGTCATACACAGCTTTACTCCAAATTCTGTTATACAGGTACACCACGGAGCCAATGGCCTCGGCCCAATATGCAATTGGTAAGTTGGCATCCTCTAACATAGAATACATCAAATTCTGTAGGATTGATCCATGCCGTTCTGCTAGCCCATTTTCTTGGGGCGTGGCTGGGTTTGCTAACCTGTGAGCAATGCCTTTGCTCTCCAGCCAACGTTTAAACTCATTAGAGGTAAACTCTCCTCCGCAGTCGCTCTGGATTGACTTGATATGCAAGTCCAACTCCCTTTCAACCGCCTTAGCCCATTTGGTAAACAGTTTGTACACCTCGGACTTGTGCTCCATGGCAAACACCCAGGAATACCTTGTATAGTCGTCGGTAGCCACTAGGCAGTACTGCCTCCCCGACAGACTTTTGGGAAATGGGCCAATTACATCGAGATGTATTAGCTCTAAAGCACGTTTGCTCTCCCTGGTGCTTTTTCTAGCCACAGCACAAGCCCTGCTCTTGGTCTTCTTACAGACCTGGCAGTCTAGGTAACACTTGCAGGGCTTCACCTTCAAACCTGGCACCATCTGTAGGGGTTTTTTCAGTGCGTAAAACCCACAATGCCCAAGTCTTCTGTGTAACAGATGGATACATTGGTCGTGCACTGGCACATTGGACACTTGTGCAGCCTGGGCACAATCACTCTTGACCACATATACATTTCCATCCCTTTTGCCAGTAGCAAGCAGCTTTTGCCAGTAGCAAGCAGCAACTGGTGAAAGCGCTCAATCTGTCGGCGAGACAGAGCGTTCGCCACCCCGTTATTAACTCCGGGCACATGCTTTGCTAAAAACAACATGTTTAATCGCAAGCAATGTAGCGTGAATGCCCTTACCAGGTTCATAACTGGTATAGACCTAGAGGACAAGGAGTTGATGATGTTCACCATCGACAAGTTGTTGCACCAAAACTGCACAACTTGGTTGGCTAACTACCACAACAATTGGAAAAAACCTCCAAAAATGTTAAGTTCCTACAAAGGCCGCTCACTTGCCAATCTGTAGGCCACTGCTCCGCACACCAGTGCCCCTGAAAGAAAACCCCAAAGCCAGTAGAACCCGCTGCATCTGAGGATATCTGTAGGTCGGCTTCAACCTTCCTATCCTCCTGCCAAAAGGATACTCCATTAAATGATTCCAGAAAGTTCTCCCACACCTCCAAGTCACTGCACATATTAGCCGTTATGCGTGCCCTGTGATGAGGTAAGTACAGGGACCCCATGGCATCACAAAGGCGCCAAAGGAATGCCCTACGTGCTAACACTCTGCAGGCGAAATTGAGATGCCCCACAAGCCGCTGCAGCTCCAGCAGCGACACCTTGCGTTTCTACTTTAGAACTGCCAGCCTATCTCTCAGCTGCCAAACTTTTTCCTCCGGCAGCCAAGAAGCCTGCCTAAAGGTATCCAACTCGATACCCAAAAATGTAAGCCGTGTACCCGGCCCCTTTGTCTTTTCATGTGCCAGCAGCACCCCAAGCTCTGCTGCCAGTTCCATAAAAAGCTCCAAAAGCTTGGCACACTGCCCGGTCCCTGCAGTGCCCACAAACAAAAAATCATCCAGGTAATGAACCGTCTCCGTACGCCCCTATCTATCCATCTACCCTATCTATTCCAAAAAAGGAATTGAACCTCTCAAAGGCCGCGCAGGATACTGAACACCCCATAGGCAGGACTCTATCCATCTAGTACTTTCCCTCAAATTTAAACCCCAATAACTCAAAATCCTCAGAGTGCACCAGTAATAGGCGAAATGCCAACTTGATGTCGCATTTGGCCATTTCTGCACCCAGCCTGCACCCCCTCACAACCTTGACCGCTTGGTCAAAGGAAGTGTACCTAACTGAACTAAGGTGGTCGGGAATACCATCATTCACCGACCCACCACTGGGGTATGAAAGGTGATGAATCAGCCTATATTCACCCTCTGCCTTCTTGGGCACCACTCCTAATGGGGAAACCCATAAACATGGAACTGGGGGGGGGCTCAAAAGGACCAATGACCCGCCCCTCCGCGCATTCCTTCGCTATCTTAGCTCTAACCACTTGCTCCAGCCCAACAACGGAACACAAGCTGGATGCCCTACAGGGCACCCTAGGCCCCTGGAATGGGATCTGAAATCCCAAGGGAAACCCTTCCCACAAATATACTCTGTCAGCGACCCTGGGATAACCTTCCAAAAAACGCCTAAGTACTCTCAGTCAAATGGGACTGGGCCCCTTTTCCAGGCATCTGAGAATTGCCCCCTCCTCCGGGGCGGTTTGTCCCCCGTTTTTGCTTGGCTTTACTGCAAGCCGAAAATGCGTGGGACCCACCGCATAACCGTCACTCATGCCTGAACTTACACGCTTTTCATAAGCACACTCCTTGAGACATGAACTCCCAGCTTAGCAGCCGGGGCTGAGCCGACTGGCCCGCCGTAGAGCAGGCTACTGAGGCGCTTGGCTGCCTATGCGCCAAATGACCACTATCTGCCCTGTCACCCGCATTGGGTTTTGCCGGGGCCATCAGCTGTAGCCATAACTGCTGATTAATTTGGTCCCATGTCAACATCGGATTAATTGCTGCCCTCATCCTGAAAGTCTCATCGTATTGCAACCAGGCGGCTCCCACGAAATCACTGTATGCCCTGTATATAATGTCACAATACTGAAACAAATGCGCAGCCCTACATGGCAATCACTCCCGCATATATAAGAAAACCCGGCAACCAGTTGGCCCAGGTCCTGTCCACCTTCCTACGCCGTAGCTTCTCTTTTTCCTTCTCATCCATTTCTTCCTTACTCTTCTTCTCTAACTCCCTGTAAAGGAGACTGAATACATCGACGTATTCTCCCCTCAGAATTTTTTCCCGCGTCACTGGGGTCAAATGATCCCCCAATGGCATTGCTGTATCTCCAAAGGGAAGGGCCAGAAAAGACACAGACCCATAAGGATTTGGGGAATAACTCCAAGCATTCCAAGGTGCACTGGGCCACCCCATGGGCTGGGCCATTGACATGTGCTCCCCCATGGGAGCACCCTCATCAATGGTGATGATGCAGAGGACCCCTGGGCGGGCTCCGCCCCCAACGAAGCGGGGGTGGCTGGAACAAACCCACCGGGGTGCCCTGTACTCGCCCCGCAACTGAACTCCCTGATGTCCATGATGGCCCAGGCTGAGCCGGGAAAACCCAGTGTCCACCTTGCTCTGTCTGTATAACAACATGCCCCGCCCCGCCGGGCCCAGGCAAAACGCTGTGATCCCATGTTCACCATGGCCATGTGGGTGCATGCTGTGTCAATATAATCTTACCTTCGACACCTGCTGGCGTCACAGCCATCGCAACTGGCTGATCTGGTTGTTGCCTCTCCTCCATGACCTCCTGCTCCTCAATTTCATCGCCCATCACTGCATCCTTACTCGTCCCTGCCACCTGGCTTTGATCTGGTGCCGTCCTCCAACTCTTACCTTCCTGAAATGCAGAGAGTCTTGCCAACACCTCCCTTTCAAAAGTAAAGGTGCCCGACCTCCCCGTGGCACTGCGATGCCCTGGCTAAACTGTGGATACCCCAGCTACACCCTGCTCTCTCTCTAAGGTGCCCAAATGATCCATTATTGCCTGGCACATCTCACTACCATCCAACTGGTCCTCCCCTGGAGTACCTGGGTGAACTCGTTTTCTGGGACCTTTAGCAGGTTGTTTGCCCTTAGAAGGGCCCTGCCCCTTCTTTGGACCCATTGCCGCCATACTTCCAGAGACCTACCCCCAGGCAAAGAAAATGCATGGGGGGCAGTAGCCCCAATGAACCCCCAACACCACTAGAGGTTCAATCACTATTTTCTATATATGTGGGGGGTGGGAAGGAAGAGAGAGGGCTGTGTGTGCAAACCTGCACAAAGGCCACTGGCCCCCACACAACCTCCCGCTGTTCCTGCTCCACCCCACACCAGGCTAATCACCCCCTCTTCACCCCCCAATAAAGCAACACAGGGGCCGCTGCTCCCAAACAGCCCCTCGCTTCCCCTTTTTTTTACTGCCCCTCCAGGGGCTTGCCGCCACCACTCGCAGCCTCGCACTGCCAAAGATGCTCCCTGTCGCTGCACCACGGGTTGTTGCTGCCTTCGCATGCTTGTCCAACCGGGCCACAGACCCGCAGCAAATTGACGATGCTCCCCGACACCGCTCCACAGTCCACTGCTGCCTCTGCCCATTTGCCCACCTGGGCCACAGGCCCGCCGCAAACCATCACCCTCGGTCTCAGCCTCAGAAGCCAGGTGTGCCTCCGACCCAGCCAAGAGCCAAAAGAAACTGCACAGTTTGGGCGGGGCTGAGGCTATATATAGCCTCAACCCTCCGCCCACTGGCAGCACCTGGATGCCCGGGAAGCTCTCTCCAGCCTCACATCCTTTCGGTGAGGCAAAGGATGTCCCCGCGGCACTTAGCTGCTTTCGCGGCCCGGCTGGGGCGGGGACGAATTACATCAGACATTTTTATTTGGAAGCAAAGCATGCTCTTGTTCAATATTATAATAATTATTATAGGGGTATCAATTAATTATTCAGGGGCTCTCCTTCATTTCCCCCCTTTCAGTCTCCGAAAGCTTATTTAGTCTGAAGGAGACTGACCATCTTCAAACAAATTAATAAAGTACTGTTTCCTTTCCTCTGGAGACATATACATGATGTTAAATTTTTTTCCTAAGGGAGTGAGTGCCTTTACGGCATTATTAACACTGTACCTCATAATAGCAATTAAAAATGGCAGTAGCATCAAACCTTCTAAAGAAATACCAATTAAGAATAGAATATATTTCCAATCTCCCATAATTTGCCCAAACCATGACACATTCATTTTTTTCCATGTTTGCCATGCTTGTGTTTCCACAAGATTCGTCCCTGTTTCTAAACATAAAACTGCATAGTGTACGCACTTTGGGAATCCCAGGATTTTCCATAGGAATTCCCCCCCCCCCCCCCCAGTTTTTAAGATTTATTTGAAACTCAATATTACATTAATACAATTTCCATTACAACAGTACCCTATTACATAACTATATCTCTATTCCAGTTCTCAAACCATAAAAAAACAAACAAAAACAAACTAACAAAAAAAAAACAGAGGAGGAGAGTTGGATATAACCGTTTTTTGTATATTGACTAATTTACTTTATATATCTTTATTTCCTTTCAGCTCTTCATTTCTTAACTTCCGTTTAACCATTAATAATACCTGCAACACAAAAATACATGTGATTTATCTGGAAGAAATGGAGAGGAAAATACGATTTGCTAGACAACAGTTCTTTGATAAAGCAAATAAACCAGGAAGATGGCTTGCTTATAGAATAAGGAAGGAAAGGGGGGGGGGAAGACAATAAAAGTGTTGAAGGACGTAGAGGGGAAGAGAATGTATCAGATGGATAAAAAGAAACAAATAGTGAAAGATTTTTATACTCAATTATATAATAAACTGGAAATTGAGGAGAAGGAGCAAGAAGAGTATTTACTAACAAGAGTTCTTCCTACATTGAATGGGGATCAAAAGAAAATATTAAATAGTCCAATTACAATGTATGAGTTAGATGAGGTATGGAGTAACTTAAAGAAAAATAAGTCGCCAGGGCCAGATGGTCTCCCGGCAGAATACTATATTGGTTTAAAAGATTGTTTAATATCTCCATTTAAAAACATGGTAGAACAAGTTTGGTCTACTGCAGTGGTTCCAGAATCTTGGAGTCAAGCAAATATAGCTCTTATCTTAAAAAAACATAGTGAATCTGAAGAAGTTAAGAACTATAGACCTATATTCCTTCTTAACGTTGATTATAAAATCTATACAGCCATTCTTGCAAATAGACTGAAAAAGATCTTGAATGATTTGATCCATCTGGATCAATCTGGTTTTTTGCCAAAAAGACATATGAAGAGTAATATTAGAACCATTATAGATGTCTTGGAATATTTTGAAGTAAATACGGATAAGTAATTGTCGTTGGTTTAATTGGATGCTGAAAAGGCCTTTGATAACCTGAATTGGAGTTTTATGATACAGCAACTCAAGATAATGGATTTTGGAGAAGAATTTATAAATACGATACAGGCAATATATAAAAATCAGAAGGCTAGAATAATAGTAAATGGAGAAACTACAGAAGAAATTAGTTTATTTAAAGGCACCAGACAAGGGTGTCCATTATCACCGCTTCTTTTCATTCTATCATTAGAGGTGCTGAATAATACTATAAGAGGAAACCCAGAAATTAAAGGCCTTAAAGTAAGGGGAGAAAATTACAAGCTACTAGCCTATGCAGACGATATTATATTGATTCTACAAAATCCACTGGAATCTATTGAAAATGTTTTAAAAGATTTAAAAGAATATGGACAGGTAGTAGGCTTGAAAATAAATGAACAGAAGTCAAAATTGCTGACAAAAAATGTCAGAACAGGAGGTAAAGAATTTGGGAAAAAAGGCTGGTTTCAAAAGGGAAAAGAAAGTAAAATATTTGGGGATAACTTTAACGAATAAATGTAGTGATATTTATGAAAATAATTTTTTGACACTGCTAAAAGAACTTGAAATTCTCTTTAAAAAGTGGGAAAGATTGCAACTATCATTTATGGGATGGGTAGCTGTTATTAAGATGACTATTCTCCCAAAAGTAATGTTTTTGTTTCAGACAGTTAATTTAACCTTAAGAAAAGATTTTTTTTACCAAACTGAATAAAATAGTGATGCATTTCGTCTGGCTAGGCAGGAAACCAAGGATCAAATGGAAAGTTCTCTGGGATAGAAAAGAAAATGTTGGGTTTGCCCTCCCAGATTGGGAGGCGTACTATGTGGCAAATGCAATGGTATGGATGAAGGAGTGGGTATGTTTAGAGAACAAAAGAGTTTTAGTAATAGAAGGGCATGACCTTAAGTCGGGATGACATGCCAATATGTGGTATATTGAAAAAGGGCAAAAATACTTTACAAATCATCTAGTTCGTAAATCTATTTATAATGCATGGTTAAAGGTTAAGAGAATGATATACCATAAGACTCCCAGGTGGATATCTCCAGGTGAAGCCTCCATACAACCACAATTATTTGATTTTTCAAAAGTTGTGTGATACCAAGATCTTTTGAAGGAGGATGATACTTTAAGGACAAAAGAGGAAATGGACCTACAAAGGAAAAATGGATTGGTGGTTAACCATGCAAGTTAATGCAAAATTTAGTAAAGATAAACTTAAGGGTTTCACTAAAGGAATTTTGATTTTGATAAGTTATTGATGTCTAAGAAGAATAAATTAGTTTAAAAATTGTATAATTATCTGATATCTTGAAATTGGAGGATGAGGTTGTTAAAGTAGCGATGATAAAATGGGCACAAAATCTGGGAAAGCCCATTGAATTAGAGCAGTGGTCACGAATGTGGCAAATAAATTATAAAGTTAAAGCAGTAAATTTTAGAGAAAATCTTTTTAAAATGTTTCATAGATGGCATATAACGCCGATTCAGTTAATAAGAATTAATCCAAGTCTTTCCCCTAAATGCTGGAAGTGTGGCCAAAAAATTGGTACTTTTTTTCATCTATGGTGGACATGTAGTGTGGCTAAAAAATACTGGATTGAAATTTATGAATTTTTGAGAGATTTTTAAAAAATTGACTGTCATTTTAAACCGGAAGTAATGCTTTTGTTGATGATAAGAAAAAAGATTTCTAAAGATGATACCTATATGATAAGTTATGCTCTTGCAGCGGCAAGCATTTTGTATGCCAAGTACTGGAGACAAACGAAACACCCTAGCTTGGAGGAAGTGATAGATAAAGTTTTTCAGGCGGCAGACACTGATATTCTGACTGCAATTATTAATGGGAAGCCTAAAGCACAGGCAAATAAAAAATGGGAAAAGCTTTATAGCTGGATCAATAGTAGAGTGGAAAAAGAAGGAAAAGGGAGTAAAACGTAGGAATTTTGATTGGACACCTTCAATGTTGTTACAGGAACTGGTTGGTAAAGCAGCCACTCTTCTTCTCAGGTGCATTCTGAAGCATATACACCTTGATACTGTAGTTTGCCTTCTGGGGTTGTATAAAGCAACTCAAAGTTCATTTGGCTCTCTGACTCAAAAGTCAATTGGGTCCGCAACTTAGAAAGCAGGTCTCTTCCCATCAGCGGCACTGGGCAATCGGGTAAATGGACAAAATTTTGGCGGACCACATGGCCTCCTACTGTACAAGTTCATTTGGCTAGAAGTGGTCTGGATTGCTTGTGCCCTGTAGCTCCAATTATATTAATGTATTTGTGAATTGAAGGAGCAATCTTAACAGGCACCACAAATCATGCAGCTCCAGTATCTATAAGGAATGGAATCTCCTGACCCCCAATATCAACTGTGACCATGGGCTCCATGGGACCAGGACCACGGGTGCCCGGTCTATCCTAGTCATTCCATCCTTCTAGACCAGCCAGGCCGTACATAGGCTCTTCTTCATTCCTCCGATATCTGTTGCTCTGGACCTGGCCTCTTCCTCTGCCTCTTCCTCTGACTCCTCTGCTTCCATGGCCTCTAAACTCCAGTCCTGTCATCTGTCTAGGAGCACTTTGGATCTCTTGTGTGCAGAGTGGGGGGAGGGGTTCAATTCAGGCATGAGTCTCTCCAGTGCCCAAATTCTTTACAGTACACACACTGGTTTGGGTCTAAATTAGTCATTGCAGATCTTTGATTTCCACCATTTATTCCTTGCCACCGAACAGCCCCTCTGCCTCTCATAGATGGCTGACCAGCCAGAGCCGCTGCCAACAGATCAGCCTTCTTTTTCATCTTTCTTTCTGCTCCCGCTTCTGGTCTACATCCCAATTGGCATAAACTTTCTGGGAAATCTCTAGCAGTTGGTATAAATTCATGCCGGCAATGCCATCTTGCTTCTGGAGCTTTTTGCAGATGTCAGCATAGGCTTGACTGACAAAAGCTGTATTCATCATGCACAAGTTTTTTTTTATATATATAATTTTTTATTGGTTTTAACTACAAAAGAAAGAAGCATAAGCATAGATACAGAAAAAAGGGGGGCATACAGAATGGGAAAAACGGGGTGGGGGGGGAAGAGAAAAATACAAATATATCAGTTTTAAATCTACCACCAAATAAAATATCCAATTCGTTCTACCTGCAAGTATAGAATTCTCCATATATTTTACCATCTTTATCTTTCATTATAAAACATTTTTACTAAGCTATTATTTGCAATACAAGTCTAAACAGTTCTTCTTCAACACATATAAGTATAAACAAGTCAGAGCAGTCTCAGCACGTAAATAGCTGCTTTGGCTTAACCATGTTAAAAACACAGACTAGTTTGTTTGTTTAATGCTTTCCTCATTAGCATAGGCACAAAAAAATTCATATCTTTATCCTTAAGAAGCTAAAAAAAATACAACATAATATTTTGTCTATCCCAATATGAACAATTTCCCCTGGGAGGCATACTAAAAACAAATCAACCAGTTTACATAACATCTGTGCTGTCTGTCTTTTTAACAATTAGTCCACCTCTTATATCCCTATTGGGCTAGGAAAAACAACTTAGTATTACCCAAAAATAAAAATCACATACCTGTTCTTATTGAGAGTTCCATATCCAACTACCCACCAAGATAAGAACATTTCAGGAAACCCTTCTTACTAAAAGAAATCTGTCTCCTGATTTATAACTAATATGCACCTTCTCTCTCCTTAACACGGTCTGTGGCCAATATCTTTATCCTTGACAGATTAGAAACAGAGCGCAATGGTTTGTCTATCTTATTATAGACAATTTCTTCAAACAAGCATATTAGAAGGAGATCTACTAATTAGCAAAATAATTACAATATCTACCTTCTTAACAGTTATAGACTAACTTGCAGAATTACCCATATCAATAACAAACATAAAAACTAATATCATTATCTATTAAAAACAAGTTCAGCAATTTATCAGGAAATTACACTATCTGCCTTCTGAAGTTAATCTAAGTTAACTATTTTTACATAAACTTCTTTTCAAAGACTTTTTAGCCCTTTAACTTTTATGTCCATATTGTTTTAAACAAGACAACTTATTATAGCCCAAAAACAAACAAAAAAGGGAAAATGAAATCTCACTTAGCCTTCTAATTTCACTTAACAGATTTTCTTACAAAGTCTTTGTCCAGCTATCCACTGAGAAAAATCTAGTTCAAGAAGGTCTTCTTTCTGAAAGATTTCCACATCATGATTTTCTGGTTAAAATGCATCTTCTTACTTCTTAATGCAGTCATCCTTTTCGAAGAGAGTGAGAAAAATTCCACAGCCATTGTTCCTCTCAACCTAGCTTGAGTCAGTCTCCATTTCCGGTCTTTTTAAACTACGCCATAGGATTACATTTTAATTTTCTTTTGATCGTTTCCCAACAGGTCAATCTCCCATTTCAATTCCACAGACATCACCAGGTTCTCTTTAGCACTCTGCTCATGTAGATTTCAGATTTCACTAGCTTTCTGCAAAAAAGCTCCCATTTGCTTCTTAACCAAGTCAGCCAATAAACCAAGATCTTGCCTCAGAGATTTCAAACTGTTTAAAATATCTTTTTAATAATAATAATAATAAGAAGAAGATATTGGATTTATATCCCGCCCTCCACTCCGAAGAGTCTCAGAGCGGCTCACAATCTCCTTTACCTTCCTCCCCCACAACAAACACCCTGTGAGGTGGGTGGGGCTGGAGAGGGCTCTCAAAAAAACTTTGCTTAGCAAAGCCATTTTTCTCTGTCAGCAAACTCAGTTGATTAATCCAGATTGAAAAGTAGCTCAGAGTCCCAGATAGCCTGTCCTTCCCAGTCTCCTCCAACTGGAGTTTTAGATGTTAGCGTATGAATTTCAAATCAGACAAGGAGAAATTTCTCTAACAAGTATCTCATTTTGTTCAGACTGTATTGCAGCTGAATAACAGTCTCTTTAACAAATATTCAATTATGATCTGGGTCGATTTAAGTGTCCATATTCCAATTAATTCAAATTGTTTCCAGTACTTAGAGATGTTCTTTAGCTTTCCACGGCCTCATTCACAGGGAAACTAGAGATATCGATCTCTCCCTTCTTTTGAACTGCCAGTTCATTAAAATGTAAAAATGACCCTTTAGCCCTTGGTAATTGAAAGCCGACTTACTTGCATTGTAGAATTGTCATATTTGAGATAGAGGGGTCATAGATCAAAAGCTTATTGAAGAAAGGAAAAGCAAGCGATCGGGCGTTCACTTCTTGCTGCTCTAATGGCGATAGTGATGGGGAGAGCTTCAGGGCACACAGAAGGAACAGGAGCAACTGCTGTTGCGCCCCTGTCCTGCTGTAAAAGCCCCATTCCTAATAGACCCCCAGGGTCTCTTTGGGGGTGTCACATCTGTGGCACCTCTTCTCCTGCCTGATTCAGGGGGGTCGCAAGCAGGAGAGCTCGCAAATTCGCCTGATAGCAAGGCAACGCAGTCCAGAAGTCACCATGTGCAAGTTTTCTGCAGCCTCGGGATCGAATGAAGTATACATTCAAAATGTTTACATCAAGTGCTCAGCAAAAGCTCCGGGGCTCTCATCTGCTTTCTGGAGAACTTCACTGACTTTGGACATATTAATAGGCTTCTTGCCTGCCTCTTTTATCGCCTCTAAGATTGCCTGCCTGTATTCTGGAAGACGCTCTTTGGACTCGTGGCCATTGGTGTCCCAATTTGGGTCTGTTGCAGGAAAACGGGCCTTTATCCACTCTTCTCTATCTGCAGTTTCTGGGGGGACTTTTCCTTCTACATGTTTTCGGGCATGATGCAGGATGCAGCTTCTCTCCTCTGTTGTAAAGAGGACAAGTAAAAGCTGTTGACAGTCTGCATAGGTAGGCTGATGTGTAGCCAAAATACTGGTTAGCAGATTTGTCATTGAGGCAGGATTGTCAGAAAATGCAACAGTATGGGTTTTCCAATTTACTAGATCACTTGAAGTGAAGGGCACATACATATATTGGGTCTCAATTCAGGGGCCAGGCTGTTGAGGGATGTGAACTTCCCGAAGGGGAGCTAGCAGTGAGCCCTCTGAGCCAGATATAAAACCTGGAAAAGTTGAGGGGGAGGCCGTGGAGGAGCTGGACATTTGCTCAGTACTGGGAGAGAGTTCAGTGTTGGAAGAAAGGTTTAAGGGCGAATTAAAATGTGCAACTAACCTCTGGCTATTAGACACAGGCATGGAGTAACGGGGGGCTGTTGCATGAAACGATTGCTCAGAAAACAACTGCTGAATTGGATTTAAAGTTCACAGGGATCTTGTTCGCCCTTTCACAGCCCCGGCTCCCTCATTCACCTCTGCGTCCTGGTTCTCCTCATCAAAGGATTCTGGAGCGCCTTTAACTGGCTGTGCTTGGCTCTTGCCATCATCCTCGCCTTCTGCTGCCCCGGCACCTCCTCCAGTTGGCTGCATCAGGGGAGGTGGGTATGCTGGGACATATGGTGGGAGACTGGCCAAGGGGTCTTCGGGTCCGGCATCTAACACTAGGGGCTTTTCCTTCTTTGCAGGAGAAGTTGTTTTTGTTAACATGTCCCGGCGCAAAGCCATAACTTGTCTTGCAGCTTTATCAGCGGCCCTCTGAGCCCACTTCATTTCATCCTCTGCAACTTTTGTGGCCACCAGTAAGAGTTCTGCACCATTGTTGCCCAACTGTCAATATAGGGAAACTGACTTGCATGACTCGGGGACTGTATTACACTGTTATAAACTTGCTGAACCAAGCCTTGGTCAAAGCTACCCTTGGGCGGCCATTCTACATGTAAGGCCACCCAGGCTTTCTGACATAATGCTTTCAGAGTTTCGGGAGTCAATTTGACTCCATAATCATCACAAAAATGTTCCTTAAAGTTCTGACACATGTATTCTAACAGAGTTGTTGACTGATTTCCACCCATGGCACCAGAAGTTTAGACAAGACACTTCTAGGGAGAACAGAAAACAGCAGCCACCAGTAAGGGGTTTGGACAGCCAGGGAGCCCTGGGGGTTTTCACTTCCTCTCTCTCATGACCCAGTGAGGTTGCCCTACTGGGAAATGCACAATTGAGAGTTCACTTTTGCTTGGAGACTATGCCTCCTCTCATTCACACGCACACACACAGCCCATAGAAATCCTCCCAAATCCTAGCCTCTTTGCTTCAGCACCAGAGTGGAGCCTACTGGACAGGGCTTAAGAGGTGATCAGATCCTTCTTCTCTCCTAAGGAGAGGTAATTCCAGATTCCCAGACAGTTCATACTCACAATCCTGAAGATCTTCCGATTCCCTGCACACATCGGTTCAACCAGGCATGGGATCTTGCAAATGAGGTATGCAAATCAATTGTACTAATGAGCTCTGTCACCTCTTTTTCTACAAAATGACCCCTGGAGCTGAATGATTTGCCCCAGTCCAGCTTCAAAGGAAGCTTGAGGCTGACCCAGCTGGCTAGGATGCAGCCATCCAATGGTAAGGCAGGCAGGCAGGAAGATTAATTATTCCTCTCTCACCTCATGCTTCAGCTTTTGTGGCTTGCTGCTGACTCACCAACTCACTGGCCCACCAACCCATCCTTTATATCATGTGATTAGTCAATCACCATTTTGGGTCAAGCAGGAATTTGGGGGGCCTTCTCAATTGGGCAGGGTCCTTTTTTACCTGCTTCATGATATCCAAGCTGTTGGTAGTAATGGTTAAGAATGAAATGACTAATTGAGTTTTGGATTAAGTAGGTCTGGTCTTTGATTAAACCATAACTAGTTTAGCAGGAATAGGGCAAATTGCTCATTTGGGTAGAGATAAGTGGTGAGCACTCTAAGCTATTGGGCATGATGGAGGGCGTGTCCTGACCATCAGTTGCTGGACAGAGGGATGGACTTGGTAAGAAGTGTCTTTGGTGCTGAGTAACTTCTTTGCAAACCTGGTAGTGACTTAGTGCTGGGTATCATTGTGCAGGCGAGGATAAACAAGCCTGGCAATAGCCACTCACTGAGTTTTGAGCCAGGGTGGATTTGCCAGAACAAATCTCTCAGTCCATCCTAAATTAAATATTAGTATAATTAATTGATGACATAGATCAGCAGATGAAGCTCTTCTGTCAGGAGATGGTTTGCAATGTGGTCTATATTGAAGAAAAAGAGAAATGGTCTACATTGATGAAAAGGAGAAATGGATTATTGTTTTATTTTTATTAATGATATAAAAGTATATGTAAAAGTTAATAAAATTAAGTTAGAAAAGATGGGAAATCAAGCACCTTCTCAATAAACAGTTTGAAAATCTTTGTAAGAAGATTAATCTTGTGGATTCTGTACATTACTCCCTGAGAAGGGCTGTTGGAAAAGACAATGTCTGGTTTACAAAGAAAAGAAGAATACCTTAAGGGGACAGTAAGAAGACAATTAGGATAGTGAGGACAGCACCTTCTCTCTCCTGTTAAGTGTCATCCCTTGTCTGTCTCCAGAAGGCTACTCTTAGGGCAATTTCCTCCTCCTCAGAAGTGTCACATTCAGTCTTCTCTTTCTGTCAGCTAGAGATGTAGTTAGGATCCTGTCTCTCCTCTTCCCTACCAAGTATGTTAGTTCCTAGGTAAACCTTTATTTACTCTTTAATCAGGTTATGCACCATTGCTATGTTAATTACTCTGCCAAAACTACTAACTAGAGGAAATGGATGGCTAGATGATGAAAGCTGACAGAATTATCTATAAGCATCATATTACTCTCAGTAGTGATTGATTTGTTTTGGTTTTAGAGTGTATTTAGTCTGAAGAAACTATAGTGAAATAATATAGTTTATCAAGTATCTCCTTGAGGTGTAATGATAAGCTAAAAGATAAGGAGTTTCCAAAAGAGCCCAGGGACATCACAGGTGAGTTAGACAAATTCCTGGGGAACAGGCCTGTCAATAGCTATCAGCTATGATAGCTAAATGTGACACCTACATATTCATATGCTTTATGCTACCAGAGACTGGAGATTTAAAAAGAAAAAAAAAAAAGAATACCATCTTGATACCCTTGTGACCATTTTGGAGGTGTATGGCCATTTTTTGAAAATGAATTCTGAATAAGATGGTCTAAATTTGCATAAATGTCAAGCCTGTTGTATATACGATTGTACTCCCTTTTGTATATATTACTATAGAATAATAAAAGATTGCTCATGTACCGTTAAACTTATACTATCCACAACAGCTATAGACTCAGAAACCTAAACTGTATGTATATTTCCAGACTCAATGATTTTATGTAATTTCACTGTAACATGCAAGGTACTTTCTATGTCCAAAGAGGAGGGAGTGAAGACAGTATTGCATCTTTCAGCTGTATTTACACAAATTATTTCCTGTTTTGTATCTTCCATATTAACTAAAATTTTCTCCCATCATTTTTGGTATTTTGATTTTGTTCTCTAAAAAACAGCAATCTAGAGATTATTGTATCCTTTGTATGACCACTTAAATCTAATTAAGCATTCGCTCTTAATTAACTCCATTTTAATTGACCAATTCACTTTCTCTGGAAAAGAACCAAAATGTTTATTTAGATTATACGTAGATATTTTCTGCCTTTGGATGAATAATCAGTGAAGCTAGACATAGACAGCAAATTTCCATTTAAATGTATTTCAACAAGTTATTTTAGCTAATACATTAACATTGTCATTATGATGATGCATCTATCATTATTCTTGCACATTCTTAATCTTGCAAAAGACATCAGGAAATGGTGACAGAAGTCCTGTATTCACTATATACCTGTTCATTACTTTGTCAACTTGCATAAATCAGAAGCAAGAATAGCTGTGTAGGTCTTGCTACCGGTTGGCCTCAGACACATGTTTGATGCACATCTTTCCTGCAGTACTGTCCAAACTTCATAGTATACTTTTAAGGAGTCGGGTTGGAGCTCCTCTAGCCAACTTCACTGTCACCACAGCCACAGGACATATGCAGAGAATTTACTTCACTGAATACCAAAAGGACCAATTCAGATGACCATGCTGCTGAGGGAAAGGGGGCGTCATTCCTCCATTTTCCCAAGACAAAATAGCCACATGGCCATTATTTACCTCTTTTCAGTCACTGAATACTGCAAGTACACTCAGCTCTGTAAGTGCATCCCAGTAATGGGGGAAAAACACATACTAAGATGGAGTCCCTCCTTACCACAGTACTACAGTCCTGAACTCAATCACATATTGTGGTGCTTGGAGAAGTAAGTTCCCTGCAGCTTCTATACAGCTACAGAGAAAGATAGTAGGATTCAGGGAGCCCTGACCCAACTTGTCTTCATGCATACAAACACTCTCATTACTTCTCCTATGGCAACAGGAATATAATATTGGATGGTTTGAAAGCTGGTTTTTATACAAGTTCCTTATATGGGACTATTTTCTTCCCTTGGCGGTTCTGCAGGGCAAATATAATAGAGTATCATATAGATGCTAATATGATGAAATGAAAACTATTGAACATATGATTATGGTGTACCTGATATCTAATGAGTTGAGGGCTAATTTGGTCACCCCTTTACTTAAAAATATGGAATTGCTGAGTGTGCAAGCCCAGGTGTCATGGATGCTATTGGATACAAATGATCATGTCACCCTCTCTGTGGCAAAATTCATAGGCACAATAATTAAGTACAAGAAAAATAATACCAAGCAATGCCAGTTTGGTGTAGTGGTTAAGTGTGCGGACTCTTATCTGGGAGAACCGAGTTTGATTCCCCACTCCTCCACTTGCACCTGCTAGCATGGCCTTGGGTCAGCCATAGCTCTGGCAGAGGTTGTCCTTGAAAGGGCAGCTGCTGTGAGAGCCCTCTCCAGCCCCACCCACCTCACAGGGTGTCTGTTGTGGGGGAGGAAGGTAAAGGAGATTGTGAGCCACTCTGAGACTCTTCGGAGTGGAGGGCGGGATATAAATCCAATATCTTCTTCTTCTTCTTTAAAAATAATTTTTGATTCTAATTTCTGCTTAAGGCAATAGCTATATAAGCAGTAATAGATAGATGATAGAAAGATGGAGGATCTCTCTCTCCCTCCACATTATCTATACCATTTTCACCGTACTTCTTACCCCATGTTAGTGGTAAGTGCAATTCACATCTGATGCTTTGAGATTGTGTCACTCATTCCACAAGAGGGCTGTTGCCTCAGGATCCAACCCACACCATGTATTCTGCAATTAATTTGAAAAGGGGTCAAGCTGCCTCTCATCATGCACTACGTCAGTGGCGTGGCCTTTTTTTAAAAAAAAGATTGAGCATGGTCAATTATGAGCTAAGCAAGGTTATCAGAGGGGGAGATTAAAAGCACCATAGAACACCAGTGGGGGAGAGAAATTTATAACTGTAGAAAGTGTTGCTATCTGAATAAATATCCATGTATAAACAAGGCACCAAGATTGAAGGCTCTCTAGAGGGTTCATTTTAAAATGAGGAACTAGCGAGAGGCAGACATAGAGTAGCAACTAGAGTGTTGGCATTTCATAAGAGTATAGGCATCATGGCCAAGAAGATGGAGTCCACACTCTCCCTTGGGGCCTCAGGTGTCCAAGCTGTGCCTGGCACCCTCACCCCACAGCTGCTACAAGGCAGTCAACTTGGAGGCACTGCTGTGGGAAGGCATGCATTGTAAAAAAATGAAATGCATGTTGCTGCATTGTAATGGTCAAAATTCTGTTCTAACATAATCATTATTATGTTTTTAAAAATGGGGGAGGGGGGCTTGAGGGCCAGCTGGATAGTTCAGAGAGTCTGGTATTTTTTGTTGTCTTCCCAAATGAGCATCTGCAGTATTTTGTGAAGTACTTAAATGACCATTCAGAAAAAAACAAGATGGGTGGCCATGTTGGTCTGTCTATTGCAGTAGAGAAGAGTAAGAGTCCTGTAGCACTTTAATGACTAACAAAATTTGTGGTAGGCTATGATTTTTCATGAATCACTGCTAACTTTTTCAAAAAAGAATTGTTCTTTTGCTGCTTTTTAAAAACAATGTCCATTTAAAGCAAAACTTTCTCCCCCTTTTGATGTTCAAACTAAAGACCTTTTGATTATGAGGCTGATGCACTGCTTACTGTGCTAAAGAGGCTTCAGTACATGAAGTCTATAACTTTCCTATGTAAACCAGGCACCAAGTGTCTTCCCCACACCCTACCCTTCCTTGGCTTTTTAAATATCTAATACTTCTTCTTTCAAAACCAGGGCATGCATCACCTGTATCTACTTTTTAAAAAATATTAAGAAACTTTATTTAGGAGTTTGGATTTACACCCATGTGGTTACTGCAGCCTGTTGTTTTGAAGAAGAAGAAGAATGTCTACAAATGGAATTATATAAGCAGGCCTGTCATGAACTCTGGAAAAGACTGCTGGAGGAAGTTTACAAGAAATCAGATGTAGATGCTGAGTGCATGTTTACTTACCTCTGCGAAGTGTGAATTTCAATGAGCTGTAAAATTCTTTTATGACTCTCTTCTGAAGTAGAGCTTCCTCTGAAAATATAGCTGTTTGTCACCTATGGTCGTTCTTTTGATCCATTATCCTGGATGCCAAGGAAACATTGGTTTTGATATCAGGAACTCCTTTGCATATTACGCCACATACCTCTGATGTAGCCAGTCCTCCAAGAGTTTACAGGGCTCTTAGTACAGGGTCAACTGCAAGCTCCAGGAGGATTGGCTACATCAGGGGTGTGTGGCCTAATATGCAAAGGAGTTTCTGCTACAATAAAAGCCCTGTCAGTCACCAATCTGGCCAGGATGTGCCCCACTGTAACATATGGTGAGGCCTGGGAAACCTTACAATATCTGTGATCTGCCCCCAAAACCCTGTCCAAATGAGGGTATAAAACATGTGGATCTTCTCCAATTCTGTGTGACTTTAAAGATATCTACAGAGTTCATCCTCAGGCATATGGCTTGAGTCCCGCCCCCCCCCCCCCCTTATAGTACACTGGCCATTCAAATATTCTCTTCATGGATTCACCACATCCGATGGTAACAATGCCCTAACATTCCTAGATGTCTCTGAACTCATCCCTTTTTCCTGTAGTCTTGATTGAATGTAGTATGTGATTGCTATTTCTCTCTCGCTGTGTTTATCAATAGTTTTCAATAAAGCAACCATTTTCTTTTAAATTGGGTTTCAGTTATAGCGAATTGTCCTCTTGCAACAGACTTGGTATATATAGGTCAACAAGACCTCATTTACTTGCCCATTCTGCCAGCTCTATCTCTTAAGCTAATTTCCCCATCCAGTTGAGAGATGCAATCTGGGTAACACAGGATTCTGAAATTGTTTAGAACAGTGAAATGAGGAAGGTATCCAGATGGAGGAGACAGTCTTAGGGTCACTGATGAAGTGTGGCTTTGGTGGTGACTCTCAAGTAGTCCACCTTACATTAACAAGAAGAGAGAAAACATTTATTTGAGACATATTAATGTTGGAAAGTTTCTTTTCTTGGCCACTACTAATAGTGCAGGCTTATTTAATGGCTGAAGACATACAAATATATGAATGAAAGACCTTGAATAAAACATTGATGTATGGTCGGATACTGGGAGACGCATAGCTTATTCCAGAGAGACTGTGCTTTATATCTGTTGCAATGAAATTAACCATTATCCTTTTTATCTATTGGCTTCTCTTGTCTTTTGTTGCGATGATACCCAGAAACTGTTTACTTATTTGATGCAAAGACACAAAAATAAAAGAAGATGGAGGAAGGAAGAAATATGAGCCAGAATGGTCAAATATTTGAAGGTCTCCAGCAGTTTAAGGACAGTAAATGAACACGTACGTGCAAACACAGAGACAGACACCCATGTCCATAGCAATTGTTATCTGCAGAAACAGTTTTGAGTTTTTATCATTTTACTAAATTTCAGCTTCCTTGGGAATAAAACTGCTGTGATATCTCACAATGTATGTATGCGCAATACATAGCCTCTCCTCTCCCGGTGTAGTGAATGCCGCGTGGTCACCGTCTGGCTATGCCTGGCAGATGGTCACTGCAATGGCCTCTCCTGCATTACTGCATCCGCAGCAAAACCTTCTCGCTGGTCCCCCCCGTTTTTCACAGAGATTGCTACATCATGGTGCGACCGAATTGTCCGGCGGTATAACTGGATGGGCAGGCTGGGCCCACCAACCTTGCCAGCCTAAGAGAAGGAAAACTCTAACATAAACCCGGGCAGATAGAGCTCGTTAATGTAACACCTACCACATGGAGGACTCGCTGCCGGCGTCCCAGCTTACTGGGCCATGGCAGATGACCCCCAGGTGAATGGGTGGAGCCAGTACCGCGCACACTGGGCTTCACCTAAAAAATTCCTCTGCGCAGGCCTGAAGGGCATATCCACATACACAACCCACAACACATCAAGTCCTGCAGCGATGGGCAAGGGGCGAAACGGCAGGTGGAAGGTGCCACTGGAAGCCGCAGTCCCGATCCTGCATGTAGGCGGTTCAGGGTATTGGTCGCCTGATGCTACCGGAGATGAAAGCATTTTTCGGCAGCACCCTGAACGACCAAGCAGCCTTATCTAGGGACAGCACTGCTTGCTCCACATGGAGAGGGGCCTAGAAAAGGTGGCCTAAACAAAGCTCGTCTCCTCCACCCCAGTTGGCTAGCCGTGGTCAACGGGCATCCTTACTTGCGGTCAAAAAATAACAACAAAGAAAAGACATGCACCTGCCTCACAAAGTGTGCAAAGACTAAAGCTTGCGTGTTGGAACATCAGAACCATGCTTGACACAGTAGACAGTGGTTGCCCTGAACGACGCTCTGCTCTAGTTGCCCACGAACTTCTCAGGCTGAATATCGACATAGCAGCTCTCAGTGAGGTCCGTTTCCCTGAGGAAGGTAGTCTTCAAGAACACGGTGCTGGCTATACCCTCTACTGGTCGGGTAAGTCAAAGGCTGAGAGCCGCCTTTCTGGCGTTGGCTTCATGGTCAGGAACTCCATTGCCTCCAAACTCGAAAACCTGCCAACAGGTCACTCAGATCACATCATGTCCATGCACCTCCCACTTCAAAACAAGCAGCATGCAACACTCTTCAGTGTGTATGCCCCAACCCTTCAAGCAGATCCTGCAGAAAAGAACAAGTTCTATGCTGATCTACACAACCTCGTGTGGAAGACCCCTACAGAGGACAAGGTGATCATCCTTGGCGACTTCAATGCCAGAGTAGGTAAAGACTCGGAAGCCTGGAAAGGAGTACTTGGCAAACACGGCATTGGCAACTGCAATGACAACGGGCGCCTCCTGCTAGAATTCTGCATGGAGCACCAGCTCACCATCACCAACACTATCTTCCAGCAGAAGAACAGTCTGAAGACAACCTGGATGCACCCACGGTCCAAGCACTGGCACCTTATCGACTACATTCTGGTGCGCCAGAGAGACCTTCGAGATGTCTTACACACCCGAGTAATGCCCAGTGCAGAATGTCATACAGATCATCGTCTTGTACACTGCAATCTCCGTCTTCACTTTAAACCCACACCCAGGAGAGGAGGTATCCCTCGGAGGAAGTTTCAGGTTGGCAGTCTCCAGTCAGCTGAAGTTAAAGCGGCCTTCCAGGCAAAACTCCAGTCAAGAATTGAGGATCCCAGTTGCCCCACAGACCCTTCTCCAGAAGCACTCTGGGAACACCTAAAAACTACCATCCTGCAGATCTCTGAAGAAGTCCTCGGGTTCTCCACAAGGAAGAACAAGGACTGGTTTGATGAGAACAATCAAGAGATCCAAGATTTACTGGCGAAAAAGAGATCTGCCTAACAAGCACATCTTGCTCAGCCCTCCTGTCCTGGGAAAAAAGCAACCTTTCGCGCTGTATGTAGCAACCTCCAGTGCAAGCTTCAAGACATTCAGAACGAGTGGTGGACCAAGCTTGCTGAGAGAACCCAGCTGTGTGCAGACACTGGTGATTTAAGAGGGTTCTACGAAGCCCTGAAGGAAGTATTTGGTCCATCATATCAGACTCAGAGTCCCTTGCGTAGTGCAGACGGCCAAGTGCTCCTCACAGACAAGGCATCCATATTGAACCGGGGGTCAGAGTATTTTCAGGTTCTCTTCAGTGCCAACTGCGTAGTTCAAGATTCAGCAATTCACCTCACCCCACTTCAACCAGTGAAAACAGAGTTGGATGAGATCCCCACTCTAGAAGAGACTTTTAAAGCCATCAAGCAACTGAAAAGTGGCAAGGCAGCGGGAGTTGATGGAATTCCACCAGAGATCTGGAAGCATGGGGACACAGTACTACATAGCTCACTTCACAAAGTACTTGTCACCTGCTGGGAACAAGGCAAATTACCACAGGACTTTCGCGATGCAATCATCATCACCCTATACAAGAACAAAGGGGAAAAGTCAGACTGCTCCAACTATCGGGGGATAACCCTGCTCTCCATCGCAGGCAAAATCCTTGCCAGAATACTCCTGAACAGACTGGTGCCCGCCATTGCAGAAGAACTCCTCCCAGAGAGCCAGTGCGGCTTCAGAGCTAACAGGAGCACCACCGACATGGTATTTGTTCTCAGGCAGCTCCAAGAGAAATGCAGGGAACAGGCTCTGTATGTGACTTTTGTCGACCTTACCAAAGCTTTTGATACCGTTAGCAGGAAAGGCCAGTGGCAAATCTTGGAACGTTTAGGATGTCCCCCAAGGTTCCTCAGCATGATCATCCAGCTACACGAAGACCAGCGAGGCCAAGTCAGACACTGCAACGACCTCTCGGAGCCCTTCCCAATAGGCACTGGTGTAAAGCAAGGCTGCGTTCTCGCGCCAACTCTCTTTACGATCTTCTTTAGCATGATGCTTCAAAGATCCGCAGTAGATCTAGATGATGACGATGGTGTCTACATCCGCTATCGCACCGATGGCAGCCTGTTCAACCTGAGGCGACTAAAGGCCCACTCCAAGACAATGGGAAAACTCATCCGAGAGCTACTGTTTGCTGATGATGCTGCACTCGTCTCCCACTCGGTATCAGCTCTGCAGCATATGACGTCCTGCTTTGCAAAGTCTGCCAAGCTATTCGGCCTAGAAGTTAGTCTGAAGGAGACAGAAGTTCTCCACCAGCCTGCACCCCCAGAAGATTATCACCCTCCCTGCATCCCTGTGGGTGAATCAGTTCTGAAGACAGTCCAGCAGTTCAGCTACCTAGGGTGCATCATCTCCTCAGATGCTAAGATCGACAAGGAGATCGACAACAGGCTGGCAAAGGCAAACCGTGCCTTTGGCCGACTGCACAAAAGAGTGTGGAGCAACAAGCATCTGAAAAAAGGCACAAAGATCAATGTTTACAAAGCGGTTGTGATAACAACCCTCATCTACGGCTCCGAATCGTGGGTTTTATACTGTCATCACCTGCGACTCCTTGAGCGCTTTCATCAGCGCTGCCTTCGCACCATCCTCAACATCCACTGGAGTGACTTTGTGACCAACACTGAAGTTCTCAAGCGGGCGGAGGTTACCAGCATCGAGGCACTGCTGTTGAAGACGCAGCTGCGCTGGGCAGGGCATATTTCTAGGATGGAAAACCATCGCCTTCCCAAGATTGCCCTGTATGGCGAACTCTCCACCGGCCATCGAAATAGAGGGGCACCAAAGAAGAGGTTCAAAGACTCCTTGAAGATATCCCTTGGCACCTGTCGCATCAACCATCACCAGTGTTCTGACCTAGCCTCAGATCGCAAAGCATGGAGGCACACCATCCGCCAGGCTGTCTCTTCTTTTGAGAACGCACGCATAGCTGGTCTTGAGGACAAAAGGAGATTGAGGAAGAATCTCACTGCTACAGCACCAACCCTAAATCAGACTTTTCCCTGCAGCCACTGTGGCCGGACCTGCCTGTCCCGCATTGGTCTTGTCAGCCACCAGCGAGCCTGCAGCAGACGTGGACTATTGCACCCTTCTTAAATCTTCATTCGCGAAGCCAAGCCGAGAGAGATATCTCATAATGAGAATGAAGAAATTATTGGATTGGTGCCATATTTGAAGTTGTTAGACAAGAAAAGACTATTGAAGTAATTGTGGACATAGATACAGTTGGGCTATAACTGTATGTGCATAAGAGCTCTTTGCTCAATCTAAAAATGTCTACAAGGAATGGAATATTTCCATGTGTTCATCATGCCACAGTGGCCACATGTTGTTCAGTCGCACAGTCGAGTCTGACTCTGTGACCCCATGGACAAAGTCACGCCAGGCCCTCTTGTCTTCCACCATCCTCCGAAGTCTGCTCAAATTCATGTTTGTTACATCAGTAACACTGTCCAGTCATCTCATCTTTTGCCATCCCCTTCTTCTTTTGCCTTCTGTCTTTCCTAGCATCATGATCTTCTGCAGGGAGTGCTCCCTTCTCATTTGGTGGCCAAAGTATTTGAGCTTCAGTTTCAGCATCTGACCTTCCAGGGAACAGTCTGGGTTGATTTCCCTTAGGACTGACTGATTTGATCTTCTTGCAGTCCAAGGGACTCTCAAGAGTCTTCTCCAGCACCAAATCTCAAAAGCATCTATTCTTCTGCGCTCGGCCTTCCTTATGGTCCAGCTCTCACAGCATACATTACTACTGGGAATACCATCGCTTTGACTATACAGACTTTTGTTGGCAGGCTGATGTCTCTACTTTTTATTATACTGCCCAGGTTCACCATAGCTGTCCTCCCAAGGAGCAAATGTCTTTTAATTTCATGGCTACAGTCACCATCTGCAGTGATCTTGGATCTCAAAAATGTGAAGTCTGTCACTACTTCCATGTCTTCCCCTTCTATTTGCCAAGGTGTGATGGGGCCAGATGCCATGATCTTAGTTTTTTTGATGTTGGGTTTCAAGCCCACTTTTGTGTTCTCCTCTTTCACCCTCAACAAGAGGTTCTTAGGTCCCCCTCACTTCCTGCCATTAGAGTAGTGTCATCTGCATATCTGAGGTTGTTAATATTTTTCCCGGCAATCTTAATTCCAGTTTGTGCTTCATCCAGGCCAGCATTCTGCATGATGTACTCTGCATATAAATTAAATAAGCAGAGTGACAATATATATCCTTGTCAAACTCCTTTTCCTATTCTAAAACAATCAGTTGTTCCATATCCCATTCTGACAGCTGCTACTTGACCCTTATACAGGTTTCTCAGGAGACATGTAAGGTGGTCTGGTACTCCCATCTCTTTATGGACTTGCCACAATTTGTTGTGATCCACACAATCAAAGGCTTTAGCATAGTCAATGAAGCAGAAATAGATGTTTTTCTGATACTCCCGTGCTTTCTCCATAATCCAGCAAGTGTTGGCAATACTGCTGAAGCCTAGTTTGTAGGATCTTTAACATGACCTTGCTGCATGTGAAATGAGTGCAATGTTGCGATAGTTTTAACATTCCTTGGCATTACCCTTCTTTGGGACTGGAATATAAACTGATCTTTTCCAATCCTGTGGCCACTGTTGTATTTTCCAAATTTGTTGACATAATGTGTGCATCACTTTAACAGCATCATCTTTTAGGACTTTGAATAGCTCAACTGGGATTCTATAATCTTCGCTCGCTTTGTTGTTAGTAATGCTTTCTAAGGCCCATTTGACTTCACACTCCAGGATGTCTGGCTCAAGGTCATCGACTTCACTGTCATAGTTGTCCAGGACATTGAGATCCTTTTTGTATAATTCTTCTGTGTATTCTTGCCACCTCTTCCTGATCTCTTTTGCTTCTGTTAGGTCCTTACCATTTTTGTCATTTATCCTGGCCATCTTTGCACAAAACGTTCCCTTGATTTCTCCAATTTTCTTTAAGAGATCTCTTGTCCTTCCCATTCTATTATTTTCCTCTATTGCTTTGCATTGTTTCTTCAGGAAGGCCTCCTTATCTCTCCTTGCTGTTCTCTGAAAATCTGCATTCAGTTGGGTGAATCGTTCTTTTTCACCTTTGCCTTTCACTTTCCTTCCTTCCTCAGCTATTTGTAAAGCATCATAAGACAGCCAGTTTGCTTTCTTGCATTTCTTTTTCTTTGGGATGGTGCTGATTGCTGCCTTCTGTACAATGTCACGAACCTTCATCCATAGTTCTTCAGGCACTCTGTCTATCAACTCTAGTTGCTTAAACCTATTCTTCACCTCCACTATATATTCATAAGGGATGTGATCAAGGTCAAACCTGAACGGCCTAATGGCTTCCCCAGTTTTCTTCAGTTTAAGCCTGAATTTTGCAATGAGTAGCTCATGAGCTGAGCCGCAGTCAGCTCCAGGTCTTGTTTTTGCTGACTGTAAGGAGCTTCTCCATCTTTACCACAGAGTATATAATCAATCTGATTTCTGTGTTACCCATCAGGTGATGTCCATGTGTAGAGTTGCCTTTTAGGTTGTTGGAAGAGGGTGTTCGCTATGACCAGCTTGTTCTCTTGACGAAACTCTATTAGCCTTTGCCCGGCTTCATTTTGTTCTCCAAGATCAAACTTGTCAGTTGTTCCAGTCATGTTTTGACTTCCTACTTTGGCATTCCAGTCCCCTATGATGAGGACATCTTCTGCTTCAGTGGTCGGGGCATAGACTTGGATTACTGTGATATTGAATGGTTTACCTTGGATACGGACTGAGATCATTTTGTCATTTTTGAGACTGTATCCCATTACTGCCTTCCTCACTCTCTTGTTAACTATAAAGGCCATACCATTTCTTCTACGGGACTCTTGCCCACAATAATAGATGTAGTGATCCTCTGAGTTAAATTCACCCATTCCCGTCCATTTTAGTTCACTGATTCCCAAGATGTTGATGTTCAGTCTTGCCATCTCTTGTTTGACCACATCTAGCTTACCTTGATTCATAGATCTTACATTCCATGTTCCGATGCAGTATTGTTCTTTGCAGCATCGGACTGTTCTTTCACCATCAGACACATTCACAGCTGAGCGTCCTTTCAGCTTTGGCCCAGCCACTTCACTCTTTCTGTGGTTACTTGAAAGCTCTTCCCCAGTAGCATATTGGGCACCTTCTGACCTGAGGGGCTCATCTTCCAGCACCATATCTTTTAGCCTTTTGTTTCTGTTCATGGGGTTTTCTTGGCAAGGATACTGGAGTGGTTTGCCCTTTCCTTCTCCAGTGGATCACATTTAGTCTGGGTTCTCAGCTGTGGCCTGTCCATCTTGGGTGGCCTTGCATGGCATAGCCCACAGCCTCATTGAAACCCGCAAGCCCTCTCACCACAACAAGGCAGCAATCCATGAGAGGGCAGTGGCCACATAGGAGAAAGAAATTTAAAAACTCTGATGGGAGTAAGGTTTTATTATAACAATTATAATTCAATAAGCATTTTAAGACAGATGCTGAACTGATGTAATTTAGTACACTTTCTGGTAATGTCAGGGGTGTGTGGCATATGCAAATGAGTTGTGCTAATGAACTCCAGCACCTCTTTTTCTACAAAATAACCTAAGTAAAATAAATTAAACTTCACTTATATTGGGATAAAATGATAAAATGTAATTCATTTTGTTTGTTTATTTTTATCTACAGCATGTAAAGAAATCCTGATACATTTTGGAAGAGATGTGCAAACTCATTTTAGCTCTCGTCAAAGTGAAGAGTAAAAAATCTGAGCAAGTAGTCACTGATAATAGTAATCCATCATAATGAACAATAATAGCTTATCAGTCATTCTAATAAAAAGTGCTTGGAAAGGTCAAAACTCTCTATATTCTGTACTCTCCCCTCATCCTTCAGCCTACTCTAGTGCATGTTACTTACCTGGGGGGGGGGGAGTCTGGTAGTGTTCAGTGAGGTTTCACTTTCAGGTTAGTGCCATCCATCTACCTGTTTTGTTTTGCTCAAAGTCTTCTGGTTAGTCAAGTCAAGATGCTGCCAGAAAGACAAGATATACTTGCTTTTATTCCCTGTCTTCCTTTCTTCATCATACATTTACTCAAAAGTAAGTCCCATTGTGTTCAAAGGTTCATCATATGTTTCTCTCACCATCACACATTGAACTCTGATGATCTGAGTGGGGTTAGGAGCCAGGAGACAAAGAAAAACTGCCTTTGATCTCTTTTCCATTTCTCTTCTGTCTCCTTTAGTTCCTTTGTGAATATTTGCAGACTGTCTCACACTTAGATAGAATCAGAAATTCTCTCTCACCAAAAGAAAAGCATGGATTTAATTGCCTTTCTCTGGCAGCCTCATTCCACTTCAACCAGACTGCTAGTCCCATGCATGTTCACAGAAGAAAGTGCTTTTGTTTTCATCGGGGATTACTTTCACCTATTTTTATTTTATTTTATTTTCTATATTAAATTTATCAACTGCCCTCCCTGGTGGAACCAGGTTTAGGGCGGTGTACAACATGGTCATATGAAACATCAATAAAACAATAACATTTAAATAAAACAATAAATAAAAATATCAATTTGATTCACTTCTTGTCTTCATTAACTTCAGATGGAGCTAAAATCCTAACAGTATCACAATCTCATGGGGAATCGGTGGGGGGTGCCAAGGCAGAACCATCGTGGTCCTCAACCAAATGCTTGTTCATTCATTCTGGGATTCCACCCACCCCCCTCAAATTGGCATGGTCAGGAATTACCTCTAGCTGTATTTAGGGGTGTCGACCAGAAAAGTAAGCTTCAATTCACTTACCTTTATTTCCCCCTTTTCTTTCTTCATTCATCCCATTAACTTAGGGATTGTAGAATCTTTTGGGCTCAAGTGCCGTGTTCTACTGGAGAAAGAACACAGCACTTGAGCCCGAAAGATTCTACAATCCCTAATGATGTTACCAGCCGTGAAAACCTGAAATCTTTGATATCATCCCATTAACGTTTACAAAGTTCCACTAAGAAAGATGTCATAGCAGATCAGAAAATGACCAATTTTTATTTACAGACAGAGTTAGTCTGTAGGTGTCAGCTCTATTATTAAATATATATGTATTTAATGACCATATCAGAGCTCAATTCCAAGCTACAAATCAACAACGTTCATCAATGTATTTTCTTTTTAGGATGAGGCCTTGGACTACATTAATCCCCATTCTGAAACTGAACAGTTTGGCTGCTATGCATTTGGTATATATTTGATAGGAGTGAATCATAGAATCATAGAGTTGGAAGGGACCTCTAGGGTCATCTAATCCAACCCCCTGCACAATGCAGGAAATTCACAAACACCTCCCCCTAAATTCACAGGATCTGTATTGCTGTCAGATGGCCATCTAGCCTCTGTTTAAAAACCTCCAAGGAAGGAGAGCCCACCACCTCCCGAGAAAGCCTGTTCCACTGAGGAATCGCTCTAATGGTCAAGAAGTTCTTCCTAATGTTGAGCCGGAAACTCTTTTGATTTAATTTCAACCCATTGGTTCTGGTCCTACCTTCTAGGGCCACAGAAAACAATTCCCCACCATCCTCTATATGACAGCCCTTCAAATACTTGAAGATGGTGATCATATCACCTCTCAGCCACCTCCTCTCCAGGCTAAACATCTCCAGCTCCTTCAACCTTTCCTCATAGGACTTGGTCTCCAGACCCCTCACCATCTTCATCGCCTTCCTCTGGATCCGTTCCAGCTTGTCTATATCCTTCTTAAAATGTGGTGCCCAAAACTGAACACAATACTCCAGATGAGGTCTTACCAGAGCAGAGTAAAACGATACCATCACACCATGTGATCTGGACACTATATTTCTGTGGGGTCTTGACTGAAATTTAGTGAAGGTCAGTAGGCTCTTTTGAAATAATCTTTTAATCTTGTATTTAGAAAGTATATACATGTAACAAAGGATTCCAATTTCCATGCAGGAGTATCATTTTCTAAGAAATAAGGGCAAAATGATCTGCAAGGATTCAAAGGACTTTTCAACAAAGGTTTTTTCAACAAATTCTCTCATAGCTGAAATGTGGGCAGCAAGTATTGGGGAAATTTCTATAATCCCACTCAGATTTAGCTCATACCCAAAGTCACTGCTTTCTTACTGACTTATTTTTGCAAGGAACTTGCTGATCCTGGGGAAGAAAGCCTTGACTTTCAGTTTGAACATGCCGCACAAATGATGGATGAGCATCAGGTGCCTAAGAGGACAGAAAATGACTTGTAAAATGCCTTAGAGGTCTGCTATTAGATTCATTTTCATACTCTGTGCACAACTGACCCCCACAGATGGTGCCTTACAGTGTTTTGTTGCACTGAGGAGCACAATATGCATCAGAGAAGAGTGAGGATGCATATTACCTACGTGTGGTACTAAGCAAAAATGTGCAAAGGTTGAAAAAGTTATTTTAGTTCAGCCAAAAGCAATAGTGAGCGCATGGATCAAACTAGGGTAGCTCAATAGTTTAAATGAACCATTTGTGATGTTGTTGATAATTGAGACTCAAAGAACAACAGTGTAATCTCCAAGATGAATATCTGTTAATAAGAAAGGAAGAAGCAAAACAGTATGCTAAGGATAGCCACAGAATGAAATCACCTCACAGTCTTACTGGAATATCTGTGTCATCATAGAAGAACATGTTTGTGACTGTAGAGTAACAACTGACTGAGCAGAGGAGGAGACTGTCAAAATTTATTTCTATATTACAAAGTGCAACTGCCTGCATTTTCAGTCAATTACAGAGCAGATACATTTTCATTTGAAAAATCTCTACAGTGCTCCCCCCCACTCCCCCAAAATTTGCTGTTTGTTACATTTTAGCTTGCTCATTTTCCAAGATATCAAAAGTTGGTTTGCCCATTTAACCCCTGTGTTGGGTTACACTGAGAGAGACTTTCACACAAATCAAAATGAACAGGTACCATTGTATATGTCAGGGGTGGCCAACAGTAGCTTTCCAGATGTTTTTTGCCTACAACTCCCATCAGCCCCAGCCAGCATGGCCAATGGCTGGGGCTGATGGGAGTTGTAGGCAAAAACCATCTGGAGAGCTACCGTTGGCCACCCCTGGTATATGTAATGTGGCAGCATTCACCATGGAACCTGATCAGCTAGTGACTGCTGACTCATTAGCACAATTCACATGCTTGAGTATTATATGTGCCCATGGATAACAAGGGAAGGTCTGGAACTGTTTATAATCAAATATATAGACTGCTTGTGCTGCTGTTGCATCTTCACAGTTGGTGGCTTTAATCAGCCAGTACTGTTTTTCATGCTGGTGCATGCTCAGAATGGACTTGATTAAATGTTAGTTCCCAAGTGACAGTGTAAGAACACCCAATTCTAATTAATATAAATGGACACAGACATTCTTGACTTTTGAGAGTAAGGCAGGATAGAGCATTAGCAATAGAAACTCTATCTCCCAGTCCAGTAAGAATGAGACAATCAAGAAAACAACATTGTTTATAAAATCAATTTTTCCCGCATGAGCACTGGGCAAAAAATAGTGAATGTCATGGCAAAGTATTTTGCTTTAGGCCTAACACCCTACACCCCTGGGTGTAGCTAGAAAAAAGAGGCAGGTTATATGTGTTTCCCTATTCCAAGGCAAGGTTGAAACATTTCTTTTTAAATAGACCCCTGATTTACACATGCAGCAAAATGAGGCAGTAGAATTTTAAGGTGAAAAAGTGGATTATGTCACTTCAGTCTGCAGAGGGAAGATTTTTATTTTTAATACTTCTCATGTGAAGTTATTTGCAAATAACATCAGAGAGAAAAGATTCATCCTACTCCTTTGTATGCTGTGTCAGCTTTCAATTTACAAGCAATTATCTGTCTGTCTATCTGTCTGTCTATCTATCTATCTATCTATCTATCTATCTGTCTGTCTGTCTGTCTGTCTGTCTGTCAAAAACTAGTACCTCACTTTTAGTTTGAAGTTTCATTACATCAGTTCTATGGTAGTGTGAAGTGCCATCAAGTTACAAGCTGCCTTATGGTGACCCCATAAGGTTTTCAAGGCAAGAGAGGTTCAGAGGTAGTTTGCAATTGCCTGCCTCCAAATCACCCAGCCCTTGTAGTCCTTGGAGGTCTCCCATCCAAATACTAGCCAAGGCCAAGGCTGGTCCTAGGGTGCATAGCACCCCAGGCAGCCTTCCACCCACCTACTGCCCCTCCACAGTGCTGCGCCCCGCCACCTGCCTGCCAAAGTAGGGCAGGGAGGGCATCCGGAAAGGGACTTGGAAGTGAAGGTGTGCATCTGCTGGCTTCGCTCTGCTTCTCTTCTGATTGGAAAGGGGGCAGAGCGAAGCCAGCCGTTGTGCAGTAGCTGGTCGACTTGCTTCACCTCCCTTCAGCTGGTGCGCAACTTCTGGCTTTGCTACACCTCCCTTCCAATCAGAAGGGAGGTTGAGTGAAGCCAGTGGCTACGCAGTGGGCCAGTGCACAACTGCTGACTTAATTCCACCTTCCTTCCAATCAGAAGTGAGACAAAGCAAGGCAACCGGTCGGTCGGTCGGAGCTGGCTTTGTTCCACCTCCCTTCCAATCAGAAGGGAAGTGAAGCAAAGTGTGCAGTGGCCCACTTCTGATTGGAAGGGAGGTGAAGCAAAGATAGTCAGCTGCTGTGCAACCAGGGTATTTGCCTAGGGCACTAGGGGGGGAGTGCTCAATTGGATGCCCCCTCCGGCCTGGTGCTTTAGGTAAATGCCTAATTTGCCTAGTGGAAGGGCCGGTCATGACCAGGGCTCATCCTGTTTAGCTTCCAAGATCTGACGAGATTTGGCTAGCCTGGACTATCCAGGTTACAGCCCTCAGCAATCTGCTGTCACCTTAAGACCCCTTTTGCTACATACATAGAGTAGACATTAATCATGTAGACAGCAAGCATAAAGCAAAGAAGCCTTCTTTTTAGTTACCAAGCACCTTTGTGTCCATATCCAAAATATTTAAACTATGTTAGAATTATAGACTGCTTGTTTACACTGTGAAAAAAACTTTGCATTATCTTGGGTAACTTGTTGGCAGAATTCCATCTGATGCAAACCAAAATCTACACAGTAAACTAAGTTCTGTAGCAGATTTTTTTTTTGGTCTCTTTTGTCTCAAGTCCCTGTTGCAGAAGCAGCTGGAAAACTCCAGGAAATTCATCCAAGCATTAGGTTGGCTTTTGTACTCCTGTGGCAATTTTCTGTGCTACAAAAGTATCTGGGGGTTTCTGTCTACCTAATCACTTCTGCTTTTGTCTTGGCTTGCTTGCCACAGTGATGTTACAGCAAAATAAAATGGTCACAGAGTCTTTCATGTTTCTCCCTCCTGCAGGTCATGCATCTGTAAAGGTCAGTGTTCCACTGGATTTCCACTTGCCTCCAAAAATAGAGTGGATGCATCATAATTGTAGCTGTCTGGGTGTTCAAAGTCCTTTAACAATATGAACTTTTCCCCATCTCTGTATAAATGTTTTATATATCTATAGCAGTCTCAGTTTTCTCAATTTCAGCCAACATTTTTCTTTGTTTCTTCCTGTGAAGGCAATTGAAATAATATTTTTATACTAGTGGGGCCAGTTCAGAAGCCCACTCACTGTGTTAAATCAATCTTTTTTAAAATTTCTTCTCTGGAAAATTTTGGAAAACCTTCTGGAGCTTTTTCAGATGTTTCATCTTGAACATGAAAAGTGTCAATTGCCTAGTCTCTGTGACATTACTATCTCTAGGAATGAGAAGAACTCTGCCAGAAATCTAGGCAGAAAACACAGATTACAGAGGGGCAGCAAAATTTATGGAGTAGTAATAGGATCTGCCACTTCTGGTATATCCTGGAACTATTTTAAAAACAAAAAGATAACTTTCCTGTGAAGTGAAAAGGAAGATTTTTGCTTCTCACTTAGGAGCAAGCAAAGTAGGGTTTAATGCAGATGACTTCACATTCTAAAGAGATCCAACCCAAAGACTGTTTTCTTTATTCCTCATCGGATCACAGAGTTACTAAATTGTATGGTATTTCTCTCTCATCTGGATGCCCATCAGATGCAGTGTGGAAAGTTTTGTTTGTTTTCCATATCTTTTTCTGGATCGGATACTTTTTATCCTGGTATGTGGAATAAATCCCAAACCTCCAGAGAGAAGGACTATGATGTATCAAGGGACTAGTAAGAACATTGCTTCCTTGCTGTGCAGTGAATTACAGAAGCCATTTTGTTCTCCAATGCACCTAGAGTATTGACAGAGCATGATGATTTTATCCAGCTTTCTGTCAAAGTGCCATGGCGTGGAACCAAGTGACTCAACTGTTCTCTGACAGTTATATACACATACATCCAATCCTTAGAGAATGTTTTCCCTCCAAGTTTTTTTTTTTTAAGCAGACTGGTTGAAATTATAAATGAGCAAATGTATATGAGGCATTTTTTTTCAAGATAGGTAGCCATGTTGGTCTGTCTATAGCAGTAGGAAAGAGCAAGAGTCCAGTAGCGCCTTAATGATTAACAAAATTTGTGGCACGGTGTGAGCTTTCATGAGTCATTATTCACTGACTCATGAAAGCTCATACCCTGCTACATTTTTTTTTTTTTAATGTGGAAATTCAGGGCAAGACCTGTGGTTAAACCAGTTTTTGGCTTTCTGGTTCCTCCTTCCTTTTGTTAACTGTTGTCAATTTCCATTATGCCCCCCCCCCCCCGTCTTCTCATTTAAATATGGGCTAGTAGTCCATTCAGATCACTGCACTGCGTTTTACTGCAATTGAAGATGCTATGAAGATTATAGCTAGTGCAAAATCCTGCAACATCACCTTGCAGGTCAAATTTTTTAGACAACACATTACATGGGGCTTCCCAGATTCTAAAGTAACCAGTGACTGATATTTAACTTAAAACAGAGAGTCATATCTGTTCAGTGTAGCATTTTTTACTAAATGGCATCTGTACTTCACAAACTTAAAACCACGACCTCATTAATGACAGTAATAATGTTTCACCCAGTTCCCTGGTATGTAACTGAGATGCCCCTAAATGCTTTGAGGATGTCAATAATGTAGAAGTGGAAATGTGTTTTCCTGAATTCCTGCCAAAGGGAAAAAAGAGCATCTGTGAAATGCTCAGGTTTTCAGTTAGTGGAAGGAGGGCAAAGAAGTTGGTACTGAGCTTTACATTTAACTAAAATTCAGACTGTGGAATTTCTTTGTAATTTCTAGGAATGTGCAGAAACTTTGGCCACATAAAATCTTTAAAATAGATTTTTAATTCATCCCCCCCCCCCCAATCCCCTGCAATCTCTCTCTACAGCTCTGATTGTCTTCTTGTGGGTATAGGAAAAGCCTTAAGCTTCTTAGTAGACAAATGAAACCTCAGAGGATGAAATAGCTTATGCAAACAGGGACCATGGCTTATTATGCAAACAGGGACTCACTGGAAAATTTCTGTTGACACTGATTCCTTACTCCAACTGCAGACCTCTCAGTCCCCTCTCATTTGGTCCTTGGGCCCATGTCTTCCAGATTATAATATGATGGAAGGCTTAAAGATAGCGGCTAAACGTAAAAACTGTGTTGTAATAGGTGATTTTAACTACCCGCAGATTGATTGGGTCAATATGTGTTCTGGTCGAGAGAAAGAGATTGAGTTTCTTGATGCTCTCAATGACTGTGCTATGGAGCAGATGGTCTCAGAACCTACCAGGGGTGGGGCGATCCTGGATTTGGTCCTAAGTAATGCCCAAGACTTGGTGAGAGATGTAAAAGTGATTGCGCCGCTTGGGAGCAGTGACCATAATGTTATTGATTTCACCGTTTGTATAAATAGGGAGTTGTCCAAAAAGACCACCACAACCACGTTTAACTTTAAAAGGGGTAAATACACTGAGATGAGGAGGCATGTGAGGAAGAAACTGAAAGGAAAGGTACATACAGTCAAAACCCTTGGGGAAGCTTGGATGCTATTTAAAACTATAATCCTAGAAGCTCAGATAAAATACATACCACAAGTTAGGAAAGGCACAAACAGGCATAAGAAAAGGCCTGCGTGGTTAACAAACAAAGTAATGGAAGCTGTAAAAGGTAAGAAGGACTCCTTTAAGCGGTGGAAAACCAGTCCAAGTGAGATTAGTAAAAGGGAACACAGGCTGTGGCAAATCAAATGCAAGACTGTGATCAGGCAGGCAAAAAGGGACTATGAGGAGCATATTGCAAAAAACATAAAGACCAACAATAAAACTTTCTTCAAATATATTAGAAGTAGGAAACCAGCCAGGGAGGCAGTGGGGCCCTTGGATGACCATGGGATAAAAGGATTACTGAAGGAGGATAGGGAAATGGCTGAGAAGCTAAATGAATTTTTTGCCTCCGTCTTCACTGTAGAAGACGAGAACTTTTTGCCCGCCCCAGAACCACTAATTTTGGAAGGGGTGTTGAAAGACCTGAGTCAGATTGAGGTGACAAATGAGGAGGTCCTACAACTGATAGACAAATTAAAAACTAATAAGTCACCGGGTCCGGATGGCATACATCCGAGAGTTCTGAAGGAACTCAAAGTTGAACTTGTGGATCTTCTAACAAAAATCTGTAATCTTTCATTGAAATCTGCCTCCATTCCTGAGGACTGGAAGGTAGCAAATGTCACCCCCATCTTTAAAAAAGGTTCCAGAGGAGATCCGGGAAATTACAGGCCAGTCAGTCTGACTTCAATACCGGGAAAGTTGGTAGAAACCATTATCAAGGACAGAATGAGTAGGCACATTGATGAACACGGGTTATTGAGGAAGACTCAGCATGGGTTCTGCAAGGGAAGATCTTGCCTCACTAACCTGTTGCATTTCTTTGAGGGGGTGAACAAACATGTGGACAAAGGAGACCCGATAGATGTTGTTTACCTTGACTTCCAGAAAGCTTTTGATAAAGTTCCTCATCAAAGGCTCCTTAGAAAGCTTGAGAATCATGGAGTAAAAGGACAGGTCCTCTTGTGGATCAAAAACTGGCTGAGTAATAGGAAGCAGAGAGTGAGTATAAATGGGCAGTCTTCGCAGTGGAGGACGGTAAGCAGTGGGGTGCCACAGGGCTCGGTACTGGGTCCCATGCTCTTTAACTTGTTCATAAATGATTTAGAGTTGGGAGTGAGCAGTGAAGTGGCCAAGTTTGCGGATGACACTAAATTGTTCAGGGTGGTGAGAACCAGAGAGGATTGTGAGGAACTCCAAAGGGATCTGTTGAGGCTGGGTGAGTGGGCGTCAACGTGGCAGATGCGGTTCAATGTGGCCAAGTGCAAAGTAATGCACATTGGGGCTAAGAATCCCAGCTACAAATACAAGTTGATGGGGTGTGAACTGGCAGAGACTGATCAAGAGAGAGATCTTGGGGTCATGATAGATAACTCACTGAAAGTGTCAAGACAGTGTGCGTTTGCAATAAAAAAGGCCAATGCCATGCTGGGAATTATTAGGAAGGGAATTGAAAACAAATCAGCCAGTATCATAATGCCCCTGTATAAATCGATGGTGCGGTCTCATTTGGAGTACTGTGTGCAGTTCTGGTCGCCGCACCTCAAAAAGGATATTATAGCTTTAGAGAAGGTGCAGAGAAGGGCAACTAGAATGATTAAAGGGCTGGAGCACTTTCCCTATGAAGAAAGGTTGAAACGCTTGGGACTCTTTAGCTTGGAGAAACGTCGACTGCGGAGTGACATGATAGAGGTTTACAAGATAATGCATGGAATGGAGAAAGTAGAGAAAGAAGTACTTTTCTCCCTTTCTCACAATACAAGAACTCGTGGGCATTCGATGAAATTGCTGAGCAGACAGGTTAAAACGGATAAAAGGAAGTACTTCTTCACCCAAAGGGTGATTAACATGTGGAATTCACTGCCACAGGAGGTGGTGGCGGCCACAAGTATAGCCACCTTCAAGAGGGGTTTAGATAAAAATATGGAGCAGAGGTCCATCAGTGGCTATTAGCCACAGTGTATGTGTGTATATAACATTTTTTGCCACTGTGTGACACAGAGTGTTGGACTTGATGGGCCGTTGGCCTGATCCAACATGGCTTCTCTTATGTTCTTATGTTCAGGAAGCATTTTGAAATGCAACAGAGGAAGAAGTGAGGCATCATGCCCTGCAGATGAAATTCTCTTCCATCTACCCAGGCTTTTTTTTTTTTTTTTTGTAGAAAATGCCCAGCAGGAACTCATTTGTGTATTATGCCACACACCCTTGTTGGAACTCAGTCCTAAAATGGCTGACTGACTCCATCTTAGTAATAGTAAATGTTGTTTCTGCAATGTCATGCTGAGTCATGCTGCATCATGGCCCAGCTGTTACCTGTTACTGAGGTAAGGTGGAATGACCTCACCTGTAATTAGGCTTTGTGCTGACTCACAGAGCTGATGCAACCTCTGGTGAGCTTGCATGATTGGTACGTGTATTTAAGGAAGCTCAGTGAGCTTGCTCTGTCTGCCTGTAAGGATTGTGGGTACTGTGAGACTCACCGTCCGGGTGGCAGCAAACACTGCTGGTGTTGGATCCTATGCTACTGTGCTTGGATCGTGCTGTGTATACTTACTGGTGTATACTGTTATCTACTGGAGTGTGTACTGATTACTGTGTATGACATTGGCCTGGCAATGACTCTGAATATTGGATACTGTCCTGGTAAATATAGTCTACCATTGCATACAGTTGTCTATTAATTCCTGTGTTTGCCTGTCCCTCTCCTTCAGAGTCTTCTGCTGCGTGCAAATTCTCTAACAACCCTGACATCACCATTGCTTCACACAGGGCTTTTGTTGTATAAAAAGCCCAACATGAACTTATTTGCATATTAGGCCACACCTCCTGATGCCAAGCCAGCCGGAACTGCTTTTCTGTGCATTCTTGCTCAAAAAAATCCCTGCTTCCACCTGTGGAAATTAGCAAAGAACACAGTCCATGTTTGCAAGAAAAACTGGCAGCCCTCTACACTCACTGAGGTTGTATAATTATTAGCTGAAATCTGGGCTTTTTTGTAGAAAAAGCCCAGCAGGAACTTATTTGCATGTTAGGCCACACCCTGATGCCAAGCTAGCTGGAACTGCATTGCTGTGCATTCCTGTTAAAAAAAAAAAAAAAGCCCTGGCTGAAATTCAGCTTCCTTGTAGTTTGAGATCTGTCTTTAACATCCACACACACCCCTTCACAAAAAGAAAGATTCTGAGCTTTCTTAGAGAGGAGCCATGCCAGAGACTAAACTATCTGCCAAGCAAGCATAAGCATCAAGCAAATCTAATAAGCTTGCTTCTCCCCATAGCACTTTACACTCAGAACTGCCTGCCCATCCATCATTGTATTTTGACAAAGTGGTAATAGGGCCAAGCAAGAAATGCTGATGCTTCTAGATTGGTCAAGAAATGTTTCTATTTTGTCTGCTTTACTTTACCATTGTGTTAGGTTGGGTTGTACTAATTAGGCCTGGTTAAGATTGTTTAGGGTCTATTGAGGTTGGCTGAAACAGTGTGAGGTTTTGTTTAAGTTAGGGACCTCTGGTGAACACACAGACATCTTGTGATAAGGGGAATGTGACGGACAGCAAGCATAGGCAGTGCTGCTTGGATGAGTTAGCTGATGTGGTTGACAGCTCATGGAACTCACTTTGATTGGGGAACTGCAGCAAACTGTCAAGAAGAGTGTTACAGGGAGTTGGGCAGTTGGAGAGTTAGAGAAAGAGTTGGGCGTTGGTTGGAGGAGTGGTGGCTTTTGAGAGACTCTCTAGTGTGAGAAGAGTCTAAAAAGCAGAATCTGTTTCAGAGTCAGTAGGGTGTGGCTTTGGAAAATAATAGACTCTGGAGGAGACTGTTCCAATAGTATAAACAGTCTCTCTGTGTTAAACAAAGAAACACAACTTGAAAGGGAAATTAGTTTTCCAGTCTTAAGCTTAACATCCAGTGGGAAAAGACTGTCAATCTGGAAAATAAGAATTTGGCAATTGGTTTGAAGTGGCATTGAAAAGCCTTAAACACGCCAAAAAGCCTAGGTCAGGGGTGGCCAAACTGAGGCTCGGGAGCCACATGTGGCTCTTTTAGACATATTGTGTGGCTCTCAAAGCCCCCACTGCCCCGTTGGCTGATTTGGAGAATGCATTTAAAGTCAAACTGTAGCTTCCCAGTACCGGCAGCACTCGTGCAGCCCCAGACCATGACATTCCCACCACCATGTTTGACTGTAGGCAAGACACACTTGTCTTTGTACTCCTCACCTGGTTGCCGCCACACACGCTTGACACCATCTGAACCAAATAAGTTTATCTTGGTCTCATTAGACCACAGGACATGGTTCCAGAAATCCATGTCCTTAGTCTGATTGTCTGCAACAAACCGTTTGCGGGCTTTCTTGTGCATCATCTTTAGACTTCCTTCTGGGATGACAGCCCTGCAGACCAATTTGATGCAGTGTGCGGCGTATGGTCTGAGCACTGACATGCTGACCCCCCACCCCTTCAACCTCTGTAGCAATGCCATGTTCTGGGGCTGAATGAGGGCTGCTGGGACTGGGAAGCTACAGTTCATTGAGGGAACCATGAATGCCAACATGTACTGAGACATACTGAAGCAGAGCATGATCCCCTCCCTTTTGAGATTGGGCTGTAGGGCAGTATTCCAACATGATAACGACCCCAAATACACCTCCAAAACAACCACTGCCTTGCTAAAGAAGCTGAGGGTAAAGGTAATGGACTGTCCAAGCATGTCTCCAGACCTAAACCCTATTGAGCATCTGTGGGGCATCCTGAAATGGAAGGTGGAGGTGCTCAAGATCTCTTACATCCACCAGTTACATGATGTCGTCATGGAGGAGTGGAAGAGGCAACCTGTGAAGCTCTGGTGAACTCTATGCCCAAGAGGGTTAAGGCAGTGCTGGAAAACAATGGTGGCCACACAAAATATTGACACTTTGGGACCCATTTGGGCATTATCACTTAGGGGTGTACTCACTTTTGTTGCCAGCAGTTTAGACATTAATGGCTGTGTGTTGCATAATTTTGTGGGGACAGCACATTTACACTGTTATACAAGCTGTAGACTCACCACTTTACATTGTAGCCAAGTGTCATTTCTTCAGTGTTGTCACATGAAAAGATGTACTTAAATATTTACAAAATGTGAGGGGGTGTACTCACTTCTATGACATACTGTAGGTCTCAAGGGTCAGCTGAAAGCAAGCTGGAGGAGTATGGTCTTACAGGCCTTGCAGAACTGAGTGAGGTCCTGCAAGACCCTAGCCCCTTCTGGCAGCTGATTCCACCAGTAGGGGACTGCTACTGAGAAGGAGCGATCCTTAGTAGTTGACAGTCTCACCTCTCTTGGCCCAGGAATCACTAAGAGATGTTGAGTTCCCAATCTTAGTACGCTCTGAGGAACATGTGATGACAGATGGTCCCTCAGGTAGGCAGGTCCTCAGTCATAAAGGGCTTTAAAGGTAATGACCAGCACCTTGTAGCGAATCCGGTATACTATTGGTAGCCAGTGCAGTTCTTGCAGCGCTGGCTGTATGTTTTGGTAAGGTCGACAAAAGTCACATATAGACCCTTGTTCTGTTCCCTGCATTTCTCTTGGAGCTGCCTGAGAACAAATACCATGTCGGTGGTGCTCCTGTTAGCTCTGAAGCCACACTGGCTCTCTGGGAGAAGTTCTTCTGCAATGGCGGGCAGCAGTCTGTTCAGGAGTATTCTAGCAAGGATTTTGCCTGTGATGGAGAGCAGGGTTATCTCCCGGTAGTTGGAGCAATCTGACTTTTCCCCTTTGTTCTTATGTAGAGTAATGATGATTGCATCACGAAAGTCCTGTGGTAGTTTGCCTTGTTCCCAGCAGGTGACAAGTACTTTGTAAAGTGTGCTATGTAGTACTATGCCCCCATGCTTCCAGATCTCTGGTGGGATTCCATCAACTCCCGCTGCCTTGCCACTTTTCAGTTGTTTGATGGCTTTAACAGTCTCTTCTCCATCCAACTCTGTTTTCATTGGTTGAAGTGGGGTGAGGTGGATTGCTGAATCTTAAACTACGCAATTGGCACTGAAGAGAACCTGAAAATACTCCGAGCACCGGTTCAGTATGGATGCCTTGTCTGTGAGGAGCACTTGGCCATCTTCACTACGCAAAGGACTCTGAGCCTGATATGATGGACCATATACTGCCTTCAGGGCTTTGTAGAACCCTCTTAAATCACCAGTGTCTGCACACAGCTGGATTCTCTCTGCAAGCTTGGTCTACCACTTGTTCTGAGTGTCTTGAAGCTTGCGCTGAAGGTTGATATATGCAGCGCAAAAGCTTGCTTTTTCCCCGGAACAGGAGGGCTGAGCAAGATGTGCTTGGTAGGCAGATTTTTTTTTGCCAGTAATTCTTGGCTCTCTTGATTGTTCTCGTCAAACCAGTCCTTGTTCTTCCTTGTTGAGAACCCGAGGACTTCTTCAGAGGTCAACAGAATGGTAGTTTTTAGGTGTTCCCAGAGTGCTTCTGGAGAAGGATCTGTGAGGCAACTGGGGTCCTCAATTCTTGTCTGGAGTTTTGCCTGGAAGGCAGCTTTAACTTCGGCTGATTGAAGGCTGCCAACCTGAAACTTCTTCCGGGGGATGCCACCTCTCCTGGGTGTAGATTTAAAGTGAAGACGGAGATTGCAGCGTACAAGACGATGATCCATATGACATTCTGCACTGGGCATTACTTGGGTGTGTAAGACATCTCGAAGGTCTCTCTGGCTCACCAGAATGTAGTCAATAAGGTGCCAATGCTTGGACCGTGGGTGCATCCAGGTTGTCTTCAGACTGTTCTTCTGCTGGAAGATAGTGTTGGTAATGGTGAGCTGATGCTCCGTGCAGAATTCTAGCAGGAGGCGCCCGTTATCATTGCAGTTGCCAATGCCGTGTTTGCCAAGTACTCCTTTCCAGGCTTTCGAGTCTTTACCTACTCTGGCATTGAAGTCACCAAGGATGATCACCTTGTCCTCTGTAGGGGTCTTCCGTACGAGGTAGCATAGATCAGCATAGAACTTGTTCTTTTCTGAAGAATCTGCTTGGAGGGTTGGGGCATACACACTGAAGAGTGTTGCATGCTGCTTGTTTTGAAGTGGGAGGTGCATAGACATGATGCGATCTGAGTGACCTGTTGGCAGGTTTTCGAGTTTGGAGGCAATGGAATTCCTGACCATGAAGCCAACACCAGAAAGGCGGCTCTCAGCCTTTGACTTACCCGACCAGTAGAGGGTATAGCCAGCACCGTGTTCTTGAAGATTACCATCCTCAGGGAAACGGACCTCACTGAGAGCTGCTATGTCGATATTCATCCTGAGAAGTTCGTGGGCAACTAGAGCAGAGCGTCGTTCAGGGCGACCACTGTCTACTGTGTCAAGCATGATTCTAATGTTCCAACACGCAAGCTTTAGTCTTTGCACACTAAGGCAGGTGCATGCCTTTTCTTTGTTGTTATTTTTCGACCGCAAGTAAGGATGCCAATTGACCGCGGCTAGCCAACTGGGAGGGGGGAGGAGATGAGCTTTATTTAGTTCACCTTTTCTAGGCCCCTCTCCATACGGAGCAAGCAGTGCTGTCCCTAGATAAGGCTGCTTGGTCGTTCAGGGTGCTGCCGAAAAATGCTTTCGTCTCCGGGTCAGCATCAGGCGACCAATACCCTGAACCGCCTACATGCAGGATTGGGACTGCGGCTTCTAGTGGCATCTTCCACCTGCCGTTTCGCCCCTTGCCCATCGCTGCAGGACTTGGTATGTTGTGGGTTTTGGATGTGGATATCCTTCAGGCCTGCGCAGAGGAATTTTTAGGTGAAGCGCAGTGTGTGCAGTACTGGCTCCACCCTTTCACCATGGGGTCATCTACCATGGCCCAGTAAGCCGGGACGCCGGCAGCGAGTCCTCCAGGTGGTAGATGTTACATTAACGAGCTCCGTCTGCCCAGGCTTGATGTCAGAGTTTTCCTTCTCTTGGCTGGTGAGGTTGGTGAGCCCAGCCTGCCCATCCGGTTATGCCGCCAGACATTCGATCGCACCATGACGTGGCAAACTCTGTGAAAATGGGGGGGGGGGGACCAGCGAGAAGGTGTTGCCACGGATGCAGTAATGTAGGAGAGGCCATTGCAGTAACCATCTGCCAAGCATAGCCAGACAGTGACCACGCAGTGTTCACTACACCGGGAAAGGAGAGGCGATGTATTGCGCGTGCACTTTCCTAGGGGGGGCAGGACACCCAGAGGGAGCCAACCCCCCCACCCCACCCCTTAAGGTCTATATGTGACTTTTGTTGACCTTACCAAAGCTTTTGATACCGTTAGCAGGAACGGCCTGTGGCAAATCTTGGAACGTTTAGGATGTCCCCCAAGGTTCCTCAGTATGGTCATCCAGCTACATGAAGACCAGTGAGGCCAAGTCAGACACTGCAACGATCTCTCGGAGCCCTTCCCAATAGGCACAGGTGTAAAGCAAGGCTTTGATCTTGTGCCAACTCTATTTATGATCTTCTTTAGCATGATGCTTCAAAGAGCCACAGTAGATTTAGATGACTATGATGGTGTCTACATCCGCTATCGCACCGATGGCAGCCTGTTCAACCTGAGGTGACTAAAGGCCCACTCCAAGACAATGGAAAAACTTATCTGAGAGCTACTGTTTGCTGATGATGCTGCACTTGTCTCCTACTCAGTATCAGCTCTGCAGCATATGACGTCCTGCTTTGCAGAGGCTGCCAAGCTATTCGGCCTAGAAGTTAGTCTGAAGAAGACAGAAGTTCTCCACCAGCCTGCACCCCAGGAAGATTATCACCCTCCTTGCATCACTGTGGGTGAATCAGTTTTGAAGACAGTCCAGCAGTTCAGCTACCTGGGGTGCATCATCTCCTCAGATGCCAAGATCGACAAGGAGATTGACAATAGACTGGCAAAGGCAAACCGTGCATTTGGCCGACTGCATAAAAGGGTGTGGAGCAACAAGCATCTGAAAAAAGGCACAAAGATCAATGTTTACAAAGCGGTTGTGATGACAACCCTCATCTACGGCTCCGAATCGTGGGTTTTATACCGTCATCACCTACGACTCCTTGAGCGCTTTCATCAGCGCTGCCTTCGCACCATCCTCAACATCCACTGGAGTGACTTTGTGACCAACACTGAAGTCCTCAAGCGGGTGGAGGTTACAAGCATCGAGGGATTGTTGTTGAAGACGCAGCTGCGCTGGGCAGGGCATATCTCCAGGATGGAAAACCACCACCTTCCCAAAATTGCCTGTATGGCGAACTTTCCACCGGCCATCAAAATAGAGAGGCACCAAAGAAGAGGTACAAGGACTCCTTGAAAAAATCCCTTGGTATCTGTTGCATTAACCATCACCAGTGGTCTGACCTAGCCTCAGATCGCAAAGCATGGAGGCACACCATCCACCAGGCTGTCTCTTCCTTTGAGAACGCATGCATAGCTGGTCTTGAGGACAAAAGGAGATTGAGGAAGAATTGTAATGCTACAGCACCAACCCCAAATCAGACTTTTCCCTGCAGCCACTGTGGCCGAACCTGCCTGTTCCGCATTGGTCTTGTCAGTCACCAGCGAGCCGTGGACTACTGCACCTTTCTTAAATCTTCATTCGCGAAGTCAAGCCGAGAGAGAGAGAGAGGGCTGTATGTGCTCCCACCTGGATAGCTCCAGTAACAGTCTAGCTGAATTTTAGTAAACTGATGCAACACAGGGTGATCATTTTATAGAGGTGACTAATAAGATGGTCACCTTTTCACAGGGAGGCTTCCCAAATTGGCTTCTTATGGCTTATCAGTTAGAAAGGCTGATGGGAGGGCTGGACTTCATCAGTTCAAATCCTAGTGTTTCCAGCAAGGACAGAGTGTGTTGGTGTAATGGTTTTTCCTGACAAACCTTGGTGTGCAAACTAAGAGAAAGTATTGGTGGATTAAGACTGATCATTAAAGCTGGAATACTTTGGCAAGCCTTTAGGTAGGATTCCTACATGGAGGGTTGGGTATTCAGAATTCAGATCAGTTTCATAAATAAATCCTAGACGAACTCATTTATTGAGTGTGGTGTCTTTACTTTAGAGAGATTAGGGGAAAGTTAGCATGCTAAGCTCAAAACTTACCAACTGCAAGTATCTTGTTTGCCAGGAACATCAGCAAATTCATCCCTGTCAAGCTGCTGGAATTTAAGAGGGCTCTTAGGTGTGCTACGTTATGCCTCCGCATAGTGATTGTCCTGTCTTTAATTTAAAATACACAAGAAAGACAATCCTAAGACTCGATGTGTATTGCAATAAAAAAACTAACATAGACTGAACAACTTAAACTAACTACTAAATGAGCAATTAGTGGAAAGAAGATCTGTATATATAACATCTTCTGTTGTAAAATCTATTTTGCTTTGATTGTTGAAAAGCTTTGATATAGGTTTCATCTTTCTTCTCTCTCTTGATTTTCTCCCTCTCTCTAATCTCCTTGAACAAGACTGCCAGATCTAGAAAAAAATGTATGGTATTTGTTCATTTGTAGATATTTTCATTTGTTTTTGTTCTGCAATGGATGAAATAGAGCGTTTTCTATTGCCCCCCCAGTCGGAAGAATGAGACAACACGGTAGATTGGGTGAAAAACAGGGCAACTTTATTGAACTGAACAGCCTGGGGCAAAATAAACTGCTACCGGACAGGCCAAGGGAACACCCCGGACCTTTCCCTGTCCGGATGGGCGAGCCACCCTGCCCCTGGCAGCAGCCCTCTAAAGCCGGCTGCTGCCAGGCTGGCGCAGGCCAGGTATACACCCAATGGCACGGCCGCCCACCCAGGAACGGCCCGCCAGAAGAGGTGACCCGATAGCAGGCAAGACAGCAGAGGGCCGTACAGCCCCACTGCCGTCCGATCCCGCTACTTCCCTTAAACCCAGGAAAACCATGGGTGCTCACCGAAACCTGTAGACCTACTTAAACACCCACCAATAAAGTTACCAACCTGGACCCAACCTAAACACGAATAGTACAAGGTAGGCGAAAAACATCCCAGCAATGGCCAATCAAAATTCCTACCTGGCCCCGAAAACCGGCGACCGTAGAAAACCTGTACTATTGTAGGGCGTGAGGGTGGGATGACAAAAGCAGCGAAGTGTGTGCTCCAGGGTGTGGCTGGGCTTTTAAAGCCCCAAACCACCAAGCCCTGCCAAACACCCGGTGGGGCGGGGACCATCTGCCTCGCTCCATCTGGGGAGGCAAATGTGGCCCCTGTCCTAAGCCGCCTGACGGCAATGCGGGTGGGAAAGGGCCGGATTGCCCCCCCAGTCGGACAACACGGTAGATTGGGTGAAAAACAGGGCAACTTCATTGAACTGAACAGCCTGGGGCAAAATAAACTGCTACCGGACAGGCCAAGGGAACACCCTGGACCCTTCCCTGTCCGGATGGGCGAGCCACCCTGCCCCCGGCAGCAGCCCGCTAAAGCCAGCTGCTGCCAGGCCGGCACAGGCCAGGTATACACCCAACGGCACGGCTGCCCACCCAGGAACGGCCCGCCAGAAGAGGTGACCCGATAGCGGGCAAGACAGCAGAGGGCCATACAGCCCCGCTGCCGTCCGATCCCGCTACTTCCCTTAAACCCGGGAAAACCGTGGGTGCTCACCGAAACCTGTAGACCTACTTAAACACCCGCCACCACAATGCCAAGCCTCAGCTTAGGCAATTGGGCCCACCGGCTGGCATAAAGCCCGCCGAAGCCCCAGCCAAAAATGCCCTGTTGCCCAACACGGACAGGTGGACTCCGTCCTGCCGATACAGGTCCACCCGATCCAACCTGATAGCCGGGTGTGGTAAGTACATGCCAAGACCCCCAACAAGAGCCTTCCTGATTGCTCTGTTGGCCTTGCACCTGGCTCTCTCCAACCCCGCGGGGTCCCAAGCCGCTCTCCACACCCGGCGAGGAAGGATGGCGGACCACAGTATGCGCACCTTGGGCCACCTGCTCCGGATCACCTTGAGGTTCTTGATCACCTGAAGTGACAGGGCCCTCCCCTGCACCAGGCCCAAATCATTGCCCCCAAGGTGAATGACCAGAACATGGGGTGGAGGACCATTCCTCCCCCGAAACAGGAGTGGCAGGAGCCTGTCCCAGCGAAGGCCCCGACGTCCCTGCCACTTGACGACTGCCCATTCACTGAGCCCCAACTGCGATCCAACGTGTGAGCGCCGGGCCTGGTGGGCAGCCCAATAAACCATGCTGTGGCCGGCGATCAGTATCCTCTGCCTCTCGCCATGCACCACAGCACCTATAACAAAAGAACAAAACAAACAACGTTATAAATAAATCCAGCTAACACCTGCTGGGCAACATAGGTCGGACATAGCCCTTGTACGCCGAGGACCGCCACTGCCCAACCTGTTGAATGGCCGGCCCCGGGTATCCCATGGCCGCAGCTGTCGATGCCGCCCCAATGCGAAATGAATGGGTCCCAAACCGAAAACCAGACAGCCCAAGCTTATCTAAGGCCTGGCTGGTGACCAACCAAAATTGAAATTTGGTCAAGGGGGACCCGTCCTCATGCCGGAAAAAGGGGCCGGTGTCATCACCCCGGACGGAGATGTAATCCTTCAGAGCCACAACCGGACAAATTTCACGGTGGTGGCACGGACCTAAGGTGATCATTACACCCCTATGGCTCTGATCAGTCTTAGACCTGCGCACCTTGATGGTCGCGCAATCACCTACAATTTTTACATCTCCTGTGTGCAGTGCACGACCCGAACAGTCCTTCCGCGAGCTGACCACCAGCTCGCTGATTCTAAGCGTGCCAAAAAAGGCGGCCATGGCAGCTGCCTGAAACAACAAAGCCTCAAACTTAGAAAAACAAACTATGGGCCAAATTCTCTGAAAACCTTTCAATACCTCAGGTGAAAAGGGGTGCCGAGTGTCAGGCCGCGGACCCTGCTCACAAGACCATCCCTCCAACATTTTACGCAGCCTATAGTCGTTGGATGCATCCGCTAGCCACCGTACCTTGCAGGCAAAAGCCAGGGCCGCCAGCTTTGCCCTGATGGTCTTAACTACAAGTCCCTTACCTTTCAACTCCATGCAGAACTGCATAAGATGTGCTGCCGGAATTGGCCAAAGATCGGCCAATCCTACCTGCTCCCTGAAAGCTGAGAACTGTTCAACGGAGCGATCATAGGCCTTCCAGGTGGAGGGGGCCAAAGCCAGCCTCATTGCCCAGTTGGCCTCAACTCTCCAAGCCGCCACATCTCTGGGGGCATCCGAGCCGGCAGAAGGTCGGCCTCCGGTGCAAGAAGTCGAAACCGCTCCATCTGCCGGCGAGACAGAGCGTCTGCGACTCCATTGCACACACCGGGCACATGCTTGGCTAGGAACAAAATATTTAATCGTAAACAACACAAGGTAAAAGTCCTAACCAGGCGCATAACCGGAACTGATTTAGACGTAAGAGTATTAATCACCTGAACCACTGCCATGTTGTTGCACCAAAAGTGCACAACATGGTTTGCTAAATCTTTACCCCACAAGTGAACTGCAAGGACTATTGGAAAAAATTCCAAAAAGGTCAAGTTACAGCAAAGATCCGTATCCAGCCACTCAGTGGGCCACATCTCCGCACACCACCGTCCGTGGAAATAGACCCCAAAACCAATAGAGCCCACAGCGTCGGATGTGATTTGCAGATCGGCCTCAATCCGCATGTCCTCCTGCCAAAATGAAATCCCATTGAAGTAGGAAAGGAACTGTTCCCAAACCTCGAGGTCATCCCACATACCCCGATTGATCCTGACTCGATGATGGGGAAGCCGCAATGCAACCATAGCATCGCACAGGCATCGTAAAAACGCCCTCCCGGGGGCCACCACTTTGCACGCAAAGTTGAGGTGGCCCACAATCTGTTGAAGTTCGAGAAGCGAAATCTTGCGCTTACCCTGCACCTCAGCCAGCTTCCGTCGGAGGCTATCGATCTTTTCAGCTGGCAAGCGAGAAGCCTGCCTAACTGTATCCAATTCGATGCCCAAAAAAGTCAAAACCAGTGCGGGACCCTCTGTCTTTTCGTGGGCAAGCGGGACGCCAAGGTCCCCCGCTAGTTGAAAAAAGGAAGAAAGAAGCTGGGTGCACAACCTCGAAGCCCGGGGGCCCACGAAAAGAAAATCATCCAGATAATGAACGGTGTTGGCGGAACCAACCTGCTCACGGAGAGCCCATTCCAAAAAAGTGCTAAAGCGTTCAAACGCTGAACACGAAATAGCACACCCCATAGGCAAGGCCCGATCCATGTAGAACTTTCCCTCGAACGAAAAACCCAGGAGTTCAAAGTCGTCCGGGTGCACCGGCAACAAGTGAAACGCGGACTTTATGTCGCATTTCGCCATCTCAGCCCCGATCCCACAATGCCGGACGACCCTGACTGCCTGATCGAAGGAAGTATACCGGACCGTGCACAGGAAATCTGGAATGGCATCATTCACTGACCCCCCTTTTGGATAAGAGAGGTGGTGAATCAGCCGAAATTCCCCCGGTGCCTTCTTGGGCACCACCCCCAAAGGGGATACCCGCAGATTGGGAACTGGAGGAGAGTCAAAAGGGCCCAAGACCCGGCCCTCATTGCACTCCTTCAAGATCTTTTCTTTGACGACGTGTTCCATCTCTTTGATGGACAGCAAATTCTTAGCCATACAGGGTCCACGCGGACCCTGAAATGGGATACAAAAACCAAAAAGAAAACCATCGAGCAAGTATTCCCAGTCCCTTACTCTGGGATAACCTGCTAACATCTCCTTAAGAACCCTCATTCTGATGGCTGGGACCCTTTGTTAGCGCCATGGGCACCGGCCCCTCCCCCTGGTCACTTGGGTCCCGCTCGAGGTTTGGACCTGTTGCACGCAGACAAAGCATGTGAGCCTCCGCATAGCGGACACTCGTGCTTGTATTTGCAAGTCTTGCAGTTACAGACTCCCTGGGACGTGTATTCCCAACACAGAAGCCGGGGTTGAACCGGCTGCCCCGCACCAGTGCGGGGACCAGACGTGCTTGCCTGCTTACTTACCAGGTGACCACTGTCAGACCCGCTAAGCCTGCATTGGGCTCAGCGGGGGACATAAGCTGCAGCCACAGCTGCTGGTTTATTTGGTCCCAAAGCATAGCCGGTTTGAGAGCAGCCCTCATTCGGAACTCCTCGCCGTACTGCAGCCATGCAGTGCCAGAGAAGTCTGTGTAGGCCTTGTAGACTATATCACAGTATTGGAATAGCGGTGCCGCCCGTAAAGGCTGTGCATGCGCTATCACACCAGCATAGATTAAAAATCCCGGTAACCAATTGGCCCAATTTCTTTCTACCTTCCTACGCTTGATTTTTTCCTTGTCCCTCTCATCTAACTCGTCCTTGTCCTTCTTCTCCAGCTCCCTGTATAGAAGGCCAAAGACATCAACATACTCGCCCCGGAGTATCTTTTCACGGGTGGCCACCGTCAAGTGGTCACCCAAGGGCATGGCTGTGTCGCCAAATGGGCGGCACTGAAAAGGGACTGACCCCAAAGAGGCTGGGGCCCAACCTCCTACACCACACTGTGTGTTAGGCCATCCTATGGGCCATTGCCCCCCCCCAAAGTTGCCCCCATGGCAACGATCCACCCTGTGGCGACTGACCCACAGTGCCCTGGGATGTGGAGGGGGTGCAAGCAGTCGCCGCAGCAGGCGTGGCACCACAAGGCAGTGTCTGGCCCTGCCCACAAGGGCCCCAGCTGCAGGACGGTGCCGTTGAGGACAATGACCCTACTGCCGACGCCGGGCCAACCAACGAAGATGGCATGGGTGCTGCAGGCTGGTAAAGTGGGGCCCAGCCACCCCAAGGCCACGCCCAAGAGGACCCAGTCCCACCCTGCTTACCTTCTTGGTCAGTCACGCCAACCGCGAGCACGATGGGCGCAGATCCGCCCCGACCATCAGCACGAGCAGGGCCCTCCGTGGGGACGCCCCCTTCCTCAGAGTCCGATATGGGTTCAGCAGGCGCCTAACTAGGCTCACCAGACGGGCCAGGGCATGCAGCCATGTCCTGCAAAGTAGAAAGTCGAGCCAGGACCTCCTGTTCGAAGGCCCTGGTGGATGCACGCGCGGCCTTCCGCCCACGAGGTAGCCCAGTTGCGCCAGGATCTAACCCCTGTTGACGCTCCAAATCCTCCAATCTTTCCACGATGGCCTGTCTGGTGCGAGCCTCCTCCTCCTCACCAGGCTTACTTGGAACAGGCCGCTTGTTAGGGATTTTCACAGGCTGCTTGCCTTTGGACATACCCTGGCCTTTCCTGGGAGCCATCATGAAGACACAAGCTCACAACCCCAGAAAACCAGTCAACCCAGCGAGGTTTTATATCCAACTAGCCAAAGGCCTTCAATTGGACAAGCCAGGGATTGAACCTGGGCCACACTGCTTGCCCAGCAGATAAACTGCCAATGAGCCTCCAACCCTCCCCAATGTGAATGAGGAGTAAAAAAGGGGGGGTGGAAGGGGCAACAACCCAGCCGATAGCCAGCCAAGGCCCAACAGGGCCAGTAATTAAAAAGGGGGGTGAGGCGGGGGTGGGCTTGAAGACAATAACCCCTTCGCTAGGGACTACCCCCCTCTGGGGCTGAGAAGGCCAAAAGCCTAGAAGACCCCCCCAGGCCAAAAGGCCGAGCCGAAAAAGGGGGACCCCCACTGCACTCCACGGCCCGCCCGCGGCTCGCAGGCCACTGTTACCGCCTTAAGAAAAGCCGGCTGCAAGCGACCACCCGCTCCGACGCTCGCACAAGCGCCGAGCCGAAGACGATCAGGGGAGCCGCCCAGACCACGCACCCACAGGCACCGCGCCTCCCGACTTTGCTGCCGCAGGCCTAACAAAGGCCAGACTGAGAGCACGCACTCGCTCCTCCGACAAACACAGCGAAGTGCGTGCTCCAGGGCGTGGCTGGGCTTATAAAGCCCCAAACCACGCCCTGCCAAACACCCGGATGGGCGGGGACCGTTTGCCTCGCTCCATCCAGGGAGGCAAAACGCGGCCCCTGCCCTAAGCTTCCTGATGGCAGCACGGGCAGGAAAGGGCCGGATTCCCCCCCCCCCATTAATTTGAAAACAAATACACAAATGGGTATGCATGCTCCATATATGAAGCCCTTTTCTGCGAGAGTGTAGCTTTTCTGCAGCAAGTTCCTGCTCTTCCAGATGGATTATTTCTTCTGATTTAGCTAAGCATCTAACCCCTTGAAGAAGTGAGCCACTTCTACTTTAGCTCTTTAAACAAGAGATTGAAGACACCAAGATGTTTTGTTTAAGCATGGAAGCCTGCTAAAGATACCTATTCAATGCTTTCTTAAAAAGGGTTGCCCTCATGACTTTAAAAAAAAAAATTAAAAGCAAAAGATGTAACAAAAAACATGACTACAGGTTGGTAGAGTATGGAGACCTAGGTTTCTATTATAAAAGAAAAAGACTGATTATGAAAGGAAAACTTGCAATTTAAATTTGTTACTGCAAACATTAAACACATATACAGTGAGCCTTACAAATTAAACTAAGTGCGATTTTTCAGTTACTGCTAACAGAAACAAAGAAAATTCTAATTTTTACATACATGCATACTGTTTTCTGATACAGAAGACAGCAGAGGGTTGGAGGAGCATAGCTTCAAAATAAAGGTTTGAACAACTTGACTTTCCTCTGAATGGCAATTTAAGCAAACAATACAATGTAAAGCAACCTTTCTGAAGCAAAAATTTCATTGTTTTCACTGTTCAAATGAGTCCTGCTAGGTAATTAATCCAATGGGATAATCATCCAAAAACAATAACAATTCTGAACATGTGTCATGGTGATATTAAAGGATCTGGGAGTGGGGAATTAACAAATAAAATAAGCTGAAGCCAAACTTGAATAAAATGTCTGTACGCTTCCCTAATTCTACAGTTCTCTTTGCTCACAGCTTAGCTGTCTGTAGTTCAGGTAATTCTTTGTGAGTCAGTTATGACCCACACAATTCTTCAACAAGCTTAAAAATATGAATTAGCAATTCAGGTAAATGGCAAGAACATTTAACTACAATCTTTGTGGCTGTCAATTTTTAGAAAGGATATCAACCTTTATGTTCAAGGACTTTAAATTTATTTATTTATTTATTACTTTACATTTATATCCTGCCCTCTCCACAAGTGGACTCGGGGTGGCTAACAATCAATTATATAGAACAATTTAAAACCAATAAAATACATTTAAAACATTCTGTGGTGCTATACAGTTGATATGGCAGGATCTTCCTTTTTTCTGTTAATGATCCCATGATATTTGCAGCTCCTCAGTGGTGAGAGGTGGTGGCTCTCTCCTGGTTTCAGAAGTTGAACGCCTGTCAAAACAGTTCTGTCTTACAGGCCCTGCGGAATTGTGAAATATCCTGCAGGGCCCTTATGGCCTCTGGGAGGGCATTCCACATTTCAGGTGTCACCACTGAAAAAGTCCTAGCCCATGTAAAGTATAGCCTGGCTTCCTTTGGTCCGGGGATGGACAATAGATTTTGTGTCCCTGAATGCAGTGCTCTCTGGGGAACATGCGGAGAAAGGCAGTCTTGTAGATAGGCAGGCCCTCAACCATAAAGGGCTTTAAAAGTCATAACCATCACCTTGAAATGAGGGGGAAGGGAGCGAGCGAAGCAGGTGAGCAGAGCACTTGGGGGGTGGCAGGTGGAATGCCACTTGGGGGAGGCAGGACATTAGACATTATTTGCAAGGGGGGCATGCAGAGGTCTCCAGTGTACTTCCCATCGCTGAAGAAAACTGGGCTCCTTTGTGGCAGCGGGGAGGGGGTAGGTCGGCAAGTCACACAGTTCTGCCAAATAAACTCATTTATTGAGATCCTCCACTGGTGGAGCTCTGTCATTCATTCTCCTCCCCTTCTTCCTGGGACCAATCAGCATGGCAGTAAACGCTGACGTTCAACCCCCCACTTCCATTTCCCTCCACCTTAATTAACAATCTTTTTTCCCTTGCACCGGTCTTCTCCATCCTGCACTGGGAAGGAACTCCCTTGTGGCTCGGGTGGGTAGTCATGTTGCTCTGGAGCAGCAGAGCAAAGTTTTATTCATGATATGAGCTTTTGTGTGCAAAAGTGCCACTGAACTTTAACTTTGCATCTTGTGTGGGTTGTGATCCCTGTCCCTTTAGATTTACAGTCTTCTTCATGGTGTGTATGTGGGGGGGCAGGGTAAGATGATCATGACCCCAATGAGACTATCAGAAGGAAGGTTATATGCAAAGATTAAGTTAGAAGTTATGTTACTGAGTTCCTCTCAAGGACTCATTTAGGACTGCAGTCTAGAAGTTTCAGAAGTGGAGAATCCAAAAATAAAATCCTGTTGTACCCATTTGTTTGTAGTAGCAACCAAAATGGCACAAAAAATGTGTTTCAGATGGGTAGTCCTGTGGTCTGTCATAAACAACAACAGCATTTTCAGGGAATAAGTAAGTCTCAATGTGCTATTTTTCTTTGAGCTCTAATGTTGGCAATCTGTATGTTTCCTGGCATTTCCCCCCACACATACCATTTTTACACAACTGTCCCAAAGAGCAGAAACTCATTTTAACTGTTAACATTTTCTTGGATTTAAGTTTCAGTCTGAGTAGAGAAAACATATCAGCAACTTGGATTTTTGAATCCAAAAATTACAACCACCATTTTCATAATTTTGGGGAAGTCCACCCAAGTTGTATGAATAGTTAGAAGTCTGGAACAGAGAATGGAAGACCTTGACCAACACATTTGTTTAGCCTGACCTACCTCACAGGGTTGTTGTGAAGATAAAATAGAGGATAGGATAATTATTTTAGCTGCCTTTGGTCCAGGCTGAGAAGAAAGACAGAGTAGAAATATATTAACTAAAATTAAACTAAGATGTTCTCAGACCACACATCTTTAACTTCTAGAAGGAACTGGTGAAAAAATTTGCAAAGGGAAAGGCACGCGAAGTGAGATTTTGATGTACCTAAAATGGAAATATTTGAGAGATATAAATTGTAACACTACAATCCACTGGGGGGGAGGGGTGGGTTCCCTCTTGGGTATCCTGTCCCCCCAGGGAAAGTATATGAGCAATACATAGCCTTTCCTTTCCTGGTGTAGTGAACGCCGCGTGGTCACTGTCCGGCTATGCCTGGCAGATGGTCACTGCAATGGCCTCTCCTGCATTACTGCATCCGTGGCAACAACTTCCCGCTGGTCCCTTCTGTTTCTCACAGAGTTTGCCACGTCATGGTGCGACCGAATGTCCGGCGGTATAACCGGATGGGCAGGCTGGGCTCACCAACCTCGCCAGCCAAGAGAAGGAAAACTCTAACATCAAACTCGGGCAGATAGAGCTCATTAAAGTAACACCTACCACCTGGAGGACTCGCTGCCGGCGTCCCGGCTTACTGGGCCATGGCAGATGACCCCAAGGTGAAAGGGTGGAGCCAGTACCGCGCACACTGTGCTTCACCTAAAAATTCCTCTGCGCAGGCCAGAAGAGCATATCCACATCCACAACCCACAACACACCAAGTCCTGCAGCGATGGGCAAGGGGCGAAACGGCAGGTGGAAGATGCCACTGGAAGCCGCAGTCCTGATCCTGCATGTAGGCGGTTCAGGGTATTGGTCACCTGATACTGACCCGGAGACGAAAGCATTTTTCGGCAGCACCCTGAACGACCAAGCAGCCTTATCTAGGGACAGCACTGCTTGCTCCACACGGAGAGGGGCCTAGAAAAGGTGGCCTAAACAAAGCTTGTCTCCCCCACCCCAGTTGACTAGCCACGGTCAATGGGCATCCTTACTTGCGGTCGAAAAATAACAACAAAGAAAAGGCAGGCACCTGCCTCACAAAGTGTGCAAAGACTAAAGCTTGCGTGTTGGAACATCAGAACCATGCTTGACACAGTAGACAGTGGTCGCCCAGAATGACGCTCTGCTCTAGTTGCCCACGAACTTCTCAGGTTGAATATCGACATAGCAGCTCTCAGTGATGTCTGTTTCCCTGAGGAAGGTAGTCTTCAAGAACATGGTGCTGGCTATACCCTCTACTGGTCGGGTAAGTCAAAGGCTGAGAGCCGCCTTTCTGGCGTTGGCTTCATGGTCAGGAACTCCATTGCCTCCAAACTCGAAAACCAGCCAACAAGTCACTCAGATTGCATCATGTCCATGCGCCTCCCACTTCAAAACAAGCAGCATGCAACACTCTTCAGTGTCTATGCCCCAACCCTTCAAGCAGATCCTGCAGAAAAGAACAAGTTCTATGCTGATCTACACAACCTCGTGTGGAAGACCCCTACAGAGGACAAGGTGATCATCCTTGGCGACTTCAATGCCAGAGTAGGTAAAGACTTGGAAGCCTGGAAAGGAGTACTTGGCAAACACGGCATTGGCAACTGCAATGATAACGGGCGCCTCCTGCTAGAATTCTGCACGGAGCACCAGCTCACCATCACCAACACTATCTTTCAGCAGAAGAACAGCCTGAAGACAACCTGGATGCACCCACGGTCCAAGCACTGGCACCTTATCGACTACATTCTGGTGTGCCAGAGAGACCTTCGAGATGTCTTACACACCCGAGTAATGCCCAGTGCGGAATGTCATACGGATCATCGTCTTGTACGCTGAAATCTCCGTCTTCACTTTAAACCCACACCCAGGAGAGGAGGTATCCCTCGGAGGAAGCTTCTGGTTGGCAGCCTTCAGTCAGCTGAAGTTAAAGCTGCCTTCCAGGCAAAACTCCAGTCAAAAATTGAGGACCCCAGTTGCCTCACAGATCCTTCTCCAGAAGCACTCTGGGAACACCTAAAAACTACCATCCTGTCGATCTCTGAAGAAGTCCTCAGGTTCTCCACAAGAAAGAACAAGGACTAGTTTGACGAGAAGAATCAAGAGATCCAAGAATTACTAGCGAAAAAGAGATCTGCCTACCAAGCACATCTTGCTCAGCCCTCCTGTCCCGGGAAAAAAGCAATCTTTCGCACTGCATGTAGCAACCTCCAGCGCAAGCTTCGAGACATTCAGAACGAGTGGTGGACCAAGCTTGCAGAGAGAACCCAGCTGTGTGCAGACACTGGTGATTTAAGAGGGTTCTATGAAGCCCTGAAGGCAGTATATGGCCCATCATATCAGGCTCAGAGACCATTGCGTAGTGCGGACGGCCAAATGCTCCTCACAGACAAGGCATCCATACTGAACCGGTGGTCGGAGTATTTTCAGGCTCTCTTCAGTGCCAACCGCGTAGTTCAAGATTCAGCAATCCACCTCACCCCACTTCAACCAGTGAAAACAGAGTTGGATGAGATCCCCACCCTAGAAGAGACTGTTAAAGCCATCAAGCAAATGAAAAGTGGCAAGGCAGCGGGAGTTGATGGAATCCCACCAGAGATCTGGAAGCATGGGGGCACAGTACTACATAGCCCACTTCACAAAGTACTTGTCACCTGCTGGGAACACGGCAAACTACCACAGGACTTTCGCGATGCAATCATCATCACTCTACACAAGAACAAAGGGGAAAAGTCAGACTGCTCCAACTACTGGGGGATAACCCTGCTCTCCATCACAGGCAAAATCCTTGTCAGAATACTCCTGAACAGACTGGTGCCCACTATTGCAGAAGAACTCCTCCCAGAGAGCCAGTGCGGCTTCAGAGCTAACAGGAGCACCACCAACATGGTATTTGTTCTCAGGCAGCTCCAGGAGAAATGCAGGGAACATCACAAGGGTCTATATGTGACTTTTGTCAACCTTACCAAAGCTTTTGATACCGTTAGCAGGAAAGGCCTGTGGCAAATCTTGGAACGGTTAGGATGTCCCCCAAGGTTCCTCAGCATGATCATCCAGCTACATGAAGACCAGCGAGGCCAAGTCAGACACTGCAACGACCTCTCGGAGCCCTTCCCAATAGGCACAGGTGTAAAGCAAGGCTGTGTTCTTGCGCCAACTCTCTTTATGATCTTCTTTAGCATGATGCTTCAAAGAGCCGCAGTAGATCTAGATGATGGTAGCCTGTTCAACCTGAGGCGACTAAAGGCTCACTCCAAGAAAATGGAAAAACTTATCCGAGAGCTACTGTTTGCTGATGATGCTGCACTCGTCTCCCACTTGGTATCAACTCTGCAGCATATGATGTCCTGCTTTGCAGAGGGTGCTAAGCTATTCGGCCTAGAAGTTAGTCTGAAGAAGACAGAAGTTCCCCACCAGCCTGCACCCCAGGAAGATTATCACGCTCCCTGCATCACTTTGGGTGAATCAGTTCTGAAGACAGTCCAGCAGTTCAGCTACCTGGGGTGCATTATCTCCTCAGATGCCAAGATCGACAAGGAGATTGACAACAGGCTTTCAAAGGCAAACTGTGCATTTGGCCGACTGCAGAAAAGAGTGTGGAGGTCAAGCATCTGAAAAAAGGCACAAAGATCAATGTTTACAAAGCGGTTGTGATGACAACCCTCATCTACGGCTCCGAATCGTGGGTTTTATACCGTCATCACCTGCGACTCCTTGAGCGCTTTCATCAGTGCTACCTTCGCACCATCCTCAACATCCACTGGAGTGACTTTGTGACCAACACTGAAGTCCTCAAGAGGGCGGAGGTTACAAGCATCGAGGCACTGCTGTTGAAGACGCAGCTGCACTGGGCAGGGCATATTTCTAGGATGGAAAACCACCGCCTTCCCAAGATTGCTCTGTATGGCGAACTTTCCACCAGCCATCGAAATAGAGGGGCACCAAAGAAGAGGTACAAGGACTCCTTGAAGAAATCCCTTGGCACCTGTCGCATCAACCATCACCAGTGGTCTGACCTAGCCTCAGATCGCAAAGCATGGAGGCACACCATCCACTAGGCTGTCTCTTCCTTTGAGAACGCACGCATAGCTGGTCTTGAGGACAAAAGGAGATTGAGGAAGAATCGCACTGCTACAGCACCAACCCCAAATCAGACTTTTCCCTGCAGCCACTGTGGCCGGATCTGCCTGTCCCGCATTGGTCTTGTCAGCCACCAGCGAGCCTGAAGCAGACGTGGACTACTGCACCCTTCTTAAATCTTCGTTCGCGAAGTCAAGCCGAGAGAGAGAATCCACAGGATTATTCAAAATGGTTTCTGATTTGTTTGCTAAAACTTTTCTATTTGAGGTAGAAAATGAAGAATTGTTGTATTACTTGTCTTCACAATTTTTTTTTTAAGTAGGAATTTCAAGTTGGTTGCATGCGTGTGTGTGCGCACATGCACATGGAAGTCATGTCAATCTCTGGTGACTGACCTCTACTGGGGAACTGGAGGATATTCAGAGAGGGGGGCCAAATAGAGCCTGACATCCTAACTTTGTTATTTCAAGGAGGTCTCCCATCCAAATACTTGCCAGATTTGGCTCTGCTCAGCTTTCATGGTCTGACAAGGTCAGACTTGCCTGGGCTATTCAGGTCAGGGAGCAAATTCAAGTTTTCTGCTTTTTATTTTTCCCATAATTCATCTATTTTTGAAAATTGGTTTGGGGGGGTGCCAGAAGTCAGCCTTGCCTATGGTGCCAGATAGTCTAGGGCCTGCTTGGGCTGCCATCTCATAGGTCTGCATAAATTACCTATAAGATGTTCTCATAGCTTCATCCCGAGTACATCGCTACTGCCTCTCTAGTCATCTTAATCGCTGTTTCATCGATCACAGCTTCAGGATGTACCACGGTGCGGCTCATGAGCGGGGATGAAGAGGATGTTGAGGAGTGATCTCATCGATGGCTGCAGCAAGCTGGCTATTCCAAATCTTTGCAAGCTCATCCAACGAGTCACCGAAGGGCCAGGGATCCTGCAAAGCCATTTGAAGCCACATAGGGTCCATCTGGCTTTGTGGGCGAGCCAAAACTTGCTCATTGCCTAAATGGAGTAAATCTGCAATTCTTCTTCTATACTCTGAAACCACCTTCATTTTTTTGAGGTTCAGACTCAATTCTGGCTCATTGTATCAAGAAAAGGCATGTGTGTTGGCTTCTGGTTTGAGAATCGTGCTGAGCTGACCTGTCCTCTGAACGGGGACAGACTTAAGACTCTGCTCAGGGTAGGAAAAAGCTTTTTTTGGCCTTCTGCCTACATTTCTCAGTTAGAGATTTGTCCAAGATACGCACAGAAACTCAGAGGAGGTTAACCCTGGCTGATAGGGAGCTCCATTGGGTGCTCTTTAGAGGCTTTGAGGGACCTCCAGAGAAGAGTAGCATTTTTCATAATCTACAGAGGGTTATAGAGCCATTCAACTGGCATAAGCTTGACAAGATCCTAAGCTCTTTTGGGACTGATGAACATCTGATATTTGAAGAGACCAAAGCTAAGCTGGATATCAGTGGAGAGGTACTGATTATAATCTTTCACTCCGGGACTTTTTTAAGGCAAACTAAATAATTTTGGAAGGTGGGAAGGAGTGATCTAGAAAGAGGGGAAGACAAAGAAAAAGAAAGATTGAATTTCAGACTTTGTTAAAATAAGGATAATGCTAAAAATGGGGAAAGAAGTTTTTGTTTGAAATACCTGTGGTCATCGACGAAAGCATTAACGTCACGGCTCTGCATTCTCTACAATCAACACAGGAAATACGTAAAAGATCGTGAGACTTGGATAACATTGAGGATGAGACTTGGTGCCTAGCAAAGCAGGAAGTAAGAAGAGAAGTGAGACTAATAAAAACTGTGAGATTTGGATACCATTGAAAATGGGATTTGCTGCCTAGCAAAGCAAGAAGTAATAAGATAAGAGAGATGAACAGGAAGGCCTACTCTAGGAATTTTCTACTATAGAGAAATTGTGATCGCCATTTTGAAGAAAATAAAACTTTTAAAAATTAATATCTAAGCGCAGAAAGGTGAAATTAGGCTTATTTAAAAGGGCAAGCTCTAAGCTATTGAATCTGTTGTTTGGATTTTGATCCTGAGATGTTAAAATTTTCGTAGGCTTTCTTTAATGTCAGAGCCAAAAACAACACGTACAAGAGCTCTCTCTTTGGAAAAAAATGCAAGACCAACTAGAAGCGATAGAAGCTAGAATAATGAAAGGGGGTGATAAGATGCTAACAGCTTGTAAAAAAAAAACTTTAAAAAGACATTGGAGATCTTAAAAAGGAAGTGGACGATTTTAAAAATGACATGGTGGTGGTCAAAAAAACCTCCAGGATGCAGAGGAGAAAGTTAAAGTACATGATTCCACCTTGTTAAAGCTGCAAGAGAAGGTGACAATACATGACTCCAGACTGATGGAAACTCAAGTTGGTTTGAGAGGAGTACCTGAAGGGGAGGGAACTGACTTAAAGGAATATATGGTGAAAATAACTGCTGACTTTTTGGAGAAAGATCCTGAAGGGAATAGAAATATGTATGATAATAAGTATAGAGTTAACTCATCATATGCCAAGAACAAAAATTTGCCAAGAGATAAAGTTATAAAATTTATGACAAAAGACATGGCAGGGAAAATTTTGAATAACAATTTCCAAAAGACTCTGATAGTAGCAGGGAGCAGAATCAGAATAATGAAAGAGTTGCCAAGACGAGTGAAAAATGATAGGAAAACGTACAAGAAACTGACAGAGAAATTGTGTGCTAATGAAATAAGATATAGATGGATAATACCTGAAGGCTTGAGTTTTGAGCTACATGGAAGGAGGATTACAATTACAAATACACTTGAGTTGTCTAGTTTTTTTGAACAAAACAAAGACCATGATGGATTGCAAATTATTATCTTGGAATGTAAATGTATTAAATTCACCACAAAAAAGAAAAGCAACATTTCATTGGATTAAAAAACAAAATTTTAACATAATTTGTTTACAGGAAGTTCATATACAACAAAAGGATTACAAATTTTTATGGAATAAACAATTAGGACTGGAATTTTTTTCATTGGTTGAACAAAAGAAAAGGGGAGTGGTTTTTTTATATTAACAATTAGAGCCAAAATTGGTATTTAAAGACAAAGATGGAAGATATATAGCAGTAGAGATAATGATTAATGGGGAGAAAACATTGTTATTAGGACTGTATGCACCAAATGGTGCAAAAGATGCTTTTTTAAAGACATTATCAGACAGTTGGGTGAAGTGACTTATGATCAGATCTTGATGATGGGAGATTTTAATGGAACAATACAGAATAAAATAGATAGATCTGGCCAAAAAAGTAATAATAAGGAAGGAAAATTGTCAAAATCGTTTTTTGAATTGGTTAAACAAGAAAATTTGGAAGATATTTGAAGAAAATTTAACCCTGAAGTAAGAGACTATACTTTCTTTTCAGCAAGACACAATGCTTCTTCCAGAATTGACATTTTATGGGGTACTAAGGATTTGGGCCTCATAACTAAAAAAGTAGAGATTCTTCCAAAGATAAGTGCGGATCATAATCCAATATTATGGGCTACAAAACTGCAAAGAAAAACAAGAAGATGGAGAATAAATGATTTGCTACAAGATAAAGAAATTGTAACATTTTTAGAAAATGAAACTAAAGCTTTTTTCCAAATAAATGACAAAGATGATATAGAGTTCCAGATGGTATGGGATGCTTACAAAGCTGTAATGAGAGGAATATTGATTACATTAAACAATAAGGATAAAAGAGCGAAAGAAAAACAGAGATTGGACATTCAAAATGAGATAAAGAAAAAAGAAGGGGAACTGAGAAAAAGACCAGGGAAAAAGAAAATTATAAGGGAGATTACTATATTATAAACCCAAATGAGATATTTGTTGAATAAAGAAGTAGAATGGAATTTGAAAAAACTGCAACAGAAATCTTTTGAGGGTGCGAATAAACCTTGAAAGTATTTAGCCTGGCAATTGAAGAAAAAGAGAGAAAGTAAAATTATTAATAAAATTGTGGCTGATGAAAGGGAGATAGTAGATCAAGAAGGAATAAAAAGATATTTTTAAGTATTATGCTAATTTATTTAAGGGTGTGAAGATAAAAAAAGAAAAGATTGAAGCATATTTGCAAAATATTAAAATAGCACCCATAAACGAATATATGAAGAAAATTTTGAATGATCCAATTAAAAAAATTGAAATTGAAGCAGCAATTAATACAATGAAAATGGGAAAGTCACCTGGGCCCGATGGATATATGGCTAAATTTTTCAAAACCTTTAAAGAAGAATTAGTATCAAAACTGCAAAAACTGATGAATATGATAAGAATAAAAGGAAAAATACCAAACACTTGGAAAGAAGCTGCAATTTCGTTGATTCCCAAGGAAGATAGAGATGTTACGATTGCCCACCAAGGTCGGAATAACGAGTCGGACACGTTGCATTGGATTGAAATTGGGCCACTTTATTAACTTACAACATGAACAGCAAGGGTACCCCACCAGCGGCCTGGCCAAGGCTAGGTGTCACCGCGACCGCTCCCCTGCCATTAACGGGCGAGGACCCAGCCCCCCTTCCGGAGCTGAGCTGCTCAGCTCCCTCCAGGCAGGCCCAACAGGGAGGCCCGCACCAGAGGGCCCAAACCCAGACGCACGTCTCGGCGGAAAGGCACCCTCTAGCCGAGCCTCCTGGACAGTCTGCATTCTCCAACCTGGGTCTCCAAACCCCAAGGCCGATCATGCCAGACCCCAAAATTTCCCCCAAAGTGGGGGATGCTTTACAGTCCTCCCCTAGCCGCATAGTGTCCTAAACCCCTAAAACCTGCCAACTAAAGTGACCGCCTATTTAAAGGCACCTTCCCAGAGCCAATTCCACAATCCACTGCACCGCTATGCAGGGTAGGCGAAAAACACACCCCAGCACCAGCCAATCAGCTGGGGCATAAAAAATTCCTACCCGGCTCCCCGAATGAGGCAACCAGCAATGCCCACATAGCAGACAGGGCGGGTGGGAGGGCCGATCGTCGAGGGACTGAGGAGAAGGACGGGGAGCTAGCCGTTGACGCGGCTAAACCCCGCCCCCTGCAAAGCGCGCCCAAACAGCGCGCAGACCAACTCTCCCGCCCTGGAGGGCAAACAGATCTAAGCAGCCTAGCAGCTACGCTGCAGGCTGCAAGATTACGATTGCCCACCAAGGTCGGAATAACGAGTCGGACACGATGCATTGGATTGAAATTGGGCCACTTTATTAACTTACAACATGAACAGCAAGGGTACCCCACCAGTGGCCTGGCCAGGGCTAGGGGTCACCGCGACCGCTCCCCTGCCATTAACGGGCGAGGACCCAGCCCCCCTTCCGGAGCTGAGCTGCTCAGCTCCCTCCAGGCAGGCCCAGCAGGGAGGCCCGCACCAGAGGGCCCAAACCCAGACGCACGTCTCGGCGGAAAGGCACCCTCTAGCCGAGCCTCCTGGACAGTCTGCATTCTCCAACCCGGGTCTCCAAACCCCAAGGCCGATCATGCCAGACCCCAAAATTTTCCCCAAAGTGGGGGATGCTTCACAGTCCTCCCCTAGCCGCATAGTGTCCTAAACCCCTAAAACCTGCCACTAATAAGGCCAAGTCTCTACTTAGGGCTTAGCACCCACCGGGAGGCCCAAAGCCACCCGCAACCCTTGCTGCAAATCTCTAAGAAAAAGCACATTACCCTTTTCCGAGAGATGTACCCCATCCCCTCTGTAGAGGTCAGGACATCTCACCGAAATATCCGGATGGGGTAAATAGTGGCCCAAACCCTTCTCAAGTAATTTTTTAATTTCTTTATTGGCTTTATACCTAGCTCTTTCTAAGGCAGCAGGGTCCACAGCGTGACGCCACACTTGGCGGGGCAGCATGGCTGACCAAACTATCGTGGTCTCCGGCCATCGCTCCCTAATGCGCTGGAAGTCATCCCGGGCTTGCCACACCAAGGCCTTACCCTTCAATAACCCCAGATCATTACCTCCCAGGTGAACAATTAAGACCTGTGGAGGAGGACCCACTCTACCTTTGAATAACAACGGCAGCAAGCCTGGCCACTGGAGGCCCCGGCGCCCCTGCCATTCAATAACCGCATGCTGGCTGAGTCCCAGCTGAGAGCCGACCGCAGTTCTCCGTACTTGAAGAGCAGCCCAAAACACGTAGCTATGGCCGCAGATGAGAACTCGGCACCGGCTCCTCTGGCCAGGAACAGCAGCATCTAAAAAGAGAAAAAACCATTAACACAAACGGAACCAACTCATTCCACAATCCAAAGTGCTCACTGCCCGAAAAAGGGGCATATGTATGCCTTATAGGCTGAGGAATGCCAACGCCCCAACCTCTGAATAGAGGTGGAAGGAAACCCCATAGCAGCCGCTGTCGAGGCCGCCCCAATTCTAAAGGAGTGGGTACCAAACCGCACCCCTGACAAGCCTAACTCACCCAACGCCCTGGACGTAACCGCCCAGAACTGGTGTTTCGTTAATGGCTTACCATCCATGTGTATAAACAAAAATCCGTCCTTGGGCCCGCACACTGCCAAATAAGCGGCCAACGCATTAACTGGACACAACTCAAGCTCCGAACAACTACCCAGCTCGAGCACAGTACCCCGCTGCAACTGATCCGTCTTCGAGCGACGGACAGTAATGACCGCCTTAGGCCCCAACAACCTCAGGTCCCTGAACTGCAAAGCTCTACCAGAAACATCGTTTCTAGACTGAGCTACCAGCTCACTTACTCTAAGCGCCCCAAAAAAGGCTAACAAGGACGCGGCATGAAATAAACATGCCTCGAAAGGCGAGGCACACACCACGCCCCATACCCTCTTCAACCCCTGCAGAATCGACGGAGACACCGGATTCCGCGTGTCAACCCTGGGTCCGGCCTCTCTAGACCACCCCTCCAGCATCTTTTGAAGACGAAAATCTGCTGTATCATCCCTATAACCCAGTGCCTTACTTGCAAAAGCCAATGCAGACAGGCACCCCCTAATAGATCGCACGGCCAACCCCTTACCTCGTAACGACACGCAGTAATGGAGCAATTCCTCCACCGGGAGGGGCCAAACCCTGCGATACCCTACCTCAGCCCGAAAGTCTTCAAACTGCCGCACGGCCCGCTCGTAAGACTTCCGAGTGCTAGGCGCAATGGCTAGACCTATCGCTCTGCAGGCTTCGGCTCTCCAATCTGCCATAACTCCTGGGGCATTGGCACCGGCTCTCCGTCTGCCTCCGGGGCCAGCTGACGAAACCTCTCCATCTGTTTACGAGATAGAGCGTCAGCCACCCCATTGCTCACCCCAGGAACATGCCTGGCTAAAAACAATATATTAAGCCGCAAGCAGCGCAGAGTGAAGGCCCTCACCAACCTCATTACCCGCTGCGATTTGGATGAAAGGGAATTAATGACGTGGACTACTGCCATGTTATCACACCAAAAATGGACAGTGTGATTGGCCATATCCTTCCCCCACAGCCAAACTGCCACTAAAATGGGAAAGAACTCGAGAAACGTAAGGTCTCGGTTCACCCCTACCTGCGTCCAGGAGTCAGGCCAAACATCCGCTCACCAATGTCCGCGAAAATAAACTCCAAAGCCTAAAGATCCTGCAGCATCAGACATGACCTGGAGCTCGGCCTCAAGCATCAAGTCCTCCCTCCAAAAGGAGACCCCGTTAAACGACTCCAAAAATTCCTGCCAAACCCTCAGATCATCCCTCATGCTGCAGGTAACCCTAGTTCTATGCTGGGGCAAGCGTAACCCTGCCATAGCATCACACAGTCTCCTAAGAAAAGCCCTTCCAGGAGCAACCACTTTGCAAGCAAAGTTGAGGTGCCCCACCAATTGCTGCAATTCCAGCAAAGTGACCTTCTTCCTAAGAAGAAATGCTTTAATCCTAGCCCTCAGCTCCTCCACTTTCTGCAAAGGCACCCTGGACAACTGATCAATCGTGTCTATCTCAATCCCCAGGAAGGTCAACCTCTGGGTTGGACCTTCCGTTTTTTCCGGCGCTAAGGGTACCCCAAGTTCAGCAGTGAGCTCAGCAAAACCAGCCAGCAGCTGGCCGCAACGCCCTGACCCTACGGGCCCCACAAACAGTAGTCGTCCAAATAATGAACGACGTCCTGCAACCCCACTTTCTCCCGCACAGCCCATTCTAAAAACGTGCTAAAACGCTCGAAAGCGGAACATGACACAGAGCAGCCCATCGGCAATGCTCTATCCATGTAAAATTGGCCCTCAAAAGAAAACCCTAAGAGATCAAAGTCATCGGGGTGGACGGGCAAAAGGCGAAACGCAGACTTAATATCGCATTTCGCCAACTCAGCCCCCACCCCGCAATGCCTCACCACAGCGATAGCCTGGTCGAAGCTGGTATGCCTAACAGAGCATAAATGCTCTGGGATCCCATCATTCACTGACTGCCCCCTAGGAAAAGACAAATGGTGAATCAAATGAAATTCACCAGGCGTCTTTTTGGGCACCACGCCTAAAGGCGAGACCCTCAAAGTAGTCACTGGAGGCTGTACAAAAGGACCAAGGATCCTTCCCTCAGCCAACTCCTTAGCAATTTTGTCTCTAACAACCTGCTCCAAACCTTGAACAGACTTAAGATTTCTAGACACAAACGGAACTCGAGGCCCCTGAAAAGGGATCCTAAACCCAAACTTAAAACCCTCCAACAGGTACAAAGCGTCAGCCCTCCTAGGATACTTAGCCAGCCATCGCTTAAGCGGTCCCACCCTTATCGGGCTGGGGCCCTTTCTTGGCTGGAAAAGCTCCACCGCTCCCGCCAGGCCCCTTTGGATTCCTGCGCCCCCGGGATTTAGGGCAGCTGTCAAAGGCATGGGATCCACCACACAAGGGGCAGGCGTGCTTAAACTGGCACGCCTTTCTATTACACACCCCCAGGGATCCAAAGTCCCAGCAGAGCAAGCGGGGTTGAACCGCCTGCCCCGCTGTACCGCGGGGAGAGCTCGACAAAGCAGATGTGGACGCCCTACTCACTAAGTGACCGCTATCCAATCGGTCACCCAGGTTAGGCCTAGCCGGAGACATAACCTGCAGCCAAAGCTGCTGGTGAATCCGATCCCACTGGAGGGACGGATATAGGGCAGCCCTCATTCTAAATTCCTGGTCATACTGTAACCAGGCTGATCCACTAAAGGCAGTATAACCCTTATAAATAATGTCCAAGTATTGGAACAATGATGCTGCCCGCCACGGCTGTGCCCTGGCAATTACCCCGGCATAAATGCAGAACCCAGGCAACCAATTAGCCCATGTTCTGTCAACCTTTCGCTTCCGCAGCTTCTCCTTCTCCTTTTCATCTAATTCCTCTTTGTCTTTCTTTTCCATTTCCCGATAAAGAAGGGAAAATATGTCTACATACTCTCCCTTCAAAATTTTCTCCCTTGTGGCAGGAAGCAAATGGTCCCCGAGTGGCAGAGCAACCTCCCCAAAAGGCAAGTCTGTAAAAGGCACCATCCCGTACTGAGATGGTGCTCCCAAAAAGGGACCAGACAAGCTCATCTGCCCTGTACCCGGATGCACACAAGGTATGCCCTGCCCCCCTGGCCAAGCCCAATTCTGCACCAGGCCAGCCCCAGAAGGCGTAGGCACACCTAAGCCTATCCCTGAAGTGCCAAGCCCGGCTACTGTAGCAGGTCCCCATGTTCCCCATGGCCAAACCTGCCCAGACCCAACTTGCAAGCCATCACCGGACCTACCTCCAAGTCCAGCCAGCACCACCGGCAAACCAACGCCCGACGTCCGCACCTCCTCCACCGCACCTGCATCGGGGCCACTGGAACAGGCATCCTTGCCAGGCACGACTCCACCAGACCTGCCCTCAAGAATGGATAACCTGGTGAGAATATTAGCCTGCCTTGCCTTTTTGGATTGCCTAACGTCGCCCCCCTTACTTAAGGAAGGAACACCCGCCGCCTGCTCTAAGGCCTGCAGCCTACTCAAAATATTATAATCCACCGCCCCCTCACCCTCCTCATCCGAAGAGGATGACGGAGGTGGTGGCCTCCTGACAGGAGCTTTAGATGGTCTGGGTGCAGGCTTCTTGCCCTTGGACTTGCCTGAACCTTTACCCCCAGACATGTTGCCCACCTGCCTTATAAAAGTGGGACCTAAAATGGCCGCCCGACTGCCTTTCTGCCCCTTTCTCAAGGAACCCAAAATGGCCACCCAAACTGCCTAGCAACAGCCCCAGCTACCAGCACCTCAAAATGGCCGCCCAACTGTCTTTCTGCCCTTTTCTCAAGGAAACCAGAAATGGCTGCCCAAACTGCCTAGCAACAACCCCAGCTACCACAGCCTAATGCTACTCCACTATAACTAAGGGTGGTGTGGGGGTTGCCACTGACTCCACCTCCAGTGAACCTTAAGCCCCTCACCTGGCCCAAGCTGCCACCAGGATCTATCTCAGATTCAGATTAGCTTAAACTGCAGTACTGCAGCTTTAACACTCCGGGCTACCAAGCTCCTGTAACATATAATTGTGGAGCACTCTATGCAGGAGCAAGGAACCCCGGCGACCACCCCAACTCCACCAGGCTAGGCTTCAGAATAACCCTCACCAGGTAAAACACCCAGCCCCCAGAACAACTCAGCCAGCCAGCGTCCACTCGACCAGGCTAGGCTTCAAATTGGCCCTCAACCACATTAACCACCCAGCCCCCAGAACAACTCAGCCAGCCAGCGTCCACTCGACCAGGCTAGGCTTCAAATTGGCCCTCAACCACATTAACCACCCAGCCCCCAGAACAACTCAGCCAGCCAGCGTCACTGCCCAATGAAGCTGCCGCCGCCGCGCCTCGCAAGGAGCACAATGAGCCCCAACTCGCACTCTCCGCGATGACAGGAAACGCGCCGACACAAGCAGCCTCCGAAAAACGCTCCTGATCGCCAAGAGCCTCCCGACACGCACCCGATCGTCGAGGGACTGAGGAGAGGGACGGGGAGCTAGCCGTTGACGCGGCTAAACCCCGCCCCCTGCAAAGCACGCCCAAACAGCGCGCAGACCAACTCTCCCGCCCTGGAGGGCAAACAGATCTAAGCAGCCTAGCAGCTACGCTGCAGGCTGCAAGATTACGAATGTACAGAACTACAGACCAATTTCATTATTAAATAATGATTATAAGATATACACAAGAATCTTGGCAGAACGACTTAAACAATATTTTATTAACTTCATAAAGGAAGATCAAACAGGATTTCTCCCTAAAAGGCAAATAAGAGACAATATAAGAACAGTTGTAAATATTGTAGATTACTATGAAAAACATCCAGAAAAGGAAGTCACATTATTTTTTGCGGATGAAGAGAAAGCCTTTGATAATTTGAACTGGGACTTTATGTTTGCAGTAATGGAAAATATAGAACTTGGAGAACACTTCATAAGAATGATAAAAGCAATATATATGGAACAGTGAGCAAAGTTGTGTATAAATGCAGACCTCACAGAAGATATGATGATCAGTAAAGGTACAAGGTTGTCCGCTTTCACCATTGTTGTTTATAATAACTCTTGAAATTTTGCTGATGCAAATATTAGATGATAAAAAAATAGAAGGGCTGAAAATTAGAGGATTTACTTGTAAATATAGAGCGTTTGCTGATATAATGTTTATAGCTGAAAATCCTATACAAGTAATACCTTTGCTGTTAGCCAAGATACAAGAATATGGAGAGCTGGTGGGACTTTATGTTAATAAAGAAAAATTGAAATTTTTATGTAAAAACATGCAAGTAAATAAAAGGAATTGCAGAGACTGACGGGATGTGAAGTTACTTCTAAAGTAAAGTATTTGGGCTTGGAGATAACAATGAGGAATATTGATTTGTTCAAAAATAACTATGAAAAGCTATGGCATAAAATGGATGAAGATATGGTGAAATGGAATAAACTTAATTGGCCTTTCTGGGCAGAATAGCTGCAATTAAGATGAATATTCTGCCGAAAATAATATATTTGTTTCAAACCATTCTGATTGTGAAAGATAGCAAACAATTTAATAAATGGCAAAGGAAGATTTCAGAATTTGTATGGGCTGGGAAGAAACCAAGGATTAAAAAGAAAATTTTAACAGATGCTAAAGAGAGAGGAGGATTCCAGCTACCAGATTTAAGACTATATCATGATGCAGTTTGCTTAGTATGGATCAAAGACTGGATGACGCTGTTGAATAAAAAACTTTTAATGTTGGAAGCTCATGGAAATAAATTCGGCAGGCATGCTTATATGTACTATGGGAAGAAAAAGATGGATGGTTTTTTTCCTCACCATTATATCAGAAATAATTTGTTAAATACATGGATGAAGTAGAGAGTGGTCCTATCCCCGATGCTATTTAATATCTATATGCGCCCCCTTGCCCAGATTGTCAGGAGGTACGGACTGGGTTGCCATCAATATGCGGATGACACCCAGCTCTATCTATTGATGGGTGGCCAGTCTGACTGTACCCTGGAAAATCTAGACCTGGCGTTACAAGCCGTGGCTTCTTGGCTCAGACTGAATTGGCTGAAATTGAATCCAACGAAGATGGAGGTTCTCTACCTGGGTCGAGGCAGTCCGGGGAGAGAGATCCAGCTGCCGGCCCTTGACGGGGTACCACTGATACCAGTCCCTAAGGTTAAGAGCTTAGGCGTGCTTCTTGAGTCCTCCCTTACAATGGAGGCCCAGGTAGCAGCCACTGTTAGATCTGCCTTTTTTCATCTTCGGCAAGCACGGCAGCTGGCCCCTTACCTGGAGCGCAACGACTTAGTGACGGTAATCCATGCTACGGTCACCTCAAGAATAGATCACTGTAATGCTCTCTACATGGGGCTACCCTTGACGCTAACCCGGAGACTACAACTAGTGCAGAACGCTGCGGCACGGCTGTTAATGGGGCTGCCGCAATGGGAGCACATTCAGCCAGTGCTGAGAGAGCTGCACTGGTTGCCTGTTGTGTTCTGAGTTCGCTTCAAGGTGTTGGTATTAACCTTTAAAGCCCTCTATGGTCAGGGACCTGCCTATCTACGGGACCGCCTTTCCCCATATATCCCCCAGAGAGCACTGCGATCAGGGACAAAAAATCTGTTGTCTGCCCCTGGCCCAAAAGAAGCCAGGCTGTGTATGACGAGATCCAGGGCTTTTTCGGTGGCAGCACGAGAACTTTGGAACACCCTCCCAGAAGCCATAAGGGCCCTGTGGGATTTGTCTGCGTTCTGCAGGGCCTGTAAGACCGAATTGTTTAAACAGGCTTTTGTGGTTTGATTGAAAAAGGGCTGCCACCGGACATCCTACAGAATGCTGGCGATCATAGTCGAGAAGTCAATACCGCCTATACTGGACTGAAATAGTGCTATAGAATGGTTTTTAAATGATATATGTAAATTATGGTTTTATATGTTTTATTGGATTGATTGTTTTTATGATGTTGTAAGCCACCCTGAGTCCGCTTGCGGAGAGGGCGGGATATAAATGGAAAGTAATAAATAAATAAATAAATAAAGTACAAGAAATATGGTGATGAGAGAAAGCCAGTATGGATAGTGCCAGCAGAAGTAATAAAAATAACAGCTGAAACCAGTGAAGAGAGAAAGTTGTCATACAATCAATTACTAAAAATACAAAGTGGCAAAATAGAATTGAAAACTGCTGAAGAGTTGAATAAAAATATGATTGGTTTCAAATGCAACAAATAAAAAGCCTTGTGGAGAATGATATCAAAACTGAAGGAATAAGACGTGAGCAAACATAAATGGAAAAAGTTCTGCTTGGAGATAATGAAAAATTAATTTCAAAAATATATAAATTACTGTTAAAATGGTCTACGGAAGATGAGGTAGTAAAATCTCAAATGATTAAGTGGGCAACCAATGTAAATAAAGAAATACAGATGGATACATGGGAGTATCTTTGGAAGAACTCTATGAAATTATCAACATGTCAGAGTATAAAAGAAAATTGTTTTAAGATGATGTATAGGTGGTATATGACTCCTAAAAAATTGGCAAAGATCAATAAAAAGATGCCAGACAGATGTTGGAAATGTAGAAGACATGAAGGCTCTTTTTACCATATGTGGTGGACTTGTGAAAGAGGAAGTATTGGCACATGATTCAACAAGAAATTTCAAATATCTTGGGATATGAATTCAAGAAAGTAGCAGATACTTTTTTATTGGGATTACAAATTTCCAAAAGAAGATAGAACTTTGATCTGGTACTTGGTTTCAGCGGCTAGGACATTGTATGCGCAGTTATGGAAGCAAGAAAAAATACCCAAAAAATGGGATTGGATTGTAAAAGTTATAGCATGGAGTGAGATGGACAAACTAACAAGAATCTTAAGAGACTATGATTTGGAAGTGTATGAAAAGGAGTGGAAAAATTTTAGATGTTATGTAGAAGAAGAATGGAATATAAAAGGATATTGGACAATTTTTTAATAATGATAATACTAGAAAAAAGTAGAATATGAATATAGGTTCTTATGTTTTAAGGGTACCTTTAAATGTTAGTATTTTAAGTATATAACTTCGGCGGGAGTCAAGTAATGGGGGGGAGGGGGGATTAGAAAATAGCATATGGGATAGATAAAAAGAAGGTATTAATGGATATGGTTACCATATGTTATCAATAAAATTGTATTTAACAAAAAAGAAAATGCATGTGTTAAAATACATTAATAGAAGTATAGTGAATAATTTCCTTCCACTCAACTCAGTAACAGCCAACAAATCTCTAGGAGGTCTTGCCATGTTTTCTGACAATTTCTGGATTCTTGGATGAATCATGGAAAGGGAACAACCACTGAGAATGTTTTTTGCCATTCAGATGTGGTGAATGTATGGTATGGGAGCTCTCAGCTGATTGTAGAGGTCATAATGATACAGATGGAAGACGGAAATTTCTAAAAAGATGGTTCTCAAAGTATGAAGCAAACTTCCATAAATATATCTTCATTGGCACTGAAATCACAATGCCTTTTGTTGATTGCCAGTCAGTGGAGATCACTGGGACTACCACCTCTTTTTCCCTAAGGTTTTTGTCTTGTCACCTGAAAGCATGCTATGACTTCCTATTCCATCTAATCATGCATTTTCCATTTTCCTTTCCCATGCTTGATTCTAAGTTGAGAACAGGAGTGAATATCATGAGAAATTTTCAAGATCCATGCTTAAAGCTATACAGCAAGCAAATGTGGGGTCAAGTCTTTGGAGGATCAAAGTCCCATTGGAAATACAAGGTTCACCAATAAGAGTGTTCTTATAAGCCACTGGCAGGAGATCAGACAGAAATGAACAGCAGTGCAGTAAAGAAAGACAGGAAGACAGATCGAAATCAAGGCAATTAATCATCAACATGAGGTAAAGTCAAAATAAGAAGTTGCCAGGATCATCTAAAGTAAATAGACCAAGGAAATCGGGAACAAGAAACTGTTATATACTTGAGTCAATCTAAGTAAATTTGCAGACTGCAGTTATGTATTTCTCAGTAGATTTTGTCCAGCCTGCTGTTCTATAATGCACATATTATTTAGTTCTACTGCACACACAGTAGAAGCTGTTATGAACCCAGTCTTCTGTCTATGGCTACAGTTTGGATTTATTCTGTTTAGAGTGATAAAAATACTATAAGGTAAAAATACTATAAAAGTACTTGTAGGCCACGAGCATGGAGGGAGTGAAGGTGAGGAATGAGGGACTAGAGAAAGAGGCCACAAGTTCATTAGATGTATTGCAAGAATACTAGCACAGCATGGGGGTGTATATAAGCATAGCATTGCCACCTGCAATCTGATATACCCAATCTCCAGCTCACCAGCTGGGGTGAAACTGTAGAGTGGCAACCCCTGAGATCCATGTGGGCACTGGCCACTGCATGGTTCCTTTGCCACCTAGAAATGAGAGCCCTAGTGACAGCCCTTGAGCCAGCCATGCCACTAAATTGGCTCTACTGAGACCCCTTAAGGGATCCCCTAAAATGGGGGGAAGTGGGTGTGCAGCACTGTCCCCACCCCAAACGATCCAGTCCAATGCCCAAACTGCACAAAGCTTTGGAAAATAACAATATAACAACCAAAATTCAGGGAGGTAGGGTGGGAAAAAACTGCCAAGTATACTGAGGGCCGGAAATCACATGGCAGCCCCTAATGGGGGAGCAGACAATAGTAGCTCCTTTGACCACCCAGAGCTTTGCCCCCTGCCAACATAATTTGGTCCTGTGAGAGTCAGCCCGCAGCCACTTTGGCCTCCACCCCTGGCTGGATCATGTGGCCAGATGATGGCCATGCCTTCTACTTCCTGCTCCTAAGTCCTGGCCATGGCATACAACATAGAAACGGATGAAGAGAGAATGATGCTAGAAAGCATGGCAGTGAGCACACTGCAATTCTTACAATGTCCTAAATTCAGTTTTGGGTAATTAGTGGGCTTATATATAAGTAAATGTTAAACTGGTATAAACATTATGATTAGTGGTGAAAACATTGAACTGCTAAATTTCTATGTTTATCAGGGTCAGTAAAAATGCAGCAACCCAAACCAATGAACAGTTACTCAGGAGTCAGGTTTCCAGAGGTTGATGGAAATTATTTCAATGTAAAGAACTGAGGCTAAATGAGGGAGCATGTGACTGCAGCCTACCAAAGCCTCCCCTTCCATTAAAAACAGAGAGGGAAGAATATGGGGACATATTTCTTAGAGATGTAATTGGACAAAATCTGAATTTAACTGTCTGCAAAAGGAGCCTAATAAATCTGGGTTCTATACTTTGAACCTCTGTCAGGCCATTTTTATATTTAATTAACTCTAAAGTGTTGCACTTCTATGTTAACTGAGAAAAGTCATTTTGCCACATTTTAAGGCAGTGTTTTAGATGCAAGCAAAGTGGTTGGAAAATTGGATGCAGATAAAAGTTGTTAAAACCAGAGCCAGTTTGGTGTAGTGGTTAAGTGTGCGGACTCTTGTCTGGGAGAACCAGGTTTGATTCCTCATTCCTCCACTTGTACCTGCTGGAATGGCTCTGGGTCAGCCATAGCTCTGGAAGAGGTTGTCCTTGAAAGGGCAGCTGCTGTGATTCTCTCAGCCCACCCACCTCACAGAGTGTCTGTTGTGGGGGAGAAAGATAAAGGAGAGTGAGCCACTCTGAGACTCTGAGATTCGGAGAGGAGGGTGGCATATAAATCCAAAATCTTCTTCAACTTCATCTTAATTCAGGGAGCAATTGATTTTTTTTGTGTGTGAAATAGTATGCCAGTATACAACTAAAACAGACTATTTTACAAATTCATGAAGTAAAGACCTATGCAGTGAAAATAGGAATTATATAGCATGAAATCACAGAATCATAGAGTTGGAAGGTACCTTCAGGGTCATCTAGTCCAACCCCCTGCACAATTCAGGAAATTCACAAATACCTCCCCCATGCCCCCAGTGACCCCTGTTCCAGAAGAGATTCAATAATGAATAATGAACTAGGAAACATCAATTTGAAAACCTTTATAAAGGAAATTAATAATATGACCTGATACATTGATGGACTGATTATATATTCAAATTTTACTACAAAATGGTGATCCAAAATGAATTTTTCTGTTTACTTGGTAGATTACACTGAAATTTATTTTTCTGAGCAACAACTGCTTAATATTCCTAACAATTTATAAATCTGAAGAAGTGGTTTAAGCAAAATCAATTAGAGACTTGTGATGAATTTAACAGGAAAACCGTTTCTCGGGAATTTTTGTACTAAAGCTTATTAATTTATGATCAGATTAATTCATCATTTAAGATGGACATAGCTGCATCATAATATCATTAAATAAACAAATATGTATAATCAAAATGAGGGACTGTTAGTATGTACTTCATTTATGTCCCACTTTTCATTTATACCCTAACTTTCTCCATATGGGGATCCAAAGCCATATATGTCCAGTTTGCCCCCCCAGTTGGAATGAAGAGGCAGACACAAGTGTTGGGTTTTAAACCGGGCCGCTTTATTAAACCATTAGTTAACTGTAACTGGCAGGGGGGTGAAAACCAGAACCAGACAAGCCCTGGGGTCAACCCCGGACCCCGCCTTGTCCAAAGGGCGAGCCACCCTGCCCCCAGCACAAGCCCGCCGTATTCGGGTTGTAGCTGAGCGGCCAGGCCTCCAGCCATCCACCATCTGGGCCGGCATCAATCCCCGTGGAACGATCCGCCCAGTGAGGCTCCCTGTGATCTGCATTCCCCGCACTGAGCCGTGTAGCCCATCTACGGTTCATACAGACCACCGCACCAACGGTGCTAGGCCATAGGTGCTCCCCTGGAAAACCCTGTGGCCAAACTTCCTCCAGCCTGCGACCATAACAAATACCACTAATAAAGAAGAATCCTAACCTAGTAGGCAGTTCAAGGTAGGCAAAAAACACCCCCACATGATCCAATTGCGTGGAAGTGAAAAAATTCCTACCTGGCCCCCCAAAAGGCGACCGGCATACGCCTGAACTGCCAGAGGGAGGGTGGGTGGGCAGAGAGCCAAAGGAACTGTGTGTAGGAGGGCGGGAGCCGGGGCTTATATAGCCCCGACTCCACGCCCCGGCAAACACCCGTATGTTGGGTGATGCTGCCTCCTCCTCCTTCCGGGAAGGGGCAAAGACGGCCCCCAGCCTGAACGCCGGCGAGCCGGCTTGGCTGGGCAGGGGCCGGACCTTGCCCCCCCAGTCGGAATGAAGAGGCAGACACAAGTGTTGGGTTTTAAACCGGGCCGCTTTATTAAACCATTAGTTAACTGTAACTGGCAGGGGGGTGAAAACCAGAACCAGACAAGCCATGGGGTCAACCCCGGACCCCGCCTTGTCCAAAGGGCGAGCCACCCTGCCCCCAGCACAAGCCCGCCGTATTCGGGTTGTAGCTGAGCGGCCAGGCCTCCAGCCATCCACCATCTGGGCTGGCATCAATCCCCGTGGAAAGATCCGCCCGGTGAGGCTCCCTGTGATCTGCATTCCCCACACTGAGCTGTGTAGCCCATCTACGGTTCATACAGACCACCGCACCAATGGTGCTAGGCCATAGGTGCTCCCCTGGAAAACCCTGTGGCCAAACTTCCTCCAGCCACCGCCAATGTCAAGCCTCTGCTTAGGCATTAGCGCCCCAACGGGTGGCCCAGAGCCAACCGAACCCCCTGCCGAAACTCATCTAAAAAGGCCTGGTTGCCCAACTCGGAAAGATGAACACAATCCAGCCAATACAGGTCAACCTGTTCGACCCGTATGGCCGGATGCAGGAGAAGGATTCCCATTCCCCCTTCACTAGCTTTCTGAATGGCCCCATTGGCCTTGCGCCTGGCGCGGTCAACACCACCCAGCGAAATGGCATACCTCCACTCCCTGCGCGGCAAGATTGCCGACCAGACAAAAAGACCCCGGGCCAACTCCGCTGAATCTTGCGGAGGTCAGCCAACACCTGCTGGGAGAGAGCTTTCCCACACAGCAGCCTCAAGTTGTTCCCTCCCGATTTTTTACATGGCCTTATTGACCTTGCACTTAGTGCGCTCTATCACCCCCAGGTGAAAGGGAACACCTCCAATTCTTACATGGCGATCTAGCTGACCACACCAGGCCAGCCAAGAAGGACAAGCCCTGGGGTCATACCCTGACCCCGCCTTGTCCAAAGGGCGAACACCCTGCCCCCAGCACAAGCCCGCCAGGTTCGGGTTGTCGCTGAGCGGCCAGGCCCCGAGCCATTCACCACTTGTGCTAGTGTCAATCCCCCATGGAAAGATACGCTCAGGTGAGGCTGCTCAGTGATCTGTAGTTCCCGCACTGAGCCGTGTAGCCCATCTGCTGTTCATACAGACCACCTGCACACTTGGTGCTAGGCCATAGGTGTTCCCCTGAACCCGCCCTAACGAAAGACATAGATGTGCAAAGAAGGTGCCCCGCCTCTCTCCGCACTACGGCCAGCACCGGTCCCCCAGCGACCCAGCCCTTCCCCAACTGCCCCGTCGCTGAAACCCAGCTGGGTGCCTGTTGGAGACCGCATGGCTTGAGGGGCCGCCTGGAACGCCCCGCTGAGCGCATAGATGAGAACACGCTGCCTCTGACTACGAGACACAGCACCTGAAAAACAAAAATTTGTCAGAATGAGTCATGGCCAGGAGGTAATAAAAACCTTCGCCCTCCAAAATTGCCCACTAGGCCACCAACGGGTGCACCTGGCTAAACAGTTGTCGCCATCCGCAGGCCAACCAATGTTGACATCCCGTCCTGGGGCACTCGCCCCGCAATGCCAGTAATTAGACCGCACAACCAACTAGCCAATACATAGCACCCAAAACAGGCCATCAACAAGGCCGCATGAAGCAGCGTGGTCCCGAAAGGGGGACAGCATACTCCGTGTCACAGAACCACCTATTAACATGTGGTCCCGCGGTGCTCCCAAATGCCCGGAATTGGGAAGCAGCTTTGTCATATACCCTTCTGCTATTAGGTCTTCTCAGCCCAACCCATGGGCTTTGCCAATAAAGGCAACACCGCCAGTTGGCCCCCAATAGTCCTTGACACAAGCCTCTCTCTCTGCAACACGCAGGGTTACCTAATACGAGCCGTCGAAATCGGCCAGTAATCCTGCAACACCACGGCCCCCATGCGGCTCCTGAATAGGAAAGCCGCTCTACTATGATCCCTTCTGGTACTAGGTGCCAAAGCCAGCTGGAATGCCTACCAGCTTCAGCTTCACAAATCGCCAGAGATCCGGGAGGAATCACGTCGGCCGCGAGTCAACTTCCGGGGCGGGCAGCCGAAAGCACCCTAGCTATTAGCAATGTAGAGCATTCGCCGCCCCATTGCAGCCTCCGGGCACGTGCCCTACCAGGAACCATATGTTCCCCCGGAGGTAAAGTATGAATAACCTAACCGGAACCCGCTGTCCAACGCAGGTGCCCATGGCATCCCAAATACGCCCCGCCAGGTGCCCCAACTTTCAGCAAAGTTAAGGTGCCCAACCACCTACTGTAATTAGAGCAGCGACACCTTGCGTTACCCCGTAAACGCGGCCAACCGGCCCCTAAAGTCAGCAAGCAGTTTCCCCAGCATGCGAAATGCCCGCTGGTGGGTATTGAGCTCGATGCCTAAGAAATATAAGCACCATACTGGGCCCCTCGGTATTCTCATATACCAAAGGTACCCCCAGCTTGATGGCCAACTCCTGAAAAACATGTAAGAGCCAGGCGCATCACCATGTACCTGCTGGACCGCAAAAGGTAGGCGCCCCGATGGTGCACCGTGTCATTAAACACGGTCCTATCCTATAACGCCCACTCCACCAAGGAGCCAAAGCGCTTGAAAACAGCGCGGGAGACCGAGCACCTCATTGGGAGGGCCCGATCCATGTAGACTTGCTCTCAAAACAAAAACCCCAGGAACTCAAAATCCTAGGTATCATCTCAGAGAGGCCTGAGAGGAGCATAACAGAGCAGAGCAGCTCTGAAAGGCTGAGACAGCTGGAGAAGTTGCTAAGAATTTCTGTGTTTTGAAAGACTTCATTCTGAGGCTTGGGTGACTGCTGAAAAGGCTGAGTTGTGATAGCTGGGGAACTGCTGTATGTTTGGGTGAGTGGGCTAAAGGTGAAAGTGATTGATTGATTGATTGATTGATTGATTGATTGATTGATTGATTGATTGATTGATTGAGAGTAATTGTTGATGATTGCTTAGGAGTGGTCTACTCCACCCTCTTTGTATTTTAAGCTGCGCCTTGCCAAAGGCGCGAGCCTTTGGCGCGAGCCGAAGGGCGCGAGCTAAAGGGCTCTTGGCCTGTGGCTCTTTGCCTGGGGGCTTCATAAGGACCAGGAACCCAGATCCCTGATTTCCTTGTTCTCCCAATAAGGTAAGTTGACCTTCCAGAGGGGGAGCCACGTAAACAACAGCATTTAAAGAGGACTGTATATTTAATATATATATATATCATGAAGGTAGAATGCCAGCAGGAGGGTGGGGGCTTTCCAGTGTTTTGCACTGAGTGTCACATGTATGACTATCTGCCCACAGGACAGAAGTCTTGGGTGTGTGCTCGATGCAAGGCGCTCCTGGTCCTCAGGGAACGGGTTCGTGCCCTTGAGGCCGAGGTGACTGCCCTGGAGAAGCAGAGACAGTCAGTTAGGCAATTGGGGAAGACTCTCGGGGGCGTATTAGATGAGCCCCACTCTGAATGTGGCAGCCCCGTTGCTGCCAGAGAGCGTGAGGGTCGAGAAGGAACAGGGCACCTTGCTGAGGACAAGGGGAATGTGCCCTCAGAAGGGACCTCTTCTTCGGTTGGTGAGCAGGTATCCTTTCGTGCCAAGGAACCATCCCTGGGCAGGGGGAGAAGGGGGGTCTTGGTAGTTGGTGATTCGATCCTTGGGCAAGTAGATAGCTGGGTGGCAAAACCACGTATTGACCGTATGGTGACTTGCCTGCCTGGTGCGAAGGTAGGGGACATTACACGTGTAGTAGATAGGCTGATAGACAGTGCTGGGGAGGAGCCTGTGGTCGTGGTGCATGTTGGCACCAACGATGTGGGGAAATGCAGTCGTGAGGTCCTGGAGGAGAAATTTAGGCTGCTAGGTGGGATACTTAAGGCTAGGACCTCCAAGGTGGCCTTCTCGGAAGTGCTACCTGTTCCACGTGCAGGGCAGGAGAGACAGGCGCAAATTAGAAGTCTCAATGTGTGGATGAGACGATGGTGTAAGGAGGAAGGGTTTAAGTTTGTTAGGCACTGGGATGCTTTCTGGAACAAGCGGGAGCTGTACAAAAGAGACGGTCTCCACTTGTCTCCGGATGGAACCAGGCTGCTGGCGCTTAAAATCAAAAAGGTGGCAGAGCAGTTTTTAAACTAAATCTTGGGGGAAAGCCGACAGGAGATGGAATGTCTCTGGTTCGGGAGGACTCATCTCAAAGAGATGAAGGGTTGGCTTCTATTTTTCTACCGAGTAACGGATCAGAGTTGTCCACTGTGATGGTGACAAACAGTATGGACTGTCTGCTAGAGTCTCGAGGCGGCAGGACAGAGGTGGTGGGCCTAGCTTGCCTGGGAAATTATAACTGTTTGTATGCAAATGCTAGAAGTGTCCGAAGTAAAATTGGTGAATTGGAATGTTTAGTGTTGGGAGAAAACATAGACATTGTGGGAATTTCAGAAACTTGGTGGAATGAGGAGAATCAGTGGGACACGGTGATTCCTGGATATAAGTTATATCGGAAGGATAGGGAGGGAAGGGTTGGAGGTGGGGTGGCTCTGTATGTCAGAGAGGATATACGGTCCAGTAAGACTGAGGTCAGAGAATTAGATTCCCTTTTAGAAATGCTTTGGGTTGAAATAGAGGGCCCAAAAGGAAATTTAACTATGGGAGTTTGTTATTGCCCACCAAATCAAAAGAGAGAGGACGATTATAATATGATGGAAGGCTTAAAGATAGCGGCTAAACGTAAAAACTGTGTCGTAATAGGTGATTTTAACTACCCGCAGATTGATTGGGTCAATATGTGTTCTGGTCGAGAGAAAGAGATTGAGTTTCTTGATGCTCTCAATGACTGTGCTATGGAGCAGATGGTCTCAGAACCTACCAGAGGTGGGTCGATCCTGGATCTGGTCCTAAGTAATGCCCAAGACTTGGTGAGAGACGTAAAAGTGATTGCGCCGCTTGGGAACAGTGACCATAATGTTATTGATTTCACCATTTGTATAAATAGGGAGTTGCCCAAAAAGACCGCCACAACCACATTTAACTTTAAAAGGGGTAAATTCTCTGAGATGAGGAGGCATGTGAGGAGGAAACTGAAAGGAAAGGTAAATACGGTCAAAACCCTTGGGGAAGCTTGGAGAATATTTAAAACTATAATCCTAGAAGCTCAGATAAAATACATACCACAAGTTAGGAAAGGCACAAACAGGTATAAGAAGAGGCCAGCGTGGTTAACAAACAAAGTAATGGAAGCTGTAAAAGGTAAGAAGGACTCCTTTAAGCGGTGGAAAACCAGTCCAAGTGAGATTAATAAAAGGGAACACAGGCAGTGGCAAATCAAATGCAAGACTGTGATCAGCCAGGCAAAAAGGAACTATGAGGAGCATATTGCAAAAAACATAAAGACCAACAATAAAAATTTCTTCAAATATATTAGAAGTAGGAAACCAGCCAGGGAAGCAGTGGGGCCCTTGGATGACCATGGGGTAAAAGGATTACTGAAGGAGGATGGGGAAATGGCTGAGAAGCTGAATGCATTTTTTGCCTCCGTCTTCACCGTGGAAGATGAGAAGTGTTTGCCCGCCCCAGAACCACTAATTTTGGAAGGGGTGTTGAAAGACCTGAGTCAGATTGAGGTGACAAAAGAGGAGGTCCTACAACTAATAGACAAATTAAAAACTAATAAGTCACCGGGTCCGGATGGCATACATCCGAGAGTTCTGAAAGAACTCAAAGTTGAACTTGTGGATCTTCTAACAAAAATCTGTAATCTTTCATTGAAATCTGCCTCTGTTCCTGAGGACTGGAAGGTAGCAAATGTCACCCCCATCTTTAAAAAGGGGTCCAGAGGGGATCCAGGAAATTACAGGCCAGTCAGTCTGACTTCAATACCGGGAAAGTTGGTAGAAACCATTATCAAGGACAGAATGAGTAGGCACATTGATGAACACGGGTTATTGAGGAAGACTCAGCATGGGTTCTGTAAGGGAAGATCTTGCCTCACTAACCTGTTACATTTCTTTGAGGGGGTAAACAAACTTGTGGACAAAGGAGACCCGATAGATGTTGTTTACCTTGACTTCCAGAAAGCTTTTGATAAAGTTCCTCATCAAAGACTCCTTAGAAAGCTTGAGAGTCACGGAGTAAAAGGACAGGTCCTCTTGTGGATCAAAAACTGGCTGAGTAATAGGAAGCAGAGAGTGAGTATAAATGGGCAGTCTTCGCAGTGGAGGACGGTAAGCAGTGGGGTGCCGCAGGGCTCGGTACTGGGTCCCATGCTCTTTAACTTATTCATAAATGATTTAGAGTTGGGAGTGAGCAGTGAAGTGGCCAAATTTGCGGATTACACTAAATTGTTCAGGGTGGTGAGAACCAGAGAGGTTTGTGAGGAACTCCAAAGGGATCTGTTGAGGCTGGGTGAGTGGGCGTCAACGTGGCAGATGCTGTTCAATGTGGCCAAGTGCAAAGTAATGCACATTGGGGCCAAGAATCCCAGCTACAAATACAAGTTGATGGGGTGTGAACTGGCAGAGACTGACCAAGAGAGAGATCTTGGGGTCATGGTAGATAATTCACTGAAAATGTCAAGACAGTGTGCGTTTGCAATAAAAAAGGCCAATGCCATGCTGGGAATTATTAGGAAGGGAATTGAAAACAAATCAGCCAGTATCATAATGCCCCTGTATAAATCGATGGTGCGGTCTCATTTGGAGTACTGTGTGCAGTTCTGGTCGCCGCACCTCAAAAAGGATATTATAGCATTGGAGAAAGTTCAGAAAAGGGCAACTAGAATGATTAAAGGGCTGGAACACCTTCCCTATGAAGAAAGGTTGAAACGCTTAGGGCTCTTTAGCTTGGAGAAACGTCGACTGAGGGGTGACATGATAGAGGTTTACAAGATAATGCATGGGATGGAGAAAGTAGAGAAATAAGTACTTTTCTCCCTTTCTCACAATACGAGAACTCGTGGGCATTCGATGAAATTGCTGAGCAGACAAGTTAAAACGGATAAAGGGAAGTACTTCTTCACCCAAAGGGTGATTAACATGTGGAATTCACTGCAACAGGAGCTGGTGGCGGCCACAAGCATGGCCACCTTCAAGAGGGGGTTAGATAAAAATATGGAGCAGAGGTCCATCAGTGGCTATTAGCCACAGTGTGTATGTGTGTGTGTGTGTATATATATATATATATATATTTGGCCGCTGTGTGACACAGAATGTTGGACTGGATGGGCCATTGGCCTGATCTAACATGGCTTCTCTTATGTTCTTATGTTCTTAGGTATGAACGGACAAGAGGCGCAATACCGCCCAATGGCATATTGCCAATGCTGCCCCAACACCACAAACCACACAGTACTTAAACCGACTGGTCAAAGGAAGTATACTTCCAACGAACATAATCCCATAAGTCACCGACACCCCACTGGGGTAGGACCGGTGAAGAATGAGGCGATAATCCCGTGGCGCTTTATTAGGCACCACCCCCGGGGGAAATACGCACGACGTGGGCACAGGCGGCGTACCAAAGGGGGTCCTAAGACCCTGCCTACCTGGCGCTCTTTGGCGCTCTTACCCTAACCACGTGCTCAAGACCCGTCTTTTACCGCTTATCTTGGCCCTAGACCACTGATGAGCGTTCAGAAACCCCAAAGAGAAACACTTTTGGCAGATACTGGCCATCTGCTGCACGTGGGAACTTGCTCAATAATCAATCGAGTACCCTCAGTCAAATGGGGCTGGGCCCCCTTTTCAGGGGGGGGCTGCTGATTGCCACCACCTCGCCAACGGGGCACCGGCCCCAAGGCCACAGCTTCAACTAAATGCAGGCGGAGGAGGCGTGAGCCACACCGCAAAGCAGTTTTCCTCCAGACGCCGCCGCCCGCCTGCTCACCCGACGGACGCCCGTCCAGGCCATCCACCTGATCCGGTTCCCATTGAGGTTCGGGCCCAGGTGCACCGCCCCGTGAAGTAGTAAAGCGGGCCAGAACCGCCGATTCAAAAGCTAGCGGCGCCTATCCGCCCTTCGGCTTTTTTTTTTTTTAACAAATTATTCCTTCTGGTTGAAGACAACCCAAATTTATACCCCACCCTTTTCTCTGAATCAGAGGCACAGAATAGCTCACAGACCTCTCAATCCTCTGCCCCCACAACAGACGCCCTACGACGTGGGTGGGCTGGGAGAGCTCACAAAGAAGCTACCCTTTCAAAAAGGATTAAAATATTGGATTTATATCCGCCCCCCACTCCAGAGAGTCCCAGAGCGGCTCACAATCTCCAGTACCTCACTCCCCAACAACAGGCACCCCACGAGGTGGGCGGGGCTAGAGGGGGCACCCATGGCAGCCGCCCTATCAAGGCCAGCTCCTGCAGAGCTATGCAAACAGGTGCAAGTAGTGGAGTAGTAAATGAAACCTGGCTCTCCCAAAGTGGGAGGTCTCCAGGCCCTACCTGGAGGCTGGCAACCCTAATTGCCAGCCTCTGCATAACTGCTCTGGTATTCCTACAGCGGTCTCCCATCTGGGTATTAACCTGAGCAGACCCGGCTTAACTCACATGATCTGACAAGACCAGCTAGCCTGTGCAATTCAGGTGAAATGATAATAGTCCGCACCCTAACCACTACGCCAAACTGGCTCCAAAGGGGACTTTGAACATACAAAATTATGAAGCTACCTTATAGTGAATCAGACCCCCGGTTACACCAAAGTCAGCACTGACCGCACTGACTGGCAGCAACTCCCATGTACTCAAGCTGAAGTTCCAAAACCCATCCATCTGGACCCGTTATTGATTGACGATGTCGGAAGCTGAACCCAGGGGCTTCCGCCTACCAAGCAGATGCCCTGTGACCGGGCCATCGCTTCTTTCCTGGGCTGCAGGCGTGGGGGGGGGGGCTGCCCACAACTCATCTGCTACCTGTACTCCTCGGGCCACCCCTCAAGCGCAGCCGCCGGGAGGGGGAAGGAAAAAAGGGGGGAGGGGGGCACCCGGCCTCACCTCGTGCACCTCCGCTCAAGTTCCCCTCATTTGGAACAGAACTGATTCGCCACTCATGTGCTACTTAAAAGCTATTTAAAAGCTGTTCAGTGCCGCCCAGAGCAGCCCCGAGCTGCTCCTTGCAGCCCCGACACTCTCCTTGCAGCCCCGACCAGGCAGCTTTGAGAAGGGAGGCCCGCGCCGCACAGACTTGCCGATCACGCGCACAAGCCTCAGCCCCCAGGCGACGCCAGAAGACGTGGCTAATTAATAGCCATTCAGCCACCCACCAGGATCCCCAAACTACAACTGCATGTACCACAATAGCAACTCAAGGCCCCCGAAGGCAACAAAATGGCCGCCGCGGGCTCCTCAAAGCTCCCAATGCCGCCCAAAGGAAGGATAAGGACATAAGAACACAAGAGAAGCCATGTTGGATCAGGCCAACGGCCCATCAAGTCCAACACTCTGTGTCCCACAGTGGCAAACAAACTTCATATACACACATCCACTGTGGACAATAGCCACCGATGGACCTGTGCTCCATACCTCTATCCCAACCCCTCTTGAAGGTGGCCATACCCTTGGCCGCCACCGCCTCCTGAGGCCGTGAATTCCACATGTTAATCACCCCTTAGAATGCCCTAAAACGGCCGCCGCGTGCGCACTGCCCCTTGGAAGGGCCACTGCGCACTACGCCCGGTAACGAGGGGCAAAGAAACAGGAGGCCAGCGCTCGCCTCCCCCAGGTGATGCTCACTAAATTAGCCCCTGAATGGGCCAAGGGCCCCCAGCGCCGACGAAGTGGACGCCGCAAGCGCTTGCCTTCTGTGGCCTCCCAACCCAGCGAATGCCGCTATCGCCAGCCGCCAGCAACCCCCAGGGCCGCCCCTTCACCCAACGAAAGGGCCACCCGACACCCGCTTGCGCAAACCGCCGCCGCAAGCGTCTCAGCCGCCCCACTCGTCTCAGCCAGCCAGCGCTGCAGCCGCCGCTCGCGCTCCGACTTCACCCGCGTCCCAGCCGGCCAAGGTAGAGTCCCTTGACAATCCAGGCCTTGTCTTCGATCCGCGATGCCCGCACGTGGCTCTCCAACCAGAGAGCCAAAGGAACTGTGTGTAGGAGGGTGGGAGCCGGGGCTTATATAGCCCCGACTCCACGCCCCGGCAAACACCCATATGTTGGGTGATGCTGCCTCCTCCTCCTTCCGGGAAGGGGCAAAGACCGCCCCCAGCCTGAACGCCGGCGAGCCGGCTTGGCTGGGGAGGGGCCGGACCTTATCCTCATAATGACCCTGTGAATTAGGTTACAGAGAGATTGTGATAACAAAGCAACTTTCTATGGTAAAGTAGGGATTTAAACTTGTATCTATCATATCCACACTCTGATCAATACACCACACTGGTTTACCATTGTTAATGCTTATGAATATGCATTGAGTAATATCTTGATCATCAACTGCATAGTAAGTAATGAATTGCTGGATTTTATTTTTGAGATTTATTATAAAATGTTTGGAACCATGAAGGTTGGGGAATTATTATTAATTTTTACTTTGGCAACAAAACTGAAATCAGACAGGTGTGATCAGTTTATACTATAAAACATTGCAATGAAGATTAAATTAAGTATTAAGATGTTCTAAAATATAAAACCTGTTTGATGTACTGTTTCTGAGTGATGTTGAAGTGCTACTTTACCAAAACAACTCATTAAAGTTTTTAAAGGAAAAATATTCTCAAAATATGAATCACATATGCCAATCTTTTTATTGAATATGTAATTATAAATTATTGGATCAATATGCCTTAAATAAAACAGAAGTTTGAATATTAGAAATTGAACATTATGAGACAGACTAGAAATACAAAAACATTGACAATGACTTAAATATTGAATGCATATGCAACCAAATTTACTTAAAGAATTGGAGACAGAAAATTTGGACCCTACACTTAGAAAATATATACATTCTTAAACCACAAAGGTGACAATCATTTCAGAACCAAGATGCCTGTAGTCTGATACTATGCATTATCACTGGAACTGAAGTCAATTTGGGAGATAAACCACACTGGGGGATGTCAAATGGGACTTGTAATGCCATCCTAAGCAGCATCCATTTAAAAAGCACCCCAAAAGTCAGTGACATTGTAAGGATGTAAATCTGTTTAGGAGGTCACTCTCAGTGTTGTTAGGATGCACATGATTACAGCCTTGATCATTGTAACTCAAGGAACACTGTGCCTTCATTTATATTTGCCTTGGCATTATCTTTTGTTATTGCAATCATAGTTCATACTCTTATTAAATAAGAGAGATTAGGTAATAAACAAAAAATCAATATTTGTAGCTAACAATGTTATGTTTAGAGAAATCTCTCAACTTCATAAAAGCAGAAATATTCTTTCAAGATTGTTTCAGTTTTCCAGAGATTGTTACAGTTAATAATAGATATAACCCTCTTTAGTATCCAAGCTTGAGTTATTAATCAATAACTAAAAAATTTGGGTAGCTTTTTTTATCCTATAGTAGTGTTTCCCCCCCTTCCATTCTGTATTTCAAGTTACATTTGTGTAGGGCTCATTTCGTAGAAAAAGAAGTGCTGAAGCTCATTAGCACAAACTATTTGCATAATTCATTTGCATATGCCACATGCTCTTGCTATCACCAGAAGGTGTACTAAATTATATAAGCGCAGTATCTACCTTAAAATGCTTCTTGAATTATAATTATTATAACAAAACATTACTCCCATCATATTTCTTAAATTACTTTCTCCTATGTGGCCACATTGGCATGATGAAGATTTTCATCTGTCTGCTTTATAGTATTGGTTATTTTCCCATTTTTTGTAGTGCAAAATATTAGAAAATGTGTTAAATCTTAGAGTTCAGCAAAATTCTCACAGCAGGTTTGAACAACAGAGCCCAGAAGCAAGTTCTGGGGGTGGGGTGGGATGATAAGAAAGAAAGAGCACAATAAAGTTTAGAGGTTACAGTGCACCGCAACATTGAGCTCCTGCCCAAAATGAGGCCTGCATTTGTGACCGTTACCATTTTATAATATGGTTTTTGTCACCAATGTTTTTCAGTCTAGAGTGGTGGTGGTGAGTGTTGGTGATGGTGAGCTGGTGCTCCGTGCAGAATTCTAGCAGGAGGCGCCCGTTGTCATTGCAGTTGCCAATGCCGTGTTTGCCAAGTACTCCTTTCCAGGCTTCCGAGTCTTTACCTACTCTGGCATTGAAGTCGCCAAGGATGATCACCTTGTCCTCTGTAGGGGTCTTCCGTACGAGGTTGCGTAGATCAGCATAGAACTTGTTCTTTTCTGCAGGATCTGCTTGAAGGGTTGGGGCATACACACTGAAGAGTGTTGCATGCTGTATTTTCAGTATTTTCAGGTTCTCTTCAGTGCCAACCGCGTAGTTCAAGATTCAGCAATCCACCTCACCCCACTTCAACCGGTGAAAACAGAGTTGGATGAGATCCCCACCCTAGAAGAGAATGTTAAAGCCATCAAGCAACTGAAAAGTGGCAAGGCAGCAGGAGTTGATGGAATTCCACCAGAGATCTGGAAGCATGGGGGCACAGTACTACATAGCTCACTTCACAAAGTACTTGTCACCTGCTGGGAACAAGGCAAATTACCACAGGACTTTCGCGATGCAATCATCATCACCCTATACAAGAACAAAGGGGAAAAGTCAGACTGCTCCAACTACCGGGGGATAACCCTGCTCTCCATCGCAGGCAAAATCCTTGCCAGAATACTCCTGAACAGACTGGTGCCCACCATTGCAGAAGAACTCCTCCCAGAGAGCCAGTGCGGCTTCAGAGCTAACAGGAGCACCACCGACATGGTATTTGTTCTCAGGCAGCTCCAAGAGAAATGCAAGGAACAGAACAAGGCTCTGTATGTGACTTTTGTCGACCTTACCAAAGCTTTCGATACCGTTAGCAGGAAAGGCCTGTGGCAAATCTTGGAACGTTTAGGATGTCCCCCAAGGTTCCTCAGCATGATCATCCAGCTACACGAAGACCAGCGAGGCCAAGTCAGACACTGCAACGACCTCTCGGAGCCCTTCCCAATAGGCACAGGTGTAAAGCAAGGCTGCGTTCTCGCGCCAACTCTCTTTACGATCTTCTTTAGCATGATGCTTCAAAGAGCCGCAGTAGATCTAGATGAGGACGATGGTGTCTACATCCGCTATCGCACCGATGGCAGCCTGTTCAACCTGAGGCGACTAAAGGCACACTCCAAGACAATGGAAAAACTCATCCGAGAGCTACTGTTTGCTGATGATGCTGCACTCGTCTCCCACTCGGTATCAGCTCTGCAGCATATGACGTCCTGCTTTGCAGAGGCTGCCAAGCTATTCGGCCTAGAAGTTAGTCTGAAGAAGACAGAAGTTCTCCACCAGCCTGCACCCCAGGAAGATTATCACCCTCCCTGCATCACTGTGGGTGAATCAGTTCTGAAGACAGTCCAGCAGTTCAGCTACCTGGGGTGCATCATCTCCTCAGATGCCAAGATCGACAAGGAGATTGACAACAGGCTGGCAAAGGCAAACGGTGCATTTGGCCGACTGCACAAAAGAGTGTGGAGCAACAAGCATCTGAAAAAAGGCACAAAGATCAATGTTTACAAAGCGGTTGTGATGACAACCCTCATCTATGGCTCCGAATCGTGGGTTTTATACCGTCATCACCTACGACTCCTTGAGCGCTTTCATCAGCGCTGCCTTCGCACCATCCTCAACATCCACTGGAGTGACTTTGTGACCAACACTGAAGTCCTCAAGCGGGCAGAGGTTACCAGCATCGAGGCACTGCTGTTGAAGACGCAGCTGCGCTGGGCAGGGCATATTTCTAGGATGGAAAACCACCGCCTTCCCAAGATTGCCCTGTATGGCGAACTCTCCACCGGCCATCGAAATAGAGGGGCACCAAAGAAGAGGTACAAGGACTCCTTGAAGAAATCCCTTAGCACCTGTCACATCAACCATCACCAGTGGTCTGACCTAGCCTCAGATCGCAAAGCATGGAGGCACACCATCCACCAGGCTGTCTCTTCCTTTGAGAACGCACGCATAGCTGGTCTTGAGGACAAAAGGAGATTGAGGAAGAATCGCACTGCTACAGGAACAACCCTAAATCAGACTTTTCCCTGCAGCCGCTGTGGCCGGACCTGCCTGTCCCACATTGGTCTTGTCAGCCACCAGCAAGCCTGCAGCAAACGTGGACTATTGCACCCTTCTTAAATCTTCGTTCGCGAAGCCAAGCCGAGAGAGAGAGAGAGAGAGAGAGAGAGAGGTGGTGGTGAACTGTGACTCAGTGGTAGAGCATCTGCTTTCTATGCAGACACTCCAAGTTACAATCCTGGCCATTTCCATATTCCTTATGGTTTGTAAAAAAACAAAAACAGTTATTCTCAAATTCTTTTTTAATTTTTTAAAAAATTAACAAAAATAATTTAACATCAGTCATAATAATATATAGTAATTAAATATATACATACATAAAACACTATGTATATTGGTATAATGCAGATTATCATGACGTACAGCCAATTACATATCAGAGTACATTTATAGTGGGTAAGATCTAGAATTCATTCATCTTTTGGTTATTAAGGGTCTGACAAATCATATTAAATTATACATTAAAAGTAAATCATATTTCTATAATATACATTACCAAGTAAAATATCATTTTCCAGTAAATATTGTACTACAGTATACAAAATTTCTTCAAAAAAACCGGTGGAGGCTATTGCACAGCCGCTGGCAATTGCCTGCCTCCCATTCCCTTGGATTAAATCATAAGGGCAGGGGAGAGCCTATTGGGCTCAGTGCAGGAGAGTTGACCAATCAGGGAGGGGCTGCCCAGCCAGCTATGGCCGCTGTCACCGTGGAGATTGGTTTTCTTGGGGAGGTAGCAGCCAGGGCAGGCTCACCCATTAGGCAAACTAGGTGGTTGCCTAGGATGCTGGGAGGGTGAGGCTTCCCCCTCCCAGTGTCCCAGGCAAGCACCTAGTTTGCTTGCCTCCTCTGCCTCCACGTGTCATGGGTGCTGGGGACCCTGCAGAGGAAGACGAGTCTGCCAAGGAAACTGTACCCCTGCCACCTGCACCAGTACCCCTGCCTCCTGCTGAAGAAGATCCCAGCCCCCCTGCCTCACCCTCTCGGGTGGCTCGTGTGCGTGACCGCCTCCGTCAGGACCTCAGGGATCGGAGGAGGGCGGCACGCTCACAAACAAGACGCTCCCTGAGTCCTGAGTTTTGAGAGGATTCTGGCCCTCCTAAGAGCAAGGATGCTTGAGTTGTAACAGGATCCTGGCTGCCTCCCAGAGCCAGCAATTAGCCCAAATGGGCAACAGCCAGCAGAGGGCTATATAGCTGTGGGCTTTGGGAGGAGGCTTTGTGGAAGCAACTAGTCATCTCCCTGACGTTCTAGCATCCACTCCGGCTTGACTTTGGTTCCTGAATCCCTGACTTTGGCTTTTGACTTCTGGACTCCCTGACCTCGGTTTCTGGACCTCGGACCTGCGATACTTGCACAGCGATTTGGATTTGGCACCTCGGACACTCCTGCTTGCTGGCTACAGACCTCGAACTGCCTCTGGACTTTGCCTGACCCGGCCCCAGCCGTGACAGATTGCTTCCACCCGACAAACACCCACTCCACAGGATGGAGGCTGAAGCAAGTGAAACCACCGAACTACTGGCTGCGCTCCAAGCCCAGGTAAAGCAGCTAACACAGGCAGTAGTGCACTTGCAGCAACAACCTGTGGCCAGTGCTCCAGCCAAGTGCCCAGTTCCCCCACCTGACAGATTTGGGGGTGCCGTGGAAGAATTTCCTGCTTTCCTGGCACAGTGTCAGCTGTACTTTGAACTAAGAGCACGGGACTTCCCCAATGACAAGACGAAGGTGTGTTTTATCATTAGTCTGTTAAAGGGACAGGCGGCCAAGTGGGCCACACCCCTACTGGTTGGGTCCTCTCCCCTACTGACTGATTACCAGGGGTTTGAGGCCCACCTGTCTGCTGCCTTCTCCAACCCAGTCCAAGCAGCCACAGCCAACCGGAAAATCAGGGCCCTGAAACAAGGCCAGTCCTCGGTGGCTCAGTATGCCACCGAATTCAAGCTCCTGGCCCAAGACTTGGCGTGGAATGAGGCTGCTCAGATGGACCAGTTTACCGAGGGGTTGGCAGAGGAAGTCCTGGATGAACTGGCCAGGGTGGAGCGGCCCCCCACGCTCCAGGAACTTATCACCCTCTGCCTCCGCATCGATGGCCGCCTGGAAAGTCGCCGCCAAGCCAAAACCCGAGGGCGCCAGCCCCCTGCGCCATGCCATTTGGCTCCTCTCCCATCCCCAGCTAGTACCAGAGACGAGGGTGAGCCTATGCAGCTTGGAGCTGCTCGACCCCGCCTGACTCCAGAAGAAAAGGCCAGACGCCGCACGCAGAACCTGTGCCTCTACTGCGGCACGGCAGGCCACTATGCCTCTGGCTGCCCTGCTAAACATCGGATACCCGGACCTACATTGCCACCGCCGCCAAAAGGCCAGCCCCAGGAGTAAGTGGAGCCTCCAGCCTGGGGCGACTAGCTGGGTCCTCCGAACAACAGGCTGATACCCCGGGCCCGTTCCTGCTACCAGTCAAACTCCGTCTGCCCGATGGACGCTGGCTGTTCGTGTATGCCATGCTGGACTCGGGAGCAGCCCACTGTTTCATAGATGCCGCCTTTGTAAAGCAGCACCAGATTCCAGTGCAGCCAAAAGAGACTCCAACGCTGGTGGAGGCTATTGACGGGCGCCTCCTCCGTTCTGGCCCCGTCACCCAGGAGACCTGTCCCATCACCTTCCACGTCCAGCAGCACCAAGAACAGCTACAGTTTGATGTCGCCCGCATGCCTCGCTTCCCGCTGATTCTAGGCCTTTCCTGGCTGAAGCTGCACAACCCCATCGTGGACTGGGCCCAGCAGGAACTACGCTTCCGAGACCCATGCCCCCATCTGACTCCTCCCACCACTCTAGCAGCCGGCATCCCGAATGGTGGTCCTCAGCTCCCTCAGAAGTATGCGGATTTCGCCGATGTCTTTGAGGAGACAGGAGCAGATCAGCTTCCCCCTCACCGACCCTATGACTGTGCCATTGATTTGGTACCTGGGGCACCACTCCCGGTGGGGCGTCTGTACCCAATGTCGGAGCCTGAGTTGGCAGCTTTGCGAGACTACCTGGACAAGAACCTGAAACGCGGATTCATCCGACCCTCAACTTCTCCCCTGTCTGCTCCAGTCCTCTTCGTGAAGAAGAAAAGTGGGGAGCTCCGGCTGTGCAATGACTACCGGGCCCTGAACAAGATCACCATCCGCGACCGGTACCCTCTACCACTGATCCCTGAACTCTTGGATCGTTTAAAGGGGGCCCAAATCTACACCAAGCTGGACCTCCGCGGAGCGTACAATTTGGTGCGCATACGGCCCGGAGACGAATGGAAGACCGCGTTTGGGACCCGATACGGGCAGTACGAGCACCTGGTGATGCCCTTCGGATTGACCAACGCCCCCGCTGTCTTCCAGAGGTTCATGAATGATGTATTCCGGGACCTGCTCGACCGCTTCGCGATCATATACCTGGACGACATCCTAATCTACTCCCGCAATCCTGCCGAGCACGTCCGCCAGGTCCTGCAGCGCCTACGAGCCCATGGCCTCTATGCCAAGCTGGAGAAGTGCGACTTTGACCTGCGCTCCGTCGAGTTCCTTGGTCACATTGTGTCACCGCAGGGAATCCTCATGGACCCGAAAAAAGTGGAAGCGGTCCTGACCTGGCAGGCCCCTCAGAATCGCAAAGACCTGCAGCGGTTCCTTGGTTTCGCCAACTATTATCGGCAATTCATCCCGGCCTATGCATCTCTGACCACGCCCCTGACTCAACTACTCTGCCCCAAAGAACCTTTCCACTGGTCCCCAGAGGCCGATAATGCCTTCTCCACTCTGAAGACCCGTTTTGCCACCGGGCCACTCCTGAGATACCCTGACCCCCAGCTTCCCTTTACGGTGGAAGCTGATGCCTCCAACGTGGCCCTGGGAGCAGTGCTGTCCCAGCGCGAGAAGCCGTCTCAGCCACTCCAGCCCTGCGCCTATTACTCGCGCCAGCTCACCGCTGCGGAGAAGAACTACACCATCTGGGAGAGAGATTTGCTCGCAATCAAGGCGGCTTTTGAGGTTTGGAGGCATTACCTCGAAGGGGCTCGCCACCCTGCTCAAGTGCTCACCGACCACCGGAACTTAGAGCACCTCCAGACCACCCGCCGTCTCAACCAGCGCCAGATCCGGTGGTCCCTATTCTTCTTTCGCTTTGACTTCCAGATCTCCTACATCCCCCATACCCAGAACCGGAAAGCAGATGCACTCTCCCGGAAACCGGAATAGGCCCCTGCTTCAACTGAGGCCGCGCCCGCTGCTCCCATCCTGCCGCCCTCAGTGTTTGCAGCCACCTCCACTACACCCACACTCGTGGAGGACATTCGTGCTAGCCAGGCCAACGATCCCTGGGTCCAGCAACACCTCCAGGCCCTCCAAGATGACTCGGCAGGCGAGTTCACGACTCAAGGCGGTCTCTTGCTACACCGCGAACGCCTCTATGTGCCGCCCGGGCCCTTACGGGCAGAAGTGCTACGCCTGACCCACGACTCGTTGCCTGCTGGGCACTTCGGACAGCATAAGACCACCCACTTGCTGACGCGAGAATTCTGGTGGCCACGAGTTCGCTCCGATGTTGCCCGTTATGTCAGCTCCTGTGACGTCTGTCGGCGGGCCAAAGACGTCCCGGCCAAACCCTCGGGGTTGTTACAGCCCTTGCCCGCATTTTCAGGACCCTGGGATACCATCTCGATGGACTTCATCACGGAACTCCCACGATCCAAAGGTCAGACTTGCATCTTGGTGGTCGTCGACCTATTTACCAAGATGGCCCACTTCATTCCGTGCCCGAAACTTCCCACAGCTCAGGAGACAGCTCAGCTCTACCTGCAACACATCTTTCGTCTGCACGGACTCCCAGCCCACCTGATCTCAGACCGGGGGCCCCAGTTCTCCTCTCGGTTCTGGCAAGCCCTCCATTCCAGCCTGGGTACTCGAGTGCACCTGTCCTCAGCCTACCACCCGCAGACCGATGGTCAGACAGAGCGCACCAATGCCACGCTAGAGCAATATCTCCGCTGCTACACCTGCTACCAGCAGGACGACTGGACCACTCTGTTGCCTCTAGCGGAGTTTGCATACAACAATGCGGTCCACTCGTCTACCCAAATGACCCCGTTTGCTGCAACCTACGGCTACCACCCTCGGTTCTTCCCGGCGATCCTGCCACCCACGAATGTCCCCGCCGTCGAGGCCTACCTGCAAGAACTCCGCGCCAGCCAAGACTTGCTCCGAGAGCAGCTACAGCGGGCCAAGGAAGCCTATAAGCTACCTGCGGACCGGAAGAGGCAGGAAGGCCCCCCCAGTCCAGCCGGGGGATCAGGTGTGGCTCTCGACTCGCTACCTGCGCCGGCCTGGTCGGTCTCACAAGCTGGATGCGCGGTTCATCGGACCCTACCCCGTCATGGACCAAATAAACCCCGTCGCTTTCAGGCTCCAGTTGCCACCTCACCTCTGCATTCACCCTGTGTTCCATCGCTCCCTCCTTGTTCCAGCTGCACCCCCTGACCCAGCTCGGCTTCCTTGCCCACCGCCGCCACCACCGGTGTTGGTGGATGACGAGGAAGAATACGAGGTGCACCAGATCCTGGACTCCCGGTACCATCGCGGAGGCCTCCAGTACCTTGTGGACTGGGAGGGATATGGCCCAGAAGACCGGTCTTGGGAGCCCGTGGACAATCTTCATGCCCCGGACTTGGTGCAACAGTTCCACAACGACCACCCCGACCTCCCAGGTCCCTCGACGGAGGGGGGCCCTGGGGGGGGATAGTGTCATGGGGGACCCTGCAGAGGAAGACGAGTCTGCCAAGGAAACTGTACCCCTGCCACCTGCACCAGTACCCCTGCCTCCTGCTGAAGAAGATCCCAGCCCCCCTGCCTCGCCCTCTCGGGTGGCTCGTGTGCGTGACCGCCTCCGTCAGGACCTCAGGGATCGGAGGAGGGCGGCACGCTCACAAGCAAGACGCTCCCTGAGTCCTGAGTTTTGAGAGGATTCTGGCCCTCCTAAGAGCAAGGATGCTTGAGTTGTAACAGGATCCTGGCTGCCTCCCAGAGCCAGCAATTAGCCCAAATGGGCAACAGCCAGCAGAGGGCTATATAGCTGTGGGCTTTGGGAGGAGGCTTTGTGGAAGCAACTAGTCATTTCCCTGACGTTCTAGCATCCACTCCGGCTTGACTTTGGTTCCTGAATCCCTGACTTTGACTTTTGACTTCTGGACTCCCTGACCTCGGCTTCTGGACCTCGGACCTGCGATACTTGCACAGCGATTTGGATTTGGCACCTCGGACACTCCTGCTTGCTGGCTACAGACCTCGAACTGCCTCTGGACTTTGCCTGACCCGGCCCCAGCCATGACACCACGCGTGTCTGCCACCCCTCCTTTCCTTTAGCCCACCGTGTTCCATCCCCCCCCCCCCGTGTTGCACCAAGGCGTGGCACCTGCCCTTCCTCCCCCTTCCTGTCCCTTCCCTTCGCGTCCACTCCTGTCACTGCCCATGCGATCACAGCGCTGTGCCAGGCCCTATGAGCCCTGATGCAGCATGCATCTTATCTTTAGAAGAATGGGCTTCTAAAAATAAGATACATGCTGCATCAGGGCTCACAGGGCCCCGGTGCAGTGATCATGCAGGCAGCGATGGACAGGAAGGGAAGGGGGGGAGGTAAGGGACGAGGAGGAGGGGGTGGGTGGGCACTTCAGCTCGGCACAGGCGGCTGGGATGGAGCGTGGTGCTGTGTTGCAGTGCGGCAGGGGGTGCCTGCCTAGAGCACCACGCACCGACAGGCCAGTGCTGGTAGCAGCTTAAGATGGAGCTTTTACACCAAAAGAGAAGATCCCTGATGAAATCACTGGCAGCATCTCCAACTGAAAAGGGTCAGGCAGGAAGGAATGGAATGCAGGAAGATGCTCCATCGAGGACAGTCCTTTCAAAGAAGGACAACCCCATTGTTTTCCTCCCTCCCCCAAGACTTTACTAATGATATTACTGTTTGTCTTACTTTGATTGTAATCTAAACAATAACATTTATTATAGGCTGTATTGGCATATTAACTTGCATTGCTGACCTAGGGGCTATGGCTCAGTGGAGGAGTCTGTGCTTAGCACTCCCAAAGGGTCTGAACTCGCTGGAATTGAGAGGAAGATAGATAACTCAATGACTCAGGCTAGATGTGGAGTAAGTTGCATGGTGGGGGGGGAGAGAAATAGAGAAAATAAATAAAATTCTGCTTGGATCCCTGGATAGTCGAGTGAGCCCTTTCCTCTCCAGTATTATTTTGGTTTCAAACTTCCCACATAGATTCTGGGATCATGCTTTCTGGTTTTTGTGCCCTAATGCTCTTGAGAAAGATGCAGAAGGAGGAAGACAGAGGGGAGATTGCAGTGGGGGGGGGGAGCACTCAATCATCTCCAGGTATAGCCTGAATTTTGGGTTTTCCTGCCTAACCTGATGTGGCCAGGGCTCAGAGCTTTCATCATCTAATCTAGACTGAGAGGCACTGTTTTTTCTTGGTACTGTATTTTTAAGACCAGTGGGAATCAGCTGTTCTTTGAGATAGATCCAGGTAGGTAGCCCTGTTGTTCTGAAGCAATGTAATATAGAGCCCAATGGCACCTTTAAGACCAACAATGTTTTATGCAGGGTGTGAGCTTTCAAGTGCATGCGTACATTGTCAAACAGAATGGAATGAGACTTAACAGTCCATACATATAAGGTAGGGGTTAAGCAGCAGATTAGCGTATAGGCATAAAATATGAGGAAATGTTAACTGAGGCATACAGGGATAACAAGCTAAGTGCCTAAGGTCATCATGGTTTCGATTCAATTACAGGAGAAAATAGGCCAATAATTTTAATTCTTTAATTCATTGGATCTTATGAATGCACTAAAGGTAAAGGTAGTCCCCTGTGCAAGCACCAGTTGTTTTCTACTCTGGGGTGATGTTGCTTTCACAACATTTTCGCAGCAGACTTTTTTATGGGGTGGTTTGCCATTGCCTTCCCCAGTCATCTACACTTTTCCCCTAGAAAGCTGGATACCCATTTTACTGACCTCAGAAAGATGGAAGGCTGAGTCAACCTCGAGCCGGCTATCTGAACCAGCTTCCTCTGGGATCGAACTCAGGTTGTGATCAGAGGGCTATGACTACAGTACTGCAGCTTTACCACTCTGAGCCACGGGAATTCACTAAAAGGGCTTTAACATATACTTTTGATCAGAGGTAATTTTGTAGAAAAATAGGTGGAGCTCATCCAGGATTGTTATGCAGCTGCACCTACTATTCAATGAACAAGGTGGGAAGGAGGAGGTGGAACTTGCAGAAAGGTTCAGGAGCTGTGCTCCTGTGAGCTCCTCTGAATCCGAGGCCTGCTTTTGATTACTGTGTTTGAATCAGGCTGTTTTGAACAACTAGCAGAAGCATGGAAAAGGTTGGAGCCACACACCTGGTGATTACCAGCAGCTGCCATGTGAAGTACCTGGCACAGCTGAACTCTATGTCAGGCTTATGGTACCAGCTGGCTGAGCAGCCCCATAGGAGGGCAGGTTGCAACCTTGGCAAGCTCGTGTATACAATTTCACTGTACTTAATTTCTCTTTAGAAGGTAGCATCTGGGGGGAGTGGTTTTGACCCATTTCCGTGTTGAAAGCCATTGCCCAGCTCTTACTCAGCCTGCTTAAAAAATAAATATTTTTATCCCCTGTAACATCAAAATTTAAAGTTTAAAAGATGGCTCTGAAGGGGGGAAAGAAAGGCAAAAACAAAGAAGGAAAAATGCAGCAATTAACCGACTTTTTTCTGGCTCCAGACATACCATCCACCTCCACAATGCTGGGGAGGGGTGAATTAACAGCTGAAGAGACTCCTCTCACTGCAAATTTTTTTAATGCAGGCACTAACCAAACAGGCAAGAACTGAGAAATGATATAATAGAAATGCTACAACCAGTGACTCAACGTCTGGATGAATTAGAAGAGCTTCATAAGCAGACATGCCAAAAAGCAGAGACAGCTTTTCAGAAAGTAACGGAATTTGAGAAAAAGGTCCGCCCCCTTTCCAGCCAAGCCGGCTTGCTGGCGTTCAGGCTGGGGGTCTTCTTTGCCCCCTCAGAAGGAGGGAGCAACAGAGCAGTAGGCCGGGTATATGGGTCTTGAGCTGGGCGTGGCGTCAGGGCTATATAAGCCCCGGCCCCGCCCAGGATGTCACAGTTCTCCTGGCTCTCTGGATTGAGAGCCACGTGCGGCGGAGCAGAGGACGAGGCCTTGAAGCGTTGGGGGACTGTGCTTGTTGGCGAAGTCGGGGGCGCGAGCGGCGGCAGTCAGCGCGGGTGGTGGCTGAGACGCGTGCGGCAGCTGTTTGGCGTGAACATGTGCAGAGCAGCCCCTATTTCACGGCGATTGGTGAAGTGTGTGGCCGGGTGGCAGTTGGCAGTCTGCGCTTGCGGCAGCCATTTTAGAGCCAAAAAGCGCGGGCGGCGGTCATTTGGTTGGCGTGGGGCTCTGGTCCTACAAATTTAGACATTCCTAATTGGAATGGGCGGTCTTTGGTGGGCGGCTAATACCGGAGCCAATATCAGCGATCAGCGTTGCGCTGGCCTGCTGCTCTTTGTTCCCTGGGACCGGGTGAAGTGCACAGTGGCTTTATAAGCAGGCAGTTCGCAGGCGGCAGCCATTTTAAGGCAGTTGCTTTTCATTTGGTGGCAAAGGAGTTTATTAGCGCGTGGCGGCCATTTTGTTCCCTCAAGGGGTTTGAACTACAACCTTAGTATTTATAACCGGAGTTGAGGGGTTCCTGCGGGTGATTATTATATCTTCACCCCCCCCCCCCCAACAGGCCAGGTTAGCCCCATCCACTTGCTAGGTTAAAGGTGGCACTACGGTGCTGGGGCTTGTGTTTGCTAGGGCCTTTTCCGCTGCGCCCCCCCCCATTATAGCACCCCTTTGGCCACTGTACCGTTGTTCTGAGGGAGTGTGCAGGGGGAACTCTTGGGCAAGGGAAAGGCTAGTGCTGCTAGTTTCGTGGCCTGGTGGTGTATAAGGACATCGCGATGGCACCTAAGAAAGGGCAGGGCAGGTCCAAAGGAAAGCAGCCCGCTCGTCCATCCCAAGGGTGGGGCCAGCAAATGAGTCCTTCCGAAGAGCCTAGGCAAGGGGAGCGGGTGCGGCTTGCCATCATGACGCAGTTGGAGGCCCTGGAGCAGGAAAAGGTGGCCATGGGCTGACTTTCGAGTCAGAGGTGCTGGCCCACTTATCTGCATTACAGGGCGGGCCATCTGGGCCTGAACCACGGCCGGAACTGGACCAGGAAAAGGATCCAGAGGAAGGTCCGTCGGGTGAGCTGATGAGCGGTGGCACATCTGGCGGTGGTGTGCAGCAGACCCCTGGAGGGGTTGGAGTGTTCCCAGGCGATGGTGGTAAGCCCCCTTTTCAGCCAGTACAGGGGTGGCCGTGGGGCCCTATACAAATGCCCCTCCCCCCGCCAGCAACGGGAGGAGCGGCTTGGGGTGCCGGGCAGATTGGAATGCCCGAGCAACAGGGCCCTGGGCTGCCATGGGCTTGGGGTTTTCAGGGAGCAGCCCCACTAGGCAGTTCAGTTTTCCCACCCGTAGGCCAACAGGCGGGCTCGGTGGTGACACCTGTGGTCCCTGCTGCCCCGCCCACCTCTGGCGTTTTGCCTTGGGGCGGGCAGCAATATGCCCAAGTTCAGGGGGCATGGCCTGGGGTCCAGGGTGGTGGGTGGTTCTACCCACCAAACCCTTATGCTAGTATTCTTTTTCACATCCTTCCTTATGGCGACACTTCGTTGCCTTTGGGGGATCATTTAGCGGCTGTTACACGTGAGAAAATCCTCCGTGGGGAGTATATCGACGTGTTCAGCCTCCTTTTCAGGGAGCTCGAAAAGAAGAGTAAGGACGAGCTTGATGAGAGAAAAAGAGAAATTAAAACGCAGAAAGGTGGATAGGACATGGGCAAACTGGTTGCCCGGATTTTTGATTTATGCTGGTGTCATTGCTAGGGCACAGCCGGCTCGCACGGCCGCGCTGTTCCAGTACATAGAAATTGTTTACCGGGCATATACGGATTTCATCGGTGCAGCATGGCTGCAATACGACGAGGCCTTCCACATGAGGGCTGCCGTGAACCCGGGGATGCCATGGGACCAGATCAACCAGCAGCTGTGGCTGTAGTTGATGTCCCCGATGAAGCCGAACGCCGGAGACAGGTCCGATAGCGGACATTTGGTACAAAGGCAGCAACAACAACAGTTCTCTATAGGGGCCCGCGTTACTGTCGGCCAGCAGGTTCAAACCCGGCTGTTATGTTGGGAATTCGCATCTAAGGGTGTGTGCCCCAGGAAACCCTGTAAGTTTAGACACGAGTGCCCACTTTGTAGTTGGGCTCACGCACTCTCCGCCTGCAGTAGGTCGAAGCCCAGAGCCGGGGGTAAGCGCCCCGGGGGCAGCGGACAGCAGCCCCATCCGTCTGACGGTACTCAATAGGTTATTGAGAACGTACCCACGTAAGGCGGATGGCCGGTATCTTCGGGATGGGTATCGCCTTATTCACCACCTGTCTTACCCCAGGGGGGCGTCAGTGAACGACGCCATCCCTGAGGAGTTATGTTCAGTGTGATATACCTCCTTTGACCAGGCGGTCAAAGTAGTGCAGGACTGCGGGGTTGGGGCTGAGATGGCAAAGTGTGACATCAAGTCGGCATTTTGCCTCTTGCCTGTCCACCCCAAGGATTTTGAGCTCCTAGGTTTTTCTGAGGGACAGGACGGGGCTTAGCAATACGGCGCATTATCTGGACGACTACCTTTTCGTCGGTCCAGTGGGGTCAGGTCAATGCGCCAGGTTGTTGCACTCCTTTCAGGAGTTAGCCCTCGAACTCGGAGTGCCTTTGGCACACGAGAAGACTGAAGGGCCCAGTACGGTGCTTACATTTTTAGGCATCGAACTTGATACCCAGCAGCAGGCTTCCTGACTGCTGGAGAATAAGGTCGCTGACTTAAGGTCCGGTTAGCCACCCTGAGGGGACAGCGGAAGGTTTCGCTGTTGGAATTACAGCAGGTAGTGGGTCACCTTAACTTTGCATGCAAAGTGGTGGCGCCAGGGAGGGCATTCTTGAGGCGTCTTTGTGATGCTATGAGCCAGTTGCGGCTCCCTCATCATTGGGTCCGAGTTACCGTGGGAATGCGGGCGGACCTGGAGGTTTGGGAGCAGTTTTTGGAGTCTTTTAATGGCGTTTCCTTTTGGAGGGATGATCTGAAGATCGAAGCCGAACTGCAGATCTCTTCGGATGCGTCTGGAGCTAGCGGGTTTGGGGTATACTTTAGGGGGCACTGGTGCGCGGAGCAATGGCCCGCAGAATGGTTGGCAAGTGGACTCTGTAGGGATTTGACATTTTTAGAATTTTTCCCTATCTTAGTGGCCATTTGGCTTTGGGGGGAGCAGCTTACCAACCATTCGGTGCTTTTTTGGTGTGATAACATGGCTGTTGTACATATTATCAACTATTTGTCCTCCAAGTCAGTGTTGGTAATGAACTTGGTCAGGTCATTCACACTGTGTTGCCTTCGGTTGAATATTTTATTCCTGGCAAGGCACGTACCGGGAGTTTGCAATGGGGTGGCGGACGCTCTATCTCACCAACAGATGGAGCGTTTTCGGCAACTGGCCCCAGAAGCAGACCCGCGGCCGCCGCAAATCCCCTCGGACCTCTGGCATCTTGGGAAGCAGAAGCCGGTAGGGCCATTTAGCTGGCTTTAGCTCCTAGTACTAGAAGGGCGTACGATAGAGCAGTGGCTCAATTCCGTGAGTTTAGGAGGGCTGCTGCACTGCCGGATTGTTGGCCGATTCCGACGCCTCACATCATGCAGTTCAGCATGCACCAGAAAGGGAAAGGCCTGGGGCTGAAGACCATCAGGGGCCAGCTGGCAGCATTGGCCTTTGTTAGTAAAGCCCACGGGTTGTTGGAGAATACCGGTGACTTCAGGGTCAGGAGGATGCTGGAGGGTTGGGCCAGGGAGCGCGGCTCGCGGGTGGACGCCAGGCAACCCATATCACCTTCCGTTCTTAAGGGGTTGTTTGGGGGTTGGCCAAGCGTATGCTCTTCCCCGTTTGAGACTGCACTGTTTCACGCAGCCTTGCTTTTGGCCTTTTTTGGCACTTTGCGGGTAAGCAAGCTGGTAGTACAGTCTAAAGCTGATACTTCTGGGAGGGCGCTCCAGTCCGAGGACGTCAAAATTGATCAGAGTCAGATTGTTTTGACAATTTGGCGGTCCAAGACTGATCAACGGCAGAGGGGATCCGTCATCACAATCGGGCTGTGCTCTTTGCTGGAACTGTGTCCGGTCAAGGCTGTTAGGCATTATGCCCGGCTTAGGGGCGAAGTCGGGGGCCCCTTCTTTAGGCACGATGATGGATCTCCTCTCACCAAATATCAGTTTTGGGCTGTGACAAGCAGGGCCCTGGCTAGGCTGGGTTTGAAGGGCGTCAAGTTTGGGGCGCACTCATTCCGGATTGGAGCGGCTTCCACAGCTGCTACGATGGGTTACATGCCCTCCACCATCCGGAACATTGGCCGATGGCGGTCAGCAGCGTACAAAACCTATGTGCGCCCGCTGGTCACCTGAGGGGTTGGTGGCGGTCGTTGGTTTGTTGCCTTATGTTATTATCTGTTGCTGACAGTTGTTTGTTTTTTCAGGTGCTGGGGCTCGTGGTGAGAGGTGTTGTATTCTCATCTGCGGGCACAGCATGGTTTTCTGGGCTGCCCATCATGCCAGATGGTCTCCAGTGGGCACCCAGCTGGGCCTCAGTGCTTGGGCAGCTGTGGAGTGGTTGGGTCGTCGGGGGCTGCATTGGCCTGGGATTATGCACCTGTTGTTCAGGGAAAGGAGGGCACCTCCCCCACACATTTTAGTCGTTCATTTGGGAGGGAACGACTTGGGGCTGCTGCGGGGGAAGGCTCTCTCGCAGCAGGCCCTGGCGGACCTCCGTGAAATCAAGCGGAGATGGCCTGGGGTAATCCCAGTGTGGTCAGCAATTCTGCCACACAGGGTGTGGAGGTGTGCCCTTTCACCTGGGGGTATTGAGCGCGCTAGGCGAAAGGCCAATAGGGCCCTTCAGAAAGCCATGGAGGATGGTTTAGGGATTTTTCTCCCACATCCGGCCATACGGGTGCAGAATGCGGACCTGTATCGGCCAGATGGAGTTCATTTTTCTGATTTGGGCAACCGAGCCTTTTTAGATGAGATACGGCAGGGTTTGCGGTCGGCTCTGGGCCGTCCGTTGGGGCGCTAATGCCTAAGCAGAGGCTTGGCATTGGCGGTGGCTGGAGGAGGTTTGGCCACAGGGTTTTTCAGGGGAGCACCTATGGCCTAGCACTGTTGGTGCGGTGGTCTGTATGAACTGTAGATGGGCTACACGGCTCAGTGCAGGGAATGCAGATCACAGGGAGCCTCACCTGGGTGGATCTTTCCATGGGGGATTGATGCTAGCCCAGGTGGAGAATGGCTGGGGGCCTGGCCACTCAGCTACAACCCGAATTTGGTGGGCTCGTGCTGGGGGCAGGGTGGCTCGCCCTTTGGACAAGGCGGGGTCAGGGGGTGACCCCAGGGCTTGTCCTGTTCAGGTCTCATCCCTGCCAGTTTACAGGTTAATTAATTGTTCAATAAAGCGGCCCGGTTTTAAAACCCAACACTTGTGTCTGTCTTTTCATTCCGACTGGGGGGGCAATGTCCGGCCCCTTCCCAGCCAAGCCGGCTCACCGGCGTTCAGGCTGGGGGCCGTCTTTGCCCCCTCAGAAGGAGGGAGCAACAGAGCAGTAGGCCCGGTATATGGGTCTTGAGCTTGGCATGGCGTCGGGGCTATATAAGCCCCGCCCCCTCCCAGGACGTCACAGTTCTCCTGGCTCTCTGCCCGCCCACCCTCCCTTTGGTAGTACAGGCGTCAGCCGGTCACCTTATTAGGGGCCAGGTAGGAATTTTTTCACCTTCACATAATTGGCCCATGTGGAGGTCTTTTTCGCCTACCTTGTACTGCCTATTAGTGTCAGGTTTAGTTATAGGTGTTTAATATGGTCGCAGGCTGGAGGAGGTTTGGCCACAGGGTTTTTCAGGGGAGCACCTATGGCCTAGCACCGTTGGTGCAGTGGTCTGTATGAACCGTAGATGGCTTACACGGCTCAGTGCGGGGAATGCAGATCACGGGGAGCCTCACCTGGGCAGATCTTTCCATGGGGGATTGATGCTAGCCCAGGTGGAGAATGGCTGGGGGCCTGGCCGCTCAGCTACAACCCAAATTCGACGGGCTTGTGCTGGGGGCAGGGTGGCTCGCCCTTTGGACAAGGCGGGGTCAGGGGGTGACCCCAGGGCTTGTCCTGTTCAGGTCTCATCCCTGCCAGTTTACAGGTTAATTATTTGTTCAATAAAGCGGACCGGTTTTAAAACCCAACACTTGTGTCTGTCTCTTCATTCCGACTGGGGGGGGGGGGCAAATACCTGAGACAACTTCAGATACTTGGGCATGGGAATGTATTCTGACTTTGGACTATCGAAGCCATGAGTTGTGCCTAAAGTTCAGAGGGTTCACATCAAACGCTGAGGCTGGAACAGAGCTGACTATATTTATGGCAAACTGGCTAGCAGCTACACTAAATCTTGAAACCAGAATTACACCCCTCCTGCAGCGAGCTTATCGTAGTGGCAAGGTATGTGAAGAATCCACTTCATCATCATATACCAGAGATATACTGGTAGAATTCAAGGATCCTCGAACACAACACAAGATTCTTGCAGAGGCCAGGGAGAGGAGCGGTTTGGACTATCAGGGGTTAAAGATCTAGGTGTAGCTTCATCTTCCTCCTGAGTTCTTAAAGATCAGGAGAGATCTTAAAGGCATGACAACTAAACTGCGGGACTTAAGAATAAGATATCGTTGACTCCAAATGGGCAAACTTTGTGAGCAACAAGGTTCAACTTATTATACTGTCCACGATTCTGCCTCTGGTGAATTATTGCTGACTGCTTTAAATTCCCCCTCCCCCTGCAATGAGAGTAAACAAGAGGAAGGAGCGCTCTCCCCCTACTCTAGTTAAAGCAGGTCATGTATGCACTTCTGAAGATCATGGAGATTTTGAGAGTGTTGACTCCTTTTAAAAAATGAAGTTTTGGGTACAATTTATAATGGAACATAACTCTCTGATACTAGAGAGTGGTGGGACTGTTGTAAGTGTCTGGGCATGTTCCCCCAAGGTATAATCAGCCCATGGAAGGTAGAGTCTTGTTCTCCTCCAGTCCTTAAATTTTAAGGTCTCCAAGGGCTGAGCTATATATTATATTATTTGTAGCATAATTTAGCTCTAATTTAATTTGAAAAATATAATGTAAAGCTAATATAATGAGCTAAGATTAACTTGTGAATTTTATAAATTCTATTATTTAATCTTTGAGAGAAGAATGAAGGAAGATGAAGAAAACATGAAGATACAATGTTTAAGTGATATTAAGTTTGTACAGTGTAAAAGATTTTGTTGGAGTTGTTAATTTTTAAATTCTTCCTTTAATAAAGAAAGAAAATGCAAAAAAAAAAAAAGAAGGTAGCATCCAAGTGCTTACGAAAAAAATAAATCAAACTATTACTGCAAGGCAAGAAGGTAGGAGTTGGGAGACTAGGAAAGCAAAATATAATAGCATGGGGAAAATAATACCTGTTGAGGTGCTAACCTATTTCTATAGGGAGGCTGATGAGGTTTAAATATCTCCATTCTGCCTGTTGAGTGGAGGATAAAAAGAGAATGTGGAGACAATGGACAGGTGTTAAGTAAAAGGTTCCATAATTTTCACAGCTCACATTGTGCAACTTCTAAATCCCTCCAATGTGGACAGACCAGCTTTTTGAACAGCACAGTCTTCTAGGCAGTGATGCATTGTCTTAAGGGCAAAGAGGGAATAGGGCCAGACCTCAGTTTGGGCAGGAACTCACAGGAGTGGAGCTGCTGAACCTCTAACAGTTATTGTGCTGTTTCTTTCTTACTCCACCTCCCCACCCCCAATACTTGCTTCTGGGTTCCATTGTTCAAAGCCCCTGTGAAAATTTTGCTGAACTCTAAGATGTGACCAACTTTCTAATAGTTTCCCCCACAAAATTGGAAAAATGACCAAAACATATAAAGCAGACAGATGGGAATCTTCATCAGGCCACTGTGGCCACATAGGAGAAAGTGATTTTAAAAGTATTCTGGATGCATGGTTTTATGATGACAATTATAATTCAAGAAGCATTTTAAGGTAGAGGCTTAGTATGCTTTCTGGTGATGTTAGGGAAGTGTGGCATATACAGATGAGTTGTGCTAATGAGCTCCGGCATCTCTTCTATAATATGACCCCTGAATAGGGCTGTTAAATTTACCTGAACCAATTACAGTACATTGGAAGGAAGGATACCTCCTGCTCAGTTAACAGGGATGTAATAACAGGGGAAATAATAATAATAATAATAATAATAATAATAATAATAATAATAATAATAATAATAATAATAATAATAATAATAATAATAATAATAATAATAAATTAAAAATGTAAAGAATAGAATGGGGATCCTTTAGGCCTAGGGGACAATTGTATAGATAAGGTTTGACTTGACACCGGTGGTCCGGAAGGTGGGTGTAGGTCCTTTGGAACTTCGTTACATTCATTGGTTTGTCTTTTGGTTGTGACTCTCATGACCTGGTTAACCAGTCATGGCGCACAGGGATTTCATGGAATCACAGGACGTGGAAGGGGCCATACAGGCCATCTTGTCTGCACACTGCTGAATGTGGAAATTTTTGGAAATCCCATGGACACGTCCCCAGAGGTCCCCCATCCAGGCATGGAACAGACTTCTACCTGCTTAGTTTCTATAGTGGCTACATTACAAGCATAAGAGGCTCACTATAGTACAGCTTGAAAGGTGGAGTAATTGTTTGACCACTCAGTTGAAAGGCAATTGTTCCCTGCTCACTTAAGGTGGAACAGCTGGTTCAATTTCGTTCAGTTCTACGGGAATGAAGCAGTAGTTAAAGTGTTAGACTGGTGTCCAGGAAACACATATTCTACCCCTCACTCAGCCATGGAGGCTTTGTGGGAGACCTTGGCTAGTTGTGCCCCCCGGCCATGCCTACCTTGCAGGATCGTGGTTTCGTTAGAGTAGAGGAGAAAGGGTAAGCTGCTCTGGGTCCCTGTTGGGGAGGAAGAGGGATATAAATGAATAGTTTCCCAATATCAATATCAATCATCTAGGCCTAATACAAGTTGGGCAATTTTGGAAGTCAAAGGGAGTCATTTATGATCCAGATTTACCCTGATACATGCTTTTGGTGGAATTGGCAGTGGGGGGTGGTGGTATGAATTCTGATCTTGAGCTTGGATTAGCATCTGTTTAGCATACAGAAGGTCCCAAGTATATTCCTTTGGCACCTCCAGGGAAGGCTCAGTAGTGGGTGATGGGACCAATCTTTAATTGAAAACCCAGGGAGTGCTCCCTGTCAGGGTGGGAGGTGCTGCACTTGATGGGCTGAGACTCAGATGCAGTATAGGGTAACTTCAGGTGTGTGTGTCTGCCATTTGTCGAAGGATTTACATTGCTTTTCAAGGTATAATGCTAACACACTTTCCTTTATTTTGCTCCACACTGTTATACCAACAAGGAAAGCTACACAGAGGTCAGGGGGCTGGGACGGTGCCCAAGTGGGTACCACCAGCCATTTCATCTTTGGGGGATGAGGGTGGCCCCTCCCTTCCAGGAGGTGGTGGACAGGATCAAAGCACAAGAGAGGGCCATGGCCAAGGACTGGAAGCATGGTAATGATTGTGCATTGGGTGCAGCCACACTGTCTACGCATGATGGATCACCAGAACATAAATAGGGGTTCCTGGCCCTCTTGGCTAAGGGGCCATGTGGGAAACCAGGATGGCTGGTGGAGTACACACTCCTTGCACTTGAATAGCATCAGTAGCTGTTGGGCGTGGGTCTCATCCCTCAGAGACCAAATTGATCAGGGAGGCAACATGGGTGGATGGCTTGTGAGGGTAACTTCGGTACCCACTTCTTGGTGCTGGAATGGCTTGCCTGGATGGCAAGTGAAGGCAACTTTGGTGCTCATTCCTTGATACTGGATCAGCTTGCCTGGAGGGTAAGCAATGGGTAACTTACCCACTCCTTGGAATTGGAGTAGCTTTGACAGCTGCAGAGTGGGGGTCTAGTCCCCCTGGGGTCTGGCATTGGACCATGAGGATGCTAGTGTGTGGTGTTGAAGGACATCAGTGGTGCTGGCTCATGATGTATTTCATCACAGGATCCAGCACAAACTCTGACTGAGGTGCCAAACTGTACATCGGAGATTGGGCTCCTGTTGAATGGCCGGAGAACAACAGGGAAGTGCTTTAGAGGCAGCCATTATGCTTTATTAACGTTGGTTGGCAGGAACACCTCCCCAGGCTGTGGTCCATGCATTTAGGTGGCAATGGTCTGGGCACTAGGTCAGCAGTCTCCACCCTGAGATCAATGTCTTGGCACTGCATCTTTTCCTCTGGGGCAATCGGGTTACTGGGTCAGTCACTTGCTTAGCTGATCTGCAGGGTGGTCTGTGACCAGGTCTCATGGTTACTGAGAGGGAGTTAAGCCAAGGCTAACCCTCCCTGTGGCGGGAAAAGCACGGGTTGAAAGGATTTCAAGCTGCCGTGTTACACCTCAACTAACCTTTACTGGGGAATATTAATATTTCTTAGCTCAAAATGGTGAGTCTACGAGAGGTGAGGTGAGCAAGGATCTCTGTCAATCTTGACAGATAGGATTGTCTGTTTTCTAGGGTAAATTACATCACATCAAGCAATTAGATTACCCAATGAGGAAGCAGAGTGTCACACCAATGGAAAATCAGAGTGTCATATGTGGAATATCCAATCAGAGATCATTGTGTCATAAATCCATACCACCAATAGAGGACTTTTAATTACACTGGCCAAATGACTTTTTATGACTCTGTTTTTCCAAACCGATTCCTTTGAAGCTCCCCAAAAGTGATAGATTTCTCCCTTAATGTCAAACATGGATAGGCATCCATCAAGTGTTCAGGAGATTGGTTGACTTAGATAGCCTTAGCAGTAATTAAAGAAAAATAGAAATTTTGTTAAAAGTCAGATTCCCTGGCAGAAATGTGAGACCAGTTTACAGGTATACCACACATTCACAAGATGGCCACTTAACCTTTAGCCTTTGTGTTTCTGCTGGATGTCTTCCATGAGTGCGACCTTGTGGCGGTGCCCATCTTTCTGTCGCGACTTGCCCCCTTGGTGCAGCAACTTTGCCTGACAAACACATGCTAGATGTCTGGTCCTTCCACATATGTGTCAGATGTCATTCCAGAACTTGCAGGACCGATGCTTGTTGATGCGCATCCTCCTGTCTGGGCAGGCTTGGTTGTTTGTGGCTGTTGATGCTTCAGGGCCTGATGAGTCTTTAGTGTGTCTTTCTCACCAGTCTCTTCTGAGTGGAACCCACTGGTGACCTGGTGTGCTCCCATGTGTGCCACTCTTTATGCAATTTTTCATAAGTGGTCACCTCACTCAGGGCATCTGCCAGTGTGAGGGTCTTGGGCCTTATCAGCTTTGCTTGTAGCTTCTTGTCTCTGAGGCTGGCCACAAAATGGTCCAGAAGAGCTTCACCAAGGCTAGCAAAGGCACACTCCTGGGTGAGGCAGCGTAGCTCTGCCAGTAATGTGGCGACGGGCTTGCCAGCCTTTTGTACCCGCTTGTGGAAATCCAGGCACCTGGACATCCGCGTTGGCCGAGGGGAGAAGTACTCTGTCAGCCTCTCTGTGATGACCTGGTAGGTGGCCATGTTGTCGGTCAGTGACACTGGTGACATCAGGTTCTCCGCTAACTGCAGCGTCTCCTCCCCACAGAGGCTGAGCAACAGCTGTTTCTTCTTTAGCTTGTTCGTGATATTGTGGTAGATGAGATAAAAGTTTAGTCTCTTCTCCCATCTCTCCCAGTGCTCCGGTTGAGCAGGATTGAACTCTGGAATGTGCCCATGCGGGCTATGCACTGCGGCCTGGTCGGAGCTGGGCCTTGGAGGTGCAGTTGTGGTTTCGGCGACGCTGGAGGAGCTGGATGCTTGGTCTTCATTCAATCCGACCCTGGCCTGGTGACTGACTTCAGCGATGGCGGTGTGATGTGTGGAGCTGGAACTGCTGCTTTGAGGTGCGCTGTAGTGCCAGTTCCTGGATTGCCTATGAGGATCCCACTTTTGTCGCCACTATAATATAGTAGTTTCAAAGCATTGAGGATATGAGAGAACAGTGATAACAACTCTTCATTAAGGGCAGCATGGTGGAGGGCTGCTCCTTCAAGACTACCAACTGGGCCCACGGGCCAAACCTATATACAACTCTTGGTTCCCACACAAACATGCCATTGGTTCATTCAAACAGGCAGGGGGGCTGTTTTTGGATCCTGCTGTCCATTGTTCCCAAGTCCCCAAGCTCTGCTCTCCTGGCTCCAATGAGCCAGCAGAAATCTTCTACTACAAACCTTATACATAACAGTGACAGAGGTTTGTTGCTGGCAGCAGCTGCAACACCTTTCATGAGGCTGCAATAGAGTGGCAGCCCTTTCTAAGGCCAGTTGACAGAGAGGACACAGAGAATCATCAGAGATGTGTCTGTCTCTGAGGTAAAACTGTTTTGGTGGTTTGTTCAACATTCCCAGGCCTGCAATAGGTGGGGCCAGGGGAGTTAGCCAATGAGAGGCCAGAGACTCTGACTCAGCCATGATGGGTCAATGGTTTATGGAGTACATGGAGAACCAATGGGAGAGCTCCATTTAGGCACCACCATAGGAAAATTATTATCTGCTAGATGTAAGGCCCGTTGTAGGGGGAAATACAACGGGTGCTAGAAATTTGCTGTGGGTGAGTGTTGTGGCCGGGGAGGAGGGGAGGGAAATATAGAGGATTGGCTAAGGGAGGGAGGAAAGCCAAAGAGAACCTTCCCTTAAATGGCAGAGGGAGAAGAAAGGAAAGAGCCAGAGAAAGTCTTCCCTTGATTTGCTGAGGGCTCCTCCCTCTCCTTCTTTGGCGGGGGGGGGGGCGGAATGGCATCCTGTGGTAGCAGACCAGAGAGAGAGATAGAGGGAAGGAGGAAGAGAAGGAGAAAGAAAAGGGGAAGGGGAAGGGAAAGCAATTGAGAGAGAGAATGAAAGTCCTGTGCTTAAGACCAATGCTTTTATCACAGAGACAGCTTTGGGCTGAAAGGTATCACTCAAGGCCTTTAAGAGAGAGCTCATTGGGGCCAATCCTGACTAGGGATGCCAGTTCCAGGTTGGTGGGAAATTCCTGGAGATTTTGTGGTGCATTTTGAGGAGGGGCAGAGATTGGGGAGGGGAGAGGCCTCAGCTGAATATAATGCCATAGAGTCTACCCTCCAAAGCAGTTGTTTTTTTTTAGAGGGCGATAGATCTGTTTTCTGGAGTTCAGTTATTATACCAGGAGATCTTCAGGCTCCACCTGGAGGCTGGCTACCCTAGGCCTTGCTGCTTGCTATTGTTTAGCAGCAGCCCCTATAGGACAACCAGTGTGACATAAGTGACATTAGTGTTAGGGCTTCAGAGAGGGGTCTGTCACATCCAAGTTCTTCCTGTGGAAGCTAACTGGGTGATTTCAGACCAGTCACAGACTCTCTGATAGGGTTGTTGTGCAGATCAAAGGGGGAAAGGTGAATTGTTTTGCCCCATCACCCCATGGAGAAAGACTGTGTTTTTCCTCAGTAGATTCTGCAGGGAGCTGGGAGGACATGGAAAGCTGAAGTCTCAGATCAATTCCCCTAAATAAAACAGCTGCCTTGGGTGGGTGGGAAGCAGCAAGGGTGGGAGAGCACTCACCCATATCCCCTTTCTAGAGACTGTTGTATTTTCTCCACAATGGGTCTTGTTCCTAGTTAAGTATAACTACAATGATGGATATGATGTGGATGTGGATGTGTCTTCCATTGATGAATTACATTTTTATTTGTTATGTTTTATTTATTAAATTTATTAACTCATTTATAACCTTCCTTTCCTCATCATTCAACTACTCCTTCCAATAGTTTGGACTGTAAATTCATTTTCTTTTTATTTCACCTCTAAAGATAAATGTATTATCTGTAAAATATGTTTTCTCCACTCTGCCACATGGCTTTCTGGATGACTTTGGGCTAGTTACTCTTTCTCAACCTGCCCTCAACCTGTGAAGACAAAATGGAGGAGGGGAGACCTGCTATGACTTCCAGGGAGGAAACTCCCTGGGATACTAATGTACATCATTCTTCTCCTCCTCATATTCTATGATATATATATTTACCAAAGTATGTTTCTTATTTCCAGTTATGATTTATCAGTGATCATTATACCTTCATAAAAAGACTTTTTAAATTATTTATTGAACCAAGAAAACTTTATACCATTTATTCTGGTCTTAATCATGCTATTTCTCTATTAGACTCAACCAAGTCTTCATACCCTATGCTTTCATCACATCTTAATTTTTACTTGTTTGGTATTAAAGTCTAATCTATCATCAAAGATTTTGTAAACTCAGATAGACTCAGTCTTGTTTTATAGTTATGTCATAGTCTTATCAAAACTAAAAGTGAAAACTTAACATCTTTTGGATGTGGGACGGTATTTGCCCAGACAAAACCATAGATTTCCTGTCTAATAATTCATACATAGGATTCTTGACAACCATTAAACTAATCTATTCTAATATTAAACCAGTTAAAATTAATAGTATATTCCAGTATGAGGAAATTAAAGGCAACCTCTCCACCTTGAAGAAGAAGGTATGCGTTTGTGCAAGCTGGGAATAATTTAGATTCTTTTGGCTAAATCTTTCTTTCTTTCTTTCTTTCTTTCTTTCTTTCTTTCTTTCTTTCTTTCTTTCTTTCTTTCTTTCTTTCTTTCTTTCTTTCTTTCTTTCTTTCTTTCTTTCTTTCTCTTTCTCTCTTTCTCTCTCTCTCTTTCTCTCTCTTTCTTTCTTTCTTTCTTTCTTTCTCTCTCTCTTTCTTTCTTTCTTTCTTTTTCTTTCTTTCTCTCTCTCTCTCTCTCTCTCTTTCTTTCTTTCTTTTTCTTTCTTTCTTTCTTTCTTTCTTTTTCTTTCTCTCTCTCTCTCTTTCTCTTTCTTTCTTTCTTTCTTTCTTTCTTTCTTTCTTTCTTTCTTTCTTTCTTTCTTTTCTCTTTCTTTCTTTCTTTCTTTCTTTCTTTCTTTCTTTCTTTCTTTCTTTCTTTCTTTCTTTCTTTCTTTCTTTCTTTCTTTCTTTCTTTCTTTCTTTCTTTCTTTCTTTCTTTCTTTCTTTCACCAGGTAGAATGCTACAGGAACATCAGGTAAATAATCTTTCATAACGGAATTAAAACAGAGCCAGGATCTTGCAAAAGAAACTGGGTATGTCCCAGTATGAGGCATTGGTTTTCAAGCACTTTTTTAAAAAACCCTGTCCATAGTTTGTTTGTTTTTAAGCTGCAAATAATTCATAAATAATCACAGCCTCTGTAATTCCATTATATGGCTCTTTGCCTTCCTTCCCAAGTCTGTCTCCTAGCAGGAATTAGTCAGACATCCAACTCTTATTGATTTTCAATACGTAATGGACTACTAACATCCATTTTTGCTTTCTGACTTTTTTTTCTTACACTTATATTAATACAGAATGGGAAATGTATGAACTGTATATTTTAATTACTTAATTAATATATTTTAATTACACTTATATTAATACAGAATGGGAAATGTATGAACTGTATATTTTAATTACTTATATATTTTAATTACTCAAAGGGCTTGATCCAGTCCCTCATGGGCATGGGTCTGGAGGGATCTTCTAAGCCCATAACAGTTTCACAGAGGAGAGCATTTATTTTATTTATTTATTTAGTAGGTTTATATTCTGCCCTCTCTGGTAAACGGACTCAGGGAGGATCACAACATAAACTGAACAACAATAAAAACCTACAATTTAGAGCTAAAAACAATGCAATAAAATTAACAAACTGAAGAACAATAGAAGAATAAATAATGTGAATAAGCAATAAGCAAAGCATAAGCATAACACTACAGAATGGAAAGTTGTACACACCTATATCCCTATTCAGCCTTTCTACACTATGTGACCAACTGTAGTGAGTGTTCCTTGATTAAGCAGCTGGATGGAAATGTCAGGATGTATAAAGGCAAAAATAGAGGAGGATGCACTGTTCTACATAAGACCTTACAATGCCTTTGCATTTTCCATTCTGTGTTAATCCTCTCCCAAAGGAGGATATGTATCTGCAATGGGTTGGATTTAGTCCAGACAGATATTTTTTTTCCTTCTTTTTATCCAATTACAGTACAATTCCTTGGAAATTTTAATTGCTCAAAGAAACTCAAATACTGCTTCATTAATCTGACAAAGGGAGGTTTGATTCTTAAAAGCTTATATCCAGAAAATCTTGCTGGTCTCTAAATTGCTACCAGATTTTTGCTCAAGGCCATCACTACTTCCACTGGCAGTGAATTCCACTGTATAATTACTCATTGGGTAATTAAATATTTCCTTTTGTCTGTTCTCAAACTATTTCCAAACAATTTCATTTGGTGTCCCCAACTTTTGGGAGTGAGAGAAAAAGACCCCTCTATCCACTTTCTCCACTCAATGCATAATTTTATGTTGTTGTTGTTGCTATTGACTGAAGGGCTCCGAGTGGTGTACAATATACTTCAAAATATAGAATAAGCTAAAATATACAATAGATAATAAAAATTAATAGGAAGTAACAAATAACATAAAACAATAGCATCCTCCAGATAATTGATGGTTTATAAAAATTCCTCCCTCTCCTTAGGGTGAATCATAGATTAGGCATGGTGAAGGCCCAAGCAGAATTCAATAGAAGGCCATTGCTGTCCTCAACCATAGGCCTGGTGGAAAATCTCTGTTTTACATGCCCTGTAGAACTGAACTAGGTCCCACTGGGTGCAGATGTCACTAGGCAGAGAGTTCTACTAGGCAGAGGGACGTCCAACAGATGTCTTTTGGGCCAAGAATCACCAGTAGATTTTGGTCTCTTAGGCATAAATCTCTTCGGGGGGCATACCAAAGGAGCCTCTTGGTAATCTTTTTTTGCTCCAAATGAGGCTGCACTATAGCTTTATACAATGACATTACAATAATGTCAATTTTATTTTCAATCTGTTTCCTAATAATTCCCAGCATATTTACCTTTTTTTCACCACTGCCACAGACTCAGTGAACATATTCATTGAGCTTTCCACCACAACCTCTTTCTCAAATTCCAGCCTCATAAGCATATATATACAACTAGGAATTTTTTGTTCCAGTATATACTGGGGGATTCTTGAACTCCTTTGGATTTGGGCCTCATAATCACAGGGTTCACAACTATGATTTTGTGTTAGTGCATCAGAAATATGATTTCACTTTGAAATATGATTTTATACAATTCTTATCTCACTGCAGGTGTTGATCCCTCCCCCTCCCAAATTTCCCCTCTACTGCAATCAAGCTGATTATTATATGTACTAGGAATAAGGCCTGTTATGGAGAAAATACAGTGGTCTCTAGATAGAGGCTTTGTGCCCCCCTTGCTGTCTTCCCATCCACCCATCCAAGTGATGGCATTCACTCCCCCCAGCCTTGGGTTTCTTCCCATCCAACCCCACCCCATTCTAATACCACCCACCCCCAACCATCTCTTCCTCACAACTACCCCATAAACTGGACATGCCACTACCTTTCAACACCTATAACATTCTGTCACCAACACTCTTGCTGTCTTCCAACACCCGCCCCCTCCAACCCTTCGCATTCATTCACCCCCACCCTTGCTATCTTCTAACCCAGCCTGCAGCTGAAATAGATGCTGGCTCCCCCTTTTCCATGTGTGTGTGTGTGTGTGTCCCCATGTCTGTGGTGGCTCAAAGCCCTGAAAGGGGCCAAGAATGAAGATAAGGAAGAATAATAAAAGTCTCTTAAAGATGCAGGTAGATTAGTACAGTCAATATTCACATCCGTCCTCCAAAGATCTGAAGTGAAGGAAATTAATCCACATAGGAGTGTAGTTCACAATTCCATATTCTCATCATTGGAAATTAATCCACCACAAAGTGTAATAAGGTCCAAATATTTTCACAAATTCATGCTCTCCTCAACACATTTGTCAGCTAATTCCTCCTGTGTTTCTTCCTAACGTTGAGCCGGAAATTCTTTTGATTAAGTTTCAACCTATTGGTTCTGGTCCTACCTTCCAGGGCCACAGAAAACAATTCCACACCATCCTCTATATGACAGCCCTTCAAGTACTTGAAGATGGTGATCATATCACCTCTCAGCCGCCTCCTCTCCAGGCTAAACATGCTCAGCTCCTTCAACCTTTCCTCATAGGACTTGGTCTCCAGACCCCTCAACATCTTTGTTGCCCTCCTTTGGACCCGTTCCAGCTTGTCTATATCCTTCTTAAAATGTGGTGCCCAAAACTGAACACAATACTCCAAGTGAGATCTTGCCAGAGCAGAGTAAAGCGATACTATAACACCACATGATCTGGACACTATATTTCTGTTGATACAGCCCAAAATTGCATTTGCCTTTTTAGCCACCATATCACACTGTTGACTCATATTCAGCGTATGATCCACTAAGACCCCTAGATCCTTTTTGCACATGCTACTGCTAAGACTAGTCTCCCCCATTCTATAAGCATGCATTGGATTTTTCCTACCTAAATGCAGAACTTTACATTTATCCCTGTTCAAATTCATTTTATTGATGTTAGCCCAGTTTTCCAGACTGTCAAGGTCATCCTGTATCCTGTTTCTGTCTTCTTCTGTGTTTGCAACCCCTCCCGATTTTGTATCATCTGCAAATTTAATAAGGATTTCCTCTATTCCTTCATCCAAATTATTTATAAAGATGTTGAACAAAACAGGTCCCAGGACAGATCCTTGAGGCACTCCACTTGTCACTCCTCTCCAAGAGATTGAGGAACCATTCACAAGCACTCTTTTCATGCAATCTGTCAATGAGTTACAAATACACCTAACTGTAACAGGATCCAAACCACATTTTACCAACTTGTCAACAAGGATAGTATGTAGAACCTTATCAAAAGCCTTACTGACATCAAGATAAACAATGTCTACAGCATTCCCCTGATACAGCAAGGTAGTCATTTTCTCAAAAAAAAGATCAGGTTAGTCTGACATGACTTGTTTTTGAGAAACCCATGCTGGCTCTTAGTAATCACAGCCATCCTTTCTAAATGCTCCAGGACTGACTGTTTGATGATTTGTTCTAAAACTTTTCCAGGTAGAGATGTCAAGTTGATGGGTCGGTAGTTACTCAGATCGTCTTTTTTCCCTTTCTTGAAGATGGGGACAATGTTTGTCTGTCTCCAATCTTCCAGAACCTCTTCTGTTCTCCAAGAATTCTCAAAAATAATAGCCAGAGGCTCAGAAATTGCATCTGCAAGCTCTTTTAGAACCCTTGGATGCAATTCATCTGGCCCTGAGGACTTAGTTTCATTTAAAGAAACTAGGTGTTTATGTACTACCCCTATGCTGATCCTAGGTTGGAACTTCATACCCTCCTTATATGTTCTGTTTTTGCCATGTTGAGCACCGTTTCCCTCAGAAGAGAAGAGTGAGGAAAAGTAGGAATTGAGCCATTCTGCCCTCTCTTCATTACCTGTTACAACCTCACTTTCTTCCCCTCACAATGGGCCTCCCATGTCCTTGCTCTTTTTCTTACTCTGAACATAAGAAAGAACCCTTTTCCATTGTTTTTAGCATCTTTGGCCAGCCTAAGCTCATACTGTGCTTTAGCTTTTCTAACTTTTTCTCTACAAGCATTGGTGATTTGTTTTTATTCATCCTTGGTTATAAGGCCCTCCTTCCAATTCCTAAAGGAGTCTTTTTTATTTCTCAAGTCCTTAGAGAACTGTTTATGGAGCCAACTCAGCTTCTTTGAGCTTTTTCCATTTTTATTTCTAATAGGAATCGTCTGTGATTGCACTTTCAGTATTTCACTTTTAAGAAGCTCCCACCCCTCCTGAACCCCCTTCCTCCTAAGTATTTCTGACCATGGGATTTTACCCAGCATAGTTCTAAGTTTATCGAAGTTTGCCTTTCTGAAGTCCAACCTATAAGTTTGACTACATATAGCTTTTCCCTTCCCTACTTTTCCACTTAGTTCCCTACTGACCTTACAGAAATCAGAGTCTATAGTGCTATTTCTCTTGATTGGTAGAAATTGCCCAAATAGGAAATTGTTTATTAAGAGGGGTGGGTGAAAGGAAGGGTGATGCTGGTAATTATTTTTGTCAACCTCTTTCTTATAACTTTTAGTGGCCAAAGTATTATTAGATGTTCTATCCAATCTGGTATCCAAAAAAGTCACCATATCTTGATCCTGCTGACATAGAAATTTAATACTATAATGGAATGAATTCATATACCTCACTAACTCTTCCAGAGCCTCTGCATGGCATACCATAAAAATGTCATCAGTGTATCTAAAATACTAGCCACCCCTGAATATAAAGGATTGTTCTGAAAATTACATATAAAGTCTGTCTCTTGTCTGGCCATAAATATGGAGGGAGCAAAAGAGCTCCACATAGAAACTCCTTTCTTCAGGTCCTCATACCTGAAATCATTCTTTTCTATGATTAAATCCACCAAATCCAATAAAAATAGGTACATGGATCCAAGTTAGACCTTAATTCTAGAAAAGTGGTAGCTGTAAATTTCAAGTCCTCAAAGGGTATGTTTGTGTACAAAGATTGTACATTCATGGTAACCAGAATAGAATCTGAGGATATATGGGCTCCCTCCACCTTCTGAATGAAGTCTGTGTTGTCTCTAATGTAGCCTGAAGTTTGAGGAACTAAAGGTTTTAAAAAGAAATCTACAAATTTTTATATTGGTACTAGCAAAGAACCTGGTCACTGCTTGCGGCAGTGATGCTCTGTATTCTTGGTGCTTGCGGGGGGGGGGGGGGCACAGTGGTAGGGCTTCTAGTGTCCTGGCCCCACTGGTGGACCTCTTGATGGCACTTCGGTTTTTTTGGCCACTGTGTGACACAGAGTGTTGGACTGGGTGGACCATTGGTCTAATCCATCATGGCTTCTCATACGTTCTTATATTTTGATGCAGAAACAACAGGTCTTCCTGGTGGGGGCATTATGCCTTCATGCAATTTAGGCAAGATGTAAAAGATGGGGGCCCAAGGAAATGGATTGTATAAAAAAAATCAAACTCAGAATCTGGTATGTATCCCAATTCCCTGGCTTCTGTAAGAACCACATTCACCAATCAAGATATGCTCTTAGTGGGGTTTGATGTAAGAGGCTCATAACAGGTACTATCTGATAATTACCGATTCACTTCAGCACTATAGTAGACCTTATCAATAATAACTTTACCACCTTCCCTGTCAGCAGGTTTGATGATCAGGTTAGGATCTGTGGCTAAACGGTCAAGAATTCTCCTCTCACTTCTTTTCAAATTATTAAAGTACTAATAATAAGGCCCATTGTGGGGGGAAATACAGCGGGTGTTAGAAATTTGCTGTGGTGTGTGGCCTAATCTGTAAAGGAGTTCCTGCTACAAAAAAAGCCTTGGACATTATATTCAGCTGCGGCCTCTCCCCTCCCCAAAGTCTGACTTCCATAGATTCCATCACAAAACCTCCTGGAATTTCCCAATGAGCTCTCCCTCAAAGGCCAAAATAGGCCTGGTCCCCCCCCCTTTTTTTTTTTTTACTGACAGAGCTAAGCTTGGTTGTAGGGTTGCCAGGTCCAACTCAGAAAATACCTGGAAACTTTGTAGTGGAGCTGGGAGACTTTGGGGGCAGAGCCAGGACACTTTTCTATTCCTCCCAAAAACATAAATAAAAATACAGCAGTGCACTTCCTCTGAATACAGTCTTCAGTTTGGTGCCAGTTTGGCCAGTTTGGTGCACTGGTTAAGTGCCTGGACTCTTATCTGGAAGAACTGGGTTTGATTCTCCACTCCTCCACTTGCACCTGCTGGAATGGCCTTGGGTTAGCCATTAGCTTTGACAGAGGTTGTCCTTGAAAGGGCAGCTGCTGTAAGAGTCCTCTCAGCCCCACCCACCTCACAGGGTGTCTGTTGTGGTGGTGGGGGGGAGATATAGGAGATTGTAAGCCGCTCTGAGTCTCTGATTCAGAGAGAAGGACAGGGTATAAATCTGCAATTCTTCTTCTTCTTCTTTTCCCCATACCCCAGAAGATGGCCACACTTGCACTAAATGAAACTGAACATACACACACAAAGCAGCCAGATTAAAGACAGCCAGCACACACACTTGTGATCTCAGTGGAGCAACTGACTCACTGGAGCTGCTAAAGATAACCATTTGGGGTATTTCAACCAGCTTCTTCAGACTAACAGGAAATCAAAAGCAGAGCAGCCTAAAGGGGTGGAGTTTTCTTCCAAATAAACTGAGGGACTCTACTGCTTCTCTTTCTTTTACACACTCAACAGGAAGACCTAGGAGTCCTCAGCCAATCGAGAGATGGCTTTCTGCAGCAGTTTCCCTTCTTCTGTCAGCCAATCAATGGAAAGCTCCTCTATGAAGCAGTGACTCAATCCTCAGCAAGTGGGACACAAAAGACCTTGATTGATGGCTTGACGGGCGAAAGGTTGATGCAGTACAGTCCCAACCAATCAGGGTGCTCCATTTTGCCACCACAAAACGGCTTTTATTATATAAAGGATTGCTTTCTTTTAATCTCCATGGCCTCAATACCTCTTAGGGCTAACCATTCAAATACTGTTATACCTGGCTCATCAACTACTGGAACAAAAGTGAATTTATGTTTAAAGGGATATCCTATCCCGTCATCAGGCACATCTCCAAAGGAACTTCTTAATTTTAACTGTCTGATTAGTTTATACAAATCCACTCTTGTGGCAAAAGGGTTATACAAAGTTGTGGGAATAAAACTCAAACCCAAATTTAATCGTCTCCGTTCTGGGTCTGATAGTACCCTAGAGGATAAATAGATTACCAAGTCCGATGATTATTCAATCTGGGGGGGTGTCCCTAAAAAAAAAAGGAGGATTTCTGGTTCTACTCTTTGTATTTCTGTATGGTCTAAGACAGGGGTGGCCAACGGAAGCTCTTCAGATGTTTTTTGTGTACAACTCCCATCAGCCCCATCCGGCATGGCCAATGGCTGGGGCTGATGGAAGTTGTAAGCAAAAAACATCTGGAGAGCTATCGTTGGCCACCCCTGGTCCAAGACAATCGTATTCATCATCTTCCCCAGAAGTATATGGAGAGTCATCATTGTCAAACATTTCCAAATTCGAAAAATGATTAGATTGGTCAGCCCACATGACCCTTTTCTTTGTAATAGTTAGCCACCAGCTGTACACACTAGACTGACTGTAATCTCTTTTATCTTTAGCAAATTTCTTCACTTTAATCTCTTTATTTATTTTCAAATGTTTTCACCTTTTCTTCAAGTTCTGGCATATTAATCTTCTATATATTGGAGGAGACTGTGCCTTTAAGTGTCTTTAAGCTTGCTAACTTCTTCCTTCACTTTCTGCAATTCTTCTAAAGATTTCTCCACTATTAGAACCATCAGGTCTAAAGAACATTTGTTTAAAATTGAAGTCTACCGACTTCTAAATTCCTAATCTTCACTATACTTGGCTGGGGGCTTGTGAATCTGCAAACCAGGTTCATGCCCTGCTGAGGAATAATAATCTCACTTCTGGAATAAGTCTTTATTGAGCTTCAGGACTGCACAGCACTGTATAGGAAAAATATGTAAGAAGTGGAAACACAGTATGCTGACCTTTTTCTTAATGGATTTGACAGAATGAAGCATATTGGTGGACTTTTGTATGGACTCTATTGTATGTTAATTTGGCTGCAAATTGTATTTCTGTTAATAGAGTTTCTAATTTCATTAGTCTGTTACTTATTTATTTGTAACAGCTTTTGTTTGTCTTTATCCTCTTCTGTGACTCTCTGTTGGTTAACCTCCAGGTGGAACTTGAAGCTCTCCTGGGATCACAGCTGAACTCCAGACAACAGATCTCACTCCCCATCCTGGAGAAAATAACTGCTTTGGGGAATGGACTTTATGCCATTCTATTCATCTGAGGCCTCTACCTTTATTTGCATAAATTCATTGCTTAGCAACAGCCTCTGGCTAGGGTCAAGGTTGAGAGGAAGAGGGAGAGAAGAAGTGACAGGAAAGGCAGCAGCCATGTCTCTGAGGAAATACGCCCAGCAGAGCCAAGCCTTGCTGCCTAGTTGCATTATGGTGGCAGTGGTTCCTTGGCTATTTTTGTGGCCTTTGGAGGCTGTGTGTACTGGGAGACCATCTGTGTGGGCCATTGATGAGACAGCAGAGGTCTGTTGCTGATGATGCCTTTTGTGGGGCTGGTTGACAGAGAGGACACAAAGAAGACTTGAAGATGTGACTGTCTCTGAGGTAAGACTGTTTTGGCAGCTTGTTCAACATTCCTAGGGCTGCAGTAGGCGGGGGCAGGGGAGTCAGCCAATGGGAGACCAGAGATGATGAGTGAGCTGTGATTGGCCAATCATTTGTGAAGTGCATGGAATGTACCCCTAAGCCAATGGGAGAGCTCCATTTGGCCACCCCAATAGCAAATTATGTGTATTAGATGATTGTACCTTTGCATCCTGAGTTCCTTTTTTTGTTCACCCCTCCCACCTTCTGACTGGGATATAAAGACAGAGATCTCCATTCTTATTCATATCTGATAAAGGAAGTGTTTAATCTCAAAAGCTTATATTCCAGGTATCTTTTTGGTCTCTAAGATGCTACTGGACTCAAATCTAAATGATTTCACTGTATAGATTTTTCTTATGTGTTATAGACTGTAAAAAAAAAAAGAATGCCATCATAATAACTGCTCAAACCATTCAATGTGAAGAGTATGTAACAAGTGATGGGATAAATATTGGTTAGCAAAGATACCTATCGTTCTCTTGTGTCATATTTGACAATCAGTTATTCAACATTCTTTAAAAGTACTTTCACAATATTAAGAGTAGTACAATATCCACTAGTTAGTTTGAATACTGCTTCTAACTCTCCATTCCTGTACCTCCACATTTCCTGAATTCATTGCACAAGATACAGATATATTTCAACTGATTGTGACTTTCAAACATATGAGCCTATAAGTAGGCTCAGCTGAGTTCATTAAAGGGAAATTTGTAGCATAGTCCACAAAGCATTTAAGATTGCGTAAAACTTCTCATTGCTCTGTGGTGAATCCAATTTACAATAACTTGACTAATAATCAGTGAAGGGATGTTAATTATTTGGGCCAGAACTCATCAAAAAGAAACATTCTATTACATTTGGCTTTGTGCATCTTCTGAGTCACGTACTCAGTAGCATCTGAGGTTAACTTCCATTTCCACTTGTATTTGTTTATTTGTTTGTTTACTTGTTTCTGCCCTCCCTGCAAGTGGGCTCAGGGCAGATCACAACAAGAACAGGGTCAATGACCATTGCAATACAGTATACAATAAATAAAACCATTTAAACAGTAAATTAAAACAGGTGGCAATGCAATACATAAAAACCTCTTAAGACATAGATCGAATCAAGTGGATACTAGTAACTACAGTACTACAGCAGGGAGGCCAATCAACCAACCATCAATTGCCTACTGTAGGGGTTTTTCCTGCTATAAGGCCAACCACTTTTTTCTTCTTCCCTGTGCAGTCTAAAATAGGGGTGTGTAGGGGTTTTGGGCAATTTTTTACTTGGTATTTTTCAGTTTGGTCTACTGGACCCTTGGGTTTTTTTTTCCTTTTTGAGATTTCTAAAAAAAAAAAAAATCAAATCCCAATACTGGTAAAGTATTTGGCTGTGTAATTTTTCAAAAATCCTGAATTTTTCATGTTCATTAAACCCAAACTGAAAAATACAGAGAGGAAAAAAGGCAGCAGCAAAGTGGCAAAAAATAGCTGAGGCAGCTCACCTGGGGCTCTTTTGGATGGTCCCTTTAAACTGGACTGCCCCAAAAAGCTTGCAGTGCAGTCAATCCTGAGGTCAGAACTCTCCTCACAGGCTTTGCTGGGACTCTGCTTGGCAGCCCATTCTAAACCACACTGTCCAACAGAGCCCACCATGTTAGCCAAATTGCCCTAAAATTAGGTTTGGGGAATTAGTTTGGTGGGCAACAGGGCTTTTAGCAAGAACAAGGATCTGTGTATACAGAAGGGTAACCAAAAAAAAACCCAAAAGGAAAAAGCACAAAGGAAAAATGCCCAAAGAAAATACCCCACTGACATAAATGCTCACGGGGAAAAAGCCCCCATGGAAACATGCCCCCATGGAAAGAAGCCCACATGGGGAAAAGCCCATAGTGAAAGTTGCCCACATAGAAAAAAGCCCCATGGAAAAATACGTAAAGCACCATAGATTTTTATATTGTGGATATAATATTTTGTTGTTATTTTTTGGATTAAAATATGTCATATTCATATGCAAAAAAAAGTGACCATTTTGTTATCAAAGATTTCAGGTTTTCACGACTGGTAACATCATTAGGGTTTGTAGAATCTTTCGGGATCAAGTGCCGTGTTCTACTGAAGAAAGTTTTCCTTCCAGACGTTTCGTTCTCAGCTGCGGAGAACATCCTCAGTGGCGTTGCAGCCGGAGCAGGCGCTCAGACCTTCTTGGCTGCTGTGCATTGAGTGGAGCCAGGGCTGCTGGAGAGCTGCTATTTCTAGGCTGGAGGGGGTGTGATGAAAGGGCAATTGGTTTGTGGATGTGCCCATTGTTTGGTGGGGCTTCCTGGAAGGGAAATGATAAGGAAACTGGCTGTTGAATGTGACCATTGTTCTGTGTTAATTGCTGGGAGGGTTGGAAGGGGTTTGAAGATAAGGAAGATGGTTGTTGACTGTGCTGATTGTTCTGTGGAATTTGCTGGTTGGAAGGAAAACTTTCTCCAGTAGAACACGGCACTTGATCCCGAAAGATTCTACAAACCCTAATGACCATTTTGTTATCAATGAACTTTATCAAGAAGGAAGAATAATAACAAAAATTAAATTCTACATAGAAATATATTTAAATAAAATTAAATAACTTTATTAATTTACAATTTGTCAAACTTTTTAATACATTGTGGTACACCCAGTGACCATGACAAAAGACTAACCCTAATGGTAAAAGCTACAATTATTTAACAACAATAATAACTCAGATATAATTCTTCATTGCAAATTAGCCAATCTCTTTAAGTAACTCAGTTTATCTTCCACCTGGTCATATTGCTGCAAAGAATGTCATGTAATGTGATGCCTCATATTTTCTCTTTTTCACCTCTAAGCAACCTACCTGTGCATTAGGGGGGAAAAAACTAAACCACAGACAAATGATCACCAGTGTTCCCTCTAAGCTGAGTTAGTTTGAGCTAGCTCACAGTTTTTTAGCTTCCAGCTCACACATTTTTGTCTTAGCTTAGGAAAAATGGCCCCAGAGCCTATGGAGGGAAGGCATTTAAAAGAAGTGTGGTCCCTTTAGATGTGATGGCCAGAACTCCCTTTGGAGTTCAGTTGTGCCTGTCACAACCTGCTCCTGGCTCCACCCCCAAAGTTCTCAGCTATTTTATGAATTGGACTTCAGCCACAAAATATTATTAATGGTTATCCGCAATTATAAAGACCTATGGTGCTTTACATATTTTTCCATGGGGGCTTTTTTCTATGTGGGCTACTTTCACTATGGGCTTTTTCCCATGTGGGTTTCTTTCCATGTGGGCTTCTTTCCATGTGAACATGTTTCCATGGAGGCTTTTTTCCCGTGAGCCAGGTATCATTTTTGTACTTCTTTAGAATGTATTTTGAGAAATGTGTGCTCCACAAGGTTTACTTCAGTGGTTCCCAAACTTTTTCACACCAGGGACTGGTTTCCTGGAAGACAATTTTTCCAGGGACTTGTGGGCCGAGATTGTGCAAGCACGGTGCAGCTGGGAGCGTGTCTTCATTCCTAGCTAGCACCCATTCAGAGATAGAGAGTACTGCTATAAGGCTGAGGCTTTTAGTATCCACATAATTCTCTCAAAGAATGGCGGGTGAAACCCACATCTTAGAGCAGATGTGTGTGAGTTGAAACTCCAGGCACCCTGGCAACCAAATTAGTGATCACAATGTCCATATATAAGTGAAAATAGGGGGCTCTTACTCACAACCAAGGAGCTGTTCCTGCAGAGATAACTCTCCCCACAGGCTGGGCTGGGGCTCACTGGGCAGTCTGGTTTAAACTGGACTGCCCAGCAGAGCCTGCCAAGCAGCTGATTATGTGGGCAGAACTCTCCCTACAGGCTCACTGGGCAACCTTGTTTAAACCAGACTGTCCAATAGAGCCAACCAATCAACTGATTCTGCAGGGAAAACGCTTCCCGCAGGCTCAGTTTGGGCTCTGATGGGCAGTCTGGTTTAAACCAGGCTGCCCAACACAGCCTGCAAAGGAGCAAATCCTGCAGGGAGAACTCTCTCCGCAGTCTGGGCTGGGACTCTACTAGGCAGCCTGGTTTAAACTGGAGTGCCCAACAAAACCCTCCAAACAACTAATCCTGCAGGAAGACTTCTCCATGCAGGCTGGGCTGGAGCTCTGCTTGGCAGCCTGGTTTAAACAGGGCTTTCCAACAGAGCCTGCCAAGCAGCCAATCTCCCTGCAGGGTCCACTCTCCTTGCAAGGTCCACTGGGTCAAATCTCCTCACAGGGTCCACTGGGGCTCTTTTGTTGTACAGTCGAACAGCCCAAAAGAGCCCCAGCTGAGCCAGCAGGAAGAGTGCCTACCCTTTGCTGTTTTGTGAGCTGTCTTCTGCAGTTCCTTTAAATACCACTAGAATAAAAAGAAGAAAACCACAGATTTATACCCCACCCTTCTCTTTGAATCAGAGTCTCAGTGGTTTACAATCTCCTTTATGTTCTTCCCCCACAGCAGACACCCCGTGAGGTGGGTGGGGCTGAGAGAGCTCTCACAAAAGCTGCCCTTTCAAGGACAACTCTTGTGAGAGCTATGGCTGACCCAAGGCCATTCCAGCAGCTGCAAGTGGAGGATTGGGGAATCAAACCCATTTCTCCCAGATAAGAGTCCACACATTTCTCCAGATGAGAGTCCACTACACCAAACTGGGATTGTAGAAGAAACCCAAAAAGCAGCTAAGTGGAGGAGCAATGTCCTCCTGCCCCTCAGCCATTGTTCGGGTTTGTCCATAATTTCCCAGTATGTTCACAATATTTTTGGGGATTTTTTTTTCCTATTTCCCCCCCACACACACACACACAAAATCATGAATATATTTGGGATGCCAAAATTTACCCAAAAATACTGATAAGGTTTTTTCCCCAAGTATTTTTGGTTCAGGTAAACCTGAATACACATCCCTAGTAAAAAACACAGATGGTGCTGAAGAAAAGTATGAGCTACTCTTTTTTCTTCTTCTCTTCATTTAAAGAGATGTCATTTCACATGATAGGACACTCCTTTTGTTCTTCCTCCTCTGTGGGACATCTGCATCACAGAGTCCAATGTTCACTGGCTGATTTGTCATGTTTTGTTCTTGGTTTCAATTAATAGTTTTAGTACCTGACCTAGATTAAAGTTATTACAATTTCTTCATTAGATAATAAGCATAATAACAAAAAGCTATTTAAAAACAGGAATATATATACATGTGAGCAATTTATATACATATGTATATAAGTGGCAATTTATATACATATGTATCTAAGTATTATCATAAACTTCTATCAGAATACACTAAGTGAAAAGTCATTCACCAGTGCGCAAAGTCAAGAGCCTGGGAGTGCTACTGGAATCCTCTTTATCAATGGAGGCCCAAGTAGCTGCCACTGCTAGATCCGCCTTCTTTCATCTTAGGAGAGCGAGGCAGTTGGCCCCCTTCCTGGAACACACCGACCTAGCAACTGTGATCCACGCAACGGTCACTTCGAGATTAGACTACTGCAATGCCCTCTACATGGGGCTGCCCTTATACCGAACACGGAGGCTTCAGGTAGTCCAGAACGCGGCGGCCAGGCTGCTGGAGGGACTACCACGGTGGGAAACTGCACGGCCTGGGCTGTGGGATCTACATTGGCTGCCAGTTGTCTACCGTGTTCGCTATAAGGTGCTGGTTATCACCTTTAAAGCCCTATATGGCCGAGGACCTGCCTACCTAAAGGACCGCCTCTCCCCATATGTGCCCCAGAGAGCACTGAGATCCAGCTCACAGAACTTACTGACAATCCCTGGGCCAAGAGAAGCCAGGCTGAGGGCCACTAGGGAGCAGGCCTTCTCGGTGATAGCCCCTCGCTGGTGGAACGACCTTCCGGAGATGGTGCGAGCCCTGCGGGACTTGAACCAATTCCGCAGGGCTTGCAAAACATGTCTCTTTCAGCTGGCCTTTGAGATGGAACCCGACTAATTTGATGAATGGACAACTAGTCATCTTGTGGATATCACGACTACAGCATTTAGCACCTATTTTATTATATATTTAACTTTTAAATAATTTTTACTGTAACTGATATCTAAAATTGTTTATGTTGTTTTATGATTCATGGGATTCCCATGTCTGTCAGCCGCCCTGAGCCCGCCCCGGCGGGGAGGGCGGGATATAAAAATAAAATATTATTATTATTATTATTATTATTATTATTATTATTATTATTATTATTATTATTATTATTATTATTATTATTATTATTATTATTATTATTATTATTATTATTATTATTATTTGTAGAAAAATAGGTGGCAGAGCTCATTAGCATAACTCATTAGCATATGCTGCCCCCCGCCCCCGCCAAAAGCAACCCAATGCAGGAAAGAAGAGCCCTGGGCGAGTGAGGCCTGCTTGGGCTGGCTAGAGATCCAGTCAGCTCAAGCAGGCCTCGCTCACCTGGGGCTCTCCTGAGCTGCTGCCCCCCAGTCAAAAGACCAGCAAGCCATCCTCTGCCCAAAATCACATAAGTGGAGAAAGGGTGGCACAGGCTTTCCCAGGGGTTAATGAGGGCTGCTGGGGGCATAGCAAAGCCCCTGGTGGCTGACTGACTGCCCACTCTCCTAATCCAGGGATAGTTAAGCAGCTGCACCTACTATACAATGGAAAAGGTAGGTGGGGAGGAAGAGGGGGAGCAGTCAAAAAGGTTCATGAGCTGCGCTCCTGTGAGTTCCTACTGAATCTGAGGCCTGAATACAAGAGAGTAGGGATACTGAGTTCACAAATAAGGTTAAACTATAAGGTTTTTATAATAGAAAAAAAGGAAAATAACTAACAAAACAAACTGAAGCTAGGGCTTGAAAAACTGGGAGTCCAATTTTCAGCTAACGCTTTAATTTTAAACTCTCACATTCTTAAAGAAGCCCCTCCCCCCCAAAAAAAGATAGAAACAAGCACTTTCATACCTCCTGTAACTTCAGAGGCTATTCAGCTAGAGTCCTCTTGAATCCAAATCTAGAAGGGCTAAATTAACATTTGAAATTAAATTAGCATTTGAAATAAAAGGCAACCTGAGTAGGACAGGTGCTCTTGTCTGAACAGTTCCCTTTCATCAATTTCTATTGTTAATCAACCAGAGGCTAACTCATTCATCCTTCTTCATTGGTTAGCTCCCAATCAGTGCAATTGGCTCCACTGAGGGATGACATTTTGGCTCAAGCTATGTATTTAGGGTTCCTATGAGCACACTCCAGCTCTGTAACAGGAAACTAAACAAATGTCTGCAATGGGAAACTAAACAAGTTTAGCAGATGTATGAGCTCAGCAGCAGGTGAGGAAGTCAGGATACTAGTCTCTCCACGTCCCTAAAAAGGGTATGCACACATTCCACAAACAAGTCTATATAAAATAGAAATTTTATTTAAAAGGGATTTCAAAAAGCAATTTAAAGGTAGAAAACCATCAGGAGGGCAGGGATGTCCAGTGTATTGCATTGAGTGTATCTGCCAGCTGGACTGAAGTTATAGGTGTGTGCTCAGTACAAGGAGGGTTGAATTTGTACTGTCAAGGGAATGTGACTGACCTGGAGAAGCAGAGACAGTCAGGCACACAGATAAGATTCTCAGTGACTCCTTAGATGTGTCCACTCAGAGAATGGCAGGCCCTTCGCTGTCAGGAAGCATGAGGGTCAAGTGGAAATGGGGCACCATGAAGAAGAAAGGGGGAATGTTCCAGCAGAAGTGACCCTTTCAACAATTGGTGAACAGGGAGTTCTGGCCATCACATTTAAAGCGACTGCACATCTTTTAAATGCCTTCCATCTACTGGAAATAATGAAGGATAGGGGCACCTTCTTTTGGGGCTCATAGACGGACCCCCTGGTCCAATCCTTCTCAAAGGAGAACACAGACATTGTGGAATGCATTGGCTAGAATACATTATTTTATATTTAGAAACATTACAATTATATTTAGGGATAGAAATTAAGGTAGTTATAATACTAAGAAAGACATATAAGGTATACATATTTAGGTTTAAATATGTTATCCAAGGCACTGTGATTTCAGTAGGAAATGAGCTGTGTTTTAGTAATAGTGTTTACTTTGGCATCATGTGTTCAAGATTACAATGTTGCAATGTTTTGGTACCAGGATATATATTGAGTATTGTAGATTGTAGTGCTCTTCAGAAAACTCTATATTTAAATTCACATTTTCCGGTAGCTTAACACTAGCTGTAGCTACCTCCTGCAATGATGGATGCTTTCTAAATACATGAAACAGATGGTCTTTTCCCCAAAAATGGTTACTGTTTGTTAGATAGTCCATTAAAGGGCTAGTTTCAAGTTTCAAGATGGGACAAAGTTCCCTTTGTCATATTCTTCAGATTCGGTTTAAAATTAACATGACAACATTTCAAACCCTGTAATTACTGAAGATGTCGTCATGATACTTATGCAAATATTTTGAATACATGTAATTATGGAGAAAGGAAAAAATGCCATTCAAGATAACAGGTGCCACTTCCTGGGGTGCTTTTTCTGTGAACAGCAGCAAGCTGCTGTGATTCTATCAAGTGATGAGGATCAAAATAAATTTTAATAAGCTCGAGAGTGGCATTCAGCCAATGAAGTCACGTACAGTTCAACTTAGAATACATAGCACCCATCTCAAATGTTACAAGAGAATGGAATTAATGCAACATTTAATAGTCTGGTCCTATTCACGTACATGAAGGATTTTATAGATGATGACCAGTACCTTGAATTGAACCTGTAAAATAATTGGTAAGCAATGGGATGCCTGTAGGATATTACTTCTATTCTGCAGTTAGTTCATTAGTTGCCAGTTAGTTTCTACAAAGTCCTTCACAGCCTAGGACCCAAAAATCTGCAGGACTGCCTCTCCTAAAATGCTCTGTACCAAAAGCTGCACTCATTTTAGGAAAATATTCACACTGGTTCATTTTATATATCACATTGTTGAACTGTTTCCCTAGTAATTCATGAAGGCTTTTTATAAAAGGAATAAGATCATACTTTATTTCTGTGAAATTTTACGTAGTTTCCACTGCTTTGTTTGCTGTATACAACATACTGTTGCACTGTTCCTCATTTTGTAATCCAGTTCTGTTTTATTATGGATTATAAATTTTGTTTAGTGTACTATTCTAGTCTAATGTTGTGATCCTGTTTTATAGAATGGTTGGTTATACTGCTCAAATTACACTGTTAATTTTGCAATCTGTTTTTTTTTTCCCCCAGTGAGAAAGGTGGACTATAAATAAAGTAAATAATTAAATAAAGGAACCTTTCACCATGGGCCTGCATACAATGGTCCATCCTTGTTTCAGAGGAATCAGCATGTTCATAGTTTGTTTTCAATGGAAGAGTTAAAGCATGTATCATCTTTCCTGCTGAAAGAAATTATCCTTAACTCTGGCCAGATTGTATTCTGTAAAAAGTTGATGGGCCTTAAAGTTGTCATTTAAAAAAAAGAACTTCAAGATTGGCAGGAATTCAAATGTTATAGTTGTCTCTCTAGTAACAGGGATGGGGAAAAGTCCATGGAAACATCACATAATTCTGGGGCTTCCAGTTTGGGAATCGTGCTGAGCTGACCTGTCCTCTGAACGGGGACAGTCTTAAGCCTCTGTTCAGGGTAGGAGAAGGCTTTCTTTGGCCTTCTGCCTACATTTCTCAGTTAGATATTTGTCCAGGATACACACAGAAACTCAGAAGAGGTTAACCTTGGCTGATAGGGAGCTGATAGGGAGCATCAGTGTCACAGCTCTGCAATCTCTACAATCAACAGGAAGTACGTCAAAGATCGTGAGACTTGGATAACATTGAGGATGAGACTTGGTGCCTAGCAAAGCAGGAAGTAACAAGGGAAGTGAGACTAACAAAGACTGTGAGATTTGGATACCATTGAGAACAGGATTTGCTGCCTAGCAAAGCAGGAAGTAATAAGATAAGAGAGATGAACAAGAAGGCCTACTCTAGGATTTTTTATTATAGAGAAATTGCGATCGCCATTTTGAAAAAAATAAAATTAATATCTAAGCCCAGGAAGGTCGTTGAATGGCGAAACTAGGCTTATTTAAAAGGGCAAGTTCTAAGTTACTGAATCTGCTGTTTGGATTTTGAATTTGAGACGTTAAAATTTTCGTAGGCTTTCTTTGATGTCAGAGTCAAAAACAACATGTGCAAGACCTCTCTCTTTGGAAAAAATGCAAGTCCAACTAGAAGCAGTGGAAGCTAGAATAATGAAAGGAGTTGACAAGATATTAACAGCCTGTAACAAAGAACTTAAAAAAGATATTGGAGATCTTAAAAAGGAAGTGGAAGATTTTAAAAATGACATGGTGGTGGTCACAAAAAAAGTCCAGGATGTAGAGGAGAAAGTTATTCCACCTTGTTAAAGCTGCAAAAGAAGGTGACAATACATGACTCCAGATTGATGGAAACTCAAGTTCGTCTGAGAGGAGTACCTGAAGGGGAGGGAACTGACTTAATGGAATAATAATTGCTGACTTTTTGGAGGAAGATCCTGAGGGGACTAGAAATATTTTTAATAACATGTACAGTGTTAACTCATCATATGCCAAGAGCAAAAATTTGCCAAGAGATATAGTTATAAAATTTATGACAAAAGACATGGCAGGGAAAATATTGAATAAAAATTTCCAAAAGACTCTGATAGTAGGAGGGAGCAGAGTCAGAATAATGAAAGAAAGTGATAAATGATAGGAAAATGTACAAGAAACTGACAGAGAAATTGTGTGCTAATGAAATAAGATATAGATGGATAATACCTGAAGGCTTGAGTTTTGAGCTACATGGAAGGAGGATTACAATCACAAACGCACATGAGTTGTCTAGTTTTTACGAACAAAATAAAGACTTTGCACCATGATGGATTAAATATTATTATCTTGGAATTTAAATGGACTAAATTCACCACAAAAAAGAAAAGCAACATTTCATTGGATTAAAAAACAAAATTGTAACATAATTTGTTTACAAGAAGTTCATATAAAACAAAAGGATTACAAATTTTTATGGAATAAACATTTAGGACTGGAATTTTTTTCATTGGCTGAACAAAAGAAAAGGGGCGTGGTTTTTATATTAATCAGCAATTAGAGCCAAAATTGGTATTTAAAGATAAAGATGGCAATGGCAAACCACCCCGTAAAAAAATCTGCTGTGAAAACATTGTGAAAGCGCACATCATTACAGAGTCAGAAATGACTGGTGATTGCATAGGGGACTACATAAGAACATAAGAACATAAGAGAACATAAGAGAAGCCATGTTAGATCAGGCCAATGGCCCATCCAGTCCAACATTCTGTGTCACACAGCGGCCAAATATATATATATATATATATATATATATATATATATATATATATATATATATATATACACACACACACACACACACACACACACACACACTGTGGCTAACAATTTAGTGTCATCCGCAAATTTGGCCACTTCACTGCTCACTCCCAACTCTAAATCATTTATGAACAAGTTAAAGAGGATGGGACCCAGTACCGAGCCCTGCGGCACCCCACTGCTTACCGTCCTCCACTGCGAAGATTGCCCATTTATACTCACTCTCTGCTTCCTATTACTCAGCCAGTTTTTGATCCACAAGAGGACCTGTCCTTTTACTCCATGACTCTCAAGCTTTCTAAGGAGCCTTTGATGAGGAACTTTATCAAAAGCTTTCTGGAAGTCAAGGTAAACAACATCTATCGGGTCTCCTTTGTCCACATGTTTGTTCACCCCCTCAAAGAAATGTAACAGGTTAGTGAGGCAAGATCTTCCCTTGCAGAACCCATGCTGAGTCTTCCTCAATAACCCGTGTTCATCAATGTGCCTACTCATTCTGTCCTTGATAATGGTTTCTACCAACTTTCCCGGTATTGAAGTCAGACTGACTGGCGTGTAATTTCCCGGATCTCCTCTGGAACCCTTTTTAAAGATGGGGGTGACATTTGCTACCTTCCAGTCCTCAGGAACGGAGGCAGATTTCAATGAAAGATTACAGATTTTTGTTAGAAGATCCACAAGTTCAACTTTGAGTTCTTTCAGAACTCTCGGATGTATGCCATCCGGACCCGGTGACTTATTAGTTTTTAATTTGTCTATTAGTTGTAGGACCTCCTCTTTTGTCACCTCAATCTGACTCAGGTCTTTCAACACCCCTTCCAAAATTAGTGGTTCTGGGGTGGGCAAACACTTCTCATCTTCCACGGTGAAGACGGAGGCAAAAAATGCATTCAGCTTCTCAGCCATTTCCCCACCTTCCTTCAGTAATCCATTTACCCCATGGTCATCCAAGGGCCCCACTGCTTCCCTGGCTGGTTTCCTACTTCTAATATATTTGAAGAAATTTTTATTGTTGGTCTTTATGTTTTTTGCAATATGCTCCTCATAGTCCCTTTTTGCCTGCCTGATCACAGTCTTGCATTTGATTTGCCACTGCCTGTGTTCCCTTTTATTAATCTCACTTGGACTGGTTTTCCACCGCTTAAAGGAGTCCTTCTTACCTTTTACAGCTTCCATTACTTTGTTTGTTAACCATGCTGGCCTCTTCTTATACCTGTTTGTGCCTTTCCTAACTTGTGGTATGTATTTTATCTGAGCTTCTAGGATTATAGTTTTAAATAGTCTCCAAGCTTCCCCAAGGGTTTTGACCGTATTTACCTTTCCTTTCAGTTTCCTCCTCACATGCCTCCTCATCTCAGAGAATTTACCCCTTTTAAAGTTAAATGTGGTTGTGGCGGTCTTTTTGGGCAACTCCCTATTTATACAAATGGTGAAATCAATAACATTATGGTCACTGTTCCCAAGTGGCGCAATCACTTTTACGTCTCTCACCAAGTCTTGGGCATTACTTAGGACCAGATCCAGGATCGACCCACCCCTGGTAGGTTCTGAGACCATCTGCTCCATAGCACAGTCATTGAGAGCATCAAGAAACTCAATCTCTTTCTCTCGACCAGAACACATATTGACCCAATCAATCTGTGGGTAGTTAAAATCACCTATTACGACACAGTTTTTACGTTTAGCCGCTATCTTTAATCCCTCCATCATATTATAATCATCCTCTCTCTTTTGATTTGGTGGGCGATAACAAACTCCCATAGTTAAATTTCCTTTTGGGCCCTCTATTTCAACCCAAAGCATTTCTAAAAGGGAATCTAATTCTCTGACCTCAGTCTTACTGGACCGTATATCCTCTCTGACATACAGAGCCACCCCACCTCCAACCCTTCCCTCCCTATCCTTCCGATATAACTTATATCCAGGAATCACCGTGTCCCACTGATTCTCCTCATTCCACCAAGTTTCTGAAATTCCCACAATGTCAATGTTTTCTCCCAACACTAAACATTCCAATTCACCAATTTTACTTCGGACACTTCTAGCATTTGCATACAAACATTTATAATTTCCCAAGCAAGCTAGGCCCGCCACCTCTCTCCTGCCGCCTCGAGACTCTAGCAGACAGTCCATACTGTTTGTCACCATCACAGTGGACAACTCTGATCCGTTACTCGGTAGAAAAATAGAAGCCAACCCTTCATCTCTTTGAGACGAGTCCTCCCGAACCAGAGACATTCCATCTCCTGTCAGCTTTCCCCCAAGATTTAGTTTAAAAACTGCTCTGCCACCTTTTTGATTTGAAGCGCCAGCAGCCTGGTTCCATCCGGAGACAAGTGGAGACCGTCACTTTTGTACAGCTCCGGCTTGTTCCAGAAAGCATCCCAGTGCCTAACAAACTTAAACCCTTCCTCCTTACACCATCGTCTCATCCACACATTGAGACTTCTAATTTATGCCTGTCTCTCCTGCCCTGCACGTGGAACAGGTAGCACTTCCGAGAAGGCCACCTTGGAGGTCCTGGCCTTAAGTCTCCCACCTAGCAGCCTAAATTTCTCCTCCAGGACCTCACGACTGCATTTCCCCACATCGTTGGTGCCAACATGCACCATGACCACAGGCTCCTCCCCAGCACTGTCTATCAGCCTATCTACTACACGCGTAATGTCCGCTACCTTCGCACCAGGCAGGCAAGTCACCATACGGTCAATACGCGGTTTTGCCACCCAGCTGTCTACTTGCCTAAGGATCGAATCACCAACTACCAAGACCCCCCCTCTCCCTCTGCCCAGGGATGGTTCCTTGGCGCGAAAGTATACCCGCTCACCAACCAAAGAAGAGGTCCCTTCTGAGGGCGCATTCCCCTTATCCTCAGCAAGGTGCCCTGTTCCCTCTCGATCCTCACGCTCTCTGGCAGCAACGGGGCTGCCACATTCAGAGTGGGGCTCATCTAATACGCCCCCGAGAGTCTTCCCCAATTGCCTAACTGACCGTCTCTGCTTCTCCAGGGCAGTCACCTCGGCCTCAAGGGTACGAACTCATTCCCTGAGGACCAGGAGCTCCTTGCATCGAGCACACACCCAAGACTTCTGTCCTGTGGGCAGATGGTCATACATGTGACACTCAGTGCAAAACACTGGAAAGCCCCCACCCCCCTGCTGGCATTCTACCTTCATGATATATATATTAAATATACAATCCTCTTTAAATGCTGTTGTTTACGTGGCTCCCCTTCTGGAAGGTCAACTTACCTTATTGGGAGAACAAGGAAATCAGGGATCTGGGTTCCTGGTCCTTAGGAAGCCCCCAGGTAAAGAGCCACAGGCCAAGAGCCCTTTAGCTCTCGCCCTTCGGCTCGCGCCAAAGGCTCGCGCCTTTGGCAAGGCGCAGCTTAAAATGCAAAGAGGGTGGAGCAGACCACTCCTAAACAATCATCAACAATTACTCTCAATCAATCAATCAATCAATCAATCACTTTCACCTTTAGCCCACTCACCCAAACATACAGCAGTTCCCCAGCTATCACAACTCAGCCTTTTCAGCAGTCACCCAAGCCTCAGAATGAAGTCTTTCAAAACGCAGAAATTCTTAGAAACTTCTCCAGCTGTCTCAGCTTATCAGAGCTGCTCTGTTCTGCTCCTCTCAGGCCTCTCTGAGATGTGCTACCTTTACCTTTTAGCCTTATCACAAAAACTCATAAACAGGATTTACAAGTATCCCCGTATTATGTCTAGAAAGCAGCAATTTCACCCTTAATTGAAATTTTTTTGTATTTTTTTTCAGGACCTGTTGATATTGTATCAATTTTTGGAAAAGACAGGATGGTTCTCTCTTCTTTAGGTATGCTAAACTACACATCCACAATAGATTATGAGGCAAATGATCATATCATTAAATTAGGCAAGAATAGAACAGAAAACAATACTGCTGCCTTTGTATAACACCTGTAACATAAAGTAAAAATTGCTAAAATCACATTTAAGAACTCCACAAAACAGCATAAGAACATAAGAGAAGCCATGTTGGATCAGGCCAATAGCCCATCCAGTTCAACACTCTGGGTCACACAGGGGCCAAAAAACCCAAGTGCCATTAAGATGTCCACCAGTGGGGTAGAAGTCCTTCCACTGTGCCCCCCTCCAAGCACAAGAATACAGAGCATCACTGCCCCAGAGAGTTCCAACAATAAGCTGTGGCTAATAGCCACTGATGGACCTCTGCTCCATATGCTTATCCATTCCAGCACCTCCTGTGGCAGTGAATTCCATGTGTTAATCACCCTTTGGGTGAAGAAGTACTTCCTTTTATCAGTTCTAAAAAGGACAGGTAAAAGGACAGGTCCTCTTGTGGATCAAAAACTGGCTAATTAATAGGAAGCCGAGAGTGAGTATAAATGGGCAGTCTTCACAGTGGAGGACAGCAAGCAGTGGAGTGCTGCAGGGCTCAGTACTGGGTCCCATGTTCTTTAACTTGTTCATAAATGATTTGGAGTTGGGAGTGAGCAGTGAAGTGGCCAAGTTTGCAGATGACACTAAATTGTTCAGGGTGGTGAGAACCAGAGAGGATTGTGAGGAACTCCAAAGGGATCTGTTGAGGCTGGGTGAGTGGGCATCAACGTGGCAGATGAGGTTCAGTGAGGCCAAGTGCAAAGTAATGCACATTGGGGCCAAGAATCCCAGCTACAAATACAAGTTGATGGGGTGTGAACTGGCAGAGATTGACCAAGAGAGAGATCTTGGGGTCATGGTAGATAACTCACTGAAAATGTCAAGACAGTGTGCAATTGCAATAAAAAAGACCAACACCATGCTGAGAATTATTAGGAAGGGAATTGAAATTAAATCAGCCAGTATCATAATGGCCCTGTATAAATTGATGGTGGGGTCTCATTTGGAATACTGTGTGCAATTCTGGTCACCACACCTCAAAAAGGATATTATAGCATTGGAAAAAGTGCAGAAAAGGGCAACTAGAATGATGAAAGGTTTGGAACACTTTCCCCATGAAGAAAGGTTAAAACGCTTGGGGCTCTTTAGTTTGGAGAAACGTCGACTGCGGGGTGACATGATAGAGGTTTACAAGATAATGCATGGGATGGAGAAAGTAGAAAAAGAAGTACTCTTCTCCCTTTCTCACAATACAAGAACTCGTGGGCATTCAATGAAATTGCTGAGCAGTCAGGTTAAAATGGATAAAAGGAAGTACTTCTTCACCCAAAGGGTGATTAACATGTGGAATTCACTGCCGCGAGAGGTGGTGGCAGCTACAAGCATAGACAACTTCAACAGGGGGTTAGATAAAAATATGGAGCAGTGGTCCATTAGTGGCTATTAGCCACAGTGTGTATATATATGTGTGTGTGTGTGTGTATATATATATATATATATATAAAATTTTTGGCCACTGTGTGACACAGAGTGTTGGACTGGATGAGCCATTGACCTGATCCAACATGGCTTCTCTTATGTTCTTAAAAAGTTGGTAGTGGCTGTTGAATGAATGCAATGGCAGCCAGGCTGTTTGTGACAGGTGAGCCGCTTTTGCTTTCCCAGTGACTGTGCTTCTGGATCTTGTATGTCAGAATAGGATCTCGGGGACAGACACGGTTCATAAACTTCTGGAAAGTAAGTGAAAGTTGGATTTTTGCTGTGGGATGTAGCTTGGATGGAAGTCTTTTCTTGCTGTTTTCTGTCTAATGCACACTGCTCTTTCACAGTGCTGAGATATCAAGGACTGAGATATAGTAAGATGCTTTCTGTAGCTCAGGCAATTTTTCTCCAGATTGCCAGCTCTGAGTTGGGAAATCCTATTCTGACATACAAGATCCAGAAGCACAGTTCCTATTCTGACATAAAAGATCCAGAAGCACAGTCACTGGAGATTTGGGGGTGGAGCCTCAGCAGTGGGTGCTGCCTTCTGACACTTCTGGTGATGTCAGGGGCTGTGGCATATGCAAATAACTAATACAAATAAGTTATGCTAATGAGTTCCTGGAAGGTTTTTTTCTATGAAATGATCCCTGATGACAGGACTTGAATTGTCCTGTTGTGATTCTCTGCTTTGACATTAGTCCTGTTGAGCTTGCTCTGCTACAGTGGCACTGGGTTCTGCGAGGCATTTTGTGCGTTGCCATTTGTTCTGTTGTGTTTGCAATCCCCGCTCAACTCCTTGCTTGGATTTTTTTTCTGTTGTGATTCTTTGGTTTGGCATCAGCACTGTTGGGCTTGCACTGTCACTGCTATACTAGTATTTTGAATTTAGGAATACTGAGAATACCAATATTTTGGGGTCCAATATACTCAACCCCTCCCTCAAATTTTCTTTCTTATGCATATCTGTATTGTATATTACGATTTCAGAAAGAACAGGATTATCATTAACATTAAATAATGGGAGTGTGTTTATAATAATGGAAAATCACGTTGGAGAAAAATTCTGTTCTAATTAATGCTGGATTGGATGTCCATTGATTATTTCCTGTGGAGGGGAAATGGCAGCTGTTTTGTGTGTTTGTGTGTGTGTCCCTTTTCCCACCCAGTAGCAGCAGAATTTCAGCAAAACTTGGTCCAGGCTAAGGTTCAGAGACTTCAAAAATCAAGACTGTTTGGCAAGGAGGAGTAGGAGGGAAATAGCTTTACAGGATAGCATGAGTGGGTAAAAACAGCTTGCCTAATCCCTCCTGGGGGTAAAACTGACTGAAAGACCTGTTTCTCTTTCTCTCCTTCCTCCTTGTTGCAGGAAACACAAAGGAACTGCAGGCAAGGACCTAAGAATAAGCCCCCCAACCCAATTCTGGAATTTATCTGATAACTAAGTCCGCTTGCGGAGAGAGCAGGATAGATAGATAGATAGATAGATAGATAGATAGATAGATAGATAGATAGATAGATAGATAGATAGATAGATAGATAGATAGATAGATAGATAGATAGATAGATAGATAAAATCATCAGGGTTTGGAAAACTATCAGAAAGCCTTTCCTGTGTTGGATAATATTCTGATACAATAACAAGAAAGTCAGACAACATTTAGCATCATCTATATCCAATTGTACACATGATTTTTTTTTAAATTGTCATTTGTGCTTTTGATTATAGAAAAGTGTTATCAAGTTGCAGCCAATTTGCAGCAAGCCCACAGGGTTTTCAAGGTGTTTCACCATTACCTGTCTCTGCATATCAACCTGGACTTCCCTGGTGGTCTCTTATCCAAATACTAACCAGGACCAATGCAGTTTAGCAACTGAGATCTGGTGAGATCCAGAAAGCTTGAGCCATTCAGGTCAGGGCCATTTGAGCTTTTACCCATGTCTATTATACAACTTTCAGTTTGTTTTCAAATTCAGTTTAAAGTGTGGATTATAATAGTTAAAGCTTCACTGCTCTAGGAGCCACATATTTGAAGGATGTGTTCCTGTACCCTAGCTACTGGACTGGATTCTCCATTACGTGGGAGCAAGGATTATGGATTTACCACACACCAATAGTCACAAAACACAGGCCTCTGTAGCATGGAAGAGGATGAAAGAAAATCACTTCTTTCTCTTCCATGAGTGGACATTTGCTCACACAAGATGCAGAAAGGGCAAGCCTGTTCTTCCCCTGCCCACTACACCTGTCCAACTGCCACATATATTAGTACATATGAGCCCCTTGACATCACCAATAGCATTTACTGCTGTTGGAAAAGGTTCCAGGGGGAAGTGGAAGACAGGGAACATCCATGATCTTTTTGTCTATGTATGGGAAACAAACAGGAGGAACTGGAATTCCTGATACAGGAAGGAGACTATGACATAATAGGCCTTACTGAAACTTGGTGGGATGACACTCACAATTGGAATATTAGGATTTGGGGTACAACTTATTTAAAAGGAACAAACAAATGAGAAAGGGTGGAGGCATAGACGTATATGTGAAGGAGATATATACTTGTAAGGAAAAATGTGAAACTAAGCATGGTAGCTCAGTTGAGAGTCTCAGGGTAAAAATAAAAGGAGTAAGAAATAACAGTGATATTATTGTGGAGATCTGCTATAGACCACCAAGTCAGGCAGAGGACTTAGATGAAATATTCCTACAACAGATTGCAAAGTTCTCCAAGAGAAGGGATACAGTGATCATGGGAGATTTCAATTACCCGGACATCTGTTGGAAGTCCAACTCTGCTAAAAATGAAAAGTCAAATAGAGTCCTGATTTGGCTTGCTTACAACTTCCTTTTCCAGAAAATGAAGAAGGAAAAATGGGGAACTGCTATCTTGGACTTGATTCTCACAAACAAGGAAGAATTTGCTGATAAGGTGGAAATAATGGACACCCTGGGTAGTAGTGACCATGTGATTTTGGAATTTACAGTCTTAGGGAAGGGAAAATGTAATGTACTGAGTGACGAGACGTGTTGAAGGCAACGTGCTTTATTAGCGAGTACATCACAAGGCAAGGCAATGCAGGCAACGTCCCGATTATATACATACCCCGGAACAACCCTCAGTCTGGCCAGGTCCAACCCTGGCCAGTTAAACTTCCCGCCACAGTTCTTGATTGGCGGAGCATATTTGCAGAGCTACATCCGGGGACCAGTGGATTTCTACTGGTCACCTCCGTAGCGTCCGCTGTGTTGTAATTTCAGGACTGAAATGCAAGACACAACAGGAAAGCTGTACATAGTCAGACTTATAGGTTGGATTGCAAAAAGGAAAACTTCAACAACTTAGAACAATGCTGGTAAAATCCTATGGTCAGAAATACTTAGAAAGAAGGGGGTTCAAGTGGGGTGGGGGGTTCTTTAAAGTGAAATAGTGAAAGCACAATCCTGGACAATTCCTATGAGAAGAAAAAAATGGAAGAAGTCTAAAGAAGCCAAGGTGGCTCCATAAACAGCTCTCTAAAGATTTAAGAAATAAAAAAAAATACTTCTTTAGGAGTTGGAAGGATGGTCTTATAACCAAGGATCAATATAAACAAATCACCAGTGCTTATAGAGAAAGGAAAGCTAAAGCTTAGTATGAGCTTAGGCTGGCCATGGTAAAAACAACAAAAAAGGGTTCTTTTCCTATGTTAAAGTAAGAAAAAGAGCAAGGACATGATAGGCGCATTGCGAGGGCAGGAAAGTGAAATTGTAACAGGTAATGACGATAGGGCAGAATTGTTCAATTCCTACTCTTCCTCAGTCTTCTCTTTTGAGGGTAACAGTGAGCAACATGGCAAAAATGAGGGTATAGAGTTGCAACCTCGGATCAGCATAGGGGTAGTACATAAACACCTAGTTTCTTTAAATGAAACTAAGTCCTCAGGGTCAGATCAACTGCATCCAAGTGTACTAAAAGAGCTTGTGGATGTAATTTCTGAGCCTCTGGCTATTATTTTTGAGAATTCTTGGAGGACAGAAGAGGTTCCGGAAGACTGGAGGCGGGCAAATGTTGTCCCCATCTTCAAGAAGGGGGAAAAGGAGGATTCAGGTAACTACCGACTTGTCAGCTTGATGTCTATACCTGGAAAAGTTTTAGAACAAATCATCAGTCAGTCCTGGAATATTTAGAGAGGATGGTTGTGATTACTAAGAACCAGCATGGTTTTCTCAAGAACAAGTCATGTCAGACTAACCTGATCTCTTTTCTTGAGAAAGTTACTACTTTGCTGGATCAGGGGAATGCTGCAGACATAGTTTATCTTGATTTTGCGGCAGTACTGCAGTCCTAAGCTCTGCTCACGACCTGAGTTCGATCCCTGGTGGAAGCTGGGTTTTTCAGGTAGCTGGCTTGAGGTTGACTCAGCCTTCCATCCTTCTGAGGTCTGTAAAATGAGTACCCAGCTTGCTGGGGGGAAAGTATAGATGACTGGGGAAGGCAATGGCAAACAACCCCATAAAGTCTGCTGTGAAAACGTTGTGAAAGCAACGTCACCCCAGAGTCTGATACAACTGGTTCTTGCACAAAGGACCTTTCCTTTCCTTTTTGATAAGGTTCCACATACTACCCTTGTTGACAAGTTGGTAAGGTGTGGTTTGGATCCTGTTACCGTTAGGTGGATCTGTAATTGGTTGACAGATCTCACCCAAAGAGTGCTTGTGAATGGTTCTACATCCTCTTGGAGAGGAGTGCCTCAAGGGTCTGTCCTGGGACCTGTTTTCTTCAACATCTTTATAAATGATTTGGATGAAGGAATAGAGGGAATACTTATTAAATCTGCCAATGATACTAAATTGAGAGGGGTTACAAATATAGTAGAAGATAGAAACCGCATATGGGATGATCTTCACAGTCTGGAAAACTGGGCTAAAACCAATAAAATGAATTTTAACAGGGATAAATGTAAAGTTCTGCATTTGTTCTTTGATGTGTACTCACATTGGATGAAAATTATAACAACTCGAGAATATTTCATATAGTGCGTAAAATGAGTGACAATAATTCTGGATATATAAAACATCATTTTATATGGGGTTCTTTAACCCTCCCCCCCCCCGCAAAAAAAATATCCCCTAAGTGTTTCATATTAGTGGCTTTGGAGGAAATATAGCTGGCAAACAACAGACAATGAATATTATGACATCCTATTTGAAACTATCTTTTTCTCAGCTTAGTAGGGCTAATACCCAAGTAAGTTTCCATAGTATTATTGCATGATTTCATTTATTCATATGTACATCCAACAAACCTTGAATTTTGTAGGAGTTCATAGGAGCACAGCTTCTGAACCTTTCTGACATTCCCCCCTCCTCCTCACCACCTACCTTGTCCATTGAATAATATCTCCAGGGGTAACTGAGGGCTGCTGGGGGTGTGGCAAAGCTCCTGGGGGCTGGCTGGCTGCCCACTCTCCTAATCCAGGGATTGTTATGCAGCTGCATTATGTCAGCAAATTTGGAAAACACAACAGTGGCCACAGGATTGAAAAAGGTCAGTTTATATTCCAATCCCAAAGAAAGGTTATGCCAAGGAATGCTCAGACTGTCGCACAATTGCACTCATTTCACATGCCAGCAAGGTCATGTTAAAGATCCTACAAGCTAGGCATCAGCAGTATGTAGATTGGGAACTACCAGAAGTTCAAACTGGGTTTTGGAGAGGTCGAGGAACTAGAGATCACATTGCCAACATTTGCTGGATTATGGAGAAAGCATGGGAATATCGGAAAAAGTCTATTTCTGCTTCATTGACTACGCTAAAGCCTTTGATCGTGTGGATCACAACAAACTGTGGCAAGTCCTTAAAGAGATGGGAGTACCAGCCCACCCCACATGTCACCTGAGAAACCTGTATAAGGGTCAAGAAGCAACTGTCAGAACGGGATATAGAACAAGTGATTGGTTTAGACTAGGAAAAAGAGTTCCACAAGGATGTATATTGTCACCCTGCTTATTTAATTTATATGCAGAGTACATCATGTGAAATGCTGGTCTCAATGAAGCAGAAGCTGGAATTAAGATTGCCAGGGAAAACATCAACAACCTCAGAAATGCTGATGACACCACTCTAATGGCAGAAAGTGAGGAGGACCTAAAGAACCTCTTGTTGAGGGTGAAAGAGGAGAGCACAAAAGTAGGCTTGAAACTCAACATTAAAAAAATTAAGATCATGGCATCCGGCCCCATCACACCTTGGCAAATAGAAGGGGAAGACATGGAAGTAATGACAGACTTCACATTTCTGTGATCCAAGATCACTGCAGATGGTGACTGTAGCCGTTTGCTCCTTTGGAGGACTGCTATGGTGAACCTGGGTAGTATAAAAGCTGAGACATCACCTTGCCAACAAAAGTCTATATAGTCAAAGCTATGGTATTCCCAGTAGTGATGTATAACTGTGAGAGTTGGATCATAAGAAAGGCTGAGCACAGAAGAATAGATGCTTTTGAGCTGTGGTGCTGGAGAAGAATCTTGAGAGTCCCTTGGACTGCAAGAAGGTCAAATCAGTCAGTCCTAAGGGAAATCAACCCAGACTGTTCCCTGGAAGGTCAGATGCTGAAGCTGAAGCTCAAATACTTTGGCCACCAAATGAGAAGGGAGCATTCACTGGAGAAGATCCTGATGCTGGGAAAGACAGAAGGCAAAAGAAGAAGGGAATGGCAAAAGATGAGATGGCTGGACAGTGTTACTGATAACACGAATTTGAGCAGACATCAGAGGATGGTGGAAGACAGGAGGGCCTGCCGTAACTTTGTCCACAGGGTCGCAAAACATCAGACTTGACTGTGCGATTGAACAACAACAATGAAGAAAGTAGTAGTGATACACATTATTTTAGGAATGAATTGCCATTATAATGAAAATGAATAGGAAAACCTATGACATTGGTTAACATTTGTTTTCTTCATTATTTTGACATCCAGCTGTCTGGTTTACAGTTCAAGAGGGTCAGAAGGAGGAGGGAAGATGGCAAAGAGTCATTAGATAATGAAACAAACAGGAATATAGACCTTGGAACAGAAGGCAGCTGTGGTGCTGGCACTTCCTATTTACAATTTCAACTAGTCATCAGGCTTGGAGAGGAATGATATGGAGATCATTCTATATAAGCAATAGCTATTGATTTCCTGAGCACTGTGTTTGACAGCCCCAAGGGCGAGTGCTGAAGAGTCACAGAGGGAAATCTTTTCTATCTTCCCATGCCAAGTACTGCTGCAAGCTGGGAGGAAACCTGCATGCCAGGTAGAGAGGGTACTGCGGCAAACTTGTTTCTTGTTCACTATGGATGGGGAAGAAAGAAAACATTGCTTTTGCCTCCAATGTTTGCTGCTAGCATTACTGTGTGTTGCTAAAAGGAATACAGAGTTCGGCTGGCAAACTTAGAAATCAAATGTAATTTTTAAAAATCCAGGTTACAGCATGAACAAAGGGTTGTGAGGAATGTGCTCTCACTGCCATTCAGTGTTCTAAGCCAACAGAGTCTACCCTAAAGGGCTGCTATGAGTGCTGATTCTGCTGCTGGGAATGCTAGCAGAGGCTCTGATCAGACACACTAAATAACGCACTTTCAATCCACTTTCCAGTTTCACTCTAGAGCTTTAATCCTGGTTTAGCTAGGGTTGCCAAGTCCAATTAAAGAAAAATCTGGGGACTTTGGGGGTGGAGCCAGGAGACTTTGGGGGTGGAGCCAGGAGACATTGGGGGTGGAGCCAAGAACAAGGATGTGACAAGCATAATTGAACTCCAAGGGAGTTCTTGCCATCACATTTAAAGAGACAGCACACCTTTTAAAATGCCTTTCTTCCATAGGAAATAATTAAGGATAGGGGCACCATATTTTGGGGCTCATAGAATTGGACCCTCTGGTCCAATCGTTTTGAAACTTGGGGGGTATTTTGGGGAGAGGCACTAGATGCTATACTAAAAATTTGGTGTCTCTACCTCAAAAAATAGCCCCCCCAGAGCCCCCAATACCCACAGATCAATTTCCTATTATTCCCTATGGGAATTGTTCTCCATAGGGAATAATAGAGTGCCTAGTAGACATTTCCCTCCCCCCCACGCTTTCTAAAGGGGGGGAGGGCCTCCAAACTAGGAAATCCCCTGCCCCCTCCCTCTCACACACACACACACTTACCAGATCTTCCTCCGGACAACTCTACTTCCTGTGAAAACGAAAGCAAAAGAAAGGGAGGGGCCGTTCTCAGAAGCCCTTTCTGCTTCCTGCCCAGCCTTAAAGGGGCAGACATTTTGCAAACGGCTCAGGAGCTCTACAACATGAAGCCTAAAGGTATGTTCTCCCCCCGCTCCACCCCCCACCCTCGCTTCCAGAGTTTTGAAGAGCGGGAGATGAGGCTGCGAACCCAGAAGTCTCCCGCCAGAGCGGGAGGTTTGGGAAGCCTAGGTTTAGCCCTGTCCCTAAACTGGCATTCTACACTAAAATCATAGCATCATAGTCATAGAGTTGGTTTCTCTGATTTTAGTGTAGAATGTCAGTTTGGGGACAGGGCTAAACCAGAATTAAAGCTCTAGTGTGAAACTGGTCTGGATTTTGCTAGTTCACACAGTTGGAAAGTGGATTGAAAGTGCATTATTTAGTTTGTGTGATTGCAGCCTGAATCTTACTGGGGGATATTCTCACCAAGCCTGCCTTCTCATCTAATATATTTCACTTGGGCAAGTATTTCCTGTCTCTTGTGTAATCTTAACTACCTTGGTGCCCCTTATAAGGGCAGAAAGGCAGGACTGAGCAAGGTTGAGCAAGCACACTTGCATTACACTTGAATATGTGAAATAATATTCAAATAATATAAACTAGATTAAAATATTTAAATTAAGTTAAATGATCTAAAGTGGCATACACCTGCTAAACTAGTGGGAATAAGAGTCATAGTAAAAAAAAAAGACTCATCCTAAAGGTAAGAAGCCTTAGATATGACTTTAACTGATATATTTTACAAGCAGCAAATTTCTGCTTTGCAGTGAGCTTCTCTAAAGCCCACTTTTGGTTTGCAAGTTCTTGGAAATAATTACTGTTGATACAAGATCTGCTCTTTGAAAGATAGCAGTTGCTATTTGGATTTTTAAAGAGGCATTTGACTTGCCCCTAGGCTCTGATACAAATCCTAGATGCAAACAAAATCTAGCTAAACAAATCTTAAGAAATAAACATGGATGCCCTATTCTTCTACTTGACATTACAGTTTAGCTTCCCTTTCATGCCTTTCCCCCAGTAAGAATAACTCCTTTTCATATTCATCCCACTCAGCAGGTTAAAATATATAATTTTAAAAGTATTGTTGGAATATCTGTTCTCCAGTGTAGTATTGCGAGCAACAGGATATGTCAGCTTTGCTTCAATTTAAGGTTTGTTTGTTTTTTTTTAAAAATAGTTCTCTAATCCATTATCTCTTTGGCTGGGCCTTCTTTCAGTTGGTCTCTCAATAAGCTTGTTCAGTCACATACTTGCATACAGGAGCCCAGCAGAGACAAAACTAAATGACATGTAAAGCAGAACTTGCCCCTAGAGGCTGTTTATATACATTACAACATCCTATTATGTCCTTGTCACCAGGTTGAGTCCTCAGATTTATTAGAAAATTAAAGGTGAAATATAAGTTACTATATAAAATATTAGTTGCAGTTTTCATTGTGGTGGAGGGGGTAACTAAAAATATGGGAACAATTAATAAAAGAGTAACCAGCGCAACTCATTAATTCATTAACTCATAAGTGCAGATTCAAAGTTTCAGATCAGCATTTGGGCAAATCCCTCCCCCCCCCCCAATCCAAGTTGTGGTGTAATGTGGCTCCCAACCGGAGACAGGCTGCCCAGCCTTGTCTCCGGGGGCCGTTTTGCCTCTTTGTAAGGAGGATGAGTGGGCAGGGCATTATGGAAGGTGAGGACAGAGGAGGCACGCCTTAACAGCTGTCTCCGCTTCTGCCTCCCAGTCTTCACCTCATTAGGAGTCATTGGCCTCAGGTTTTGATTGTGTGGTCAGCCATGATCCCATGCTAGGTATGGTGTGGGGCATGGGATCCACAGACAATTGAGAAAGCTCGCAGCAAAGCCAATTTAGAAATTTAAAACCCCCTTGAGGGGGGGTTGGGCCACTTTCTCCCTCATCCTGAGATCCGTGCTGATAGCATGGATTTATACAGGATTGATGGCGTCCATCTTTCCGATAAGGGAAACGACGCTTTTTTGGATGATTTAAAACCTGGGCTTTGGGAAGTGCTAGGCGTTTAGTGGGTGCAGCTGCCTAAGCAGAGCCTTGGCCTCACGGTGGCTGGGTTTTTTGCCTAACTTCTGTTATGCAGCTCAGTGAGCACCAATAGCACCCCAGTTTTGGTGCATGGGGTCTAGCTAAATCATTCCTTGCCCGTGCGGACTAGTTGAGTGATGAAGTGGACTGCCTCGGGTTTGCATGGATTGATCCGCCCTTCAGCCGTGCGGATGGGGGCTGGAACTCCAGGGCATAACCTTTGCTAGGCTGGCCGGGTACGAGCCATACATTTTGGCTATATCTAGGGACATGGTGGCTCGCCCGTCATGCAGCAGGGGAGGGGTATTTCGTCCCCTGGCCCTGCCGTGCTGCCTGTTATGTTTATAGCCCTTGTTGTTAATTTAATAATAAAGAAAGTGGCCCTTAGTTACCCAAACCCTTATGTCCATCTCTTCCTTCCATCTGTGGGGGCAATATAACATCTCCATATGTATAATAACCTGCACACTAAAATGTGCCAAGAGTTGCTGATCATCAACACCATCTGCTACTGTTAATCAGTATGGTGGTTTAGGCATTGAGGCCCAACACGAATAGGCATCTCACCATCCTTAGGTATTTCAGAGTGCTTGTCTGTGTAATATACTTGAATAATTAAACCTGTAGTAATCCTGCCAAACAAAAATTATAGCACAATCCCATAGAACAGAGCTATTTAGATTATGGCAACTTTCATATAGGCTATTGCAGGGATGGCCAACGGTAGCTCTCCAGATGTTTATTGCCTACAACTCCCATCAGCCCCAGCCATTGATCATGCTGTCTGGGGCTGATGGGAGCTGTAGGCAAAAAACATCTGGAGAGCTACCGTTGGCCACCCCTGGGCTAATGGAACAGGAATGATTACGGCTGCTGGCATCAGACTAATTACCTCCATCAACAGATGGAAAAAAAGACCCTTCTCCCAGTCAATCTTAGAAAGCCCCTTCCCCAAAATTCTGATATATATAACTCTCAAAGTGGCTGAATCCAAAGACTAGATCCATGAATAGATGAAACAGACCATTGTAGAAACCTGAGAAAAGTCCCAAGTTTGCAAGAAAATCCAAAATCTAAATAAAATTTTAAAATGGGGTCTAACCCCCTCCAAATAATAGAAGCAGTTTACCATTAAGAAATGAATGTCCTCAGAGGTAGTTGCTAGGCAACTATAACAGTATTTCCAGGCTTACACACACACACACACACACATAGCAGCATTTGGAGGATAAAGCATGCTTTGTTTGAAGGAGATGTCAGGTTCAATCCTATGCATCTACACTTAAAGGTTCTCAAGCAGCAGGTGAACAACAGAGATTAAAATGGATTGAATGAAAAGTTTCACAAGTTCCACTGCTCTTCTTTTTGCTTTCATGCGATATTTTTATTTAACCAATTTTCATACCTGATGCTCATCAGCTAGTTGAGATTCTTAAGTGTAGATGCAGGAGACTAAACCTGAACATAAGAACATAAGAGAAGCCATGCTGGATCAGGCAAATGGCCCATCCAGTCCAACACACACATATACATACATCCCCTCTTAAAGCTGGGAATGCTTGTAGCTGCCACCACCTCCTGTGGCAGTGAATTCCACATGTTAATCACCCTTTGGGTGAAGAAGTACGTCCTTTTATCCATTTTAACCTGACTGCTCAGCAATTTCATTGAATGCCCACGAGTTCTTGACTGTGGGAAAGGGAGAAAGGGACTTCTTTCTCTACTTTCTCCATCCCATGCATAATCTTGTAAACCTCTATCATGTCACCCCGCAGTCGACGTTTCTCCAAGCTAAAGAGCCCCAAGCGTTTTAACTATTCTTCATAGGGAAAGTGTTCCAAACCTTTAATCATTCTAGTTGCCCTTTTCTGGACTTTTTCCAATGCTATAATATCCTTTTTGAGGTGTGGTGACCAGAATTGCACACAGTATTCCAAATGAGACTGCAACATCGATTTATACCGGGGCATTATGATACTGGCTGATTTCTTTTCAATTCCCTTCCTAATCATTCCAAGCATAGCGTTAGCGTTTTTTATTGCAATCGCACACTGTCTTGACATTTTCAGTGAGTTATCTACCTTGACCCCAGATCTCTCTCTTGGTTAGTCTCTGCCAGTTCACACCCCATCAACTTGTATTTGTAGCTGGGATTCTTGGCCCCAATGTGCATTACTTTGCACTTGGCCACATTGAACCGCATCTGCCACATTGACGCATGGGACCCACTACTGAGCCCTGTGGTGTAGCAGGAAAAGTCCTGTGTTGTCCAATTAATAGTAAATCATACTTACAAACGAGGTCTGAGGCAAGATCAGGAAAACAGCTTCTTTATTTAACGTGCACGGGCCCTAGGTACACGGGCTTCAGAGAAACTCTGAGCAATGACTGTAGCTACCTGCCATCCTTTATAGGGTGCCTCCACCCACTCACTACCTTAAAACAGCTGAGCTTCCCAGGTCCCTGGGACACTGACAAAAACATGCATCGACCACAATTTATGTGATGTACTAGTCTGTTGGTTCATCTTCCTAGGTTCGTCCTTATATGGGCCTTCCCCTGCCAGCTGCGCCCTGTTTCCTTATTAAGAATATTATCACACACATTCCTTATTGCTAAATTGCTTCTATCTTGCATATATGTTCTACCTGCAGAAAGAGGAAGTTCTTCTTAAGCTTGCTGCTGGGGCTCCAGCTGTCCTGTGGTTTTTCTCAAAAGGTCACTAACCTTTCGTCACCTCTCTGGTTTCCTGACGCCTCAGCAAGTTGACTTCTCCTTTCCTTAAATTGCCACTAAAGACTATTTTCTAAAAGCACTGTTATTTCCCTTCATTCCAAGCACAGCTAAGCCATACATATTGATTAGATATTAATATAATTCTTATTCTTATTGATCCACTGCTATAGCGGCACCCCACTGCTTACCATCCTCCACTGCAAAGACTGCCCACTTATACTCATTCTCTGCTTCCTATTAATTAGCCATTTTTTGATCCTCAAGAGGACCTGTCCTTTTACTCCATGACTCTCGAACTTACTAAGGAGCCTTTGATGAGGAACTTTATCAAAAGCTTTCTGGAAGTCAAGGTAAACAACATCTATTGGGTCCCCTTTGTCCACATGTTTGTTTATCCCCTCAAAGAACTCTAACAGGTTAGTGAGACAAGATTTTCCCTTACAGAACCCATGCTGAGTCTTCCTCAATAACTTGCGTTCATCAATGTGCCTACTCATTCTGTTCTTGATAATGCTTTCTACCAACTTTTCCGGTATTGAAGTCAGTCTGACTGGCCTGTAATTTCCCAGATCTCATCTAGAACCTTTTTTAAAGATGGGGGTGACATTTCCTACCTTCCAGTCCTCAGAAATGGAGGCAGATTTCAACAAAAGACTACATATTGTTGTCAGGAGATCCACAAGTTCAACTTTGAGTTCTTTCAGAACTCTTGGATGTATGCCATCCGAACCTGGTGACTTATTAGTTTTTAATTAGTTTTAATTCGTCAATCAGTTGTAGGACCTCCTCTCTTGTCACTCAGGTTTTTCAACACCCCTTCCAAAATTAGCGATTCTGGAGCGGGCAAACATTTCTCATCTTCCACAGTGAAGACTGAAGCAAAAAATGCATTCAGCTTCTCAACCATTTCCCTATCCTCCTTCAGTAATCCTTTTATGCCTTGGTCATCCACTTTATCCCACTGCCTCCCTGGCTGGTTTTCTTGCTTCTAATATATTTGGAGAAAATTTTATTGTTGGTCTTTATGTTTTTTGCAATATGTTCCTCATAGTCCCTTTTTGCCTGCCTGATCACAGTCTTGCATTTGATTTGCCACAGCCTGTGTTCCCTTTTATTAATCTCACTTGGACTAGTTTTCCACCGCTTAAAGGAGTCCTTCTTACCTTTTACAGCTTCCATTACTTTGTTTGTTAACCATGCAGGCCTTTTCTTATACCTGTTTGTGCCTTTCCTAACTTGTGGTATATATTTTATCTGAGCTTCTAGAATCGTAGTTTTAAATAACCTCCAAGCTTCCCCAAGGGTTTTGACTGTATTTACCTTTCCTTTCAGTTTACTCTTCACATGCCTCCTCATCTCAGAGAATTTATCCCTTTTAAAGTTAAACATGGTTGTGCTGGTCTTTTGGGGCAACTCTCTATTTATGCAAATAGTGAAATCAAGTCACTGCTCCCAAGTGGTGCGATCACTTTTACATCTCTCACCAAGTCTTGGGCATTACTTTGGACCAAATCCAGGGTCGCCAAAACCCTGTTAGGTTCTGTGACCATCTGCTGCATAGCACAGTCATTGAGAGCATCTAGAAACTCAATCTCTTTCTCTCGACCTGAACACATATTGACCCAATTAATTTGCGGGTAATTAAAATAATCTATTACAACACAATTTTTACGTTTAGCCGCTATCTTTAATCCTTCCATCATATTATAATCATCCTCTATCTTTTGATTTGGTGGGTGATAACAAAATCCCATCGTTAAATTTCCTTTTGGGCCCTCTATTTCAACCCAAAGCATTTCTAGAAGGGAATCTAATTATTTGACCTCAGTCTTATTGGACTGTATACCCTCTCTCACATACAGAGCCACCCCACCTCCAACCCTTCCCTCCCTATCCTTCCGATATAACTTATATCCAGGAATCACCGTTTCCCACTGATTCTCCTCATTCCACCAAGTTTCTGAAATTCCCACAATGTCTATTCTCCCCCCCCCCCCGCATATTAAACATTTCAACTTACCAATTTTACTTTGAACACTTCCAGCATTTGTATACAAAAAACTATAATTTCCCAGGGAAGTTAGGTCCTCAACCTTCTTCCTCCTGCCTTGAGACTTTGGCAGACACTCCATACTGTTTGTCACCATCTCAGTGACAACTCTGATCCATTACCTGGTAGAAAAGTAACAGCTAACCTTTCATCTCTTTGAGATGAGTCCTCCCGAACCAGAGACATTTCATCTCCTGTCGGCTTTCCGCCAAATTTAGTTTAAAAACTGCTCTGCCACCTTTTGAGTTTAAGCACCAGCAGCTTGATTCCATCTGGGGACAAGTGGAGACCATCTCTTTTGTACAGTTCCTGCTTGTTCTAGAAAGCATCTCAGTGCCTAACAAACTTAAACCCTTCGTCCCTACACCATCGTCTCATGCACACATTGAGACTTCTAATATGTGCCTATCTCTCCAGCCCTTCATATGGAACACCTTGGAGGTCCTGGCCTTAAGTCTCCTGCCTAGCAGCCTAAATTTTTCATCCAGGATCTCACGACTGCATTTCCCCACATCATTGGTGCCAACATGAACCACGACCACTGGCTCTTCCCCAGTACTGTCTATCAGCCTATCTACAACACAAGTGATGTCTGCTACCTTCGCATCAGGCAGGCAAGTCACCATACGGTCAGTACGTGGTTTTGCCACCCAGCTGTCTACTTGCCTAAGGATCGAATCACCAACTACCAAGACCCCCCCCCCCCCCTGTCCAGGGATGGTTCCTTGGCGCGAAAGGATACTCGCTCACCAACTGAAGAAGAGGTCCCTTCTGAGGGCGCATTCCCCTTATCCTCAGCCCGGTGCCCTGTTCCCTCTCAAGTATAAACAATTTTATTGGTAACATATGGTAGCAAATCTATATCAATATCTTACAACTTAAAAAGAAAAAAATTATCCATTATTATTTACTTATTATTTATTATTATTTACTTTTCTCCCACCCCTCCCCCCGTTATTTGACCCCCGCCAGTTTTATTTACTTTAAAAAAATATTAAAAATACCCTTAACTATTAAAAAACCCCAAAAGTTATATTCTTCTTTTAAAACTTAATCATTATCAAAAATTGTCCAATGTCCTTTTATTTTCCAATCTTTTTCTACGTATCTTCTGAACTTCTTCCACTCCATCTTAAAAACTTGCAAATCATAGTCTTGTTAATTTGTCCATTTCACTCCATGTCATAACTTTTATAATCCAATCCCATTTCTCTGGTATTTTTTTCTTGCTTCCACAACTGCGCATACAATGTCCTAGCGGCTGAGAGCAAGTACCAGATTAAAGTTCTATCTTCTTTTGGAAATGTTTCCATTTGTAGTCCCAACAGAAAAGTCTCTGCATCTTTCTTAAACTCATATCCCAAAATCTTAGAAATCTCTTGCTGAATCATCTGCCAAAACATTTTAGCTCTTTCACAAGTCCACCACATATGGTAGAAAGAACCTTCATGCTTTTTACATTTCCAACATCTGTCTGGCATCTTATTATTCATCTTTGCTAATTTTTTAGGAGTTATATACCATCTATACATCATCTTAAAACAATTTTCTTTAATACTTCGACGTGTTGCGAGTTTCATAGAGTTCTTCCACAGATATTCCCAAGATTCCATCTTTATTTCTTTATTTACATTAATTGCCCATTTAATCATTTGAGATTTCACTGCTTCATCTTCTGTAGGCCATTGTAAAAGTAATTTGTATACTTTTGAAGTTAGTTTATCATTGTCTCCAAGTAGAACTTTTTCCATTTCTGTTTGCTCTTTCCTTATTCCTTCAGTTTTAATGTCATTCTCTACCAAGCTCTTTATTTGTTGCATTTGAAACCAATCATATTTGTGACTCAATTCTTCAGCAGTTTTCAATTCTATTTTTCCACTTTGTATTTTTAACAATTGATTATATGACAACCACTTTTCTTCACCTATCTCAGCTGTTATCTTTATTACTTCAGCTGGCACTATCCATAAAGGTCTTCTCTCATCTCCGTATTTCTTGTATTTTGTCCATGTATTTAATAGATTGCTTCTTATGTAATGGTGAGAGAAAAGACCATCCATCCTCTTTTTTTCATAATACAAATATGCGTGCCAGCCAAATTTATTTCCGTGACCTTCCAACACTAGAAGTTTTTTGTTTAACAGCGTTATCCATTCTTTCATCCACACTAAGCAAACTGCTTCATGATATAATTTTAAATCTGGTAGTTGAAATCCACCTCTCTCTTTTGCATATGACAGAATTTTCATTTAATCCTTGGCTTCTTTCCAGCCCACACAAATTCTGAAATTTTCCTACGCCATTTATCAAATTGTTTAGCATCCTTCACAATAGGATTAGTTTGAAACAAATACATTATCCTTGGTAGAATATTCATTTTAATTGCAGCTATTCTGCCCAGCAATGACAAATTAAACTTATTTCATTGTAGCATATCTTCATCCATTTTATGCCATAAGTTCTCATAATTATTTTTAAACAGATCAATATTTTTCATTGTTATCTCCACCCCTAGATACTTTACCTTGGAGGTGACTTCACAACCTGTTAGTTTCTGTAATTCTTGTTGTCTATTCATCTGCATATTTTTACACAGAATTTTAGATTTTTCTCTATTTATAGAGAGTCCCGCCAACTCCCCATATTCTTGTATTTTAGTTAACAGCAAAGGTGTAACTTGTATGAGATTTTCATTTATAAACATTATATCAGCAAACGCTCTGTATTTGTAAGTACATCCTTTTATTCGTAAACCTTTATATATCTGACCTTTATATCTCAGACGTATCTGAGTTTCCATCAATTTGCAGTCATGGATTATCACTTTTTCTTGAATTTTCAACAAGGTGGAATCATATACTTTCATTTTTCCTTCTACTTCCTGCACTTTCTTAGATGTTTCCCCAGTTTCCTTTCTGAGATCTTGCATATCCTTTTTAATCTCTGCAATAATTTCTTCTTTCAATTCATCTATCATCTTCCTTACCCCTTTCATCATTCTGGCTTCCATCATGTCCAATTGTTCCTGCATCTTCTCCAATGAAAGAGCCCTTGTTCAGGGCTGCTTGGCTTCAGACATTTATAAACACCAAAAATTTTAACTTCACAGATTTTGGATTTAACTGTCAGGTTCAAAAGATTAGGGCTTGATTTTTATAATCAGCTTAGTTTCACCTTCTTCAGAGCTTCCTAGACCAAGATATAAATTTTTAAAACTTTTAAACCCTTCAAAAAACAACAAAATATTCGATCTCACCGATTTTCATTTTGACTATCAGATTCAAAAGAGTAGGACTTGCCCTTTACGGCAAGTCCAATTTCGCTGTCCTCTGAGCTCCCGAAGTCTAGATATTTTTTTTAAAATTTTAAAATTTTTCAAAATGGCGGCCGCAACTTTTTATTACTCCTTGCAATTTCTTTTCCCTTTTAAAAATTTCTGAGGACTGCACAAATAATATGACCGATAGTTCTTATCTTCTTACCCTTTTTTCTGTTTTCCAACAATTTATACCGTCCCGAATTCTTTTTATAACAATGTTTTTAATTTATCCTCCCAGCAATGGCCGCCGATGTTTCTCAATGGTATATATTCCTAGAGTAGGTTTTCTTTCCACTACTTCCTGTTATTGTGGCCACAAAGTCACAAGGAGATCTCACGATACTTGACGTATTTCCTGTCTTGCTCAGATGTGCTGCAGGTCTGTTCCAGTATGACGATGTTGCTTTTTCTTTCCAAAACTGCAAGTAGACAAAACAATAAATTCCTTCCCACTTTTTAGCATTTTTAACACTGTCCATTATATTTGTAAAATCCAAATTTCACCTCTTCCTTCCCTCTTCTTCCATGCTCTCTATATTTCCTTTTCCCACCTTTTAATTTTGTCCCTTTAAGCTATAAATAGCTCTGGAATGTACCTTTTCTTCCAATTATCCATGTTTCCACTGGTCTTTCAAAGCATTAGCAATGTCCAAGAAGGTTAGGATCCTGATGAGCTTATGTCAAATAAATGACTCTGGACACTTCTGCAGATGATGACTATGCAACTTCCTCTGATACCCCTCAAAGCAGTCCCCTCCGGGGCTCCCTTTTAGCCAAGATAAATCTCATTAAAGTTTTCTGTGCATATCTTGGACTAATCTCTAACTGAGAAAAGTAGGCAGTAGGCATTAATTTGCCTTCCACTACCCCGAACAGAAGTTCCAGCCTGCTCCCATTGCCCCCCCATTTGGAATAAATAGACAGACAGCGATGTGGGATAAAGGGCCACTTTATTTAAAATAACGGCAATGAGAAAACATGGGGCCAGGTTGAGCCAGGGGTCGAAATGCAGACCACCTCCCCAACCTGAAACAGGGCAAGCCACAGGCCCTGGGAGTGAGCCGACCCAACGGCTCAAACCCGGCTGGCCAGACACTAGATCCAGCTCACTGAGCTCCACTCTCACCCGTGCCATGCAGCCTGGGCTGTGGACCACTCCCTAGAGACTGGATCACCAGGCTCCCTGGAGCCAACCTTGGGCCATGCAGCTTAGGTCCCCCAGGGACGCCTTGCACCCCCAAAGGTGCGTTGCCATGTGAGCTCACCAAATGCCCCCAAAAGAACATGTTCTCAATGGTAAAACTGCCAAGGACAGCGCCAAGCCTCTGCTTAGGCCACTGACCCCCCACCAAACAGAACATGTTCCAGCCCATGCCTCAAATCAGCCAAAAAGGCCTTGTTGCCCTTTATCGACAAGTGAACGCCATCAGGCCTGTACAAATTCATAAATTTGGCCTTGATGGCTGGGTGGGGCACGTAAACTCCGAGCCCTGCCTCCATAACTATACATAAGGCTCTATTGGCCTTCTTTCTGTCCTGCTCCAAGCCCTCTGGGTCCCAAGCTGCCCGCCACACCCGGCGCGGCAACATGGCAGACCACAAGACAAGGAAGCCCAGCTATTTTCGCTTAAGGTGATGTCATCCTGGGCCTGAATTGATAGGGCCTTACCCTTTATTAGGCCCAAATCATTCTCCCCCAGGTGAATCACCAGGATGTGCGGCGGCGGGCCCATGTTGTCACACCAAAAGTGCACCGTATGGTTGGCCAAAGAGCTCCCCCAAATAAAAGCTGCAACCACAATAGGGAAGAACTCCAAAAATGCCAAGTTGCGAATCAAATCAGAGCTCCGCCACTCGGCTGGCCAAGGTTCGGCGCACCACTGTCCCCGAAAATACACACCAAACCCGGTGGTGCCCGCAGCATCAGAGACAATCTGCAATTCAGCCTCCAACAGCATAACCTCCCGCCAAAAGGAAGTCCCATTGAAATGCTGGAAAAAATTCTCCCATACTTCTAGGTCTTCCCGCATGTGCCTAGTCACCCGAGTAACAAGATGAGGCAAACGCAACGCAGTCATGCCATCACAAAATTGCCTCAAAAACGCCCTGCTGTGCGCCACCACCTTACATGCAAAATTCAGGTGGCCAACTAGCTGTTGAAGCTCAAGCAGCAAAACCTTCTTCCTTCCTTTCATTACCGCAACCTTTTCCCGCAAGCTACGCAACTTATCCTCAGGCAACCGTGAAGACTGCTGTAAGGTATCAAGCTCAATACCTAGAAAAGTCAACACGGTCGAGAGGCCCTCCGTCTTTTCCGCTGCCAACGGCACTCCCAGTTCAGCCGCCAACCTCTCAAAAGACCTGAGTAGATAAGCGCATTGGCCAGAACCCACGGGGCCAGCAAACAGGTAGTCATCAAGGTAATGCGCCGTATCCCGCATCCCTGTCCTAAACTGCAAAGCCCACTCTAAAAATGAACTAAACCGCTCAAAGGCCGAACAAGACACAGAACACTGCATAGGTAGGGCCCGGTCTATATAAAAACTGCCTTCAAAACAAAAACCCAACAACTCAAAATCATCCGGGTGCACGGGCAGCAATCTAAAGGCCGACTTAATGTTGCATTTAGCGAGCTCCGCTCCTACCCCGCAGTGGCGAACTATTCGCACTGCCCGGTCAAAAGAGGTGTACCTAACCGAGCACAACTCATCAGGAATGGCATCATTAACTGACCGGCCCCTTGGGTACGACAAATGATGGATCAGCCGGTACTCACCCCTGGCCTTTTTTGGTACCACCCCAAGTGGGAAGACCCTCAAATTAGGCACAGGTGGTTCTGGAAAGGGACCCAAAACGTGGCCTTCTGCGCACTCCTTCCTGATTTTATCCTGTACAATGTGCTCTAGTCCCTTCATCGACTTCAAGTTGGAACACAAACAGGGTGTTTGCGGACCTTGATAAGGAATCCGGAACCCAAACATAAAACCCTGTAACAAATAATGCCTATCATCCAAACGCGGATAATTTAGCAACAGCCTATTGAGAACCGCCGTTCTGATGGGGCTGGGGCCCTTTTCCAGGTGGTGGATTGGGACCTCCTGGCCTCTTGAAGCCCCCTTTCGGCTTCGACCTGCTACACGCTGTAAAAGCATGCAGTCCCCCCCACACCGGACATTCATGCCGGTATCGACAGGCCTTCCTGGCACACGCCCCTTGGGAGGTAAACTCCCAGCAAAGCAGCCGAGGTTGAACCGGCTGCCCCGTGGGCGCGCGGGGAACGGCAGGATGATTTGTTTTCTGGACAATGTGACCACTGTCCGATCTGTCGCCCATATTAGGCTTCGTGGGAGCCATCAGCTGTAGCCAGAGCTGTTGGCTGATTTGATCCCACGGCAACCCTGGATTAACCGCTGCCCTCATGCGGAACTCCTCATCATATTGGAGCCACGCTCTGCCCAAAAAAATCACTAAAGGCGTGATAAATAATATCGCAACATTGAAAAAGCTGGGCTGCCCTCCAGGGCTGGGCCCTAGCAATTACCCCCGCATAAATTAAAAACCCTGGTAACCAGTTCGACCAGGACCTGTCTACCTTCCTCCTCTTAAGCTTTTCTTTGTCCTTCTCGTCCATCTCCTCTTTTGGCTTCTTCTCTAGCTCCCGATACAGCAAGCTGAATACATTGACGTATTCGCCCCTTAAGATCTTTTCCCTAGTTGCAACCGTAAGGTGGTCGCCGAATCGCCAAAGGGGATAGCGTGGAAAGGAACCGAAGCGTACGAAAAGGAAGGTTGTGTTGGAAACCCAAGTCCCCCCCACTGCTGTGTGAACCAAGGTGAAGTAGCTGGAGTAGCTAACTGGCCACCCCAAGGAAGAACGCCCCCAGCCGTGTGGCTCAACACACCACCAACTCCGCCAGGAGGTCCCGCTGCAAGCGGCAAAGATGACCAAGCCGACCTCGTACCTACTTGCCCTGGTGGGGGAAACGAAAAAGGCGACCACCCCAACGGTAGCTGCTGACTTAATGAGGGCCCTCCGGCTAGATATGGAAACCCCAACCCGTGCGAAGGTACTGATGTACCAGCCCCGGGCCCTATGACTGGGCCCCATGGCCCCCACGGCCAACCCGTCCCCCAAGACTGAGCCGGCCACCTACCTTCCTGCTCAAGCGGAACCACTGCCATGTCCTCGGGCTCCTGCCCTTGTTCATCGTCTGGAGCGACCTGGTCCAGTGCATCGCCATCATTGCCACCCTGCAAGGCAGATAAACGAGCGAGCACCTCCTTCTGAAACGCGATGGTTGCCACCCTGCCGTTTCCCGTAAGACCTGAGATGCTCCGTGAAGGACCGGCCACGCCTCTTTCCCCCTCTAAAGCCGCCAAGCTATCAAGAATCGCTTGACGAGTGCCAGCATCATCCCATTCCTCGGCCGGGGGCTCCGTTGGACAGGGTCTCTTTGCTGGCTTTTTCGCAGGCTGCTTACCCTTTGAAGGGCCCTGACCCTTTTTAGGACCCATAGTACGCAATCCGAACCACGCCCCCCCTGACCAGACCACTCAGACCTCGTGGCCTAAGGGGAAGTATGCAATCCCTGGAAGTCAGCACGTAGCCCCATGCCCAACAGGTACCTTGTCGTTACCTGTAACCCTGCGCCTATGGGCAAGGCCCCAATGTGCAATGAGCCACCAGTAAACTGACTATGCGATGGAGGAGAGGGCATTATCCAAGCCTGCCTCTGGGAACCAGACTGTTTCCCCCAGACCCCGCACTAGTGCCACAGGATGCGGCCTGGGCTACTCAGGACCAATAGGCCAGCCACTCACCAACCCAGAGCGCACAGCACCCCACCTACCCAACCTGGAAGCTGTGGGGGTGGTGGGCAAGAGGTCAATCTTCCAACTTAAATGCCGCACGCAAAATCGAAGTGACAGGAAGAGGGGGGGTAGTTGACAAGGGCCCAAAAGAGCGGGAAAGAGCTGAGCGCTATCGCAGCGCTAACCCAAGGAAGGCTATCAAAAGTCACTAGCAACAGGCTCCTATCCTCCCCCTATAGGCTAAGGAGGAAAGGCACAGCCAAGCCAGCCATCAAAGTCAATGGCGAGGAGAGAGGGGAGATTAAAAAGAGCGGGAAAAAACACCGCAGCTACGGCCGCTCTGACGCGGACCTTGCCCGCTCTCAACGCTGGGGCCCTTTAACTCTCCCCCCAAGAGAAGCGCGTGAAGTCCTCCCAGGCCTCAACAAAACAAAAAAGAGGGGGGGTGAGCGAGCAAGCCGCAGCCGCCACAAAACACGGCCGCGCAGACAAGGACCTTCACCGGTCCGTTGCTGAGGCTCCTTCCCTCCCGACTAGGCCCCCACCGACAGATGAATGAAGCCAAAGCACACGACCGAATACTCCCTGCGGAGCCCGCGCTCCTCCCGACGACCTAGCCTCCAAATGCCCGGCTCCTTCAGCTGTCCGTCAACAGCCCCGACAGCGCTCGCCTGCTTAGCCGACCGCTGACGCCACTCCCACCGGTAAGGCAAAGGCCCGGCACTGCCACGCCTGATCGTGGCAACGCTGGAGTCCTCTTCCGACAAGCCCTGGGAACAACTGCGCCACAGGGGGACGGGCCAGCCTATTTAAGGCTGCCCCACCCCCAAGCAGCCAGGGCAAACCATGTCTCCCCATCCAGCAATGGGCGGCCCCCAGCCTAAGGCGGCCGCTCGGCTGGGTGGTGCCGAATTATGAGAGGCAGCTCAGCTCGGCATTTTCCTCCCCCAGAAGTCTGAAGTGCCCTGTTCCCTCTCGACCCTCATGCTCCCTGGCAGCAACAGGGCTGCCACATTTAGAGTGGGGCTCATCTAATACGTCCCCGAGAGTAAGTGCCTAACTGACTGTCTCTGCTTCTCCAGGTCAGTCAGCTCGGCCTCAAGTATACGAACTTGTTCCCTGAGTACCAGGAGCTCCTTGCATCAAGCCCACACCTAAGACTTCTGTCCTGTGGGCAGATAGTCATACATGTGACACTCAGTGCAAAGCACTGGAAAGCCCCCACCCCTCTGCTGGCTTTCTACCGTCATGATAGCTTTTTTAAAATATACAGTCCCCTTTTAAATCCTATTTGTTTATGTGGCTCTCCTTCTGGAGGGTTTACTTACCTTATTGGGAACACAAGAAAAATAGGGATCTGGCATATCCAGAGTTTTTTTAAAGCATAATCCATCTTCCAAATACTGCTTTTCGATATTTCTTTATTTATTAGATTTATGTTGTACCTTCCTTCAACAGTGGTGCTCTGTACATGTGATTCCTTAGGGGTCTCACAATCAGGTAACAACCAAATTAATCAAAGTTGATCAATCATGTATCTCCATACTTATTCTGGCTTCTCACATGCTAGGAATACACTACATGCTGAAGAGCATGTTTTATATTTTTTCACCATTTCATTGACCATATCATTGTCAAGAAGCCAAGCTGAGCACAAGTGCTCTAAAGCAGATTAAAGTGGTCTGATTGATGCATGGCAATTATTTCACCATATGCCAAATCATTTGAGATCTATTTAGTCCATATAATATTGTCACAATAGCACTTTGGTCATGTAAATTCAGTACAATTCATTATCAACAAAATACTTAAAACATAGCATTGAGGAAAATCAACAATAAGAATGGATGTCACCTCAAAATATAAAATCCTGCCACACGGTGTCTCAACATTTTTTTAAAAAATCTCTGTGATCTACCACAATGGAAATCAATATTTATATAATGAAGGAAGCACTAGTATACTAAAACAAACAGAACTTTCAAGTCAGTGGCATATTAAAAGTTATAGGGATATATAGAATGGTAGTTTCAGGCATGGGAGGCAAGTGGCTGGCTTTCAAGTAAAGCAAGAGATGTATCAAAACCACAATCAAATCAGGAGGCAGGAAGAAAGATGGGTGCCATATGGCTATGCCAGAGAGCAGCAGGCTCTTGGGGCTTGCTTGGAACCATTTGGTATCTTTGACTCAAAGAGCAAATTATCAGCAGCACCTGCTGAGAATGTTTGAAAGTATGCCTTAAATGTGAGCTGTGCAAGCAATTGCAGGTACTTGAACCTGTGAGCTTTCCATTCTTTTAGCATTTGCCTATTTAAAAAAGTAAATGTTTGATTCTTATTGCTTATGTTCAGAATTCCAAATTCTGACTGCCAAAAATCCTATCTTCAAAACCCATTGTCTGATTTGTTGGATTTTAACCAATTTAAGGTGCAGTCCTGTGCACTTACTAAGCAAGACTGAATGTCGTAAGACTTACATCTGCATAGTAACATATAGGATTGCATTGTGAAATATGTCACTAGGTGTAAATGGCAGATTTTGTTCCACCCAAAGTTTAGCAAAAGTGTATTTATTTTATTTATGATATCAATTTTCTACTTTTTGATTTATATAAACCCCAAATAAACTGGCATTTAGAAAAAATGCACTATCAAAAACACAATGACTAGATGAGGATAAAAATCACAGTACCATATTAACAGCATTAATTCTTAACAGCTCGGAGCAAGGCAATCAGGAAAGTATGATAAGCCCTTTCTTTGAAACAAGCCCTTTCTTTGAAACACACAGCTTTTTATGATTCTAGGGAACCAGGTTTGTTTAGAACTGTAAACCTTCTCCCCGGTTACAAGGTGCTCTTAGAGCAGCAAGTGCAAAAGCTTTGGGTTTGCTGCCATGAAGTCAGTTTTCTGAGCAACAGGAACATAGAAATCACTGAGGCAGGAGATAAATGTTAATAACAAAGAAGATTTAATTATTTACAGGTAGGTTTTATAGAACAGATCAGCAACACAAGTCTCCAGGTAGTCAAAGAAACTTGGCTGAGGAACATAAATTTAAGCTAGTTATGACTTCAGAGGGTGGTTTGACTTCTCGTTAATGCTTGCAGGTGCAAACAGGCTTTCACTAACTACACACTATTGATAAGGCCCCTGGATACCCTACAGTGGAAAGAAGTCTAGACCAGCATATGCAATGGTTTGTATATTAAACTACAGGACATTACAGAGTACTCCAATATAGGTGCTATGTATCTATGTATCTTGGTCTATGAATGAACTGATTCGGACAAAAAGGCAACCTAAAAGGCAAAGGTCTCTGGGAAAGAAGATGAAGAACAGGACTGACCTATGTGACATCTATCTTGGACCCCACTTATATGACAATCAACACAGTTCCCAGAACATTTCTTCCTCTACCTGCTTTGATGTGCAAAATCCTTCTAGTCATATTACCCTGTGACACCTTTTATCTCTGGTTCTCAGTCCTTCAATCTCTGTGGTGTAAACAATCTATAATCATCTACTCCTGTGGTTAGATTTATTTGTGATACTTCCCTCGATGATCAAAGTAAAATATAATGCCTATTGATCAATCTGATGGCATCGGCCATCTTTCTTACATACATGGAAACATCCTGCTCAGGATGTCTCCCACTTTCCTGGTAAAATTTGGGGAGTAATGATGAAAGCTGGGAAGATTTTCATCCTTTGATCTGTCAATTACACTCACACCCCCAGGACACTGGACCAAAAGAGTATAAAAGAAGCTGCCCTACTCCAGCCAGGTGTGTGACTCAGAAAGGGCACAGAGATTTGAGTCTTACTCCACAATACTGCTTGGGTCCAGGGATAGCCAGGCCTGGTGCATGGGAGTAGGCCATGTAGGTGGCTGCCTCAGATGCCGCATGGTCTACAGGGTGCTGCAAGGCACCCCCACCCCACACACCAGCTGGTGCAGCTATGCCTCTTTCCCCCGCCCAAAACTTGGGCAGAGAAAAAAGGCAGTTAGGCCTCACTTCCAGGCTGCCTCCCCTTCAGGGAAGACAGCCCAAGAGCGACGATGAGCACCTGCACCAGCTCTTTCCCCCACCTGAAACTCGGGCGGAGGAAAGAGGTGTGGGAAGGTTGAGGGGGTGTGTGTGTTTGCATAGAGGGCTCCTTGAGCGGGGCCCTCCCTGCAAATGGCACTGGGGGCCCTCCCCCACTGGAGGGGGAGTGGAGCCTGCTCCCCTTCCAGACTTTGCCGGGATCTCCTGAGGCTCGGGAGTCCTCGGCAAAGTCAAGGGGTGACAGTGACATCATTGTAATGTCATTGTCATGTATGCTTTGCACACACTAAAATAACTGGGGAGTGTGAAGGACTGCAGTCTGACCTAGGGGCGCAGGCACCCCTAGCACCAGGGCTGGGCATAGCTACATAAAGGTCATTGGCTATTCTGCTCAAGGACTTCTACACATCTGGAAAGATTATTATTACCCAAAAATATCCTATTTGTCTCTAATTCCTCCATTTTCTCTTTAGTTTGCTTGTGTGAATGTATCCAGTTGAATGCCTTGAATGCATGATTGTATTCATATTTTGAACTGACACTTTAATAAACCTAATTTCCTTTGGTCTTCGTTATTTAAAGAGCTATTCCTTTTAAACAAAAGATCCCTCTGTCTGCCTTAAACTGCCAGCTAAACCTCACAACTAAATTCCCCACACTAAGTGAGGTGGGCAGTTTGGCTAATGCTAGAGCTCTTTCTGCACCGGTCGTTTCCCTCACTTTTTTGTGCACCTCCATCTCCTTTTAGTTCTGCATTTCCTCTCACTTTTACCTTGCATGTCCATTGGGTTTTCTTCTTCATTCTTCGTTGCCTTTCAACTCTCAGTTCACTTTCCTTCTGCTGTATCCAGTGGCGTAGCTAGGGCTTTGGGGGCCCGGGGCCCAAGATTTATGTGGGCCCCCCTACGTGTGTGCACGCCGCCAGAAACAGGATATGATGTCACTTCCGGTGATGTCACTTCCACAAGATGGCCACCACTTGCGAGGGAGCCCTGCTGGAAACAGGAAGTGATGTAACTTCCCCAAAATGGCCACCACTTTTTTGGGGGGGGGAAACAGGAAGTGGTGTCACTTTGGGGGCGGCACCCCCCCAAGATGGCACTGCTGGTGCGATCTAGGTCATGTAATTGATAACCTGGCTGGGGCTGATGGGAGTGGTAGGCAAAAAAAAAACATCTGGAGAGCTGCCGTGGGCCACCCCTGCAATTAGATCCCTGTGTGTGTCTTTTGGGTTGCCACGTGGAGGTGCAGTGAAGCCCCCTTGGCGACGGGGCTGCTGCGGGGGTCCTGCCCCACGGCCCCCGCAGGTCTCGGGGATGCGTGTGTGGGGCATGGCCACCCCCGCCCCGGCTCCCGCTCTATGACCTCGGCGGCCGGCAGCAGCGCAGGCCCCTTGCGCGCCACGTGGAGCGCAGCAGCGTGCTCCCCGGGCTGCCTCGCCGGAGGCAAGGACCAGCTCGCCCTAGCAACTGGCGGCGCCTCCTCGTGGCGCGCAGGGCAGGGCAGGGAGGCCCTTGGGCTCGCAGGCGGGCGGAGAGAGCCCCCCTGTTGGAGCGGCGCAGCATGGCCCCGGCAGCCGCCCGCCTCGCCATGTTTTCATGGCAGACTTTTTATGTGGTGGTTTGCCATTGCTTTCCACAGCCATCTACACTTTCCCCCGCAGCAAGCTGGGGACTCATTTTACTGACCTTGGAAGGATGGAAGGCTAAGTCAATCTTGAGCCGGTTACCTAAAACCAGCTTTCTAGTCCTAGTTCAATGCTTCTTAGATGTCTCATCATATTGACTACATCAATGTAAACAGTGTAATTTGCTCAGAGTCTCAGTGAGAAGGGTGGACTATTAATACAGTAAATAAATACCGTACATATCTAATATACATGTGTTATATCCCATTCAAGGACCTGCAAACAATACAGCCACATTTGTTTTCCAGCTTTTCCCTGTGGAGTAAGCTGCATTTACTCCATAACTTCATTTAACTGCATACAAAGCCAGATCCTACCCCATGCCACTTGTAATAGCAACAGATGACACTCCAAGATGGTCTAAAGCATGTTCTTGTTTCCCTGCACTGCCTTGCAAAATGCACATTAGCAAAACTGATTCAAGCAGGTAGGCTTGTTGATCTAAAGCAGCAGAGCAAAGTTTTTGAGTCCAGTGGCCCCTTAAAGACCAACAAAGTTTAATTCTTGGTATAAACTTTCATGTGCATGCATATAACAGCTTACACCAAGGATTAAACTTTATGCAAAACTGAGTAGTGCTTTATTATAACGGAATGGCTCCAGAAGAATGCTTTCATTAAGGGACAAATACTATGGGTGATGCCACTTCATGCAATACCTACTATCTGTTGCAGTATGCATTACCCTATTATGTCATCTCTGCATCATTTAATATGCCACGTTTGTTTTGTTCCAGATTTTTACCCGGTTTTAAGTTTCACTTCCTAATCCCATTACATCACTTACTGGCTGTCCCATTCTATTGACTGTATCGATTTACACCATGAAATCTGCCTTCATTCACATTGAGAAAGCTGGACTATAAATAAAGCAAATAAATAAACTAAAACGTCCATTCCCAGCCACTCTTAATTCACAGTGAGTAGCCCATGGCCTTTCAAGCCTTACTCCAAGGCAAAACACCAGGTACAACGTCGGAACCAGAAAGCGGGAGTCCAAGTCTTTACTTTCCACGGCGGTACTGCTGAGAAAAGAGTTCCCCGGGCTACCTCGCACTGCACACGCCATGTCCGATTCAGACATTACAAGGTGACACTTAAGGATCCAACGCCTTGCACACCTTTTCATGCTGAGAAGTCTCACTGAGCTCAGCGCGGTTCCTCCCAACTAAGCACCACGGAGCTGCAGCAGTGGCTCGGAAAGCTAAAACCCACAACGACAAATGCATGCAGAGAAAGCCAGACCTGCAAACTGCAGCCTCTTCGGGGCAGACAGATCCCAGCAGGCAGCCGTGTTGGTCTGAAGCAACAGAACAAAGCAGTAGCCAAGTTCAGCTTTAAGACCAACTGAGTTTTAGTCAGAATGTAAGCATACGAAAGCTTACATTCTGAATAAAACTGAGTTAGTCTTAAAGCTGAACTTGGCTGCTGCTTTGTTCTTCGGGGCAGAGCTCCTCCCCGCCTCCAAAGCCCCTTTAAATGGCCTGGAAAGGACGGAACCCTTTCCTCAGCACGCATGCGTGGCTCTGCTCGTCTCGAGGCCCGGCCCTTTCCCACACGCAGGCGCACACTCTCCAGGGCGGTTACCTGAGAGCCGAGTCCGGGAGCGGCTCCGCCCGGGGCGGCAACCCGCCTTTTCTTAACGGCGCTGCCGTTGCCAGGGCTTGAGGGACGGTTCTTGCTTCACGCCGAAGCGGTTGCGGCGCCTGTCCCGGGAGGGCCGGCAGTGGCTGGGGAAAGTGCCGAGGGGGAGACGCCGGCGCCGTTCGAGGCCACCATTAAGGCTAAGGCAACGGGCACCCTCATTTACCTCAGGAGCTCCGCCCACAAAGGGCGGGGCCAGCCGTAGAGGACCTGAGCTGCCCAAGAGGGGGCGGGGCTCTGGAGGCCTTAGTGGCACGTGACCTGCCTGGCCCGCCCCCCCGCCTGCTCTGCAGAACTTAGGATCTCGAGGCGCCTGGAGCCGCCTTCCCGGTAGAAGATGCGGGCCCTCCAGGCCGTGGTTGCAAAGCCGGCCCCGCTCTCGGGAGCCAGCGGGCTGCTGCCTCTACCTCGGCCTCAACCCGCGCCAGGAGTCCGGTCAAAGCCGTTGTCGGACATGTCGGCCTCCTCAGTCCTTCCCGGCGGCGGGGACGCCAGGCAGCTGGCTTCTGAGGGGCCCCTTGGCATTGCCAAGGGGCCCCCCAGACCCCCCAGACCTGGGGCGACCCGCCCCCCCGCCCCCCCTCCCTACGCCACTGGCTGTATCCGTGGCTTTTCTGAAAGTTATTATGTGGCAGACTTTTCACTTGCCTCAGAAGCATACATGTTTCCACAATTTGTTTAACCCTGCCCTTTTCCTGCCCCCATTTCTGCCTCTCTTTTTTTGTCAGCCCCACCAGCAAGATTGAGGTTTGTTGTTCTACACTGCAATAGAGCCAAAGAAACCCCAGCAATCCTGAGTATATCCCAAATCCCAATACTATACCAATATTGGGAGTATCAGGAAATACTGATATTCTGGGGAGTTCAATATACCTGAACCTGGAAAATTCAGGGGGGGGGGGGTTGTGCACACCTCTATTCACAATACCTCTGTGAGATAGGTTAAGACAAAAGTGACCCAAAGTCACCCAGCAAGCTTCCATGAGAGAGCAGGGATTAAAACTTGAGTCTCCCAGAACTTTGTCCTATGCTATACAACACTGTAGTTATTTTGCCATAATTACACTTATTTAGTGAGGCAGCAGTTTCAGAATTGCTTGGGTTTTTATTATTTGTGTGTGTGTGTATGCCTGAAAGTCATGGCAACCTCTGGTGACTGGCCTCTGCTGGGGGCCTGGAGGATATTCAATGTGGTGGCTGAATAAAGCCTGCCCCTGCCACCCAGCTGCTGGTATTCCAAGGAAGTCTCCCATCCAAGTACTTGCCAGAGTTGGCCCTGCTAAAGTTTCCAAGAACTGACAAGATTGGGCTTGCCTGGGTCAGGTATTATTTTTAATTAGGTATCCTTTATGTTTCCTTCTGTTATTCAATGCCTATTGTGTCTTCCCTTTCCAACTTAATATGACTACTTTAAGCTCTTTTCAAAGTATGTGTTAAGATTTATTTATGCTCCTCATCCCCCACCATTCACTCCTTAATTCCTCTGTCTCCCAAAACATTACAAAATACAGGCATCTTTGTGAACCAACTTGTCTTTGGCACAGAACATAATTACTTCTTTTCCAAACTGATGTGCAATGGTCTAGCCATCAGGGACAGCTGAAAAGAGAATTAAAGTTGAATGTGGAGTTACTGTGCTATCATTCAACTGAGATCTAACTGTACTTTCTGTCACATTAACAGGCTGAACTGAATAAAGTGAAACAAGTGAGTAACGTAAGTGTTGGGTAGTATTAAATACTCTGGTGCTTTCTATCAGTGAAGCATTAACAAATATGACATAGAAGGTGTTACCTGTCAAGACATCCAAACTCAATAGTGTGTCTATATTAAAAACTATAGTAACCTAGCAGTGCCCACAGGGCCAGAGGCTTAACTATTGTAGAAGAAAAATAGAAGGGTTTGCTAAGGGAAAAATATTGTCAGTAAATTTATGTGTTTCTCTGTGTGGTTTATTTTTGGAAGCATATTGACTTTATAATTATTATTGTTAAACTGCATTTACAAAACCCTACTCTAAAATAGGTTACTCCAAGATTAAAAGAAATTGCAAATGAAAGCATAATTCATTTTCAGCAGAGATTCTCATAAGCTATCTAATGACTTTTAAGAGTAATTATATAGTTAATAAAGAAACAAACATTTATGCCCCTTTCTAATGTTATGAGTAGGCATAGGCAGGAGCCAATCACGGAGCCCCCATTCTGTAGCACAAAGAGTTGTCAGTGAAAACTGAAGCTGAGTTTTTCTGCTTTGGGAGGCTATAACTCAGACATTCCAAATTCAATCTTTGCCAAACTTGGAAGGCAGGTGGAGGACAGCATGCTGAAGATTCCTGGTGAGTTTAACACCTCCCAAACAAAATGAACCAATGAACCATGAGCCAGGTCAAAAATCAAACAAATCACAAAATGAAACAAACTACCATTCCCCCCAGTTTGTGCCATCCCTAGTTATGAGCTATTTTAACCTAGCTCCTGGTTTTCAAAGCATTTACGCATAGTTAAAATCAAACCTTTGCACAGTTCTATCAAGTGTTATCAAGTGTTCCAGTGTTCCAAGTGTTCAAGTGTTCCAGTAAATAAAGCACTTTAACATCTTGTTTGAATCAAAGTATTTTCATGCAAATAATATTTTAAAATTTTAATCTAAACCAAAAAGTTAAAAAGTTGATAGTCTCTTCTTTTGGCATATGATCAAAATGCTAGACATTAGAAGCAGAATTCTGCCAATGTAGAAGATCTAGATAAGAGTCCAGTAACTCCATAGAGACCAACAAGACTTTCTGGATATGAGCTTTTGAGAATCAAAGCTCCCTTTGGCAGAGCTCTGACTTTCTAAAGCACTATGCTGAATATCTTGTTGATCTCTAAGGTGCTACTGAACTCAAATCTAGCTGTTCTACTGCAGATTAACATAATTACCCTTTGAAACTGCCAGTGTGGAAATCAGTAGCAAAACTTTCATTGCCTTCAACAGAACAAAAATGTGCTTTCAGAGAAATCCTATCTCTTTGGAGCAAACAGGGTTTATACCTCAAAGAGACATGACCAACAATATCTGCAAGTTAATACATGCTATTAACGTATGCCAACAACAAAAAATACAGGATGTCTATTTGATTGCTCTCAGTATAGAAAAAGCATTTGATATGGTGGAACAACTGTATCATCAGTCTTTTGCAGCATATGAATTTTGGACCAAAATTTCAGTTGGTAATAAAAGCTTTATATTCTTCTCCTAAAGCTATTTTGCGAGTAAATGATTTGAATTCTTCAGAAATTATCTCAAGGCATGTGGCAGAGTTGTCACCTATTACCTCTCCTCTTTGCTTTGGCAGTTGAACCCCTTGCTAACTGTCTTAGGGGGGATAAAGACAACACAGGGGTTGTCATAAACAATATTAGGTTTAAAATTAATCTGTTTGCAGCTGATATAGCGTTATCTAATCCAAAGTCCTCTAAACTGGTCATTAATTCTCATTTGTTTATTTTTGGTAAAGTTGCTGGCTTGAAAATCAATTTGGATAAATCTATATTGTATTCTATTAATTTTTCATCAAATTTGTCTCATATTAAGGGTACATCGCTATAATTGAGTCCAACTCAAGTGGAAATATCTAGGAATACAGATCCCATTGAGTTTAGTGGGATTAATCAAAGTAAACTACAAGGCTTTGTCTGGCAAAATCAAAAGTCTTTTGTCACATTGGATAGTAAACCACCTTTCACTAATTGAATGAATTCATATTATCAAATTTTTAATTTTACCCAAAATCTAGATTTTCTTTAAGAGCAATTCCAATTGTTCTCCTCTTATCTCTTATTAGAAGTTGGCAAAATCAGATCCACTCATTTATATGGCAAAATAAAAAGCCATGTTTGAGCTTTTATACTACCCGGAGACCTCTGCAAAATGGTGGTCTATCAGTTCTGGATCTTAACTTATATTATGAGGCATCACTGCTTAAAAATCTTGTTAAACAATATAGAGACAATTTCAAGGCTGAGTGGAAATCAATAGAGCAGTTTAGCTTATTTACACTTACATTTAGGACTGCCTTGTGGAAATCATCTAAAAAAAATAAGCGGGGTATAACCAACCCTTTTTTAAAAGCTTCGTTTTATGTCTGGGACAGGTATATCAGATTGTTGGCTCCACCAGTGTTGCCTCTGACAGAGTTTCTGGATCAATCATGTTTTTTACCTGACTGCTTGCCTTGCTGTTATGCTGTTTGGAGACATGCAAGTCTTGCATTCTTTGTGGATGTTTTATTAAAAGGCCTCTAGAGGCCTAAAGTTACCCTTGAAAAGGGAAAAAAAACATTCAAATTCCTTGACATGAATATTTACAGCTCCAAAATTTAATCTGTGTTCAGAAGCATAGCCATCCTATATGTACTAAATTTACAGAATTTGAACATCTTTTATATCTTGAGTCTAATTCAGTCAAGGGATTAATTTCAAAAATTTATTTCATCCTGCTTTGAAATATTAGTGTAAAGCTGATGCCTTACCAATTAGCCTGGCATACCGATCTTAATGTGACTTGATGATATCACCTGGCAGTCTGTTGGGACTTGCTGCTTTTTACCATGAAATCTCTGAATATTTTTTTTACAAAATTACAAAGTCTTGTCATGTTGGTACCTAGCATCGCTTTTGTCTTTCACACATGTTCTCTACCATCTCCCCTTGGTGTTGGAAGGGCTGTGGTGAAAGGAGGTCCTTTTTCCATAATAGGTGGTCCTGCCCAGTTGTGCAAAAGTTTTGGGCCTCTATATTGCCTGAAATCAAAAATATAGTGGGTATTGCAATACTCCTTGAGCCACATATTCTCCTTTTGAATATATGGAAAGATTTTAAAATTCATAATTCACTAAAAGAATTAATTATGTTGATGTTGAGAGCAGCAAAATGTATCATGGCTATAGGGTGGAAGGCAGTCCTAAACTTTGAGAGTACTTTGATTTGGATAACTTGGCTGATACTATTGTAACTGTTAAAAACTCTGAACTGCATTCATTATTAGGTAAATAATTGCTCTTCTTGAATTATGCATTGGGTAAGGAGTTTGTGTCTGGGTATGATGTACATTTAGATAGTACTGTATTATCATTATTGGCACTTCATTAATTGTCAATACTTGGTCGTTCATTGTTTTTTTTTGTACACCGTTCCATGTGTGTTAATTCTGTAGCTATTTATTTTTCAATAAAATTGTTGAACTGGGGGAAAAAAAACCTTTGGATATGCTGAAGTCACCACAACATACATTTATCATAGTTTCAGATGGTGAATGTTTCCTTTGAATGACCATCAAAAGATGGGCTGTAGTTTTTGCAATGATGAAGCTCTATTTTCATGGCTGGTGATCTCTGCCTACACTTCTCAGTGAATATATGAGGTGTCCAACTGTATTATCTACTTTCTAGTTCTCTGATAATCAAGTGTTGTTGTTGTTGTTGTTTTGGGTGGGGGAGTTAGACAAATTGAACCTGAAAAAATATCAGTATTCCTGATAGCCCCAAGTTCCAAATACCAGTAGGGTGTTTGGATTCATTTTTTTCAAGTTTCTGGATTTTGGGGGGTTCCCTATTCTTTATGGGACAAGTTTCCAGATGACTGGGGGGGTTGTTTTTAAATATACAGGGACCAAAATTGCAGAGAAGAAGAAGAAGAAGATATTGGATTTCTATCCCGCCCTCCACTCCAAAGAGTCTTAGAGCGGCTCACAATCTCCTTTACCTTCCTCCCCCACAACAGACACCCTGTGAGGTGGGTGGGGCTGGAGAGGGCTCTCACAGCAGCTGCCCTTTCAAGGACAACCTCTGCCAGAGCTATGGTGGACCCAAGGCCATGCTAGCAGGTGCAAGTGGAGGAGTGGGGAATCAAACCCGGTTCTCCCAGATAAGAGTCCACACACTTAACCATTACACCAAACTGGCTCTCCAGTGGAGGTACTGGTGACTGTCTTTTAAATAACCCCCAAGTTTCAAGTCAATTGGACCAAGTAGTCCAATTTGTGGACCCATGACAATCTCCATTATTTAATATGGAGTGGGGGGACAACAACCCTGCAAGCTGTTTCCAGGGTGGAAAGCAAGTAGCAATCACTGTGAACCAACAGCAAAATGCTGGCTTTTGATCAGTCATCAAGTGCTGCTGTTGTTAATGTTCTGATTAGGGAGTGAACTCAGCTTCCTTTTTCCTAGTGATCACAGTCCTGTAGCTAACAGTCAAGGACATGCTCCTCTAGTGGCCATTCCAACAAAAGCAGAATCAACAAAAATGAAGAAGGGGGTCCCATGGTTTCTTGTGTCTACAATCCTAAAACAAACTGGATAGATTTAACTGTGGTGTGAACAACATTTTCAGCTAGTTGGAGGCACCTGGAATTTCCTTCAAGAATACAGAACAAAACTTATCGAATCCACTTTCTCAACAGTAAGTGACCAAATCAAGCAAAACTATCCTATGTAATAAACACTTGAAAACACTGCAGTAGGACAGAAGTTCCTTCATCTTTCCTTCTGTGAACCTCATGCGAGGAATCCATCTGCCAACTGGCACAATGTACCTGACATACAGAGCTAGTAATTTATATTCCTTAAACTATCCCAGGATGCAGCAGCCTCATAACATGTCTAAGCACATTTTAAAAAACATGCAATATCTAGAACAGGAGTTTCGAACTCATTTGTTATGAGGGCCGGGTTTGACATAAATGAGACCTTGTCGAGCTGAGCCATGTGTATCATGAAATGTAATGCCAGGTAGCAGACATATAAACTTTATAAAGGGCACAGACACACAATTAAAACAATGTGCTTAAAATAAAACATGCTTAAAATATTAGCTTGCTTGCAATATTTTGTTTTACAGTCTCTGATAAATGTCACCTCTTGCTATGAATTATTGCATTAAAAACTGCAGACAATGTCTGTGTTGTACCAGTCTTGAATATGTGCTGTTCAGGTGTGCACAACTGTAAGCTGCAAACCTACTTTTGATTCATTGACATTCATTACAGACATCTCATGGTCAGTGCTTTGAACCTAAAACCAGAGGAACATGAAGCAGCTGGGCATTGTGAGCTTTTGTACAGAAGTTACTTCAAGTACTAGTCAAGAACATGTGAAGGCACCATGGCACAGACTGAGGGCTATGTGCTTGTCTACAAAACTATAATTTTCCCCAGAAAAAATGACTGCAATTAAAACAAAAATACAACTTCCCCCCCAAAAAACAACTACAAGAACAGAGAAAAAGCCATGTGCAGTGGTCAGTGTTGGCCTACTGTCTGGGAAGTCTAAATTCAAGACCCCCAATCAAAGGAAAATGTGAAAGAAAAAAATAAGGAAAATTTGCTGGGTAAACCTGGGGTGGAAAACACTCTCAGCCTAACGCTGATATTTCTCTTCTAAATAGTTCACATGCTTTCCTATTGAGAAAGACTGGAGGCCATGAGTACAGTGAAAAAGAGAAGGGGAACCCAGTTACAAGCCCAACAAAACTCTCTCTCTCTCTCTCTGGGCGTTTTCGCACTGACCTTAATCGGCAGCGACGCCCCTTTTCACCGCGCAGGATCTGCGCGGATTTCGCACCAATTGCCGCGGAGTACCCAGAAGAGCCGCAAAGCCCCGTGGCTTTTGCGGCGCAAACGGACACTGGTTTTTGGCGGTTTCCATTAGCGCCGCAAAAGCCGCGGGACTTTGCGGCTCTTCTGGGTGCTCCGCGGCAATTGGTGCGAAATCCGCGCAGATCCTGCGCGGTGAAGAGGGGCGTCGCTGCTGATTAAGGTCAGTGCGAAAACGCCCTCTCTCTCTCTCTCTCTCTCTGTAGCAAGGCAAAAAGCTCAAACCTTCACTAAAATGTTGATAGTCTTAAAAGCATTCTTTGTAGCTCTCCTGATGGTGGAGACTGGGCAAAGAAAGCTCTGGTTCTTTCTTTCCTTCCCTGGGGCACAAGGAGGGGGAGGAGCCTCAGCCATTTATTAGAAAGAAGAGAGGCTTGTCTCAGTAGCTCTGCAGAGTGATTAATTGAGCCTGGCAAACTTAATCACCCAGCAGAGCTATAGAGCCGTTCCCTCATTGGCTGAGGCTGCTCCTCCCTCCTCCTCCCTTTGGGAAAAGGGAGGGGGGAGAGGGAAAGGCTGCTTTGCTGCTCTGGCCTGTCAGGGGAGAAACACAAAATGGCACCCAAAAAAAGCAGGCAAAGGAAAATGAAGCAGATGACAGCCAGTTGTTGGAGGGCCTGATTGGAGCCCAACAAACAATCAAATAAGTGAAAATTTGCAGACTGCAGTCCCTTTTCCTACCCTACACTTGTTTCCTATTGTGATGATGTTTAAATAAGACAGGGTAGCTTCACCTAAAATTGCAGTAGTTTGAAGTTTGTTATTACCATAGTTTTCATGGTTGGGTCTTTTCTCCATTGTGTTTGCTGCATAGACAAGATGGAGTTCCTAGGTAAAAGCTTGTACTCAGTCAATGAGCTACTCAAAATGGAAAAAAATTTTCTTCGTGTCCGGAATTTTTATAATCTATCTTGGGGATCCATCCCACCTTCGGGTCAAATCTTCCTACCCCAAAAGGGTTTTCTTTCTAGCCCAGACAAATATATCATCCAAACATGCTCAATATCTTAAATAGAAGATCACCCTAGCCCTACTAGCCTTGAAGTTCTTCCACATTCCAAGGAGTTCAATATGTTCCAGCACTCTTGAAAGCATTTTGTTATTGTTCAGTCACACAGTTGAGTTCGACTTTTTATGACCCTATGGACAAGGTCACGCCAGGCCCTCCTGACTTCTACCATCCTCCAAAGTCTGCTCAAATTCGTGTTTGTTACATCAGTAACACTGAACTTCTTCCAGTCCAAGGGACTCTCAAGATTCTTCTCCAGCACATCTCAAAAGCATCTATTCTTCTGCGCTCAGCCTTCCTTATGGTCCAGCTCTCACAGCCATACATTACTACTGGGAATACATTACTACTGGGAATCTTTGAGATCACTTCCTCTTTTGTTGATAATTCTGTCTTCTTCCAATATTTTGCATATTGTATTCTTGCCACCATTAACATATGTATACATAAGTATTTAATTTTCATCTCAGTAATTTCTGACATTAAGTTCAACAAGAAACCTTCTGGCTTAAATGGAACTGACCTACCACATATACTTTGAATCATCTTATATATCATAGACCAATATTTTTTTGCTCTCATACATGTCCACCACATATGATAGAATGACCCCTCCTTACTACAACATTTCTAACAAGTATATGGACTTTTGTTGGCAGGCTGATGTCTCTACTTTTTATTATATTGCCCAGGTTCGCCATAGCTGTCCTCCCAAGGAAAAAATGTCTTTTAATTTCATGGCTACAGTCACCATCTGCAGTGATCTTGGATCACAGAAATGTCTGTCACTACTTCCATATTTTCTCTTTCTATTTTCCAAGGTGTGATGGGGCCAGCTGCCATGATCTTAATTTTTTTGATATTGAGTTTCAAGCCTACTTTTGTGCTCTCATCTTTCACCCTCAACAAGAGGTTCTTTAGGTCTTCCTCACTTTCTGCCATTAGAGTGGTGTCATCTGCATATCTGAGGTTGTTGATGTTTTTCCCGGCAATCTTAATTCCAGTTTGTGCTTCATCCAGGCCAGCATTCCGCATGATGTACTCTGCATATAAATTAAATAAGCAGGGTGACAATATGCATCCTTGTCAAACTCCTTTTCCTATTCTAAACCAATCAGTTGTTCCATATCCCATTCTGACAATTGCTTCTTGACCCTGATACAGGTTTCTCAGGAGACATGTGAGGTGGTCTGGTACTCCCATCTCTTTAAGGACTTGCCACAGTTTGTTGTGATCCACACAATCAAAGGCTTTAGCGTAGTCAATGAAACAGAAATAGACATTTTTCTGATACTGTATGACTCCCAAATCTGGTTCTTAGGCCCAAAAGCAACTTGGAGAAAAAACAACCCACCAAGCTTTCTTCCATAAAACAGCAATTTTACCATCATGCATCACCTCTGGAGTCTTGCAGCTTGAGCTAGGCCTCCCCAAAATTTCAACTCTGATATAGATAGTCATAGTCTATTACAAATATTGATAAATGCTGGAAGTCTCCTAAGCTTTACCATATTGACCACACATTAACTCTGTTGGTCAAAATGGAATGATGCTGTAGATGCCAAAAGAAAAAGAAAAAGCCAACTGGGCTTTAAGGGGAGAGAGAGATCATAGCAAAAAAAAAAAAAAAGAGATGAACATTACTTACAGAGAAATTGCTCAGATATTATTGGAAATGTCTTCTAATGGCTGCTAGCTGAAAAAGCTCCCAAATTCTTCTAGGAATTAAATATTCCACCAAATTTGACCTGTCTCTTTACTTAAGCATGTTGATAGTTCCAAAACTGAAGTGATCATACATGTTTGCACATTGTAATGTGCTTCCAACAGCCCAGATAAAAGGCCATTTTCTCAACATACTCCTGGACCAGCACTATTGTGACTGCCTTTTGATAGAACTTGACTCATCATATCCTATTTTCTTCTACTGGGCAAAATATGAAACAGCAAGAGAAAGATTCCTTAGAAAATGGCTGTTGAAATATTCATCTTTTCCTGATACTGTAAGATTAGGACTACTTTTGAGCAAATTTGAAAGCCAGATTGGTGTAGTGGTTAAGTGTGCAGACTCTAATTTGGGAGAACCTCAGTTCATGAACCACAAACTGGGCTCCGTTTATAACAAATTTAGGTTTGTGAGCGGGTTCATGCCCATATCTTCTTACTACCTTATACCCTGCTGCCAGGTCAGATCCAAAACAGACAGAGATTGCTAAAAGCCAAATAGCTAGAACATACAATTACAGTTTATTTAGATTTAACAGCCCATGAAATTTTTAAAGATGTAAAAACACTGCGGTGAAGGAGGAGGAGGAGTTTGGATTTATACCCCTGCCTTCACTCAGAGTCTCAGAGTGGCTTCGGAGTCTCAGAGTGGCTTACAATCTCCTTCCCTTCCTATCCTCACAACAGACACTCTGTGAGGTAGGTGGGGCTACAAGAGCTCTTTCAAGAACTGATACTGATCCCAGGCAATCAGCAGGTGTACGTGGAAGAGTGGGGAATCAAACCCAGTTCATGTCATCCCACTTCCACAAGTCCCTCACAACCTTCTCAGGTAGCTTTGGGAAGTTTGTGTGGTTTATGTTGGCAGTCACACTTGAACTGGTGGTTGGGCTTGGAGAAGGCATTACAGAGACAGTTCTATTTGCTGTCCCCCCCATTGGGAACAATGGAGGGTGGGGCACCTTCTTTGGGGGCCCATAGAATTGAGCCCCCAGTGCAATCTTTTTTTGAAACTTGGGGTGGATCTTTTTGAGGAGAGGCACCAGAAGCTCTGCTGGAATTCTGGTGCCTCTTCCTCAAAAAACAGCTCCTAGACTGCTGGATATCCCAAGATAGATTCCCAATCGACTATAATGGTCCCATTGGGTATAATGGAGATGAAAATTTTCAGGATTTTTAGAAAACCATAAATCCAAATACCATACTGGTATTGGAATTTGGGTTTTTCAGGAATCTCATATTTGGTGGGGGGGGGGGAGTGTTCAATACATCAAAATAAAAACTGTTGTTTTGTGTGTGTGTGTGTGTGTGTGTGTGTGCATGCCCCTAGAATTTTTAAGGCAAGTTATCCAGTTCACATTTGCTGCTGCAAGTCAGGTCAGGCACCCCCAACCAACTGGGGTCACATATAATGTCTAGTTCAGCCCTATCTCTCCCCCATTCCAGATGTGGTACAAGCTAGTCACAGTTCCTTTCATACACAAGGATTCGGGAGTACAATTGTCCTTAAATATAAGGGAGAAAGTCTCCAAAAAGCACTGATGGTATACATTTTATGGAAGTGATTTATGTACAATGACCAGAACACAGGAAAAATATTAATATTTTGTTTCCTTTCAGAGAATACAATTGTTGTTTATGTGGACTCCTGCTTACGTTTCTTTACCAGTGTTCCTGCCTGGCTCATTGGAACCTTGAGGACTGAGCTTGGGGACTCTAGAACAATGGGCAGTAGGATCCAAATCCCTACTGCCCTCATCCAATCAGAAGCCCCCTGCTGGTTTGAACAATCCAATGGAGTTCTAGTGTGGGAACCCAGGACTGTATATAGTTGGCCCAGTTAGGCAGTCTGCTACTAGTTACCATGCTGTAACTCAATAAAGAGTTATGATCACTGCAACCGTGTCTCCTCTATGCATTGAACCCACTATATTATAACAATTAACTTTAAAGCATCAGATTTTTGGATAAAGGAAAACATTTTGTTTGCTTGTTAGAAGAAAGTCTTTTAGGTTTAAAACTCCTATTCTTTTTTGGTGGAGTAAAATATAGCTGAAGTAAGACGACACAGAGAATTTAGTGTTAGAAGACTATGTCACTTACCTAGAGGTAAGTGTTGATTCTGGTTGTTTCCATGTGATTTACTGGCTGTCCTGGAGTTCCCATAGAAGGGGGAAATAGAACAACTGTGTGAAACAATTTTGTAGCCATCACATTTTATTTTATTTTTTTTTACAGTTTCATCTTCACTAATTCACCCTTCCTGGCATATATTATACTTCCACAACATTTGGCTGATTTGAACTCTGACATACTAGTATGTTGTAATAAAAATAATAATTTCTTAGGGAGGAGATGACAAACTGTGGCAGCTTTGCAGAGCAATATTTAAAGCAGAGTTGATACAACAGCCAGCTTGTTGTTATGTATCTGAGCAACCACTTCATCAAGCATTCTGCTTATTTCCCTTCATTATTGGAATCATGCCTTTCAGCTACTGAGGCTCAAAAACATTAATATACAATTTAAGCAACAAGAATATTAAAAGTGTGTGTGGATGAAATGCTGACAAGAGTAAAGAGGAAAATGTAAAATTAGCCTTTTAACTCAGGATGGGACTGTCAAACACCTCTTTTGCATCATGCTGGGGAAGGAGTATATTTGCAATGCAAAGAATTAAGCAATGCCTTCTCATTAGTATTAATAGTATCTTCACACCTAATTCTTCATGCTTTGAGTTGAAAATGTAATTATTAGCATATTAGGCAACTGAGTGCCACTAGACATAATCTTGATGTCCAAAGAGCAAAATTTGCTTCATCTTTAGAGCTGCACTTTACAGGGGGTTTAACCAGAAACACTGACTTTTTACCTATAGGCACCTCAGAGCAATTATGAAGAAAGAGAAACATGATTTGCATCCTAATCAAGAAGACACACTTCTAGATAGGGGGCAAATGTCAAAGCATCACCATTAGGTGGCAAGCTCATAAGGCCATATTTCTAGATATAAAGCGACAGCGTTTGACAGGTATTGGTTTAGGGTTCTAAGCCTTTTTTTTCTGAGAAGAGTTGGTTGAGATGTTTGTTGTGAAAGAAAGTAATGCAGATTGTGGGCTGGGGCTGGGTATAGAGCATAGATTTCAAACAATTATTACGTGAAGAAAGCATTGCTATGTTAGTGACATTTTTTTCTAGAACACAGCAGGCGTCATTTTGGGCAGGAGCCCACAGGAATAGAGCTCCAGAACGCCTAATTTTATTGTGCTCTTTCTTAACCCCCCCCCCCCCAAAAAAAAACTTGCTTCTAGACTGCATTGTTCAACTCCCCATGAGAATTTTGCTGAACCCTAAGATTTGACAAATTTTCTAATATTTCCCCCCACAAAAAATGGGAAAATAACCAAAACGTATAAAACAGACTGATGGAAATCATCATCATGCCACTGTGACCACATAGGACAAAGTAATTTAAAAAGTATAATGTGAGCAAGGTTTTATTATGACAATTATAATTCAAGAAGCATTTTAAGGTAGATGCTGAGCTGATAGAATTTAGTACACTTTCTGGTGCTGTCACAGATGTGTGGCATATGCAAATGAGTTATGCTAATGAGCTCTGGCACCTCTTTTTCTACAAAATGAGCCCTGACACAGAGTATAATCACATTTGATGCTGTAGAACATTAAATGAGACTTGCAGGATTTATTCCCACTCCTTAACAATATTGAGTTGGTAGATTCACGCATGCATATGATATCAATCACATGATGATCACAATGAGAAGCCATTGGTAAAACAACTATGACACATTATACATAATGCTAATCTCATCTGATCTCACCACAAACAATACTTTTCAAAAGAGGCAGATCATCTATTGATCTAAGCCAATGACGTAGGCCATGTATAAAGAGAGTGTGTGTGTGATCTGGGTCATTTCTATTTTAAATCTTGAGTCTGTTCAAGGACTCTGGCAGATCTTCCATAGCAGTGATCTTCTCTTTATGCAGGAATTCCAGCCCCATCCTTTGTTTAATTTTTTTTTTTGTTACGCTAGACTGTGACAAAGAGATAAAAATGAAGATATAGGCTATTACATGTATATGATGATGTGATTCCCTCAAGTTGATACAGAGGACAAAGGTTATATGCAGTGAGCATTGTTAAGTGCTTAAATACATGTTTCTTTTCTTTTTTTCTGAAAGCTTAAGGTGCAAGATTTAATATCTTAGGGATCTATGAATAGCTACTACCATAATGTTAATGTGCTACCATTTCTCTTTATGATTGTAGTCTGTGTTTGTTTAAATATTAAACTTTAGCTGTCACAATGATTTTACATATCTTACTGGTACAAAGAAATTTTTTAGGGTATAAGGACAAAGGCTGACAAGATTAGACTTTCTACAAAACCCTTACTGAAAGGGGAACTGAAACCTACCTTGTAAGGCACTTCTCAGGTGGCAGTTTCCCTGTGGCCAGTTTAGGATTCTAGCAGTGCAATCCCAAACACTCTTCCAGTGCACTGAATTCAATGCCCTTAGAAGAGTATAGCTCTGCTTATGATTGCCCTTGTGACGGAACCAGCCCGATTCTGCCTTCAGACCCGGTCCCATCAACTCCCTATTGAGTCGCCAACTCCTGGAGGGAGCTATTTCTCCTCCGGCCATTTGGGCTCGCTGCCACCACCTGCTCAGTCTAGGGGTTCAGATTGAGAGGAACAGGACCTCTGCCACCCTGTACTTGGGTATCACAGACCACAGCACTTCTTTGGGGAACCCCTAGAGGATTGGCACCTTATCCAACTGCATGCCTTCCCCCTTCCCCAGGGCCGCTTCATAAAGCAGCGTGGTCTAAGCGGTTGGGGATCTATGTGGTACAGAGTTTGACTGCCAGCATTCAAAACAGTAAAAATGTTTAATAAGAAGAGAAAGAAAAAAAACAAAACAAAAACAAAAACAGTTACATGTAAAAGTTTAGCACAGCACCTGAACAGCAACAATAAGGACAAATAAAAGGTGGATTTAAACGCATCCTCTCGTCCCTGGTGTAAACTAGCCCTACCTTGTGAATTACTGCCTGGGGTCCCACGGGCAGGAGCCCACAGGCTGGCAACCTCTCTTCCTGAGCGCCAGCTGAGAACTGGGCTTTCCCGCCTAACTCAAATAAATAAAACAAAAGAACTTCCTGCCCTTCTAGGAGGCTTTCCCCCTAGAGTTGCTGGTTTAACTCTGGAAGGGAGGAGGGGATGAAGGGAGGCTAGGCCAAAGCCTGCTTTAGTAGTTTAATGTCCCTTCCAACAAAGCACCAACATTAACTAAGATGGCGTTCCTCCACAGCCCTGTAGGGCAAAAAGAGTGTGTGGGAGTGGGGGATTGGAGTGAGGAATAAACCTCAGCAACTATGATACAACTGGCATAGAGATTTTTGTACTACAATATCTGATTACTTATAGGGACTAGAATAATTCAGAATGAAGCAGTGTATAATATATGACTGTTAAGAGTCAAATGGGTTAAATAAATAACATGAAAGCTGATTTTTTTAACATCAGATTTGCATATACTTATTTGCTTATAATATCTATGTTCTGTCTTTCATTTCAGAGAGCTTCAAAAGCTGCTAACGTATCTCTCTCTCGGCTTGACTTCACGAACGAAGATTTAAGAAAGGTGCAGTAGTCCACGTCTGCTGCAGGCTCGCTGGTGGCTGACAAGACCAATGCGGGACAGGCAGGTCCGGCCACAGTGGCTGCAGGGAAAAGTCTGATTTGGGGTTGGTGCTGTAGCAGTACGATTCATCCTCAATCTCCTTTTGTCCTCAAGACCAGCTATGCGTGCGTTCTCAAAGGAAGAGACAGTTTGGTGGATGGTGTGCCTCCATGCTTTGCGATCTGAGGCTAGGTCAGACCACTGGTGATGGTTAATGCAACAGGTACCAAGGGATTTCTTCAAGGAGTCCTTGTACCTCTTCTTTGGTGCCCCTCTATTTCGATGGCCGGTGGAAAGTTCGCCATACAGGCAATTTTGGGAAGGTGGTGGTTTTCCATCCTGGAGATATGCCCTGCCCAGCGCAGCTGCGTCTTCAACAACAATGCCTCGATGCTTGTAAACTCCGCCCACTTGAGGACTTCAGTGTTGGTCACAAAGTCACTCCAGTGGATGTTGAGGATGGTGCGAAGGCAGTGCTGATGAAAGCGATCAAGGAGTCGCAGGTGATGATGGTATAATATCCATGATTCGGAGCCATGGATGAGGGTTGTCATCACAACCGCTTTGTAAACATTGATCTTTGTGCCTTTTTTCAGATGCTTGTTGCTCCACACTCTTTTATGCAGTCGGCCAAATGCACGGTTTGCCTTTGCCAGTCTATTGTCAATCTCCTTGTTGATCTTGGCGTCTGAGGAGATGATGCACCCCAGGTAGCTGAACTGCTGGACTGTCTTCAAAACTGCTTCACCCACAGTGATGCAAGGAGGGTGATAATCTTCCTGGGGTGCAGGCTGGTGGAGAACTTCTGTCTTCTTCAGACTAACTTCTAGGCCGAATAGCTTGGCAGCCTCTGCAAAGCAGGACGTCATATGCTGCAGAGCTGATACCGAGTGGGAGACAAGTGCAGCATTATCAGCAAACGGTAGCTCTCGGATAAGTTTTTCCATTGTCTTGGAGTGAGCCTTTAGTTGCCTCAGGTTGAAAAGGCTGCCATCGGTGCGATAGCGGATGTAGACACCATCGTCATCGTCTAAATCTACTGTGGCTCTTTGAAGCATCATGCTAAAGAAGATCGTAAAGAGAGTTAGCGCGAGAATACAGCCTTGCTTTACACCTCTGCCTATTGGGAAGGGCTCCGGGAGATCGTTGCAATGTCTGACTTGGCCTTGCTGGTCTTCATGTAGCTGGATGACCATACTGAGGAACCTTGGGGGACATCCTAAACGTTCCAAGATTTGCCACAGGCCGTTCCTGCTAATGGTATAAAAAGCTTTGGTAAGTCACATATAGACCCTTGTTCGGATCTCTGCATTTCTCTTGGAGCTGCCTGAGAACAAATACCATGTCTGTGGTGCTCCTGTTAGCTCTGAAGCCACACTGGCTCTCTGGGAGGAGTTCTTCTGCAATGGTGGGCACCAGTCTGTTCAGGAGTATTCTAGCAAGGATTTTGCCTGTGATGGATAGCAGGGTTATCTCCCAGTAGCTGGAGCAATCTGACTTTTCCCCTTTGTTCTTATGTAGAGTAATGATGATTGCATCGCGAAAGTCCTGTGGTAGTTTGCCTTGTTCCCAGCAGGTGACAAGTACTTTGTGAAGTGTGCTATGTAGTACTGTGCCCCCATGCTTCCAGATCTCTGGTGGGATTCCATCAACTCCCGCTGCCTTGCCACTTTTCAGTTGCTTGATGGCTTTAACAGTCTCTTCTAGGGTGGGGATCTCATCCAACTCTGTTTTCACTGGTTGAACTGGGGTGAGGTGGATTGCTGAATCTTGAACTACGTGATTGGCACTAAAGAGAACCTGAAAATACTCTGAGCACTGGTTCAGTATGGATGCCTTGTCTGTGAGGAGCACGTGGCCGTCTGCACTATGCAAGGGACTCTGAGCCTGATATGATGGGCCATATACTGCCTTCAGGACTTCGTAGAACCCTCTTAAATCACCAATGTCTGCACACAGCTGGGTTCTCTCTGCAAGCGTGGTCCACCACTTGTTCTGAATGTCTCGAAGCTTGCGCTGGAGGTTGCTACATACAGCACGAAAGGCTGCTTTTTTCCCGGGACAGGAGGGCTGAGCAAGATGTGCTTGGTAGGCAGATCTCTTTTTCGCTAGTAATTCTTGGATCTCTTGATTGTTCTCGTCAAACCAGTCCTTGTTCTTCCTTGTGGAGAACCCGAGGACTTCCTCAGAGGTCAACAGGATGGTAGTTTTTAGGTGTTCCCAGAGTGCTTCTGGAGAAGGATCTGTGAGGCAACTGGGGTCCTCAATTCTTGACTGGAGTTTTGCCTGGAAGGCAACTTTAACTTTGGCTGACTGAAGGCTGCCAACCTGAAACTTCCTCCGGGGGATACCGCCTCTCCTGGGTGTAGATTTAAAATGAAGACGGAGATTGCAGCGTACAAGACGATGATCCATATGACATTCTGCACTGGGCATTACTCGGGTGTGTAAGACATCTCGAAGGTCTCTCTGGCGCACCAGAATGTAGTCAATAAGGTGCCAATGCTTGGACCGTGGGTGCATCCAGGTTGTCTTCAGACTGTTCTTCTGCTGGAAGATAGCGTTGGTGATGGTGAGCTGATGGTTCGTGCAAAATTCTAGCAGGAGGCGCCCATTATCATTGCAGTTGCCAATGCCGTGTTTGCCAAGTACTCCTTTCCAGGCTTCCGAGTCTTTACCTACACTGGCATTGAAGTCGCCAAGGATGATCACCTTGTCCTCTGTAGGGGTCTTCCATACGAGGTTATGCAGATCAGCATAGAACTTGTTCTTTTCTGCAGGATCTGCTTGAAGGGTTGGGGCATACAAACTAAAGAGGGTTGCATGCTGCTTGTTTTGAAGTGGGAGGCGCATAGACATGATGCGATATGAGTGACCTGTTGGCAGGTTTTCGAGTTTAGAGGCAATGGAGTTCCTGATCTAGAAGGCAACGCCAGAAAGGTGGCTCTCAGCCTTTGACTTACCCGACCAATAGAGGGTATAGCCAGCACCGTGTTCTTGAAGACTACCTTCCTGAGGGAAACGGACCTCATTGAGAGCCGCTATGTCGATATTCAACCTGAGAAGTTCGTGGGCAACTAGAGCAGAGCGTCATTCAGGGCGACCACTGTCTACTGTGTCAAGCATGGTTCTGATGTTCCAACACGCAAGCTTTAGTCTTTGCACACTTTAAGAACAAAAGAACATAAGAGAAGCCATGTTGGATCAGGCCAACGGCCCATCCAGTCCAACACTCTGTGTCACACAGTGGCAAAAAAAATTATATATATACACACACTGTGGCTAATAGCCACTGATGGACCTGTGCTCCATTTTTTTATCTAAACCCCTCTTGAAGGTGGCTATACTTGTGGCCGCCACCACCTCCTGTGACAGTGAATTCCACATGTTAATCACCCTTTGGGTGAAGAAGTACTTCCTTTTATCCGTTTTAACCTGTCTGCTCAGCAATTTCATCGAATGCCCACGAGTTCTTGTATTGTGAGAAAGGGAGAAAATTACTTCTTTCTCTACTTTCTCCATCCCATGCATTATCTTGTAAACTTCTATCATGTCACCCCGCAGTCGACGTTTCTCCAAGCTAAAGAGTCCCAAGCGTTTCAACCTTTCTTCATAGGGAAAGTGCTCCAGCCCTTTAATCATTCTAGTTGCCCTTCTCTGGACTTTCTCCAATGCTATAATATCCTTTTTGCAGTGCGGCGACCAGAACTGCTCACAGTACTCCAAATGAGACCGCACCATCGATTTATACAGGGGCATTATGATACTGGCTGATTTGTTTTCAATTCCCTTCCTAATAATTCCCAGCATGGCGTTGGCCTTTTTTATTGCAAACGCACACTGCCTTGATATTTTAATAATAATAATAATAATAATAATAATAATAATAATAATAATAATAATAATAATAAATTTTATTTCTATCCCGCCCTCCCCGCCTAGGCGGCTCAGGGCGGCTAACAACATTTAAAACAATTAACATAGTTAGATAAAACATTAAATTTAACAATTAAAATTTTAAACATAAAAAACAGACAATTAAATTAAATACATAATTCAAATTGCATTAAATGTATCTGGCAGCAATAAAATTATTTTGGCGCTGGTTCTGCCAGTTTAAATGGTTCCATAATCGTATTATGGATGGCGGCTCTTTTTCAGTGAGTTATCTACCACGACCCCAAGATCTCTCTCTTGGTCAATCTCTGCCAGTTCACACCCCATCAACTTGTATTTGTAGCTGGGATTCTTGGCCCCAATGTGCATTACTTTGCACTTGGCCACATTGAACTGCATCTGCCACGTTGACGCCCACTCACCCAGCCTCAACAGATCCCTTTGGAGTTCCTCACAATCCTCTCTGGTTCTCACCACCTGAACAATTTAGTGTCATCAGCAAACTTGGCCACTTCACTGCTCACTCCCAACTCTAAATCATTTATGAACAAGTTAAAGAGCATGGGACCCCGTACCGAGCCCTGCGGCAACCCACTGCTTACCGGCCTCCACTGCGAAGACTGCCCATTTATACTCACTCTCTGCTTCCTATTACTCAGCCAGTTTTTGATCCACAAGAGAACCTGTCCTTTTACTCCATGACTCTCAAGCTTTCTAAGGAGCCTCTGATGAGGAACTTTATCAAAAGCTTTCTGGAAGTCAAGGTAAACAACATCTATCGGGTCTACTTTGTCCACATGTTTGTTCACCCCCTCAAAGAAATGTAACAGGTTAGTGAGGGAAGATCTTCCCTTGCAGAACCCATGCTGAGTCTTCCTCAATAACCCGTGTTCATCAATGTGCCTACTCATTCTGTCCTTGATAATGGTTTCTACCAACTTTCCCGGTATTGAAGTCAGACTGACTGGCCTGTAATTTCCCGGATCTCCTCTGGAAGCCTTTTTAAAGATGGGGGTGACATTTGCTACCTTCCAGTCCTCAGGAACGGAGGCAGATTTCAATGAAAGATTACAGATTTTTGTTAGAAGATCCACAAGTTCAACTTTGAGTTCTTTCAGAACTTTCGGATGTATGCCATCCAGACCCGGTGACTTATTAGTTTTTAATTTATCTACCAGTTGTAGGACCTCCTCTTCTGTCACCTCAATCTGACTCAGGTCTTTCAACACCCTTTCCAAAATTAGTGGTTCTGGGGCGGGCAAAAATTTCTCGTCTTTGTGAGGCAGGTGCATGCCTTTTCTTTGTTGTTATTTTTTGACCGCAAGTAAGGATGCCCGTTGACCGCGGCTAGCCAACTGGGGGGGAGGAGATGAGCTTTGTTTAGGCCACCTTTTCTAGGCCCCTCTCCATACGGAGCAAGCAGTGCTGTCCCTAAATAAGGCTGCTTGGTCATTCAGGGTGCTGCCGAAAAATGCTTTCGTCTCCGGGTCAGCATCAGGCGACCAATACCCTGAACCGCCTACATGCAGGATCAGGACTGCGGCTTCCAGTGGCATCTTCCACCTGCCGTTTCTCCCCTTGACCATCGCTGCAGGACTTGGTATGTTGTGGGTTGTGGATGTGGATACCCTTCAGGCCTGCGCAGAGAAATTTTTAGGTGAAGCGCAGTGTGTGCAGTACTTGCTCCACCCTTTCACCATGGGGTCATCTGCCATGGCCCAGTAAGCCGGGATGCCGGCAGCAAGTCCTCCAGGTGGTAGATGTTACATTAACGAGCTCTGTCTGCCCGGGCTTGATGTTAGAGTTTTTCTTCTCTTGGCTGGCGAGGTTGGTGAGCCCAACCTGCCCATCCGGTTATACCACCGGACATTCGGTTGCACCATGACGTGGCAAACTCTGTGAAAATGGGGGGGACCAGCAAGAAGGTGTTGCCACGGATGCAGTAATGTAGGAGAGGCCATTGCAGTGACCATCTGCCAGGCATAGCCAAACAGTGACCACGCAGCGTTCACTACACCGGAAAAGGAGAGGCGATGTATTGCGCATGCACTTTCCCTGGGGGGGCAGGACACCCAGAGGGAGCCCCCCCCGCTAACAATAAAATTGGGCCACTTTATTAACTTAACAGTGTAAACAGCAAGGGCACTCCACCAGCGGCCTGGCCAGGGCTAGGGGTCACCGCTACCGCTCCCCTGCCATTAATGGGCGAGAGACCCAGCCCCCCAGCTGAAGCTGAGCAACTCAGCTCCCTCCAGACAGGCCCAGCAGGGAGACCCGCACCAGAGGGCCCAAATCCAGATGCACGTCTTGCCAGAAAGGCACCCTCTAGCCGAGCCTCCTGGACAGTCTGCATTCTCCAAACCCGGGTCTCTAAACCCAAGGTTGATCATGCCAGACCCCAAATTCCCCAAAAGGGGGATGCTTCGCAGTCCTCTCCTAGCCGCATAGTGTCCTAAACCCCAAAAACCTGCCAACTAAAGTGACCACCTATTTAAAGGCACCATCCCTGAGCCAATTCCAAAATCCACTGTAGTGCTATGCAGCTCAGGCAAAAAACACACCCCAGCAACAGCCAAACAGCCAGAGCGTAAAAAATTCCTACCCGGCTCCTCAAATGAGGCAACCAGCAAAGCCTACATAACATACAGGGCGGGCGGGAGGGCCGATTGTCGTCGAAGTGCCTGGAAGGGAGTGCAGAGCTAGCCATTAACACAGCTATGCTCCGCCCCCGAATTGCGCGCCCAAACGGGCGAACTCCTCCTCCTCCTCCCAGGGAGGCAAAAGGAGCGAAAGCAGCCTAGCAGCTACGCTGCAGGCTGCACACTCTAGATTTCCATAAAATTTGAAGCATCTCTCATCTCTCAGTTCTGAAGGAAGGAACAATCAGAGAACAGTGACATGAATTGACAGACACATGAAAAATGGCAAATCATCAGATACAGTAGTCCAAATCATATATGGTTTTAAAGTTCAAACCCAGCTCCTTGAATTGTGTCTAGAAACAAACCTGAATTCAGTGAAAAGTTTTCAGTCAAGCAAGGTATATTCAGATCAAGAAATCCTGGTAAGCAGTATAATCCTGTGTATAGCATACTGTTACCAAGATGTTGAACTAGAGCTAATAATTGCAATCAAAACATGTTCTTCAGCCTAGTCTAATATTTTCAGTATTTTCTATTACTTCTGCTTTGGACAGCCAAATGCTGGCTCCACATAAATTCTGCATTTGCTGAGCTTCTTATTAAAAAGAGTTCCTTATCATTGTCAAAAGTCTTGGTTAACTATCACTTCAAAGAATATACAAAGTCATCTGTTAAGTTGCACCTGCAGGTTGTGCACAGCATTATTAAATATGCAAAGCCAATAAAATGAAAGTGACAGATCAAGAGAGTGGGGAAGAAATTTATTTATTTATTTATTTATTTATTTATTTATTTATTAGATTAGATTTATAACCACCCTTTCCAATCAAGCTCATGGTCATTTTAATCAAAATACCACAAAGATCATAAATACAATAAAAAGATTAAAACATTAAACAGAAAACTAAGAATCTTTAAAAAAAAAACCTTAAAAATTGCTTCAAAACTAGAGATATTGCTATCTCATTTGGGGGAGGGGGGCAGAGAGGTGGGAGTGCTAAGATGGAAACTGTTGTTGTCCTTAACCAAAAGCCTGGCAGAATATCTCTGCCATGTAAGTCATGCAGAACTGTAAAAGGTCTTTTAGAGCACTGATAGAAGTTGGCAGAGAGTTCCAACAGCTTTTTCTCTCCCAGCCCTGGTTAAGGACAGCCAGATGTCTCTTCGGCCAGGGACCACCAGCAGATGTTGGTCAACAGAACACAAGGCTCTCTTGGGGGTATACCAGGAGAGGCAATCCCAAAGGTACACAGGCCTCAGACCATTTGTTTTTATTTTATTTAGTAGGCTTCTATTCCACCCTTTCCCGTAAATGTGTTCAAGGCGGATCACAACATATAAAATAACAGTAAAAACCTACAGATCAAAGTTAAAACACCACATTAAAATTAAACAGTAAAAATAATAAAGGACCTTAAAGATCAAAACCAAGACATTTAACCTGATCCAGTACTCCACCATAAGCCAATGCAGCTTCTGTAGCACAGAAGAGTTGTGTGCTGTTGGGGGGGGGGGGTGTGTGTGGACATCAGAACCCAGGCTGCAGCATTTTGCACCACTTGGAGTTTCTAGGTCAGCCTCAAGGGTAGCGCCACACACAAAGAGAGTTACAGTAATCTAGCCAAGAGATGACTGTTGCATGTGTCAGAATATATTACTGGAATATATTACTGGAGTTACATGAATGCTATGACATCTCTGTGGTGACAGACACTTATTGTCAGTCTTTGGTGTTGTTCAGTCGCACAGTCGAGTCCAACTCTTTGTGACCCCATGAACAAAGTCACGCCAGACCCTCCTGTCTTCCACCATCCTCTGAAGTCTGCTCAAAATTGTGTTAGTTACATCAGTAATGCTGTCCAGCCATCTCATCTTTTGCCGTCCCCTTCTTCTTTTACCTTCTATCTTTCCCAGCATCAGAGTCTTCTCCAGTGAGTGCTCCCTTCTCATTTGGTGGCCAAAGTATTTGAGCTTCAGCTTCAGCATCTGACCTTCCAGGGAACAGTCTGGGTTGATTTCCCTTAGAACTGACTGATTGGATCTTCTTGCAGTCCCAAGAGAGTCTCAATGGTCAGTATACTATACTGATAAATCAGATTAAGTTACCCTCTTCCATTTTTCTTTTCTCTTCAATGCAGTCACCTAGTTGGAAGGATGAAGGCATAAACAGAGCTTCATGGTTCAAAAAACAATAAAGTATAATTTTAAAATAGTAGTAGCATTCTATTTATCATCCCTACACTCAAAAATCTATTCTGGTTTTGCACTTGGAGTAGAGACAGTTTGATTACAAGGGTATCCAGTCATGAACCAGCACAAACATCCATGAACTTGAAAGTTCATGAAAATTTATGCTGGTTGACCTGCCATGAACTTCACTTCATGAACCATGAATTGGGCAAAATTCATCATAAATCTTAATTTGTGAGCTGGTTCATGTCCATTCCTAGCCATAAAAGAAGCAATCAAAAATTAAAGTGGTGACCAGCTATGAAAGTGGGTGAAATAAGACTCACAATGACATCATACAAAATGCATTAAAAGGGTACACTTAAAATTTGGCAGGGGGAACACTGCACATGTGGCATACCTTTGGACTAACATCTATTTATTCCTTTCTCTTCAAATTTCTTTTCTCTTTAATTTAATTCATGTCAATTTCTTTATACATTGCTTAAGAAGTTAAACACTGCCCCTGCTTGGGGCCCTGGCAAGACCCACAAAAGTCTGTCTATTTCTGTTAATGAACCTCTTTACCTCTTCCACACTAGTCCCAATGCAGCTGTGATCATCTATAACACATCCTTTTGAACTCTAAAAGATTTCTGTGAGGTATTTCTACATGGCAAACATTTCATGGGAAAGCGACATGCTTCAATTTTACATGACAATTTTTCCTGATTAGGGAAACGTGAAAAATGCAAGTATAATTGATGTTAGAAAACCAATACTTTTCTGTATCTTCTTGAAGGTGAAATAGCTAGGAAGTGAATTAAACTCTCTGAAGGCTGTAGTGACTCCTGAGAGCATAGCTAGTAAGACTTAATTTATATTGGCAGTCTCTATCCTTTGGGGGGGGGGGGGAGTTGGCAAACTCCAGAACTACCCCAGAATTACTCCCCCACTTCCAAAGAGTGTTTATTTTTATGATCACACTAGGTCACTTTTCTGTAATGAAAACAAAAACATGGGATGTTGTATTAAACCAAGGGAAACAAATGACCAAGGATTTTTTTAATTTTTTTTTTTAGCAGGAACGCACAGGAAAGCAGTTCTGGCTGACTTGGCATTGGGGTGTGTGGTCTAATATGCAAATAAGTTCCTGTTGGGCTTTTCCTACAAAAAAGCCCTGTGTGAAACAATGGTGACATCAGGGGGTGTGGCCTAATATACAAATTAGTTCCTGCTGGGCTTTTTCTACAAAAAAAGCCCTGCATATGACCTTCAACAAACCCAACCCTGGCCCGAAGGAGTTCTGTTTAGCCTTGACCAGAGTCTAGTGGAATGCTCTCTTATGTGAGATCCAGGCCCTGCAGGACTTATTAGTGTTTTGCAGGGCCTGTAAATTGGAGATATTTTGCCAGGCCTATGGTTGAAGTGGCTGAGCTTTATGCTATTAGCCTCCCCAGTGTGTCTTCAATGCATTTTTATCTTATGTGATATTTTCATTTCTGCCCACCTCCCACAACATTGGTTTACCATATTTGGTGTAGTGGTAAAGTGTGCAGACTCTTATTTGGGATTTGTTTGCACATTTAAAGCTTTCTACAGGCACCAAACTCCTGTTGTGCATTCTCCTCAATGAACTGCAGTGCCCTGAAGTCTCTCTCTTCCCTCCCATTGCCTTTCTTTTTAATTTTTAGTTCCATAAAAATGGTAAATGAGGTCCATCTGGCCTCCATTAAACCTGGCTTAAAAATGAAAGCACTATGCAGAATTGAAATTTGGGGTTTCTGTTGACCCCAACAAATACTGAGCAAAATGTCCCCATGTTTAAATAGATGGACCAACACCTATTATCTCCATTTTATTGAAAGGTAGAGCAAGCAGTGAAAACTTTTTTCCTCATAATTTATATCTATAGACGTTTGGGGGGTCAGGGGCTTTGAGATTTTATACCACTTTTGGAATTGGGAATAGGGGTGTGCATTCGGTTGGGAATATGGTTGTGCATTCGTTTCGGCCGAACCGAATCAACCGCCTAATCACCCCTGGTTTGGCTGTATACGGAATCGCATACAGCCAAATCCAATTAGGGCCCATTAAGCAGGAGCCGAGTATGGCTCCCCGTATACTTCCATATAGATATTCGGAAGTATATGGAAATCCATGGAAAAGGCGGGAAAGGGGCTTCTGCAGCCTCAGGGGAGCTGCTTGCCTCCTTTCCTGCCTTTGGTAGCTTTTTCCCGCCTCTCCCATAGCCTCCCTGGGATCAGGGAGGGGGGGAGGGCGAAGAAGAGCCCAAGCAGCCAATCCAAAGCATGCATTTGCAAAATGCATTGCAAATGCATGATTTGCAGGGCTGTTGTGTAGCTGATCCCCCAGCCATCAGCAACATTGTTGTTCTTTTGATCTTTTGCTTACTTGGGTATCCAAGTAAGCACTGTTGTCTGGCCAATCACACAGCAGTGCTATTTTTTGAAACTGCTCTCTGTAGGGCCAGAGAACCTTTTTAAGGAGTCTGCCTGGCTGGACTCCTCCATTGCTGCTGTGTTGGTGTGTGTTGGTGTGAGAGAGAGATTGTGCTGTGCTGGCCCTTGGTCTCAGCTGCTGCTGCTCTCTCTCAGCCTTAGCAGACTTGCCTGGAGTAGAAAAGACATCTAAGGTAAGACAGTCTTGGGGTTCTTGTTTTTATTTTAGTTGGTAAAAGGAGTTTTTAAGACTCAGAGTCCCTTTACTTATTCAGATTTGGGTGGTGGGTAGCTTATTTGGGGTTAGGGTTAGGGGGTTCTGCTGGGGGAGGGGGCCTGGGGTGGGGGTTTTTGCCAATTTGCCCATATCTTACTTGTGAGAGGACTTTTAAAAGCGCAGTGTCCATTTACTTTTCCTGATTTGGGTGGCTTGGATTTCTTGGGGTTAGGGTGAAGTGTTTTTTTTTGGGGGGGAGGGGGTGGTAAAGTTTTTGTATTGTTAAAAGTTAAGTTTTTTACTGTTTTAAAAGGATTCTGTGTTTGATTTGTTGCTGCTGTGTTGTGCTGCTGTTGTTCCTTTTCTCTTCTGGTTCTTGGGGGGGGGTGCTGTTTGGCCTAATTTTCATTGTTTAAAAGCCCACTTTTTTAACAGTTGAGTTTCTTGGCCTTCTCCTGTTGTCCCTTTTCCTGGTTCTGTTTTTTTTTGGGGGGGAAGCTGGCACCTGGGTGAGAGACCCAGAACAAGCAGGCTTGTTGTGCTTGGCCAGCTCTCCCTATGTAGTTTGGGGCAGGGCTGGAGAGCTGGCATCTGTAGATTGTGTGTTCTGTGGTAGGGAAGCTGGCACCTGGGTGAGAGACCCAGAGCCAGCATGCTTGTTGTGCTTGGCCAGCTCTCCCCGTGTTGTTTGGGGCAGGGCTGGAGAGCTGGCATCTGGGTTTGCTGCAGCCAGGTCTGCAGAGCAGACCTGGAGCAGATTGTGTTTTGTGTGGCAGGGTTCATAGAGTAGATAGATATAGAGTAGATAGGTATATAGTGCATTTGGGTCCACTTGCACCTGCTAGCATGGCCTTGGGTCAGCCATAGCTCTTGCAGAGGTCGTCCTTGAAAGGGCAGCTGCTGTGAGAGCCCTCTCCAGCCCCACCCACCTCACAGGGTGTCTGTTGTGGGGGAGGAAGGTAAAGGAGATTGTGAGCCACTCTGAGACTCTTCGGAGTGGAGGGCGGGATATAAATCCAATATCGTCTTCATCTTCTTCTATAGAGATTTTCTGGTGTGAAGTTAGGTTTGGCTTTGGTGCCCCAGGAATTGGACCCCCTGGCCCAATCTTTTTGGGACTTGGGGGGGTTGTAGGGGAGAGTCCCTTGCATGTCCCCTGCAAATTTGGGGGTTCTCCTTCAAACCCCCTCCCCTCCAGGTGGCTTCAAATATACCTATTTGCCATTGATATCAATGGCCCATAGGGTATAATGGGGCCGTATATTCGGAAATACTTCACAATTGTAATTCAATTAAAAGTAATTTATAATTGTTTTAGTTCCGACTACGAAATTCAGAAATATATGGGATTCCATATTCCCCCCCCCCCCCGTATATTTCCGAATCCATGTACTACCGATTTTTTTTTTTTTTTGCACATCCCTAGTTGGGAAACCAGTTTTTGCAACCTGAATTCATTGAGTATATAGTAGGAGGAGGTAAAAGCCCTGTGTTCGTGCTCTGTCAAAGCACTGTCCAAGGCCACCTGAAAAAGCTCAAATTGAACTGTACTGCAGTTTTTGAAATGGGGTCATTCTATCCCCCAGCAGGATATGCCTGGACATGTTTGAAGGCATCCTTTGAACCTCACATTTTCCAGACTTGAAGGAGCCAAGAAGCCTGGAACTCTAGATAACACTTGGCCACCTGCTTTCTGAGCTAATTGCTTCCCCTTGTTCTTGAAATTTGCAAGCCTCAGAGTGATCTTCTGAACTTTACATATGTGGAAGGTTCACGCAATTAGCACACCAACCTGATTCCCTATATCCCACATATTCTGATGAGACAAAAGAACACAGACTTCTCACACTCATGTTTTACCACATCCCTGTTTCCCAGACAAATATATCTCGGATGAATGCTAGCTTGTTGTAATTCTTGTACACTATGCAAACATGGCTTCCTTGTATTAAACAGATGTTTGCTGTTATGCTTTAAGTGTGGGTGACTTTAGTGTAATTTCAGCATGTATAAAATAAAGGAACCTGGCTCAGAAGGCAGGCTTTTTCTACTGATACACATGTTGAGTGATCATTCCTACAAGTGGCGCCCAACGTGGAGCCATCTCAGCTCCAACTCATCAATGCCTGGCATAGGCCCCTGAGTGCACTCCATCATTCTCAATGACCCCTTCATCAGTGAGTATGGGAGGACAATTATCTCAAGCTGACAGAAACATTTAGATGAGTTAAAGTTTTTGATCCAAAAGTCTGGCGGGTCCATGACTTCTGGCCAACTTACGACTCTGTTACAAGAGATCAGTAAGCAATGCCCCTAGTACCCGGAGGGAGGCTCTCTTAAATTTTGGGATTGGGAGAAGATAGGGAAGACCTTTCATACAGAGCCTCGAGCTTCTGTCAAACTGCTTCAAGCCTGGCACCAATGCCGGTATGCGGTAGATAAATTTATGCCTGTTTCTAACACAAGCCAGCCCTCCAAAGATTGTCCCCTAAAATGCACTGGTGTCCAACTAGTGACCCTGCCCCCCCTTTCCCCCCTCCTCCACCAATGGATCCACCCGTGGGCCCACCATCTAACGCCCCAGGACGCATGGTCTGTGAAGTTTTGGAGAAGGAACTTGGTCAGGCTAAATTGGAAGATGTCCCAGAATTGGCAGAAATGTTGCCTATTTGCCCTGTACATTTGACAGGGGAAGAGTTGCCTGACCTTTTATCAGTATGCCCAGTAACATATGCACAGAATGAGAATAGGCAACAGGCTGTTAACTATACTGTGTTGCCACACTCTGTTTTGAGTGAAATTCAAAAGGCTATCAGAGATACAGGCATAGGGGGAACCGATGTGCAGAAGACTCTCTAATGGATACACTGTGATTCCTCAAGATTGGAAAAATATGATGAGGATGATGTTAACTCCTAGACAATATGTGGTATGGGACAGTGAATATCGTAATTTGGCTAATGGTCAAATATGTGGCTCCAATGGGACTTATACTGCTGAACAACTATATAGATCTGGACAGTTCAGCACTATTGAAGCACAAATTGTACTCCCTATTGCAACCCTTGCTATAATATCTAAATGTGCTTTACAGGCCTTGCCAAAGTACCTGCAGAAGGGTGGCTAGCCCATAGTTTTGCAACTGTCTGTCAAAAGCCACAAGAGCCCTATTTAAACCTTATCAACTGTCTTCAGGCAGCAATCAGGTTGATAATCCTGATGCAGCAGGAGAATTGATGATGAAATTGGCCAAGGAAAATGCTAATTTGGATTTAGATAGAGTCCCGTGGCACAGAGTGTTAAAACTGCAGTATTGCAGTCTTGGGCTCTGCTTACGGCCTGAGTTTGATCTCGGTGGAAGCTGGATTCAGGTAGCTGCCTCAAGGTTACCCAGCCTTCCATTCTTCTGAGGTTGGTCAAATGAGTACTCAGTTTGCTGGGGAGAAAGTGTAAAAGACACACTTTACTTTGCAGCAGCACTCAGCACAGCAGGCTGAGATTGCAGCTAGAGCAATAGCTTTTCAGCTGTATTCACAACGGTTTTTCAACTTGATAGTTGACACCTTATATGCATTTAATTTGATTTATTAACTTCCTGGTGCATCTATCACTCCTCAAATTGACTCTGATTTGTTGGCTGTAATTTTTTTTAACCTTGCAGTTTTTAATTTCTTGCTGTGCATTACCCAATTTTTGTTTTGCTACAATTCCAAGCCATTCTAATCTTCCTGGTGTGATTGCTCAGGGCAATGCATGCTGATAAGATTTAAAAAGTGTTACCTCTATATTTACTAATCTCTTTCTCAGTCATAGCTATTTTCACCAGAATGTCCTGAGCCACCCGTGGGAAGGGCGGGATATAAATTCTAAATAAATAAATAAATAAATAAATAAATTTCTCAAACAGTTCTCATTACCTTTTGATCAGGCCAGTGGCCCATCCAGTCCAGCACTCTGCGTCATACAGTGACCAATATATGTGTCAGTTTGGTATAGTGGTTAAGTGTGCAGACTCTTATCTGGCAGAACTGGGTTTGATTCCCCACTCCTCCACTTACAACTGCTGGAGTGACCTTGGGCGGTCATAACCCTCTCAGAGGTTGTTCTGGTTAAGAAAGGTTTCTGTCAGTGCTCTCTCAGCCCCACCCACCTCACAGGGTGTCTGTTGTGGGGGAGGGAGATAAAGAAGATTGTGAGCCGCTCTGAGACTCTTGAGTGGAGGACGGAATATAGATCCAATGTCTTCTATGCATACACAAACACACACACACACACACATACTGTGGTTAACTGATGGACCTCTGCTCCATATTTTTATCCAGTCCCCTCTTGGGGCTGGCTGTGCTTGTAGCTGCCACCACCTCCTGTATCAGTGAATTCCACATGTTAATCACCCTTTGGATGAAGAAGTACTTCCTTTTATCTGTTTTAGTCTGACTGCTCAGCAATTTCATTGAATGCTCACAAGTTGTATTGTGAGAAAGGGAGAAAAGTACTTCTTTCTCCACTTTCTCCATCCTATACATAATCTTGTAAACCTCTTCTCACGTCACCCCACAGTCAATGTTTCTCCAAGCTAAAAACCCCAAGCATTTTAATCCTTCTTCATAGGGAAAGTGTTCCCTAACAAACTTTGGCAAATGAATGTTACTCATATAGCTTCCTTGAAACCCTGGTACTGTTTCCATGTTTGCATAGACATGTACTCTGGATATCTTTGGGCTACTGCTCACTGTGGTGAAGCCACAAAGCATGTCATGGCTCACCTTATTTCTGTCTTTGCAGTAATGGGTTGTCTGCAACTGTTGACAACTGATAATGCCTCAGCATATAGTTTTTCTGAATTTGTTGATTTTTGTACACAATGGAACATTCAAATCCAGCATAGCATTGCATATAATTCCACAGGTCAAAGTATTGTGGAACATGCTAATCAGACATTGAAAAACACTTCAAAAACAATTAAAAGGAGTGAAAATGAAGGTTCCTACCCAAATGCGGGTTCAGGAACAATTGAATTTGGTCTTATCAACTTGGCATGGTCCAGCTCCCCTTATTACCTGGGGGCGCAGGCATGCTTCTGTGTTCTCGCTTGCAGGTCCTTTGCGTATTCTGGCACATTGTATTCGCCCAGCTAAAGATGGCATGGCATCAGGGTCTCCCAAACCCGATTCCCAATTTCAATCTCGGCCTCACACAGGAGATGGTGTAATGCCCACACACCCAGACGGCTCGTGATATCATATGGGGGGATGTGAAGCATCTAACTAATCAAGCTCAACAAACGTTGGAAGAGGCTGGACGAGTGCCATCTCCAGAGAATTTGGTGGCTGCTGTTTTTGCAACTTACAATGAAATCCATGACTAATCTTTGTTGTTTGTGTTTATGTATTTTGTCTCCTGTCAAGGCTATTAGTTTTGGAGATTGTCTTCAATTTAATATTTGGGAACGCTTAGCTAACAGTAACAACATTTCACATTTTTGTCTGACACAACACACTGATTTACATATGTTATTAGGAACCTGTCTAATTCCTGTTTGCAGGGCTCCAGGAACTGATACATCTCTTGGTGAATGTTTAAATGAATCCCAAATCTCTTACTTACAGTATTTTAGCACCCATTTTATATATTTTATCTATTTTAAATAATTTATTATGTAATTGATTGTATTTGAGACTGTTTGCATTGTTTTATTGAATCATGGAATTCCATGTCTGTGAGCCACCCTGAGCCCGCCTTTGGCGGGGGAGGGCGGGATATAAAAATAAAATTATTATTATTATTATTATTATTATTATTATTATTATTATTATTATTATTATTATTATTATTATTATTATTATTATTATTATTATTATTATTATTATTATTATTATAATTATTATTATTATTATTATTATTATTATGCAACTTTACCTAACTGGGGCATTCCCACCTATAAGCTTCCAGTGGCTGCCTTAACTCTATATACCCCATATGTGGCTAACCATGAAAATCTTACTTGTGCACAGATGGTAATTTGCTCCCACCTTAAACCATTGCATGGTTGCCTGAAAACAGGTGCCCCCTTGTGGAAATGTAATGCAACAATTAATGTAACCAGTAATTATGGCCATATTCCCTTGTCACCTGGTTGGTTTTTCTCTTGCTTCCATTGAACTTTTAGTTATATTCCTGCTAATATATCCTTTTCTGTATGTTGTTTAAGTCACCCTGCTGTGATGTTGCCTCAAAAATTCTGGCTTATGGAATCCTCTGCCTCACGCATTAGCAGAGAAACTGTCCCCTTAGACTTTACCTGTGATTCTTCTGATATGGCATTATTATCTCAGGCTGACTATGTGTCTTGTTCACAAGAATATGTAAACCATCAAGAGAAGAATATACCTTGCAAGCCAATCATGCATATGTATTAGCAAAGCAATTGGAACAATACACCTCCTTAACACAATCAATTCCAGAGAGTGATGGTGAGGGATCAAACCAACCTTGATCTGACTTCATCTATAGGCTCAGAGGACAGCACTTACAAGTCTTTCATAAAATCACTGAAGATCAAGCATGGACCTTTAATCTTGCTTGGCTCACTAACTGGATTCCATGGGGATGGTTGCGGTATGTGTTTCTCATTATTTGCGGCATTCTGATATTTGGCCTTACCTGTTGCTGTGCACAATGTTTGTTGCCCAAAATCCGCACCTTATGTGCCCCAGCCCCTCAAGCTCCAGCTCCTACCTTACTGTATTATCAACTCTTATCTGTAGATGAAGCAGTCTATGAGAACACCAGGATGTAGGTGGCTTAACAAGAAAAAGAGTGGAGTGTGGGGGAGCATGCAATTGGCATGCCACCTGGTCCCCCATATCCCATGTAGTCTGCAGATGAGAGTGTGGGAGGATCATGCGTTTGGCATGCCACCTGGTTCACCTATACTCTGCAACATCTGCAGATATAAGAGCACAAGATCCTTACACTCGTGTTCAACCACATTCCTGCTTCCTCAGATAAATCTATTCCTGACAACTGCTAAGTTTGCAAATCAATTTCTGTACATCTCCTTGTGATATCCCAGCACCTGCTACTATATTACCACTTATTATTCACAGATGAAACAATCTATGAAAACGCCATTGTGTAGCTAGCCTGAAAACAAATAAATAAAAAAGAATGGGATGTGGAAGGATCACGCAATTAGCACACCAACCTGATTCCCTATATCCCACATATTCTGATGACACAAAAGAACACAGGCTTCTCACACTCATGTTTTACCACATCCCTGTTCCCTCAGACAAATATATCCCAGATGAATGCTAGCTTGTAATTCTTGTAGAATATGCAAACGTGGCTTCCTTGTACTCAACAGATGTTTCCTGTTATGCTTTAAGGGTGACTTCAGTGTAATTTCAGCATGTATAAAATAAAGGAACCTGGCTCAGAAGGCAGGCTTTTTCTCCCAATACACATGTCAAGTGATCATTCCTACATACATACCTGGGATGGGGGAAGTACTTCAGATGACCCCAGCCACCTGTCCATTGAGCTGACCTTTGCACTGAACTGTTCACCTTCAAATTTTCCAAACCTGATTTGATCTTCTCAACTTTACAGAGGGAAGTTGCTCTAGAAGAAGATGATGATGATATTGGATTTATATCCTGCTCTCCACTCCAAATCTCAGAGTGGCTCACAATCTCCTTTATCTTCCTCCCCCACAACAGACACCCTATGAGGTGGGTGGAGCTGAGAGGACTCTCACAGCAGCTGCCCTTTCAAGGACAACCTCTGCTAGAGCTATGGCTGACCTAAGGCCATTCCAGCAGGTGCAAGTGGAGGAGTGGGGATTCAAACCCGGTTCTCCCAGATAAGAGTCTGCACACTTAACCACTACACCAAACTGGCTCTAGATGGTCCATAGTCACCTGTGCACTGAACTGAGGGTATTTTTGACCTTAATTCCAAATTTTATTCTCCTTTGTCCTGCATATGGCTCTTGGCAGAAAGAAAGGTTCCCCACCCCTGCCCTAGGGAGTCACTGCCAGTCAGATTAAACAATACTGACCTTGATAGATTGTTATAACATAGTTTTGATGCTTCTTTTTCTGCATCACACAGACTTTGGTCTACAATTTTAAGATGAAAACCAGTTACAAATGTATACACAATTACACAAAATATATACTCTGACCAAAAAAAAAGGCCCCTAATAACTAGCTAATTTTGCAAATCAGTATGAAATTTGGTTTATTAGAGATAACCACGTGTTGTAAACCTTAAATTATCTGGCTATTAAATATTGTGCTAACATCCCCAGCACTGGCAATCAATACAATAAATATGACTGATAATATACTTAATGGTATTAATAAGGTACATTATTTGGAAAGACAGGAGAATTATATGCAAGCCATTTACAAAGTCCGGATATTTACAAATCAATAACTGATAAAAATCTTTATTTCAGTTAAGTGCCTTTTTTATGTTTCCAATTAGATTATAATTAATATAATTTACTGTACAATGCAGAACATTTATGGAACAAACTTAGTTTCTAGGTAACAGGCTCTTGGGCCACAATGAGCTAAAAATTATTGCTAGATGTAATGTAGGCGTCTTTATTTATCAATTTTTATCCCAATCTCTCTCCCCTGAATGGGACTCAAGGCAGCTAACAATATATAAAATACGCCCCCATAAGACAGTACAAAAATAAAATAAATAAACTTTAAAAATATAAAATATTGTGCTAACATCTATCCCAGTTAAAACATATCCATTATCAAGCAGAGTAGGATGCATTGATGATGATGACACAGCTGGAACATAATTTACAAGCTGCCTGACCAAAGGCTACCCCAAAAAAGAGCAGCCTTGCATGCCCTGTGGAATCTAGTGAAGTCCTACAAAGCACAAACTTCTTCAGACAACTGGGTCCATAAGTTGGGGGCCACTACAGGGAAGGCTTCACTTTTGTTCACACAAGGTAGACAGTTCATGGACCAGCAACCTTCAATAAATTTCAATAATGATGACCAGAGAAGATGGAGAGGATCATGCTGTGAGAGGCAGTCCTGGAATGATCCTCTTTCTTTAGCAATGTTTTGTGTACATTTGTAGTTCAATGACTCAACCATGTCCATGACTTTTTTTTTCTTATGATGAATTAGGCAAGACTTATTGTTTCTCTTAATTTATTTTGATTATTCTCATTTTGCTTGCTAATCAACTTGTTTATATTACCAACCACTGAAAAATCATACCTTACAGCCTACATCTGAAATCATGAAGAGAAAACATGACTTCTAGAAAAGCTTCTAGCCTGGAATTATCAATTGGTGGAAATTATCAGATATTGCAAAGTCCAGAACTTCAGGCCAACTATATGCAACTATTTAGCTAGACCAATTACTTGCCTAATCTACTATAGTTTTGGCACAAAATTGGTGATGGAGAGTGCTGTCAAGTTGCAGCCAACTGAAGGTGACCTTTCATGAGGTTTTCAAGGCAATAAACTTCAGAGATGGTTTGCCATAACCTGCCTCGGCATAGCAACTCCAGACTTCCTTGGTGGTCCCCCATCAAAGTACTAAGACCAACCCTGCTTAGCTTCTGTGATCTGACAAGATCAGACTAGCCTGGCCTTTCCAGCTCAGAGTGGTACTAAATCACCTATTAATATTAATAATTCTACAGAAGGAATGGGAAAGATATCCATTCTATTTTGAAAATCACAACCTGAGGAAAAGATGGTAGGAAAATAGCACGCACAATAGAAGACGGATCACAAAACATTTTATATTTTAAGTGCTCCATCTGTAAGAGCCAGGCTCCCTTTTCCAACCAAGATTCCCTGGGTTAGTTGGGGGCCCTTTTATTTTGGACTTGGTTGTTTTAATAGGCATCTCCTTTTAGAGCTTAAGTGCCAGGGGATCTGAAATTTGGGAAGTTTCATAAAGGCACTTGGACACAGTCATAACATTGGAGAAATCCCAGGAAAGAAGGATGTGCTGGAATTGTGCAGTCTCCCCCAGCTCAAATGAGATATTTGTTCTCAAAAACAACAACAACAAAAACATACATGCCAAGCTCCAAGGAATACTTCATCAAGGCAATGTGAACCATTTTCAGATATAGACAGTTGGGCAAGCCTTAAGTATTGCTAATCCAATCTAGCCATTGATAAAGGCAGCCTAACATCTAATCTACCCAGGATGGTCCATCAGGAGGACACTAAAACTCATCATTTACTCCAAGTTTTTGTCAGTATGCTAGAACTGTCCAAACGTCAGGTATTCCCTACTAATCTCCCTGACAGATTTTTACAGCAGTTATCTTCAAACTGCCTAGTCAAATTCAAACTTCATATCTTGGACCAATCATATTCCTGGGAAAGTGGGTTCTCATATATACCTATGGGACCCTTCTCCATAAAATGACCATCCCAAACTCAGTGGAAAGTGTGCCCAGTTCTCCAGCTACCTGAAAACGAGTACATCTGTTGCAGACTCCTTTTCCCCCCTCCTCACTCTGCTCCTTGAACATCAGTTGTGTTTGCCACTGGACCTCTCCAGACCTCAAGCCTTGGATTTCAAGTCATAAGTCCATTCCCTAAAACAGGTGGGGAACGTCCAGCCCGAGGGCCATTTACGGCTCTTGAGATCACTTGGACTGGCCCTTGGGGGTTGCTGGGCCAAGCCAAGCCACGTGGTGGCCTCCCCAGGGCACGACTGACTGGTGAGGATCACAGGGCCCAGCCGTGCTGTGCAGCAGCCTCCCTGGGACCTGGCTGGTCGGCCAGGATTGCTGCGGGGCCTGGAAAAGTTACTGTCACAATTCAAGTAAGTTTCCTTCTCATTTCTTTATTTCCCTTTCTTCCCCACATTTCTTTATTTCCCTTTATTATCCCCATTTCCTTATTTACCTTTCTTTCCATTTCTTCCCCATATTTCTTTATTTCCATTTCTTCTCCCCTTTATTTTCATTTCTTTCCATTTCTTCCTCTCATTTATTTATTTCCCTTTCTTTTTATTTCTTCCCCCCTTTCTTTATTTCCCTTTATTCCCACTATCTCTCTCTGGAGCCTGAGTGGTGGGCATTGTGAAGGACTGCTGCTGGGGTGTGTGGGTGCCTTTAAAGGTCTGCTGGGAGCAGCTGTATTTTCTGCATGAAGAGAGGGAGGGAGGGGTGGCAGGGGTGGACGGTGGGAGCCAGCTACCACCAGTTCAATTTGCATTTGATTATTCCAGATGGTGTGGCCTAATATGCTATGAGTGTGTGACCTAATATTAAGGGATGTGGTTTAATATGCTAATAAATTCCTGCTGGGCTTCTTCTACAAAATAGCCCTGGACTAGGCATTTGTGTGTGTGTGTGTGTGTGTGCCAAATTAGGCTCTCCCCACATGACTTCAAATAGAAAAACAATTATTTACATTAATTTTGCAGGCCTGAATCATTCTCCTTCGGCAGAGCAGTTTTTTAAGCTGATAATTTTGTATGGCCCACAAATGATGTTATAAATATCCCAATGGCCCTTGGCAGAAAAAAGGTTCCCCATCCCTGCCCTAAAACTTCCCAATTTCCTCCCTTTTACATTTTAAAATTGTGTCCTGTTGTTGATGTGTCCGTGTGTGGTTACTTAGGGAATAAGTTCTTAGATGCCTGGTGTAGGTTCTTTATATTTTTATTTGTGTGTGTGTGTACAATCAAAATTCACCCTGGTATACAGAGGCTAAAAACGTCTCAAATTATTTCTTTCTAGAACCCTTTTAAAGCTCATTTCCCCTTCTCACATTTGGTTAACACACCTTTCTACCAAAGTTTTTCAAGACAAATTCCAAACAAAACCTTAATAAAAATGATGAACATAAGAAGCTGCCTTATACTGAATCAGACCTTTGGTCCATCAAAGTCAGTATTGTCTTCTCAGACTGGCAGCGGCTCTCCAGGGTCTCAAGCGGAGGTTTTTCACACCTATTTGCCTGGACCCTTTTTTGGAGATGCCAGGGATTGAACCTGGGACCTTCTGCTTCCCAAGCAGATGCTCTACCACTGAGCCACTGTCCCTCCCCTACCTTCCTTCCTTCCTTCTCTCAAATATGCAATACATAGATAACATTATTAAAATATAGAAATTAAAATATTATTTAGCATATGGTTGCAAAGCCCCTGGTAGGTACGGGATTACCTGTCCACAGCTTGTGCTTCTCACCATGGCTCTGAGCAGTGGCAGGAGAACAAAATGGCTACTGGCCCAACAGTGTAAAATCAGTTTCAGGGGGAAACCTGAAAGTTCTGTCAGTTCTTTCTAAAAAAAAATTGTCAAGAGATCCCAGTGATTCCTAAGGAAGACTGACTTTACTTCCAAGTTTACCCTGGAAGTGACACAATGGCATTTTTGTGTCCCCAAACTCACTAATTCAGGTTAGTATGCAGACATGCCTCGACTTAGATGGTCCAGGGTATCCCGATCTTGTCAGATCTTGCAAGCTAAGATCTTGGTCAGCCCTTAATACCTGGATGGAGACCATGAAAGAAATCCAGGTCACTACACAGAGGTTGGAAATGGCAAACCACTTTTGGACACCTCTTGCCTTGAAAGCCTTAGAGAGTCACCATAAGTTAATTGTAACTTGACAGCACTTTCCACCACCACCATGCACATAGATGCATACATAATTCACATACACAAATCACAGTCATCAGGATGAATGTAGAATCATAGAATCATAGAGTTGGAAGGGACCTCCAGGGTCATCTAGTCCAACCCCCTGCACAATGCAGGAAACCCACAAATATCTACCCAAATTCACAGGATCTTCATCGCTATCAGATGGCCATCTAGCCTCTATTTAAAAACTTCAAGGAAAGAGAGCCCACCACCTCCTAAGGAAGCCTGTTTCACTGAGGAACCGTTCCAACCGTCAGGAAGTTCTTCTTAATGTTGAGCCAGAAACTCTTCTGATTTAATTTCAACCCATTGGTTCTGGTCCTACCTTCTGAGGCCACAGAAAACAATTCCACACCATCCTCTATATGACATCCCTTCAAGTACTTGAAGATGGTGATCATATCACTTCTCAGCCGCCTCCTCTCCAGGCTAAAAATCCCCAGCTCCTTCAAACTTTCCTCATAGGACTTGGTCTCCAGACCCCTCACCATCTTCGTCACCCTCCTCTGGACCCGTTTCAGTTTGTCTATATCCTTCTTAAAATGTGGTGCCCAAAACTGAACACATTACTCCAGGTGAGGTTTTACCAGAGCAGAGTAGAGCGATACTATCACATCACGTGATCTGGACACTATACTTCTGTTGATACAGCCCAAAATTGCATTTGCCTTTTTAGCCACCGCATCACAGTGTTGACTCATGTTCAGCGTATGCTCCACTAAGACCCCAAGATCCTTTTCGCACATACTACTGCTAAGACACGCGAATGTAGGTGTCCTGGTTGCTTTGGGACTTTTTCCTGAACATGAGGCGAGAATTTACACACACCAACTAGTGGTTGAACACATGAATGAATCATGTATAAAGGGCTAAAATATCTCAGCACACTGATATACACTGAATATTTTATGCCCATACATTTTCATGCACTACAGATAATAAGCATTTATGATTTAATTGCTTTTCCCTATTGCCAAACATGTTTATGAATGGTTTTCAGCTGCTGAATCATATTAAAAGTAGAAATGACAAATAATGTGCCTTATATTTTCTTTGATTCCAGAATAACCCATATCAAAATAGTAAACCTCATTTATTTCTCTCTCATCCATCCTTCTCTGTGAGAGTACTAAAGTAATGACAGAATCATCTAAGAATGATGTGTAATTAAATTAAATGCCACAACAAAAAAGTGTGTAAAATGCATTTATAGTCCAAAACAATAAACTAGTACATGATTAATTACTTCAATGTGCCTTTCTTTGATGAGTGAAAATAAAGGTGATGCGGCAATTGAAGGTCTTTGAATCACTGCTGCATCCACCTGTTATAAGCCTTCTTTGAACTTTGCTACAGACCTAGATTCCAGGGGGGGAAACTCATATAATTAAGGTGGAAATCTATCACCAAAATCTCTGTTAATATCCATCAAGTCAAATACAATCTATGAGCCACACATACATGTATGTACATTTAAAATACTTAAAATCATGGAACTGGATCCTGTCTACATTTTGTGCCTAAAAGCATGAATCCACTGCCTCTCCTTTCCCACCACAATCTGGAATGCTCCTGCCGGTTTTGATCCTGGGGGGTCCTGCAGGAACAGCATGAAGGGGGAGTTGGTGAGATTTACTTTCCTTTTGCATTCAAGGACTTTGTTGATTGGATCCAATCCACTTTATAGTATGGGTTGAAATTCTACAAGTTTAGACATACTAATTGTAGCTGCTGTCTTACTTTGATTAGTCAGAAAAGTAAGTTCAGTTTCAATGGCAAATGGTAAGCATATTAAAAACCCTTTAAAAGTAAAAATAATGTTAAAATATGTCTGATACCCAGACTATTTAAAAATTAATAATATCCAACAACTTTCAGTCATAACCATAGTGGGGCAACAATTGTTAATCCAAGATAATACATTATACAGTTCATACGTGCTATTAAGAAAAATACACTGAAATACAAGTGTCATTTCTTTTTCACTTTATAAAAAATACAAGTGGAAAAATACAAGTGAGGAAGTGGGTGGAATCCAACTGAACATGCCCACTTCCAACCTTACAAACATTCCTTAGCTTCTCAGCTTTTCTCACATAAGGTAGTAGGTTGCCTCCTCTGACATTATTGCATGCGAAAAAATTGTACTGAAATGTTTTAGGAATCCTTCAGGAAACATCATTTACAGTATTTTATAAAAAAAGATTATTATTGGAAAAAATCATGCAAATTTCTTCAGTACTGCTGTAATGTTTTAATGATTGGTCTACAAACAAAATCCTTACAACAGTACTCCCAGTGCATTAAAGTAGTATATGTGGTGATGCATAGACTTACTGATTTGGAATTGGGTTAGGTAAAATTACATAATTTGTCAAACATACACCACAAGTCTGACACTAATTCTGTTAGTTCATATCCATTATAAGTCTAAATAATGCCAACAACTTCATTTCATGTGACAAGACCTAAAAACTTCCACAAGCCCTATCTCTATATGAGCACTCCTCCACTTGATATTTCTAACACTTACCTGGCGATGGAAATCTTCCAATGTAGTATTAATTAGGCTCTGTACAGTGCTGTGAGAATGAGTGATAGCATCCAAATCTATGCTAGCAATCCCTAATGGAGATAGATGATGTACACAGCTCATCACTAGGTAAGTTTTGAATGGGAAAGGCTGTGGCTTAGTGGAAGAGCTTCACTTTGCACACAGGAGGTCCCATATTCAGTCCCTGGCATATTCAGTTAAAAGGACCAGGCAGTAGGTGATGCAAAAAAGCTTTATCTGAGATGAAGAGCAACTGCCAATCTGAGCAGACAATAATGACCTAGATGGACCAATGGTCTGAATCAGTACAAGAATCAGAATCAGTATAAGACAGCTTCATACGTGTTCATGTATGCTCAGTTCTCAGAGGCTAATTCTTGGCTGCAGGATCCCCCTGCCCCCCTTTCAGGTCTCTTCTATCTGTTTACTCTTTTTTCTTTTGGCGTAGTGGTTAAGAGTGGCAGACTCTAAACTGGAAAACTGGGTTTGATTCCCCACTCCTTTACATGAAGCCAGCTGGGTGACCTACGGTCAGTCACAGTTCTCTCAGAGCTCTCTCAGCCCCACCTATCTCTCAGGGTGTCTGTTGTGGGGAGAGGAAGGGAAGGTGATTATAAGTCACTCTGAGACTCCTTCAGGTAGTGAAGAGCAGGGTATAAAACCAAATCTTCTCTTTGGCCTCTTCCTCTTTCTGTAAGGAAAAAAAAATGTTTCTTAGGTCAGAGTAAGGGAGATGCAAACCCTCAGAAATTCCATTATACATAAGGTTGCCTTTCTCCAGATGGAGCGTGTTCTCCCAGAATTACAATGGATCTCCAGACTACAGAGGTCAGTTCTGCTAGAGAAAAAATGATGGACTTTATGGCATTATACCCCATAGAGTTTCTTCCCCTCTTCAAATGCTGCCCTCTACCAGGGTTCACCACCAAATCTCAAGTAATTCCCCAACCTGGAGTTGTCAATCCTAATACACTGAAAATCCCTAGGTGCTGTACAATAATGATCCCATAGGGATTGCTGCTTTACAAAATGTGGGTATGTTTCATGGTTAGAATATGTACTGGAGTGATAAAGAGCCGAACAGCGTCCTGCCATGCTGAAAACAATCATACTTGCTTATGGCAAGTCTTTCTCAGAAGTATCTGAATGGCTACGCTAAAATACTGTTATCAGATTGAAAACCTAGGACTCAAACTTGCCCCCACTGAGGTCAACAGGAGATTTTTTGACAATTTTTAATGGGATAGGACTTGAACCACTAAATTACTAGCTACTGGCAGGGAGGAAGACACACTTATAAAGTGAAGTGACAGACTGTGTGTTGCTTCAGCAGACTGAGCAGGTTTGTACATCTCTGTAAATAGGCAAATCGGCCTTCTCTGCTGTCAGACAGAGGTATACTAACTAGGTCTTTGATTCCTCCTTTACTTTTTTGTGAAATACATCACAGTTTTGGCTGATCATTATCAGTCTCCAGGGAATTGCACAAAGAAGAAGATTCCATAAGCATGGAGAGAATCACATTCTGATGACCAGCCTTTCTACAAGGCACATTCCTTGCTCTCTTCTCCCTCTCTCTCTCTCCAGAAAACTAACCAGTGACAAACAGGAACCTATATGTCTAAACCAACAGTCTAAAATAAGGTCGAAGAAAAAAAAAACCTAGCCTATCAACACGGTCTTTCACAATGTCCAGATGTCTGTCAGCATACTTCATGCACCTCATATATTTACAGCTTAACACTTTCACCACTGGGTAGGATCTCAGCGAATTTCAGAAATATTCCAGTGCAGTGGAAGCCTGTGTAAAACATTTTATTTTAGGATTGCCAGGTCCCCTTGCCATTACAGTGGGGGGGATTTGGGGCATTCTGGGGATGGGCAGGTATATTGTGTGACATCCTCAACATAATGACATCACCTGGAAGTGATGTCACACATCACTTCCTCATCGCAACAGGGATACTGTGTGGGGGATGCTCTGGCTTTGGGGCAAACTCTATGGTTAAATTGGGCCTAAACCATAGAGTTTGTCCCAAAGCCAGAACATCCCTCATGCAGCTTCCCTGATGTGATGATATCACTTCCAAGTGATGCTGTTGAATTAGAGTCATTGCAAAGCAACATCCCTCTTTAGGGTTGTGCTTCTCCTGCCAGCCAGCTGCTCCATAGTAGGGAGAAGCCCCCCAAACTGGGGGATCCGCACCAGGATGTGGGGGCTGGCAACCCTATTTTATTTATATACACAAAATACGTTTTTTAAAAAATGCCATGATCCTCAGCTGCTCACTGAGATCTAATGCCAGCAGAAAGTGTTTATCAGTAAACTGTATGCTGCACTCAAAGTACCTATCTAGAAAGACATAACACTGCTATGGGTCTTGGAAATTTCTATGGTATTTTAAAAATTAGAATACAAGCATCTTTGACTTAGATTGTCATGTTTGGGTCTCATGATTTCAAAAATCCTGCAGATAATTCACAACTGGTAAATAAAACCCACTATGATTTCTTGCATGTCTTGGAACGTCATTTCTATAGCATCATTTTAACAGTGTTGTTTTATGTACCGCCTTTTATGAGAAAATGGCTATCAGCCACTGTTGACTGGAGTATCCGCTACAGTCCTATTACTTAGTGGAATCAAATCTAACAGACAGTAAGAACCCCATTTTTGCTGTCCCACATTTAAGAACACAACTTCAATAGCAATGGACCAAGTAATGTGCATGTTATATTACACTGTCACCCCATCTAATATACTTTGGAGCCCCCCACTCCTGAATAATATGATACAAAAAGACTCTGGCCTGGACAGTGCAAAGCCAGAAACTAAAGTGGCTTAGAGTAATTATACCTATTGCCCCCCCAGTCGGAAGAAAGAGACAAACAAAGTATATGGGTAAACAAACAGGGCAACTTTATTGAACACAACATGGCATGGGGCAACCTAACGAGCCGGACAGACCAAGGGAAACCCCTGACCCTTCCCTGTCCGGCAGGGCGAGCCACCCCGCCCCCGACAGTAGCCGATTAATATCAGCTAATGGCAGGCCAGCAAAGGCCAGGTATGCCCTCAACCAGCCAGGCACCGTACTCCAGAGCAGCCTGCCAGAGAAGGGAACCCTATAGCGGGCATTCGAGCAAAGAGCCATCCAGCCCATTTGCCGTTCATCCCGCCACATTCCCTGAAACCAGGAATAAACCGAGGGTGCTCACCAGTTACCTAACTAGCCAATAAAACTGCCACCACAATGCCAAGCCTCAGCTTAGGCCATTGTGCCCACCGGTTGGCCTAAAACCAACCGAAGCCCCAGCCGCAGCTCATGCAAAAATTCCCTGTTACCCTTCACGGACAGGTGAACACCGTCCTGCCGATACAGGTCCTCCACCTCAACCCTTATCGCAGGGTGCGGCAAATAAATGCCCAGGCCTTGACCCAGCATCTTCTTAATCGCCCTGTTGGCCTTGCGCCTGGCTCTTTTGATCCCAGCTGGATCCCATGCCGCCCTCCAAACCCTGAGAAGAAGAATGGCGGACCACACAATCAGCACCCCAGGCCACCTGCTCCGTATCACCCGCAGGTCCTCAATGGCCTGCAATGAAAGGGCCTTCCCTTTCAACAAACCAAGGTCATTGCCATCGAGGTGGATGACCAAAATATGCGGTTGAGGACCGTTCCTTCCTTGGAATAAGAGTGGCAGTAGCCCGGACCACAGCAGGCCATGCCAGCCCTGCCACTCGACCATGGCCCACTCGCTGAGCCCCAACTGGAATCCAATTGGTGAACGTCGAGCCTGGTGGGCTGCCCAAAACACCATGCTGTGGCCAGCGATCAAAATTCTGCACCGTTCCTGCCGCACCACAGCACCTATTAAACAGAAAAACACCAATTGAACGCAACAATGGCAACACAATCACGCATATCACCCCCCTCAGGCATCCCCCTCCACCAGTCCATCCGCTGAATAATTGGACCCGGGTACCCCATAGCAGCAGCCGTAGAAGCCGCTCCAATCCAAAAAGAATGGGTACCGAATCTCACACCTCCCAGCTCCAGTTTCTCTAAGGCTCTGGAGGTGATCGACCAAAACTGGAACTTGGTCAATAGTGACCTGTCAACATGACAAAAAAGGGGGCCCGATTCATCACCCTGCCCAGCAATATACTGTTTCAATGCAAACACAGGGCAAATGCCTTGCTCATGGCACCGGCCCAAGGTAATCACGACACACTTCTGTTTTTGATCAGTCTTGGACCTACATACACTAATGGATACCTAATCACCCTCAAATTTAACATCCTCCGACTGAAGAGCTCGACCAGAGGAATCATTGCACGAGCTAATCACTAGCTCGCTAACTCTGAACACCGCAAAGAAGGCTGTTAAGGCCGAAGCATGAAACAGTAAAGCCTCAAACGTACACTTACACACCACCTTCCAAATCGCATGCAAGCCCCTTAAAACAGACAGAGAAACAAGGCACCTGGTATCTGGCCGGGGGCCTTGCTCACGAGCCCAACCCTCTAACATCTTGCGCAAGCAAAAGTCACCCGTGGTATCTGCAAAACCTTTAATCTTACTGTCGAATGACAACACTGCCAACTTTGCCCTTATGGATTTGACAACCAGCCCCTTACCTTTTAATTGAATGCAGAACTGCATGAGGTGCTGAGCTGGAATGGGCCACAGCGAGCCCAACCCTACCTGCTCCCTAAAAACTTGAAACTGCTTGATGGCCTGGGTGTAAGCCCTCCTGGTACTGGGCACCATGGCTAACTGCATTGCCCGGTCAGCCTCAACTCTCGAAGCCACCACATTTCCGGTGGCATCCGTGCCGGCCGGTGGTCGGCCTCCGGTGCAAGCTGCTGAAACCGCTCCATCTGCCAGCGAGACAGAGCATCTGCCACTCCATTGCAAACACCTGGGACATGCTTGGCAAGAAATAAAATGTTCAGTCACATGCAGCATAACGTGAAAGCCCTAACCTGGCCCATAACCACAACAGATTTGGAATTAAGAGTGTTGATAATGTGAACCACAGCCATGTCGTCGCATCAAAAGTGCACAACATGATTGGCCAAATCTTCCCCCCATAGTTGAACTGCAACCACTATTGGAAAAAAACTCCAGAAATGTAAGGTTACGGCAAAGTTCACTACTCAACCACTTGTTAGGCCAACTTTCCGCACACCAGTGGCCGCTGAAGTACACCCCAAACCCAACAGTACCGGCTGCATCAGAAGTAATCTGAAGATCGGCCTCATATCCTCACGCCAAAATGAAACGCTGTTAAATGAGGATAAAAACTGCTCCCAAGCTTCCAAATCCTGCCACATGCCCTGGTTGATCCTAATCCGATGATGGGGCAAATGTAACCCGCCCATGGCGTCACAGAGTCGCCGTAAGAATGCCCTGCCAGGAGCCACAACTTTGCATGCAAAGTTAAGATGGCCCACAATCTGCTGACGTTCCAGCAACGAAATCTTGCGTTTAACCCTTAAAGCCGCTAACTTCAACCGCAGGGCCTGGACCTTCTCTGACGGAAGCCGTGAAGCTTGCTGCACAGTGTCCAGTTCAATACCTAAGAAGGTCAACACCCGAGAAGGGCCTTCAGTCTTCTCATGAGCTAGCGGGACCCCTAATTCCTCAGCCAACTGCAGAAACGCATGGAGCATCTGGGCCCACTGACCAGACCCTCCCGCTCCCACAAACAAAAAATCATCCAAATAGTGAACCGACTTGGCGGAGCCCGCCCTCCTACGCAGTGCCCACTCCAAAAAGGAGCTAAAACGCTCGAAGGCAGAGCATGATATAGAGCAACCCATGGGTAAGGCCCTATCCATGTAATATTTGTCCTCAAATGTAAACCCCAAAAGCTCAAAGTCATCGGGGTGCACCGAAAGAAGGCAAAATGCAGACTTGATGTCACACTTCGCCATCTTGGCGCCTACTCTGCAACTTCGAACCACTTTGACTGCCTGGTCAAAGGAGGTATACTGAACAGAACACAAATAATTGGGAATGGCATCATTCACTGACCCTCCTTTTGGAAAAGAAAAATGATGAATAAGCCGGAACTCACCCGGCGCTTTCTTTGGAACCATGCCCAAAAGGGATACCCTTAAGTTAGGGACAGGCGGACTATCAAATGGGCCCAAAACACGACCCTCCACATACTCCCTACCTATCTTGTCACGGACCACCTGTTCCATCCCTTGGATGGAATGTAAATTCTTGGCCTTACAAGGGCCCCTAAGGCCCTGAAATGGAATATGAAACCCAAAAGAAAAACCATCAGTAAGATACTTTCTATCAACAGCCCTGGGGTAATTGGCTAAAAGCTCCTTAAGTACCCTCAGCCTGTTGGGGCTGGGTCCCTTTGTTAGCTGACTGGGCACCACCACCTCCTCCTGGCCATTTCCCCCCTGATCTGGGTTTGGATTTACCACATGCTGACAGGGCGTGTGAACCCCCATACAACGGGCACTCGTGCTTATACTTGCACTTTTTTCCTGTTGCAAACACCCTGTGATGTATGCTCCCAACAGAGCAGACGGGGTTAAACCGACTGCCCCGCTGTAGCACGGGGACCAACTACAGCAGCATGCTTGCTAACCAAATGCCCACTGTCAGATCTATCCCCACTATTGGGCTTAGCCGGGGACATCAGCTGTAGCCACAACTGTTGGTTAACCTGGTCCCACAGGATGGAGGGGTTCAACGCCACCCTCATATGGAACTCCTCATCATACTGCAACCATGCAGCGCCCGAGAAGTCTGTATATGCCTTATAAATGATATCGCAGTATTGAAACAGCGGAGCGGCCCGTAAAGGCTGTGCCTGCGCTATAACTCCCGCATATATCAAAAATCCAGGCAACCAATTGGCCCAGTTCCTTTCAACCTTCCTCCGTATGAGCTTCTCCTTATCCTTCTTGTCCATCTCATCCTTATCCTTCTTCTCTGGGTTTGGATTTCCGCAGGGCCTGCAAGACCATCCTTTTTAAACAAGCGTATATTGACATTGACTGCTGAATGCTGTGAACAAAGGAACCACCATCTATATTACTTTGGAACTATTTAAACAGGCAGAACCAGCGCCAGAATATCTTTATTGCTGCCAGATATATTTAATTTAACTTAAATTATGTATTTTAATTCTATTAACTGGTTTTTATGTTTAATGTTTAATTGTTAAATTTGAAGTTTTTATCTATCAATGTAAATGCATAAAATGTTGTTAGCCACCCTGAGCCGCCTAGGCGGGGAGGGCGGGATACAAGTAAAATCTATTATTATTATTATTATTCTCAAGTTCCCTATAAAGAAGGCTAAAGACATCCACATACTCTCCACGCAATTTTTTTCCCTAGTAGCAACCGTCAAGTGGTCTTCTAATGGCATGGCCGTGTCCCCAAATGGTCGGGACTGAAAGGGTAGAGAGCCATAAGGCATCGGCGCCAGGCCCCACCCACCCAAATGGGCTGCAGGCCAACCAACAGGCCACTGACTAAGAGGTTGTTGACCCCATGGCAGCGTCCCTACTGCTGCCTGCTGCGTCGAAACGCCCTGTGAAGTAGAGGGGGCGGTTGCCACTGAAGAAACCTGAGTGGGGCCCCACGGATAAAGCTGCCCAGGAGAGACTGATACCCAAGCCCCAGGACTGCCAGGAAGGCCAGAGGACCCACCTACACTAACAGGACTGTACCCCGCTGTAGAACTAGTTGGACCCGGCATGCAGGGGGAACCCCAGCCCCCCCAGGGCCAACCACCACAGCTACCTTGATTTCCCCGCTTACCCTCAGGGTCCTCAACATTGACTGCCAACACCACTGGAGCTGGAACCCCACCAGGCCTAGAGGGGCCTGCCCCATCAGGAGAATCGCCCTCCACTTCCGATTCAGAATTGTTGTCCACCGGCTTCTGGCTCGGTCTTCCAGCAGAATCATTCCGAGCGGCCATGTCCTGTAAAGAAGAAAGACGAGCCAGAACCTCCTGCTCAAAAGCCCTCGTGGAGGTCCTTGCTGCCTTACGGCCCTTGGCCAATCTAGCCGCAACAGGGTCCAAACCATGCTGCCTTTCTAAAGCACCCAGGTGCTCAATTATGGCATGCCTGGTGCACTCCTCATCCTCTTCCCCAGGGCGTGGTGTAGGCGTGCGCCTTTTAACCCCCTTAAGGGGCTGTTTTTCCTTGGCACCCCCTGTCCCTTTTTAGGACCCATAACTAACCCCCAAAACAACCCCCAGAAAGATGGGGAGGAGGGGAGGGGGGTTAAGCCCAAAGGAGAGCCCATGCAAGCAGTCTTACAGTATCTTCCACCACTGCCGTATCAAAGGCCACGATGAGACCAGCAGAGATTTCACACTCCCCCACTGAGCCAAATCCTCACTCCCGTTAAGGACAGCCGCAGGCAATTAATAGAGGTGACAGGAAGCCAGCTCACCCAGAAAAGAGGCTAGGCACTTAACACTACAAGCCAGAAAAAAAACGGGCTCGCAATTAGCCCAGGCTCCCTCGCAGGGGCTGCTGAATAGGGCCGGCTCACCCCTCCCTACAACACTCCCGACCCTGTCCAACCCAGAAAAAGTGCAATGTTTTCCGTGGGACCTGACAGCAGAGGCCAAGGAGGAGAGGGAGAAGGAGAAAAGAGCTGAAGACCCAGGCCAGCCAAACCGCGCCACAATGACGATTGGGAGCACAACACTGACGAGACAAAGGACGACGCTCCGAAGAAAAGCCTGGGCGAACTACGCCACAGGAGGCACGCCCGGGCTTATAAAGCCCGATCCATGCCCCTGCCCCAAAATCCCCAGATGGGGGAGGCTTGTTTGCCTCTACTCCATCCGGGGAGGCAAAAACAGCCCCCGCCCTCAGCCGCCAGAAAGCGGCGCGGGCGGGAAGGGGCAGCATTCCTGCCATGCCAGAAGGGAGTGCTCCATTCTGAATACCAAGCCACTGTTATGTAGAGCAGCTGCAGATTCTAGAGCAGGGGTGCCAAATGTTCAGCCTGCAGGCCAGAACTGGCCAGGAGAAAGCAGAAGTCCAGGAGCAGAGCAGAAAGGAAGGAGGCAAGAAGTGAAATCTTCCCTCCATCTTTTCTGCTGGCCACAGCTCCTGGAATCTAGTGAGGAATCAGTCATGATCTTTTTCTGACTTCTTCTGAAGGATGGTAGTTTATGTGGTTCCCTTTGAAAAGCTATGAATATCTTACCCTTAATTTTATTTACAGGCATATAGAAAATCTCTGGTCAACATGAGTATCAGTTAATTGAGGAAACACAAAGTTAGTATTCAATATGCATATCAAACATGAATATTACTTTATTTTTACGTGTATATACCAGTGAGCCATGAAAACACGCAATGTGGTATGGCGTAGTGGGTATTATAAAAAATAATGTTACTTTTTATTATAATTGTTCTATCTAACTACATTTTCATTTGGAGAAGGAGGAACCAGAATGTTCTAAAGGTCCACAGAAATGACTTTTTCATCTTCACTGTTTCAAATTCCAGCTCCAGCTTTTCCCAAATTTGTCATGGAAGTTCCCTACTTCTACCTGGTGTTACACTATTTCAGCCTAATGATAAGTGTTGTAGTTCTGAATTGTTTTCTGTCTTGGATCCCTCCTCTTCTACTCTATCCTTACTCATTGTTTCTCTTGGCATCAGCACCAACCAATAGATGAGTCTGCATAGGGAAGAGTTTCACTTTTTCCCTACCTTCTGCCTCCATGATACCCTAAAACTTCTTGGTAGTATCCAGAGTGCCAAACGTACTCTGAAAAATGTAGATGTGAAGATGCCTAACATACTACCTTTCCAAAGATACACTTGGCAACTCAGATGCAGCTACAGCAGTGTCTTAAATAGGGATGTGCATTCAGTATAAAGTGAATCAAATAAATACCTGAAAAATACCTTATCAGTATTGTTGGGATATTTATTAAGACAATTAGGTATTTAGTAAGCCAATATGGCTCAACCCCCCGCCCCCCACAAAAAAAAGCTGATTTCTTTGCTTTTATATGGGCAAGCAAGCCCCAGCTGAAGTAGCACAGAGCTCTGAGCTGCAAAGGAGGATCAGTTGGGGCAGCTCCACACTGCTGCCCTATTTAACATCCCTGTTTGACATCCCTATTTAAAACAAGCTGCAAGAGGAAGCATCTCAGGATCGGCTGGGGCAGCAGGAGATAATAGCTCTGTCCAGGCTGATTCTCCCTTGCCCACGGGCTCTGCTGGGCAGCCCGTTTTAAACTGGACTGCCCAACACAGCTGCAAAAGATCTAATCCTGTGGAGAAAACTCTCCCAGCAGCCTCAGAGAGGATCCTACTGAGCAGCCTGGTTCAAACCGGACTGCCCAACAGAGCCTGCAAAGGAGCCAATCCTGCAGGGAGAACCCTCCCCACAAGCTCTGGAGGGCTCTATTGGGCTATGTGGTTGAAAATGGACTGCCCAACAGAGTCCTTCCAGGAGCTGTTGCTGTGGGGACAACCCACTCCAAGGCCAGCAGAAAGGAAGGGGGCAAGAACTGAAATCTTCCCTCCATTTTTTCTGCGGGCCACGGCTCCTGGAAGCCAGCAGAATGGAACTCTGTGTGTGTGGAGGGATATCTGAGATCTTCCCTCCCTCCTATTTCACCAAACACTGAAATGCTGTACACTTAAATCCAGGACAGACAATCTATCTCCATGTTGACTCACTGTATGCAGAGAACAAATGGGCAGAAACACTCCATTCTTGCCTCTTCACAATTGAGTCCTGTACTCTACATGCAAAGCAAATATACATACCCCCTCCCCATGATCAGCAACACTTTTCAGAGGGCAGCGGGATGCATGAAGACACTTCCTGTGAGCATTTGTGCCATGGAGACAATGGTGTCAGCATTCACATGCCAGCTCTCCCTTCGTGTGCAATAACTCAGTGCAAGCATGGATCTTCAGCACATGGCTTTAGTTTGGAGCAAATTCCACTGAACTCAATATGAATTACACAGCTGTACTGCATTTTATTTTCTGAATCTTACTTCTGGCATGTGCTTTTGTCTAGGGCCAGCACCTGGCTTGTCCTGATCAAGGTGCCTGTGGCAAAGTCAGGAACTTTCCTGATACTGCAGAGGGCAAGAACTGAAATCTTCCCTCAATCTACTGCAGAAGTCAAATGGGCCCCACCCTCCTCCCTCATATATCTGCAAGGCATTATTGACTTGGCCAGGATTGGGACTCTGGGCAGCAACTGGACTTGGGCCATGCCACCTCCCTCCTGGGAAGAAGAAGCCTGGTGAAATGCTCTCTGAACTGAAATCAGGGTGATGGTGATAATGATGATGATGATGGCGATGGCGATGGCGACGATGATGATGGTATTGGATTTATACCCGGTCCTTAACTCTCAATCTCAGAGTCTCAGAGCAGCCACAATCTCCTTTACCTTTCTCCCCCACAACAGACAACCTGTGAGGTAGGTGGGGCTGAGAGAGTGCTCACAGAAGTTGCCCTTTCAAGGACAGCTCTGCAAGAGCTATGGCTGACCCAAAGCCATTCCAGCAGCTGCAAGTGGAGACGTGGGGAATCAAACTCGGATCTCCCAAATAAGAGTCTGCACACTTAACCACTACACCAAACTGGCTTTGGGTGCCAGCTGATGATGTCATCTCCCAGCACTAGCACAACAAAGACAACACTGGGGAAGAGTGAGCCTCAGAGGCCATTAGGTCAGCCATTAAAGCATGGTGGCAGCCATCAGATTCCCTACTATGATAGTATAGGTAGGGCACTGGAAGGACCCATTCATGAAATAACCTAGGGGGATCCAAGCAAGCAGGTCCCGGTTGAAGGCATCAGAGCCACAGACTAAACAACTCAGCAGCAGTCCCCACCACTCAGGTCAGAAACCTCATAGCAAGCACATGGAGAGCAGAAAGCAGAGTTTAAATGGCTCTATAATATAGTGGGTTCTATGGATCGATGAGACGTGGTGGTAGTGAAACATCAGCTCTTTACTGATTTCAGCATAGTAAAGGATAAGCATAAGACTGAAGACTGGGCCAACAGGGCCAACTATATATACATGTCAGCGCAAGTACTCTATTGGTCCATTCAAACCAGCAGGGGGTCTGTGATTGGAGCAGGGCAGCAGGGATTAGATCCTGTTGCCCATTGTTTCCAAGTCCCCAAACTCTGGTCATCTGGCTCCAATGAGCCAGGCAGGAACACCCAATTCAGTTCTCACTTGAGTCCACATACATAACAGACTCTGAGCTATTTAAACCAAACAGCTGAGTGATGGAGAGCTCCCCACCCCGCAGCTGCTTTTCGTGCTTTCTGCTTTTCATGAACAGCCACAAACTGCACCAAAATTTGTGGAAGTTCACAGCAGTTCTTCAGTTTTTGAACATTGCTTGATGAACCCTGAACCAGCCAAAAATCATGACAAACTTGATTTTTGACAAGATTGTCAGTCAGTTCATGCCCATCCCTCATGATGTTACATTCATTCATCATCAACATTCATCATCATCATCACCACCACCATCACCGTCATCGTCAGGCAGGGCCCTGATTTCAATTGGGAGAGTGTTCCACCAGACTGAGCCCAGGGCAGAAAAGGCCCTGTCCCTGGTCGAGGCTATAGAGAAATCTTTCATCAAGTGGAAATATCCTTACACACAAACAGATACTGTTCAAACATAAGAGAAACTGAAAAATAAAACTAGACTGATAAAGTAGCTTATTTCTTATATCATTCAATATCACAATAAGCCATATAATATATAAGGTGCCATAGAACTTCTCTGTTATGACTAACATGACACTTTTTGAATCAGACCTTACATACCGGGCTGTTCAAAATGATCTTCACTTTTGCTATCTTTTTTATAAAATGCTATATTTTTACTGTTTGCAACAAAGAAATACAACACACATGCATTTCTATCTCAAGGACCAAGAATCAACCCTAATAAATAAAGGACTTATTTTTGCAGTGGACTCCTATGCTGGAACAAAAAGGAATTTGAAAACCTGCAACATTTCAATCAACAAGCTCTGCTTTTCCCATTCTATGGGATCAACACATCATTATCTTTTTCCAGAATTCAACCCACTATGGATTCTAAACCCAGAACATTTCAAGTATCACTGAGTTTAGGCCAATGTAGGAACCTAAAGGTTAATCAGCTATACCATCAAAAATACCATATGTTGTACATCAACGGACAAAGTAGAGATCATTGATGGGATTTGACTGCTACTACAAGGATGGGTCAAGCTTAATCACTGAGCATCACCTCTTCCATCACCTCTCTTCCTCCTGTCATGTTACCATCTCCTTTACTTCATCTGGACATGCCTTGACTTCGCCAGGCCAGATTCACTATAGCTTGGATTTTTTTTCCCCTATCAAAAGGAGAAATAATACTCTAAAATGCAAGCTACCAAGTTATAGCTTAGAGGAGATCTCAAATCCAGAACTGGCTTCCTGTTGCAGCCAACTCTGGCTTTATGACCTTGAGATCCAGTAGCAGAGCTTATCTGTTCTCCCAGAAGTGCTTGAAAAAGAGAAATGTTATTATCCCCTAGTTTTGCAGATGCTGTTGTTCTGTCAATTGTCACAGGACTATCACCTAGCAAAAAAAGTGTACCAGAGTGTCAGTGCTGTCTGCAAATCTCAGAACAAACATCAGTCATTCTAATTAAACAGCACCCAGGGATTATTTCTCCTTCTTTGTACCCTGCCATCACAAAATAAACTCAGAAAAAGACCCAAACCTGCTGTTTAGATAACACATGCTAAAAGGACCTTAATGCTGTTACACGTGAAACTCCCAACTGTCATACTGTCAGCTTTTGTCCCATCCCAACCAACTATGAAAATAGAAAAGGCCCATTAGAGACAGAGAAATCTCAGGACGATACAAAAGCAAGGGGGGAAACAGCAAATACAAAGGTGTTTAGAAAATAGCAGTGCTTGAATTATCAGCATGGTAAGCAGGGGGACTGAATCCTCTGTTTTTAGTGTTTCTACATCTCAGTTAATACCTAGTCCATCCACCACTGAGCATTCTATATATGACTTTTCATCTAAATCAATCTAAACATAAAATTATGATGACAAAAGAGAACTTTTTTCAGTAAATAAACACTGAGAGGTTGGGGTTTTTTTTTACGTGCTTGTGTTTTTGTGATCTTCCCCTTTGTCAACAAATATCCCAGTATTACATGAACAAGTTCAGGAGACCCTTGGGTTCATGCACTTTCATTTCTCCATCCTTCCATCATATGAAGAACGATAATTAAAGACTTTTTGGCACAACCAGCTGGTGGTCATATGGCTGTGTGGCTGAAGAGCCTTCTTTGCCTCCCTCCAAGAAAAGGGGGGAACTGGGTGTGGACCATCCTGGTCCTTCACCAGGGGGAGGGGGAAACAAAGCCTGCTGGGGTAACAGCAGCTCCTTCACCTCTTCTGCCAGTCTCTATCTGGCAATTGGCCCTCCCTCCCACCCTGATTGTTATGCAAGCATTTGCTGGTTGCCTCAATTGTGGAGGAGACAGGTAGGGATTTTTTGATCCCTACCTGATTGATGCAAAGTTTGGGGTGTTTTTTTCGCCTACCCTGCATAGTTTTTCAGTGGATTGCGGAATTGGTGAAGGGAGGTGTCTTTAAATAGGTCAGTCACTTTAGTTGGCAGGATTGTGTTGGTTCTGATGCCATGCAGCTAGAGAAGGACCAGATAGCACCCCTCTTTGGGAGGGTTAGGGTCTGGCATGATCTGCTCTTGGGTTGTATGACTTAGGGTGGGAGAATACAGACTACCTTTGGGTTTACCTGGAAGGATCCTTCCATTAAGTAAATGGCTTGTGGATGCACCTTTTGGGCTTTGCCTGCTTGCTGAGCCAGCCTGGTTTGAGCTACTGCAGATAGCTCTGGCCAGGGGCAGGGTCGCTTGCCCATAGAATGGCAGGAGAGGTGTCTGTTGAGACCCTGGCCTGACCAGACTGCAGTTTTAGTTAGCCCTTGCTGTTTTAATGTTTTACATTAAACAAAATGGTCCTTAGTTTTATCCAACTTCTTTGTGTTTGACTCTTTATTCTGACTTGGGAGGCAATTGTGACTGTGCTTTTTATCATGCCTAAAATACAAGCTATGGTCTGTTCTCGTCTTCACACACCAGACATCCAAAACAGAATAAAACCAGAAGCTATGAACCAGATGAGTAAATTCCCTAAGATCTGAAGGCACAGATCTGAAAGTGGAGTGCAAGTGGCTTGAAGATATATTTGCTGCATTCTCAGTCAAATAATGTGCCCTCACACAATGTTCATTGCACCTAGTGTGCATTCACCCCTTGCCAGCCTTCTTCTTTCCTTACTGGGGATCCATATCCAGACCCTTTCTTGAAGTATTCCTGGCTATGTGTAGTCCCCAAACCACAGCTCACTCTGTGTAGTCCCCAAACCACAATCCAGACCTTTCTACCTCTACCAGTCTTGTGATGCTACCTGATTGCCCCCCAAGTCGGAATGAAGAGTCGGAAACAAGGTATTGGTATAACTAAGGGCCACTTTAATAAATATAATAATAAAAACAGCAAGGGCAACTAGAACTGTGGCCTGGTCAGAGCCAGGGGTCTCAACATACCACTCCCCTGCCATTAGTGGGCGAGAGACCCGGCCCCCAGCTGGAGCTGTGTGGTGCAGCTCCCGCCAGGCCGGCCGAGTAAGGAGGCACACCCCAGAGGGCCCAACCACCAGATGCACATCTCAATTGAAGGTACCCTCTAGTCGAGCCTCCAGGACGATCTGCATTCACCCACCCTGGGTCATGGAAACCCAAAGGTTGATCCTGCCAGACCCCTAACTCCCCCAAAGGGGGATGCTTTCCATTCCTCCCCTAGCTGCATAGTATCATAAAACCAGTAACACCTGCCAAACTAAAGTGACCAACCTATTTAACGGCACCTCCAAATCCACAATCCTTTGATGCAGAGCAGGCAAAAAAACACCCCAGCAAATAGCCAATCAGCTGGGGAGTAAGAAATTCCTACCTGGCCCCCCAACCATGAGGTAACCAGCATTTGCCCACATAACAAACAGGGCGGGCGGGAGAGCCGAGCTTCAAAGAGGGACTGAAACTAGGGGGTGGAGGTCCGGCCATTACTACAACCAAGTCCCGCCCCCTCCAAAGCACGCCCAAATGGGCTGCAAAAGTCCTCCCTTACCCTCCAGGGAGGCAAACTGAGTTCCTGCAGCCTAGCAGCGATGCTGCCAGCTGCAAGGAATGGATTACCCTCAAGTCAGAATGAAGAGTCAGACACAAGGTATTGGTATAACTAAGGGCCACTTTATTAAATATAATAATGAAAATGGCAAAAGCAACTAGAACTGTGGCCTGGTCAGGGCCAGGGGTCTCAACAGACCACTCCCCTATCATTAGCGGGTGAGAGACCCAGTCCCCATTCAGAGCTGTGTGGCACAGTTCCCACCAGGCCAGCCCAGCAAGGAGGCATACCCCAGAGGGCCCTACCACCAGACACACATCTCTCAATAAAAGGCACCCTCTAGTCGAGCCTCCAGGATGGTCTGCCTTCACCCACCCCAGGTCATGGAAACCCAAAGGTTAATTCTGCCAGACCCCGAACTCCTCAAAAGGGGGATGCTTTCCGGTCCTCCCCTAGCTGCATAGTACCATAAACTCAGTAAAACCTGCCACTACTAAGGCCAAGTCTCTACTTAGGCCTTAGCATCCACCAAGAGGCCCAAGGCCACCTGCAACCCTTGCCAAAGACCTCCCAAGAAAAGCATGTTACCTTTTCTGAGAGATGCACGCCATCCCCTCTGTAGAGGTCAGGAAATTTCGTAGAAATATCCGGGTAGGGCAAAAAGTGGTTCAACCCCCCCATCCAATGCCTTCCTAATTTCTTTGTTAGCTTTATAATGGGCCCTCTCTATACCTACAGGGTCCCAAGCATTATGCCAAACAAGACCGGGGATCATGGCTGACCAAATTATAATGGTCCCAGGCCATCTCTCCCTAATGTACCCCAAATTCTCTCAGGCCTGCAGGAACAAAGCCTTGCCTATCACCAGCCCAAGATCATTCCCTCCCAGGTGAATGATTAAAACCTGAGGAGGGCCTGCATTCCCACAAAATAACAATGGCAGCAGGCCGGGCCACTGAAGACCCCGATGCCCCCACCATTCAATAGTAACATATTGGCTGAGTTCCAGCTGAGAGCTGACCAAAGTTCTCCGGGTCTGATGTGCAGCCCAAAGCACAAAGCTGTTTCCACAGACGAGAACTCGGGTCCTCTGGCCAGGAACAACAGCATCTAAAAAGAAAAAACCGTCAAACTAGAAACAAGAACCATAACATTTCAACTACAAACAAGTGAAGCTAAGAACTGAGCATAGGGTGAAGATAAGATTTATAGGCCGATGACCGCCAACGGCCCAGGTGCTGAACAGAGGAAGAATGATATCCCAGGTCAGCGGCCGTAGAGGCCGCCTCAATTCAAAAGGAGTGGGTACCAAACTGCACCCCAGACAACCCCAGCTTAGTTAAGGCCCGAGAAGTCACAGCCCAAAACTGATGCTTTGTCAGTGGGCTGCCATTAAGATGACAAAACAAAAAACCCTCATTGTTCCCCCGCACTGCGAAATAGGCAGCCAAAGCGGAAACTGGGCACAACTCCAGCTCAGAGCACATGCCCAGCTCCAACAGGTCCCTTTGCTACGCTGGTCAATCTTAGAGCACCAAAAGGTGTATATATATATATACACACAGACACACACACACACACACACTGTGGCTAATAGACACTGATGGACCTCTGCTCCATATTTTTATCTAACCCCCTCTTGAAGCTGGCTATGCTTGTAGCCGCCACCACATCCCGTGGCAGTGAATTCCACATGTTAATCACCCTTTGGGTGAAGAAGTACCTCCTTTTATCCGTTCCAACCCGACTGCTTAGCAATTTCATTGAATGCCCACGAGTTCTTGTATTGTGAGAAAGGGAGAAAAGTACTTCTTTCTCTACCTTCTCCATCCCATGCATAATCTTGTAAACCTCTATCATGTCACCCCGCAGTCGATGTTTCTCCAAGCTAAAGAGCCCCAAGCGTTTTAACCTTTCTTCATAGGGAAAGTGTTCCAAACCTTTAATCATTCTAGTTGCCCTTTTCTGCACTTTTTCCTATGCTATAATATCCTTTTTGAGGTGTGGTGACCAGAATTGCACACAGTATTCCAAATGAGACCGCACAATCGATTTATACAGGGGCATTATGATACTGGCTGATTTGTTTTCTATTCCCTTCCCAATAATTCCCAGCATGGCATTGGCCTTTTTTATTGCAATCGCATACTGTCTTGAAATTTTCAGTGAGTTATCTACCACGACTCCAAGATCTCTCTCTTGGTCAATCTCTGCCAGTTCACACCCCATCAAGTTGTATTTGTAGCTGGGATTCTTGGCCCCAATGTCCATTACTTTGCACTTGGCCACATTGAACCTCATCTGCCACGTTGACACCCACTCACCCAGGCTCAACAGATCCCTTTGGAGTTCCTCACAATCCTCTCTGGTTCTCACCACCCTGAACAATTTAGTGTCATCTACAAACTTGGCCACTTCACTGCTTACTCTCAACTCCAAATCATTTATAAACAAGTTAAAGATCATGGGACCCAGTACTGAGCCCTGCGGCACTCCACTGCTTACCGTCCTCCACTGCGAAGACTGCCCATTTATACTCACTCTCTGCTTCCTATTAATTAGCCAGTTTTTGATCCACAAGAGAACCTGTCCTTTTACTCCATGACTCTTGAGCTTACTAAGGAGTCTTTGATGAGGAACTTTATCAAAAGCTTTCTGGAAGTCAAGATAAACAATCGGGTCTCCTTTGTCCACATGTTTGTTCACCCACTCAAAGTAATGTAACAGGTTAGTGAGGCAAGATCTTCCCTTACAGAACCCATGCTGAATCTTCCTCAGTAACTCGTGTTCATCAATGTGCCTACTCATTCTGTCCTTGATAATGGTTTTCTACGAACTTTCCTGGTATTGAAGTCAGACTGACTGGCCTGTAGTTTCCCGGATCTCCTCTGAAGCCCTTTTGAAAGATGGGGGTGACATTTGCTACCTTCCAGTCCTCAGGAACAGAGGCAGATTTTAATGAAAGATTACATATTTTTGTCAGAAGACCCACAAGTTCAACTTTAAGTTCTTTCAGAACTCTTAGATGTATGCTATCCAGACCTGGTGACTTATTAGTTTTAAATTCATCTATCAGTTGTAGGACCTCCTCTCTTGTCACCTCAATCTGACTCAGGTCTTTCAACACCCCTTCCAATATAAGTGGTTCTGGAGCAGGCAAACACTTCTCATCTTCCACAGTGAAGATGGAGGCAAAAAATGCATTCAGCTTCTCAGCCTTTTCCCTATCCTCCTTTGACCCCTTGGTCATCCAAGGGCCCCACTGCCTCCCTAGCTGGTTTTCTGCTTCTAATATATTTGAAGAAATTTTTATTGTTGGTCTTTATGTTTTTTGCAATATGCTCCTCATAGTCCCTTTTTGCCTGCCTGATCACAGTCTTGCATTTGTTTTGCCACTGCCTGTGTTCCCTTTTATTAATCTCACTTGGACTAGCTTTCCACCGCTTAAAGGAGTTCTTACCTTTTACAGCTTCCATTACTTTATTTGTTAACCATGCAGGCCTTCTCTTATACCTGTTTGTGCCTTTCCTAACTTGTGGTATATATTTCATCTGAGCTTCTAGGATTGTAGTTTTAAATAACCTCCAAGCTTCCCCAAGGGTTTTTACTGTATTTATCTTTTCTTTCAGTGTCCTCTTCTCATGCCGCCTCATCTCAGAGAATTTACCCCTTTTAATGTTAAATGTGGTTGTGCTGGTCTTTTGGGGCAACTCTCTATTTATACAAATGGTGAAGTCAATAACGTTATGGTCACTGCTCCCAAGCGGTGCGATCACTTTTACATCTCTCACCAAGTCTTGGGCATTACTTAGGACCAGATCCAGGATCGCCCCACCTCTGGTAGGTTCTGAGACCATCTGCTCCATAGCACAGTCACTGAGAGCATCTAGAAACTCAATCTCTTTCTCTCGACCAGAACACATATTGACCCAATCAATCTGCGGGTAGTTAAAATCACCTATGACAACACAGTTTTTATGTCTAGCCATTATCTTTAAGCCTTCCATCATATTATAGTCATCCTCTCTCTTTTGATTTGGTGGGCTATAACAAACTCCCATAGTTAAATTTCCTTTTGAGCCCTCCATTTCAACTCAAAGCATTTCTAGAAGGGAATCTAATTCTCTGACCTCAGTCTTACTGGACCGTATGCCCTCACTGACATACAGAGACACCCCACCTCCAACCCTTCCCTCCCTATCCTTCCAATATAACTTATATCCAGGAATCACCGTGTCCCACTGATTCTTCTCATTCCACAAAGTTTCTGAAATTCCCACAATGTATATGTTTTAGTTCCTGGGGCATTGGCACCAGCTCGCAATCAGCATCTGGGGCCAACTGACGGAACCTCTCCATCTGTCTACAAGAGAGAGCATCAGCCACCCCGTTATTTACCCCAGGAACATGCTTGGCTAAAAACAGTATATTAAGCCGCAGACAGCGTAGAGTAAAGGCTTTAACCAGTCTCATAACCTGTTGAAATTTGGAAGAAAGGGACTTAATGACATGGAACACTGTCATGTTATCACTCCAAAAATGAATCATGTGATTGGCCATGTAACTCCCCCACAGCCAAACTGCAACAAGAGTGGAAAAGAACTCGAGAAACGTAAGATCTCGGTTCACACCTGCCTGAACCCATGAATCTGGCCAAGCATCCATGGAAATAAACCCCAAAACCTAAAGACCCAGCAGCATCAGATATGACCTGAAGCTCTCCTTCAAGCCTCATGTTGTCTCTCCAAAAAGAAGTCCAATTAAAGGACTCCACAAATTCTTGCCATACCCTTAAATCCTCCCTCGTGCTGCTGGTAACCCGTGTTCTATGTTGGGGCAGGTGGAGGCCTGCCATAACTTCATATAGCCTAGGAAGAAAAACTCGTCCAGGAGCAACCACTTTGCAAGCAAAGTTAAGATGCCCAACCAGCTGCTGGAGTTCAAGCAATGTGACCTTTCGTTTGAGAAGGAAGGCATTAATTCTACTCCTCATATCTACCACTTTTTGGATAGGTATTCTGGACAATTGCACCAGGGTATCCAACTCAATCCCTAAAAAGATAAGTTTTTGGGCCGGGCCTTCTGTTTTTCCCTGAGCTAATAGAACCCCCAGTTCTGCAGCCAGCTCGATGAAGCCAGACAACAGCTGTGCGCAACATCCAGTCCCTGCAGGACCCACAAAGAGGTAGTCATCCAAATAATAAACAACATCCTGCAGACCAACTTTTTCATGAACAGCCCATTGCTGGAATGTGCTGAAACACTCAAAAGCTGCACATGGAATGGAGCAGCCCATTGGCAATGCTCTGTCCATGTAAAATTGCCCTGCAAAGGAAAATCCTAAAAGCTCAAAATCAGCTGGATGGACAGGTAGAAGGCGAAACGCAGATTTAATATCGCATTTGGCCAACTCTGCCCCCTTACCACAGCATCGTACCACGCCCACGGTCTGATCAAAGCTGGTATACCTAACAGAGCATAAATGCTCAGGAATCCCATCATTAACTGACCTCCCTTTGGGGAAGGAGAGATGGTGAATCAAACAAAATTCACCAGGCGCCTTTTTCAGAACCACCCCCAAAGGGGAAATCCTAAGGTTAGGCACAGGGGGACTAGAAAATGAGCCCAAAATTCTGCCCTCTGCCAACTCCTTGTCAATCTTATTGTTGATTACATGCTACAAACCTTTAACAGAACTAAGATTCCTGGACCGAAATGTGACCCAGGGACCCTGAAAAGGAATTCGAAAACCGAACTTGAAACCTTTTAACATGTAAGCACTATCATCCCTTCGCGGATACCTGGACAGGCAGTGCTCAAGAGGTTCCACCTTTATCGGACTGGGCCCCTTTTCCAGCCTGGTAATTACTTCCACCTCCACCCTGTTTCTTTTGGATCTTACGTGGTCGAGCTTTGGGACAGTTACTAAAGGAGTGAGAGCCGCCACACATGGGGCATTCATGCCTGAACTGGCAAGCTTTCCTACTACACACCCCTTGAGAGCCAAACTCCCAGCAAAGTTGGCGGGGTTGAACCGCCTGCCCTGCAGAACTGCGGGAAGAGGATGATGAAGGTGAAGAAGTTCCCACTGACCTGGCCACTAAATGACCACTATCCGAGCAGTCACCCAAATTTGGACATGCAGGAGACATGACTTGGAGCCACAGCTGCTGTTGAATGCGATCCCACTGAAGGGAAGGGTACAAAGCTGCCCTCCTCCTAAATTCCTAATCATATTGAATCCAGGCTGGCCCACTAAACATCATGCACCCCTTATAAATGATATTCATATACTGGGCACGTGCCAAGGCTGGGTGTATGCAGTCACAACAGCATATATAAAAAACCCCGGTAGCCAATTGGCCCAAGTCCGGTCCACCTTGCGCTTCTTCAACTTCTCTTTTTCTTTCTCATCCAAATCCTCTTTATCTTTTTTCTCCAACTCATAGAACAGGAGGGAGAAATATCAATATACTTTAGGATCTTATCTTTCATTGCAGGCAGCAAATGATCACCTAAAGGTAATGCTACTCTCCAAAATGTAGGGCAGCAAAAGGGACCGACCCATAGGGAGAAGGAAAGCCCCATTTCCCCAAAAAGGAACCTGCAACCCCCTGCTGCCCAGCAGCTGGCCAATTTCCATAGGGGCCAAACTGACCCTGCGGCCAAGCCCAATTTGTCTGAGGACCCATACCTGGGGAGGGAGATACACCAGAACTCCCAGCAGCAATGCCAGGTGCAGTAGGGGCAGCAGGACCCGATGTACCCCAAGGCCAAACAAGCCCGGTATATGACAGTGGGGTGTCACCAGCATTACCCAGCATTCCAGTAGGCACCATCACCGATCCAGATCCAGCAGCCCCTGGAGATGGAACTGTTTCCCCATCAGAACTGCCAAGACCCATGGCTCCTCCTGTGACATTTCTGGCAGACCTGCCCTCCAAAATAGACAACCTAGTTAAAATATCTGCCTGAAGTGCCATTTTAGAAACCTTTCCAGATCCTAAAACGTGCAAATGAGAAATACCAGACACTTGCTCCAGGGCCCTCAGCCTTTGCATAATAGCTGCATTAACTTCGTCTTCATCCTCCTCATCTGAAAAGGATAAAGGCAGCAGTGGCCATTTGTGCGGGGCCTTAGGGGCTTTTGGCGCAGGCTACTTACCCTTGAGTTTTCCCGTCCCTTTCTGACCAGACATCTTACCAATAACAAGGAAAAATTAGACTACTCGAAACTCCAGCAAAATGGCCCTTGTAAGCCGCACCTAAAAAACAGCCATTCACTATTGAAGAACAGCCCCAGGAAGCTGATGTTGCCCCCTTATGTCAAGCTGTTCTGCACTATATCCCCCACAAAATGGCCTCCCTCCAACAACCCCTAAAATGGCCATTGTCCAAAGAAGAAGAAGGGGAAGCAATATGGCTGCCACCTAGCATACAAAAAGGTGGACCAAATATGGCAGCCTCTGCCCAGAGCAGCCCCAACCAGCCTAAGTTAGGCTGAAAAAGAAACCCTCACCCAACAAAAGAATGGATAATGAAAACAACCCCTTCCCACCCAGCACAAGCTTTGTCAAAATGGGGAGGGGGTTTGAGGCTGAATAAAACTGGTCCCCAGAGGGGGGGGGGGGTTGGTTAAAACTGACCATATACGCACTTTGTTGGTTGACGAGGAAGCAAGCCCCAATCTTTGCGCCGATGCTGCAGAGCCAGGGCCAGCAACATCAGCGCGAAGATTGGGGCTTGCTTCCTCATCAACCAACAAAGTGCTTATATGGCCAGTTCTAACCACCACCACCCCCCAGGACCAGTTTTATTCAGCCTCAAACCCCTCCCCCCCCCCCGTTTGACAAAGCTTGTGCTGGGTGGGAAGGGGTTGTTTTCATTATCCATTCTTTTGTTGGGTGAGGGTTTCTTTTTTCAGCCTAACTTAGGCTGGTTGGGGCCCGAGCAGGAGTGAAGGAATATGCTCCCTCAGCCCTTCCCTAGCTAAATCCCCCAGGAATGGCTTGGAGCGCTAGCAAACGCTCCCACCGATCCAAGAGGGACTGAAACTAGGGGATGGAGGTCCAGCCGTTACTACAACCAATCCCTGCCCCCTCCAAAGTGCAGCCAAACGGGCCACAAAAGTCCTCCCTTACCCTCCAGGGAGGCAAATTGAGTTCCTGCAGCCTAGCAGTGATGCTGCCGGCTGCGAGGAACAGATTCCTTCATCTTTGGGCCTATTTCTCAGCTGTGATTTGAAATTCACTAGACTATAGCTTCATTGCCCTCCTACATTACACTCCCACACAGCCACCCTGAGCCCATAAGGAGAGGGTGGGATACAAATCTGATTAAATAAATAAATTAATAAATACATTGGCATAGATTGAACTACAAGCCTGTTTTCTCCCCTTGAAGTCTCATTGGCACACTCTCACATTTGGAATTTTGTGGTTCCATTCCATTACTGTATCAGAAGTTCTCTCTGTGGTTATTTCACACATCATTAATGTTTTCTTTAACTAAGAGAATTTTGAAAATTTCTTCTAGAATTGGAGGACAGGTAGTTTGGACCCACAAACCTAGGGATTAACCTTCCCTGAGTTAGAAATGACTACCAGTGGAGGGGGAAATGAAGAGGATCTATGACCACCTGTTATTCAAACCATATGGCACCTGTTACACAAGATGACTATGAAGACTTGCAGCTGTGTGTTCCTGCTGGCAATTCCATTTAGAAGCACTGAAGAAGTCTTGTTCAGAATGGTAATATGGCATGGTGGGGAGATGGTCCCCTGCTCCCCCCCCCCACACCATTATCCCAAGCTGAAATGGCCCCAGGCATCATTTGGTCCATCAGAGGACTGCACACGTAAACATTTGGTGCTGATAGGGCAAATAATGCTCCTTTGAGGCTGTTTATGCTCAGGAAAAACAGCACTGGTGGAGGGAAGAAGCACATCTTTCCCCTGATTCTGGTCATAATCCAAATCACCCTGCCACATTTTTAAAATGAGAGCTGACACCAAAAACACAACATTTTTGGACATGTGTCTTCCATTGATGGATTACTATATCCCAAGGGTGGCCAACAGTAGCCCTCCAGATGTTTTTTCTGCCTACAACTCCCATCAGCCCCAGCCAGCATGGCCAATGGCTGGGGCTGATGGGAGTTGCAGGCAAAAAACATCTGGAGAGCTACTGTTGGCCACCCCTGCTATATCCTACTAGATATGCCAGCCTAGTATTCCCCTCTAATTAGAAATCTTCAGTTTAAAAAGTAAAGGAGAAATGTAAGTATAGCAACACTGATTACAGAAAGCTAATGCAAACAAAGTTGTATAGTATGAAATAACGGCTGAACTGGGGACAGTCGAGTATTCAATGAAGCTGCTATTCCACTTTAAGACAATTTACTATCTCTTAGGTTAAGGCGGTTGTGGAAAAAAGTGAGAAATAGATCAATAAGAATCCCAAAAGTGGATGCCATAGGTTCCCATCTCCCCACCCTATAAAAGTCAATCTTGAAGCAATCTTCTCAAACTGCATGTTGCTATGTAATAGCAGTGAAGAAAGCCAGCTGGCAGGTCTGTTATTGTTTCTGTTGTTCCTCGTATTATTGTAGCAAATGCATGCTTAGTCATTTCTGCCATCTGCTGCATGAGCATTATTTAATAGAAGCATGATGACTACCTGGCGATGCTGGTGTTAAATTGTCTGTAGAAACAGAAGAGATAAGTAGGTTGGAAAAGAGGACTGCAACATAACAGTATAAAAATAGCACCCGAGCATGAAAAGGTACATAGTGAAGCTATGACAAGAAAGACACACCTGAAAAGCCAGAATATAGGTTTCCTGCTATTTGAATTATGTTTTTTACCCATTAATGAAATATTGCTGCTTTTACACTTAAAGAAATCAAGACTAAACATGAAGGATTGCTCTCTGACTCTAAAATCAGTGGGACATATGAAGGGGATAATTATGTGCTGGTGACTTTACTTAACTCACTGATTCAAGGATGATTTCCTAAAAATTGCTGGCAGTTGTCATCTAGTTCCTGTTTGCTACTTTTTTCTCCCCCTTAAAGGGTAAGAAAATAACATGTGAGAAAATGACTTTTAAACTTCAGGGGCATAAAGAGCTCACTTTTTCAAAATACCAGGGGGCAACTCACCATCATGAAGGTCGGTGATGGGAGACAGCATCAGCTGCTTCAGCAGGCCCATGATAATGACTATAATCAACAAAAGAAAATGATGAGAAAAAGATGAATTAATAGAAAATACATATTTGACAGACTGACAGTCTAGGGTTTATGGTAATGATGTTTATTGTTGCTGGTAATCTTTGCTTTTTCAAATTAGCCATTGCAGGGATTACCAAATGTGCTATATGATTGTACCACATGCTTCTACCTCCTCCTTCTCATGAACTGTTTCATCAATGTAAACAAGGTAACAGTAATCTGAAAGCCCAAAGGCTATTCTTATATATTTCTTCATTCAGAATAAATACTAAGAATGCCATTGAACTCTCTGTGCACTTCAAATGATGAACTTTAACTACTCATTACACTTGTCTGCAATGAAAGGTGATCACAGCAGCCCCCAAAATCTTATATGGATCAGATTATATATCTGAAACAAAAAAATTGTCCTTCTCCTCTGCTACTCTACCTTTGACTTTTACAGCCTATCTGATGCTGCTGTTGGTTGGTTGGGTGGAAAAGAGAAAGTAGTTCCCACTGCTATGTTGAGTACACAGACAATGAGAAACAAGGAACCAAAATATAGGTGAGCTGAAAATTCATTGTATGCAATAGCTGTGAATTAGAATAATAGAGTTTGAAGGGACCTTCAGGGTTATCTAGTCCAACTTCCTGCACAATGCAGGAAATTCACAAGTACCTTCCTCCTACACACATTCCCAGTGGCCCCTGCTCTGAGCCCAGAAGATGGCACAAAAACAAAACCCTCCAGGATCCCTGGCAAAACTGGCCTAGAGAAAAATTGCTGCCTGAACCCAAAGCATTTCCCTGGATGTGTAAGAATTGTTCATTAAGGTGAAATGTACTGAATGGAGTGAATGAAGTCAGTAAATTAACAGATTTTTGCATATCAGCTTTTGTAATAAATCCAGTGTAGCCACATACCAAGTTTCTGGTCTTCATTTTTCCTGATGACACTCAGCTCTGTCTCATGTTTTCAGGCAAATTCTATGGAGACTGCAAAATCCCTGAACCAGTGCCTAGAAGAAGTTCTGGCTAACAAACTAAAGTTTAATCCCAACAAGTTGGAAGTGCTACCAATTCAGCCATTCTAAGGGGTAGCATTCCCCTTGAAGAAACTGGTCTATAGTATAGAGTACACTTGAACCTGGCCCTACTGCTGGATAAGCAGATCACAGCTGTGGCCAGGAATGCCTTTTACTAGCTTCAGCTGCTTAGTCAGTTGGGGTCTTTCCTGGGCCCAATGTTCTGCATGCCCTGGTTACATCTAGATTAGATTACTGCAGTGCATGGGGTTGTCCTTGAAAAGTGCTGGAAACTTCAATTGATTGAATGCTGCAGTCAAGATGTTGACTGGAGTGAGTTGTAGGTACCATTCACTTCAGTTTTGACCTAACTGCACTGGCTCTTGATCTCTTTAGAGGCACTATTCAAGGTCCCCCCCCCCCCCCCGGAGAACACAGCAGAATGGAGTTCTATAACCTCTTTGTGGGAGCAAACTGCTAAAAAAAAAAGTTTAAAAGTTCATGGGGGGCTCCTGTGTATTTCTCTTTCATTTCCCTCTTGAGAGTTCTGACACCTCTTTTTCCAGGGGGAAAAAAAAAGCCCTGGTAATTATGTTGACCTTTAAATCACCCTATTCCACAGGACTAGTATATCCAAAAGACTACCTACTTCCTTACAAGCCTACCTGACTGCTATGATCCAAGGTCATACTCTGGGTGCCTCCACCTTTTGAGATTGGATAGGAGGCAACCCAGGAGAGGACTGTCTTGTTCTTGGCACCAAGAGCACTCAGAGAGACTCACCTGCCTCCTTCTGTTGCCATCTTCTGCCAGTGGGTGAATTTTTTTTTGTTCCAGCTGGCATTCTTACTGTGATGCTGCCTTCCTGTACTATGTTTTCATTGTTTTTTTTTTTAATCTATATGTGTGTATTTTATTCCATTGTATATGTATTTTGGCTTTGTTTAAAGGGTTTTATTCTTGCTTTTTGTTTGGCTTTATTAAAAAAAATAGATAAAATAAAATTTCAGAGTGTAGTGGCAAATGGCCGTGTGAAGAAAATATCAACATTCTGTGAGAGAAATCATGCATACTGTTTACAACATGCAGACTACTACCACAATAAACCATTAAACAATCACTCACATATCAGTCAGGTGTTCTGCGTACACCTGTGTCAGTCCTACAGGTGGAACTATTTCAGCAAGAGGTTCGAGAATGAGAGAAATCACATGCCCAGTGGAAGGCTCTAAAGCCAATGTCTGTAGTTTTTGCAGTAGGGCCCCTTTATCTAAACTCAAGTAATGCCTTACAATAAGTATTCAGTGTAATTCTACAATCTCTGTGATGGGCACATGACATGGTTAAATTTTGTAGATTTGAACTTTGGTGTAGTGGTTAGAGCCAGTTTGGTGTAGTGGTTAAGTGCGCAGACTCTTATCTGGGAGAAATGAGTTTGATCCCCCACTCCTCCACTTGCACCTGCTGGAATGGCCTTGGGTCAGCCATAGCTCTCGCAGAGGTTGTCCTTGAAAGGGCAGCTGCTGTGATTCTCTCAGCCCACCCACCTCACAGGGTGTCTGTTGTGGGGGAGGAAGATCAAGGAGATTGTGAGTCGCTCTGAGACTCTGAAATTCAAAGTGGAGGGCGGGATATAAATCCAATATCTTTTTCTTCTTCTTAATTAAGCAAATAAAATTTAGAATAAATGGCAACCATGAGTACTTAACCAATTATCTATCTGTACCAAGTGTTTCTACACACACGCACGCACACACACCTGCCTTTTGTTTTCTTCTGGGAGGGATCACCTTCTCCAAATGTTTATAGATACTATCAAAGCTACCAGGAGATTGCTTCCAAAAAATGCACACTCACTGAAGGCATACCCACTGTTAAATACTGGGTTCAATGCATTAGAGTGAAACAGGAATCATGCTTTATTGATTACTACATACCACAGACAAAATGGCAGGGCTGCAGCCCCACTTATATACATACATAGAACCATCCACCCAGTGGCGTAGCTAGGGCTTTCGGGGCCCGGGGCCCAAGATTTATGTGGGCCCCCCTACGTGTGTGCACGCCGCCGGAAACAGGAAGTGACGTCACTTCCGGTGACGGCAAGCCACCGCCGGAAACAGGAAGTGACATCACTTCCTGTGACATCATCCCCCCCCCCCCGCGCCACCTGCCGGAAACGGGAAGTGACATCACTTCCTGTGACATCACTTTCCCCCAAATGACATCATTTCCCCCAAATGCCACTGCCGGAAACAGGAAGTGACTTCACAGCACTTCCTGTGACGTCCCCAACAATCCCCCAAATATCACCGCCGGAAACAATTTTGTTCTCAAATCCTGTATATACTTCATCAGTATATGGGATAAGGCACTTTCTCAACTGTGCTGCATAATGCAGCCTATTTATTTTGTCCTGTTTGCTCTGTTGGCTCTATCTGCGCCACCTTCATCACTGTCACTAATAACACAGGTCAAGATGCAGGACAGGAACCCGGAAGTGACCGACAGGCTGCTTCAGCGGGCCGCTGCGCCGCCCCCCTGGGTCCCACAACGATGGGACCGATGCCACAGGGACGGGCTCGAAACACTCTATAACCCCTCAAAAGAACAGCAGTCTAGCTCGCTTCCCCCGAGCCCTGCCGCCATAAGCCTCAAGGGGGCTCATTTTGCGGCATCTCCCGGCAGGAGGGTGGCATCCGCACGGGACACATATCAAATGAAAGAGGGGGCGCAGGGCTATCAGAAACAGCCGGCGGAGGGAGTCGGGAGACCACCCCACTGGGGGATCCACACCCCGAAAGTGATGAAGGTGGCGCAGATAGAGCCAACAGAGCAAACAGGACAAAATAAATAGGCTGCATTATGCAGCACAGTTGAGAAAGTGCCTTATCCCATATACTGATGAAGTAAATACAGGATCTGAGAACAAAATTGCACCAGAAGACACAAACACAAAGCTCCCTTACACTGAATCAGTGCTTGGGTCCACCAAAGTCAGTATTGTCCACTCCAGTCACAAACACAAAGCTCCCTTACACTGAATCAGTGCTTGGGTCCACCAAAGTCAGTATTGTCACATAAGAACATAAGAGAAGCCATGTTGGATCAGGCCAATGGCCCATCCAGTCCAACACTCTGCGTCACATAAGAACATAACAGAAGCCCTGTTGGATCAGGCCAGTGGCCCATCCAGTCCAACACTCTGCATCACATAAGAACATAAGAGAAGCCCTGTTGGATCAGGCCAGTGGCCCATCCAGTCCAACACTCTGTGTCACATAAGAACATAAGAGAAGCCCTGTTGGATCAGGCCAGTGGCCCATCCAGTCCAACACTCTGCATCACATAAGAACATAAGAGAAGCCCTGTTGGATCAGGCCAGTGGCCCATCCAGTCCAACACTCTGTGTCACATAAGAACATAAGAGAAGCCCTGTTGGATCAGGCCAGTGGCCCATTCAGTCCAACACTCTGTGTCACATAAGAACATAAGGAGGGAGGGAGGGAGGGAAGGAAGGAAGGAACTTCTGGCACCAGCAAAAACAAATGCAATTTGGAAGAGCCATAATTCATTGCATACAGTTCATAAACAGATAGGTGGCAGAGCTGCTCCCCTTTTAGGCTTTCTGTTGAAAAGGCAGGCAGGCAGGAATGGGGGAACTCACACTGACCCTCCCACAATAGCCAGCTGCCACCACCTCCCGCCCCAGGATTGCTACCTCAAGCAGCCTTCCATATGCCAGTTGAGTCCCCTGCTCTTTCTTTTCATTTTGAGTTTGTATTCATTTTCAATCTTTTTTAAAAAATTCAGCTACACTATTGATATAAGCATGCATAAAAATAAAAAGGAGGGGGTATTGTGATGCCAGCAATGATGATAGAACCCTCCCTTGAAAATCCTGATTATTTAAGGCATGTGTGGAAGAAAACAAACTGACTCCACAACTGTGAAAAGGCAGAGGGAGGGCAGATGTGCAAAAAAAAATCCCATGTCCAAAACTATTCCAGTTTTTGTGGATTGACTGCCAAGAAAATCAGGAGTAAATCAAGCATGTGGAAAAGCCCTTTATCCTCACACCCTGATACAAAATAAATGAATGAACATTTGTAAAGGATATATTCATGTAGCATTTACTGCAAATCTCTTTACAATACAGGAAGCAGTCCTTGCTGAGTTTGTGCATAGTAGATTGTGGGGCCTGGAATGATCGTAGAAGCAGTAGAGTTGGGGGGGGGGGGGTGGTCAGTAGTACAGCATGTGCTTTGGATGCAGAACATCCCAGGTTCAGTGGCTGGCATCTCCAGTTAAGAGAGTCAGATATCAGAGGATGAGGAAGAGCTTTGGTGGAGATCCTGCCAGAGTAGACAATGAGGATGTTGGCAGACCAACAGTCTGGCTCAGTATAAGGCAGCTTCATATGCTCAGTATGAGTATAAACTAACTTGAGCAATTGAACAATTTGGCATTCTCACAGTGAACACAGCATTGGATGTGTGTGTGTGTGTGTGTGTGTGTGAGAGAGAGAGAGAGAGAGAGAGCGCATTCTAAATCATATGGGACTGTAGTTCTAACTCAGCTCTAAATTCTTCAGCCTACCTCTATAGAGCAGTGCATTTCTCTTAAGGGTTAGTCAGAAGCTGCAGAAAGGATTGATTGTGGTAAAGATATGAATCTTGGAATTGGTAGGCACAGAACTTTCAGAAGTGCATGGAGCCACAGTAACTTGACCACGCTTCCCCAGTTCTTACCTGCTTCCAGGGCGGCGGCGGCGAGGGCGGCCCAGGCGGCAGCCCCCAGCCCCAAGGACAAGACCCTCCCCCCGCCACGGGAGAAGCCCGAGGAGGCTGGTGCGCATGCTGCCGCATGCGCGCCTTCAATCTGAGGCGAGGGAGCGACGACTCCGAGCGAGAGAGGAGAAAAGCGACGGACGCGGGCGGCGCGCCTTTCCCGCGCTTTGCTTAATGCTTTCAATTGTGTGAGTGAGTGACTGAGGGGGAAAAAAGGGGGAGGGGGGAAGGGAAGGGAACGAGGAGCCCTGCGTGCGCGCGCCGCTCCCCACCCCCTTCTTCCGCCGTGCGCGCGCGCTCCCCCTCACGCTGTCGGGCGCCGCAGGCGCTTCCATTCTTTTTCTCCCCCCCCCTTTCAGCGCAGGCGCAGCAATGTCACGGCCATTGTTTTGGGGGCCCCCTTGCCAACGCGTGGACCCCCAGACCTGGGGCGGGCCGCCCTTCCCGCCCCCCCTCTCTACGCGTCTGCATCCACCCACCCCCAAGTCCCTATACCAAATAATGGTAGTCAAGCTTTGCGCCAGAACTGTTCATTGGTTCATACTAGGAATCCAGATCTCAGAATATATCGCAGAGTCTCACAGGTTCCTGCTGTAGCCCAGCCACACAAAAGCTTCCCACCAAACATAGAGTCCAGTACATAACACCCACCCATTATGAGTCATCAATATAAAAAAGTAATGGTTAGCCACCCATTGTTGTATTAGAAAAAAAGCTACTTTTAATGTATAAACTCTAGCAATAGGTGACAATGTTGATGGCATTTTTATATTGAATTTCAATAATGTAATCAGAAATTTATGTATAGTTTTGTGTTCCAAGTATGGACAAAAGAAAAAACCTTGGGAGTTTCCAATCAAACCAATGTAATCATGAAATTTGGTTATAAAGTAATGAGGCCTTGCATTTGATACCTTTGAAAACGATAAAAGAATAAGCAGGAACAAAAGCACGTAAGAGCTCTAACCCACATCCTGAGCTGCTATGTTTTTAAAGATCAGGAGTATAAGCCTAAGTAATTACCCTAATATGCAAACTGCTTGAGTTATATTAGCTAAATCAAGTTCCACCCAAGAGTGACTGGATAGATGAAATCAAATCTCTCTTTCTCTATTATTAAGCAACTTCAGCAGAGGGCCTAATATTTAGAAAGCATTAACGTGATCAGCTAGAATAAAATGAAGATTAAAACATGTCTTGCTTGCCTACAGGAAAGAGTAAAATATTTTCCAGCTTCATAGTCTGCACTTGTATGAGAATCTTTAAAAAACCTGTGCAGTTTTTTTAAAAAAAACCCTTTAATTTGCTTTCTTCTAATATCCTTAATATGCATCAGAAACAGTACAGCAAGGTTAAGAGAGTCTGACAAGTATTAAGTAGATTATCTTCTACATATAAAACAACTGTTGTATCTCAAAACGCTGTGGGAACTTGAAATAGGAACTGTCAGAACCATAAGACAGATAGAGCTGTGTTTCTTTCATTCTTACTGATAGTAGTTAAACAGTGATTTTGCTGTGGGGGACAATGAAGGCCAAAGGATACATATTCCAGAAATATGTTTTAAATGGAAAATTGTTGCTAGGAAGACTGTGGTTATCTGTAATGAGGTACGAGAGTCATGGAATTTCATGTTAATAAGCAGGGTTTGTAGAAGATGGGAGACCACTTGGGAATTCTATCACATGGAAAGGACATTTAAAGGAAAGAAATTTCTACTTTAGAGCAAGTAAATAACCTATTTTGTCACCCTAATCATCATATATTTGATTTATATGCCTAATGGCCTTCTTTACTTAGCATCTGGGTTGTATGAACATTGTGGATATTTAGCTAATTAGTTAGAAGTACAATCACGATTCAGTCATTTCAAAGAATCAACCCATTGAATGTAATTCTGGTAGTCGCTTGGAAAATGACCAAGGCATTTTCCCCAATACTAAATTCTGTACTAGAATAAGAATTTTATTAGAATAATGGTAGGCGCTGCTGATATTCCACTCAGTATATAGCAATAATATCTAAGGATAAGTGGATTTCTCTGCATCTGCTTCATCATAATTTTCCTCAGGGCTTTTTTTTTTGTAGCAGGAACTCCTTTGCATATTAGGCCACACTCTCTGATGTAGCCAATTCTCCAAGAGCTTACAGGGCTGTTCTTACAAGGGCTATTGTAAGCTCTTAAGGATTGGCTACATCAGGGGTGTGTGATCTAATATGCAAAGGAGTTCCTGCTACAAAAAAAGCCCTGATTTCTGATTATGGGACTTCTGGGATCAGAAAATGGCGAGCTGAGCTGCTTTCCTTAATGGGGGCAGGCTGGCACTTCTGTTCGGGGTAGTAAAAGGCAAACTAATGCCTTCTGCCTACTTTTCTCAGCTAGAGAATTTTCCAAGATATGCACAGATACTTTGAGGAGACTTACCTTGGCTAAAAGGGAGTCCCGGAGGGGGCTTCTTTGAGGCTTTGAGGGATCTCCGGAAAAAAAGTTTCATATTCATCATCTACAGAAGTTTCTAGAGTCATTTATTTGACTTAAGCTCGACAGGATCCGAGTCTTCTTTTACAACTTCAAACATCTAATCTACAAAAGACTGGAGTCAATTTGGATAAACTACAAAAAAAAGGTATTGATTGCTATCTTTTCACTCCGGGACTAACTAAAGCTAAACAAAACAAAATTAAAAGGTGGGAGTTGGATATAATGGAAGCTTGAAAGGAGGAGAAGAAAAGGGGCTAAATTTGAACTTTGTAAATCTAAAAGACAGTGCTAAAAGAAGAAAGGAATTTATTGTTTAGTCTATCTGCGGTTGAGGAAGTAGCCCCATCATCATAGATCTGCAGCTCTCACAGTCAACACAGGAAATATGTCAGACAATGCGAGATTTCTCTACCAGTGAAACGGGACTTGGTGGCAGGAAAAGCAGGAAGTACCAGAGGAAGAAGAAGGGAGTAAGAGAAGGGAACAGCCTACTCTAGGATTATAATACCAGAGAGAAACATCGGCAGCCATTGTTGGGAGGACAAAGTTTTAACAATGTTTTTAAAGTGACTGGGACAATAAAAATTGGCGGAGTTAATTGAGTTGGTAATTTTAAAATAGGGACTATTGGACAGTGGTGAAGAAGATTTGAATTGGATAAAGGGAAAAGAAGGGATTTTTTTTAAGAGAAGCAAGAGTCGCGACTGCCATTTTGGGGGAAATAAAAACTTTAAACATTAATATCTGAGCCTGGGAGGCTCAGAGGATGGCAAAATTGGGCTCATTGGAAAGGGCAAACTTCACTTTATTAAACCTGATGATCCAAATTTAATTTGGTGAGATAAAAAATTTTGATTTTTTTTTTTTACATGTCAAACCCAAAGCAAATTTGTACTAGATCTGCTTCAATGGAGGTGGGGTGGGGGGTGGGCTCCCTCTGGGAATCCTACCCCCCCAGGGAAAGTGCATGCGCAATACATAGCCTCTCCTTCCCGGTGTAGTGAACGCCGCGTGGTCACTGTCTGGCTATGCCTGGCAGATGGTCACTGCAATGGCCTCTCCTGCATTACTGCATCCGTAGCAACACCTTCTCGCTGGTCCCCCCCGTTTTCACAGAGTTTGCTACGTCATGGTGCGACCGAATGTCCGGCGGTATAACTGGATGGGCAGGCTGGGCCCACCAACCTCGCCAGCCTAAGAGAAGGAAAACTCTAACATCAAACCCGGGCAGATAGAGCTCGTTAATGTAACACCTACCACCTGGAGGACTCGCTGCCGGCGTCCCGGCTTACTGGGCCATGGCAGATGACCCCCAGGTGAAAGGGTGGAGCCAGTACTGCGCACACCGCGCTTCACCTAAAAAATTCCTCTGCGCAGGCCTGAAGGGCATATCCACACACAGAACCCACAACGCATCAAGTCCTGCAGCGATGGGCAAGGGGCGAAACGGCAGGTGGAAGGTGCCACTGGAAGCCGCAGTCCCGATCCTGCATGTAGGCGGTTCAGGGTATTGGTCGCCTGATGCTAACCCGGAGACGAAAGCATTTTTCGGCAGCACCCTGAACGACCAAGCAGCCTTATCTAGGGACAGCACTGCTTGCTCCACACGGAGAGGGGCCTAGAAAAGGTGGCCTAAACAAAGCTCGTCTCCCCCACCCCAGTTGGCTAGCCGCGGTCAACGGGCATCCTTACTTGCGGTCGAAAAATAACAACAAAGAAAAGGCATGCACCTGCCTCACAAAGTGTGCAAAGACTAAAGCTTGCGTGTTGGAACATCAGAACCATGCTTGACACAGTAGGCAGTGGTCGCCCTGAACGACGCTCTGCTCTAGTTGCCCACGAACTTCTCAGGTTGAATATCGACATAGCAGCTCTCAGTGAGGTCCGTTTCCCTGAGGAAGGTAGTCTTCAAGAACACGGTGCTGGCTATACCCTCTACTGGTCGGGTAAGTCAAAGGCTGAGAGCCGCCTTTCTGGCGTTGGCTTCATGGTCAGGAACTCCATTGCCTCCAAACTCGAAAACCTGCCAACAGGTCACTCAGATCGCATCATGTCCATGCGCCTCCCACTTCAAAACAAGCAGCATGCAACACTCTTCAGTGTGTATGCCCCAACCCTTCAAGCAGATCCTGCAGAAAAGAACAAGTTCTATGCTGATCTACGCAACCTCGTACGGAAGACCCCTACAGAGGACAAGGTGATCATCCTTGGCGACTTCAATGCCAGAGTAGGTAAAGACTCGGAAGCCTGGAAAGGAGTACTTGGCAAACACGGCATTGGCAACTGCAATGACAACGGGCGCCTCCTGCTAGAATTCTGCATGGAGCACCAGCTCACCATCACCAACACTATCTTCCAGCAGAAGAACAGTCTGAAGACAACCTGGATGCACCCACGGTCCAAGCATTGGCACCTTATCGACTACATTCTGGTGCGCCAGAGAAACCTTCGAGATGTCTTACACACCCGAGTAATGCCCAGCGCAGAATGTCATACGGATCATCGTCTTGTACGCTGCAATCTCCGTCTTCACTTTAAACCCACACCCAGGAGAGGAGGTATCCCTCGGAGGAAGTTTCAGGTTGGCAGCCTCCAGTCAGCCGAAGTTAAAGCTGCCTTCCAGGCAAAACTCCAGTCAAGAATTGAGGACCCCAGTTGCCCCACAGACCCTTCTCCAGAAGCACTCTGGGAACACCTAAAAACTACCGTCCTGCAGATCTCTGAAGAAGTCCTCGGGTTCTCCACAAGGAAGAACAAGGACTGGTTTGATGAGAACAATCAAGAGATCCAAGAATTACTGGCAAAAAAGAGATCTGCCTACCAAGCACATCTTGCTCAGCCCTCCTGTTCTGGGAAAAAAGCAACCTTTCGCGCTGCATGTAGCAACCTCCAGTGCAAGCTTCGAGACATTCAGAACGAGTGGTGGACCAAGCTTGCAGAGAGAACCCAGCTGTGTGCAGACACTGGTGATTTAAGAGGGTTCTACGAAGCCCTGAAGGCAGTATATGGTCCATCATATCAGGCTCAGAGTCCCTTGCATAGTGCAGACGGCCAAGTGCTCCTCACAGACAAGGCATCCATACTGAACCGGTGGTCGGAGTATTTTCAGGTTCTCTTCAGTGCCAACCGCGTAGTTCAAGATTCAGCAATCCACCTCACCCCACTTCAACCGGTGAAAACAGAGTTGGATGAGATCCCCACCCTAGAAGAGACTGTTAAAGCCATCAAGCAACTGAAAAGTGGCAAGGCAGCGGGAGTTGATGGAATTCCACCAGAGATCTGGAAGCATGGGGGCACAGTACTACATAGCTCACTTCACAAAGTACTTGTCACCTGCTGGGAACAAGGCAAATTACCACAGGACTTTCGCGATGCAATCATCATCACCCTATACAAGAACAAAGGGGAAAAGTCAGACTGCTCCAACTACCGGGGGATAACCCTGCTCTCCATCGCAGGCAAAATCCTTGCCAGAATACTCCTGAACAGACTGGTGCCCACCATTGCAGAAGAACTCCTCCCAGAGAGCCAGTGCGGCTTCAGAGCTAACAGGAGCACCACCGACATGGTATTTGTTCTCAGGCAGCTCCAAGAGAAATGCAGGGAACAGAACAAGGCTCTGTACGTGACTTTTGTCGACCTTACCAAAGCTTTCGATACCGTTAGCAGGAAAGGCCTGTGGCAAATCTTGGAACGTTTAGGATGTCCCCCAAGGTTCCTCAGCATGATCATCCAGCTACACGAAGACCAGCGAGGCCAAGTCAGACACTGCAACGATCTCTCGGAGCCCTTCCCAATAGGCACAGGTGTAAAGCAAGGCTGCGTTCTCGCGCCAACTCTCTTTACGATCTTCTTTAGCATGATGCTTCAAAGAGCCGCAGTAGATTTAGATGATGACGATGGTGTATACATCCGCTTTCGCACCGATGGCAGCCTGTTCAACCTGAGGCGACTAAAGGCACACTCCAAGACAATGGAAAAACTCATCCGAGAGCTACTGTTTGCTGATGATGCTGCACTCGTCTCCCACTCGGTATCAGCTCTGCAGCATATGACGTCCTGCTTTGCAGAGGCTGCCAAGCTATTCGGCCTAGAAGTTAGTCTGAAGAAGACAGAAGTTCTCCACCAGCCTGCACCCCAGGAAGATTATCTCCCTCCCTGCATCACTGTGGGTGAATCAGTTCTGAAGACAGTTCAGCAGTTCAGCTACCTGGGGTGCATCATCTCCTCAGATGCCAAGATCGACAAGGAGATTGACAACAGGCTGGCAAAGGCAAACCGTGCATTTGGCCGACTGCACAAAAGAGTGTGGAGCAACAAGCATCTGAAAAAAGGCACAAAGATCAATGTTTACAAAGCAGTTGTGATGACAACCCTCATCTACGGCTCCGAATCGTGGGTTTTATACCGTCATCACCTGCGACTCCTTGAGCGCTTTCATCAGCGCTGCCTTCGCACCATCCTCAACATCCACTGGAGTGACTTTGTGACCAACACTGAAGTCCTCAAGAGGGCGGAGGTTACCAGCATCGAGGCACTGCTGTTGAAGACGCAGCTGCGCTGGGCAGGGCATATTTCTAGGATGGAAAACCACCGCCTTCCCAAGATTGCCCTGTATGGCGAACTCTCCACCGGCCATCGTAATAGAGGGGCACCAAAGAAGAGGTACAAGGACTCCTTGAAGAAATCCCTTAGCACCTGTCACATCAACCATCACCAGTGGTCTGACCTAGCCTCAGATCGCAAAGCATGGAGGCACACCATCCACCAGGCTGTCTCTTCCTTTGAGAACGCACGCATAGCTGGTCTTGAGGACAAAAGGAGATTGAGGAAGAATCGCACTGCTACAGGACCAACCCTAAATCAGACTTTTCCCTGCAGCCGCTGTGGCCGGACCTGCCTGTCCCACATTGGTCTTGTCAGCCACCAGCGAGCCTGCAGCAAACGTGGACTATTGCACCCTTCTTAAATCTTCGTTCGCGAAGCCAAGCCGAGAGAGAGAGCTTCAATGGAGAAAATGCAAGCCCAATTAGATGCAATAGAAGCCAGGATAATGAAGGGGGTGAAAGAAATGATAACTGCCTCAATAAAAGAAATAAGAAAGGATATTGAGGACTCAAAAAAAGTATTTAAAAAAGAGATGGAGAATCTCAGAAATGAGACTGTAGTAATAACAAAAAAAAGTACAAGAGGTGGAAGAGAGAGTGAAAACACATGATTCCACTTTGTTAAAATTACAAGAAAAAGTGATGATACATGACTGCAAGTTGATGGAGACACAGATTCATCTGAGAGGTGTACCAGAAGATGAAGAATCTGATCTGAAAGAATACATAATAAAAATAATTGCATAATTTTTGGAAGAAGAACCTGAAGGGAACAGAAATATGTATGATTATATGTATAGAGTGAATTCACTCTATGCAAAAAAGAACAATCTGCAAAGAGTTGTGGTCATAGGATTTATGACAAAAGAAATGGTGGGAAAAATCATGAACAAAAATTTTGAAAAGACATTGATAGTGGGAGGTAGCAGAATAAAATTATGAAAGAGTTGCCAAGACAAGTGTTAACTGACAGGAATGCATATAAAAAACTGACAGAAAAATTACGTGACAATGGAATGAGATACAGATGGATAATACTTGAAGGTTTGAGCTTTGAACTTCAAGGGAAAAGGATTACAATTACAAACACACAGGAACTGCATAGATTTTATGGAGAAAATAAGGAATTTGCACCATGATGGATTACAAATTGATATCTTGGAATGTAAATGGACTAAACTCACCACAAAAAAGGGCAACATTTCATTGGATAAAAAAAAACAAAATTGTAATATCGTTTGCTTACAAGAAGTGCATATTAGACAAAAGAATTATAAATTTGTATGAGATAAGCAATTGGGACTAGAATTCTGTACATTGGCTGAACAGAAGAAGAGAGGAGTAATTTTTTATATTAAAAAAGAATTAGACCCGAGATTGGTTTTTAAAGATAAAGATGGAAGACATATAGCAATGGAAATTTTATGGAATGCTAAGAAAAACTTTATTGTTGGGACTTTATGCTCCAAATGGTGCAAAGGACATTTTCTTTAAAAATATTATGCAATATCTTGATGAAGTGACTTATGAGCAAATTTTGTTGATGGGGGACTTTAATGGAACAATTCAGAACACAATAGATAGATCTGGGAAGAAAAAAATTGATAAAGAAGGGAAATTGCCAAAATCATTTTTTGAGCAGGTTAAACAAGAGAATTTGGAGGATATATGGAGGAAGTTCAATCCTGAAGTACCTTTTTTTTCAGCCAGACATAATTCTTTTTCAAGAATTGACATGTTGTGGGGTACCAAAGATTTGGGACTTATAACAAAGAAGATAGAGATTTTACCCAAAATAGGAGCTGACCATAACCCAATAATGTGGATTACAAAATTTTCTAAAAAGTCAAGAAGATGGAGAATAAATGAAGATTTACTACAAAATAAAGAAATAGTGACATCTTTAGAAAATGAAACTAAAGCTTATTTCCAAGTTAATGATAGAGAAGATATAGAATTTCAGACAGTAAGGGATGCCTATAAGGCAGCAATGAGAGAAATATTAATAACACTGAATAATAAAGATAAGAGAGCAAAAGATAAACAGAACTTGGCCATTCAAAATGAAATTAAGAAAAAAGAAGGTGAATTAAGAAAAAGGCCAGGGAAAAAGAAAATTATAAGGGAGATTACAATATTGCAAACACAAATGAGACATTTGTTAAATAAGGAAATGGAATGGAATTTGAAAAAAATTACAACAGAAATCCTTTGAGGGAGCAAATAAACCTGGAAAGTACTTGGCTTGGCAACTGAAGAAAAAAAGAGAAAGTAAAATTATTAACAAAATTGTGGTTGATGGAAAAGAGACGGTGGATCAAGAAGGAATAGAGAGAGTTTTTTTAAGTATTATGCTAATTTATTTAAGGGTGTTAAAGTAAAGAAAGGATCTAAACGTATTTGCAAGAAATCAAAATAGCACCCTTAACTGAATATATGGAAAAAATTTTGAATGATCCAATTGAAGAAATAGAAATTGAAGCAGCAATTAATGTAATGAAAGTTGGAAAGGCACCTGGACCAGATGGATATACGGCAATTTTTTTAAAAATGCTTAAAGAAGAATTAGTAACAAAACTTCAAAAATTGATGAATGCGATAAGATCAGATGGGAAAATTCCCAATACATGGAAAGAAACTGTAATTTCGCTGTTTCCAAAGGAAGATATAGATGTCACAAATGTAAAGAATTATAGACCAATTTCATTATTAAATGATTATAAATTATTTTTCAAGATTACAAATTTCCTGGCAGAACGGCTTAAACAATATTTAATAAATTTTATAGACGATCAAGTGGGTTTTCTTCCCAAAAGGCAAATAAGAGACAATATTAGAACTGTTGTAAATATTGTAGAATGTTATGAAAAACATCCAGAGAAGGAAGTTGCATTATTTTTTTGTGGATGCAGAGAAAGCTTTTGATAATCTGAACTGGGACTTCATGTTTGCAGTAATGGAAAAAAAAAGTTGGGGCAAAACTTTATAAGAATGATAGAGGCAATATGCACTGAACAACCTGCAAGGTTATGTATAAACGCAGATCTCACAGATGAAATGAAAATTAGCAAAGGTACAAGACAAGGTTGTCCGCTTTTGCCATTGTTGTTTATAATGACTCTTGAAATCTTACTGATGCAAATACAAGGTGATGAAGAAATGGAACGAATGAGAATTAAAGGTTTTACCTATAAATATAGAGCATTTGCAGATGATATAATGTTTATAAATGAAAATCCTATACAAGCAACACCTTTGTTGTTAGCTAAAATACAAAATTTTGGAGAATGGCGGAACTTTATGTTAATAAAGAAAAATCAAAACTTTTATGTAAAAATATGCAAGTAAATAAACAAAAGGAACTGCAGAGCCTAACGAGATGTGAGGTTACCTCTAAAGTGAAATATTTGGGTGTGGAAATAACAATGAAGAACATTGATTTGTTCAAAAATAATTATGAAAAGTTATGGCGTAAAATGGATGAAGATATGATAAAGTGGAACAAGCTTAATTTGTCATTGCTTGGGAGAATAGCTGCAATTAAGATGAACGTTTTGCCAAGAATAATTTATTTATTCCAAACAATCCCGATTGTGAAAGACAGCAAACAATTTAATAAATGGCAAAGAAAGATTTCAGAATTTATATGGGCCAAGAAACCAAGGATTATAATGAAAGTTTTAATAGACGCTAAAGAAAAAGGAGGATTCCAATTACCAGATTTAAGACTATATCATGAAGCAGTTTGTTTGGTGTGGATAAAAGATTGGCTGACATTATTGAATAAAAACTTTTAACTTTGGAAGGTCATGGAAATAAATTCAACTGGCACGCTTATATGTACTATGGGAAGAAAAACATGGATGTTTTTTCTCTCTCACCATTATATAAGAAACAATTTGCTAAATATTTGGACGAAGTATAAGAAATATGGCGATGACAGAAAACCACTATGGATAGAGCCTGCAGAAGTAATAAAAATAACAGCTGAGTTAGGAGAGGGAAAATGGATGTCATACAATCAATTATTAAAAATACAAAGCGGTAAAGTAGAGTTGAAACGGCTGAGGAGCTGAATTATAAGTATGATTGGTTTCAAATGCAACAAATAAAGAGTTTGATGGAAAGTGATCTTAAGACTGAAGGAATAAGACGAGAACAAATGGAAATGGAAAAAGTTCTGCTGGGAGATAATGAAAAATTAATTTTGAAAAGTTATAAGTTACTTCTAAAATGGTCTACAGAAGGTGAAGTAGTGAAATCTCAAATGATTAAATGGGCAATTAATGTAAATAAAGAAATACAGATGGACCCATGGGAATATTTGTGGAAGAACTCTATGAAACTCTCAACATTTCAGAGTATCAAAGAAAATTGTTTTAAGATGATGTACAGATGGTATATGACTCCTAAAAAATTGGCAAAGATGAACACTAAGATGCCAGAAAGATGTTGGAAATGTAAAAAACATGAAGGTTCTTTCTACCATATGTGGTGGACTTGTGAAAGAGCAAAAAAGTATTGGCAGATGATTCAACAAGAGATTTCTAAGATCTTGGGTTACAAATGGAAAAATTTCCAAAAGAAGATAGGACTTTAATCTGGTACTTGCTCTCAGCTGCTAGGACATTGTATGCACAGTTGTGGAAGCAAGAAAAAATACCAGAGAAATGGGATTGGATTGTAAAAGTTATGACATGGAGTGAAATGGACAAGTTAACAAGAAACTTAAGAGACTATGATTTAGATGTATTTAAGATGGAGTGGAAAAAGTTCAGAAGATACATAGAAAAAGAGTGGAAAATAAAAGGACATTGGATAATTTTTGATAATGACTAAGTATAAAAGGGAAGAGGATATGAATTTTGGTTCTTATTAATTAAGGGTACCTTTAATACTAATATTTTAAGTATAGTACACTGGTGGGGTCAAGTAACGGGGGTAGGGGTAGGTAGAAAGTAATATATGGGATAGAGGGAAAAAGTAGTTATTAATGATGTAAGAAATTGAATATTCTACCATATGTTACTAATAAAATTGTTTGAAACAAAAAAAGCCCTGATTTCCCTGATCATTTGCATATAGTGTTGATGCGCCTGTGCTTAGTGAGGGTGGTCTTTAGTGACGCAAAGAATAAAGGCTTGCACACAGCAGTGTTAAAACCACTATATACACTTTATTTACACCTTCACTCTCCAAACCGACAGAATGCTCCGCTGCAACACCACCATACATATCCCACACACAGTAAAGTGTCTTTGTACATTTATACATAAGGTCATAAGAACATAAGAGAAGCCATGTTGGATCAGGCCAACGGCCCATCAAGTCCAACACTCTGTGTCACACAGTGGCAAAAAATTTTTTATATACACACATACACTGTGGCTAATAGCCACTGATGGACCTGTGCTCCATATTTTTATCTAAACCCCTCTTGAAGGTGGCTATACTTGTGGCCGCCACCACCTCCTGTGGCAGTGAATTCCACATGCTAATCACCCTTTGGGTGAAGAAGTACTTCCTTTTATCCGTTTTAACCTTTCTGCTCAGCAATTTCATCGAATGCCCACGAGTTCTTGTATTGTGAGAAAGGGAGAAAAGTACTTCTTTCTCTACTTTCTCCATCCCATGCATTATCTTGTAAACCTCTATCATGTCACCTTGCAGTCGACGTTTCTCCAAGCTTCTCCAGGTCCAGCCAGGTAACCAATCAGCTTGCTGCTGAGTCATGCTGACATTGCCCAGGCTGATGCAATCTGGCAACCAGCCACCTTCTGTCACTTAGATGATCTACCTGGCAGTTCTGTCACTTTCACTTTCCCAGCATGTGCATAGAAACTGCTTGCATATACTGACACCCCTCCTCAGTTTATAAGCACATAGCTGCAACATACCTTAACATTACACAGGTTCTCTAGTAACACTGATACATAGTTTACATGTCCATTTGCTTACATATTTACAATTATCACCATTCAGTATTCTGCCTCTGAGACTCTGTGTTGGCACACACGTTTAGTTCTGTTCATTAATTACTGTTCCAAGTACATTCTTATCAGTTAGATAGCCTCCGACGGCTCATCCTTTTTTTCCTCTGGTCATTCTGTCAGAGCACATACCGTATCATCTCTATTACAGAGGCACATTATTTTTAAAGCTTTGAGTTTACACATCAGTTTGTTGTTCAGAGTTTATTTCTTTAATTAATACATTTGTAGCAGCCAGCATTGTCTTTGGAGTTACCCTCTTTGCATTAACACTACCAGTCTGCTGGCACATAGAGCCCGTTATCCAGATACCTTATTGAAGCCTCTACCTTTTCAGGACTCTTAGCTTGTGACTTTTCCTCCTCTATGGAAGAGGTACCATAATCTAGATCCAGTACACTCGGGTAACACCTGGGCTCCCCATTAGACAGATAACCTCCATTAGACAAATAATTTATGTCACTGTCATAGCCATACCGTTTAGGTGGTATTCCCTTATTTTCTCTAGCAGACACTCTGACCTCAGGCGTTTTGCACTTTACAGCCTCAGAGCTTTCTTGTTTCATACTGCCTGAACTGCCAGCACTTTCCTCTCTCTGTTTCAGTGAGGGAGCTTCTCTGTTTACATCACCGTGCCCCTCCTCACTCTGTAGAGATAGCTGCAATTCAACTCCTTTAGGCATTTCATTGGCATGGATTCTAGACCAGTTCTCGTCCTCACAGAACGAAGCTGCTCGACTCAGCTTCACCATATCATTTGAATCCACAAACCGATATGATTTCATGCCATTCTGATAGCCCTCAAGTAATAGCTTTCTGGCTCTGGCTCCTCCTTTCCTCCTCTTCTCCAGAGGAATATTCACCCATGCCTTAGACCCAAAGATCCTAAGGTAGTCTAGGTTTGACTTTTTGCCATACAGTACTCTATATGGTATATCATCCAGAGCCTGAGTCCACAATCTATTAGAAATAAAACAAGCTGTTTTTAATGCTTCTCCCCAATATGCCAACTTCAATGCACTATCTGCCAGTAAAGCGTGGCACATGGTTTGGAGGAGGCCTCCTCTGCGTTCTGCCACACCATTTTCGGCTGGAGAGGAGACATTGGCAACCCTGTGACTAATGCCTTCCTCATTCAAATAGTTTGCAAATCATTTATTCATAAATTCACCTCCCAAATCACTCTGGAGAGCTGCTATTTTGCAGTTTAATTGCTTTTGAACTCTTTTTGCCCAGTACTGAAAAGTTGGGAAGACATCACTCTTTTGCTTAATTGCATATACCCATGCAAAGCGGTTGTAGTCATCCATTATGACTAACCCATATCTGTTCTTTGATACACTGGGTGCATACGGCCCCACTACATCTGCATGCACTAATTGGAGTGGTCTTACTGACACCCGGTCACTCTTTTTAGCTACTGGGAATGCTTTGGACTTTGCCTCTTTACAGATATTGCAATCTAGGAACACATCACACTTATCAACCTTTTCCCTTGCAATATAGCCAGTGTTTTATTAATGGTATTGTAGCTTGCGTGTCCAAGGCGTCTGTGTAAACGATGAATGCACCTACTGTGGGGTTGCTTATTCCACACTGCCTGTGCCTTTCCCACCATCTGGTCTAACTCATACACGTTTTCCTTCAACACACCCTTTGCCAATAGTTTACCTTTTTTCAGTATCTTGCAGCCCTTAGCATCAAAAGATACTGTGAAACCAGCTGTTGCTAACATTGAGATGCTTAGCAGGCTCGTCTCCAAAGCTGGCACACAAAGCACATTATCAAATGTATAATTTAGTCCCGGAAAATGCACCGTGCCTTGGCAAAACATGTCAGCCGTCAGCTAAGCTTACAGTTTTTTGACTGGCCAGCTTGGTGTCCTGCAACTGCTCCTCCTTGCAGCAAAACATCTGTGTTGCTCAAGAGTCTATAATCCACGGCACACTCTGTAGCCCTGAGCCAGTTCTCACCAGAGTTGCTTGCTGTGTCCTTGAAGATGGCTGCCGGCCTCTCTTCTGCTGGGGACAACTCCTACGCAGGTGTCCGGTCTGGTTGGAGATATAACATCTCTTCTTTTTTACTTGTAAAGCTCTCTCCTCCGGCTCTGCCTGCCAGCTGGAAACGACTCCCCCAGGCTTTTGCTTGTGGTCGCGGTCAGCCTGCTCTTTGCATTCCAGCTGCCTCTGTTCTTCAGCCAGGAGTTTCCCCATTATATACGGCAAAGTCAGTTTATCTGCATCCTGGCCCTCAAATGCTATTACAAGCATGTCAAACCTCTCATGAAGAGAGATGAGAATTAAGTAGACTTTGTCCTCATCAGGCACAGCTTTTCCCCGCTGCTCTAACTCCTGGAAACACACAGACATACCGTCGAGGTGGTCCCCCACCGACTCCCCCGCCAGCATTCATTTCCTGTACAGCTTCTGAGTTAGAGATATCAGCGAGCCTGCTGATTTCTGGACATACACGGCCTTGAGGGCTTCCCAAGCCTCCTTCGCTTTCTGGTGCCCTTGAACATGCACCAGCTGGTCGTCTGACACACTTAAGATGATTGTGGCTAGAGCCTTCACGTCCTGAACGGTCTCTGCCGGTGTGGGAGCCTTGGGAGGAGCAGACACACAGTCCCATAGCCCCTCATGCTTCAGGAAATTCTCAAGCCTTAACGACCAGGTATTATAGTTGGTGGTAGTCAGTTTATCCACCAGCACGGTAGCTGCTGCTGTAGCCATCCTGCTCAGCCTCCGACGTTCAGCCACTGCTGGTCTCACCTTCAAGGCAGCTTCTGGAGCACCTCAGCATCCTTCTTCTCCACCTCTCTCAGAGCTTACAGGCGCAGCGGAAGCGTGCTGGGCCCATAACCCTGTTGATGCACCTGTGCTTAGTGAGGGTGGTCTTTAGTGATGCAAAGAATAAAGGCTTGCACGCAGCAGTGTTAAAACCACTATATACACTTTATTTACACCTTCACTCTCCAAACCGACAGAATGCTCCGCTGCAACACCACCATACATATCCCACACACAGTAAAGTGTCTTTGTACATTTATACATAAGGTCCAACCAGGTAACGAATCAGCTTGCTGCTGAGTCATGCTGACATTGCCCAGGCTGATGCAATCTGGCAACCAGCCACCTTCTGTCACTTAGATGATCTACCTGGCAGTTCTGTTACTTTCACTTTCCTAGCATGTGCATAGAAGCTGCTTGCATATACTGACATATAGACATTCCATTTCTCTGATCTTCTGTTCCACATTCAGGGAGTCTTTTGTCTTGTCTGTTTGTTTTTGCCTGTCATCTGAAAATATATTTAAATACTTATTTTCTTTTCATATAACATTTCATATAAACTTTACTAAATAAATACTAGTCATACACTGTTCATGCCAATACAGATTTATACTATGGAGCAGAGTAGCTAAGCCACATAGGAAACATAACTTCATCTTCCACTCCAAAAGGAAGATACCAAACCTGGATTAAATTAAAGTTTATTAATTTTAATAGATGACCAGCATCTGGTAAACTCTTTATTACTCACTTGAACACAACATCCTGAGCAACAACCCAGATGATTTCCCCATTTTAGATACTCCCTCCTTGGGTCCAAGCTTAGAGTGATGGCATAGCTTCTCTTTACAGAATTTCCCCTGCACATCAAAGTGTGATGAGAGACACTGTCCATGAAAACTATGCTGGTCAGTGTTAGGAGCAGACATTGATGTCCAGCACCTAAACAATTCCCTCCACGCATGGGCAGCACAATCCTGAGGGCTGCTGCAGAAGTAATAGGCAATGCCAATGCAAAAGCAATGCAGTCATTCTGTTCTCTCTACAGATATACAGTGGAGGAAAATAAAAACACTTGTTGCTCTGCCAGACACTGAAGGCATAGCAAGCATGCTGGAGCCCATAAGCAACGTTGGCAAAACTCACCAATCAGATAATGAGAGCCAATGATGCCCCTGTGAGTGGCACACTCAGGCATAGCCAATCATCACCTACTGATCTGCTCACTGCCCTTCAACACCTCTGCCTCTGAAGAGCCAAAGAACAATGAGGAAATACCTATCAACAGCATAGCCCCAACAGTAGCCCAAGTATCAAATGCCCCCCAAACTATAGGGAAGGCACTCTTCCCTTCCCTAGGAAGAGTCTGATTTGCAGCAAGAGTGCTGCCCACTCATAGCCATCTCTGTTCTGAGCCACACACCCCTTTCTCCTGAAAAAAGTATAACTCAAAAGTAAAAAATTAAGACAGAGGGTAGGCACAAACCCACAGCCCATGCACCCAAGATCAGCATCCTCTCTATGGGCCAAGGGGATAGGTTAAGAGGAGACATGTCAGCAGGGATTAGACACTCAACTGTAGACCTGACATCACCTGTGGCACATAGGGCCAGGAAGAGACTATTGCACAGACAAACATGGCTCGGCAGAAGGGCATTGGGACAGGATGGTCAGGGCTCCACTTGGAGAAAGGCAAAAGACAGGCAAAAGTCTTGTAGCTAATGTTTTGTCCTGCCCCACAAAAGGGGTAACAGGATGGCCTAGCCAAAGGGATCCCCTAGAGGTCCATCATTTAGGCAGGCATGCTACTTCTTAATTCCACAATGTTGGTCACAGCTTCCTTGCATCCAACCTGAGTCCCTTGTGCCTGCACTTCCAAGCTGTATGGCTTATCAAATGCCAGTGTTGTTGTCAGGGAATATGGGAATCAGAGATCCTCCCATGCTACAGTAGCCAGACATCCCCCTCAACTCACCCACCATCCCATTGTTTATGCAAGCTGAACACAGCAGCCAACTTTATTGAGCAGCAAATTATATCTAGTATGGCACCTGAACTTTTGCAAACTGCCCTAAGTGGCCACATAGAGACAAACTTAGCCAGGTGCGGCTGAATTTGCTTAATGTAAGAGCCACAAAGAATAAACATGACATGTTTGAGAGCCAAAAGACATGAATGTTAGATGTTTGAGAGCCCAAAGATAGAAAGGAAGGAAGGCAGGCAAACAGATGAGAGGAGGGAGTAGGGAGGAAGAGATGGAAAGAAAGTAACTTTAAATGAATTCTCCAAACTGGCCAGTGAGGTAGTGAGGGCTTCGAGAGCCACACAACATGTATGAAAGAGCCACATGCGGCTCCCAAGCCACATTTTGGCCACCCCTGAGGTGAACTGTCCCTAGCATAGCATGCATGTGAGTGAGGCTGACTTGCTGGTCAGAAAGCTGCTGAAAGCAGGATACATCAGGAGCCAGGCTGCAACTGGTGACTGAACAGAGTGGCAGGAACTCTAATGGTCATGTTCCCAGATCTCCCTGTTGAATCACTATCTGCGCAAATGCTAAACAGAAAGATGTTCAGTGATGAAAGCACAGATGCCATGCAACAACCATGTCTACAGACCCTCAGTAGGATCTGCAATTCCACCGCCATGGCAGTACTCCATTTGCTAGGAAAATTCCCTGAGGTGTATTCTGTAGCCATCCAAATCGCATGGGGAAGTAATCTGCATAAGGCCTTGATTTTACAAGGCAATGAGACTCATCGTTATTTCATCAGCTGATCTACAGTGGGACAGCTGCCACCAGGACCCCCAAACTCTTGTAGTTGTTGGGCCCCCCATTCTGGAGACTCAGTGCCTTGGTGAAAGTGTATGCTAACTTTTCAGTATAAGATTACCATTGTCCCTCCTCTCCAGTCATAGGCAACATTCCTAGGTACACTTCCTTGAGAGTATGCTCCATTGAACAACATGGGGCATGATCCCTGCTAGGCCTGGCTCAGGTTGCCTCCCCCCAACACACCATTCACCATGGTGTGTGTGTGTTTGTTTGTGTGACTTCTGATCTACAAATCAAGCCCCAGCCAAAACACCTAGACCTAGAAACTTGAAATTTGGAGAGAACATTCCTTTCATGATGTCCACAGACACTATAAAAGGATTTTAAGACTAAGGGGTTGAAAAAGAGTAAAATGTGTTTCCCCATAAGGATACAGTGTGGCAAGGAGGTTGCTGCCTCTTCTTCCACTCACAGAGACAGGTACAGCAAATGGCCATTTGCATAACCCACCTGATTGGATGTCACCGACAACATTCTAAAGTTTACTAGGCTTGCCAGTCTTCCTCTGGAGCCTGGCTAGTCTGAGTTAGAGTTACAGGAAACTGCTGACAACATTTCATACCTCATCCCCCCACCCCCAAAAGAGTTAACCAAAGGCTAACACCACCAGAATCCATCTTGTTTTCCTGACTCCATATCCAACAGCTGCTTCAACTTCTGCATAAGGCAATCAAGCATATCCTGCCAGACCACTCAAGCCTTTGTGTAGTGTATTGTGCTTTAGTAAAGCACCGCGCGGCCATGCAGCAGAGGCGACCAGGGGGAATCCCCTAGTCACTCGGCAAAGCGTGCGAAAGGACTCCGCCAATCAAGATCTGTGGCAGGATGTTTGACTGACCAGGATTGACCTGGACCAGTTGGAGGGCCGTTCTGGGCTGTGTGTATATAAAGCGGGTCCCGGCCTGCGTTGTCCGTTCTGTTGTGATGTACCATCCATTAAAGCATGTTGCCTTCAACACGTCTCATCTCTGAGTACATTATACTGGCGACGAGGATGGGATATAGCTAGGAAAGTTTCCCCGAGTGGAACCTGACCTGGCTGGAGACGAGGAAGGCGCAGGACCGCAAGAAACTGAGACGGCTGCTGCCACCATGGCGAACTCTAGTGTAACGATGGGCCATCTTGCTGAGTTCAATCCTGACCACCCCGAACGATGGGAGACCTACACCGAACGGGTCGAGTGCTACCTGCGGGCCAACATGATCATGGACGACAACCGCATGAGGGACGTCCTGTTGAGCGTCTGCGGGGAGGTGACCTTCGAGATCGCGTGCGGTCTCTCTGCCCCTGCAAAGCTCACCGAGAGGACATACGGGGAGGTCGTCCGACTCCTCACAGGGCGTTTCTTGCCCCAATCGTCCATTGCAGCCTGCCGATTCCTCTTCCATAAGAGGGATCAGAAGCCCGGGGAAACGGCGGCAGTCTACCTGGCCGCTCGCCGGCAGATCGCAGGGAACTGCAGCTTCGATAAGCGGGAGGAGGCTTTGAGAGACCAATTCATCTGGGGCCTCCGCGACGAAAGGCTGCAACAGAAGCTCTTCGCTAAGGAAGAGCTCACCCTCCAACAAGCCTTCAACGAGGCAACGGCCTTCGAGAGGGCCACAAAAGCATACAGCCACCCACGTGGAGAGGCAGTCCACCAGGAAGAGATGGCGCCGGGCGACCGGGAGGACGAAGAGACTTTCCAGCTCCGGCGGCCACAAGGAGCAGACCCAAGAGCCCCCTCGAGGCAACGAGTGACGGAGAGACCATCCACCATCAAGTGCACCAGCTGCGGTGACCCCCACGAGAGGAGGGACTGTCCATACCGCAACATGGACTGCCGTAGCTGTGGGAAGATGGGCCACATTGCTCGGGCTTGCCGGGCCAAGAACAGCCGTCGGCGACTGACAGCGCATCACGACTCCACCAAGGCCCACATGACAGCATCAACCAGCCTGCAGGTATTGAACTTGCCCCTCTCCGCCCCCGACAAGGTTAAAATGATGGTCCTCATCGAGGGCACCCCATGCCTCATGGAAATGGACTCAGATTCCTCCATCTCCATAATTTCGGAGGAAACCCTAAAGAACCTGTGCCCCCCGCCGCCACCTCCAACTGAGGCCGGCTGACTTTGTTCTGAGGGACTTCCAAAAAAACCTGGTACACATCGTGGGCTGGGCCCGGGTACGGGTAGAGAGAGGGAAATTCAGGGGACCTCTGGACATTCTGGTGGTCAAGCGCCAGCTCACCACCTTACTGGGGCTGGCCTGGTTCCAACCACTGGGGATCCAGTTAGTGGGGGTAGAGCAAGTACAGGTGGGTAGCTTTGAGGACGTCTGCCAGGAGTTCAAAGCCGTTTTCGATGGGTCCCTGGGGAGTTACAAAGGGCCGCCCATCACCCTGCCGCTCGATCCCCTGGTCCGACCGATCTGGCTCAAAGCGAGGCGGGTCCCATTTGCCTTAAAACCAAAGATTGAGGCAGAGCTGGACCGCCTCACAGCCCAGGGAGTCTTAGAACCAGTGTCCTATGCGGCCTGGGAAACCCCCATAGTCACACCTGTGAAGCCTAATGGGGAGGTGAGAATTTGCACTGACTACAAGTGCACTATCAACAAAGCACTCCAGGACAACCCGTACCCCGTCCCGGTGGTCAGCCATGTACTGGTGGCCCTAGCAGGGTCCAAAATTTTTGGGAAGCTGGATTTGGCACAAGCGTACCAGCAGCTACCGGTCGACGCCAAGACCGCCGAGGCACAGACCATTGTCACCCACCGGGGGCTTTTAGGGTTCAGAGGCTATAATTTGGGGTTAGTGTAGCTCCAGGGATTTTTCAGAGTATAATGGACTCTCTTCTTAAAGGGATCCCCAGAGTGCAGCCATTTTTCGATGATGTTCTAATCGGCGCTCCGGACGCAGTGGAATTCAGCAGCCGCCTGAGGGAGGTCCTGCGCCGCTTCCAAGCGGCGGGGCTAAAGGTCAAAAAGGAAAAAATGCTTGCTAGGGGTACTGCGGGTGGAGTTCCTGGGGTTCGCCGTGGACGCATCGGGGATCCACCCGACGGAGGACAAAACCAGGGCTATCGTCCAAGCCCCAGCCCCCACATGCAAGGCGGAAGTCCAAAGTTTCTTGGGGTTGTTGAACTTTTACCATTCGTTCCTGCCCCACAAGGCGGCCATAGCGGAACCACTCCACCGGCTGCTTGATAAACAAGCCCCGTGGGTTTGGGGGAAGTGCCAAGCCACAGCGTTTCAGGCAGTCAAGGACCTCCTTGTCTCCAATGCTGTGCTCCACCACTACGACGAAGCCCTGCCGCTGATCCTGGCTTGCGACGCTTCCCCGTACGGGGTGGGCGCAGTTCTGGGGCACCAACTCCCGAATGGGAGGGAGGTCCCGGTAGTGTACTATTCAAGAACCCTAACCCCCGCGGAGCGCAACTACGCTCAGATCGCCAAGGAGGCTCTGGCAATCGTGGTGGGGGTGCACAAGTTCAACGACTACCTATATGGTATGCGCTTCACCATTGCCACGGACCATAAGCCGCTCCTGGGCCTCCTCGCCCCCGACAGCAGACCCCACAAATCTTGTCCCAGCGAGTCTTGAAGTGGAACCAATTCCTCAACTCTTACTCCTACACCTTGGTGCACCGCCCAGGCAAAGCCATGTGTCAGAACTTGGATGAACTTCAGACGAGTCCAATACTTGTTACAAGTTAGGATCTTTATTGAAGAACTACAGTGCTAGAGTAACGAAATAACAGTAATGCCAATTCCTGGCAGTTGGTTACATTTTATGCCATCAGCAAAGCATAATAAAACAATCATTCACACGGTCTCAGACAAGAGTCTCTTCTTCCCAGCCTTCGTTATCAGAAGAGAGGATGCTCCCCCGTTGTGAAGGCCAAACGGCCTGTCTTCAAAGGGCACCTGTGGATGTTAAGCAGAGACTATCTGCCGCCTGCCCTATTGCCCTAAATATTTGGCATAGCACAGGGGCCAGGGTTAATGGCTGTGGTCAAGCACTAAGTTACAGCATGTTATTACTAAGTTACAGCATGGAGTCAGTTTGGTCAAGGGAAGTAAAGCAAAAGTTACAAGTTCTGACACCATGGACACGTGGACGCCCTCAGCCACCTGCCGCTCCCCTCAATGGACCCAGATCCCGCCCCGGCCCACCAGGTGATGCTCATAGAGTCTCTGCCCGAGCAGCCACTCCACGCCGCTGAGGTGGCTCGGGCTACAGGCAAGGACCGCATCCTCGCATGGGTTCTGGACTGGGTGGGGAGGGGGTGGCCTACGGGCAAGGTGGACAGTGAGTTCAGGCCATTCGCGTCACGCAGGGACAAACTATCCTCTCACAAGGGTTGCTTACTCTGGGGCAGCAGGGTGGTGGTTCCCCCCCACACACCATGTGCAAGCAGGTTTTAGACGCCCTACACGAAACCCACCCCGGGATTGTGAGAATGAAAGCCCTGGCCTGCAGTTACGTATGGTGGCTAGGCATGGATGAGGAAATTGAGGGGTGGGTGAGAAGGTGTCAACCCTGCCAAGAATCCCGGCCTGATCCGCCAAGCGCCCCGTCCACCGCTGGGAGTCCAACCGGCGGCCATGGTCCCGCCTACATTTAGATTTTGCCGGGCCATACCAGGGCCAAATATTCTTCATCCTGGTCGATGCCTACACTAAATGGTTGGAGGTGATCCTGATTGCATCCACCTCCACTGCAGCAGCCGTCAGGGCTTTGCGGAGGGTCTTTTGTACGCACAGGATCCCCGACACCCTGGTCACGGATAAGGGGACAGCATTCACCTCCCGGGAATTCCAGGAGTTTACCAGTCAGTACCTCATCCAGCACATTAGATCCGCCCCCTTCCATCCGGCCACCAACGGCCAGGCAGAACACATAGTGCGGACCACCAAAGAGGCCCTGGGTCGCATAGTGCAGGGGGACTGGGACCACCACCTGGCAGCCTTCCTGTTCCACAACAGGATTACCCCCAACCCCACAACAGGGTCGAGCCCCACGGAACTACTCATGGGGAGGAAACTGATAACCAGGCTGGACAGGCTACACCCAGAATGGGCTACCGACGTCCACAATTCCCCCAAAGTCAGGGAAGCGGCGCGGGGGTTCTTCCCAGGCGACCCGGTCTTTGCGAAGAACTTCACAAGCGGACCAGAGTGGGTAGCAGGGCGGGTACTGTGGGTGACGGGGTCCCGATCGTACGAGGTGTCGACGGAGGGGGGCCAGATCCTCCGGAGACACATTGACCAGCTGCGCCGCCGCACCGTGCAGGAGGAGCCAACAGGGACTGGGGAAGCAGCGAGCGGGAGCGAGCCAACAACGGAACCACCTGAAGCGGCACCGCCGGCGCCGACCCTGCCAACATACGATTCCCCGAGACCGGCCGACCCAGAACCGCCACCAGAGGTGGCCCGCCAGCCGCCGGAAGAGAATAGCCAAGAGGAGAGCCCCTCTGGGGGCCGCCCCAATGCCCCAAGCGACCCCAAGGCTATCAACCCGGGAACGCCGGGCCCCCGCCTACTTGCAGGATTGTGTGACTTGAACTAGGGGGGGAGGAGTGTAGTGTATTGTGCTTTAGTAAAGCACCGCACAGCCATGCAGCAGAGGCGACCAGGGGGAATCCCCTGGTCACTCGGCAAAGCGCGCGAAAGGACTCCGCCAATCAAGATCTGTGGTGGGAAGTTTGACTGGACAGGATTGGCCTGGGCCAGTTGGGGGATCGTTCCGGGCTGTGCGTATATAAAGCAGGTCCCGGCCCACATTGTCTCTTCTGTTGTGATGTACCATTTATTAAAGCATGTTGCCTTCAACACGTCTCGTCTCTGAGTACATTACACTTTGTCTAACGGAACTCAAGACAAAGAATGGTGCCAAGAAGAAGACTAAAGAAGAGGAAGACCATCTTCAGCCAAGAGCCAAGTTCCATTGTACATGCTGGGTATTACCTAGGCCACAATTAGACTCTCTATTGTCACCCTTTCAAATAAGTCCATTTAATCTTAAGTGTTCCCCACCCAGTAATCACTTCTATTCTTCTTCCCAACTGTCACTTTGGAGTCTCCCCCTGGTCCGTTTCAATCTGAAAGTTCTCTCAGGTATCCAGGATCCAGGCAAGTCCATTGGTCAAGAGCAAGTACCCAATTAGGTGCCACCAATGAACTTTCTATTGGCTACTACAGTAGTCCAGCCCTTACGGTCACTGCAGAGCCTCCCCTTTCTCCTCCCTCATACCTCCCAGCCCCGGAGGGTCTAAGGTAGTCTATTTAACCTCTGACCAACTCCACTCATGTGTGCATCTAGCAGTACCCCAGTTCCGCTGTCTAGATCCATCCCCAATTCTGGCCACAGTTTTGGGTCCATTTCCCCCGTCCTCTTATGTTGCCATTTGAGCCTTCCTTGGAGACTACGATAGGTAAATATCACCCTGTTTGTCTACCCATGTGTTGTCTCTCTCTCTCTCTCTCTCTATATATATATATATATATATTTCCTAGGACTGTATGTATGATTGTATGAGTATTCTATCTTGTATGTATGCCTATATTTTCTAGAATAAATTGTAATTGTTTTACTTAATTAGAGTCCCCATTATTTTAAGCACTACTCTCTGGTTGGTTAATCTTTTATACATTGGGAAAAGATCCCTAGTGAGCCAAGTGCCCACCTAACTAATTCCCCAACCTCGTTTTGAGGGCATTTCGGCTTACACAATCACTGGTGGAAGATGGCAATAGAAGGAGTTAGATGTATCTCCCTGGATAGAGATTTCCAGAGTTTTGATGCCATGACTAAGATGCCTTCTCCTGGGTTGCCATCCACCTAATCTCAGACAGGGCTTTTTTGGTAGAAAATGTCCAGCAGGAACTAATTTGCATATTAGGCCACACCCTTTGACATCACCATTGTTCTATACAGGGCTTTTTTTGTAGAAAAAGCCTAGCAGGAACATTTGCATATTAGGCCATACCCCCTGATGCCAAGCCAGCCAGAACTGCACTAGTCAGGTATGTTCACAAGAGAATAGCCAGTCTTTCAGTCACATTGGTCTGAGTCCATATATGGTTGACTGAATGATAGAAGATGTTGATTAATGATGCAGTCCTAAGCAGGGTTACACACTTCTAAATTAATTAATTACAATTTACTTAGAACAGTATGATTATAATTTTGTTTAGGATGGCAATGTAAGTGGTTTTGAAAATAAGCTAGGGAGTAACATATTGATGTAGCCATCATTCCTGCCTATATTCCAGTGCAAGAGCACAATGCAATTAATGTTTGCAGGCATCCCATCTGCATTACCACACACAGGTAAAGCATATTGATACAAGCCAGAGATTTAAGTCATCAAAAGGAGGGTATATGAGCCCCCATGGGGGAATAGACGGAATATAAATAAACTAATAATAATAATATAGTAGAGATGTGCACACCTTTATGCTCTGTACAGTTTTTGTTTACTTGTTAATTATTTGTTTACTTGTTAATTATTCATCTTTATCTGGGTCCCATTTACCTGGGGTGAAAGGTTAGTTTATAAATGTTCTAAATAAATAATCTGGAAGTTCACATAAATCACATCTCTGCCTCAGAGGGATCTCAAATCATTTCTCATCACAGATCTCTCATAGCTTGCCTGGTTTGGGCCTTCTCTTTACCTGCTTATCACAATGCCAACTTTTGTTGGGGGTTAAGAAGCTCTTGCCTCAGCCTCCCAAGCCCAGCTTACCAAATACTTTTTCTCCCCTGCATCAAGTATGCCTTCTTTGCATATATATAATTTTAAAAATCCTTCCTGAAGTTACCAAGAAAAGAAGATAAGAAGGTACCGGATTTATACCCTGCCCTTCACTCTCAATCTCAGTCTCAGAGTCCCAGAGAGGCTAAAAATCCCCTTTATCTTCCTCCCCCACAACAGACATCCTGTGAGGTAGATGGAGCTGAGAGACCTCTCACAGAAGCTGCCCTTTAAAGGATAGTTCTACAAGAGCTATCGATGACCCAAGGCCATCCCAGCAGCTGCAAGTGGAGGAGTGGGGAATCAAACCTGGTTCTCCCAGTTCTCCCAGATAAGAATTCACACACTCACTCCACCAAACTGGTACAATGATTGATGTAAATTGAAAATGTTGTACAGAGTAAAGCTCATCCAAACAATTATCTTGGATCAGAAATAACCTGCTGACTTTTTTGTTTGAAAATATGCTTGCCAGATAATTTTCTGAGTCATTCAGTTCACTTATTTATACGTGCATTTATGATAATGATAATGATGATAATAATAATAATAATAATAATAATAATAATAATAATAATAATAATAATAATAATAATAATAATAATAATAATAATAATAATAAATTTTATTATTATATAGGTAGCTTTTGCACTTACCTTATTCCGGAGCGACGTCCCTCTTCACTGCACAGCGTCTGTGCGGATTTCGCACTACTTGCTCCGCAGAACCCGGAAGTCCCGCGGCTTTTGCGTCACAAATGTAAACCGCCAGAAACCAGTTTACATTTGCGACGCAAAAGCCGCGGGACTTCCGGGTTCTGCGGAGCAAGTAGTGCAAAATCTGCACAGACGCTGCGCAGTGAAGAGGGAAGTCGCTCCGGAATAAGGCAAGTGCAAAAACGACCACAGACTTACCTCAGAATTTTTACCTCTGGTTTCACCTGACCTTTCCCCTATCTGTTAAATAAAATATTTTGTTATTTTTGAACTTTAAAACCCTTCAAGTGCTGTTTCGGTGGTTTTAAGTTAAAGGGGAACCTCGACCCTTCTTTTTAGTTCCTAGGCTAAGCCAGCAGCTAAATATCATCCTGTGACAGCCATAGTTCTTGAGATAAGAAGAAAACAGATAAATAGTACTGCTCAGTCAGATAGGAACAAAAAACTGAGGAAAAAATCTTTCTTTCAAGGGAGGGAAGTGGGCAAGGTCATCATATCAGGATTAGGGATGGCACAGTCAAGAAAAACGGTGGTCCTTGGAGGTTGTAGGTCTGTGGGGTTTACAGACCCTAGGACCATGAACCTCCATGTTTAACAGGCCAGGTCATGGTCCACTTGGTCCATGATGCTGTTGATGTGCCTGTGTTTAGTGAGGGTGGTCTTAGGTGACGCAAAGAATGAAGGCTTGCACACAGCAGTGATAAAACCACTATATACAATTTATTTACACCTCCACTCTCCAAACCGACAGAATGCTCCGCTGCAACTCCACCATACATAACCCACACACAGTAAAGTGTCTTTGTACATTTATACAATCCATCCACCCAGGTAACCAATCAGCTTGCTGCTGAGTCATGCTGACATTGTCCAGGCTGATGCAATCTGGCAACCAGCTACCTTTTGTCACTTAGATGATCTACCTGGCAGATCTGTTACATTCACTTTCCCAGCATGTGCTTAGAAACTGCTTGGCTTTCATAATATTAACAGATGCTGCACGGCTTACAAAGCCACATGACGTGTGAGTGGAGGCTGAGTGGCAAGTTCATCCACTTTTGGTTTACCCATTTAAATCACTTTCGGCACACAAATGAAAGTCAAGCAATGGGTGAAGTCACTGCTCAGCCTTCACTCACATGCTGCACAGCTTTGCAAAAGCCATTTAAGGGGAACGCATTCCCTTTAAATGGCTTTTGCAAGCCTCACCAACACTGACCTCATAAGCCTTCTTTGAAGGTCATGGGAGGTCTGTGTCAGCAGGATGGCATGGACTGGCTCAAGGACCATGAACTGGACTTCAATCCATGGAAAAATTAAGGCCATGGTCTGGTCCATGTCCATCCCTAACCAGGATTCTTAGGCATTATTAATATCTATCTATCTATCTATCTATCTATCTATCTATCTATCTATCTATCTATCTATCTATCTATCTATCTATCTATCTATCTATCTATCATCTATCTATCATCTATCTATCTATCTATCTATCTATCTATCTATCTATCTATCTATCTATCTATCTATCTATCTATCTATCTATCTATCTATCTATCTATCTATCTATCTATCTATCTATCTATCATCTATCTATCCCTGAAAAGAACATTTGTTGTTTTCCATGTTTCTGTGCTCACCATCAGCAGTGGCAGATGTCTTTCTTTTTCTTGATTCCCCTGGAATGGCATTGGAACTCCTTAAACAGTAGCAGTAAATAACTGAAGTGCCTCTACAGTGGGCACCCAGCACGAAGACATGTGTCTCATACCAATCGGATAATTGATTCAATACATACAATCACACACATATGCATAGTACTTAAAAAAAAACAAATTCTCTTTTAAAATATTGTAGTGATGGGATGCAGGGGGGTGGGGTGCGAGGTTTCCTGTGAAGGAAGCCTTTATTACTTCGTGAAAGTAGACAGAAAGGATAGCAAATGCAGAGTATTCAGCAGACAGATTTAAAAATATATTGTCAGAGAAACTGGAATCAGCAGGGCTTTCTTTTTGTGGAGGGAGGGGGAGCAGCAGAACGGAGTTCTGGAACCTCTTTGTGGCTACAAAAAATATTTCAAAGTTCATGAAGGGCACCATTTCTCTTTCATTTCCCTCTTGAGAATTCTAGCACCTCTTTTTCCAGAAAAAAGCCCTGGGAATCAACCAGTATTTTTTTCCCCCAACACCAGTGACCAGCAATGGGAAGAAGTGTGCCATGGGCCATCAGCTTTGGTAATCTGTAAATCAAAGCCATTTTCTCATTCTGCTTGAAGTTTTATAGTTTTATAGAGCAGAGGGAGGAGTCCTTCCAATGTTCTGTGCAAATCTGGTGCCATTATCTTTAAAAACAGCAGTACCAGGCCCTCTAATTGGTTTCCCCTTTCAAAATAGTCATCCTGGAATTCTGGGACCCATAAAAATAGATTTGAATTCAAAACTGTATCTATTCGAATCCAAATTAATCTCAGATTTAACATTTTAATTAATTTTTTGGAGCACATTTTACATATATATATATATATAAGCAGTTGTATATATTATGTTTATCTACTCTTCTACTTAAATCACATGAAAATCTTTTTATGATAGTTTTTGTAATACATTACAATGTATGCATTTGTAAGCTATATACAAAATTCCATAAGGTACATTTTTGACAGATACAACTGTATTGAAAATGTGCATGTACACTTTGGGTGTTATGCTCTACTGATTCTATATTCTATTGCTAGTTTAGTTTTTTCTATACCTCATTTGGTAGAAGTTACATCCCTTAGTACAGAGAACTCTTCTAATTTAAAAGATTTTTGTATAAATCTTAAGCATGCTTATTACTAAGTATGTTCCACTGATCTCAGTTGGACTTACATCTGAGCAAATATATTTAAAGTTGGGCTGTCAGTGGGTACTTTTGCAGCAAAGAACAGCTTGCACAAATATCATTTAAGTGTCAGCTGTTTCCATAGCTTGCAGCAAAGATACCTGCTCATCTCTATAATCAGAAAATAGATAATCTATATAAATTTATTTTGAGGATAGATTTATAAAATTCTTTGAGCACAGCAATTCACAGAGCAATCAGCAAAGGAGAAAATAACTGCTCTAATGGCTACCTTGATTCTTCTTGCATTTCTACTGAACAAATCACTTTATAAAAAGGAGATTTCATTCATTTCTTAAAGTATTTTGGCTAGAAGCTCATAACTAATTGTCCAAAATTTACTTATGAAATTTGTTTTTATAAGTCCCAACCTACATTCTCAATCTATTTTTCTGAGTTTAGAAAAATAGAATGTATAGCCAAAAAAAGCTAAGCCCCACTCGTAACTTTGCCTTACCATGCCATCCTTAGTTGATTTCAGCCATCCTGGCTGACTATAGTACTGGAACATAGAAAGGAGTAAATGTGCATCAACCAGTTTCTACCAAGTGGATTGAAATAAGGTGAAAGGAAACACGTTTACCTTATCTTCCTTCAACCATGTGCTTTCATTGGTTTAAAAATAGTTCCATTCTGTAGAAGAATTGGCTCATGCATACCAAAATCCCTGAGGCTGCTTTTAATATGATGAAATGTCTGAGATATTTCATATCCAGAATCAATAGTTCTTAAGAAAAGGGGAGATTTTGAGCATACTCTCTCTCTCTATCTCTCATCATCATCTCACATTTATATCTTGCACTTCTTCCAACATACATGGTTTTCCTTTCCTCCATTTTATCTTTAAAATATCCTCTAACTTCCTGTCAGTATGTGCAAGTAAAGACTCTGCTTGCCTGTTGTGGCAGGGGAGAAGGTTATAGCAAGTGTTCCCTCTAAGCTGAACTAGCTCACAGTTTTTTAGCCTCCAGCACATAGCTCAGGAAAAATGGGGCCAAAGCAAATTAACTTATGCAGCAGCTCTCAATTTTAATGCCAGTAGCTCACAAAGTAGAATTTTTGCTTACAAGACTCTACAGTTTAGAAGTAATATTGGATATAGCTTCATTATTCACCATCTGAAAACAGTGCAAAATAGCTGTGTTGCCTGCTCTGAGAGGATATGGGGAAGGCCATGGCTTTTTTTCCTCCCTAATTTAGAGAAATGGAGTAGCAAATGCAGGATCCAAGTTATACGGTATTCTGAACTCTCCCCAGAGACTGAGACGGTACAATGATTGATCTAAAGTGGAAATGGCATGTGCAAAAATACTAGTTGGGATGATCTTATTTGAAGTAAATATAGGCTAAATGTTCTGGTTAGGCAACATGTCTTTCAGGAAGAATCATACAATAAACTACCAGAATAACTGTCACATTTAAAATATATCACTACTCTTAAATATAAAAAAAATTATATTCAGAACATTTACTGTACTTACAAACGGACACAGTTTATGCCAGATCTTGGCTGCAGTCTTGGGGTGCTTTGGAGGCTGCAGTGCTTGGGGTACTTTGGAGGCAGTGCAAAGTACTCTGTCCCATTTCATGACAGATTTTCCATCAGACTCGCACTCTGATCTGGTCTCATATGCTTCTTCTGTGGTTGACCATTCAGATTAGTGCTGCATGTCAACCATGGAGCGCATGGTCTGTTTTTTTTTTTTAAACAACAACAACTTTGACCTTTTTTTAAAAATAAATAAATAAATAAAAATAGTGGGTGCACATGTGCACCCATGCACCAATCCATATATGCACCAATCCACATATGCTCTACTTAAAAACAAAAACAACACAGAACTACAAAACCAGAATGAAAAGTTCAAACTTCCAATCCAGTTTGAGTACACACTGGGGAAGTTCAGACATCTGGAATGTGGGATGAATGCACAGGGATCTGTTAGCCAAAATTCAACTACTGTCTATTTACTCCATATCCAACTCACCTTACAATGAGGTAAGTGTGACTGGGGAACGGCTGCCAGATGTAGCTTTCTGATTGAGCCCTTTTAATCTGTTAGGGAAAAGCAACTATAATAGGCAAAAATGTCCATCTGATCACAGCCCCTGAGTAGAAAACAGAGGGCACTAATAGAGGCCCTAAAAGATAACACTCTATTTCTTTTTTAATTAAAACTGCTTTTTTACAAATGGGCAGCCGAATCCTAACCTCTGTGGAGGCCAGCCATGGCATAACTGCTGCGCCACTAGTAGACTTCCTGAGGACTTCAGCACGCTGGGGCATGGGGAGGGGAGAAGCATAGCTTGCTGTGAGGGAGACTGTCGCCATGGCAACTCCACTGGTATAGGACTGGCATAGGCATGCAAGAGAGGCAGAGGCAGCCAGATGGGGGGCCCAGCACCCCCCCCCCCCAATTGGTCAGTCCTGGTGCATGTGCCACAGCTCATGACAGGGGTGGGGAGAGGCGACCCCAGAGAGGCCAATAGCCATCCCCAACCTGCCCCCAGACATAGAACAGAGACAATGATGGGCAGACCATCAAAGGCAAAAGAGAGATGTCCCACCAACACGGGGAGGAAATAGGAGTAACGCTGGGCATGCGTGCACGAGAAGCCTGGCTTGGTGTCGAGGCGGGGGGGGGGGGGCAGGACAGGCTTGCGCAGGACCACAGGATTGGCCAGCCCATTGCAGGTGACCGAGAAAGGGGGTGGAAAGCTTGCAACTGAGAGGCCATCAATCCCCTCACACCCTCCTGTGGTCAGAGACTCTACCAATGGCAGGCAGACGGGCAGAGGCAAGTGCAGACACACAGGATGCACAAAGTGCAGGAGATCACTGCCATGGACAGTGACTGGAATATGTGTCTGGGAGTGAGCAGACTACAAAGTCCAACAGACAACCCCCACCACCACCCAGAGACCCCTCTGTGTCACCCTGATGCCCCCTGCTCAATGCATGGAACATCTCCCCTGGGGACCACAGAACTCAGAGTGCAAGCCGTTGGGCATGCATCCACTTCATCAGTCCCCCCCCCCCCTTTGTACCCTGCACACAACATGGGCAGGCTGTCAGCCCAGTCAGGCTGAGGGGTGGCAACCCCCCTCCCCTGTCCAGCCATGTGGGGGCAGCATGGTGGCTCACAGCCCTTTCCCCACCCACCCCCAAGAACCAAGTGTGCCCACCCTCCCAGGCATTCCCTCAGAGAGGTCACTGACAGAGTGGGGGGGGGGGAGATGCCCAGGGAATGTGCAGCAGATACCAAGCAGGAGAGACAATGGAGGGCACAGCTCAGACTTTATTTTTCAAAAACAGAGTGCAATGGTTTCCCCAGTGCACACTTGGCAGTCTCGGCGGGGGGCAGAGCTCCATTCAGAGCAGCATGCAGGAATAGCTGAGGGAGTGGAGGTGGGGTGGAGCACCACACATGGAAGCCTCTGTCTTGTATTCCCACCTGCAAAACAGAAACAGATCAAGAGCACCTGCAGGGGCGGCAGCTGGAGGAGCAGCCTGCATTTCAGCCAGGCACACTCTTAAAGGGACAGTCTCCGACCCACCTGCCCACATTGAGGCAGCTGCAAGAAATGCCCCCCCCCATGTCCTGTCAGGGGTGGGAATGTGGCAGAGGACAGACCAAGGGAAGGGAGCAGGCAGTAGTGCAGGGGAGCAGAGCCAGCAAATGCCCCCTGTTGGAGCCCACTGCCTGGTTCAAGTGCCAGAGATGCTCACACACCACCTGGTCTTGAGCGAGGGGAAAGGGAGGGTAGCGTGGGTGCACAGTTGCACTTACCCAGCCATGGGTGACAGTCCTCACATGCTGAGCTTCCCGGGAGCTGGAAACCTGTGGAGACCTGGAAACAAGAGCAATTAGCCCCAGGGGAGAGACCTCACTCTCCCCCTCGCAAGTCAAAGATACTGTCAAAGCAACCACGCAGTGATGAGCCCATCACCAACATGCCTGTCCCTCACTCTAAGTCCACATGGCGGGTAGCTCACCGGCAGAGCCCCTCGCCATGCGCGGCTGTCCCTAACTACTGAGATGTGCGAGGCCAGAGCAAAAGTATTTCCAGGAGGGGGGGCACGGTGATTGGCTGCTGGGGAGGGGGCTCGCAATTACACCAATTCCTAAGGGGTTTGTGAGCTCCTGCGGTGGCGGGGACAACCTTTGTTTTCAGTTTCAATGAGTGCCTACGGGATACACAGATGTAACTTTATGCCTCTTGGGGGGTCGTGTCATGGCCTGAACTCCTTAGGGAGCTGCCTAAGCCAGGCCGTGCCCCCAACTCCACCCCCTCCTGCACCGGAGCACCTCACTCCGCTGCACTTCCACCAATGCTTGAGCGCAGCCCTACGGCGGCACCACTCTTGGGTAGAGTGGTGCTTTGGCATCCCCATGCCCATGTAAGTGCCCTCCTGCATGGTGGGACTGGATTTATGCCAGTGCAAATGCGATTTCCGCTAACATGGGGGAAGGTTTGCTCCCAAAGCACTTTGCCCCCCCATAGGATTGTGCTTCAAAAGTCTTACCAAGAAAACTGAGGCTTTACATAAAACAACATTTACACAACTTGAAAACTAATGCAAATTCTATTGATTTAAACTGACTATGATAAATACTGGAAATCAAACTGACTCAAAATGATCCAGATTTTGTCTTCTCTGTATAATACTAAGCTTTATCATTAAACCTCTATTCTTAATTTTCTCTACTCTGTCCTGAATTGTTATGGTTACCTTAGATATCTAATGTCTCACAAAAAGCAATCTTGCTGCAGACTCAAGAAAATTTATTGGGAACACAGAAACATGATTTAAGAAACATAGTTTCTAGGATTTGAAGAAAATCACTTTCTAGTTCAAAGCATTATAGCAATCTTATTTTAATATAGATCTGTCTGGGGCAATGCCACAAATATGCATAAAGTCCATTGATATAAAATTAGTGTCAACAAGCTCCTGTACAATAATTATAGGTTTAAGATATTGCATTTAAATTAACGTAGAGCTGGTGAATCATTTTAAACAAATTTTCTTTAAATGTAGAAGATGCTCCAAAAGATAGAACTCTTTTCCATAGTTCTCCTGCAACATTATAACCCAAAGCATTATTCAGTCTTGAAGTGTGGAATGCCAGTCAATACAGATTTCATTATCAAGCTGTATCTTGTGATCACTGGTAAATTGATAGTGTTCACTGATCAAGATCTAATCACCGATCAAGATCTAGTAAGTGGAATAGTTCACTTATTTTTTTCAGATACCAGGTGATGAAATGAAAATGCTTCCCAATTGTACAGCAATTGTCAAATCATGATTTCACTTTAAGTACAATAAAACAATAATATGTTTTTCACAGAGTTTGCTACGTCATGATGCGACCGAATTGTCCGGCGGTATAACCGGATGGGCAGGCTGGGCCCACCAACCTTGCCAGCCTAAGAGAAGGAAAACTCTAACATCAAACCCGGGCAGATAGAGCTCGTTAATGTAACACCTAACACCTGGAGGACTCGCTGCCGGCGTCCCGGCTTACTGGGCCATGGCAGATGACCCCCAGGTGAAAGGGAGGAGCCAGTACCATGCACACTGGGCTTCACCTAAAAAATTCCTCTGCGCAGGCCTGAAGGGCATATCCACATACACAACCCACAACGCATCAAGTCCTGCAGCGATGGGCAAGGGGCGAAACGGCAGGTGGAAGGTGCCACTGGAAGCCGCAGTCCCGATCCTGCATGTAGGCGGTTCAGGGTATTGGTCACCTGATGCTAACCCGGAGACGAAAGCATTTTTCGGCAGCACCCTGAACGACCAAGCAGCCTTATCTAGGGACAGCACTGCTTGCTCATCATCACCCTATACAAGAACAAAGGGGAAAAGTCAGACTGTTCCAACTACCGGGGGATAACCCTGCTCTCCATCGCAGGCAAAATCTTTGCCAGAATACTCCTGAACAGACTGGTGCCCACCATTGCAGAAGAACTCCTCCCAGAGAGCCAGTGCGGCTTCAGAGCTAACAGGAGCACCACCGACATGGTATTTGTTCTCAGGCAGCTCCAAGAGAAATGCAGGGAACAGAACAAGGGCTCTGTATGTGACTTTTGTCGACCTTACCAAAGCTTTCGATACCGTTAGCAGGAAAGGCCTGTGGCAAATCTTGGAATGTTTAGGATGTCCCCCAAGGTTCCTCAGCATGATCATCCAGCTACACGAAGACCAGCGAGGCCAAGTCAGACACTGCAACGACCTCTCTGAGACCTTCCTAATAGGCACAGGTGTAAAGCAAGGCTGCGTTCTCGCGCCAACTCTCTTTACGATCTTCTTTAGCATGATGCTTCAAAGAGCCGCAGTAGATCTAGATGATGACGATGGTGTCTACATCCGCTATCGCACCGATGGCAGCCTGTTCAACCTGAGGCGACTAAAGGCCCACTCCAAGACAATGGAAAAACTCATCCGAGAGCTACTGTTTGCTGATGATGCTGCACTTGTCTCCCACTCGGTATCAGCTCTGCAGCATATGACGTCCTGCTTTGCAGAGGCTGCCAAGCTATTCGGCCTAGAAGTTAGTCTGAAGAAGACAGAAGTTCTCCACCAGCCTGCACCCCAGGAAGATTATCACCCTCCCTGCATCACTGTGGGTGAATCAATTCTGAAGACAGTCCAGCAGTTCAGCTACCTGGGGTGCATCATCTCCTCAGATGCTAAGATCGACAAGGAAATTGACAACAGGCTGGCAAAGGCAAACTGTGCCTTTGGCCGACTGCACAAAAGAGTGTGGAGCAACAAGCATCTGAAAAAAGGCACAAAGATCAATGTTTACAAAGCGGTTGTGATGACAACCCTCATCTACGGCTCTGAATCGTGGGTTTTATACCATCATCACCTGCGACTCCTTGAGCGCTTTCATCAGCGCTGCCTTCGCACCATCCTCAACATCCACTGGAGTGACTTTGTGACCAACACTGAAGTCCTCAAGCGGGCGGAGATTACCAGCATCGAGGCACTGCTGTTGAAGACGCAGCTGCGCTGGGCAGGGCATATTTCTAGGATGGAAAACCACCGCCTTCCCAAGATTGCCCTGTATGGCGAACTCTCCACCGGCCATCGAAATAGAGGGGCACCAAAGAAGAGGTACAAGGACTCCTTGAAGAAATCCCTTGGCACCTGTCGCATCAACCATCACCAGTGGTCTGACCTAGCCTCAGATCGCAAAGCATGGAGGCACACCATCCACCAGGCTGTTTCTTCTTTTGAGAACGCACGCATAGCTGGTCTTGAGGACAAAAGGAGATTGAGGAAGAATCGCACTGCTACAGCACCAACCCTAAATCAGACTTTTCCCTGCAGCCACTGTGGCCGGACCTGCCTGTCCCGCATTGGTCTTGTCAGCCACCAGCGAGCCTGCAGCAGACGTGGACTATTGCACCCTTCTTAAATCTTCGTTCGCGAAGCCAAGCCGAGAGAGAGAGAGACAATAATACAGGTGTTTTTAAGCCTTAGCAACAGAATCTCCCTGCCTTTTCCCATCTTTTGCCCACCTTGGTATTTTTTAATAGTGGGGGTGAGGGGGTGGTGGCACAAAATTCTACTGGAGGCTGCCTCTTCCACCATTAGAGCACCTGGAAATCATGGTGACAATTCATCTGTTTTTGAAAATTGGTTATGAGTGTGTGTGTTGGGGGGGGGGGGTGCCAGAGGGCACCAGATAATCTAGGGCTGGCCCTGACTAGGAGCAGCTCCAGTCTTAGCTGCCTTGACACAAGGCATCAGGAAAAGCCCAGGCCTGGCTGCTGTGGTGATGGCCACTGGGATATGCTCCAAACCTGGCCATACAGGGTGCCAGGAGTGGCTCTGGACCCAGCCATGTTGACAGATAACACCAGGACCTGCTCTGGGCTTGGAGCAACTCTCAGGCAATACCACCATTGTGCCCAGGCTCAAAAGTGGTTTGTGGAGCCACACAGGCTCAGTGATTGGGGGTGGGGTGGGGACTGTGATTTCCCTCATGAATCTTGCACTCTTCCTTCTAGGAGGGTTTCCAGTTCCCAGGAGGGAGTGAGGGATCTCTCAATTTTGTGAACTCCTGCCTGCCACTGGCCACCTGGCTGATGTGGGGGTTCATTTCTGCCCCCTTCAGGAACACCCCCAAAGCTTCCTGCTGTCAACAAAGTAAGACCTGGTAAACCTACCTTATAGATATCTAAATTAAACCTTTCCTGCTTATCATGTGGACTCAATTGAAATCTTTGACATACATTTAGATTTCTGGCTGCAGAAACCAAAGGTGAAAGAACTGATAAAAGCTTCTTACATTTCTCCCAAATGTAGATCAGATTACTAATAACTTAATTATCCTTTTAGACTCTTTTTCTAACCGATGGAAGAGTCCTAAGCAAGTTTTTTTCAATAGCTAATTCAGATAAAGAATTATCTACATACATCCAGCCTATAATCTGGTGTTATTATGGTAAACTTGGCATTTGGAGTACCAAATTTATCTACAGACCATTTAGATTGAGTCACAGACCACTTAACCTTTGGTGTGTGGTGGAGTAAAATCTCCAAATTAATCTTTCCAAATTAATCTTAATATTTATTTTGTCATACTTTTATTTTATTTTTCAGGAATCACTAGAATATTATCTAGTAAACAGGTAGATTTGGGAATAATCATAATCTTTATTGCATTAATATGCCCTAAAAGAGAAAGATTAAATGTCTTCCACAGTGATTATTTTTGTTTAGTGCCAAATATTACTGATATGAAGTTGTCAGCTATTATATTAGAATTGTCATCACTTATTTTAATACTTAAATATCTTAGTATTCTTAACTATTGATCTTTTTATCCATGTTTCTGGTGCAATACCTGCTAGGATATCATTTAAAGGTAAGATACTGTAACTGTTTAATTTATAGCCTGAAGAAGCTGAAAAGGGTTGAAAAGTAATATCTAATCAACATTTGAATTCTTAGTTTCCATAAAGTCACAACAACAAGCTGTATTATCTGTATAAAGCAAGTGTATAGTGCTATGCACCTAATTTTAATCCAGTGATTGTTAGAGTCTTTTATTACAGATTCTATTGGCAAGTTAATAACTAAGCAGAAAGAAGTTACTGCATAAAATATTGTTTAATGATATCTTCTGCCTCATCAGTTGTTCTAATACTGTTTTGTACCCCCATATCTTGAAAGCAAATATAAAAGGAAAGCTCCATCGATAAACTATAACTGTGTTGGTAATTGTCATAAGGCTTCCGGTCAAGCAATGGAGGGAGGCAGATATGCGGCTCTACAGCTCCGTAATGTTAAGTCTATGATAAGCCTCTTTTAATTTTACGTTTTTGTTTTAAGCCTGAGGATTTTACCTTTTCCATCTTAACTCTCTCAATTGTAAGCAGAGTTTTTGAGGAATGTAAACCTCCCTTGCTTAACTGGATAATTAGCTGGTGCCCTCACCATCTCTGACCTTGGAAGATTGCCAAGTGGGAGCTTTGTTTACTTAGGAACTTACTATTACTATTTTTCCTCAGCTGTCCTGCAAGCTCTTCCTTTAATAACAGTGAATTTGAAGTCTTTTAAACGTGGTTGAGATGCCGAGGTGATTTTACCCCCTGTGCCAAACAATTAAAAAAATTATTTTTATTATTACTCTGAGATTGAAAATAGAAGTTTATCAAGTCTATAATTAGTTTTTGACTTTGAATATTTGCCTTTTTGGCTGTTTTCAATTACCCTATCCTTCTCTGGGCTTGCATCCAATACTCTGTCTACCAATTAACATGGGTGTTACCAAATGGTTGAGAGATGCTGAAGATTCTGCTTTACCAGCTAAACAATTGAAAATATATGATTTTTATTCAGCCCAAGTGCCCACATCTAATCATTTTGAGATTTTGGCTAACTTTGAGGATATTATTGAGCAGCCCACACCTACACAAAAGTCTGCTGATTCTCACGGCACAATTAATACAAATGCAAACTCTGAAGAAGCCACAGAAAGATTAACTCTCTAAATTCTACTGAAAGCAACACTTTTGAAGTGGGCTGCAGAGAACTCTCTAACATAACACATTTAATAGCTGTAAGAAGATTTCATCTGTAGTCAATTGAAACTACTTCATAATAAAATGGACTACATTACTAAGCAGCTAACTTTTAAAAGAAGCACCTTGGAACAGGGTACCCCATCAGCCAATGAATTACAGCCAAAGGAATATGATAAGCCTCTTTCACCGAGTAAGAACTTAACAAAACCCTACAAATTGGTTCTCACTCCAAATAAAATTTGCCTAATTATTTGCAACTACAGAGGATGATGCCCTGCATGGAATACTATGCAACTAACTAAGAAACATTTGAAAACACTGTTTCCGAGGAAAATGAGCCAGATTGATCTACTAGAAGTGGATCTTGTGAGTGACAATGCCCAGACTCAGAGGGTGATATTATCATTTAATTCAACATATACCTCAGCTTCTATTACGATCTAAAGGTTATCTGGCATCTAAAGGAGTCTTCCTATCCTGTGTTTTTAAGAATGAGATGATCTCTCTACTATTACCCACTAAGAAGTGTCCAACTCAAAAGAATTCTCCCCTGACTACAAAGGTTGTCAACAATAATTCAAATAGGAAAGATTCAACTGACTCAACCAACTGCCCTTTTCCATCTAATAATTTTGATGAAACTATGGACATAGTAGCAGGAAATAATATTCTGGAAGATAATATCAGAGATCACTTCCAATCACTCCAAGCCAAAGAACAACAGAATATCCTAAAGAGACTGGATCTATTGAGGGAAAATCTCGTATTAAAACAGACTGAATTCCAAAAGAGAATCCATTAGATCCCCAATAATCAAATCAATTTGGCCTCTAATGCTACACCATCTTGCCTTCCATCTACGAATGGGTGTATATATCAAGACTCTCAAAAACTGCAAGACCAAATTACAGAGCTGGACTGACTGTCTGAAAAGCCTCCAACTAGAGATCTGTAATTTGGTATTGCAGTTTTTGAGAGTCTTGATATATACACCCGTTCGTAGATGGAAGGCAAGATGGTGTAGCATTAGAGGCCAAATTGTCAGAGGTAGAATTGGTCTGAAGAAATTGTTTGGCGATTATAGGAGTACAGGATTCTTGTTGTTGTTGATCTGAATTTCTTGGTAAGGTGCCCTGTGAAATTGTTGAGGAGTAGGTAAATTCATTTGCATTTGGAAAACTGGGTGACCCATTTAGGATATTAAGATCATAAGTAATAGTGTAAACGTTTTACCTACTGCACCCAGACAAACCCCAAGAAAAAGCTTAGGGGGGGGGGGCAGTATGTCAAGCATGGGATTTCTTTCTTAGTAAAACTGTATTTTCCCACTGTTGTATTGCACTATTGTATTTCCCACTATTGTATTGCACATCAAAGCCATGTAACTGTTGTATTGCACTGTTGTATTGCACTATTGTATTTCCCACTATTGTATTGCACATCAAAGCCATGTAACCTATTCTGTAGTTCTCACTAGTAGCAAATGCAGGGATGTCCGCTTTGAAGATAAGGTCTCCTGGTATACTTTCCGAGGGATAAACCTGGACCCAGGATGTTGCTAAATTGCAGGAATAGATAAAGTAGTGAGAGTGTTAGTTTCACACGCCTGTGTTAGAATTCCTAAGTTACCTTTGATGTGCCCCCTTAAAGTTAGTATTCTTGAGTTACACTGTATCACTTCCAATTTGGTATCTACCCGAGCACAATGGATTATCAATAAACCAATACTTTGTTTCAAAATCAACGACTGGTTATTTTGAGGTCTATTGCCTGACAATGATGCTACCTCAGGTGTTATTAAAGTATCCCCTGATGGTCAACTCTCTTCCAGTTCCCCAATTACTAAAGGAGTAAAACAGGGCTATGTTCTTGCCCCTTATCTCTTTAATCAGTTTCTGAATGACTTGAATCAACATATGTCTGCTGTGAATGGCCACCCTCCCTTCTTAGAACAATTAGCAGTGCCCTTATTGCTATTTGCTGATGACACAATTATTCTTTCATGTACCAGAATTGGCCTCCAAAAATACTTGAAAGCCTTTCACCAATACTGTAGATTGAATTGACTGGTAATTAATCATGAAAAATCAAAAATCCTGCTTTTTCAAAGAGCTGGCACCTATTTAAATGGCGCATTGGTACAGAAGAAATCAAACAAGTGAAGGCTTACAAGTATCTGGGAATTACCTTTAACCACAACCTTATATAGGAAATGCATTGTAATAGATCTGTAAGTTTAGTAAAATGTTCTCTGGCGCAAATTAAAAAGTTCTATTTCTTAGGAGGTAACCAGTTCATTCCAGCAACTCTGAAAATTTACAACACTAAAATCCTTCCTCAGTTGCTATGTGGATTGGAGGCTTTAGTCCCTGTGTGGAGAATGTGCAATCATCATTCTGCTGTCAGATTTTAGGTGCTCCCAAATGTGTCCCCTACTCATCCATTTGTGCAGAGCTAAGTTTACATCTTCTAGAAACCAGAGCCTGGATTATGGCTTTTAACGGATCCAGGAAGTTTACTATACTACCTGATGAAAGACTTGACTCTCAACATTTACCCACAAACTACAAAAACTTGGTATTGAGCTGGACGCTCTTTTCTTATGTGACGAACTATATCTTTTAAGAACAATCCAACTAAGGCTTATGGATCACATATACCAAAAAGTGTTCCCCTCATATCCCCGTTTGCTCAACAGTCAATCTAGGTATGCTCCAAAGACATGGGAAGATACCCCCATTATTTTTTTACTTTAGATTCCCCATTCCATCGTCGGACTTTTACTCTGGCATGTTTAAATGCCTTCCCATCAACAGTTCTTTTTGGTAGGTTTAGACAGATACCTCTCCAAAATAGATTATGTCCATGTGAATTAGTTGTCCTTGATTTTATATCCCATATTATTTTAGAGTGTCCTTCCCTGGCCTCACAATATAGAAAATTTTTAGCTGAATATCTCCAACACAATGTATTTACTAAAAGGAAAAGTCTAACCTACTTTTTAGAAGATGCTAATCCCCACATTACTACATGCATTGCGAATTTCTTAGTAGAAGTCTATAAAATTAAATCTAGGCATACTTCTGTATTTTAATTGCTGTGTGTCTACTTTTGATTAGTATTATTGGCTGCCATTTTAATTGATTGCTTTATGTATTGTTCTTACTATACTTCAGGCTACTTACTATACTTTGTACCTATATTTGATTGTGAATCATGATTGCTTTTATGCCAATAAAGGTCTGAACTGAACTGTACTCTCCTTTTTTGGAGAGTAAGTAGAGGCAGGTCAGAAAGAAACAGATTTGTTTACTAATATGTCTTTAACCATTAAAGATTCAAATATAATGGTAATGTCATGGCACACTTGTCTATGGCAAGCAATTTTAGAATTAACACTGGGAAATCACACTGTCACATCCCACTTGACCCCTTCTGCTGTCTCACTCACTGCTTGTAGGAAAGTTCCACAGAATGAGAGGGAAAGGAGTTTGGTCCACCTGGTTCCTCCTCTTCCCACCAGGATGGCCTTCAAGTGCAGCCTGGGTTTCCAAAATTCTCCTCCCTGGTCTAATCCTCCTTTTAAACCTCTCTCCTCCCTGGTGGTTCCCCCTGCTCCTTCCTTGGTGTTGGTTCCTGTCTGTGAAGCCTGGGACCCTTCCCTTGCCTGCTTTGAAGTCCCTCCCTACCAATCACCACCCTCCCCAGATTCAGATGAGCCAGCCCTGAACAGAGATGTGTCCCTGCTGGGCTCACTGGATCAGACATTCGTCTGCCTCCATTGCCACGGAACTGAACCCCAGATGGACTATTGCAGCCATCAGTGGCCTGTGCATGCTTCCTGTTGCCCCAAGTCGGTGGTTCCCTTCCCCTGGACATCATTGTTTCTGCCAAAGAGAAGGCATTCCCTGTGGCTCCTGGCCTTGCCTCCATTCTGGGTTGCACTTCCAGGGGCTGCCCCCATCTTGCCATTAATCCCTGCAGCTGGCACCAATCTGGGTCTCCTTCTCAGAGTATGGGCTTTGGGACTTGAACCGGGAGGTCTTCCATTGAGGGGATGCTGCTACACTATCTGGCAAGTGGCCCAAGCGGGCTTCTTGCTCTAATTTTGGCCCAACTCCTGACACAGACCCAAAATTATCTGAGAACAGATTTTCAAAATACACTACAATATATTCAACTCTCTCTCCCCTTAGCCCCTCTAATTTTATAAACAAAAGCTCTTCTCAGTTTATTATCATCTATTTTATTTTAAAGTTCCAAGATTTTTTACTACATTTCTGTTTGAAATTGTTTCATTAGTGGTACATTTTAACTCAGATGTCTGCACTTTTGATTTTAATTGGTTAATTGCTATTTGCTAATCCTTAACTTCTTGATATTGCATCTGTTTTATTTCTTTGATTTTGAAATGTTTATCTAAAATTTTTAATTTGTTTTTAAAAGTTTTTGTAATAATTATTTCCCAAAAAATTAACAAGCTAATATTATTCAAAGAAAAAGAGGCATCGGGGATGACATATTTGTATCCAAAATTTCACTGCTATTTTCTTAGGCATTCTATATTCAAAGTTCTATTACAAACAACCAGATAATTTTGAACTAATAGTCAATCAACAATAAATCTAAAAATCGGGCTTCCGGTTTGGATTTCATGGAGAATTGATGAGCTTTCCAGTGAGGGAGCTCACCAGGCCCTCTATTCTGGACAGAGGTGTTTTAATACCTGCTGTCTATATCATCTAGGCAAGATGATGGCCAAGATATGTTTAAAGTTCTGAGGAGAGGTACTTTGGCTAATGACAAATCCTGGGGGGGGGGTGTGTTTCTTTTTGGTTTTGAAGAGTCTCCAGAGAAGAACCGCTTCCAACATCTATAGAGGGTATCTGGGGTCGTTAAATTGACATAAATTCAATGTGTGCCAAGCTTCTTAAGGGCTAATTAATCGTGGATGAGAAACAGACCAGTGTGTTTGATGTCGGGACTTCAAAGGTAAAGAGATTTTTATCTGTTGCTCTGGGACTAAATTGGGAAATATTTGGAAGGCAAATGAAGGTCTGGACACATAAACAACTTGTAATAATAAAGAAGGAGGAGGGAGAAATCTTGGACTGAGTTAAACAGATATAAGGCTTAAAAAAGGCAAAAGCTGATATTGCTCGGAATTTTTGTGGTCACTTCCCCCGAGAGTGGAAGAACTGCATATCAACAAGTCATTACAGGAAATGACGTCTGGGAACGTCGTGAGACTTCACAACCATAGATAATGAGACGTTGTGGCAAGTGTGGGTGGAAGAGGCCATCAAGGGATGGGAAAATTACAGGTTTTTCAAGTCCCTCTAGGACTAAATCATCAAGCACCATTTTGGAAAATTATAATTTTTAAAAAAATAATATCTGGACCCAGGAGCATAGAAGGATGGCAATTTTGGGCTTTTCTGAAAGGGCATATCCTAATCTATAAGACTAGACCATTTAAAAAGAACTTGGTGACTTCAGTTGTAAAGCCTATATTTATAATGGGAAGGCAGTAATGTCAGCCCAAAAACCATTACAGACAAGATCCAAGACACTAGAAGAGGGCAAAAAGGCTGATAAACAAGAACAGATGGATGCCATGGAAGCTAGATTGTCTAAACCGATTAAAGATTCTATAAGTGATTGTAAGAAGGAATTAAAAAAACATATAGAAGTTCTTAGTAAAGAGTTTAAATCAGTATCCAAAAAAATCCAAAAGGTGGAAGAGAAAGTGAAAGACCATGATGAAAGAATTAATACAGTGGATTCCACTATTAAAAAATTGCAGGACAAAGCAGTACTGCAGTACTGCAAATCAATGGATAATCAGATACGTTTGAAAGGTGTGCCTGAAAAGGATGGTGATTTAAGGAAATACATAATAAGGATTATTGCTGAATATGTTGGAGATGATCCTGAGGAGACTAATTACTTTTATGACTATATTTACAGGGTCAATTCAGAATATGCAAGGAAAAATAAACTACCAAGAGATGTGGTAGTGAGATGTGTAACAAGAGACTTGGTGGGAAGGATTCTAAGTAAACAGTATGAAGGAAAGCTGATTGTGGAAGGCAGTGATGTTAGAATTATGAAAGAATTACCAAGGAAAGTCTTAAGTGACAAAAGATTATATAAAAAACTGACTGAGCAATTGAGAGAGAGTCAAATGAGATATAGATGGATTCTCCCAGAAGGATTGTTTTTTGAATACAAGTGGAAGAGAATTACCATTACAAGCACACAGGAGATGGAGAAGTTTTTGGAGGAGAATAAAGAATTTGGAGGTTCGGATTAAAATAGAAAACCATGATGGATTACAAATTATTATCTTGGAATGTAAATGGATTTAATTCACCACAAGAAAGAAAGGCAACTTTCATTGGATTGGGAAGAAAAAAATATAACATAATTTGTCTACAAGAAGTACATATTAAACGATTGGATTACAAATATTTGTGGAATAAGCAATTTGGTATGGAATGTTTTTCATTGGCTAAGGAGAAAAAAAGAGATGTGGTTTTTTATGTAAAACAGGAATTGGAACCAAAATTGATTTTTAAGTACGATGATGATAGATATATTGCAGTGCAAGTGATGATAAACCACAAGAAGACTTTGCTATTGGGACTGTATGCTCCTAATGGAGCAAAAGATTCTTTTTTAAAGGACATTATGCAGCAACTTGATCAAGAGACATATGAGCAAATCATGTTAATGGGAGACTTTAATGGTACAGTTAAAAATATTTTGGACAGATCTGGGAAGAAGCATAATGAAGGTAAACTACCAAAGTCTTTTTTTGAATTAGCCAAACAAGAAAATCTTGTAGACATTTGGAGGGAGAAAAATCCTACAGTTAGAGACTATACCTTCTCAGCTCGACATAACTCTTTCTCAAGGATTGATATGTTATGGAGTACAAAAAAAATGGGATTTACAACAAAAAATAGAGATTCTTCCAAAAATAAGAGCAGATCATAATCCAATAATGTGGTCTGCGAAACCTACCAAAAAGACTTTAAGATGGCGAACAAATGAAGATTTATTGCAGAAAGATAGGGTAGTAGAATCTCTGCAAAAAGAGACTAAAGCCTTTTTCCAAGTAAATGAAAATGAGGACGTTCACTATCAAATGGTGTGGGATGCCTATAAAGCGGTGATGAGAGGTATTTTAATCACATTGAATAATAAAGACAGAAAAGCTAAAGAGAAACAAATGACAGAAATACAGAAGGAGATTAAGAAGAAAGAGAGAGAGCTTATAAAGAGACCAGGGAAAAAAGATTTTAAAAGAAATTGGAATTCTACAGGACCAACTAAGACACTTGTTAAATAAAGAAGTAGAATGGAACTTAAAAAGGCTTCAACAAAAATCTTTTGAGAGTGTAAATAAAACTGGAAAATACTTGGCCTGGCAAATGAAAAGAAAAAGGGAAAATAAAATTGTTAATAAAATTAGTTTGGGTAACAAAGAAATTGTTGACCAGGAAGGAATCAAAAGAGAGTTTTATAAGTATTATGCAAATTTGTATAAAAGTCATGTGGGGGAAAAAGAGACAATAGATGCCTATTTACAGGAAATTAATGTTAAACCCCTAACGGACAATATGAAAAAGATCTTAAATGACCCAATTGGTAAGGAAGAAACTGAAGCGACAATTAACTCAATGAAGCCAGGGAAGGCTCCGGGTCCTGATGGTTTTACAGCAAGATATTATAAAGTTCTTAAAGAAATTCTACTTCCAAAACTTCAGAAATTGATGGACATTATAAGAATGGATGGGAAGATACCTAATACTTGGAAGGAAGCAGTAATCTCGTTGATACCAAAGGAAGACAGAGATGGGACTAATGTAAAAAACTATAGACCAATTTCATTGCTAAATAATGACTACAAAACATATGCTAGAATTTTAGCAGAATGCCTGAAGCAGCATTTGAATAGTTTTGTTAAAGAGGAACAAGCAGGGTTTCTCCCCAGAGGCAATTAAGAGAAAATATCAGAACTGTAATAGATATAATAGAATATTATGAAAAACATCCTGAAAAAGAAGTAGCTTTGCTTTTCGCTGATGCAGAGAAAGCTTTTGACAATGTTCATTGGACTTTATGTTTGCAGTAATGGAGAAATTGGGATTGGGTGAAGACTTTGTTAGAATGGTAAAGGCAATATATACTGACCAACAAGCAAGACTTTGTATAAATGCAGATTTGACAGAGAAAATAGCAATTTGTAAAGGAACAAGACAAGGGTGCCCTCTATCCCCTTTGATATTTATAATGACACTGGAAATATTGCTTATGCAAGTTCAAGAAGATAAGGAGATAGAGGGTTTGAAATTAAAAGGCTTTTCTTGCAAATACAGAGTGTTTGCAGATGATGTAATGTTTATAAATGAAAACCCAACTCAAGTTACACCGTTGCTTGTTGGACTTGTTGTCCAGGCTATATAACGTTTGCATTTCAATATCTAGAATTCTGAGCTTAAGTTTCAAAAAAGCTTCTTTTAAGGATAGCATAAGAAGTGAATCTAAATCAATGCCCATAGATTTTATTTTCCTCTTAATAAATACTAGCCAATTTCACAAATTAGATTGTGAGCAGTTGATATAAAAGGCTCTCTGAGTCAGAGTGGAAATGTAGCCGTAGCCAGTATTTAAGTGACATTAGCCATGCTTGTGTTTCCACAAGATTCGTCCCTGTTTCTAAACACAAAACTGCATATGGTACGCACTTTGGGAATCCCAGAATTTTCTGTAGGAATTTTGATTGGACACCTTCAATGTTATTATCCAAGGCTGTGATCCACATTGGGACCCCATATAAAAGCTGTGGTATCACTTTAGCCTTAAAGAAATCTTAGCAGATATGTTGGGCTGTGCTGATTCAGGCAAAGTCCACAAACTTTTAAATGACACTTGCGCTGAGGTAACTTTAATGGTGGCTAGATTTCTCCAACAGGCCATGGAAATACGACAGAGAATGGTTCTGGAATTACCACATTTTTAAAAAAATTATTTAATTTGGCTAAACTTGACTCATATATATTTTACTTATTTTATGTATTTTAGCTCCCTATGTACTCTATAATCTAGGATTTTATATTATTTATATTGCTATTTTACTGCTAAATCTGTTTTATGCCAATAAAGGCTTGCTATTTGCTATTAAAATTCAGTTTCACATCTCATTGATGATAATAAAATATCTAAGAAGATTCAATTGAAATTCATTCTTTTTTATGATGATACCAACACTGCAACTTTAAAAATACACTGTGTGTATTCAATAACACAGTAGCTGTAAATCAGCAGGCAGTAGTCAGCAGTTCCAAATAATCTTTTCTCTCTGTATAGGAGGGGAATCACCTTTCCTTTTAATAGCATTGCAAACAAAAGCACACCTTAATACAAGAGTGACTTTTTCATAGGCATGCCTGCTATTCCTTCTCCTTGCATCACTATTTGTTTGCGTTCAACACCTTTAAACACTGAAAAGTTTACTTTTTAAATGTTCAAAATTGATTAAAATTTCAGCACATGCACATTCTAGTGCTTTCCCTGTCTCTGCCCCATTGCTCATTCATAAATTATATGCTAAAAATCCATTAAAATAGGTTTTTAAATCCTGCTTGGGAATGTTGTGTGTGTCTTCTTTCTTTCTTTCCCCCCCCCCATACCAAATCCTTCTTTTTTGCTTCACTGATTCACTGTTCTTCAGGTTTAAATCCCAAATACTTTAATATGGCTATCCCCCCATATATTTTCTAAACATGCCTGACATGGGGGGGGGGGGGGAACCCAACTTATAAAATAGTTGCTTTCATTAGTTTTCTTGATCTTTCTAGGGCAGGAAGCCGGCAAGGTGCATGGCATGTGTATACAGTGTTATCACTTTGCCCATTTTGCCTCCCTGCCTGACTCCAAAAGTCACACAAGCTTGCATTTAGTTTTATTAAATGGATTCTCTCTCTCGGCTTGACTTCGCGAACGAAGATTTAAGAAGGGTGCAGTAGTCCACGTCTGCTGCAGGCTCGCTGGTGGCTGACAAGACCAATGCGGGACAGGCAGATCCGGCCACAGTGGCTGCAGGGAAAAGTCTGATTTGGGGTTGGTGCTGTAGCAGTGCGATTCTTCCTCCATCTCCTTTTGTCCTCAAGACCAGCTATGCGTGCGTTCTCAAAGGAAGAGACAGCCTGGTGGATGGTGTGCCTCCATGCTTTGCGATCTGAGGCTAGGTCAGACCACTGGTGATGGTTGATGCGACAGGTGCCAAGGGATTTCTTCAAGGAGTCCTTGTACCTCTTCTTTGGTGCCCCTCTATTTCGATGGCCGGTGGAGAGTTCGCCATACAGGGCAATCTTGGGAAGGCGGTGGTTTTCCATCCTAGAAATATGCCCTGCCCAGCGCAGCTGCGTCTTCAACAGCAGTGCCTCGATGCTGGTAATCTCCGCCCGCTTGAGGACTTCAGTGTTGGTCACAAAGTCACTCCAGTGGATGTTGAGGATGGTGCGAAGGCAGCGCTGATGAAAGCGCTCAAGGAGTCGCAGGTGATGACAGTATAAAACCCACGATTCGGAGCCGTAGATGAGGGTTGTCATCACAACCGCTTTGTAAACATTGATCTTTGTGCCTTTTTTCAGATGCTTGTTGCTCCACACTCTTTTGTGCAGTCGGCCAAATGCACGATTTGCCTTTGCCAGCCTGTTGTCAATCTCCTTGTCGATCTTGGCATCTGAGGAGATGATGCACCCTAGGTAGCTGAACTGCTGGACTGTCTTCAGAACTGATTCACCCACAGTGATGCAGGGAGGGTGATAATCTTCCTGGGGTGCAGGCTGGTGGAGAACTTCTGTCTTCTTCAGACTAACTTCTAGGCCGAATAGCTTGGCAGCCTCTGCAAAGCAGGACGTCATATGCTGCAGAGCTGATACCGAGTGGGAGACGAGTGCAGCATCATCAGCAAATAGTAGCTCTCGGATGAGTTTTTCTATTGTCTTTAGTCGCCTCAGGTTGAACAGGCTGCCATCAGTGCGATAGCGGATGTAGACACCATCGTCATCATCTAGATCTACTGCGGCTCTTTGAAGCATCATGCTAAAGAAGATCGTAAAGAGCGTTGGCGCGAGAACGCAGCCTTGCTTTACACCTGTGCCTATTGGGAAGGGCTCTGAGAGGTCGTTGCAGTGTCTGACTTGGCCTCGCTGGTCTTCATGTAGCTGGATGATCATGCTGAGGAACCTTGGGGGACATCCTAAACGTTCCAAGATTTGCCACAGGCCTTTCCTGCTAACAGTATCGAAAGCTTTGGTAAGGTTGACAAAAGTCACATATAGACCCTTGTTCTGTTCCCTGCATTTCTCTTGGAGCTGCCTGAGAACAAATACCATGTCAGTGGTGCTCCTGTTAGCTCTGAAGCCGCACTGGCTCTCTGGGAGGAGTTCTTCTGCAATGGTGGGCACCTGTCTGTTCAGGAGTATTCTGGCAAAGATTTTGCCTGCGATGGAGAGCAGGGTTATCCCCCGGTAGTTGGAGCAGTCTGACTTTTCTCCTTTGTTCTTGTATAGGGTGATGATGATTGCATCGCGAAAGTCCTGAGGAAGTTTGCCTTGTTCCCAGCAGGTGACAAGTACTTTGTGAAGTGTGCTATGTAGTACTGTGCCCCCATGCTTCCAGATCTCTGGTGGGATTCCATCAATTCCCGCTGCCTTGCCACTTTTCAGTTGCTTGATGGCTTTAACAGTCTCTTCTAGGGTGGGGATCTCATCCAACTCTGTTTTCACTGGTTGAAGTGGGGTGAGGTGGATTGCTGAATCTTGAACTACGCGGTTGGCACTGAAGAGAGCCTGAAAATACTCTGACCACCGATTCAGTATGGATGCCTTGTCTGTGAGGAGCACTTGGCCGTCTGCACTACGCAAGGGACTCTGAGCCTGATATGATGGGCCATATACTGCCTTCAGGGCTTCGTAGAACCCTCTTAAATCACCAGTGTCTGCACACAGCTGGGTTCTCTCTGCAAGCTTGGTCCACCACTCGTTCTGAATGTCTCGAAGCTTGCGCTGGAGGATGCTACATGCAGCGCGAAAGATTGCTTTTTTCCCGGGACAGGAGGGCTGAGCAAGATGTGCTTGGTAGGCAGATCTCTTTTTCGCTAGTAATTCTTGGATCTCTTGATTGTTCTCGTCAAACCAGTCCTTGTTTTTCCTTGTGGAGAACCCGAGGACTTCTTCAGAGATCGACAGGATGGTAGTTTTTAGGTGTTCCCAGAGTGCTTCTGGAGAAGGGTCTGTGGGGCAACTGGGGTCCTCAATTCTTGACTGGAGTTTTGCCTGGAAGGCAGCTTTAACTTTGGCTGACTGAAGACTGCCAGCCTGAAGCTTCCTCCAAGGGATACCTCCTCTCCTGGGTGTGGGTTTAAAGTGAAGACGGAGATTGCAGCGTACAAGACGATGATCCGTATGACATTCCGCACTGGACATTACTCGGGTGTGTAAGACATCTCGAAGGTCTCTCTGGCGCACCAGAATGTAGTCGATAAGGTGCCAGTGCTTGGACCGTGGGTGCATCCAGGTTGTCTTCAGGCTGTTCTTCTGCTGAAAGATAGTGTTGGTGATGGTGAGCTGGTGCTCTGTGCAGAATTCTAGCAGGAGGCGCCCGTTATCATTGCAGTTGCCAATGCCGTGTTTGCCAAGTACTCCTTTCCAGGCTTCCGAGTCTTTACCTACTCTGGCATTGAAGTCGCCAAGGATGATCACCTTGTCCTCTGTAGGGGTCTTCCGTACGAGTTTGCGTAGATCACCATAGAACTTGTTCTTTTCTGCAGGATCTGCTTGAATGGTTGGGGCATACACACTGAAGAGTGTTGCATGCTGCTTGGTTTGAAGTGGGAGGCGCATGGACATGATGCGATCTGAGTGACCTGTTGGCCGGTTTTCGAGTTTGGAGGCAATGGAGTTCCTGACCATGAAGCCAACACCAGAAAGGCGGCTCTCAGCCTTTGACTTACCCGACCAGTAGAGGGTATAGCCAGCACCATGTTCTTGAAGACTACCTTCCTCAGGGAAACAGACCTCACTGAGAGCTGCTATGTCAATATTCAACCTGAGAAGTTCGTGGGCAACTAGAGCAGAGCGTCGTTCAGGGCGACCACTGTCTACTGTGTCAAGCATGGTTCTGATGTTCCAGCACGCAAGCTTAAATGGATTAACACACTATCATCCTACTACCTGCAAACCACAGTTCAATATGTGTTCTGAGGGTCTCCCACTGTAATGAATGCTATCCACTTGCACATTAACATACCCTGCCCTGTAAACATGCCCTACTCTGAGACATATATAATCCAAGGAATCCAGTAGTTGTGATCATGCAGCCAACCACTATGGTGAATGCAACAAAATCACCTGAAATACAAGTTGTGAACCAGTTGCTGAGGTGATCGAATGAGGTACCTGATTCAGCACAAAATGAATGTGAAAGAAGCAAGTATGACATCTCCCCCTTTGAAAATTGCAGTATCACTGTCTTTGTGTTCCCAGGATCTGTTCTCATTTAAAGTCTTATAATTCAGTGACTAGATATTACTTGATTATTCAAAGACTTCCTGAGCAAAATGTTTATACAGGAGAATGAATTCCATTGGCTTCATTTCTTCATCATTTCTTTGGTCAACTCACTCATTCTGGTATTTTGCCCCCAAATATATATTTATAGTACTTTTTATTTTATTTTATTTTTAAAAATCTGCATTAGATATAACAAATTCATATGCATTGGGATGAATATACACATATTACCAAGGTTGTGTGATAGATCAAGATGGATTGTCATTCCTGTAGCAATAAAAAAGAGCAAAAGTCCATTAGCAATTTAAAGACTAACAACGTTTACGGCAGGTTATGAGCTTTCATGAGTCACTGCTCACTTCTTCACATACAGGTAGAATGCTAGTTCCTCTGTCCTATATATTGAAAAGCGGAATTATTTCAGATGCTGAATGACATTAACAAGCAAATTACAATAGCAGGTGAATGAGAATAACAGGCAGGGCCTTTTTTGTAGAAAAAGCCCAGCAGGAACTCATTTTCATATTAGGCCACACCCCCTGATGCCAAGCCAGTCAGTACTGCATTCCTATGCATTCCTGTCCCCAAAAAGGCCCTGATAACAGGCATGATTGGATTAAATAGGATGTGTAGAGGGGTAGTAAGCATGGAGAAATCAGCATTGGTAATAAGACAGGAAACCTAGGTTTCAGTTAAGTCCAGGTGGCTGCATTGTCTTGAGCTTCATTATCAGTTGCAATTCAGCAGTCTCTTTTTCTGATCTCCCTTTGAAATACCTTTGTAAGAGAATTGTTAATATTAGGTCAGCAACTAAATGCTCTGGAAGATTAAAACGTTCCCATTGGTTTTTTAATATTGTGGTTCAGAAATTTTGTTAATCTTGAATGTGTTACTTGACTCTTCTTTTCTACTGCCAAAGTTGTGTGTGTGTGAGAGAGAGATGGTAACTTGTACCTCTTGTAATTTAAAATCCAGCACTGTGCTGAAACAGAATATAGAATTTGCAAACATATTTTGAGCAGTCAGAAGCAAATCAGTGATCTCGATTCCAATGCAGTCCAAGATTACATAGGGATGGAGTCAAACTCATTCAAACAGAGCTCCATGAGTATAATGGAACCGTACTACGTAATTTTCCACCACAGCCTCATCTTATTACCCCCATGGTCAGGAGACCTTCAGGTGCATGTAAGGGAATTTTCCTCCTGTATCAGCTGCTAGATGAAGGACGGCTTAAAACCAATGAGACAGACCTAAAGTCTTCTTTTTAAAAGCCATTTTCAAAAGAGAAATTGAGTGAAATTTTCTGCTATCCCAACTGGCCAAGAGCAAAATAGATACTGGCTAGCACTGGAAATGAAAACAACTAAGTCCAGAGTTCTTGCAAACCACTCAGAGTTATGCAAACATCAGGAATCACTTCCAAAAGCCCCGAACAAGGGTAGTGGTTTTTTGGGGGGGGTTTTGAGGCTGAGAATAATGGCAGTGGTAGTTTTATATACATATATTTCTAGTACATCTTAAAGATTTCAACAAGCACCTTGAGGCGATGGACAGAGAAATGTAGAAAGAAAAGGAACCTCACTTAAGCCATCATAATAGGTTAATTACAATGTAATTTTTCTAACTTAAATCAGAGAGGCTCTTTGGAAAGCAAGAACATGTTAATTATTAGCAGGATTCATGTTGCCAACTTACTTAAGCATCAGGAACTGTGCCAGAGAAAGAGAACCTTTTGCCAATTAAGATAGATTTCAAATTAAGATAGATTTCAAACAAATTTCCAAAGGAAAACCTCTGATTTTCCACAAAATGGGAAAATAGAATGTTTCTTTTCCATAAGAAAGGGATTGAATTTCCATAAAAGTCCTCATGACCAGACAGCTGATGGTGATATTCAAGCAGCAGTGGGATGAGAAGGCTTGAACATTGACCAAAAACAGAACAGCACAGTTTTCTTTTTCTGCCCTCTTTCTATTTGAAATTGCTTTTTGATGTATTTTAAATGCTACTTACATGTAACTATGAATGATGAAGCTATGCTATGCCATGCAGATTAATGCTATACATCTATACATTTTTGCATATAATACATAATTATATTATGCACACTATAGTATTAATTATTGCCAGTGATCAGGAACTCCTGAAGGGATGTATTTTGGAGAGAAATAAGGAATAAAGGGCTGACAACAGATGGGCAGTTTGGACCGATTCAAAGACACCTCAGAAACCAATATGCAAAAATCCTTCGAAATGCTAACATCTGCTGCCCATTCCCATCCCGTGTTCACCCTGTCCTCCAGCATCTTCGGAGTGGATCACTTTCAAAGTGGTAGCAAATTTTTGAGACACACGCCAGTCACCTCTTTGGCATCTGGACATGGAAACATGCAAGTGAGTTGCCTTGGCGGTGTAAACCCGCCAAATCACCCCAAGCCACTTCTGGCTTAAAAAAACCAACTACCATGTAAATGAAAAAAGAAAACGAAACCACGCCAAGGGAATGATGCACTAAAGCTGTCTGACCGCGCCAAGGCATCCCACGGGCAGGATAAGGATGCCCTGTGCTGGAATGTGTGGATGGTTCAAGATGGTTGTTTCTGAGCCAGCCTGATTTGGGATGCCTCCCATCTGCACCAAACTGCCCATCTGTTATCAGCCAAGAAGTGTATTAGTTATTTATTTAGTTCTATTTATATTCCTCCCTCCCCACAATAGCAGGCTCAGAATGGCAAACACGTGTAGCCAAGCAGTGCTTCCTGACTTAAGGAAGCACTCCAATAACCAATGGGGTCCCTATGCTGTGATCTAAACCAGAAGTCCTGTAAAAACAGACCAAGTGAGAACAGTCTCTCCTCGGGCCAAAAGCCAGCCAAGGATCTCCAAAGGGATTTCTGGCTAATTACAGCATCCTCAAGGCTAGTTCCCATTTCCTTCCCCCCATCCTGCAATGGAAGGTCTGTAACAATAAGTTCTACCAGGTAAGTATCTCCATTTCTAAAGATGTCTGGCAACATCTACGTAATCCTCTCTTGCTCCCCAATATCCCCACCCTGATACCTATTGTGTTATCCTATGCTCATGTGCAAAATCCCTTGCCTCCTCCCCAGAGTAATTTTTTTTTATTTTTTTTTTATTTTATTTTATTGTTGTTTTAAAAACCCCACATGTGAAACCCCAGTGCATAAAATTACAATAGTTACTCAAGTTAAACATTAATAGATATCAGAAAGAAGAACATCAACCTAACTTTCATATAGTGAATACAAGAAAAGTAAAGCGATACAGTTTACAACGATATCAAATCAAATCAGCTAAACATTCATCATTTGCATAAATGGACTCCAAATCTCATTAAAACGACACATTTGTCTATGACCAGAAAACGATATTTTTTCAAAAGCTGCAAGTTTCAATAAGTCATCTTCCCAAAGAAGAATTGGAATTACATCATTTTGTTTCCAGTGTTTAAGAATTTGGCGTTTTGCTATCAACAGAGCCCTTCCTAACCATAATTTTTGCCCCTTCTTTAATTTCCATTCTTTCGGAAAAAAGTTTAGTATTAAGTGACTATCTTGCCATGGTAGTTGACGTTTAATTGTATCCTTTATTTTCAATAACACCTGTTGCCAAAAATTCTGAATCACCTCACAGTTAAATAGCATATGTGTGAGATTCGCCTCTCTACTCTTACATCTCCAACACTCTGCTGAGGATAGCATTGCTCTCTTAAACATACGAAGTGGGGTCCAATAAACTCTATGCAATACTTTCTGTTGTATAGTTATCAACCTGATGTCCAGAGTGGACTTCCTAATTTTATTACAACAATCTTCCCATTGGTCCAAGTTCACGTGACATTGAACCTCTAGATTCCATTTTTGATTTAGTGCAGATAGGTCGGGTATTGTAATCTCCTTCAGTATATTATACAACACTAAATTGGATTTCTTCTGCTCAAATGCCTCAGACAGTTGACCAAACAATGGCGGGCACTGTGATGCCGCCAACGCATCAGGCCCGAACACAGTTCGCAAGGCTTGTTTCATTTGCATAAAATTCCACTGATATAATGGTAAAGATGTTATTTGAGTTGGAAGTTCATAGTGTGCAATAAACTCATCCTCTTGATTTTTTAACTGATCCAAAGAAACAATACCGGCGTGCATCCACCGAAGCCAAAAAACCGGCTTATTGCCTATCTTAATTAAAGGATTGCCCCACAAAGAGGCTTTTTCATGCGAGAAAGGGTCAGCGTTAACCAGTTTCAGTGTCAGCTCCCATACTTTTCTAGCTGAAGTAATTGATCTCAGTGGATGTTTTATCACAGAGAACGTCGAACCTAGTGCATAGCATCCCTCCAATGGAAATATCATTGCGCCCTCAAGCGATGCCCAGGTCGGTGCGTTATCCAAGCTGACAAGATTCCACCATTTAACTGCAGCTAATAAAAGGGCTCTGTGATATAATAACAGGTTCGGAACCCCAAAACCACCTTCCTTCACCTCTCTCTGAAGCTTAAGCATAGAGATCTTAGGTCGACTGGAGCCCCAAATAAACTTAGATAAGATCCCATCGATTTTATTGAACCATTTCTTAGGGATTAGAATAGAAATGCCTCTCAAAATATAAATTAATTTTGGAAATATGCACATTTTTAAAGTATTAATTTTCCCCCATAATGACAGGGTCAAGCCCTTCCACCTTTCTAGATCTGTCGTTATATTGGTTAATACCCTATCTAAATTAATCTTAACTAGCTGCGATAGATCGTTGGGCAAAAAAAGGCCTAAATATTTCACCTGCCCTGTTGTAACTGCTAACTGGAAAGAGCTATAATCTAAACTTCCACGCCCTAATGGCATCAGCTCAGATTTAGACCAGTTTATTTTATACCCAGCTAACTTGCCGAAATTGTCAATTATTGTCATTACAGCTGGGATAGAATGCTCAGGGTTCGACACAAACAGCAATAGATCATCTGCGTATAAAGCAAGTTTATATTCCAAACTCTTAAATTTAATCCCTATGACGTCCTTAGATTTTCTAATGGCTGCCGCTAAAGGTTCAATACACAAATTGAAAATAAGAGGTGAGAGAGGACACCCCTGTCTCACACCGCGATTTAATCGAATAGGAGGTGATAAATTATCATTAATTTTTAATCGGGATGATGGATTATGATATAGTAATTTAATCCATTTTATCAATGATTGAGGAAAATTCAAATGTGATAAAACCGAAAAAATAAAGTTCTTATGGATTGAATCGAACGCTTTTTCAGCATCCAAAGAGATTAGCGCTGAGTTTTCCATAGAATCTCTTTGCAGATCAATTATGTCTAATGCCAACCGGATATTGTCTTGCCCATTTCTGCCGTACATAAATCCTGTTTGGTCTTTGTGTATCAAAGATCCCGCTACTCTCTTAACCCGATTAGCCAAAATTATTGCTAAGATTTTTATATCAAGATTAATTAGAGAAATTGGTCTGTAACTAGTACATTCCAACCGATCTTTATTGGGTTTCGGGATCACGATTATCAAAGACTCATTCATTACTTCTGGTATAGAGTCATTTTGATACCAAGAGTTATATAACTGATGTAACTTAGGAATCAGCACATCCTGAAATTCAAGGTACCATTCAGATATAAAACCATCTGGGCCAGGGGCTGTACGGCGTTTTAAAGAATCAATTGCGACCTTAATCTCTAGACTAGTTATTTTTTGCGCAAGATCCACTTTTTGTTCACTATTTAATTTACTAAGTCCTACCCATTTCAGAAAGCTAGATATTTGTGACTCTTCTGCTATCTGTGGGATATTATATAATTGTTGATAGAACTCAAAGAAAGAGTTAACAATCTCCTGTGAATCTATGCAGATCTTATTCTGTCTATTTTTAATCGCAATGATTTTTTTATCAGCTTTTTCCCTTTTTAATTTATTTGATAATATTCTTCCTATTCTATCACCTGACTCCCAGTGCTGATGACGAGATTTGTACATGATTTGCTCAAGTGTATGATATTTTAATAAATTAATTTGATAATTCAAATTTTGAATCAATTTATAGGATAGCACATTTGGGCTTTGATACATTATTGTCCAAGCCTGAGTTAACTCATTCTCCAGAGATACAAGCCGCTCTTCGCTTGTTCTTTTTTTATGTGCAGTATAGGCAATAACTTTCCCACGGATCACTGCTTTAAATGCTTCCCATTCTATAGATCTAGAAGATGACGAGCCTTCATTTATCTCAAAGAACTCATTGATTTCTCTTCGCATTTGTGATACAAATGTGTCATCCGCTAACAAAGTAGCATTAAAGCACCAAGCTGTTTTTGGTTTTTCTTGAAGAGCCAAGTGAATATCTAACAGGACCATATTGTGGTCAGAGATTGTTGAATGGATTATCTCGCAAGTATTCACCTTTGAAATTAAATCGGGAGATAACAAGAAGAAATCAAGTCTAGACATCAGGTTATGAACCCTTGAATAAAATGTGTATTCCCTGAGTGTAGGATGTAACAATCTCCATATATCAGTCAACCTCAAATCCTTCATATAGCCACCCAACACTGCTCTAACTTGTGGGAGTCTATTTATATTAGCGTCGCTCCTATCCAGAAGCGGGTCCATAGTTACGTTGAAGTCACCACCAAAAACAATGTCATCCCACTCCATATTCTGGATACTTTCTCCTATTTTATGAAGAACAGCAGGTTGATCACGGTTTGAACCATATATTGAAATCAATAAAACCTTTTTTCCATACATATGAGTATGCAACACAATATATCTTCCTTCTGGATCTGAGATGACTTGTTGAACTGACACATTAGCAATCTTGCGTATTAGAATTGCCACACCACGTGAATTAATATTATAATCGGTGGAAAAAACCTGAGTTCCTTTCTCCTGACAGAACCAACTACATTCCGAACTTAAGGTATGGGTTTCTTGAATAAATATTATTCCTACACCCATGGACTTACACGTTTGCCAGAGCAACATTCTCTTTTTTGTAGTCCTAGCGCCATGTATATTAACCGTTAGAATCTTTACCATCTTAAATCACCCTTATTCTTAATTATGAAACATGTAAACAAAGAAACAATACTTTCAACTTAATCTTGTATATACCATAGATTATAATATTAGATGAGTGCCTTCTTTCTTGTTTCTGTCCATTTCTAGAACTTAAAGCTAACCATATAGTGTTTAAGCCTATCAATTTCATTTTATTTAATACATGTGTGTTTTTCCCCCCCACCCCTGACCCACCCCTGTGATACTCCCAAGGACTTCCGATTATATGGGGTGCTTCCGGGATCTCTGCCACTCCCTACCCCCTTAGAGAAGTATCTATAAAACCTCCAGCTGTTTAGCTGTTTTTTGCTGCCCAACTCATACACAGAAAAACAGTTCACACCATATATATATATATTTCCCCGCTACTAGATCTGCCACACTCCATTTTAAATTAGAAATCTGCTTTCATAAATACCCATTTTCTTTTACCCAACCGGCAACTTAAATGCTTAATTAATTTAATTCATTTGCCCTCCACATATATATACATATAACAGTTTTTACACTTAATAACAAATCCCTAGAGACTCAGAAACTCAAATAATTAATAGATTAATAAATGAATTAATACTCTCATTAGTTAGACTAAGGACATGTTAAGACTGGCCCTTAATCTGTTGCAGGTACTTTTCTGCTTTTCTAGGACTGGAGAAGCGCCTAGTCTCTTCTGCATGTGTGATTGATAGGACTGCTGGGAAGCCCAGATAATATTCCAGTCGCAACTGACGGGCCATGTCCTTCGCTAGTTTGAATCTTTTCCTGGCCTCCACAATATGTTTTGCATAATCAGGAAAGATCATAATTTTCCGTTCATTTGCCCCCCAGCACAGAGGCTCCTTAGCAGTATACTGTCGAAACTTAGCCAAAATATCGTCTCGGGTTGCAATTTTGAGAAATTGGACTGAAATAACTTGTATTCCCTCCCCCTCACGATGGGGGGAGAAGAATCTATTTACTTTTTCAATATCCAAGGGGTATGCTTGGTCCAACTTGAAGACTTGCCTGAAAAAAAGGTCCATGAAGTCTACCCACTCGGCGTTGGTTCTTGCCTCCACACCAATCAACCCGAGTACCTTGAGAGAACGGCGCCTCAGTGCAGAGTCAAATTGATCCACCCGACTAGTTAATGAGGCAATTTTTTCATTGCATGATGTCTCGTGGGTGGCAAGTCTTTCCTCCACTTCAATGCATTTGGCACTCACTGACTGGAATTTTTCTTGCATGGCAGAAAGTTCAATTTTTAGCTCTCTGATATCAGCTCGAAGCTGTGTAATATAGACTGGTATATCTTTCAAAGGCTTGAGTTCTTGCCGCATAGTTTCTAACATGGCCGCTAATGAGTCAAGTGTAGCAGAAGGAGCTTCAGCCGCCTCCCCAGGCTTATCTTTGTTGTTTTTCCCCATTCTGGCTGCGCTCCTAGTTCCAGACGCCACCTTTCCAAGTTCTTTCCAGGTTCTTCTCAAAACCAAGAACAGAAACAGAAACAGAAACAGCCACCTCACTGGGTCTTAACTCCAACAAGGACGAGTCAAACAGCACAAACGGCCAGCTCAGAACACAGGAGCACAGAAGCACCAGAGGAAATTTAACAGCTCGCAACTTAAACAGGTTGCCAGGCGGCTATAAATCACCAAATAAGCGCAACTAGGCACTTAAGCAATTCATCACTTGTAAACTGTGAGCAAAAAAGTTCAATGTTTTCTTTTCGGGCAGTACAGCTGGAGAAAGCTTTAAACTTTACCGGAGCAGGGAGTAGACGCGTCCTTCTCAGCCCGCCATAGACCTCCTCCCCAGAGTAATGAGATAAAATTAATCTCCAACATTAAACCACTATGGCTCTTCCTGACACCCGTCAGGAACCCATTCCCACCTTTTGTTCAAAATGGAAATCCATTCAAAACAACCAAGAAAGTTCATCAATGATCATTAACTTAATCATATTCCAGGGAGGAACACCACCCTCCAAATAGTATAAAACATGAGAACAAACTTGGCCCCTTTGTGCATTCTGTGGGTGTCAAATGCAGTTTATATCCCCTGTTACTCTGTGTAATTGGGCCTCTTTGTTGTGCCATGGTGGTCATGCATGTTCCCATCTTCATTTTTCTTTACAGATGTCTGCACATTTGGACAGGTAAATATCACCTCTGTAACAATCCCTAAAGGTCTCTTTTTCTCTCCCCTGATTTTCCTAGCGTCTTGATCGTATTTTTGAATTTTGTGTGTATTTTTGGATGCTTCAAGTGTGATTGTATTTTCCAAATAAACAGTTAAAACTATTTAAATCTGGAGTCTTCTTTCAGTTACCTGACATTCATATTATTGGTGAGAGAATCCACTCCAAAAATAGCTCTACCTCTGGTCTGCCTCCGCTAATTCCCCAATCAAAAGAATAGACACAAACATTTCTAGTAACAGAAGAATTATTGCCATAGAACATTTCATTCTAAGGTGGACACTGTCAGGAGATAGGCCACATCGACTGTGCTGGGCCAAAGTAGGTTTAGGACAGGTCAAGCATGTTTTCATGACTATATTATATATAATTGCCAATAATTATATGTGACCAAGAGTAGTTTTAAGAATTTGATTGGATTAGAAGAGTTGGCAGATGAGCCAAATAGAGTATAAAAACAGGAGACTATCCAATGGAAGTCAAGCAGAGAGAATCCAAAGCCTCTCTTCCTCGCTTCCTGTCTTTCAGGTATCCGTCTAAATCAAAACCTCATGGAGGGAAGGCCTTTTCCTACCATGCCAACTTTGGGGCAGTTTTGAATGCACTTCACTATTCTTTCCCTGGAAGACTGGTAACATTCATATGTTGTTTGTTACGTTCTTATGTTCCTTTTCATGCTCCTTGCTGCTTATGCTTCATGCTGCTTCAAGAAAAAAAAAATGCTTCACTATAGTCAAGGGTAAGCTACAGACTCTCAATTTATTTTTCTGTGCTGGGGTATGGTCTGTAAATTCTGAATGCAATTAAATGACAGCTTATGTATTAATAAAATTCCATAAAATTTATGAACCTGGTGTACTTTCTTTTCCTAGAAGTGTCATTTCCAGAGTAAGATTCAAAAAATCCCTTTTGCAAACAGAGGTTTAGCCTGGAAACAACACAGGTTAACACAGAGGAAGTGCCCTTCAACTGGCACAAAACAAGGTGTGGATCTAAATTTTTTGTCTCTGATTAATTTATTAATTTACTTCATTTTTACTCTGTTTTTCTCATTCTTATAGACTTTCACCACAAAGAAAACTAAAGGCAACTACAAAACAGCTATGGCCAGCATGAGTCAACACTCAGGAAGAAAGAAGACATTATAATACCAGTCTACCTATGAACAACTGCAGATGTAAATCAACATGGTATAGATGGAACATAATATCTCAGACAGTGATGCTCTGTATTCTTGGTGCTTAAAGGGCAACAGGGGGAGAGTTTTTGGAGTTCTGCCCCTGCTTGTGGACCTCCTGATGGCACCTGGGTTTTGGCCACTGTGTGACACAGAGTGTTGGACTGAATGTGTCATTGGCCTGATCCAAAATGGCTTTTCTTATGTTCTTAACATCACTGCGCTCAGTAAGTATAAATAGATCCAAGTGGGTAGCCATGTTGTCCTGAAACAATAGAATAAAGTAAGAGTCCAGTGGCACAAAGTTTTATTCAAGGTATGAGATTTTTATGTACATACACACTTCTTCAGATACAATGAAATGGAAGAAAATCATTCAAACTTATAGACAGAGGCTGAACAGCAAATTAGCATATTATATAATGAAAATGTTTTAAGACATGCAGAGATAAAACAGGAATAATAAGTGCATAGGGTCAACAGCTGTATAGATTTAATTGAGAGGAACAACAGCTGAAGCAATTAATATGTCAAGATAGGAGATAAATGAGTAAGATAATCCTTTCTAATTGTGGAAAGTAAACTGGGACTTCTTTGTGATGCCCCATCTGTCTCCTCTCAAACATGAAGGTAACAAACAGAATTTTTTCTTTTGTTGGGGTGGGGTGCAGTAAGAACATAAGAGAAGCCATGTTGGATCAGGCCAATGGCCCATCCAGTCCAACACTCTGTGTCAAACAGTGGCCCAAAAAAACCCCAAGTGCCATCAGGAGGTTCACAAGTGGGTCTAGAAGCCCTTCCACTTTGCCCCCCCCCCCACAAGCACTAAGAATACAGAGCATCACTACCCCAGACAGTTCCAATAATATACTGTGGCTAATAGCCATTGATGGACCTCTGCTCCATATTTTTATCCAATCCCCTCTTGAAGCTGTCTATGCTTGTAGCTGCCTCCACCTCACTGTGGCAGTAAATTCCGCATGTTAATCACCCTTTGGGTGAAGAAGTACTTCCTTTTATCTGTTCTAACCCGACTGCTCAGCAATTTCATTGAATGCCCATGAGTTCTTGTATGGTGAGAAAGGGGAAAAAGTACTTCTTTCTCTACTTTCTCTACCCCATGCATAATCTTGTAAACATCTATCATGTCACCCCAAAGTTGATGTTTCTCCAAGCTAAAGAGCCCCAAGTGTTTTAACCTTTCTTCATAGGGAAAGTGTTCCAAACCTGTAATCATTCTAGTTGTCCTTTTCTGAACTTTTTCCAATGCTGTAATATCCTTTTTGAGGTGCGGTGACCAGAATTGTACACAGTATTCCAAATGAGACCGCACCATCGATTTATACAGGGGCATTATGATACTGGCTGATTTGTTTCCCTTCCTAATCATTCCCAGCATGGCGTTGGCCCTTTTTATTGCAATCGCACACTGTCTTGACATTTTCATTGAGTTATCTACCACGACCCCAAGATCTCTCTCTTGTTCAGTCTCTGCCAGTTCATACCCCATCAACTTGTATTTGTAGTTGGGATTCTTGGCATTAACTTTGCACTTGGCCACATTGCATTACTTTGCACTTGGCCACATTGAACCTCATCTGCCACGTTGACGCCCACTCACCCAGCCTCAACAGATCCCTTTGGAGTGCCTCATAATCCTCTCTGTTTCTCACCACCCTGAACAATTTAGTGTCATCTGCAAACTTGGCCACTTCACTGCTTACTCCCAACTCTAAATAATTAATGAACAAGTTAAAGAGCATGGGACCCAGTACTGAGCCATGCAGCACCCCATTGCTTACGGTCCTCGACTCCGAATATTTATACCCATTTATACTCACTCTCTGCTTCCTATTAATTAGCCAGTTTTTGATCCACAGAGGACCTGTCCTTTTACTCCATGACTCTTGAGATTACTAAGGAGCCTTTGATGAGGAACTTTATGAAAAGCTTTCTGGAAGTCAAGGTAAACAACATCTATTGGGTCCCCTTTGTCCACATGTTTGTTCACCCCCTCAAAGAACTGTAACAGGTTAGTGAGGTAAGATCTTCACTTACAGAACCCATGCTGAGTCTTCCGCAATAACTTGTGTTCATCAATGTGCCTACTCATTCTGTCCTTGATAATGGTTCCTACCAACTTTCCCGGTATTGAAGTCAGACTGACTGGCCTGTAATTTCCTGGAACTCTTCTGGAGCCCTTTTTAAAGATGGGGGTGACATTTGCTACCTTCCAGTCCTCAGAAACGGAGGCAGATTTCAATGAAAGATTACATATTTTTGTCAGAAGATCCACAAGTTCAACTTTGAGTTTTTTCAGAACTCTTGGATGTATGCCATCCGGACCTGGTGACTTATTCGTTTTTAATTCATCTATCAGTTGTAGGACCTCCTCTCTTGGCACCTCAATCTGACTCAGGTCTTTCAACACTCCTTCCAAAATTAGCAATTCTGGAGGGGACAAACACTTCTCATCTTCCATAGTGAAGATGGAGGCAAAAAATGCATTCAGCTTCTCAGCCATTTCCCTATCCTCCTTCAGTAAACCTTTTACCCCTTGGTCATTCAAAGGCCCTACTGCCTCCCTGGCTGGTTTTCTGCTTCTAATATATTTGAAGAAATTTTTATTGTTGGTCTTTATGCTTTTTGCAATATGCTCCTCATAGTCCCTTTTTGCCTGCCTGATCACAGTTTTGCATTTGATTTGCCACAGCCTGTGTTCCCTTGGACTAGCTTTCCACCACTTAAAGGAATCCTTCTTACCTTTTACAGTTTCCATTACTTTGTTTGTTAACCATGCAGGCCTTTTCTTATACCTGTCCATGCCTTTCCTAACTTGTGGTATATATTTTATCTGAGCTTCTAAAATTGTAGTTTTAAATATCCTCCAAGCTTCCCCAAGGGTTTTGATCACATTTACCTTTCCTTTCAGTTTCCTCTTCACATGCCTTCTCATCTCAGAGAATTTATCCCTTTTAAAGTTAAATGTGGTTGTACTGGTCTTTTGGGGCAACTCCCTATTTATACAAATGATGAAATAAATAACATTATGGTCACTGCTCCCAAGCGGTGCAATCACTTTTACATCTCTCACCAGGTCTTGGGCATTACTGAGGACCAAATCCAGGATCACCCCACCCCTGGTAGGTTCTGTGATCATCTGCTCCATAGCATAGACATTTAGAGCATCTAGAAATTCAATCTCTTTCTCTCGACCTGAACACATATTGAACCAATCAATCTGTGGGTAGTTAAAAACACCTATTATGACACAGTTTTTACGTTTAACCACTATCTTTAATCCTTCCATCATATTATAATCATCCTCTATCTTTTGATTTGGTGGGTGATAACAAACTCCCATAGTTAAATTTCCTTTTGAGCCCTCTATTTTGACCCAAAGCATTTCTAGAAGAGAATCTAATTCTCTGACCTCAGTCTTACTGGACTGTATACCCTCTCTGACATACAGAGTCACCCCACCTTCAACCCTTCCCTCTCTATCCTTCCGATATAACATATCCAGGAATCACCATGTCCCACTGATTCTCCTCATTTCACCGAGTTTCTGAATTTCCCACAATGTCTATGTTTTCCCCCAACACTAAACATTCTAACTCCCCAATTTTACTTTGAACACTTCTAGCATTTGTGTACAAACATCTATAATTTCCCAGGCAAGTTAGGCCCGCAACCTTCCTCCTGCTGTATCGAGACTTTGGCAGACACTCCATACTGTTTGTCCCCATCTCAGTGGACAACTCTGATCCATTACTCAGTAGAAAAGTAACAGCTAACTTTTCATCTCTTTGAGATGAGTCCTCCCGAACCAGAGACATTTCATCTCCTGTCGGCTTTCCTCCAAGATTTAGTTTAAAAACTGCTCTGCCGGCTTTTTTATTTTTAAGTGCCAGCAGCCTGGTTCCTTCTGGGGACAAATGGAGACTGTCTCTTTTGTACAGTTCCCGCTTGTTCCAGAAAGCATCCCAGTGCCTAACAAAACTTAAACCTTTCCTCCCTACGCCATCGTCTCATCCACACATTGAGACTTCTAATTTGTGCCTGTCTCTCCAGCCCTGCATGTGGAACAGGTAGCACTTCTGAGAAGGCTATCTTGGAGGTCCTGGCCTTATGTCTCCCGCCTAGCAGCCTAAATTTTTCCTCCAGGACCTCACAACTGCATTTCCCCAGATCGTTGGTGCCAACATGCACCACAACCACTGGCTCCTCCCCAGCGCTGTCTATAAGCCTATCTACAACACACGTAATGTCCGCTACCTTCGCACCAGGCCAGTACACGGTCAGTACATGGTTTTGCCACCCAACTGTCTACTTGCCTAAGGATCTAATCACCAACTATCAAGACACCTCCTCCCTCCCTGCCCAGGGATGGTTCCTTGGTGCAAAAGGATACCCACTCACCAACTGAAGAAGAGGTCTCTTCTGAGGGCACATTCTTATTATCTTCAGCATGGTGTTCTGTTCCCTCTCGAACCCTTGCTCCCTGGCAGCAACAAGGTTACCATGTTCAGAGTGGGGCTCATCTAATATGTCCCCAAGAGTCTTCTCTGCGTGCCTGACTGTCTCTGCTTCTCCAGGTCAGCCACCTCGGCCTCAAGGGTACGAACTTGTTCCCTGAGGACCAGGAGATCCTTGCATTGAGCACACACCCAAGACTTCTGTCCTGTGGGCAGATAGTTATACATGTGACACTCAGTGCAAAACACTGGAAAGCCCCCACCTCTCTGCTGGCATTCTACCTTCATGATAGCTTTTTAAAAATATACAGTCCTCTTTTAAATCCTGTTGTGTTTATGTGGCTCTCCTTCTAAAGGGTCTACGTACCTTATTGGGAACACAAGGAAAATAGGGATCGGGGTTCCTGGTTCTTACACAGCCCCCAGGCCAAGAGCCACAGGCGAAGAGCCCTTTAATTCTTGCCCTTAGGTTCACGCCAAATGCTCGCACCTCTGGCATAATTACAATCACTATATGATATTCTAAATGCTATACAAATATATTGTTCTATGGAGGTGTTATGTTAGAAAAATATATTCCTATACATTGCATTGTATTACAAACACTATCCAAATCTATTATTGCCCCAAAAACGATATGCATAAAAATATAGAGGATGTATAGTTCTTCTTGGTGAGAATGAGTTTAGCATAGGTAAAGCTAAGAAACCAATGTCCCTGTTAGGTTCTGAGGGGTGTTCTGAGAGTTGTAATAATTTGTAATACAGCAATTTCCTTTTCCATTCTGTTCCTGAAGTTCCTTTGCAATAAAACAACTACTTTGAGATAACCCATTGAATGTTGTGGAAGGTTAAAGTGCTCTCCTACAGGTTTCTCAATCTTGTGATTCCTGATGTCAGATTTGTGTCCAGTTTGGTGTAGTGGTAAAGTGCATAGACTCTTACCTAGGAGAACCGGGTTTGATTTCCCACTCCTCCATGTGCACGTGCTGATGTGACCTTGAGTCAGTCACAAGTTCTCTCAGAGCTGTTCCTCGGAACAGCAATTTCTTAGAGTTCTCTCAGCTCTACCTACCTCACAGGGTGTCTATTGTGAGGAGGGAAAGGGAAAGGTGATTGTGAGCCACTCTGAGATTCCTTGAGGTAGTGAAGGCTAGGTATAAAGCCAATGTCTTCTCTTCTTCTTCTTCATTTATCCTTTGGCATAGAGTTTGTTTTGTTTGTCCTGTGTAGAGAACTGAAGGGCTTATTGGCATTTAATGGCATATACAGGTCACAGCAGTTGCTCTATCAGCCTTTTACTATCTTTAGCAGGTCAAACAGCTGGCGCCCTATCTATCCCCCCCCCCCCCCCCAGGACTCAGCTACAGCAGTCCATGCAATGGTCACTTCCTGGTTGGATTACTGTAATTTTCTCTATGCAGGTTTGCCCTTGGGCCTGATCCAGAATCTCCAACTGGTGCATAATGCAGCAGCATGGCTGTTAACTGTATTGCCTTTCCAGGTAAGTATTTGGCCGATGCTATGCCAATAGCACTGGCTACGAATTGAGTATCAGATCCATTTCAAAGCTTTGGTACTGACATCTAAAGCCTTATACAGCCTAGAACTGACATACCTGTGGGACCACCTTTCCCCATATATATCCCAGAGGTCATTGCAATCTGCTATGCAACACCTTCTGACCACCCCTGGCCTGAAGGACATCTGACTTGCCTCGACCAGAGCCATGGCTTTCTTGGTCCTGGCCCAAGCCTGGGGGAATCAGCTCCCTATGGAGATCTTGGCCCTACCTGTGCTATTACCATTCCATAGGACCTGCAACATGGAGCTATTCCACCAGGCCTTTGGTTGAGGCAACAGGCATCCTATTCCAGCTTCTACTCCATCAGTTGACCTCCCTTGTTATGACATCATACTGTACTATTGTGCTATCTTATTTATTATTACCATCATTTTATTCTTGGGCTGATAGTTGTTTATTCTGTAAAACATGCCCTTCCTGCCTGTGATGCATTTTAATTATTATTTCTAATTTGTCAATTTTATGTTATTTAAATTATGTTGTGATCTGCCCTGAGCCCGTTTATGGGATAGGGTGGAATCTAATTCTACAAAATAAATAAATATACATTGCAAGCTCTGGTATCAGTGTCCGTATTAATATTAGATGTTGCATTGTTGTGGGTGAGGAGTTGTTTGACACTGAGGGGTTGTCTGTGTATAAGAAAAGGTTTGACCCCCAGTACTTGTGAAAGAGAACTGTCATTGTCCAGTAAAGTTTGTAAGTTGTTGATGATGTGTGAACTGTTTTGAGTTGAGAGTTGTATGTGACCACTAGTGGTGTTCTATTATTGTCTTTTTTAGTCCTGTCTTGTAACATGTTTTCTCTGGGTACCATTCTGGCTTTGTTAATTTGTTTCCTGATTTCATCAGGTGGATACTTTAGTTCAAAAGAGGTTTGTTGTAGATCCCTCAGATGGGAATTTCTTTCTGTAGGATTGGAGCAGATGCGTTTGTAGCATAGAGCCTGGCTGTATGCAATGGATCATTTGGTTTGTTTAGGATGGTAGCTGGAAGCATGTAGGTATGTTTGCATCCATTGTGTATTTTTACAGTCATGTCCAGAAAATGTATTTCTTGCATAGATTGGTTCATTGTCAACTTGATGGTGGGGTGAAACTCATTGAATGCCTCGTGGAATGCATCCAGGGCTTCTTAACCATGTGTCCAGATAATAAAAATGTCATCAATGTAATGTAGGTATAAGAGTGGTATGAGTGGGTGGGAGTTTAGGAAGCATTGCTCCAAGTTAGTCACAAAGATGTTAGCATATTGTGGGGCCATGCGGGTGCCCATGGCTGTACCATTGATCTGGAGAAACAGTTTGTCACCAAATCTGCAATAATTATGTGCGAGAACAAAATGACACAACTTGGTGGCAAAATCATCTGTGGTCAGAAATCATATTCCTTACAGCTTTTAATACATCTTAAGTTGGATGTTGTTTATATAGAGATTCCACATCCATAGTGGCTAAAATAGTATTCTGGAAGGTTGTTCAAAGACTGTATTTTCCTCAGAAATTCTGTTGTGCCATACACATAGCTAGGAGCATTGATGGCATAGGGTCTTAGCACTGAGTCCATATATCCATATTCCCCCATGGTGATAGTGCCTATGCCTGAGACAATGGGGTGCACTGGGTTGCTCGGTTTGCATATTTTGGGTAGAAGATAAAAAGTACCTGGTCGAAGTTCCTGTGGTGTCTTGGAAAGGACTCATTCCTGGATGTGCAGTGGTAACTCCTTTATAATCTTGCTTTGTTCTTTTCCGTGTTCCTGTGAGGGGTCTGAGTCTAGTTGTTTGTAAAAAACAGTATTTGAGAGTTGACTTTGATTCTCCTAGATGTAATCTGATCTATTCATGATGACAACAGCTGTACCTTAGTCAACTTCTTTAATTATAATATCCAGATTGTTCCCAATTATAATATCCAAATTGTTCCTAAGACTATGTCCTTTCTTTCAGCATGGCTTACAGCATGCTTTTGCTGTATGCAATGTTTGTTGATCACAGCAGTCTGGATTCTATGGTGAAAGCATTCTATGTAGCAATCCAGTGTGACACTGCAATCTTCAGGAGGAGTCCATGTGGAGTCCTTTTTTTTTTGTAGCATCATTTTGATGGTATGTAGTGGTGAATATCCTGTTCATTAGTGAGTTGAAAAGATGGTAATTGTTCTCCGGTAGATTGTGTAATGGTCTGTTGTGAAGATGCTCTCTGTTCTTTGGAAAATGGGATGGGGACATTCAATTCAGTTGTCAGAAAGCTGTTTGATGTATGCTAATAGTACAACTGAAAAACTGTAAACATTATAGCATATTATTCTCCTTTCTCTTCTAGGAGCCTCCTTCCAAATAATATTATAGTTTCATACAACCGACATATTATCTGTTTATCTTCCTTTTGTTCTTCTCAACAAAATTGTGCCTTCAAAATATTTCATTATTAACATGGTCAAAAGGACCACCAGTGACAGTTGTCTATGGCCAAATATTTTAGGAGAAGTAATTAAAGTAATCTATCTGTCATTCCCCCCATAGCTGTTTTTGTTGTTTAAATCATCACTAGTGTTCAAATTCATGTTTACTTGCAAACACTGATCTAAAAGCCTGCAATGTACAAGGAGATGGAGAGGGGGAGTTTCAAGAGACAATGGGTGAGTGAAGAGGGAGTTAAATGATCTGGTCCTCCTATCCTTAATGACAGAAACCCTTCGCAAGTGGGTTTTTGCAACAAAGAAGAAAAAGGAGGTTTGATACACACAGCTGCTGAGTAATATGAAAGTGTCCATTCTTCATCAGAGCTGTGTTTCTCAAAAACTTATCCTACAACAAAATTTATTAAAGGTGCCACTGGACCTTTTTACTGTTTTGCAGCAACAGACTAACATGGCTACTCATCTGTATCTATTTTCAAAATGTTTGCTGAAATTATTTACAAATATGATTTATTGCTCCATTTTCCTCATGTAAGCATCCAGTTAGATTCCAAGGTCTAGATTTGCCCACTCAGTATATTTGTGACTCCTTTTTCTTCCTTTTAAAACAGGTTCACAACATTTGGATTCATTAACCAGCATATAATTTTAAAGTCATACAATAGACAAGCAATCAGTTCTGACAGAAACAATATAAAGGACAAGCAATTCAGTTAGTTGGTATCAGAAAAATCAAAAACAAGAAGAAAAAACAATCCCAGACTGATTGTTGCTGGCATAATAAATCCAAGGTCAAGCTCGGTGAAATACTAAAATGTGCATTCAGATTTTGACAGGAATAATTTTTTAAAAATGTTCTTTGGTTAGAAAGGATAAGGGACTATGATGCCTATAATAAAAATATGTTCAACACCTTTGTCTGATTCTAAGTCATTGAATCACTGAATGTAGCCATACTGGTTATTCACACCATTAAACAGATTGTACAGCTGATCAAATTGTAATAAATTGAAGATTATTTTAAAAATATACCCATTTTCTCAAAGGATTGAAGCACTCTTCTTTTAACATAGTTATATAGATCAGGTAAAGGTAGTCCCCTGTGCAAGCACCAGTTGTTTCCAACTCGGGTGACATTGCATCGTGACATTTTCATGGCAGACTTTTAACAGGGTGATTTGCCATTGCCTTCCCCAGTCATCTACACTTTCCTCCCAGCAAGCTGGGTACTCATTTTACTGACCTCAGAAGGCTGAATCAACCTTGAACCAGCTACCTGAACCCAGCTTCCAACTCATGTTGTGAGAAGATTGGACTGCAATATTGCAGCTTACCACATTTTGCCACGGGGCTCCTGACCTATAGATCAACACAAGCACAAATCCAGATTTTCAGAAATGCTTCAGTAACTCCACTTTGTCATATAGGGCCCATTGCCCCCCCCCCATTCGGAATAACGAGACAGGCAACAATGTGGGATAAAGGGCCACTTAATTTAAACTTAACGGCAATGGGAAAATGGGGCCAGGTTAAGCCAGGGGTCATAACACTGACCACCTCCTCAACCTGAAAACAGGGCAAGCCCCGGGAGTGAGCCGACCCAATGGCTCAAACCCGGCCGGCCAGGCACGAGATCCCGTTCACTGAGCTCCACCCTCACTCGAGCCATGCAGCCTGGGATGTGGACAATTCCCTAGTGACGGGATCACGAGGCTCCCTGGAGCCAACCTTGAGCCTTGCAGCTTAGGTCACCCTAGGGACGCCGTACACCCCCAAAGGTGCGTTGCCATGGGAGCTCACCAATACCCCAAAAGAACATGTTCCCAACAGTAGAGCCAACAGACAGAGCCAAGCCTCAGCTTAGGCCACTGTCCCCCATCTAAACGATAATATGTTCAGGCCCATGCCTTAACTCTGCCAAAAAGGCCTCGTTGCCCTTTATCAAAAGATGCACCCCATCAGGCCTGTACAAGTCCGTACAACTGGCTCTGATGGATGGGTGGGGCACATAAACTCCCAACCCTGACTCCATGGCAATACATAAGGTTCTATTGGCCTTCCTTCTGGCCTGCTCCAAGCCTGCTGGATCCCAAGCCGCCTGCCACACGCAGCGCGGCAACATGGCCGACCATAGGACAAGGACACCTGGCCATCTCCTCTTGATCAGGGTGATATCATCCTGGGCCTGAAGTAATAGGGCCTTACCCTTCATTAAGCACAAATCATTCTCCCCCAGGTGAATCACCAAGATATGCGGCGGCGGCCCCCTCCTTTCCTTAAAGAAAAGCGAAAGGAGACCTGCCCACTTCATGCCATGTCGGCCTTGCCATTCAATTGTGGCCTGCTCACTCAAGCCCAACTGAGATCCACCCGGCATTCGATGGGCCTGATGTGCCGCCCAAAAAAACAATACTGTGGTCGCAAATGAGGATCATCCTCCTTTTCAGCCACAGCACCTATGAAAGAGAAACAGTAAAACTTAGAACAGCATAATAAACCATAACATCCTAAAGGGAAACCTACTGCTACCCTCTTAGGTCGACAAATGCCGTATATAAGTCCGAAAGGCCCTGGACTTCCAATGACCCACTCGGCGAATAACATTGCCCTCATAGGCCATAGCTGCAGCCGTGGATGCTGCACCTATACGAAAAGAATGAGTACCAAACTTTGCGCCCCCAGGTCCCAATTTTTCCAAGGCCTGGCTGGTAACTGCCCAAAGCTGAAACTTAGAAAGAGGGGATGAATCTTTATGGCAGAATAACAGACCCTGCGTCGATCTGCGCATATCTAAATATTGCGCAGGAGCACGCACTTGGCATAACTCCTCATCAGAACAGGGGCCCAGCGTGATCGTGCAACCCTTCTGCTTTTGGTCAGTTTTAGACTGGTGGACGCGAATGACCGCCTGCCCCTTTTCCAACTTAACATCGCCAACCAGCAGGGCCCTGCCCAAAACATCGTTACAGGAACGTGCCACCAACTCTGATACCCGCAATGCCCCCAAAAACACCGTTAACGTAACAGCATGAAATAACCGTCGGATGCTGGGTGGATCTCAGTTGGGCTTGAGTGAACAGGCCTGCTCATAACTTGAGGCGCAAACTAAGGCCCAGGTGGCATGAAGTCTGCGGAGGATAGCGGGCGAAATTGGGCGCCTACTGTCAACTTGTCGCCCCACTTCCTGTGACCACCCTTCCAACATTTTAGAAATCCAGAAGTCCTTCGTCAATTCCGAATACCCCCGCGCCTTGCTGATAAAAGACAACCCCGCGAGCTGTCCCTTAATAGATTTTACGGAAAGGCTGTGCTCCCTCTGTTGCACGCAGAACTGAAGCAGATGCTCAACTGGGACAGGCCAGGTCTCATCTAGCCCGGCGTCTGCCCGAAAAAAGGAAAATTGACTCGCTGCCTGGTTATACGACCTCCTTGTGCTAGGTGCAATTGCAAGTTGGATGGCCCGGCTCACTTCATCCCTCCAATTCACCACAGCTCTGCCGGCATGTGCACTGGACAACTGTCAGCCTCTGGGGCAAGCTGCCGGAACCGCACCATCTGTTGGTGAGACAGGGCATCCGCCACACCGTTACTGGAGCCCAGTACATGCCGGGCGGCAAACAAGACGTTCAACTCGAGGCAGCGTGACGTGAAAACCCTGACTAAACTCATAACTGGGGGAGACCTGGAGGTAAGATTGTTGACGACATGCACCACCGCCATGCTGTCGCACCAGAAGTGCACCATATGGTTGGCAAGGGAGTGCCCCCAAATGAAAACTGCAACCATGATAGGGAAGAACTCCAAAAAGGCCAAATTACGAATCAAATCAGAGTCCAACCACTCCGCCGGTCAGGGTTCAGTGCACTACTGTCCCCGAAAATACACACCGAAACCGGTGGTACCAGCAGCATCTGATACGATCTGCAATTCGGCCTCCAACAGCATTACCTCCAGCCAAAAAGACGTCCTATTGAAGTCTTTCAAAAAGGTTCCCCAGACCTCCAGGTCGCTGTGCATACTCCTAGTAACGTGGGTAACATGATGGGGTGAGCGCAAAGCTGTCATGCCTTCACAGAACTGCCTCAAAAACACCCTGCCGGGTGCTACCACCTTAAACGCAAAATTCAGGTGGCCAACTAGTTGTTGAAGCTCCAGCAGCAAAACTTTCCGCTTTCCTTTCACTTCAGCGACTTTTTCACGCAAGTTCTGCAACTTATCCAGCGGTAACTGTGAAGACTGCTGTACGGTATCTAGCTCTATCCCCAAAAATGTCAAAACAGTCGAGGGACCCTCCGTCTTTTTGACCGCCAATGGGACGCCCAGCTCAGCAGCCAACCTCTCAAAGAACCCGAGCAAATAAGCGCATTGTCCGAAGCCCGCACGGCCTACATAAAGAAAATCATCTAGGTAATGCGCCGTGTTGTGCACACCTGTCCTAAACTGTAACGCCCACTCTAAGAATGTGCTAAACGGCTTGAAGGCGGCGCAAGACACTGAATACCCCATGGGGAGAGCCCGGTCCATATAAAAACCCCCTTCAAAACAAAAACCCAACAACTCGAAATCGTCCGGGTGAACGGGCAGCAACCGAAAGGCCGACAATGTCGCATTTCGCAAGCTCTGCACCTACCCCACAGTGACGCACGATTCGCACTGCCCGATCAAAAGATGTATACCTAACGGAACACAACTCCCCCGGGATGGCATCATTGACAGACTGGCCCCTCGGGTATGATAAATGGTGAATCAACCGGTACTCCCCCGTTGCCTTTTTTGGCACCACCCCTAAAGGGGAGACCCATAAATTAGGCACAGGAGGCGCCGGGAAGGGACCTAAGACTCGGCCTTCCGCACATTCCTTCCTAATTTTGTTCTGCACTATCTGCTCCAACCCTTTTACCGATTTCAAATTGGAACACAAAAATGGGCTCTGTGGACCCTGGCAAGGGATCCTAAACCCCCATTGAAACCCTGTTAACAAAAAACGCCTATCCTCCAAACGCGGATAGTTTTGTAACAACTTCCTAAGAACCATCATTCTGATGGGGCTGGAGCCCTTTTCCAGGTGGCTGATTGGGGCCTCCTGGCCGCTTGAAGCCCTCTTTTGGCTTGGACCTCTTGCATACCGTAAAGGCATGGGGGCCCCCGCACAGCGGACATTTACAGGCTTTTCTGGCACACGCCCCTTGAGAGGTAAACTCCCAGCAAAGCAGCTGAGGTTGAACCGACTGCCCCGCGGTAACGCGGGTACCGGCAGGATGAGCCATTTTTTGAACCAGATGACCACTGTCTAATCAGTCGCCCAGATTGGGTTTTGCAGGCGCCATAAGCTGCAGCCAGAGCTGCTGGTTAATCTGGTCCCACGGTAGCCCTGGGTTAACAGCCACCCTCATACGGAAAGCTTCATCATATTGAAGCCTCGCTCCACCCACAAAGTCATTATAAGCACGATAAATGATATCACAATATTGGAAAAGAGGGGCCACCCTCCAAGGCTGCACCCTAGCAATTACGCCCGCATAAATTAAGAACCCCAGCAACCAGTTAGACCAAGATCTGTCTACCTTTCTCTTCCTAAGCTTTTCTTTGTCTTTCCCATCCATCTCCTCCTTGGGCTTCTTCTCTAGCTCCCTGTACAGCAAACTGAATACGTCAACGTATTCACCTTTCAAGATCTTCTCCCTAGTTGCTGCTGTAAGGTGGTCACCCAGAGGCATAGCTGGATCACCAAATGGGATAGCATGAAAAGGAACCGAACTGTATGGAACCTAGGGGTGTGCTGGAAACCCCCAACCTCCCCACTGCTGCGGGGACCAACTATCACCCGAATCTGCAATGCCTGCCTACTTGGACCCAGGTGAATGGAGATGAAAGAAAAGACCAATTACCTGCCCTTACCAAGCAGGTGCTCCACCCCTGAGACAATGTCACTTCCAACTGCTAATTAACAGAGTTGGTCTCAAAATTGTCCCCACAAAAAGGCACCCCCAGAAGATGTTCAGAGGTGTTTTGCAATTGCCTGCCTCTGTGTCATGAACCTGGACTTCCCTGGTGGTCTCCCCTCCAAATACCAACCGGACTGACACTGCCCAGCATCCAAGAGCTGACCAGACTGGGCTAGCCTGGACCATCAAGGTCAGGCCAAAGACTCAAAATTGCTTCTGCCACCCCTCCTCCCAAAGGATGAAGGGATGGGAGTGTTTTTTTTTTGGCGGGGGGGAGGAACAACTGCAGCCGTTCAAAACAACCCCACTTTTTTTTTTACAACCAAGCACGCAGCCACCGCTCTCCCCACTGACAGGGCCCAACCGCGCAGGAAGAGAAAAAAGGGGGGTAGGAACTGCCGCAACCGCCCAAACCAAGTCCCCAGCGAACAACCAGCCGCAGCTTTCCCGCCCAACAGGACCAACCACTCGTAAAGGGAGGGGGGGTGAGCAGCGCTGCCGCAAAACCCCCGGCTACTCGACTTTCCGCCGCAACCAGCTGCCATCGCCTCTCCACGATGCCCCGCCAAACCCTCCGACGCCTGAGGCCGCCCAGCTGAAGCGTCCCCGATCTGCCACTCAATCAGCTCGCCACATAGCAACAGCTGATTGCGGCCGAGCTGATCCACCGAGAAGCCCTAAAAGAACTGTGACACAGGGGGTTGGGCCAGCCTATATAAGGCTGCCCACCCCCTAGCAGTTCAGGGTGAACCATTGTCTCTCCTCCAGCAGGGGAGGCAATGGGCGGCCCCCAGCCTAAGGCGGCCGATCAGCTGGGTGGGGCCAAAATAGCGAGCTTGTAACATGGAGACCAGGGTTAAAGTCTCCACTCACCCACAAAACTGATTTTTTAGGTGGCCTTGAGTCAGTGTCATGGGTGCTGGGGGCCCTGCAGAAGAAGCCGAGCCTGCAGAAGAAACTGTGCCCCTGCCACCTGCACCAGTGCCCCTGCCTCCTGCTGGAGAAGATCCAAGCCCCCCTGCCTCGCCCTTTCGGGTGGCTCGTGTGCGTGACCGCCTTCATCACGACCTCAGGGATCAGAGGAGGGCGGCACGCTCACGAGCAAGACGCTCCCTGAGCCCTGAGTTTTGAAAGGATTCTGGCCCTTCTAGGAGTGAGGGTGCTTGAGTCTCAGCAGGATCCTGGCTGCCCTCTGAGTCAGCAATTAGCCCAAATGGGCAACAGACAGCAGAGGGCTATATAGCTGTGGGCTTTGAGAGAAGGCTTTGTGGAAGCAACTAGTCACTTACCTGATGTTCTAGCATCCACTTCGGCTTCTGACTTCGGCTTCTGGCCCCTCTGACTCTGGCATTGACTTCTGGACCCCCTGACTTCGGCTTCTGAACCTCTGACCTATGATACCTGAACTGTGATTTGGTTTTGGCGCTTTGGACCCTCCTTGCTACCCAGCTACAGACCTTGGACTGCCCCTGGACTTCGCTTGGCCTGGCCCCAGCCCATGACAGTCAGTTACTCTAATCTACTTCATACAGAAGTTGTGAAGATAAACAGGGTTGTTGTAAAATAGTGGGTTCAGATGCTAGAGTGATTTCAGCATAGCTTTTTATTAGCGAGAAACTCCACTAAACACATACACAGAAAACCCCAACTATATACTCAGAAACTCCACCCAAAACATGTTTCCATCAATAAACAATCCAATAGAAAAATAGGTGCTTGGAGCTCTCATTTGTATGGTCTCCATTCAAATGGATATTACCTGATTGGCTCAGCAAGGGCAGCCAATCTGAATGCAGCTGCATGGAGACTCTCAAACAAAGGCTCTTCTTTTGAAGCTCTCAATACAGTACAGTTGTCACCAGACTTGGAGAAAAATGTCCTAAAAGAAGCTTGGTGTGTAGAAAAGGACGGGCAAATCTTTTCACAGCATGGAAGCAAATAACCTCACCTGTTAAGCCTCTATTAAAGGGATAAAACTTTTTTCCCTCAGGCAACCTTAAGTGACAAACCATGTATGCTCTCCAGAGCTCCTTGAATGATAGATGTGCTAATCCATCATTTAGCAGGGGTGAAAACAGACAGGTTCAATTGCCCCCCAAGTCAGAATGAAGAGTCGGACACATACTCTGTATATAGTACAACAAAGGGCCACTTTATTAAGTATAATAATAAATGGCAAGGGCAACAAGAACTGTGGCTTGGTCAGGGCCAGAGGTCTCCACAGACCGCTCCCCTGCCATTAGCGGGTGAAAGATCCAGCCCCCCAGCCGGAGCTATGTGGCACAACTCCTGCTAGGCTGGCCCAGCAAGGAGGCAAGCCCCAGAGGGCCCGACCCCCAGACGCACATCTCAATGGAAGGCACCCTGTAGCCGAGCCTCCAGGACAGTCTGCATCCTCCCTCCCAAGGGCATCAAACGCAAGGACTGATTCTGCCAGACCCCTAAATCCCCCAAAGGGGGATGCTTTCTAGTCCTCCCCTAGCCGCATAGAACCATAAACCCATTAACAACCTGCCACTACTAAGACCAAGTCTTTACTTAGGGCTTAGCACCCACCAGGAGGTCCAAGGCCACCCGCAGCCCTTGCCGGAGATCTCTCAAGAAAAGCAAGTTACCTTTTTCAGAGAGATGCACCCCATCCCCTTTGTAAAGGTCAGAAAATTTTGTAGAAATATCCGGGTGGGGCAGAAAGTGGCCCAACCCCCCTTCCAATGCCTTCCTAATTTATTTGTTAGCTTTATAACAGGTCCTCTCTATACTTGCAGGGTCCCAAGCACTACTTCAAACAAGGCGGGGGATCATGGCTAACCAAATTATAGTGATCCTGGGCCATCTCTCCCTAATGTACCAAAAATCCTCACGGGCCTGCAAGACCAAAGCCTTGCCTTTTACTAGCCCTAGATCATTCCCTCTCAGGTGGATAATTATAATCTCAGGAGGAGGGCCACTGAAGACCCCGGCAGCCATGCCATTCAACAGTAGCATATTGGCTGAGTCCCAGCTGAGAGCCAACCAAAGTTCTCTGAGCCTGATGTGCGGCCCAAAACACATAGCTGTGTCCACAGATGAGAACTTGGCTCCTCTGGCCAGGAACAACAGCATCTAAAAAGAAAAAACAGTAAAACTAAAAACAAGAACCATAGCATCTCAATTACAAACAAAAAAAGCTAGAAACTGAGCAGAGGGCGAACATAAGATTTATAGGCCGATGACCACCAACGGCCCAGTCACTGAATAAGGGAGAAGGATATCCCAGGGCAGCAGCTGTAGAGGCTGCCCCAATTCTAAAGGAGTGGGTACCAAACCGCACCCCGGACAACCCCAGCTTAGCTAAAGCCCAAAAAGTCACAGCCTAAAACTGATGTTTTGTCAGTGCATGCCATTGAGGTGACAAAACAAAAACCTATCATTAATCCCCCGCACTGCCAGATAAGCAGCCAAAGCAGAAACTGGGCACAACTCAAGCTCATAGCATGTGCCTGGCTCCAACACAGTTCCTATGCGACACTGGTCAGTCTTAGAGCGTCAAACGGTAATGACCACCTTATCCTCAACTAACCTCAGGTGCCGTAGCAACAAAGCATTACCAGAAATATCATTTCTGGAGCCTGCCACTAACTTACTATCTCTAAGGGCCACAAAAAAGGCAACCAAGGAAGCAGCATGGAACAGTGCGGACTCAAAATAAGATGCACGCACTGTGCCCCAAACCTCCTTCAAACCCTTAAGAATCAGAGGGGAAATAGGCTTCCTAGTGTCGAAATTAGTCCCAGCCTCTCTGTCCCATCCCTCCAGCATCTTTCGAAGCTGAAAGTCTGCTGTTTCCTCCTTGTATCCCAATGCCTTGCTAGCAAAAGCCAGAGCAGACAGGCAACGCCTAATGGATTGCATGGCCAATCCCTTGCCTTTTAGAGAAACAAAGTAGTGGAGCAACTGCTCCACCGGGAGGGGCCAAACAATGCAACACCGTACCATAGCCCAAAAGTCCTCAAACTGCCGCATAGCATGTTCGTAAAACTCAGCCATAGCTCCTGAAGCATGGCCTCAGCTCTCCAATCAGCCATAGCTCCTGAAGCATTGGAGCTGGCTCTCGATCAGCATCTGGGATCAGCTGACAAAACCTCTCCATCTGTTTACAAGAGACAGCGTCAGCTACCCCGTTATCTACCCCAGGAACATGCTTGGCTAAAAACAGTATGTTAAGACGCAGACAGTGCAAAGTGAAGGCCATCACCAATTTCATAAGATTTGAGATTTGGATGAAAGGGAATTAATGACATGGACCACTGCCATGTTATTGCACCAAAAATGAATTGTGCGATTGGCCATATAATTCCCCACAGCCAAACTGCAACAAGAATGGGAAAAAAACTCGAGAAACGTTAGATCTTGGTTCAAACCTGCCTGAGCCCATGACTCTGGCCATGCGTCCATGCACCAATGTCCGTAGAAATAAACCCCAAAACCTAAAGACCCAGCAGCATCAGACATGACCTGGAGCTCCGCCTCAAGCCTCATGTCATCTCTCCAAAAAGAAATCCCATTAAAGGACTCCACAAATTCTTGCCAGACCCTTAAATCCTCCCTCATGCTGCTGGTAACCCATGTTCTATGTTGGGGCAGGCGGAGGCCTACCATAGCATCACATAGCCTATGAAGAAGCAACCACTTTGCAAGCAAAGTTAAGATGCCCAACTAGCTGCTGGAGCTCAAGCAAGGTGACCTTTTTCTTAAGAAGGAAGGAATTAATCCTACTCCTCAAATCATCCACTTTTGAATAGGAATTCTGGACAATTGCACAGGGTATCCAGCTCAATCCCTAAAAAAATAAGTTTTGGGGCCGGACCTTCCTTTTTTTTCCTGCACCAATGGAACCCCCAGTTCAGCAGCCAGCTCAATGAAGTTAGACAACAGCCATCCACAACGCCCAGTCCTTGCAGGACCCAAAAAAGAGGTAGTCATCCAAATAATGAACAACATCCTGAGATCCATCTTTCTTACGAACAGCCCATTCCAAGAACATGCTGAAACACTCAAAAGCCACACATGAGACAGAACAGCCCATTCGCAAAGCTCTGTCCATGAAAAATTGCCCCTTAAAGGAAAATTCTAAAAGCTCAAAATCAGCCGGATGGACAGGTAGAAGGCAAAATGCAGACTTTCCACAGCGTCATACAATGCCCCCTTTCCACAGCGTCATACAACGCCCACAGCCTGATCAAAGCTGGTATACCTAACTGAGCATAAATGTTCAGGAATCCCATCATTAACTGACACACCCTTGGGGTAGGAAAGGTGGTGAATCAAACAAAATTCATTAGGCACCCTTTTGGCACCACTCCCAAGGGGAAAACCCTAAGGTTAGGCACTGGAGGATTAAGAAATGGGCCCAAAATCCTGCCCTCAGCTAACTCCTTGGCAATCTTATCCTTAACTACATGCTCTAAACCTTTAGCAGAACTAAAGTTCCCAGACCGAAATGCAACCTGGGGACCCTGAAAAGGAATTCTAAAACCAAACATGGAACCATTTAACAAGTAAACCCTATCAGCCCTTCGTGGATACCTATGCAGCCACTGCTCAAGAGGTCCCACCTTTATCGGACTGGGCCCCTTTTCCAGCTTGGTAAGTACTCGCACCCTCACCTTGTCTCTTTTGGCCCTTACGTGGCCGGGCTCTGGGGCAGTTACTAAAGGAGTATGGACCACCACACATGGGGCATTCATGCTTGAACTGACAAGCTTTCCTGCTGCACACTCCTTGGGAGCCAAACTCCCAGCAAAGCAAGCAGGGTTGAACCATCTGCCCCACAGAACTGCGGGAAGAGGATGACAAAGCAGAAGAAGTAGCTGATGTCCTAGCAACCAAATGACCACTGTCAGAGCAGTCGCCCAAATTTGGGCGCGCCGGGGACATGATCTGAAGCCACAATTGCTGGTGGATACAATCCCACTGAAGGGAAGGGTACAAAGCAGCCCTCATCCTGAATTCATCATATTGAATCCAGGCGGGCCCACTAAACATCGTGTACCCCTTATAAATGATATCCATATACTGGATGAGAGCAGCCGCCCGCCAAGGATGGGTGCGTGCAACCACGCCAGTATATATAAAAAAGCCAGGCAGCTAATTGGCCCAAGTCCAGTCCACTTTGCGCTTCTTCAATTTCTCTTTTTCTTTTCATCCAACTCCTCTTTAGCTTTCTTCTCCAACTCACGGAAGAGGAGGGAGAAAATATCAACATACTCACCCTTTAGGATCTTAACCTTTGTTGCAGGCAACAAATGATTGCCTAAAGGTAACGCTACGCCCCCGAAAAGCATGGCAGTAAATGGGACTGACCCATATGCAGCACTGAAAAGGGCATGACCGGCTGCAGGCCAGGATCCAGGCCAGGATCCAGAGGGGCCAAACTGGCCCATTGGCTATGACCAAGCTTGCTGCGGACCCGTGCCCATGGAAGGAGAGGTACCTGAAGCCACAGCGGCAGCATCTGGCACCGCCTGAGAAGTGGGGACCCAAGGACCCCATGGCCAAGCCATGCTCATGTATGACTGTGTAGTATCCCCAGCCTTACCCCTGGATCCAATCGGCACCAGTGCTGACCCTGCTCCGGCATCTGCTGGAAACAAAGCTGAACCTCCATCTGCATTGCCGGTGCCCTCAACTCTTTCAGTGCCGAGTCCTGCAGACTTGCCCTCAAGGATGGACAACCTAGTTAATATATCAGCCGGCAATGCCACCTTAGAGGTTTTTCCCAAGCCCAAGCCTGACCTCTGCAAGGAAGGAATGCCTACCACCTTTTCCAATGCTGAAAGCCTTTGCAGAATAGCTATATTAACCCCCTCATTTCCCTCCTCATCGAAAGAAGATGAAAGGGGGGCTGGCCTTTTTGGCAAGGCCTTAGGGACCTTGGGTGCTGGCTGCTTGCCTTTAGGCTTCCCAGACCCTTTCTTCCCAGGCATTTTGCAAACCGAGATAAGAATAAAATCTAACAAAATACCCCTAAAAATGGTTTTCTGACCTAAAATGGCTGCCACCCTAAAATGGCTGCCACCGGGCAGCACTTAAAATGGCTGCCTACACCTTCACAAAGAACAGCCACCAGAAGCTGATACTGGATGCCTATATGAATCTGCCTTATACTGAAACAGATCCCCAGAATGGCCTCCGCTCCACTGCCTCCAAAATGGTCGCTGTTCTTATGAAGAAGAAGCAAATATGGCTGATCCAGCCCAAAACAGCCCACAAAACAAAATTCAGCCCGTCACAAAATCCCCTTCCCTTTGGCAAAAATAAAAGGGAAAGGTGCACTGAAAAACACCACCACCCTGAGAACCCTCAAATCCTTAGTGGGGGGGGGGGGAAGAAGGGGAAGAAGTAACAAGCCGTGAAATGGAGCTCCTCTTCCAATACCCCAGTCCAACGCTGAGAAACAGCCAGCCGCGGGGCCTTATCAGAGGCCTGATCGTAGCAGCTGAACTTGAGACGAGCCCCTACAGTCCCCATCCAGGCTGCTCTTCAGGAACACACCTTATCTACCATCTGATCAGGGCAGCAGAGAAGCAAGGAAACGCGCTGCTCAGCCTCCCAGCCCTGAAAATGACAAACACGGCAGAGCAGCCAACGGAGCTCCTTCTGCCCCAATCTCATTTCAAATATTAAGTATCTTGGCACCATTATATGTTATATTAAATATCTTTCCATTTAATGTCTCAGAAAGATATCTAGAGTATTATCCATGAAAATTGTTTTCTAAGGAAGTTATTTCATTTAGATTTGTGCTGATACCTGGTTTGTAGTCTAAAGAGGACACACCAAAAACCACATCCAATCACTATCCATATGCGGTGGATTGTAAAAATAATGCTACATTTGAGTCCAGGAGCACCTTAGGGACTAACAAGATTTTCAGGGTAGATGTCTTTGAAAGTCAAAGCTCCTTTTGTCAGTTGCTCACAAAGGGAGCTTTGACTCTGGAATGCTTCTACCCTGAAAATCTCGTTGGTCTCTAAGGTGCTCCTGGACTCAAGTCTAGCTGTTCTACTGAAGACCAATGCAGCTACTTTCTGAACCTATTAGATTTTTGAAAATAAAACTTTGAAATATACACTATCTGCTGCAAATATTCTAAGAACCGGATGCAGCATTTCTTCAAAAGAATCCTACCCTATTTACACATTTTACTATATCATATATGTATGTGTGTGTGTGTGTGCATTTCTTGCAAGTTAGGAAAGGATATACCCTTTCCTATATTTTGTTCATATTTGCCAGCTATAATAATGAAATGTAAATTATCCTTTGGTAAATATGTAGAATGCAGAATGCCTGATAATGAGAGAAAGAGAGAGATATATATTCTTCAAAATCAATCATTTTTATATCTTATTCCAATAGCTAATTAGCACACAGCAGGACAAAAAGAGTGCTCATTACTTTGCACCTCAGCAATTAAAGAGGTACCCCTCATCTCTTAGAGTACAGAAATAAATATATACATATTTAATGATTAACGGAAGACTTTATTAATGGTAACAACATTATAGGGAAAATTATGCTCGTAAACATTATCTATCAGGCTGCTAGTTACTACTTTGTTTCATAGGACTTAAGGAATTTTTAAAGTAGGAGAACATGTTTACCTCTTAATATTAAGGTAAGGTAAGGTGACGTAAAACTTTAGAGAAAGTTCATCCAGCTTCAGGATGTGAAGGAACTTATAGTGCTAAAAAAATGAAGGGAATCAGAACATCTTGGCCCATGATATCTCAAGAAATCCCCCATTTCCATGCTATTTGCAATGAAAGTGAAGATTTTTTAGTGGCAGGCATAGTACATCAGAAAATTTGATTAAGAGACCTGTGTTTCTTGAAAGCTTATGCTACAATAAAATATATTAGTCTTATAGGTGCTACTGGACTCTTTACTATTTTGCAGAAAATAAACAAAAACATTTGGAAATTGACCAGCACCTTCAGAATGATAGTGGGAATTTCAGTTCCAAACATGAAGGGGATCAGAACATCTGGTCCCATACAATGTTCCATCTAAGCTGCAGAGACTTGTGAGCAAAAAATTCTTTGTGAGCTGCTGGCATTAAAGTTGTGAGCTACTGCATAAATTATTGTGCTCTGGGGTCATCCTTCCTGAGCTAAGACAAAAATGTGGGAGCTGGAGGCTAAAAATCTGTGAGCTCAATCATGCTAACTCAGCTTAGAGGTACACTGGTCCCATGTTACCACTGTTATTTGCAATGCTATTTCCATGCTATTTGCAACAGAAACTATGAATCTTTCTTTGTAGCAAGCATCCCACAGTTGGCCACCAGCTTCAGGATGATGATGAGGCATGCAGTGTCAAAAATGAAGGGAACTGACAACACTAAATTTGCACAGAACCTAGTCCTCTCTGCAAGTCTCAAGCAGAATGGGCAAAGAGGGCTGATTTTACAGCCCCCCCCCCAAAGTAGATTCCTCTCAACACAGGTGCACTCATCTCCACTGGTTACTATAACAGGAAATGGTGGCCGCCTGGCAGAGGTGCATCAGCCAGTGGCATTTTTTTAAAACAAAAAAATCCTGTCTGTATCCATTTTTATGTAATCCTACAGTGACTGAGAATATTTTTTTTTAACTTTTCCTCTGAAAACTTTGCATTTGCCATCTTTGCTTGTCATAGTCCATTGTTTCCATTAACAAAGTAAGGTCTTTCTTTTTAGAGCCCTCCCCCTTCCCAAGGAACATCCCTGAAATCTTTGAAAATAGTTCAGATCCCCTCCACAAATAGAATATGTGTTTATGATTGCATGTGCTGAATCAATCATCCAATTTCTATGTGATACATCTTCACACTGGGTGTCCACTGTAGGGGTACCTTAATTACCAGTTGGTACTATTACTATTTAAGGAGCTCCTGGAGGAAGAGAAGGCAAAGGAGGAGGCAGCAGGGGGATGGAGCTCAATATATGTTTACACGTGAGTGTGTTTTATTGCTGATTACTGCCCTGATCCTTGAATATATAGGGGGAGAGTGGTCTAAAAGTTTAATTTATAAATAAATACAATAAATAAGTCGTATCTGGGTTTGTTACTGATTTCATGGTGTCACCATACCAATCAGATTTGACAAACACTATCAATCAGCAATTCAGCTTCCTTGGATTCCAGAACCTATGTGTATATATTCTGTAAACACAAAGATGCTACCTGGGCAGTAGAAAAGTAATCAAGGTTTTATCCGCATATGTGTCAAGCAATAGCCAACATCTACTCCTTACCAAGATGTAAACTTGGCATGTGTATGTACAATATGCAGTACACAGAATCACAACTAGGCTCAACCAGCCAAACAAACAAAAAAGGTGGAATACAAGCAGGTACTATCATAAAGCTTTTTGAGAGATGCATGCTGTGGCCAGGCGACGCTGCCTACCTCTAAGGGGATACCCCACTGGAGTAAGGGGACCCCAAGCTAAGAAAACAAAATGGATGCTTGTCAGAAATCAGGTCAAGGAAACACTCTCTCTGCAAAATAGCAGAGGAACATGCTAGGGCCTGGCTCTGATTACAACATAGGCTTTCTCATGATCTGGCTACTCTCTCCCTCCTAAATGTATGATGAGATTATCATGGGTTCAACAGGTAAGTATTGTTTTTGTTGTAATCCTTGGCCAACTTATTAAGTGGCCATCTCCCTGCTTCCGTACTTCAACTCAACCTATCTTTTGTTTACTCCCATGGTAATGCCTGCCACCTGGGCAAATCCTTTGTCTTCTGTGCTTACTCCTCCTCAGGGTATCTCTGCTAAGTTGCTTGAACCATTAACACCCATCATAACCTACCCTGACAAGCATTACTAAGTCAGCTACACCAGGGGTCCCCAACCCCCAGTCTGCCGACCAGTACTAGTCTGCGGCCTGTTGACAACTGGGCCATATGACAGTTGATCAGTTTCCCTTCCTCCCCCCCCCCCACCCCCAACATCTTTGTTCACAAAGGAAAGTTGGAGCAGAGTAGCACTTAAGACCCAGGAAGTCCTCTTCAAGGTATGAGTTGTGCCTTACTTCTCTCTCTCTCTCTGTTTGTGTGAGAATGTTTGTCCACACTCCAGAACAAGTTCACCCAGACTGGGGATTCTGAATTTAAACCTCTCAAATAGTAGGTTCATATTGACCATTATACCTGGCTGTCTCTCTCTTATTGTACTGCCTCTTAGGAGTTGTAGCTATTTTTCTGGGGCAGACAATAGTTTTGTGGATAAACACTCCAGTTTAGTTTTGTAGACTCCCCCACTCTAGGCAGCAACAAAGTATTGCAGGAGCGTTAATGTTTTAAGTATGTTTGTATTTAAAGTAAAAAAGGGTGTATTGTGGGAGGTATTTGTGATTTTCCTAGAAATAAAGTGCACAATTGTATCATCCTGAAACCATCTCACACACACACCCCACCCCAGTCCATGGAAAAAACATCTTCCACAAAACCGATCCCTGGTGCCAAAAAGGTTGGGGACCACTGAGCTATACCAATTGTCTCAACCTGGGAATCCATTAATGTGACCAGGATAAGCCCATCAATGGTCATTAAGGTCTCCATAGTTACAGTAGGGTCTCCTCCCCTCAAAACCCTATATAAACTGAGTTCAAATCACATTACGTTGTTCATTCTATAAGACACCATATACAGTTTGTACCCCCCATTACTCTCTGTAATTGGTCTATTAGGTGTGTCATGCTGGTCATGCACGTTCTCCTCCCCATTTTTCCCAGCTACACCGACATCTGCACTTTGGACAGGTAATATTACCTGCTTCAACCATCCCTACAAATCCCCGTCAATCACCTCTATCTTTCCTAGTCCTTGCTTGTGTGTATTATATTGTTTGTGTGTGTGATTGTACCTTTTACATAATTTTCTAGTAAACATTATAAAATATATTTTATCTGAAATCTTTCTTCCTGAAACCAGACTTTCATATTTTTGGTGGCAAAGATCCCAACTCCTAATTTGCTCTACCTAAGTCTCCTTCTTGCTAATTTCCCCATCTAAAAGAGGAGACACAAGCATTTCCGGTAATAATACCCTGATCCTATCTTTAAGCTGAAGTACAGCAAACTGAAACAGTATGAGGAAAAAGTCAAGAATAAAGAATATTTATGTCATTTAATCCAGTCATAGCATATTATTATTAGTGGCATAAACTCAGGTGAGCACTACTACAGCTGCATAAACTTTATGCAGATGTTAAGAGTATCTTTGACTGTATGTACAGAGAAGCGCATGTGATTGTTTTCTTCAGCTTTTTGATTGTGCAGAAGAACTTATTTATGTGTACTTGTACCATCAGAGGTCTCACTGTAAATGTTTGTCTAAATCTGAAAACGTTATGGTATGGTGGAGCTATTCTGTTACCCAAAGGAGATGGGGGAAAATTAGTAAAAGGAGAATTTGAGTAGTTGGGGGAATAAGAAAAAGGAGACTGTGAGAGAGGCTATAACTGAGATATAAATACCAATGTTGATGGGGATTGACTTTGTGAGAACTCTTGAAATAAGCAGATGCTTTGTTCAAATTAAAGTCTTTTTATTAATATGGAAAATGAGGGGAAAGAACAGGTCATTCAGCAAAATATACAACATTCAAGAGCTAACTGGAAAAGATAGGAAGGAGTGGGGAAATAGCATTTTAGGGTTATATTTACTGGTTCTGGGGGGGAACTCAAGAGAAAAAGCCCAAAGAAAAAAACCCATGGACATAAATGCTCACAGGAAAAAAGCCCCCATGGAAAAATGCCCACATGGAAATAAACCCACATGGAAAGAATCCCGTGTGGAAAGAAGCCCCCATAGAAAAATATGTAATGGCACAGTGCTAACAGACATGTTTGTCGGAGCTCCGGCTCTGCAGCGTCTGTGCTGGTCTTTTTTGGGGGGTTCTTCAGCTGGTAAGAACTCAGTGGTGCCCCTGTTGGAGGGGCACTCGTGCGGAGGAGTGCTGGGTGCTCTGTGCCGGTTTTTCTGAGCATAGAGCCCGTTCAACATATTACTTCAAGCCCGGATAGACCAGACGCCTTAATGGCGAATTAGCTGTGACCACCGGAGAAGGGGAGTAGGTGAAGCGGCATTTGGAGGACAGAATAAATGGTGAAGAAGGGGGAAAAAAGTATATCTGACCCTAAACTGGAGATATAAACGAAGGAAAGAACTTACTAAGTGAGTTGCTCTGCCCCTACTTTCGAGTGGAATCCGAAGCTGGGGGGAAAGAGACCTGGTTTGGCGAACGCACAAAGGTAGAAAGCGGAGGAGTGGTGGAGGACTACCTTGGCAGCAACGGCAGAGGTTGGGAGTCGTAGACTGGCTATGATTGTAAAAGTTTGTGAAGAGCACTGAGACAGAGGAGGTGAAGAAGGGGGGAAAAGAGGAAAGAAGCAGGAGATTTCTGACGATTTAAGGGGAGCCTTCATGAACTTCTTTTCCTCTCCGTTTTCCCATATGCTTGTGCATGGCGATTTTCTTAAAGAGACAGAGAGCTAAATAAAGGCTCTACGGTGGTTATAATGTACAGGGTGGAAAGAAAGTCACCAGACCTTTGAAATGAGTTGAATCTGAAGATGGGAGACTTTTGATGTTGGTATAGAGTTTCCAGGAACGCAAGGGCGGAGGTGAGGTGGAGAGGCTGGAATTCCATTGGCAGAGATGTGGAAGAACAGGAATGGATTTACTGAACTGGCTTTTTGAACTGGTAGCAGAAGAGAGGCGCAGAGATTGAGATTAAGAAGAGGAAGAAAAAGGAGAAGAAGAAGATGAAGATGAAGACAGAAGGATAAGCGGTTGGGAAACATTAAGGATTCAAAAGAGACAGTTAACAAATAATTAATGGATTGAATAATTAAGTATTGTTAATTTGATTACTGCTTATTTTCTGTATGATTTTCTATATGTAATGAGTTAATGTGAATGTTCAGGTGAAGGGTGTTTGGTGGTAAAGAATAGTAATTTAAGGATATAAAAACCAACTGGTATGTGAGAGTGTTAAAGGAAGGTGATGTATGAATTTCGAGTGAAGTAAGGCGAAGTAGTAGTATATGAATTGGAATTGGGGTGTCAGTAAGACCTTGGATAATAGAAAAATGAGTGTGACATACAAGTAAGACAAAATAGATAGGTTAGTCCCACTATTGGCAACTTTAAAACTGATGGAGATAATGTCCTCACAGGAAGTTATAGAGGAATTGCAGAATTCTATGCAATTGTATTTTATGAATGCATTGAGTCAGGTGCAGGCAAATCTGACAGAACAATTAGATGGAGTAAATAAGAAATTAGATGGCCTGCAAAAGCAATTGACGGAAGTAAAGGAAGAGATTCATGGCTTGACACAATGTGCAAAATATGTGGAAGGAAAGTTGGAAGTAGTGAATGAAAAGTCTGAGGAGATTGAAAAAGTTCAAAAATATGAAGGGGACAGATTAGTGAGAATAGAAACGGTGCAGGTAGTGCATATTTCAGGAATGCAGAATATTCCAGAGGATAGGTATGACCATATAAAGGAGGTGATAGTAGAGATCTTGACACCAGTTCTTGGTATGAAGAAAAAGGAATTGGAGAAAGATATAGAAAATGGCTACAGAGCTTGCCTTATTTATTTCAAGGAACACCGCCTGCTGAGAGAGGTTTATATAAGGTGTATTAGGAGGAAAATGAAGGAATTGGTCTGCCAGACGATGAGAGACAAATCATTAAAGTTATATCGTTGGCATATTACACCAATAAAACTGAAGAAAGTGTATTTCGAAATTGCTGGGTGCTTTGTTGCAGGGAAACAAATTGATACCATGCAATTCACAAACAAAGTAAGATGATTTGAAATGCCAATGTTTTTTTTTTTCTTCTTTTTTGGACCACAGTGTAGAAGAAAGAAAGTTTTCTTTTTTGTTAGTTCTAGACTTAGCTGAGGTAGATACTCTGATGGAGATACTAAGAGAAGAAATTAACAAATAGATAGAAGGAAAACGGAACTTATTGTAAGAAAGTGTATTCCAAACTTGCTGGGGTTTTTTTTGTTGTTGTTGTTGCAGGGAATTAAATTGATACTGTGTAATTTACAAATAAAGTAAGATGACTTGAAATGCCAAATGTTCTTTTGGATCACAGTGTAGAAGAAAGAAAGTATTTTTGGTTGGTTCTAGACTGAGCTGAGGTAGATACTCTGATGGAGATATTAAGAGAAGAAATTAACAAATAGACAAATAGAAGGGAAATGGAACTTATTGTATGAATGGTTATGGGGGAAAGATAATAAGAATATAGTGTAAAAAGGGGTTAACTGTAGAATGTATGATTTGGTTTAGGTTAGAACAAAGGATTTGTATTCTAATGATATAAGTATATAATGCATCCGTGGTCTACATCCCTAAGTTTATGTTTTGTGTGTGTGTGTGTGTGTATGTATGTATGTATATATATATATATATATATATATATATATATATATATATATATATATATATATATATATATATATATATATTCTTATTATTGTTGTTAAATGTAATAAAAAGTTAAAAAACTAAAAAAAAAATATATGTAAAGCACCGTAGATGTTTATAATTGTGGAATAGGGTTGCCATGGAAAAGGGAATAAGGTTGCCAAATCCAATTCAAGAAATATCTGGGAACTTTGGGGGTGGAGCCAGAAGCAAGGTTGTGACAAGCACAATTGAACACCAAAGGGAGTTCTGCTCATCACATCTAAAGGGACCACGCTCCTTTTATTTTTATTTTTTTGAGGATATAGTTTTTTATTAAGCAAGCAAGCAAACAAACAAATAATAAAAAGAAACAAATACATCCAAAACAACAATAAGCGAAAAGATAATAAAACACAATAGAACACAATAAAACACAATAAAACACAATAGAACACAATAGGGAATACACAACAATACAATTGAAAAGAAAAACCACTACAACTACAAACTCATTCACACTAAGGAATGGAGAGGATCAATAAACTTCTGTTACTCCAAATCAACACCTTTACTTTTTACCCACTTATATATGGGATCCCATTCCTCCTGGCATTTTTGCACATTGCCATCTCTTAATCTTATGGACATTAAATCAGATTCTGCGGCATCTAACAGTTTGGTAATGAATTCCTCTCTGTTGGGGATTTTATTGGTCTTCCAATACTTAGCATAAAGTATTCTGGCAACAGTAACTATGTATAGTAATAGTTTTAGTTTTGTCGTAGGAAAGTTTTGTCTACAAATATTCAAGAGGTATAGTTCTGGTACATGACTAATTTTTATTTTCAAGATTTTTTGTGCCCAAATATTGACTTGGGCCCAGTATTTTCTGGCATCTTCACATTGCCACCAAATATGAAACAAGGATCCTTTAATTTCTCGACACTTCCAACATTTGTTTGAATATGTGGGATATATTCTAGCCAGTCTATCTGGAGTGAGGTACCATCTGTATACCATTTTATACAGGTTTTCTTTAAAATCTGCTGGATTTATTAATTTCAAATTCTGTTTCCATAGTTTTTCCCACTCAACCAAGTCCATGTTAAATCCAAAGTCTTTCAACCAGCGGATCCATGATTAAGAACATAAGAGAAGCCATGTTAGATCAGGCCAATGGCCCATCCAGTCCAACATTCTGTGTCACACAGCGGCCAAATATATATATACACACACACACACACACACACACACACTGTGGCTAATAGCCACTGATGGACCTCTGCTCCATATTTTTATCTAACCCCTTCTTGAAGGTGGCTATGCTTGTGGACGCCACCACCTCCTGTGGCAGTGAATTCCACATGTTAATCACCCTTTGGGTGAAGAAGTACTTCCTTTTATCCGTTTTAACCTGTCTGCTCAGCAATTTCATCGAATGCCCACGAGTTCTTGTATTGTGAGAAAGGGAGAAAAGTACTTCTTTCTCTACTTTCTCCATCCCATGCATTATCTTATAAACTTCTATCATGTCACCCCTCAGTCGACGTTTCTCCAAGCTAAAGAGCCCTAAGCGTTTCAACCTTTCTTCATAGGGAAGGTGTTCCAGCCCTTTAATCATTTTAGTTGCCCTTTTCTGAACTTTCTCCAATGCTATAATATCCTTTTTGAGGTGCGGCGACCAGAACTGCACACAGTACTCCAAATGAGACCGCACCATCGATTTATACAGAGGCATTATGATACTGGCTGATTTGTTTTCAATTCCCTTCCTAATAATTCCCAGCATGGCGTTGGCCTTTTTTATTGCAAACGCACACTGTCTTGACATTTTCAGTGAATTATCTACCATGACCCCAAGATCTCTCTCTTGGTCTGTCTCTGCCAGTTCACACCCCATCAACTTGTATTTGTAGCTGGGATTCTTGGCCCCAATGTGCATTACTTTGCACTTGGCCACATTGAACCGCATCTGCCACGTTGACGCCCACTCACCCAGCCTCAACAGATCCCTTTGGAGTTCCTCACAATCCTCTCTGGTTCTCACCACCCTGAACAATTTAGTGTCATCCGCAAATTTGGCCACTTCACTGCTCACTCCCAACTCTAAATCATTTATGAACAAGATAAAGAGGATGGGACCCAGTACCGAGCCCTGCGGCACCCCACTGCTTACCGTCCTCCACTGCGAAGAATGCCCATTTATACTCACTCTCTGCTTCCTATTACTCAGCCAGTTTTTGATCCACAAGAGGACCTGTCCTTTTACTCCATGACTCTCAAGCTTTCTAAGGAGCCTTTGATGAGGAACTTTATCAAAAGCTTTCTGGAAGTCAAGGTAAACAACATCTATCGGGTCTCCTTTGTCCACATGTTTGTTCACCCCCTCAAAGAAATGTAACAGGTTAGTGAGGCAAGATCTTCCCTTGCAGAACCCATGCTGAGTCTTCCTCAATAACCCGTGTTCATCAATGTGCCTACTCATTCTGTCCTTGATAATGGTTTCTACCAACTTTCCCGGTATTGAAGTCAGACTGACTGGCCTGTAATTTCCCGGATCTCCTCTGGAACCCTTTTTAAAGATGGGGGTGACATTTGCTACCTTCCAGTCCTCAGGAACGGAGGCAGATTTCAATGAAAGATTACAGATTTTTGTTAGAAGATCCACAAGTTCAACTTTGAGTTCTTTCAGAACTCTCGGATGTATGCCATCCGGACCCGGTGACTTATTAGTTTTTAATTTGTCTATTAGTTGTAGGACCTCCTCTTTTGTCACCTCAATCTGACTCAGGTCTTTCAACACCCCTTCCAATATTCTTTTACAGTCTTTTACAGTCTCATCTTGCATCTTAATTTGGAGCAGCCAATCATAAACCTTGGAGATAATCTTCTGCTTGGCCTCTAAAATAAGGTCCAATTCAATTGGTTTATTCGAAAATCCTTTTTCTTTATCCTTTTGAAATCTTGATTTAAGCTGACATTGTACCCACCAACTCAGCTTGGAAAGTTCTTCCTCGATCAGGGCGTTCTAGTCGTCCAACAAAAAGCCATAGTTTTGTTGATTGTCCCAATTAAACAAATTAGGGTGGGTCAAAGCTTCTATTGGAGATATCCACTTTAGAGTATAAGAATAATGCACTTTAATTTCCAGCCAGGTCCTGTATAGGGATCTTCTTATTTCATGTCTAAGAAAACGGCCAGATCTGTTAGGAGTATGATACCACATATAATTATGCCAGCCTTCCCCCAGACCAGCACCTTCCATGGCCAATAGTCTCTTGTTACTCAACATACACCAATCTCTTAACCACGCAATACAGCAGGCCTTATAGTATAGGTTCCATTCAGGAAGAGCCAGACCGCCTCTTAATTTACTGTCCTGTAAAACTTTCAATTTTATTCTGGCTTTCTTACCCTGCCAGATAAAAGTCTTGGTCATGCAGTTAAGTTGCTGGAAAAATAACTTGGGTAAAATAATTGGGATTGTTTGAAAAAAGAATAAGATTCTGGGAAGAATGTTCATTTTAATTGTAGCAATTCTGCCTAAGAGTGATATTTGGAGGTCTTTCCATCTGATTAAATCATTGCGAATCTCTTTCAGTATTTTTTCATAATTGTCTCTGTACAGACTCTTTAAATCGTTTGTTAAATAAATTCCAAGGTATTTTATTTTTCTTTCATACTTAAATCCTGAAAGTTGTTCAAGAAGTTCAATTTGGGCTTTATCCATGTTTTTCGCTAAGATTCTTGTCTTAGAGACGTTCAATTTAAAGCCGGCTATAAATTCATTTAAGGATGAAAACCACAGTTCATAAAGTAGAAGTTCAAAAAACAAAAAATCATATAATGAGAAAATCAAAAACCCAGCAATTCAGTCTCAGTTTAAACAATAAATCAATAGTTCAATGGGTCAGATCAATAAGTCAGTTAATTATAGATTATTAAGCCCCGTTATTACTTAAATATAAAGCACGCACCCTTCACAATCTCAGCTGTCAATGTATTCTAAAATACTCTTAAAATAGGCCAATGTACAAAAGATTTCAACTTCAGTTGATTTAAGGCAGTTATGCTAGAAAACACACTTGTATAAGTCTAAATCAATAGGTTGTTATAATTAATCAGTGATAGGAGGGGAAAAGTAGCTGGACAAAGCAAGGGGGAAAAATCACAGATCAATCAATTGGAAATAGGGTGATAAGTACTAAAACATTACACAGTCTCTTTCTTTCTTCCTCCTTCTTTCTTCCTTCTTCTTGCTTCTTGCTTCTTAATGTCTATTGTCTAATGTTTAATATCTATCTTCCCACGTTCCAAAGTTCTAAAGACCTCTTGCTTCTTGTTCACCAAAAGAATTAAGTGCCAATTATACGTCTCTGTTCCTGTTCCAGGCACTTATCAGCACCAGCCCCAAAACTTCAGTGGAGAGCGGCCGCAGCAAATGCTGCTAAAAACCGCTGCTTCACCCTTTAAATCTCCCAATATTCAGCTTCCCGTATCTCTCCAATAATCAAGACAAACAGAACCGTCTAATGTCTATTGTCTATCTTCCCACGTTCCAAAGTTCTAAAGACTTCTTGCTTCTTGTTCACCAAAAGAATTAAGTGCCAGTTATACGTTCACCAAAAGAATTAAGTGCCAGTTATATGTCTCTGTTCCTGTTCCAGGCACTTGTCAGCGCCAGCCCCAAAACTTCAGTGGAGAGCGGCCGCAGCAAATGCTGCTAAAAACCGCAACTTCACTCTTTAAATCTCCCAGTATTCAGCTTCCCATATCTCTCAAATAGTCAAGACAAACAGAACCGTTCCTCTCCCGAAGAACAATAAAAACTTAAAAGTTGTTGCAACTATAGAAACAGAAGTTAAAGTAATAGAAAGGCAAGAGGGGGGGGGTTGGTTTCTTAAAAATAAGTTCTCGCTGCCGCGGCTCACCTCCTCCTCTCCTCTTCCTGGAGGAGAACCTCCAGTGTGTCCGCCATTGCCGACTATCTCCTGCTACCACTCATCTGTCTCCGTCCTCGAATCTCTCTCTCTCCGCAAGACTTCAATGCTTCCCAACTGCCAAACTTCATACGTCTTGCAAAACCTTCTCACTGACCCCCCAAGTCAAGCCTCCAACTTCCCGATTGCGTCCTTCTCAGTCACGACCTCCTCCGCTCTCAGTCACTCACCAAGCCGCCGCCATGCCTCGTCAGCCGCCATCGTCCTCCACCAACACAGACAAGCCGCGCCACCGCTGCGCCGCTCACCAGCACACCCGCACGCTCCGTTCTCCGTTCTCACACGCCGTTCTCTCTCACCCGCCGCTGCCGAGCTTAGCTGATTTTTAAGGTGCCAGGACCCCTTCTAGAAAAGCACGCTCAGGGAATTCTCTTTAGGGAGTTGCGCTTCCCCTCCGATCCCTTGCTCCGGCGGCCCAGCTAGGCACCGAGGTGTTGAAGGGGGTATCGGCCAAGAGGAAAACTGGCACTGGGTGTGGAGCCTCCGCTCCACTCCCACGTCCAGAAAGCCCCCCAGGCTTCGGAGCGTCCCCAGACGTCTCCTTAAGAGGTACTTCCCGGCCGGGAAGCCCCCTCAAATACCCCTCAAACAGAGTTCCCTCCCGAGAGACGGGAAAGGAGCTCTGCCTCACTCCGCCATCAACCGGAAACCCCGCATAGCCCCCGGGACCACGCTCCTTTTAAATGCCTTCCCTTCATAGGAAATAATGGTATTTGAAAGTTTTATTGATTTCAAGAAATTGGGGATAGGGAGTAGGAAGGGATAGAAAATAAAAGTACATATTACTCTTATTCTGCATAAAAAAATACGTTCAAAGAATACAAGTCTACATCTGCAATACTTTCTTAAAATACATAAATTGTCACTTATTATTGTCTCTAAACTATGCATCATCAACATTTTGGTATTTTATGTTATAAATCTTTTTGTTAAAATATCTATTGAATCCGGCAATTCCAATAAAGGCAATCTTGTAATACAGAGTACAGAAAAAAGGAGATATAAGTTCACACCAGAGAATAAGAGTCTTGAGTGTCTAGCCAGGCAAAAAATTTCATCCAATATTTTCTTGCTTCTTTCTTAGATTTTCCAGCCAACATCTGGGACAAAAAAATCCAGCTCTGCTGTTTTCAAAATTTTTCCCACCAAGTCCATTCTTGTGGGAATTTCCTGAGATTTCCATCTCGGAAATCTATTTAAATGTGCCAACAAATGTCTCATTTCTTTGGAATAGTCCTCAGGAAATATATTCAATAAAAACAATTCTGGTTTGAATTGAATCTGTGTCTTCATAATCTTCTGTAGTAGCTTGTGAACCATTTTCCAATAGCCTTTCACCATCTCACATGTCCACCACATATGATAAAAAGAACCAACTTGTTTAGTACATTTCCAGCATTTGTTAGACATATTAGTATAGATCTTACACAATTTCTGTGGAGTCAAGTACCATCTATAAAACATCTTGTACAAATTTTCTTTAAAAGTTACCGACTTAGTTAGTTTAACATTGAACTTCCACAGTCTCTCCCATTCTTCTAATGTAATGTCATGACCCAAATTTTTCGCCCATTGAATCATACAATCTTTTACAACTTTGTCTTGTGTCTTCATCTGTAGTAGATATGCATATAGTTTAGAGATTAGTTTTTCTTGAGGGCCTAGGAAGTTTTTGTCAAATGGGTATTGTTCTGTGTTGAAGCCTGTCATCTTGTCTTTGGCATATCTAGATTCAACTTGCATTCTCAACCACCAATTCATTTTAATGTCCATATTTTCCAACTAGTTTTCAGCTGATTATCTTTCCCCAACAAGTCATCATATCTATAACTCTGATTAGGTTTTAAAAGATTTGGATGAGTAAATGCTTCCACTGGGGAGACCCATCTTGGAATTTTTTGGTAAATTCTCATTTTTAACCATGACCATGTGTGATACAAAGATTTCCAAAACCAATGGTTCTTAAAATAAGAATGTCCTTCAAGTTTTTGATACCATAGATACGCATGCCACCTCATAGTGAGATCATGTCCCTCTAATAACAGTTGTCTCTTATCATTCAATAATATCCAGTCTCTTATACACAAAAGCACAGAAGCTTTGTAATACAATTGCCAGTTTGGGAGGCCCATACCTGCTCTTAATTTGGAGTCTTGCAATGTCTTTAATTTGATTCTAGGTTTTTTGCCTTGCCAAACATATTTGGAGACCATCTTGAAAACCCCCACTATTTAGAAATACTGGAATAGTTTGGTACAAAAAATAGTAACCTTGGAAGGATATTCATTTTTATTGAGGCTATTCTTCCCATTAAGGATAAGTTCAAATCATGCCATTTTTCCAAATCTTTTTTAATTTCTTTAAGTAGTTTATCATAATTGTCTATTAAGTACACCTAGATATTTGATTCTTTTCTCATAAAAAAAACGCTGATTTTTGCTGAAGAGATTGGATTTGTTCCATCGTCATATTCTTTGTCAAAATTTTTGAAAATTTTCATTTCTTTCTTTCTTTCTTTCTTTCTTTCTTTCTTTCTTTCTTTCTTTCTTTCTTTCTTTCTTTCTTTCTTTCTTTCTTTCTTTCTTTCTTGGCACTTTATCGAATTGCAAGGCCCCTAAAATAAGCTTTAGCAGTATCCCAAACTACTTGCATCTTTACATCTTGCATTATGTTTTGTTTGAAAAAGGATTCCATTTCAGCCTTAGATTCTTTAAGAAAGTCTTTATCTTTCAGAATTGAGGTATTTAACCTCCATGATCTTCTCATCCGTGCACCTTTGAACTTTATCATTACAGGGCTATGGTCTGAGATAACACTTGTTGGAATTTCTGTCTCAATTAAATCTTTAACCAGATTTGTAGAAAGCCAGCACATGCCAATTCTTAACCATGTTTGGTGGCTAGGGGAATAGTAGGTAAAGTCTTTAGAATTTGGGTATCTTGTCTCCATACATCAACCAAATCCAATTTTTCTGCTAGTTTCCAAAAATTTACTGGCAATTGAAGACTTTTGCTTTTAATATGTTATGCTTTTTTTTGTCCATTTGTCTATCAGAGACTGCATTAAAATCTCCTATTAAACAATATTCTACATATTCCAATTTCAATAATTTAAGATGCAAGTCTTGAAAGAATTTCTCTTGTTGATCATTTGGAGCATAAATATTTGCCAGTAAAAAATTTTTATTGTCCACTTTAATTTCCACTAATAGAATTCTTCTATCCTCAGAGGCGTACTGCAGTTGTGGGTTGAATTTATCCTTAATATATATTGCCACTCTCCTTTTCTTTTTATTCATGTCTGTTGCTGTAAATAAGCTACCAAGTTTCTTATTTTTCAAAAAATGTTGGTCTTTAGTTAAAATATGGGGGTTTTTTGCAAACAAATTATGTTCATTTCCAATTTCATTAAATATCTGAAAGTCTTCCTCCTTTTGGCAGGAGAGTTAAGTCCATTCACATTAATAGAGACCATTGAAGTCATTATGGATTTTCCTTATCACTATCTTTTTATCTTTTTTAGTCTGCTATCTTGTTGGATATCTCCATGGTTCATTTGGATTCTCTTCACCAGAGCTTTCTTCCTCCTCTTCATCATCCTTCTTTCCCTTGCCCTCTTTTTCCTTCACTCTATCCAGAAAATTCTGAGCTTTCAAAATGGAATTTATCCTGTACCTATTCTCCTGGTAAGTAAAAATAAGGCCTTCCAGCATTAGCCATGTATAGGATATTTCTCTTTCTCTCAGGAAAACTGTTAATACTTGGTATTCTCTCCACTTTTGTCTCACTGGCCAAGGTACCTCTCTTAAAATTTTCACTATGTTTCTGACTATCATCATAGGTTTATCTCTTGCTTGCTATCCTCTCTGGTACTCTTTCTTGTAAGCTTCAAGTGAACGTCGCTGGGTAGTTTGTTCCATCTTGTATAGCTTGATGGCACTCGTCTAACTTGATCAGACTCTTCTTCCATCCTTTGAGGAGTCACCTGTAGAATTTCAGTCAAGGCTTCACTTAATATTTTCTGCAAATCTTCAGTTTTCTCTTCTGGTATGTTTTGAAACCTCAACATATAGGCAGCTCTATCTACTTCCAACTGCAAGAGTCTAGATTCATGTATGTTCTGTTCTTTTCCCAGTTGTTCCACCTTTTGTATATTATCTGTCACCGGGGCATCTAATACTTTTAGGGCTTTATTGGTCTCTGCTGTCTGTTTGCTGTTCTCCAAAAGCTCTTGTTTAATCTCTGCCATCTGTTCACCAATATTATCTACTTTAATAGTCAGCTGTGCTATGGCAGTCAATAAGGTGTTTTGATCTCTTTCATGTCTCCCTGCATGGTCGTAAATTTCCCTGGCCCAGATGTAGCGCTGGGTGAAGGTATTGGTGGTTTTCCTTCTCGATTTTCTTTTTTTTAACTGTTTCTTTAAAACCAATTGTAGCTTTATTTTCCATTCTTATTAAAATAAATACACTCACAGCCACCAGGTCTGTATGACGCCTCTTCAGAGTTTGTTTCGGAAATCAGTATTCCTGTTTATAACAGATAAACTAATCTCTGCCAGACAGTGCCATTATTATGGAATGATTTTAAAAGGAAAACAGCCTTCTAGTTTCTATCAACAATTTGTCATACCCAAAACAATAGTAAAACAAAGACTTTTTAGTAAAACACGGTTAATACCACATAGCCAAAATAGTTCAATTCACTACAGCAAAAACAATTTACTATAGCAAGTCCTCTGCCAATGATAGTTCAATTGAAGTCCAAGTCACTATGGGATCTTCAAACTGCTTCAAGGTATAAATTTGTAATCCAGGGCTGAATGCCCTATTTGTAATCCAAAAATCAGATCAAAAACTAAAAAAATAAACAAATAATCCAAAAGAAAAATAAAGCCAGGCACTCCCAATGAGAAAAGAAAAAAATAGTAAAAATAAGGAAGACTCCAACTTTGATAAGCAAAGAGGAAGAGTGAAAAAATAAATCCAAAGCCAAAAATATTCAAACCTTATAAAAAAATTCAAACCATGAGTTATAGCCATAACATCCAACCTCAAGGAATTATAATCCACTTTAGAAATTGGCACAAATATTCTTCTTTCAACCAAGAATCCTGTTATGTTTTATGGGTCAATATACAATGCTCACTAGAATTTAAAGTCAAATTGGAGCTCATATAAATTTATTCAAAACACTTCAGTTTAAGCTTCAAATTGCTTCTTAAACCAGCTGTCCTTCACATCTGTATATGCTTACAAACAACTTTCCCAAAGTCAGATCTTTTTTCCCCAGAAGGGAGTTTAAAACAAATCAATTAAGTTCAGCCATCAAGTCTCTTCTATGTTTAAGGATTGGTATGATTCTCCTCATGCAGGTATTATAGGTATCACCAAGATAGGCAGAAACTTTTAGAAGCCTTGAAGGAGAAGGAGAGAGAGTTTGCCTCCACTTGAATTCCGCTTCAGCCTCAGTTCCCCATTTTCCTGCTTGTCAAGAATGCCTTAAAAATCAGCAAAAAAAAAAAAGAACACTTACAGTCATAGTAGTAGAGATGCAGCTTGTCTTGCTACTGTAGAGTCACTTAGATCAGAAAGGGCAAAGGAAGAATCCGGCAGTCAACCCTTGAGCCATTTAAAAAAGGCGATCGGAACAGCAAGGCTTGAAGCGAACAGGATTGGAGGGCAGCCACCTCCGCTGTCTCCCCCGTTCAACCGCTTGAGCTCCCTGCCTTCTAGGACCCTTCCTGGGTCCCAGAATTGAGTCAGACTTTGTGGGGGACCCCTCAAACAGCCCAATTTAGCAGCTCTGTACGCGCTGGTCCGAACTGCTCCTAAGAACGCGTCGCCAAAACTGGAAGTCCCCTCCATAGGAAATAATGAAGGATAAAGTCACCTTCTTTTGGGGCTCATAGAATTGTACCCCCTGGTCCAATCCTTTTAAACCTTGGAGGGTATTTTGGGAAGAGGCACTGGATGCTATGCTACAAATTTGGTACATCTACCTCAAAAAACAGCCGCCCCAGAGCCTAAGATACTAGTGAATTAATTCTTCATTATACCATTTTTTAAAATTAATTCCAACTATATTTATTGATTTCTTCCTTCTAGATACTAGCCAGAGTCAGTCCTCCTTAGTCTTAGTTCTATGAGGCCTTAACTACTTCTGCTATTTAAGAAAGAGAAGTTATCACAGAGCAGGCAGTAATTTCCCTAACACAAAAGCCATATATTTTGACATTTTTGAAAATTATATTTTCAAACTGATATTTCACGATTCTGGTGTGGAAAAATCCAGACAGAATTCTGGTTTTAGGTGATAGAGATCTTATGCTTGAATTAAACAAAGATACCATCTATGGAGATGGCACCTTTGATAAAGTGCCAAATATGTTTTACCAACTGTACACATGGTATGCCAAGGTAGGTAATTCATATCCACCATGTATTTACATTTTACTTCAAAAAAAGGAACATGGACACCTATAATAGAATGTTTGAAATAATGAAGCTATTGATTCCAGATAAACTGTTGTGGGGGCGCAATGCTCTTAATTCCTTGTTCCGTTTCAGTCATCCCAGTGTGTGGTCTCTATTTAATAGACTGCAGAGAGACCTGGCTTTTCACAAACTAACATTGGCTAATGCACAGGCAGATCACCTAGAGGTAGAAAAGAGGAAATATGAGGCACTACATTACATGGTTACCACTTCTGTGCAGCAATATGAGCAGGTGGAAGATAAACTTAATTGCGTAAAGAGAGTGGTTAATTTGCAATGAAGAATTATATCTGAGTTATTATTGTTGTTAAATAATTGTTGCTTATTAGGGTTAGGTAGTCTTTTGTCATGGTCACTGCATGTACACAATGTATTAACATTAAAAAGTTTGACAAATTGTAAATTAATAAAGTTAAAGTATTTAATTTTATTTAAATATATATTTCTATGTAGAGTTTAATTTATTGTTTTTCCTTCTTAATAAAGTTCATTGATAACAAAATGGCCACTTCTTGTTGTGAATATGACATATTTTAATCCTAAAACAACAATATAAAAATAGCAAAATGGTCACTTTTTGTTGCATGTGAATATGACTTATTTTAATCCTAAAATAACAACAAAATATTATTAATAGTTATCCACAATTATAAACATCTATGGTGCTTTACATATTTTTCCATGGGGGCTTTTTTTTCCATGGGAGCTTCTTTCAGTATGGACTTTTTTCTGTGTGGGCCTCTTTCTATGTGGGTTTATTTCCATGTGGGCATTTTTCTATGGGGGCATGTTTCCATGGGGGCTTTTTTTCCTGTGAGCATTTATGTCCGTGTGGTTTTTTCTTTGGACTTTTTTCTTTTGTGGTTTTTCCTAGTTACCATATTTACTAGTCTTAGAGAGGTCCACAGAAGCAGCAGAGCTACAGATAAATGACTAGCATTTCAGTCTGTGAAGGAGAGAAAAAGAAGAAGCCTATAATTGTGTATGGGATGTGTGGTAGATATCAAAAATGCACAACACACTGAGTGTTCTGGGGCAGATTCTTATATGAAGAATTGTGCCCTGAAGTGGTGGGAAGGCATGTGTCTTTCCTAATGGGAAACTTTTAGAGAACAATCATAGTGATTGCCTTACTGGGGGAAAACAAAGGCTTGGGCCATGGCTTGACTACTGCTAATGGCTCCCATTGATGACTCAGGCAGTCCTGATAGGACAGGTGGCACCGAAATAAAGGGATTAAGCCTCTCTTAAGAGATAGCAAAGAGGAAAAAGTAATCTGATGTATGCAAAAAGGGTTTGAGGGAAAGTGCTTGCTTGAATTGTTAATGAAGTCTTCTGGAGATGTTTTACATAAATATCGAGTAATCTATTAAATTATGCATGTCTTTTGGGTGGGAGAAAGACAATCTCCTAATCCTAATATATCCAAGTATATTTCTCTTGTTTTTTCATGGAGTTATGCATCTGGCATCCATGTTTGAACAGTGCCTTGGCTTGTTCAGGCTCTGATAGTGCTGGCTCCAGGAATCTTTGATCATGAGGAGAGATCTGGCTGTTTGCACTTGCGTACAGTCCGATTGTCAACGGTGTAAAAGTCCAGTATACATGATTTTAACATCTGTTTGGACCTTAATAAAGTTTAAGTAGAATAACTCTTTCTTTTACCTGCCAAAGATTTACATGAGAACATACTTGCATCAGTTTAACTGCATTTGTTGATTAAACTATGTTTGTAGTTTTGACTAAATGACCATAGATACTGCAGGCATTCTACTTATTGCCCATTCAGAAGATTATAAAGGAGTGGTTAGTGATCAAATTGTATTGTTAGTGATCAAATTGTATTGTAGTGCTGTTCTCAGGACTGAGTATAGCTGGTTGGCATAAAAACATGAACTGTGGCTTAATTTGGAAGGTGAGAAATCAATGAGCATGAACTTCATTTGCCTACCTCAATTGTGAGCCTATTTCATTGATTTTCCTTCTTAAGTGCCATTCTGGTATAAATTATCATGGTAAGATATTTCCCCCTTTTAAAGATGCACCTAGCTGTTACATCAAAAGAATAAACAAAAGTGGTTGTTCTTATAACTTTGGGCAGGTATTCACAGGACAAGATATAATTGACAACTTATGTTTGATCACAGCCCTTTTAATTAGGAACATATTGCATCTGCTTAACATTGCTAGTGTTTGGGTGCAAAAGATTTTCAGTGTCAATTAATCTAGTAATATCCCTAAGCAAGCTGGAATTGTTGAAGAAGATGGAAATTGGCTGATGAATGTATTGGTCACTTCAGAGGCATGTTCAAATCTATCTTCTTGCTGTCCTAATGAATATGGAAGCCTGCCCAGTGTGTGATTGGATTTTAATGACTACAAGGTCAGGGACTTTGCAAGGTGTGAATCTGCTTGCAAGGTCGTCAGTGGCAAGCAATGCATGGATCTGAAAATAAACAAGGAGCTGTCAGGGATATTAGCTTTTTTGTTGAAAAGCCCATGGGATGAAAAGGTTAACAGGTGATTGCATTGTAACTTGTTTTGAAACTCAAAATGAGCTCTAAAGGTACGTGCATTATCCTTCATTATACTTTGCATGAGAAATAGTGGTAATTTAAAATGCAAGCAATATTTGATTATAATAGCACCCTAGCTTATCAGAAGGCTGCATTTATTACTAGGCAAACCAGTTCACTAAATCAACATATGCTCATATAGGGACACCTTTAGAGTAAATGGTAAAATTATCTGGTCCAAACTGCTTATAGTTTGGAAGAAAACATCTGCCTCCAAGAGATAATCCAAACCAGAAATTACTCACAAAAATGCAGGTCATGTGCATTGCTACCCCAAATTAATTTGATTTTCAATGAGGAATAATTCAAGTTGTTGGAAAAGAATAATAGGAAATGAGTTTAGAAATATTAAGAAAAATATTAATAGCTTGTCAGAAGGAGTATGAATTATTATAGAACAATGCACAGATTGCTCCTAGAGGGGGGAAAAACCCACCAAAGAAACTGCAAAAGAGAGAAGATGGATAAAGCTAAAAAGTAAATCAGAGCATGGATTTTGCTGGGTGAGTCAAAGTAAGAACTATACTCATATACATAGTATTTCAGAGCAGGAAAGGGCTAAGTCATGGTTTAATGCACCACTAGCTGGTAACCCCACCCAACAGAATATGGCCATACCATTTTAATTATGTATGGAATGATGTTTTGAAGGTCTGGACTAGCTTGATCAAGTAATGCATAGAATCTTATCTATCATAATTTTTTCAGCTCAATTAAAGGAAGGTAGGGTTGCCAGATCACCTGGGCCATCAGTAGGGGATGGAGGGGTAGGGCTGCCAGATCCAGGTTGGGAAACTCCTGTAGATTTGGAGATGGAGCCTCAGAAGGACAGAACCTCAGTGGGTACAGTGACATAGAGTCCACACCCCAAAGCATTAATTTTCTCCAGGGGAACTGAACTGTGCCGTTTGAAGATGAACTTTCAGAGGATCCGTTTGAAGATGAACTTTCAGAGGATCCCCAGGTTCCACCTGGAGGCTGACATCCCTAAAAGGGTATACAAAAGAACTTTTCTGAAAAAGAAAACTGAACAGAATTTAGAAAGAAGTACATTGTCAGGTTACTTAGTTGTCTTAGGGTTTCGGAGGTGTTATGTGCCATCAAGTCCTCCATGACCTCCAAAATGTCCCAATCATTGACAGCCTAGTTCAGGTCTTGCAAACTGAAGGCTTTAGCAGCCTTATTGAGAAGGGCCATGTAATGCTGGGTCTTCCTCTTTGCCTCCTGCCATCATTTTTTTCTCACGTCATCATCTTTTCCAGTGAATCTTGTATTCTCTGTCCTTTGGGGGTTGGGGGTTGCTTATTTAATTTTTGGGTATTTGGTGGGTTCATCTTTCTGGATTTGTTTTAATGCAGTTAAGTTCAGAAATGTTTGTAATCTGTCCCTCATTAATTCAGTGAAACTTCTAGTTGTATTGTGAGAATAGTAAAAAGGGACACTTCTATCGTTTACTAGAAACCATTATTTACTAGAAATTTGGAAGATCTAGGGCAAAATTCAGATTACATGAACAAAGAACAAAACACCTACAGGTTACCAGCTTTGTCTTAGCTTGCTCACAAAGCTTTCAGATAAAACAGCAGCTGACTTCTGCCTGAAAAGAAATGTCTCCTACTGAATGAGTGCAGCAAAACTGCTGTAAAGGTGCCCTAAAGCATACTGCCAGAAAAAAAAATGTTTCCAATACTTTATGTATCAAAAAGCTGGGAGAACAACTTGGCTATGGTCCTGTTTGCAGATGGGCAGTGGAACAGTGTGATGATCTTTGGCTGGTGGTGGGGCCTGGTGATATAGCTGTCTGAATGGCCAGGGGCATCTTCTGTTTCTGCCTGGTCTCTTGCCCTCCTCTCTTCCCAGCCTTGCCAAATAAGCACAACCTGTAATGGCTGGGGGAAGTGGGACCCTGGCTGGTGGTCTTGGCCAGGTTTAAAGAACCTGCTGCTCCATCTGACTTTAAACAGCTTTGGTTTGGGGTTTTTTTTTAGCAGCAGAGCCTTCAGGGTATTCTCCAGCAACAGGGCCTTCGCACATAGACTTCACAGCAGAGCAGCGGGGGCAACATGGACCAGTTAGTGGAGGATCCACAGAGGAGATTTTCCGCAGCCTGGTACCCAAGGCAAACCACTATCAAGACCCACTCCCAGATGAGCTCTGAGTATTTGGGAGCAAATCATAATGCAGAAATTATGCAACTGAGTCATTCCTTCTACCCTGCATTTCTACTCCTATGTGGCTATGACCTTCTCTGGCCTTCTCTGCCCATGTTGGGGGTCTGAAGCCATGGTCCTCTGATACCCCAGGACCATGCTCGGGCACATGGCAGCCATTTCCTTTTTAGGCAAGTTTCCCAGACCCTTGCATGAACACCTTTTCCACCTTCAGGGCAGTTGAGGGCTAGAGGAAGTTATCACCTAGGACACCTGACTCTGCAGACCTTTCACCGTCAAAACCTTGGCCTAGCTTATCTGGCAATTGCCTGAGTTGTGTTGAAGCAAAACTGTTAGAGGCAGCTTTTACCTTAGCATTCCTCAGTGTACTCAGGATTGGGCAATTAGTGGCCAACTCAAACAACAACCTTTCTAGTCAGGCTCTTGCAGTGTGGGATGTATTAGTCTGCAGTTCTGAGGTTTGAGGAAATTTAAGATTAATCAGAACAAATGGGGGGGCTTGCCAATGCCTTTGCACTAGAACTGCCAAGCTCCTGGATGGGGGCAGGGGTTCTCCCACTTTGGAGATTCCCAACCTGCCGGCCCACAGTGGGCTGGTGAGGAGATCCCCTCCTGATGTCACCAGCTTGATGACATATCTTGTGACATCATCATACTGGTGATGTCATGCACCGGCCACTCTAGGAGCTTCCAGGAAAACTCTATTGGGAGGAAAACTCTATGATGTCAAAGGTGACATCATTGCACCACGTGCACTGTGCACAAGCAAAAAAAGTCCCCCACCGCAGGCTGTGGGGGACTTGGCAACCCTACTTTGCACTGGGGTTGCCAAGTCCAATTCAAGAAATATCTGGGGGCTTTGGGGGTGGAGCCAGGAGACTTTGGGGGTGGAGCCGGGAGACTCTGGGGGCGGAGCCAGGAGCGAGGTTACAACAAGCATCATTGAACTCCAAAGGGAGTTCTGGCCATCACATTTAAAGGGACCGCACACCTTTTCAATGCCTTCCCTCCATCCCTCCATTGGAAATAATGAAGGACGGAGCCACCTTCTTTGGGGGCTCATAGAACTGGACCCCCTGGTCCAATCCTTTTGAAACTTTGAGGGTCTTTCCAGGAGCGGCATCGGATGCTATGCTGCAAATTTGGGGCCTCATCTTAAAACAACAGCCCCCACCCCACCCAGAGCCCCTGATGCCTGCAGATCAGTTCTCCATTATACCCTATGGGAATCGGTCTCCATAGGGAATAAAGTGCCCAGCGGCCATTTCCCCCCCTCCCCGCTTTCTGATGGCCCTGAGGCGGGAGGAGGGCCTCCAAACCGGGGGATGCCCTTTCCCCACCTGGAGACTGGCAACCCGATGAGGACGAGACAGCGGAAGGAGGGATCTTAGAATCATAGAGTTGGAAGGGACCTCCAGGGTCATCTAGTCCAACCCCCTGCACAATGCAGGAAACTCACAAATTCCCCCTAAATTCACAGGATCTTCATTGCTGTCAGATGGCCATCTAGCCTCTGTTGAAGAACCTCCAGGGAAGGAGAGCCCACCACCTCCCGAGGAAGCCTGTTCCACTGAGGAACCGCTCTTAACTTTCAGGAAATCCTTCCTAATGCTGAGCTGAGGAAGGAGGGAAGCGCGCTTGTGGGCCTCTTCTGCGGCAGCAGAAACATCAAAGCTAACTAAGGCAGGCAAACAAATGAAAGAAAAGTGAGCTTTTGATTTAATTTCAACCCACTGGTTCTGGTCCTGCCTTCCGAAGCCACAGAAAACAATCCCACCCCATCGTCTCTAGGACAGCCCTTCAAGGACTTGAAGACGGCGATCCTCTCCCCTCTCAGCCGCCGCCCGCCTCTTCTCCGGGGATCTTGGCCATGTGCAAGTCTCTTACCCGGCAGGCGAGCGGCGACCAAGCAGCAAAAGAAGAAAGCCCACTCAGAGCAAGAAGCCCCAAGAAACCCAAGCCCGGCTGGCCGAGCGCGCAGCTTGCAGCCGCCGCCGCTCTTTTGGTCTTGGACGGGGAGGGCTGGAGGCGAGTCGCCCCGGCCCCGCTGGGAAAGCTGCCCTTCCTCTCGGGAAGACCCCGGCAGCAGCGACTCTCTTCTTGGGCCTTTGCTCACCCGCCGGCTCGTCGTGGGGTGGTGATGCAGCTGGAGCCGTCGTCGCCTGCTGAGTGGCTGCGGGCGCCAAGGCAGCGAGCGCGGCCAGCAGCAACGGAGCTCACTTTTCTTTCATTTGTTTGCCTGCCTTAGTTAGCTTTGATGTTTTTGCCGCCGCAGAAGAGGCCCAGAAGTGCGCTTCCCTCCTTCCTTCCGGGGACAGCCGGCCCTCCACCACCAGGGCGCAGAAGAGCCCCCAGCCAGCTGAGCTGAGGCGGGAAGGGAAGCTGTGCCACCAGAAAGAAAAGGGCTCCGAGAAGGAGCGCCCAGCTCCAGCGGCGCGAGACCTCGGTGGGCAGCCAACCCAGCCAGAGGCCCGCTCGCGCTCGGCTCGTCTTGGTGGGAAGGGCCGCCATTCCCCCCCCCCCGCTTTCCAGATTTTTGTTGAGCGGGGGGAGGGGGCTCCAAATCGGGGGTCCCCCGCCCAGGAGGGGGATTTGGGACCCCTACTTTGCACACTGCCTGGGCTGGCCCTGTGCCTGGTCAAGGCCACTTCAGCATTTCTTACAATGCAAACCCTCTCCATCCAGACCCCCTCCTCATTCACAAAGACTGTTATCTGTTCACAAGGTTCCACTTTGCCAGTGGGAGAGTTAGAATTCTACTCCTATAGGATTGGGGTGGCTATTATGCAGCCAACCTGGGGTTTCAGCCAGAGTGCATTCAGGCCATTGATGTTTATCCACTTACAAGGTGTAAATTGGGAGTGGGCTGCTGATGTTTCTTTATTCTAGTTTCAGCACTGTGGTGGAAGTCAGTGTAGATCTGCAGACACAGTATTGTGCATTGGGTCAGAGTTTATGCAGAAGCATCTGACTGGGGACATAATCTGGTTCTAGAAAAGTCGGCACAATTGAACTTGGATTGACTCAAGGGGTATACATTAAGACTCCTTGGCTCCTATGGTGTTTTGCTGTCTTCTGTGGGATGCACCTCCTGATACCCTGGTCATACAACAGGGAGAATGAACTTGGAGCAAACACAAGTGTCTGCCTGGTTCAATGGTCATGGGTGACCTATGGGCTTTGCACTTCAGGTTTCCCACCTACAAAGCTGTTTTTGTCAGACTTATTGGCAGGAGGTGAGCTTGAGCTGTCCAGAGAAGGTGGATGTGGCCAGCAGTAAGGTCACCCACAAGTTGGCAAGGTTGTAGAGGCCCTAGGAGGTCACCAGATTTGTCACCTGGACATCTCATTTGACCAGGATGTTCCTTTCAGACAGGGTTCATCTTGCAGAGTGGGAATGGGACATCTGGTTGCATGGGGGTTCTGACATGGCTTTCAGGTTTGGTTACAACTGTAAGTGCTTTAGAGGAAGTTGGTTGGGTGTCTTGCCTGTCTCTTATGGTGGTATCAGCATGGGGCTGGTTCCATTTTCAGGGAAAGCAGACCTATGTGCCCATTTCCCACATATTTGGGGATCCCCTTAAGGGATTTTGGGGTGAGGGCTAACAGGGGACATGGCCATCTTGGGGGCTTCTAAGGCTCCCTCACTCTCTAATGGCAGGGGAGACCACACAGTGTCTGCTGTCCATGTGGAATCCAACATCCTGTGGTTCCCTCCAGCAAGTGGGCTGGGATTCAATGTCTGGCAGGTGAGCTGGCCAATGTCTGGATCTGTTGCTGCATGCCCAGGCCTCAGATTCAGTGGGGGCTCAAAGGAGCATAGCTCCTGAACCTTTCAGAGAGTTCCACCTCCTCCTTCAGAGAGTTTCGCCTCCTTGTCCATTGACTAGTATGTGCAGCTGCATAACAATCCCTGGATGAGCTCCACCACCTATTTTTCTACAAAACAAGCCCTGTGCATGCCAAAGTTCTTACAGCTACAGTAACAAATAAAGACATGGCCATTTCCATCCAAAGGGTTGCATGTCTGTTGTCTTGCTTTCATGGGGGATGGGGTGGATGGTTGCACTCCCTTTCACCTTCCCTTAGCACTGGGTCTGCAAATATACAATATTCTGACAGCTACAGCATAGTATCAACTAAATCTGGACCGAAAGCCTTCCTAAAGATTTTGTTACCCTAACCCTAGGCGTATTTACCACAGTGAAAAAGTGTTACTGAACTCCATGAGACTTACTTTTGTGTGTATGTTAAGATCTCACTATAAAAACATTGTTTCTTTTTTTTCCTTTGAAAAAAATATGAATTTAAACCACTACTGTAATGACTTTGTTGCTTTTATTTCACCATAACCCCCCCTCCAAAAAAAAAACACCCATAAGACATAATGAGTTAAATTAAGGATATTTTTTTTATTCAGCCACTGAACAGCACAATATTTTACCTCTTCACACTCTTTTAGGCTGCTTACAAGTCAGCCCAACTTCTTAGATTTCTTCTGTCCTTGGATGCTTCAGGATATATGCCAATCTAAATTAATAGCCAACACCTCCTACAAACACTTAGTTAAGATTTAACCAGTCCTAGACACCAGACCCTTTTTGTTTTTTCAAAGAAAAAAAACCACCTGCAGTGTGAAGCAAGTAAAAAAGCTTCCTTCTGGGCCAATCTGGTGTTAAAACAATTTTATTTGGTAACATATGGTAACAAATTATATTTCTTGCATCATTAATAACTTCTTTTATCTATCCCATATATTACTTTCTACCCACCCCTCCGCCTGTTACTTGACCCCCGCCGGTGTTATTTACTTAAAGTACTAATGTTTAAAGGTACCCTTAACTAATAAAAACAAAAATTAATATTTGTCTTTTTTCTAAGACTTAATAATTATCAAAAATTGTCCAATGTCCTTTTATTTTCCACTCTTTTTCTACATATCTTCTGAACTTTTCCCACTCTATCTTAAAAACTTCTAAATCATAGTCTCTTAAAATTCTTGTTAATTTGTCCATTTCACTCCATGTCATAACTTTTACAATCCAATCCCATTTCTCTGGTATTTTTTCTTGCTTCCACAACTGCACATATTATGTCCTAGCAGCTGAAAGCAAATACCAAATTATAGTTCTATCCTCCTTTGGAAATTTTTCCATTTGTAATCCCAACAGAAAAGTCTCTGCAACTTTCTTAAATTTATATCCCAAGATCCTAGAAATTTCTTGCTGAATCATCTGCCAATAATTTTTTGCTCTTTCACAAGTCCACCACATATGGTAGAAAGAACCTTCATGTTTTTTACATTTCCAACATCTGTCTGGCATCTTATTATTCATCTTTGCCAATTTCTTAGGAGTCATATACCATCTATACATCATTTTAAAACAGTTCTCTTTAATACTGTGACACGTCGAAAGCTTCATAGAGTTCTTCCACAAATATTCCCAAGTTTCCATCTTTATTTCTTTATTTACATTAATTGCCCACTTAATCATTTGAGATTTCACTATTTCATCTTCCGTAGACCATTTTAAAAGTAATTTATATAATTTTGAAATCAATTTTTCGTTGTCTCCAAGCAGAACTTTTTCTATTTCTGTTTGCTCTTTTCTTATTCCTTCAGTTTTAATGTCATTCTCCACCAAGCTCTTTATTTGTTGCATTTGAAACCAATTATATTTATTATTCAGCTCTTCAGCAGTTTTCAATTCTATTTTGCCACTTTGTATTTTTAATAGTTGATTATGTGACAACCACTTTTCTTCACCCGTCTCAGCTATTATTTTTATCACTTCTGCTGGCACTATCCATAATGGTTTTCTCTCATCTCCATATTTCTTATATTTCATCCATGTATTTAGCAAGCTGTTTCTTATATAATGGTGAGAGAAAAAGCTGTCTTTCTTCCCCCCCCCCGTAATACATATAAGCATGCCAGCCAAATTTATTTCCTTCCAAAGCTAAAAGTTTTTTGTTTAAGGACATTATCCATTCTTTTATCCATACTAAGCAAACTGCTTCATGATATAATTTTAAGTCTGGTAATTGAAATCCGCCCCTCTCTTTTGGATCTGTTAAAATTTTCATTTTAATTCTTGGTTTCTTCCCTGCCCACACAAACTCTGAAATTTGAAACAAATACATTATTCTTGGTAGAATATTTATTTTAATTGCTGCTATTCTACCCAACAGTGACAAATTAAGTTTATTCCACTTTAACATATCTTCATCCATTTTATGCCATAGCTTCTCATAATTATTTTTGAACAAATAAATATTCTTCATTGTTATCTCCACACCTAAATATTTTACCTTGGAAGTAAATTCACAGCCCGTTAGTCTCTGCAATTCTTGTTGTTTATTTATTTGCATATTTTTACATAGAAGTTTTTTATTTTTTTTATTAATACAAAGTCCCGCCAATTCCCCATATTCTTGTATTTTGGCTAACAAAGGTGTGACTTGTATGGGGTTTTCATTTATAAACATTATATCATCTGCAAATGCTCTGTATTTGTAAATAAATCCTTTTACTTTTAATCCTATTTCTTTATCTTCTTGGATTTGCATCAGTAAGATTTCAAGAGTCATTATAAACAATAGTGGGGAAAGCGGCCAGCCTTGTCTTGTACTTTTGCTAATTATCATGTCTTCTGTAAGATCTGCATTTATACATAGCCTACCACGTTGTTCAGTATATATTGCTTTTATCATCCTTATATAGTTTCCCCCCAACTCCATTTTCTCCATTACTGCAAACATAAAGTCCCAATTTAAATTATCAAATACTTTCTCTGCATCCGCAAAGAATAATGCTACTTTCTTTTCTGGATGTCTTTCATAATATTCTACAATATTTACAACAGTTCTAATATTGTCTCTTATTTGCCTTTTGGGGAGAAACCCCGCTTGATCCTCCTGTATAAAATTTGTCAAATGTTGTTTAAGCCGTTCTGCCAAAATTATTGTTTATATTTTATAGTTATTATTTAATAGTGAGATTGGTCTATAATTTTTTACATTCGTGACATCTCTATCTTCCTTTGGAATCAACAAAATAACAGCTTCCATGTATTTGGTATGTTCCCTTTTATTCTTATCATGTTCATCAATTTCTAAAGTTTCGGTATTAACTCCTCTTTGAAGGTTTTAAAAAATATAGCTGTATATCCATCTGACTCAGGTGCTTTTCCATTTTTCATTGCAATAATTGTTACTTCAATTTCTATTTTTTCAATTGGATTATTCAAAACTTTCCCCATATTTTCTGTTAAGCGTGCTATTTTAATCTTTTGTCAATACTCTTCCATCTTTTCTTTCTTTATTTTAACACCCTTAAATAATTTGCCATAATACTTATAGAATTCTCTTTTTATTCCTTCTTGATCTATCACCTCTCTTCCCTCCACCACAATTTTATTAATAATTTTACTTTCTCTCTTTCTTCAGTTGCCAGGCCAAATATTTTCCAGGTTTATTTGCTCCCTCAAAAGATTTCTGCTGCAATCTTTTCAGATTCCATTCCAGTTCTTTATTTAATAAATGTCTCATTTGTGTTTGTAATATTATTATCTCCCTCATAATTTTCTTTTTCCCTGGCCTTTTTTTCAGTTCCCCTTCTTTTTTCTTTATTTCATTTTGAATGTCCAGCATCTGTTTTTCTTTTGCCCTCTTTTCTTTATTATTCAATGTAATCAGTATTCCTCTCATTACTGCTTTATAAGCATCCCACACCATCTGAAATTCTATATCTTCTTTATCGTTTATTTGGAAGAAAGCTTTAGTTTTGTTTTCTAGAGATGTCATTGTATCTTTATTCTGTAGTAAATCTTCATTCAATCTCCATCTTCTCGACTTTTTAGACAATTATGTAATCCACATTATTGGGTTATGATCAGCCCCTATTTTAGGTAAAATCTCTATTTTCTTTGTTATAAGGCCTAAATCTTTAGTACCCCACAACATGTCAATTCTGGAAAAAGTTTTGTGTTGCTGAAAAAAAAGTATAGTCCCGCACTTCAGGATTAAATTTCCTCTATATATCCTCCAAATTTTCTTGTTTGATCAATTCAAAAAAAGACTTTAGCAATGTTCCTTCCTTATTATTCCCCCCCCCCCAGACCTATCCAGTGTGTTCTTAATTGTTCCATTAAAGTCCCCCATTATCAAAACTTCGTCATAAGTCAATTAATCAAATTGTTGTATAATGTCTTTTAAAAAAGCATCCTTTGCACCATTTGGTGCATACAGTCCCAATAACAATGGGGTTTTTTTGCATTTAATATTATTTCTACCGCTACAAATCTTCCATCTTTATCTTTAAACACTAATTTCGGCTCCAATTCTTGTTTAATATAAAAAATCACTCCCCTTTTCTTCTGTTCAGCCAATGAATAAAATTCTAGTCCCAGTTGTTTATTCCATAAAAATTTGTAATCCTTTTGTTTGATATGCACTTCTTGTAAACAAACTATATTAAAATTTTGCTTTTTAATCCAATGAAACATCGTCGTCTTTTTTGTGGTGAATTTAGTCCCTTTACATTCCAAGATAATAATTTGTAATCCATCATGGTGCAAATTCTTTGTTTTTCATAAAACCTACGCAGTTCCTGTGTGCTTGTAATTGTAATTCTTTTTCCTTGCAGCTCAAAGCTCAGACCTTCAGGTATTAGCCATCTATACCTCATTTCATTGTCACGTAGTTTTTCTGTCAATTTTTTGTATGCTTTTCTGTCATTTATTACTTGGCAATTCTTTCATGATTCTTACTCTGCTGCCTCCCACTATCAATATCTTTTCAAAAATTTTATTCGAGATTTTTCTCACCATTTCTTTTATCATATATCTTATAACCACATCTCTTGGTAGATTATTTTTCTTGGCATATAGTGAGTTCACTCTGTACATATAGTCATATATGCTTCTAGTTCCTTCAGGATCTTCCTCCAAAATTTCTGCAATTATTCTTATTATATATCCTTTCAAATCAGTCTCTTCATCCTCAGGTACTCCTCTCAGACGTATCTGGGTTTCCATCGATTTGCAGTCATGAATTGCCACCTTTTCTTGCATTTTTAGCAAGGTGGAATTATGTACTTTCACTCTCTCTTCCACCTCTTGCACTTTCTTTGATGTTACCGCAGTCTCATTTCTGAGATCTTCTATAACTTTCCATAGCTCTTCAATTTCTTTTCAAATTTTTTTTTAGAAGCAGTTATCATGTCCCCTTTCATCATCCTGGCTTCCATTGCTTCTAATTGCTCTTGCGTTTTCTCCATTGAGGCAGTCCTTGCATGGGTTAACTTATCCTCTGACATTTAAAAAAACACCAAAAATTTTGACCTCTCCAAATTAAATTTAAACTATCAGATTTGATAGAGTAAGGCTTGCCCTTTTCAATAAGCCTAATTTTGCCATCCTCAGAGCCTCCTGGGCTCAGATATTAATTTTTAAAGTTTTTATTTCTTCTAAAATGGTGGTCACGACTTTCTGCTTCCCTTTTAAAAAATTTTCTTTCAAAAGGCTTCTAAAATAATTATCAACGATAATGTCCAATAGTATTTACCTTATAATTGTCACCTCTGTCAGCATCACCAATTTTTAATGTCCCAACACTTTAAAAACTTTGTTTAAATTTTGACCTCCTTGCAATAGTCGCCGATGTTTTTCCAGTTAATTCCACACTGCCTTGTGAAGGTTGGGGAAGCTGTATAGGCAAAACCGGGTATGGAGGGGCAAGAAGACTATAAATACCCCAGCTTGGTTGCATGAGGCATCTTGAGTACTCCTAAGGTAGCTCAATTCAAGGTGGAAATATTAGTTGATCTCCAGGAGGAAAATGTAGTTCCAGAAAGTGGAATATATGTAGGGCTACCAGGTAGCCTGATTTAGTGGGACACTACTTGCCTGCATGTTTTGGTTTCATGATGCTCTATGGAGCAGTGGAAGGGGGAAATGACAGAGGGGGACAACATGATGGCGTAATATCAGTTCCAGCTAAGCAAGTAGAAGTAATGTCATGGTGCTGCCAATGCTCTGTGATGTTCCTCTAGTATGCTGATGATGTCTACCATAGAGATTTGAGAAATTCCCAGAGCATCACTGCCACTATGACATGATGTACCTCCTCAGCTGGAAGTTATGTCATAATGTTTGGAATGCTCTCTCCCCCACACCCAGGCTATGCCCCTAAGTTCTTCCTGGAGACTGTACATTGTAGGCTGGCAACCCTAAATCTATATATACTAGGGATGGGCACAAACAAAAAAATGAACCATGATCTGAGCATGAACTGGGTCAGTTCCTGGTTTGTTTCAAACTAGTTCGTTGATCACTGTAAAGAATTCTGGTTCACTACAAGTTTTGTTCAATGTAAAAATTTTGGTTCAGGCTTATGGTCTAAACATACTTTCTCATAGAGATGGTTAAAACAACAGAGCTGTGAACTTCAGGCTAACTGCTTGCATCTGGCTCAAGGAGGTACCATCCTTGCCTGGGCTTCTCAACTGGTAAATCCCATGGCCTTGTACTTGCAAGAAAATGGACAGCTAATCTGCAGCACAGTTGTCATGTGTCTTGGTAACAAGAAGAGCCTTATATCACTTATTGGATTCTGATTGGTTTCTTTGGGCCTGAGGCCCATCAGAATCCTTTCTACAAGTTAGCCAGTCTTTTGTCTTCCTTTTAGCTTGGTGATCACTTGACAACCAATATGTCAGTGGTAGCCCAGCTCAGCCTTGTTTGCGATCCATCATGATTGCCGTTCCTATATGGGTCCTGACTTGTCTCTGAAAACCAGAGTTTGATGATGAATCTAGCAACTTTGTGGACTACACCAGTAACTATTTAATATTGTGTTAGCTGTGCTGGATATGCTTAGACTTGTTATTTTTATTCTCCATAGTTTTGTCCTTTAAGAAATACCTTTGCACTTTAAAAAAGCAATTATATATTTTAACCTGGTATGGATTATTGTCTCCTATGGCCCCTTAGTTTGGAAACTCAGACTGTAAGTCAATGTTGCAGGGCTGTTAATTCCCTGAGAAGGCCAGAGCCTTATCTCTTCACTCTGGTTCAGTTGAGAAATAGTTAAAGAGAGACTGGTGGCAGATACCATTTAGACTGGAGTAGGAATTATTCTCCATCTAGTTTTTTTGTTTATTTGTTTCACCTTGCCTCTTGAACCAAGGGTCTTCCCATCCCTGGCTTGTGGTGAGAGGAAACCTTGGCAGTCATGTCATTCTTGAACCCAAAAACAAACCTCCATTTTTCAATGAAGATTTGGGTGGTTCATTTTTTGTGGTTTGTTTTCAAGACAGCATGGCACTGATTCAATCAATTCCTATGCAACACTGGGAGTGGACTTGTGAAAGAGCCCTAGAAACACCCAAAGCAATTCTCCACAGCTTGATTGGCAGCTCTGTGAGACAACCACGGAGCTCCCATTCTGCTCTATGGGAGCAGGTACTACAGCTGCTTTCACTTTGCAGCACAGAGAAGAGTTAGTTGTTGTGAGAGTGGAAGAATTGTTTGCTGTGGGACTGCTTTAGGGGAGGCTTTGAGGGATTTCTCCCCCCCCACACACACACACAAACACAGTTGGACACCTCTCCTGTCTGGGAAGGTGTTCCTTGCTGTGATTTCAGGGACCAAACCTGAAGTTAGAGCTGAAGCATCTGCTTTTTTGGGGGGGAGGGGGGGCTATAACTTGGACATCCCAAATTCAATCTTTGCCAAACTTGAAGGGCAGGTGGAGGAGAGCCTGCTGAAGACTCCTGGTGAGTTTGTTGTGTCTAACATGAGGGGGTTATTCTACCATCTCTTGAACCAAACAAATCAAATGAACCACAAACCAGTTTGGGGAAATGGTGCTTCATGTAAGTTCATGGTTAATTTGGTTTATACAGTCAAATAAACCAACATGAACCACCATTTTCCCAGTTTGTGCCTATCCCTAATATATATACCTTATAGTCTAGGATTTTGGTTTCTCCTGTCAGATCACATCTTTTCTGAGCTCCACTCCCTCCCAGAGTCTGCCCTCTCAAGGCACTACCACAAAAACAAGTTCAGTCCACTGATAATTATCCTGTTACTTCTAAAGTCTTCTTCTGTATAATTAAGCAAAAAGGTTAATCCACAAAGGCTGCAATCACGCACATTAAATAATCCATCTTCAATCCACTTTCAATCTACTTTCTGATTGGATTTTGCCAGTTCACACAGTAAAATCCAGTAGTAAAGTGCACTGAAAGTGGACTTTAAAGTGCATTATTTAGGCTAGGTACAGACCAGCAGCTTCGGGCTGGTTCAAAATGGAGTGGCTTATTCCCGGTCAGACACTCCAATGTGAATTGCCCATATCCCACGCAGGGGACACAGTCAGACAGCTGTTGTGCATTATCCCCTTAACATGGTTTGGGTTTATTTTAATCTGTCTGCCAGCAGTCCCTGTGTTGGCTTAAACTGCTGGTCTGGACCCAGCCTTAGTGTAGGTGATTGCAGCCTTTGTGGATTTAACCTTTTTGCTTAATTCTACTGGAAAAAGATCTTAGAAGTAACAGGATAATTCTCAGTGGACTGAACTTGTTTTTTCCTTAAACTACCAACTAATGATCCAGCCTATTATGTAAAAGGAAAACTTTCCTAAAATGGTAATAAAAAGTCTGAAAGTATTGTGTTGTTTTCCCCCACACAATGCTTTGCTATTTGCCTTTGTGGCTACATACTTGTCTTTTTTTTTTTTTTGTTCAAGAAAAAAAGTAATCTAGCCTAGAGTTAACTGCCTTTTGACCATTCCTGATAGGCATCCATTTAATTGGCTTACTTTGGCAATTACATTGTGGTGATACAATGAATCTTTTGAGTAATTTTCAATTATTGTACAAGAACAGGTATAAATGCCTGCTGAGTTAGAAATAATGTTCTGGTCTGTCCTCATCACATTTATACAGCATCAGTAGAAAAAAAAAGTTGACTGTCTTTTAATGCAGTTTTTTTTTTTGTTTCCTGCAGCAATGAAGGCTATAGCATACACTCACATGAGAATTACATAAGAGCTTTGTCTTTGTCTTATTTCTGATTGTATATGTGTGTTAAAACTCCATTTTCTCACTGCTTCTATAGTATTTAGGGTCCCTACCCTTTTCCCCCAACAGGATCCTGAGATTACTTACACACATGTAGTAGCCTTATACTGATGCTCTACCAGTGAAACATGGCCACTGCTTCACCTGTGTTTTTAATGGGTGCATCAAACAGAAATTGTGTAAAATGAATTTCCCCTAAACTCCATCTCCATGTACGGAAACAACTTTCTCTGTTAAATCTCTGCTTGTAATGTTATTGTTATAAGTACTGAAACTCTGGGCTTTCTACATTCTCATTTTACTCACTGCTAAGTTCCTGTTTCTTGTGAGGAGAAGGTTCTTGTTCTACAAGTGTTTTCCTGCAGTAGTCAATTCAATATCAAGCAGCTTTATTTCCAGTTTCTCTCCCTGCATATTTAAACTTCAGGGAAATGAACTGGAAATAAAGCTGCTGATAGTGAATTGACCTCTAGATGGAGCAAAACACATACAGAACAGGACCCCCTCCCAAAGAAACAGGAACTTAACTGTAAGTAAAAGACTGGTTTCTGCTCAACCGTGCAGGAGTCAGCATTTGCCCATCCTCCCATGGTTTGAATGGAAACGTGCGGGTAGACTGTCCAATGGGAAAGGGTCCTCTTGAAGCTAGTTGTTGGTGCAAGCCTGGAAACACCTGCCTTTTTAACTTTCTCGGCAGGGTCTTTTGGTGAGGTATAATTAGGCCAGTTTTTCTGGTTAGGCCCTAACTAAGTTGCGGGAAAGCACAACTTAAGGGATGTTAAACTGGTAAGCACCCCAAGATATCTGTGATAGGGGTCTATCAAGCTGGGCATCTATTGGCTATACAGTCTGGGTGGTGCAGTAAGGGCCTCCTCAGGGTTTATTTATTTGGTCAATTTATATTCCGCCCTTTCCCATATGGGCTCAGGGCAGATCACCGTTGGGGTTGGGGGGACACATTACAAGCCCTAAGGCTGAACAGTCATGGGTGGATAATGCGCTCCTCCATCCCTTCTACTCAAGTGTGAGCTGTGAAGAAAAAGGTTCAGGGAAGATTCTGGACCTGGCTTTGAGTGAGGGTGGTGCTGAGGAGGCTTGCTTTACAAGCTTGTGGTAATCCATGCTTTACAAGTTAAATAAATTGCAGATCAGCTATTTCAAATAAAATCCCTAGTTTAACCCAAATCACTGTTGTGTTTTCATTCAGGGTTTGGATGGGCAATGAGAATGTGGAAAAGCCCAAAGTTCTTGTACCAATAACAATTACATGACAAACAGATTTAGCAGGGGAAGTGGTTTCCATACATGGGGATGGAGTTGGGAGAAACAGCTAATGCAAGCCATGTAGCAGCATTTGTGTAGTTTTATGCAATTACTGCATATTCTTCCCTATGCTCTGCACTGTGTATTTAGTTTGGGCCAAATTCCATGGAAGGCAGAATCTGCAGTTTATCAACTCAAGTAAATTTACTGCTTGTTTCCTAAGTTTTGTAAAAGTCAGCTGTGGCGAGGGGGGGATACAAATGAATTAGCCTTCTATAGAGTATTGCTAAACATGAATACAAAGCTCCTCAGCACTTTCACTCACTTCTGTTTCCTGGGAGAAAGGCAGAATCGTGAACACCAGGGATAATTTTTACTTCATTATAAACTACTTTAATGGGGAGTGGAGTTCAATTTATTATGTTGGGCAGACATTTACACATACAAACATCTTGCAAAGCTGTGTTCATAAAGCATAGATGGTACTGCCCTTGTTTCCTTGGCATCCAAGATGGATCTGCCATTTCATTAGATCTGAATCTGCAGATGTTTAGAAAACCAAAACAAGAGTCATATTTAGCAAATTAATCCATAAGACGTGCTAAGAAATAAGGATGCTTAATAGTGTTCATAACAACAGCGATTTGTTCCAGGGTTTAGAATTGCTGTCTTGGCAGTGTGTGAATTATTGATAAGTGGTATAAAGAGACAAAAAACCCACTCTGAATTTTATCAGGACAAAAGAAGCATTTAATTGACTAAAGCACTATCCTTCTGTCAGGACTCCATCTTAGCTCTACTTGTTGCAGCTCAGTTGAGATGGTCAGCAAGTGGACCTAAATGGATATAGCTGATTTGATTCCAGGTTCCAAGAAACCCTACTTGATTGATTGATTGATTTTTGTCGATTTATAGCCCACCCTTTCCTTTACTGGGCTCAGGGCAGGTTTCAACATAATAAAACAATCAAACCAACAGTTAAACAGTCAAACAATAATAACCAAACAGTTAAAAAAACAGATTAAAATTTAAACAATTTAAGCCATTGACTCGGAATTAATTTAAAGCAGCATGGAATGGTGTGGACATATCAAGTACAGCTTTAGCTGTCCAAGGATGTCAACTATATTGGCCTGAATTAAGCAACAGTGCTGAGAGGCCAGTTTGATTGTACAATAAGAGAAGGATGTCCGTCCGCCTCAGCCATAGGCCTGGTGGAACAGCTCCATCTTACAGGACCTCTGGAATGGCAACAGATATGGCAGGACCCGAATATCTACAGGGAGCTGGTTCCACCAGGCTGGGGCCAGGGTCGAAAAAGCCCTGGCCCTGGTCGAGGCAAGCCGAACGTCCCTTGGGCCAGGGATGGTCAGAAGATGTTGGCTGGTCGATCATAATGACCTCCGGGGCTCATATGGAGAGAGACAGTCCTGCAGGTATGCCGGTCCCAGGCTGTGTAAGGCTTTAAACATCAGTACTAAAACCTTGAAGCAGATCCGGTACTTGATTGGTAGCCAGTGCAAACTGCGCAGCATCGGCCAACTGCTCGCCCATACAAGCGATTCAATCAGCAATCATGCTGCCACATTCTGCACCAGCTGGAGTTTCCAGATCAGCCTCAAGGGCAAGCCTGCATAGAGCGAGTTACAGTAGTCCAGACTGGAACTGACCATGGCATGGATCACTGTAGCTAAGTCCCAGGGAGCCAGATACGGCGCTAGTTGCTTGGCCTGCCAAAGGTGGTAAAAGGCAGATCGTGTAACAGCTTTGATCTGGGCTTGCATAGAAAGGGAGGTATTCAGTATCACACCCAGACTCCTCACCTTCTGAGTTGGCACAAGAGATGCGCCATCCAGGGTGGGGAGCTGGATGCCGGATCTTAGCCCCTTACAGCTCATGTACAGGACCTCCGTCTTGGTTGGATTAAGCTTCAGTCTGCGCAGTTGCAACCAACCAGACACGGCTTCCAGAGCCCTGGTTAGATTGTCTGGGGTGGAGTCTGAGTGGCCATCCATCAACAGATAGAGCTGGGTGTCATCTGCATACTGGTGACAACCTAGCCCAAAACCTCTAGCAATATGGTCAAGGGGGCGCACATAGATGTTAAACATCATCAGCGAGAGAATAGCTCCCTGCGGCACACCTCAGTCTAGTGGATGATGCAGGGAGGTCTACTCGCCAATCGCCACCTATGTCCCCGACCAAGGAGAAAGGAGGAAAACCACTGTAAGGCCATCCCCTGAATTCCCATGTTGGCAAGGCGGTGGGTCATTAGATCATAATCGACCATGTCAAATACTGCTGAGAGATCTAAAAGCAATAGCAGCACTGACCTGCCTTGATCCAGGTGCCTTCTGAGGTCATCTGTGAGGGTGACCAGAGCAGTCTCCATCCCGTGACCAGGGCCGAAGCTGGGCTGAAAGGGATCAAGGACAGAAGTATCTTCCAGGAAAGCTTGAAACTGCTCTGCCACCGCTTTCTCAATTATCTTGCCCAGAAATGATAGATTTGAGACTGGGTGATAATTGGCTAGGACCAAATGGGTCCAGAGATGGCTTCTTTAAAAGCATGCAGACCACTGTCTCTTGAAGCTTGGCTGGGAATTTCCCTGATGAGAGGGATAAGTTGACAGTCTCAGCCAAGGGCCCTTGAATGCCATCCCCCCCTGCTTTAACAAGCCAGGATGGGCACGGGTCCAGGGGACAAGTGATGGGCTTCACTGTAGCCAAGATCCTTAAGGGGCAAGGAAGAATCTCTTACTGGGTTAATCTTCATCCAAATAGTTTATTCATGTATATGTGACTATAGGTGACTGGCCCAGAATCACCCAGTGAGCTTCCACAGCAAGATGGGGATTTGAACCTGGGTCTCCCAGACCCTTGTCTGAATCTCTATACCATGCTGGCCTTCAAAGAGAAGCTGCTGTTGAATAGGAGCAAGCAGCCAGGCTTAGGTGAAAATTGCAAATTAAGTGGTATCAGATCACTCAGCAGTTACTGTCAGTCCAGGCTGCAATGAGTCTTCTCTCAATTGCCAACATAACCCTGGAAAAGACCCTACCCCCTTTTACTTACAGAAAAAAAGCCTTGGAAAGCTATGGTTGCCTAGCTCTGGCTACTAAGGGAATCAATTGGTTAAAGCTACAAGCAGTTCTTTTATCATTTTTGGAAGGCATTTTTTAACTCCTCAATGTTTTGGGTTGGTTTTTTTTTTTAAGATTTCAGATTTTTCTGCAAACCCTGGAGATTGTTCAGGTTTGCAGAAAGATCTGTCTTGCCCATTCACAATGCCAGTCACCAGATTTAAGTATCTTCAGATTTTGTCAACTTTGCTATTTAATGTACAACTGGAACCCACAGAAGACTTGTGGAAGGCATCTCATTTCTCACTCCCATACTATTTCTCCCCCCCCCCAAAAGCCCCCATAGCCTCTTCCCTTTTTCCTGCTTTCTTCTGTCCTTCCCAGCAAACCGGAAGCTTACCTTTATCTGTATCTCTGTCTTCAGCTTTCCCTTCCCTCCTCCAGTAATCTCTAACTAGGAAAACCATGACCCAGTTGTCTGGAGGTGGCTACTGGACCAGACCCACTTGCATGATAAGGAAGCCTAAAGGACTCTTGAGAGACCACTTCATTTTCCCTTGTACACCCTTCCCCATACTTTTTCTCCTCTTCCTGGCAACCTATCCTCTCCCATTTCCTTGCCTCGTTTGTTCCTTCTCAGCCATTCACCAACCTACCTTTTATCTGCTTTCCATAAGAACATAAGAGAAGCCATGTTGGATCAGGCCAACGGCCCATCAAGTCCAACACTCTGTGTCACACAGTGGCAAAAAAATTTATATACACACATACACTGTGGCTAATAGCCACTGATGGACCTGTGCTCCATCTTCAGCTATATTTATTATTTACTTCATTTATACCCCATCTTTCTTCACAGCATGTGCCAAAACAGTTTATGTTATTCTCCTCTCCTCCTGTTCATAGTAACTATGTGGTTTAGCTTGGCCTAGATGTATGTGACAAACCTAAAACCATGTAGTGTGTTTCCAGTGGAAGGTGGAGTAGAACATATGTCTTCCAGGCCCTACTTTGAAACTCTAACCACTACTGTACACTGACTTTCATACAGTGGCTTTTGTTGAACAGTAGGAAGTATCTAGGCCTTGTTGACATGTGCAAATTGAGTGATCAAGTCATCCAGTGGTTGCTGCCAGGCCTAGGGTTGCCCACCACCAGGTGGAACCTGGAAACCTTTCAGAATTACAACTGATCTCCAGATAACAGAGATCCACCCCCTGGAGAAAATGGCTACTTTTAGTGCTGCGAAGTCCCTCCATTGTTGCTGAGGGAACTGTTTTCTCGTCCGTGCTTTGCACACATGGCATGATGACATCACCCAGAAGTGACATTATCATGCCAAGGGTGTCATGCCAGGGACGCTCTAGGATTTGCAATAAAACTCTATGGTACCTCAGAGCTTTACTGTGAGTTCTAGTGCATCCCTGGTGCAATATCTCCAGTGCGATAACGTCACTTCCAGGTGACATAATCACACCAGGGATGGTGTGTTGTGATGGGGCTCTTCAGGGTTGAGGATCCTCCAGCAGCCTTCTCCCTGCTGGTGGGTTGGGGCTTTCCACACCTGGGGATCCCCCACCACCGGTGGGAGCCCTTGGTGCCCTAGCTGCTTTAGAGGGTGGACTCTATGGCATTTTATCTGGCTGAGGCCCCTCCCTTCCCAACCCCATGTGTGGTTGGATCCAGAAACACACAACACTGAGCATGTCCACAGTGCCTCCTTAAGTAGGCAAAAATGTATCCTGAGGCATAGGTGGTCAGGATGTTCCTTAGAACAATGCAAGATGGGATTCCCATTGGGTAGTGAGGGTGAGTTGAATGCTTTCCCAGGTGCTAGACACAAAAGTGTAATGTCTATGTTTTGCTTAGAGAATGGGGCCAGGAAATGGGTATTTGGTAAAAACGGGGAAGTTAATTGTATTCTTGATAGTCTGGTGCGGAGGAGAGGAAATGCAGATGGAAGACTACCAACTAGAAGAATAGCTTTCAGGAAAGATATGATTAGTTGAAGGGGAGATATTCTGCTGAACGTGGAATGTCATAGTGTTGACAATAGGAGACAGAGTATCAGTCATAATCTATGCATATCAACAGAGGTGGGCTAGAGGCATGATCCTTTGTCAATATTTTCTGTCAAACAATTGCCAGTCTGTTAGCACGTTGGAAGCTGGGACTGTTGGATTATAGCAATTGCTTATCCATTGTTCCACGGGGAGAGGAGGAGATGGGGGTGAAGGGTTTACACAGAGGAATGTGGCAAATAGTGCTCTCTCTTGCACCTGTTTCTCTCTCAGGAACAGTATTGGCTCTTAGGAGGTTCACCTTTAGTGCCAAGGCTGTCTTTCTGGTGAAACTGTGGAGGTCTTTTAGGGTTTAGGGTGTCTACATGTGGTCTATGATATGATTTTGCAGATTACTTAGAATACAAGTAATTGTGCACTAACAACACTTTCCTGTGAGTAAGCATCATTAAATAGATGATGTAGAAATCTGAGTAGACTTGGTTAGGATTGCTCTCTAACTGACCTTATTTCCTCCTTCCTTTCCTCTGTAGTATAGTTATTTAACAACCACATTAGTATTAGACAGCAATTATCTAATGTGACTTATTTATTTTCCTTTTCTTTCATGTTTATTGTCATTGCTTACGTTTGTTAGCAACCAAGGGCCATATTTATTTGTATTTCAAATAACGTTTTAATGTATTTTTGACCTTTTAGAGCAAACAGAATAATTAGCAACAAATATTTTGCCATATGCCCTGTACGTATCTGGAATAGTTAGTTAATAAGGACCTTTATTCCCCAGTGCTAATTGCTTTCTTGCATAACAGTCTGGTATAGCTTTCTTGTTTTTCATGCCAGCTGTAGATTTAATTATGGCATACATGCTGCATTCTTTCACAGATTTTATTAAGAGCAGAAAACATAAACAGGGAGTCAAGAAAAGCTTAGCAAATGATAAAATGTGGCCCTTTAATTATTGCCTAGCCATGTGGTCATGGCTAATTGTGTGGGTATTTCCCATGGAATCTGCTCCCTTTTTCTTTGGGAATCCCATTATATGTGGTAAGGACCTTTACAATCAGTTCCCATCCCACCTTCAAGTGATTTAGTCCTGAGAACAGTCCTGATTGAGTCCAGCTGCATCAGTCCAGCTAGCCAAAATCCTTTCTCCTTTAAACTCCTCATGAAAGAGTGACAGTGTATTTTGTAACAGCAAATGCAGCATACATAGAGAAAAATCTACTTTTGATGCTAATACTGATTCACCAAAAATGTACATGGTGATCACTAGAAAAGCTCATGCTGGAATGAAGTTGCTGTCCTGGGAAGATATAAGTGCTTACTGTAAGAAAAAGCCCCTTACTTTTCATACACATGGACATCGTGATCACCAGTATGGTTGCCAGGGTGCCTGGAGTTTTGGCTCGCACACATCTGCCAGAAAGTTTGGGGGTTGTCTATCAGAATGTAAGGGACTTATGTGAGTACTAACAGCCATAACGTTGCAGCAGCACTCAGTGTCTTGGGAAGAGTGCTAACCAGGAGGAAAAGATGAGTTTCCAGTTGCTCCATGCAATCACCATCTCAGCCGGTGCAGCGGAAGAAGTTATGCCTCCAGGAGCTGTCCAAGCAAGCAGTTTTCAGCCTGGGCCACAGAATCTCTAGGGAAAGGCTAACAGCGCCAGCAACTATCTTTCTGCAGCGCCAGACTCCATAACAGCGAAGCGGGAGGCTCACGTACTCAACAGATGTCACCTGTGCATAAGGCAATCAAGCTCACCCCAGGAGGGGACCCTATCAGACTGCCTAAACTTTTGTCTCACGGAACCCAAAACAAAGGATGGTGCCAGTAGAGGAGTAACGTCTTCACCTAGAGCCAAGTATCTTTGTGTAGATTGGGTGTCACCTTAGGTAGCAATTGGCCATCCATTGTCACTTAGATATGTTTAACAGCTTTCAATCACCCTCACGCCAGGAGTTTCCCCCCCATTCTTTCCATTAATGGTCATCCTGGAGCCTCCCCCTTGGCCCATTGTTACCTGGAGGTCCAATCAGGTAACCAGGGCCAAGTCCTCTCATTGGCCAGGAACAGGCATCCAATCAGCTGCCCCCTCCAAGCTGGCCACTGGCTACCGCACAAGTCCAGCCTTTATGTTCACTGTGGAGCCTCCCCTTTTTCTGAGGTCATGCACCAGCTGACCACCTGTCATCCGCCCCTGTACCTCCCATCCCCTAAGGGCTCAGGGGAAGCTTTATAACCTCTGACCCAACTTTTTACACATGTGCATCTAGCAATACCCCATTTCTGCTGTTTAGATCCACCCCCGATTTCTGATCAGTTGAGGGTCCCCTCCCCCTAGTCCTCATTTTTCACCATTGGAGCCTTCCTTGGAGACTACGACCGGTAATTATCACCCTGTTTGTACATCCCTATGTTACCTCTATATTTTTCTCTCTGTTTTTATTAGGACTGTATGTGTGTTGTATAAATCCATGACCTTGTATGTGTGTGTTCTACATTTTTTCTGTAATAAAGTTTTGATGGTTTCTCTTAGTTAGTGTCCTTGGTAAATTTAAGCAATAATTTCTGGAGGTGGAATCCTGTATACAAAGATTCTAGATCCTTATTAAGCCAAGGGTGCCCATCTAACAATTCCCCAACCTCTTTTGAGCGCATTTTGGCTTACATTACTAACAGACTTGTAAAGAGGAATCCCTGATATCCTGTTTTCATCGAATACTAAAGTTTAACACAATGCTAGGGCCAGAAGTAAACTGCAGTAATTCCACAACATTGGGAGTGGGGGAGTTTGTGTGTGTGGTGTCTGATACGTAAATAAATTTTCACAAGAGCTGGTGGAGGAGAGAGGAAACTAAAGAATTGTCTCATCAATGTACCATTTTACAGGCCCACCAAGTGTCACCACATTATGCCCACTCCTGATTGCTTTAGTAGAAGCATAACTGGAAAAAGTGCAGAGTCTTCCTTGGCCAGAAGCCACAGAAGCTGCTTTCCTTCTGGATAGTAATTAAGATTTTTAATCATGCATTTGGAAACAGTGCAATAATTACAAACAAAGTGAGGAGATTCTTTGATGAGAAGACGATCTTAAAATGCTACTGAAGTTGATGGCAATTCCAAAATAAATTTAATAGCATTTGCTTGCTAAAGTACATGATGTCATTAGCTAAGGAGTGAGCAATGATTCTGTGAAACAGCAGGACACATTGTATGCAGTTCAATAAAAATCTGTAAGTGCTCATAGAAAAAAGACACAATGAAAAACTACAAAATCCACACACCCCTCTCATTTCACCCTTTGTAAAATAAACAACCAAGTATTGTTTCTGAGAAGTGGATAGAAAATACAACTATCTGACACTGCAGCTTGGAGATATCTTATAAAACTATTCCACTCACCTGACAAAATGGAATGTAGCACTGAAATCATTGTAAGGAATGCTGGAATGTTATTCACTTCATATTATCCTTACTTTGATATCTTCACCCATGGTATCTTTGCAATCCTGACTGAGACAGGTATTCTGCAGGTTCTATTCCTGTCTTAATGATCAGGTGGTAGGAGGGCAAGGTAGAATCTATGTCACATGCCCTGCTTGATTCTGCAGGGTTCCATCTTATATCCCAGAGCTATTTATGAAAAGAATGGGAAGAATATAGAAGATATAGACTAGAGGGTTGATTACAGACCGGCACTTTGGACCGACTCAGAGACGCCTCTGAAATCGACCCAAAAAATCCTCCCACACACAAACATCTGCTGCCCATCTTTGTCCCATATTCACCTTTTCCTCCAGCCTCTGCAATGCAACTCAAAAAGCTACCACTTCCAAAGTGGCAGCAAACTTTTGAGCTGCACGCCAGTCACCTCCTTGGCATCTGGAAGCGAAAGGGTGCAAGTGAGGCACCTTGACAGTGTGAAACTGCCAAGCTGCCCCAAGTTGCATCCGGCTTTTTAAAACAAAAACTGTTCAGCGTGCACATATGTGCATGGCTACTGAAAATGTATTGGGAAACTGAGTGATGAGAATGGTGTGTAACAGCCATCTGAACACACCCATGTTGCCTCATGGACGGAATGGGGATGGCTTGTGGGGGAGCATGTGGAAGCTTCAGGACAGCTCTTTTTGAGCCTTCTCAATTTGGGATGCCTCCTATCCACCCCAAAATGCCCGTCTGATCGCCTGAGGTGACTGTGGTATGCTGAGGAGACTCATCTCTGTCTCTCTCTATTTCCAAGAGAAGAAAAAACAAACTTTGAGTCCAGTGGTACCTTTAAGACCAGTAAAGTTTTATTCTAGGTATAAGCTTTCATGTGCATGCATACTTCTTCGGAAGTATGCACACAAAAGCTTATACCCAGGGCTTTTTTTTTTGAGCAGGAACACAGTCCTGGCTGGCTTGGCGCCAGGGGATGCGGCCTAATATGCAAATGAATTCCTGCTGGGCATTTTCTACAAAAAGCCCTATGTGAAACAATGCTAACATCAGGGGGTGTGGCCTAATATGCAAATGAGTTCCTGCTGGGCTTTTTTTTTTTACCAAAAAGCCCTGCTTATACCCATAACACTGCTCCCCTACATGTGGAGCCAACTGGCACCTTTGGGTGGGGGCCACCTTTGCCTCACCTGGGAGGGAGGATGTAGGATGTAGCAAGTGTCCCAGTATCAGGTCGCTAAATGGAGCGAAGAAGCCAGCAGGAGTATATATGGTGAAAATACAGACAAACAAACACTCTATTCTCCCACCCTATACACAGTGTAGGCTGTGCTGGTCATTGTTAGAGGGGCTGGGTGAATTTTTGCACTCTCCTGCAGTTGGCCTGGCAGGTGTGGGGTGGGTTTGGGGTTTTTTTGCCTGCTTTGAACTACTTGCAGCAGAACACTCTTACAGAGCTAGTGGAGCCATTACTGAGGTCAGTCACGTTAGAACCAGGTGGCAGATTGGTTTAGAAAGAAGTAATGTGGATACAGTAGGCACCATAAAACATCTACCCTGTTTGGGGGAAAGGAGTCCATCAGGCTCCACAGGTTTCGTGGCCAGGGGCAGGGAATGGGGGCTGCCTTTGGAGCTGCTCTGGCAGGATATCTCCCTTCAGTGGGCTTTGCAGACCAAGGAGGCACCCCTTATGGGGTGGCTTATAGTTAGCTTTGCTGACCAGGGCTAAGCCAGGTGGCATGGCAGGGGTGCTTACCTAGAATGAGAGAAGGGGGTGGTCAAAGGGCTGACACTTGCCTTGTCTGAAGTCTGCATCCAGGTTATGTCCTTGCCACGGTAGCTGTAAATAATCAATAAAGTGGCCCTTAATTAATCCAAACCTCCTTATTCCAACTGAGGAGGGAATAAAACTTTAGAACAAAGCAGTAGACAAGTGCGCCTTTAAGATCAACAAAATTTTGTTCAGAATGTAAGCCTTCGTATGCTCTAAGCAGACTTCATCAGACAAAAATGAAATGGCAAGCAGTTTCAGGTGGATATAGCAATCTGCTTGCCATTCCATTTTTGTCTGATGAAGTCTGCTTAGAGCATACGAAGGCTTACATTCTGAATAAAATGTCGTTGGTCTTAAAGGTGCACTTGTCTACTGCTTTGTTTTATTGCTTCAGACCAACACAGCTACCCATCTGCATTTTCCTACGGGATATATTAAAGGTTTTGAATGACTATCTGAAGAAAATAATGGACTGGGACTAATAAATGAAAGTACACATCCTATAAGATTGTCAATCTTATCATTGGTAATTAAGGAGTCATCAGATTGTTATTTGAAGGTGCTGTTAGAGCTGTGCTCGTATTTTAACTGTTTTTAACACATTATGTATTTTTATTTGATGTAATCTACCCTGAGCCCACTTGCAGGGAGGGCAGAATATAAATCAACATGAATGAATGAATGAATGAATGAATGAATGAATGAATGAAATAGGAGGAGACTCAAGGGGCTGCTATTACCAGCTGAAGCATTTGAGGAGCATGATTTTGCCATGTTCATTGATAATCTGATCAAATGCAGATCAGAGCAATATCCTGTTCATGGGGTCTGACTTTGAAGACAGTTCAGAAGCTTCAGTTGGCACATAATGCAGCTGTGAGATCGCTGGCAGGTACAAATTATAGGAAATATATCTTGTCAGTACTAAATGAACTACTTTGGCAGCTGTTTTGCTTCTGGGCTAAAATCAAAGGTGCTGATTGTGACCTTTAAAGCCCTAAATGTCTTCAGATTGACATGTCTAAAGAGTCGCCTGCTCCCCTTTGACTTAGCCCATCCACTATAACATGCTCTACCCACACGCCTTAGCCTTTTAAAACAGGGGAAGATAAATCTGATGAAACTTACATTATAGTATTACAGAGTAGGTGCAGGCATTTTGACAGCCTTGGGAAGTTTAAGTACATGGGGGGGGGGGCTGAAAAGTACTCCATGGAAGTAGACAAGGACCCTGAAGTGCAGCAGCAGCAGTCCCAACCTGAGATTACATGCATAGCAGTGGAGTAGGAAAATAAAAGAGTTCTGTACAGTCACTCTCAGGAGTATGCCACCCTGAAACCATCATGACAGAGGCAATGCTAAGCATTCAGCCCCACACTTTGTGTCCTTTGGACAGGATAAGTAGGGAGTGCAGAAGCTGGGTTTACTGAGGAAGACAGCATCAGATGGGTGGAGAAATCAGAGTATTAACTAAGATCTCCCCATCTCTTCCTCCCCTTCTTTAGGTGCCTGAGATCCACAGGCAGAAGTATCTACCAGTCCCATAGGAAGGCAGGAATTAAAGTCCCATTCATTTTCCACATGAGTATACTTTGCCTGTAGGAAGATCCTTAATTTGCAGGTTGTCTTGCAATCTATTAAGGTCTTTAAAAATTGGCAGAAATCTAGACAAGGTATACCTATGGACACAAGGATTTCTGCACACAGAACCCCAAAATCTAATTCCTGGGGATCCTTTCTACCCCAAAAAACAGGATTTCAGGGAGCATTTGGAGCTTCTGTGGGAGATGTGAGCGAGAGAATTCACACTCTGTGGGCTTAAATCCTTATGTTTGTGAAAACATTAGCCTGGATCCAACTCCCCCACCCCACCCCCGCAAAAAAAAAAAGTCTGCTTATGTTACTCCCACTTAAATTGCTTTTTGCTAGGGCTTGTCTCAAGAGAAACAGTAGTGAAATAGATAAATGCTGGAGAAAAAAACAGAATTCACTGCTAACACAATAGCTAGAGGTATCAAGGAAGTGGGAACCAAAGCAAATTTCAAAAGAGAGATCACTGAAAATACCAAATGCTTGAGTTCTGTTGTCAGGTGAACTGGGAAATTAAGCCAACAGGCTGTTTTCTTTGTTTTGGAAAACATTTGGAATTACATCCTCTCCCCCCCCCCCCCCACCCTGCCACAGTCAAAATACTCATCTTGTCTTCAAAAGAGTTTTCAATGTTCATCAAGAGCCAATAAATTTTTTTTACTTGAGATTTCTTTGTGTATTCTGATCCATTTCTCACAATATCTTCATTGCAATGGAGTGTAATTTGTTCACATTATCCTACTTTTGTTAATCTGTACCATTATTAAGTGAAATACTTTCTATGCATATTAAAGACACTAAAATCATTTTAACTTTCTGAGAAAATCACTCAGTTGGAATCTTTGTAGAACCACTTAGTCATCAAAACACATCTTTCTTGTGTTAAAATGGCACAATTATGACTGCAGAATTTTCTCAGCATATTCTACTTTGTTGTGACTTTGTTGCATCAAATAACACTAGTTGTCTTGCGCTGATCTAACTGCTGTAATCCATGCAAATGGCCACCTGCAGGCTGGACTACTGTAATTTGCTCACCCAAATCTACCCTTGAGGCTGACTTGGAAACTCCACCTGGTGCAGAATGCAGCAATCCAGCAATCCTCATGGGGACCCCACATGCAGCTTACATCTCTCTTGTGCTGTGGAAGCTGCATTGGCTTTCAGCAGAGTCCCAGATTAAGTTCAAGATTTTGGTGTTAACCTTTAAGGCCCCCATACCATCAGGACCACTTCTCCGAGCATACCCCTCCAGGACAACCTCTTCTGGTATACCCTCAAGAGAGAGAACCTTGTGCTCCAGTGACCAACATCTGCTGCTGGTCCGCAGCCTGAGAGATAATCAGCTGTCCTTGACCAGGGCCAGGGCCTTTTCTGCCCTGGCCTCAACCTGGTGGAACTCTCTGCCAGCTTCCATCTGGGCTCTGCAGAAATTATTTCCATTCCACTGGGCCTGCAAGGCAAAGATGTTCCACCAGGTATCTGGTTGAGGACAGCTACGGTTTACATCTGGCACTCCCACTTTTACTTTCATTCCTTCAGCAAGATAGCAGTACCACCTGGACTCTATGCCATCTCACTTTAGGGAACTGAAATGTTTTAGTTTTACTGAAATGTTTTACTGTTTAAAACTGCTTTTTATCTTGTTTTCAATTGTGACTGTTGTGAACCACCCCAAGCCCAGTTATCAGGAAGGGCAGTAAAAAATGTAAACAAACAAACATCAGCTTTTCAACTTTTTGTTTCTTTAGTTCCCTGTTTACATTTTTCACTTTTTTCTGTTAAGAAAGATAAGTACTAAAATATAGACTGCTGTAAAACTCACTGAAAACAATTTTTAATTTATTTAAAATATTTTAAACCTGCCTTTCTACCCTGTTGTATAAACCACAAGATGGCTCACAAAATCTACCCCAAATGCAATGATATTAGCAACACACATGCACAAAACTAGTTTCAGTTTCATCTTGACTTCCTACAATATCTACTTTGGCCTTATTCGAAGGGTTGTGATTGCAGGTAAAAATACCACCCACACTTTATTAATCGATGCTAACCTTACACTCAGAGGTCCAGTCTCCTTGGGACTAGAACTTTTTCCTTTGTAGGCATGATAAAGAGGAAGGAGACCGCTTCCTCCATTCTTTCTGGTGGCATCAGCAGTTTCATTTGAAAGGTGGATGGGATACCAACCTTGAGACAGGGCCTAGAGTTCTCCTAGACTTCTAACCATTCTCCAGACTGCACAAATGTGTTCCCATGGAGAAAAAGGCAGGCTCTACTATATTAGATCCCTGCTGAACTGCCTCTCAAATCCAACCATCCCAGGTGTTAGCCCACCCCCCCAGAACTCCAGGATTGTCTTTTATAACTCTGAATTTTAGTTTTATTAAAATAATTAAAGGCAGGAAGCATATAAAAAAAAACTTTGAAAAATGCACTGAAAGAAAAAAAAGAGAAAAAAGAAAAAGAGAAAAAGAGAAAAATAAAAAGGAAAGGGAAGAAGGAGGGGGAACATAAAAGACTTCCAATTTTCAACAAATATAATTTTGATTACAAAGTTTTTCTTGCTTATATATAAAATCAAGAATTCTCTCTAACCTTTTTTCCCCCCTAAACAAATTTCTTATTTTAAAAAAGCTTAAAATCATAGCCAAATCAAAATCATCCTTAACTTTTCCACGCAAAGGGTCTAATCTCTAATAAATTGAGTTTCTGCTCTCCAATAAATGAAGTAATTCTGTTTTTCCTAAGTATATGTTTAACCATAATTAGGGCTTTTTTTGTAGAAGGAACTGCTTTGCATATTAGGCCACACACCCCTAATGTAGCCAATCCTCCTAGAGTTTACAGTAGGCCCTGTACTAAGAGCCCTGTAAGCTCTTGGAGGATTGGCTACATCAGGGGTGTGTGGCCTAATATGCAAAAGAGTTCCTGCTACAAAAAAAGTCCTGACCATAATTATGAAGTCCCACAACTTCTCCAGCCATCTTCCTCTATAACTATTGTCTTTGTATGGATCATTTCCATTGCTGTGGTCAAATAATATTTTTTCCAGGTGATTGTTTATTAAATCTAACATAGTAGACTGATTTCAGCTGTAATTTAGTCTTTAGAATCTTCTACAAATTCAATATCCACCTCCTCTCCTTGTAGAAAGTTTGCTAAAAGTAGTGTGATCCTTTCTCTGATGTCTTCATCAGTTTCTTCTTGGGTAATTCTCAGTCTTAGGCAATTGCATTTCTCTCATGTCCATAAAGTCCATAAAGTCTCATAAATAAATCCGAATACCTCTTGAGTTCCTTGCCAATTTCGTTTGATACATTATCCACAGAACCATTGCTTAACTCCTTCTGTAGAATGGCTTGTTGTTGTTGTTGTTCTTCTTCTTCCATCAGTCTTTTTCTCCTCAGCTTTGCTTTCTTGTTAGATTTCTCAAAACTTTCAACCATTATTTTCTCAGTGGCTTCAATCCTGCTTCCAAGATCTTCTATTTTACTCTCTGTTCTTCATCCCATTTGTTCAAGTAATTTTTGCCTCATATCTAATGTGACAAGCTTGTCTGAAGAAACTTTCCTGTTATATATTCTGATGTAGAGTCTAAGATGTAGAGAACAGAGAATGATTTCAAATCAAATACTTTCGCTTTCAGGTCTGTGTCTTTTCACCATAGTAACAATATTTTAAAAACAGCCCAGAGCAGATATGTTGCAGTTTATATTTTTACATCATGGTAACCAAGGTCAAAATCCCAGCATGTCTCAGAGTCTTCTATCTAGCCCACTACAGTAAATATTGAAATGATCTCATGGCAGATTCATCTTCGAAGTCAGGAGGAAAAAAAAATCCATGCATGCATAATTTTATCAGAAAAAAAAAATAGAAGTTAAAAATCGGAAATGGGGAAAGTAATTAATCCATCATCCATTTATCTTTTGTAGTTTCTTAGTTATATTTTTTGTTCAATTTATTATTTTTAGGTATTCATTAGATATTTTTATAATTCCATGAAAAAGGTTATGATAGCAATTACAGTCCCAAAAGAGAGATTACTTTAGCAGGGAGATGCCTCATTTGTCTTCAAGAAAATCTCTCTTTGACTGTCAATAATTGTATCTTTCGGAGCCCTCTGCTCACAACCTGAGTTTGATCCCAGTGGAAGCTAGTTCAGGTAACCAGTTCCAGGTTGACTCAGTCTTCCATCCTTCCAAGGTTGGTAAATTGAGTACCCAGCTTGCTGGGGGGAAAGTGTAGATGACTGGGGAAGGCAATGGTAAGCCACCCTGTAAAAAGTCTGCTGTGAAAACATTGTGAAAGCAACATCACCCCAGAGTCGGAAACGACTGGTGCTTGCACCTTTACCTTTTTAATAATAATAATAATAATAATAATAATAATATTTTATTTTTATATCCCGCCCTCCCCGCTAGGCGGGCTCAGGGCGGCTAACAGACACGGGAGTCTCATGATTCACATTAAACAATAATAGACATGGGAGTCCCGTGATTCATAAAACATAACAATTTAAACATTAATTACAATAAATTATTTAAAATACATAAAAACATATAAACATATAAGATATAAAAATAGGTGCTAAAATGATGTATTTAAGATGGCTAAGTGTCTATTCATTCATTAATCAGGTTCTGTCTTAGTTACCACATGGTGACTCAAATGCTAACTGAAAAAGAAATGTTTTGCAAGCCCTGCGGAATTGGTTCAGGTCCCGCAGGGCTCGCACCATCTCTGGGAGATCATTCCACCAGCGAGGGGCTATCACCGAGAAGGCCTGCTCCCTAGTGGCCTTCAACCTAACTTCTCTTGGCCCAGGGATTGTTAATAAGTTCTGAGAACCAGACCTCAGTGATCTCCGGGGTACATATGGGGAGAGGCGGTCCTTTAGGTAGGCAGGTCCTCGGCCATATAGGGCTTTAAAGGTAATAACCAGCACCTTATAGCGAACACGGTAGACAACCGGCAGCCAGTGCAGATTGCGCAGCCCAGGCCGTGCAGGCTCCCACCGTGGTAGTCCCTCCAGCAGCCTGGCCGCCGCGTTCTGGACTACCTGGAGTCTCCGTGTTCGGTACAAGGGCAGCCCCATGTAGAGGGCATTGCAGTAGTCTAACCTCGAAGTGACCGTTGCGTGGATCACAGTTGCCAGGTCGGCGCGTTCCAGGAAGGGGGCCAACTGCCTCGCCCTCTTGAGATAGAAGAAGGCGGATCTAGCAGTGGCAGCTACTTGGGCCTCCATTGATAGGGAGGACTCCAGTAGCACCCCCAGGCTCTTGACTTTGCGCACCGGTACCAGTGGCACACCGTCAAAGGCCGGTAAAGTAGTCTCCCCTCCCGGTCCGCCACGGCCCACGCAAAGGACCTCAGTCTTCGCCGGATTCAACTTCAGCCCGCTCAGCCTGAGCCAGTCAGCCACGGCTTGTAGTGCCCGGTCCAAATTTGCTGGGACATCACCAGCCCGGCCGTCCATCAATAGATAGAGCTGGGTGTCATCTGCATATTGATGGCAACCCAGCCCATACCTCCGTGCAATCTGGGCAAGGGGGCGCATAAAGATGTTAAACAGCATCGGGGAGAGGACTGCCCCCTGAGGCACCCTGCAATGGAGTGGATACCTCTGAGACAGTTCCCCCCCGATTGCCACCCTTTGTCCCCGACCCTCAAGAAAGGAGGAGAGCCACTGTAAGGCTAGCCCCCGAATTCCTGCGTCGGCGAGGCGGCGGGTCAGCAGCCGGTGGTCAACCATATCGAACGCCGCCGATAGGTCTAACAACAGCAGTACTGCCGAGCCGCCTCGATCCAGTTGCCGTCGGAGGTCATCCATGAGGGCGACCAGGACTGTTTCTGTCCCATGGCCCGGGCGAAAGCCGGACTGGCATGGGTCTAGGACGGAAGCGTCCTCCAGAAATTCCTGTAACTGCACCGCCACGGCCCTCTCGATAATTTTGCCTAAAAAGGGCAAGTTTGAGACCGGCCGGTAATGTGCCAATTCGGCCGGGTCTGATGACGGTTTTTTCAGGAGAGGGCGGACCAGTGCCTCTTTCAGAGGTGTTGGAAAAACACCTTCTGAAAGGGATCGATTTATAATATCCCGTATAGGATATCTTAGTTCCTCCTGGCAGGCCTTAATTAGCCAGGAGGGGCAAGGGTCCAGATCGCAAGTCGTGGAACGTGCAGTGGCAAGAATTCTGTCGACTTCCTCCAAGCTGAGCGGGTCGAAGCAATCCAGAGTTGAATCAGAAGACACGCATTGGGCTTCGAGTCCACTTACTGCCTCCAAATTGGCGGGGCAGTCCTGGCGGAGCGATTGGACCTTATCCGCAAAGAATTTCGCGAAGGCCTCACAGCCAATTTCCAATTCCTTAGCTTTAGAATTGCCCTGAGGCAATGTAGTCAGATTCCGAATTATTCTAAATAATTGGGCTGGGCGCGAATTTGCGGATGCAATCCTAGCCGCAAAGTATGTTTTCTTTGCGGCCTTGATTGCCATCTCATAGGACTTCATAAGCTTCCTATAAGATGTTCTAGTCGCCTCGTCACGAGTGCGTCGCCATTGCCTCTCTAGCCGTCTAAGGCCTTGTTTCAGCTGGCGTAATTCCGGGGTATACCACGGAGCCAGCTTAATCCGAGGTCGCAGAGGGCGCCGAGGTGCGATCTCCTCGATGGCCCTAGAGAGCCGGCTATTCCAGGTCTCAATCAGGCCATCAAGGGAGCCGCCAGAGGGCCAGGAGTCCCGCAGAGCCATCTGGAACCGTTCCGGGTCCATTTGACTCCGTGGGCGAGCCATAATCGGCTCCTCGCCTAAACAGGTTCGGGGGGGGCATATTCACACGGGCCTTGAGGGCGAAGTGATCCGACCATGGCACAACCTCTGTGGTTATATCGCTCACTACAATCCCGGCCGCAAAGATCAGGTCTAACATGTGTCCGGCCTGGTGGGTGGGGGTCGCAACGAATTGAGAGAGTCCCAGTGTCGCCATGGAAGACACTAGGTCCGTCGCCTGACTGGAGGACGGGTCATCGGCATGGACGTTGAAGTCACCCAGGATTATCAGCCTTGGGTGCTCCAGCGCCCAGCCTGTCGCCGCCTCAAGCAGGGACGGTAAGGCGTTGGCCGGTGCGTTAGGCGTACGGTACACCAGCCAAATCGCCAACCCCTCTTCATCCCCCCACGCCAGCCCGGCACATTCAATGCCCTCAATCTTTGGGGCCGGGAGCGCCCTAAAGGAGTAAGCCTCCCGTGCAAATAATGCCACTCCTCCCCCCCGCCCGCTAGTCCGCGATTGGTGGAAGACCGAGTAACCTGGGGGAGCTGTTTGCGAGAGGGCCACTGTATCACCCTCCCGGATCCAGGTCTCGGTCACGCAAGCCAGGTCCATATTCTGCTCGAGCATGAACTCTCGGAGAGTTGAGGTCTTATTATTGATGGACCTGGCGTTGCATAACACCAATGACGGAGGCGGGTTACTCCTGGTCCTGCTACCTGTCACCCTTGGGATGGGCCGCAGACTGGAGGGGGGCCGAGCACCGACTTGTCTCTGTCCGCCTCCCTTATAATATCTGCTCCCACCGCCATACCTCCCCCTCCCCAGGAGCACCGGAATCCCTGAGCCAGCCATTCCTCGCTGGCAGCAGCTGCAATGAAACTACTATCAGGCTGGCGTTTTTATATTCAAGGGGCAGCAGCGGTTAGGATTTTAAATGCAGCTGTGAGCAAGTTGTAAATTCCAAGACTCAGGAGGTGTCTGCAAAGCATCCACTTCTGTAGAAAACACCCAGAGAGTAACCTAATAAATATACGTGTGGATTATCACTTAGATCTTCCCTTTTAAACCAGGGAGATTTTGCTGACTGGAGAGCCCTCCTAGTTGGTAATTAGCTGTATTGTCTTTTCATGTCCCCATGAAGGTGTCAACCTGTCATTGCATCTCTACTGGAAGTCCCCAGAACTCCAGGATTGTCCAAAGCAGAATTTGGAAATCTACAGGTAGAAAGGAGGGGATCATCAACTGGACCTGGATCTAGGCATAATGAAGCATGTCTACTTACAATCCTTTCCCTGTGATGGCCATAGCCATGACAGTTAGAAGCTTGAAAGAAATATAAAAATAATAAAGATTGTATTCATTTCATAGATATATGCTATTAGAAGGTTTCATCTACTATAACAAAATAGTTCCTGTGATTCCCTTGAGTTCAACTGATAAACCATTATTATTTAGGATTCTTAAAACATAAAACACTGCACATAATTTTGAAAATGAAAGATATGTTTTCAAAGTTAATATCAAAATTTCCTTAATTGTACATGATTTTAAAACTATTGAGATGAAATTAGTTTATACCTCAAAATATGCTTTGCTGTAGATTTCATGGTTAGAAAACAATAAGATAGCATTCAATGTTAGTATTTGATATCTGACAGTTAGTTGATACTTTATATTTGACAATCTGTTATTTGACAACCATTAGTTTATATTTGGCCATTTTTGATAGTTGACTGTCAGTAGTATTTGAAAATAGGCAGCTGTTATATCACAGTATTTGATAGATGACAAACAACTCTATCTGATGTTTTACATCTGTCAGCATTTTATATTTGAAAGGAGAACCTGTACATATTATAAATAGGTCTTTTATGACCTTAGAGACCAGGTGTCACCAGCTCAGCATTCCCGTCTGTCTCTCTTTTTTGGGTTACTTTATAGATTTCTATCTATATATTCTGTCTTCTACACTTATCTCAAATTTACTTGACAGAGAAATGGCCCACATGCTCACTGACTGGATGAATTAGATGCTTTACTTACTAGTCAAATGAGGCACTGTCAAATTGTGGCTTAGTTTTGCACTAAGATCATGAAGGCAATAAGAAGCTATATGTTTATATCTATAGTTTTATCTGTATGAATTGCCGAGATGTCTTCCTGTGAATGTTTTCTTTGTTTCCTACTGATGTGTACTAGAAATACTACAGGTATCTTTTCAGTTACACCCAAGAGTTAAAATTAAGTCATGTTCTCTGACTATGGAGGTATGAATATTACTCATTTTGATGACCCTTACCTAGATTATTTCCAGAATATATAAGGGTGGGTGCTTCTTCTTTCTTTTTTTTATACAGAACACAGTCATGAAAAATTATTGAGTGGTCTGGGGATGGGGAACTACAAGAAAGAAAAACTTTCAAGTACACATAACCATACAAAGACTGCTGCAGGGGGGAAATGACCTTCACAGAGACACAGAATAGACAAGAATGTAGAAGATTCAGTGCTGTGGAAGAATGAGAGGGGCAGATCAGTAGCTCAGAAAAGTGATAGTGTGAAATACAGATAGGATAAGGCTAATATATATATATATATATATATATATATATATATATATATATATATATATATTAGCCTTATTGAATAGGCAGGTAATGGGATGGGTAAACAGTGTTAAATGGAAGGGAATGATTTCACATATGTTATTGGATTCTATCCCAGTTGATTGGAGAAGGCTACTCAGAGGGGACTAGCCTGGAATTTGGAATTGAACAGGCAGGGTTAGAACTACTATTTGTTCTCTAAACATATTCAATTTTGACTGCCCACTCTTATTAACCAGCTTGTCAGCACGTAACTATTCTCATTAAATCGCCCAGGTATTCAATTAAACTGTTGGTCTGTTGCTGTTTGGGAGAAAATGAAGATGGGAAGGGCAAATAGACAACGGCTTGTATTTTAAAAGAAAGTGTCCTATATTACAGCAGTTACAAATCTATAGATAGCAAAATTATCATATGAGCAACTGCATAAAAACCTTTACTCTGCAAACAATACTACCAAAGACAAATGTACTTTTTATTTAGTGAAAGCAAATGTTGACCCTTGAGTTTAAATTTAACATGCATTGCATATAAATATGTTTGGGAGGAGGAACTGAGATTCTTCAACTGTATATGGTTAAGAATTGACCTTTAACAGAGCAAAATACTACATAAGTTACCTATAGGAAATATTTGCTCTTGAATTGATATTTAAAAGAAAAATAAACTATATGCCAAATTAGTGTGGTATTTATCTGTACTGCAAAAAAATTAATCACCCTATAGATAATACAATCTCAGTTTGATTAAAAATCAAAAAGTCTAAGATAAGATGCCTCTGTTGTTGCTGTTGATGGCATCATAGTACCCCACCTTTTTTTTTTTTTTTTTTTAAAGGCACTAAACTATGGGTATATCAATGTAGGAGACCAAGTCCTATGAGGAAAGTTTGAAGGAGTTGGGTTGTTTAACCTAGACAGGAGAGGACTGAGAAGTGATATGATCACCATCTTCAAGTATTTGAAAGACTGTCATATAGAGGATGGTGCTAATGTTAGATCAATATTTTAATACTTTTAAAAAGAAAAATAAATCACTAGTTTTTAGGGTAGGGGAGAGAGAATGAACCGTTTGACCATAGCTGTTCAATAATAAAAAAGAAAACCAACATAAATATAATGTAAAAGGAAAAAGGCTACTCAAAATTGACTTTCTGAAAAAGATTTGTTTAAAAGTGGGCACCCTTGGGTGGGGAAGTGAAGTGAAAACTAAAGGTACAAAATGCATGCAGAAATCAGGGGATAAACTGAAGCAGCATGTGGCCAGAACCAATGGGAGGGGGGGGGTTGGTTGAAAAGTCCCCAGTTAAGAAGAGATAATAGCAACCCTTTGATATGCGACAGTTTCTCCCACCTAAATTTGCACATTGGGAATGCCTATAACTGAGGCATAAGGTACAATAAAGGTTTGCCTAGCAGCATTAATGGCCTCTGAAACATATGAGATTTTCATGTTTCTACATTCATTAGAACAGAGGTGGCCAACGGTAGCTCTCCAGATGTTTTTTGCCTACAATTCCCATCAGCCCCAGCTGTTGGCCATGCTGGTGGGGGCTGATAGGAGTTGTAAGCAAAAAACATCTGGAGAGCTACCGTTGGCTACCCCTGCATTAGAATATTAGGTTTAGGTTTATTTGATTTATATCCCACCCTTCCAGCTGATGCAGGATCACGGCAGCTCATAATTCATAATAAAACAACATTAAAAACATTTAAGTTAAAATATTAAATTAAAACAATTTGGTGCTAATTTCAGTAAAATTTAAAGATGGCATTCAATATTCTTAAAACATTCATTCAGATCTAATACCTTGGCGATGGTCCAGTTAAATGCTAGCTGAAATAGCATAGTCTGGCAGGCCATGTGGAACTGGGCAAGATCCTGCAAGGCTCTGACACCCTCTGGGAGTTGGTTCCACCAATAAGGAGCAGCAATTGAGAAGGCTCTTCCTTGAGTTGTTTTGAGTCTTGTCTCCCTCAGCCTGGGGATCAATAGTAAGTTTTGAGTTCCTGACCTAAGTACTCTCTGGGAAACATGTGGGGAGAGACGGTCCCTAAGGTAGGTAGGTCCTTGGCCATATAGGGCAGTGGTGGTGAACCTATGGCATGGGTGCCAGAGGCGGCACTCAGAGCCCTCTCTGTGGGCATGCATGCATGCTCCCTTGTGCCACCCCCCCCATGCACGAAGCTCTGTAGTCATAACTCATTGAAGCTCCTCCTCTCCCCAAACTCAAGCTCCTTCCCCCAAATCTCCAGGTATTTCCCAACCTTAACTGGGCCTCCTTCAGAGAGACAACAGGGCACTCCAACCTTTTTGAGCTCATGGGCACCTTTGGAATTTTGATGTGGGGGGGGGGGGGAGTGCAACCACAATGCAGCCCCCAAGCACAACGCACAGGAAAATTCCTTGCAGGTGTTCCTGAAGTTTTAGAAAGGGGGTTAGATGGGACCCACTAGGGCAGGGGTGGCCAAACTTACTTAACATAAGAGCCACATAGAATAAATGTCAGATGTGTGAGAGCCACCAGACACAAATGTCAGCTGTCTGAGAGAAGGAAGGAAGGAAGGAAGGAAGGAAGGAAGGAAGGAAGGAAGGAAGGAAGGAAGGAAGGAGGGAGGGAGGGAGGGAGGGAGGGAGGAAGGAAGGAAGGAAGGAAGGAAGGAAGGAAGGAAGGAAGGAAGGAAGGAAGGAAGGAAGGAAGGAAGGAAGGAAGGAAGGAAGGAAGGAAGGAAGGAAGGAAGGAAGGAAAATAGATGGTGGGAGGGAGCAGGGAGAGAGAGGTGGAAAGAAAGCAACTTGAACTTTAAATGCATTCTCCAAGCCACTGGCTGGCTTGGCTTGAAGAAGTGGTTTAAAGAGACAAATGCCTTCTATGCTGGGGGCTTCAAGAGCCACACAATGTATGTGAAAGTTTGGCCACCCCTGCACGAGAGATAGGTATAAGGCAGCTGGGTATAAGGAAGGAGAGATCAGGATCTTGAATCAAGTACATTTTTTTAAAGAGATATCGGTTTATTACAAGAAATGTTGGATCCCACTAATCTGGCAGAAACAGCGTCCGGGATCACCTCTGGTTTAGAAGTGGAAAGGGAAGAACTGCTGGCCTCCTTGCTTTCAAATACAATGCTTCTGATAGCAGTATCTGAGCAGAGCCTTCTCAAGCTACAGGGACCATAAAGCAAATTGTTGATAAGCTGTTTTTGAACTGTTGCACTGCTGTTCTGGTTTTTCAGAGCATTCTTGACAAGTGTTTGTCCAGCCACTGCTTAAAGACTACCAGTGAGGGGGTTGATTGTACTGTTGAACAACTCTTACTGTTAAAAAGTTTTCCCTATGCCAGTCCTCTCCTCTGCTGCCAGCAGGAACAGCTCCCTGCCCTCCTCTAAGTGACAGCCCTTCTAATACTTCAAAAGAGCAATCATGTCTCCCCCCTCAACCTCCTCTTCTCCAGACTGAATATCTCCAAGTCCCTTAGCCTTTCCTCATTGGGCTTGCTCTCCATGGTTACTCGGAAGTAATCTACAGTGAGCACTGTGGCACCTACTCTCTACATATGCACGGGATTGCAGTTTTAGTTTAAAGAAAGAAGAAGATATTGGATTTATATCCTGCCCTTCACTTTGAATCTTAGGGTCTCAGAGCAGCTCTCCTTTATCTTCCTTCCCCACAACAGACACCCTGTGAGGTAGGTGGGGCTGAGAGAAGCTCTCCCAGAAGCTGAAAGTGGAGAAGTGAGGAATCAAACCTGGTTCTCCCAGATAAGAGTCCATGCACTTAACCTCTACACCAAACTGACCCTCCTTTCTCACATCAGACTTTCTAGTTAATACAATTCAGACTATCCTTGAAGTTTCCAAGGGTAGCCGCGCTGGTCAATAGTAGAACAACTAGATTCAAGCCCAGGAGCACCTTAGAGACCAACAAGATGTGGGGGAGGGGGCACAAGCTTATGACACTCTCACCATCATTCTCTCATTCTGAGATGTTACTATTTTGTTGGTTTCCTAAACAAATGCTATCCAGACCAAATGTTCTTTCAGTTTGTTAATTTCACTATGAGTTGTTTTTTCTAAACTAAAACCTCAGTATTCAGGTTAAATTGCTGTGTTGGTACTTTGCGATAAATAAGTGGGTTTTGGGTTGCAGTTTGGGCACTCGGTCTCTAAAAGGTTTGCCATCATTGATATAGGGCTTTAAAGGTAATAACCAGCATCTTGTAGCAAATCTAGTATACCCCTGGCAGTGAGTGTAGCATCTGCAACCGAGGCTGTATGTGCTCCTGCATGGAAAGCCCCAGGAGTAGCCTGGCTGCTGCATTCTGCACTAGCTGCAGTTTCTGGATTCAGGACAAGGGCAGCCCCATGTAGAGGGCATTATAGTAGTCCAATCTCAAGGTGACCTTAGCATGGATTACACTTGCCAAGTCGCTGCACTCGAGGAAGGGAACCAACTGCCTTACCCGTCTATGATGGTAAAGGGCAAATTTGGCAGTGGCTGCTATCTGAGCCTCCATTGTTAGCAAAGGCTTCAGTAGCACCCCTAGGCTTCTGACCTTGGGTACCTTCATAAGTGCTGCACCATCAAACGCCAGTAGGAATTTCCTTGCCAGGACTGTTGCAGCTCAGACAAAGGACCTCCATCTTCATCTGGTTCAGCTTCAGGCAACTCAACCTAAGCCATCCCAGCACGGCTTGCCATGCCAGGTCCAGATTTTCCAGGGCACAGTCAGACTGGCTGTCCATCAGTAGATAGAGCTGGTTGTCATCCACATACTGATGGCACCCCAGCCCGTAACTCTGGGCAATCTGGACAAGGGGGTGCATGTAGATGTTAAAAAACATAAGGGAAAGCACCGTCCCTTGGGGCACACTGCAATTAAGCAGGTATCTCTGGGATGACTCCCCCAATCACCACCCTTTGTCCCTGACCATGAAGGAAAGAGGGCCATTGTAAGGTTAACTCGTGAATCCCTGTGTTGGTGAGGCGGTGGGTCAGTAGCTGATGGTCAACTGTGTCAAATGCAGCCAACAGGTCTAACAACAAAAGCACTGCTGAACCGCCCCAATCCAGATGCCGCTGAAGATCATCCACAAGGGCAGCCATTATTGTCTCTATCCCATGGCCTGGGCAGAAGCCGGACTGATGGAAATCTAATATGGAAGTCTCCTCCAGAAAGCTCTGCAACTGTAGAGCTACTGCCCTCTCAATGATCTTACCCAAAAAGGGTAAGTTTGAGACCAGCCGGTAGTTTGGCCGGGTCCAGTGATATTTTTTTCAAGAAAGGGCAGACCACTGCTTCTTTAAGAGACATTGGAAAAAGCCCTTCAGAGAGGGCTCTATTTATGATAAACCATAAAGGATGTTGTAGCTCCATCCAACAAACTTTAATCAGCCAGGGTGGGCACAAGGGTCCAGATCACATGTCGTTGGGTGCACAGTGGAGAGAATTCTATCAACTTCCTCCAGGCTGAGTGTTGTAAAGATCCAAAACTGAACCAGAAGATGGGCAGAGTCTTGAGTCCACATACTGTTTCAAATCTTATCTACAAAAAAAGCCACAAAAGGCTCACAGTCTATATCCAATTCCCTAACATTTGATCTGCCTTGTGGCAGGGTTGTAAGAGACCAAATCATACTAAACAATTGTGCTGTGCACAAGTTCGCAGATGCAATCTTAGCCGCAAAGTACGGTAAGTTTTCTTTGCAGCTTAGATTGCCATTTCATAGGACTTCATAAACTCTTTATAGGTTGTTCTAGTCCATGATTGGTGAAAGACCAAGTACCCCAGGGGAGCTACTTGGGAGAGAGCTACTATCTCCCCATCTCGCACCCAGGTCTCACTCACACAGGCCAGGTCCATATCCTGCTCAAGCAGGAAGTCCCGAAGGACTGAGGTCTTATTATTTATGGACCTGGCATTGCATAATACCAATGATGGAGATAATTCAACCTGGCCACAGTACCTGCTACCGTTGGGATGAGATGCATGCTGGAAGGGGGCCAAGCTTCTTTATATCTCAGCCTCCTTCCCTTAAATTTATGCCTGTTCCCACTGTCATACCTTCCCCTCCCCAGGAGTACTGAGAACCCCTGGTTGGTCATCACCCTACTGGTGGTCACCACAAGCTCTGTATTCATATTTTCAGAATTAAGCTCTAAGCTCCTAAACACCCATGAAGCTTAGGGAATGAATACAGAGATTGATTGTAGCCCTTCATAGTGGAATCAAATACTGGAAAATAATACACAAATATCTCTGGATCTCCACCTACAGTTGATACAATACAAATTTGCCATCTGAGTATATTGGACTCCTGTCACAGGACTGCTGTTGGCACTGTACTAAGAAAAGAGACACTTTCCTTCATGTGATGTGGTCCCACCCAGTGATAGCCCACTCTGGCATGAAAAGGCAGAAAAACTTGGTTGTGGATATGTTCAGATCTGTCAGCTGTGGATTTATTGCTGGGTCTCTTTTCAATTGGTTGTTCATTTAGAAAGGAGAACCTATTATGGATTCTAGGGAATGATCTGGGTATTTCTTCTGTCAAATCAGATATTTGCCCTGGCATCCCCAAAAGAGGACAAAAAAACAACTGCATAAGTTCAACTACTTTATTTATTAAAATGGCTGATCTATGTCATTACTTATTAAAATATGCTACTGTATTCAAGGGCAGGCTGTGCTAGGCAGACTTTTATTGGTAGGTCAGCTCTGGCTCCAGATTTGGAAAGTACTCCTGCCAACCTTGTTTATCATCACCTGCACAGGTACTATATGTCAAGAAGCACCAAGCCTCATCCCCCCCCCCCCATGTGTCTTAAGGCCCTGCTAGGTTTGCAATGATGTTGCTCTGCATCAAGGGCACACCTTCCAAGCACACACCATGTTATGGCATTTGATGGCCTGTTCAGGACACATTATCCATCATGTCAGGGGAGTTTGCAAAATGTCCCTGCCCATTGGGAGCAATCTTTCCTACTAGATGTTAAGTCATCTACTAAGTCAACTAGGTTTTATTCTAGGTTAGGAGTAGGGAGGACAGAGGGCTGAAGAAGAAACTGGAAATGTATTTTTTAAAGTCTTAAAGTTATTGTTTTGAAAGCATAATCCTGGCTAGGCTTAGCAACATTTCACTGAAAATATTAACTGATCTCACCAGTGATGGGCAAACACTTCGCTGCATGAATCACAATTTTTGAAAAGCATCTTTGAACATTTACAAAGGCAAGGTTTCTTGTCAAGCACTTATCAAGCACTTTTCATATGTTCTTTCCCACGGCTGTTCCTGTCCCCTATTCAATTGTCTATCTGCCCAACCCTCTTGTGACCTGACCTGGAAGGAATTTGGCCCCTCCCCTGCTGCGCCACTTCCGTGGCTAAGGCCGGGGGCCATTCCCCCCCCCCCCGAAGGAGGGAGGCTTGATGAGCCTTCCTGGCCATCCAGGGGTTGAGTGGTGATGAAGCGCTGGGGCTTTATAAGCCCCAGCCCTGCCCAGCGACCTTGCAGTCACTCAGAGCTCTCGGAGGGAGAGGACGCATGTCTGCGATCCCTCCCTGTGGACGAGAGCTGCGTCATCGGGCCTATCAGCCCCGGCAGGGAGAGCGGCGGTGCCAGCCAGCACAAGGAGCTTTGGATGATGCGACTGGTGCTGCTGGCCAGCTTTGAAGAGCCAGTGGAGGTCTTCCAGCAGCGGTTTGGTGTGGTGGCACAGCATGTGATCGCCCCATTGCGGGGCTTTGACCAGTCCAGGGGGCAGTTCGGCGGTGCACCCCTCCCCCTCCTTTTCGGCACAGCTCTGGGGCTGTGGGCAGCTTGATAGCCCAGTGGAATGGCTTTGCTGGTTCAGTTGGAGGTGTGGCAGGCCACCTCCCCCCCCCGCCTCAGTCGGGCCTCCTTCCCTGCTCCGCCCCAACCCCCCCTTTTTGTGGGTGGTAATTCCTCAGGCTGTGTGGGGTGGGTTTCCCTTCCCTTTGTTGCTGAGGGCAGTAGTTGGGCATTGGGGGCGGATCAGAAGTGATTTCGATATGGGCCCAAAGAAGGATCACAGTGCCTCTAAGGGGAAACAGCCTCTACAGCAGCCCAGCAAGTGACCTTCAGAGGGGGAGTGCCCCAGGGAAGGAAGAGGAGGCGCTCACTAGGAAGGCCATTATTGATAAACTGATGGCCTTGGAGAAGGATAGTGGGTTGGGGGCTGGTTCATCCAGCATGGCTAAGATCACGAAGGTTGCTCGGACATCCACTCGGGCCTTTGGAAAGGAGGTGCTAGTGCAGCTTTCTGCTTTTCAGGGATGGCTGGCGGCTGGAGACACAGAAGAGAATGATGTCACCAACCCAGTGGAAGATGACACCTCGGTAATGGAGGAGGGGGATAGCGCTCCAGCCTCGGGGCCTAGTCCTAGCAGAGCTCAGGGAGGTGCCCCAGTGGTGGTGGCGGTGTCATCTTCTGAAGGGGTGGATAAGTCTGACACAGTGGGTATTGACCCTGGGGCCCCTGGGCCCCGGTTTTCGCAGACCCGTCAGCCCCGACTGGGTTTGTTATGGGGCTGCAAGGGCAGAGCAGCATAAGGGTGAGGTCAACCAAGCTGTCTGGGTCTGGGGTGGTTTCACCACCAGTCCTCAGTAGCTTTGGAGCTTGGGGCTCCTGGCAGGGTTCTGTAGCAGCTGTTTCCCCTGGGGCACAGCAGGTTTCCTCTCCACAGCAGGTCACTGGGGGTGCATTGCCTTGGGGCAGCATGCTCCATGTTATAAAGGCAAAGATGGCCTTACCAACAGTGGGGGCCCTGGGCTCGTATGGAGTCATACCCTTTCCACATCGCCCCTTTGGTGACATGGCTGTGCCACTTGGCGATCATCTTACTACCAACACTAGGGGAAAAAATTCTGAGGGGCGAATATGTGGACGTGTTTAGCCTTCTTTATCGTGAGCTGGAAAAGAAGGAGAAGGAGAAGCTGGATGATAAAGATAAGAAGAAACTAAAGCGCAGGAAGGTTGAGAGGACCTGAACCAACTGGCTGCCAGGTTTTCTCATATATTCAGGCGTAATAGCATGGGCTCAGCCTTTATGGGCTGCCCTGCTGTTTCAGTACTGCAACTTTACGGGCTGCTCTGCTGTTTCAGTACAAGCCTTACACAGATTTCTTGAGTGCTGCTTGGCTGCAGTATGAGGAGTTCCGCATGAGGGCAGCTCTCAACCCGAGTATTCCCTGCGATCAGATTAACCAGCAGCTGTGGCTGCAATTGATGTCCCCAGCAAAGACCAATGCAGGGGACCTGTCAGATAGCAGTCATCTGGTCAGCAAGCAGTCAAATGTCCCTGGATCCCGCCAGACAGTGGGTCAGTCAGTTCAACCCCAACTGCTGAGCTGGGAGTATACTTCCCAGGGTGTTTGTGCAAGGAAGGCATGCAAGTGCAAGCACAAGTGTCCACTGTGTGGTGGAGCCCATGCTTTCTCCACGGGTAACAAATCAAAGCCAAAGGGTGCAGCTAAGAGGCCAGGTGGGGCAAACCAGTACACTGCAAAAGGGACCCAGTCCCATTCGATGGAGGGAACTTAGGGAGCTTCTGTCAGGATACCCAAGACCGGCTGACAGGATGTATTTATTGGAGGGCTTTACGGCTGGTTTTCAAATACCTTTCCAGGGTCCAAGGGGCCCAGTTATGCCCTCCAATTTATGTTCCGTATCTGGTATGGAACACGTAGTTAGGGACAAGATTGCTAAGGAGTGTGCAGAGGGCTGTGTACTTGGCCCCTTCGTGTTTCTGCCAGTTCCAAATTTTAGGGTATCCCCATTGGGGGTGGTGCCAAAGAAGGTGGCGGGTGAATTTCGCCTTATCCATTACCTGTCATACCCTCAGGGTGGTTCCGTGAATGACGCTATTTCTGACTACCTGTGTACGGTACGGTATACCTCATTTGACCAAGCGGTCAAGGTAGTGCATCGTTGCGGAGTTGGAGCTGAAATGGCAAAATGCGACATCAAGTCGACATTTCACCTTCTTCCGGTGCATCCCGACGATTTCAAGCTGCTGGGGTTTACGTTTGAAGGCAAGCTTTATATGGACCAGGTCCTCTCGATGAGATGTTCTGTATCCTGTTCCACCGTTGAGCGTTTTAGCATGTTTTTTGGAGTGGGCCCTTAGGTCTAGGGTGGGGTCAGTGGACACAGTTCATTATCTGGATGACTTCTTATTCGTTGGCCAACCGGGGACAGGACAGTGCACCAACATTTTGGTAGCATTTGTCTGCTTGGCAGGGGAACTTGGTGTCCCGCTAGCCCATGAAAAGACTGAGGGCCCCTCCTCTGTCCTAACCTTCCTCAGTATTGAGTCAGACACGCTACAGCAGACTTCATGGCTGCCGATGCAGGTTCTGGACCTTAGAGCCAGGTTATCTAGTTTGATGGCCAAGCGGAAGGTGTCCCTGCTTGAGCTGCAGCAGCTTATCAGTCACCTTAACTTTGGATGCAAAGTGGTGGCTCCAGGCAGGGCAATTCTTAGGCGACTTTGTGATGCCATAGGCACACTCAGGCTCCCCCACCACAGAATTCAGATGTCTCGGGGCATGCACAATGACCTGAAGGTCTGGGGGGAAATTTTCGCATCATTTAACGGCGTTTTGTTTTGGAGGGAAGATATGAGGATTGAAGCCGAGCTTCAGGTCACTTCCGACTGTGGGATCAATCAGCTTCAGGGTTTACTTTCGCGGACACTGGTGCGCGGAGAAGTGGCCCCAGGAATGGTTGGACAGCGGCATTTGCTGGAACTTGGCCTTTTTAGAGTTTTTTCTCATTGTAGTTACAGTGCAAATTTGGGGAGATGAGCTGGCCAACCACTCCATACATTTTTGGAGCGACAATATGGCTGTTGTTCATGTGATTAATACCCTCTCCTCCAAATCCAAGCCAGTGATGCACCTGGTCAGGGCGTTCACACTGCAATGTTTGTGTTTAAACTTGATTTTCCTGGAGAAGCATGTGCCAGGGGTAAATAATGGGGTGGCAGATGCTCTATCTCATCGACAGATGGAGAAGTTCCGACAACTTGCCCTGAAGGCCGACAACTTGCCATGGAAGCCGACACCCTGCCGATAAGAATGCCCCCAGAGCTATGGCAGCTTGGTGAACCAAGGCTGATAGGCAATTCAGTTAGCCCTGGCCCCTAGCACTTGGCATGCGTATGGCCGGGCTGCAGCTCAGTTTTTCGGTTTTCTGCGGACCAAGCAGTTACATGAGACAGGGCCCATACATGCGCCACAGCTCATGCAATATTCTGTGCAGTTGAGAGCTCAGGGCTTGCAGGTGAAGTCGATTCGGGGTCATTTGGCTTCCCTGGCATTTATTAGCAGGGCTTGAGGTTTCCCTGACAATTTGGGTGATTTTCAGCTGCACAAGATGTTGGAGGGGTGGAGGCGTGAGTAAGGCCCTTGGGCTGACACCAGGCAACCTATCTCCCCAGCTATTCTAAAGGGTCTACACTGAGTTTGGCATGACGTGTGCAGTTCCAGCTTCATGGCCCTCTTATTTCACACTGCTCCCCTGACTGCATTTTTTGGTGCCCTGTGAGTTAGCGAACTGGTTGTTCAATCTTGGAACGACCAGTCCTCCAGGACCTTGAGGTCAGGTTTGAAGGGAGGCAAGTTACAGTTTGGATTCACCAATCTAAGACCGACCAGAGGGATTTGGGTTCTGCAGTTACATTGGGCCCCTGTGACCAGCACAACCTATGCCCGGTTCAGGCTCTTAGGCAGTATGTGGCGGCCAGGGGTGATGAGCCTGGGGTGTTTTTCCGTCATAACAACGGCTCATCCCTGACTAAGTATCAATTCTGGGCAATCACCACCAGAGTGCTACTTAGACTGGGATTAAGTGGGGTCAAATTTGGCACCCACTCTTTCTGGATTTGCGCAGCTTCCACAGCGGCGGTCATGGGCTACCCGGGCCCGGTTATTCAGCGGGTCGGTCACTGGCGCTCCTCAGCGTACAGGTCCTATGTGCGCCACTTAAATGACCCATGAGTTTTCTGGGCATTTTTGGTACTGTTGCACCATTGGGCCATTTTGTTACATGTTTTGACTGTTTTCTCCTTTCAGGTGCTGTGGCTCGGCCAGAGAGATGGCGCATCCTCATTACCGGGCACAGTATGATATTCTGGGCTGCCCATCAGGCCCGGAGGACCCCGATTGGCTCACAGTTTGGGCTCAGTGAGTGGGCAGTGGTGAAGTGGCAGGGCCACCGTGGCCTGCGGTGGCCCAGGTTGCTGCCCCTCCTATTTCAGGGGAGGGACAGCCCTCCGCCGCACATCTTAGTGATACACCTTGGTGGGAATGACCTGGGCTTTATGAAAGGGCCTTTCACTGCAGGTGATCCACGACTTAAAGGTTGTTCACGACAGGCGGTCAGGAGTTTGCATCATCTGGTCAGCCATTCTTCCTCTCCGGGTCTGGCAGGCTGCCTGGGACCTGGCGAGACTGGAGAGGGCTAGGCGCAAGGCCAATAGGGCCATGCAGAAATCCATGGAGAATGGGCTGGGCACATTTCTGCCGCATTCCGGTATATGGGTACAGCGGGCAGATTAATATAGAGTGGATGGTGTCCACCTGTCTCTAGTGGGTAACAAGGCCTTTCTTGAGATCTGCGGCTGGGGCTTCGGGCGGCTCTGGGCCACCCGGTGGGCGCTAGTGCATAAGCTGAGACTTGGCACTACCATTGGCAGGAGTTATAGGGGATACACTAATATTTGGCGAGCACCCATGGTCCACCCTAGTTTTGGGGTTGGTGGCGGGCCTGGCCGGCAGCTGGGCTTTACAGCTCTTTGCTGGGGGGGGAGTCCCACACACTGATCACCCTCTCCTGAAAAGGCTCCTTCTGGATAAGCAAGGGCTGGGGGGGAGGGCAATTATGACCCATGCTGGCCAGGCCAGAGCCATACTTGGATGGCTCATGCCTGGGGTTGGGTGGCTTGCCCAAATGCCGGTCAAGGTAGGGTCGCTTTCCCTAGGCTTGTCCAGTTTTAGTTCAAGCCCTATGCCAGTTAATTAAGTTCAATAAAGTGGCCCTATTTATTACCCCACAAACTTGCATATGCCTCTTTATTCTGACTGGGGGGGGCAATTTGGCCCCTTCCCGGCTGCGCTGCTTTCGCAGCTAAGGCCAGGGGCCATTCCCCCCCCCCCGGAAGAAGGGAGGGTTGAGGGAGGGGTGGAGTGCCATGGCTTTATAAGCCCCAGCCCCGCCCAGTGACCTCGCAGTCGCTCGGAGCTCTTGGCTCACCTTCCCATCCTGTGGCAGTGCAGGTTTAGCTGGTCCCCTGTTTTATGGGGCCAGGTAGGAATTTTTTCGCTCCCATCCTATTGGCTTGGATGGGGGTATTTTTTGCCTACCTTGCACTGCTCGCTTGAGGTGAGGAAGTTATAGGGTGGTTCCTATTAATTTGGTCACTTGGCAAGAGTTATAGGGGATATGCTAATATTTGGTGAGCACCCGGGGTCCAGCCCCGTTTTGGGGTTGGTGGTGGGCCTGGCTGGCAGCTGGGCTTTACAGCTCTCTGCTGGGGGGGGGTCCCATGCACTGATCGCCCTCCCCTGGAAAGGCTCCTTCTGGGTAGGTGAGGCCTGGCAGGGAGGGCAATTATCACCCATGCTGGCCAGGCCGGAGCCATACTTGGATGGCTCATGCCTGGGGCTGGGTGGCTCGCCCAAATGCCGGACAATGTAGGGTCACTTTCCCTATGCTTGTCCGGTTTAAGTTCAAGCCCCATGCTGGTTAATTAAGTTCAATAAAGTGGCCCTGTTCATTACTCCGCAAACTTGCATCTGTCTCTTTATTCCGACTGGGGGGGGGGGCAAAATTAACTTGCCAAAGAAGTACATTTGTTGACTGTCTTGATCCTTATAGAGTGTGTATATTGGGGAGGTGGAGATAAAAATGGCACATGCTCATATTCACTGAATGTTCTAAATGGATTACTTAACAGTTCACACACCCTCTTGTCGCTGCTTGAAAACTGTACCTTGATCTAATTAGGCTCTGAATATGAACCAACATGGTGAATGCTTTTAACTATGCAAGCAGAAAATCAGTCCATACAGTCAGAATATAGCTGGCTTTAAATGATATGCTCATGATGATTCTTGTTGTCACACAAGAGGGGACCAGGAAGGGCCTTCTGCTGGCTTCCACCACTCTGGTAAGGGTCTGTTTGGGAGACCCCACAGCACCCACCCAGCCCTTGAGTTTTCTTTATTAACAAGAACTTTTTAACTGTGGCTGAAGAGCTGTGAGGACCCAGGCAGTTTAGCAACAATAATTTTAATATAAGAGCCAGTTTGGTGTAGTGGTCAAGCGTGTGGACTCTTATCTGGGAGAACCGGGTTTGATTCCCCACTCCTCCACTTGCACATGCTAGCATGGCCTTGGGTCAGCCATAGCTCTGGCAGAGGTGTCCTTGAAAGGGCAGCTGCTGTGAGAGCCCTCTCCAGCCCCACCCACCTCACAGGGTGTCTGTTGTGGGGGAGGAAGGTAAAGGAGATTGTGAGCTGCTCTGAGTCTCTTCGGAATGGAGGGCGGGATATAAATCCAATATCTTCTTCTTCTAGTAATATAAGTGAATAGTAAAACATTAGTACAACAGTGGAACAAGAAACAATAAAGGTTGGTGCAAATAAATAAGCAGCCCTAACGACTATACATTTCCCTTCCTCTAATACTAAAGAGTCACCCCCTTGAGTAAGGAAACCCTCCTGCTGCAGCTGTTCCAGAGAGCACTCCTCCTCCATCTGTAGCCTCTCTAGAGAAAACAACTTCCCTTTCCAGTCAAGCCTATTTATGCTTTCCCCCCAGGTCCCACCCCCTCTGGGCTAGTTTTCCCTCTAAAACTCAGCTATCCAGTCAGAGGGACAGAAGGGATCCTGGGAGATGTAGGTTCTAGGCAGGCTTCTCCCTGCCCTCTAGCCTGCACTAGGCCTCAGATCATGACACTGGTGCATACAGAAACTCAGTAGGCATTATGAACATAAACCCAGTCATTGTGAATGCCCCCACTTACAGACACAAAACCAACAAAATGCTGCTAATTTCAAATTGTAAGTCAACACGGCAATCATACAATAAGAAAATGGACAGTTGCAAGAAGGTTCCATTAGGTTTTAAATGTTTTCATGGCAAACTTGGATCATCATAGATCTCACTATCACTTGCTGTCATCCAGTATCTCAGATGTAATAAACTGATACCTTTTTATTTTTCTCCCTCCCTCCCTCCCTCCCTTTTTTTCTTTTTCTTTTTTCTCTTTTCTTTTTTCAATAAACTGATTTGTATGACAAATATGTTGCCTCTATGTCACAGCACCGCCATATTCAACTTGATTACATTTTTATTACAGATTGTCGCCTATTTTTAAATCCCCACCTCAAGGATGGTAATCTTCAAAACTTTTGGAGGAAACCTAATATTTTAATATAGATCTGGAAATATGGTTGATTATGCTACTCAAGGTCAAAGGAAATCTATTCACAAGAATTCTCAGCTTCTGTCTTAGAACAAATTAACCAACACTTTTTCATTTTATAAAAAGTACCATTGTTTTCCAGCCAATATGTCACCAATTAGCTAAATCACAACAGAGATCAGAAACAGGGGATTTTGTTTGCCTAATGCAAGAAAAGGTATCCTGGAGTTCAACTTTTTAATGTGTAAGTAGCTGCTGCTCACTTTGGTTACATTCTTATCAAAAGGCTGAGAAACTGATTAGATGCTTCTGCTGTGAATTGGCAGTATCCTGGTGGCTGGTGGATACAATCAACCATTCTTGTAGACCAGAGGAAGTATTTTTACTAATGCAAAGAATGAGTTATCTTGCCTGGAATAATCTTCATTGGGGATTGGCTACACATTATCCTCACATGCTCATAACATTTCAGCTAAGCACAGTGAAGCCAAAGGTGTATCCAATTCCCTGACAATTGTTGTTCAGAAATTCAAATTCTTTGAAGGTTTCTGTATGCTCCCATCATCCTTTTTCTTGATCATAATGGAATTTCAATGGAAAGGTTTCTGTTAGTGTATGCCTTTATTTCTGCAATAGTTGCACAAAAATATCATGAAAGGCATAACATATCATGTATTATAAATGGCCTATAAATGGTACTAAATTTGCCCCCTCCCCAAATAGGCAGTACAAAAATGGTCATCTCAACCATGGATAAAAAATGTAAATATCTAACTACCCCCCATCCAAAAAAAAAGAGAGGGTTTGGAGACAGAGATAAGTGCAAATGATGAAAAGACACCTAACCTTTTCCTCACCTGCCTTGCCCTTGCTCCAAATAACCTCTGAGCAGATATCTGATTTGGAGGTTTCAAATGTATTTCCCATTTCTATTCCAGCCCACTTATTTACCTCCTCCATATCCACATACACTCTTACTTTGCCTTGGAGGAAGACTGATTGTAGACTGATACTACAATCATTTCCTTACATACCAAAGTTAACAGTTTGTAAATTACAGAACTTATCTTTACCTGTCTCTTGCACAGGTTATTCCATTTTGTTCAGCAAGAAGTTTTCTTTTATACATCAATTTATACTGGTGCTTTTGTTCTGCTAGTTTTCTGCTAGTTGTTCTGCTAGTTGTTCTGCTAGTTCTGATGCAACTAGACAAATGCTGTTCTAAAAAGACCATTTCTGTCTACAACTACTATTGCTGAGGAAAACTGGGATGATTCCCTTGATCACCATGGGTCTGATTCACTACTGGTCTGATTCACTACCTCATTCCTTGTTCATTTCTCACAGCATCTTCTTAGAGGATGAGGTAATGTCTTTTTGAAATTATCCTTCCCTTTTTATGATTTTCCCATTTGTCTCTCCCCCATGATCTCATATTTTCAACATTTCAAAAATCTCATTGTTCTACCTCATAATAGACCATTTACATGGTCTAAAGTAGGGGTGTGTGTTTGGTAGAAACCAGGCCACAGAAATACTTGAAAAATAATTTATCTGTATTTATCAGGTATTTTCTAAGCTGGTCATTAAGGGGGCTAGTGATTTGGCTACCCAAAAATGGCTGTCCTGAAACATCCTCTCTGTTTCCTGATAGTTAACCAGTGTTTAACACACAAGGTGATTTGTACACACAAGATGATTTGTCCTCTTATCCCATGACTGGTGAGCTCACTTAAGACCCTTTGATGAGAAACTTTATCAAATGTTTTCTGAAAGTCTAGGTAAATAACATTTATACGGTCACCCTTGTCTCCTAAATCTTTGACTATCTAAAATTCCTTAGAATCAGTTCCATTTAATATTTGGAATTATTGTAACCTTGGGAAATAACACAGAGAGAGAGAGTTTTATTTAATAGGAAGAAAAAATGAGGATTATGAAATGTGGGCAAGATTACTATGAAACAGGTTAAAAAATTGAATGCTACTTTTTAGAACATGCCTAAAATTATTTAAGGAGTACAATATTTGATACTTCTAGAGGACTCAGCAGCTGTACATGATAGATAAGAAAAGAAATCATGGGTTATAGTCAACCAAAAGTTGGATTTTTTTTAAAAAAATTGATCTCTTAAGCTTAGGAAAACACACAGAGGGTTTCATTTTACAAACAGAGAAGTAAATGAAACAGTAGTGTCATCTCAGAAAAGGCAGATATTATATCTGAAACAATACAGCTAGACTATGAATATGTTCCCAAAAATAGAAGGATGCCTGTCTTGGAAAAAAAAGTAACACCTTTTTTCTGGCCTTTTGTGACATTAGCAGAAGAATATCATACACAATATGACAAGACTTTTGCTGGCACAATAACAAAAAGCAGAAAAGACAACTTCTGTATATCAGACTATTAACTGCGATTTTTCAGAAATCATGGTTGTAAAATTAGTGGTCATATAATTGTGGAATAATTTCTCTATAACACAAGAATAACCTTCCTTGGTTCAAAACAAAGTTGATGAAGTGTAATTTATACTTGTGATAATGGCACCTTTTAGAGACATCTGTCACATTTAAAAATACATATGACATATGAGGGACCAGTCTGAGTGTGTGTGTGCATGCATCTGAGAAAGTATCATCAAAGTATCCTGCCACTTTTCATACACTTTGACATATTTCCCTGAACACTCATTTACATTTGATTGATTTGATATGTTAGTCCATTTGTTGGGTAGATGAAGCACTGTAAAAACATCTCATTTCCTTCTGCTTTGTTTTAAAAGACTACTCTTTCTTCTTAAAAATGCTTTATAATCTTTTTCAGACTTGTGGGGGGAAACTATAATAGACAATAGTACTCGAAGTTATTAATGTTGGCATTAAAGTGAATGCTGTGGGGTTTAGATGTGAAAAATTATAATTTTTTTCACTAGTTCATTATATGAATTCCATTGTACTTTTACTGTAGATAGACATAATTCCGCAGCTACCATATAAATATACCATAAACTTAGCAATTTATAGTAGAGCTAATAAGTACCACCTTCTCTGTTTTAGCAGATGAGATTTCTGGCTAAGCAAAAAAAATAAATAAATTGCAAAATCATTTCAAATCCAGTCAGTAGAATGCCTGCTATATTTACTTCTCAGCAGAAATATCTTTCATAAATCCTTTCACAGTTACTCCTTTGAACATAGTAGCAGGTCTGAAATGCCCTGTGATTTTAATCCAAGTACTATACAAAGAAATCTTCAAATAATAGCATTCTATTTAACTGAGCATTAGAAGTATTTCCACCACCCTAAACATCAGAACTGAAAAGAGAAATCTGCAAGTGTTCATAATATCTTGATTCTGGAACTACACTGGCCACTAATCTCTAATCTTCTTTATCCAACTTTTCCTTTGAAAATGTATATGTTCATCCTAGCTGTAGCTCCTGTACATTTGGAATATGATAAAGCTTACAGAAGTATACATTTGACCCAGACAGTCTATGTGAAGCAGTTATCCCTTCATCCTGTTCCTATTGGAAAAGGCATCATGCTTTTGGATTTTTCTCTGATAGAAATTCTTTCTGGAATACACTTTTGATTCTGTGGTCTCTCTGTGTATACACACACACAAGAAATAAGGCACACTGTGAGAACAAATACAATGGGCTCTGGAAAGAGGCTCTAGGTGAGTGCACTAGTCCTAGTTAAGTCATGGCAGTCAGGTGGCTTCAAGTCACCCAGAGGGTGCTGCTTGGGAAAAGGTGGACAACCTCCAGGTGGAGCCTGAAGATCTCCTGGTATCACAACTGAACTCCAGACAACAGATCTCTCTCCCCTGAAATAAATGAGTGCTTTGGAGTGTGTATGTATGGCAATATATGCAGCTGAGGCCTCCCCTCCCCAAACTCTGGCTTCTGTAGACTCCACCACAAAATCTCCAGGAATTTCTCATCAACTTGGACCTAGAAGCCCTAGTCAGGGTCAATGATCCCTCCAAGCTGAGTTAGTGTGAGCTAGCTCACAGTTCCTTAGCCTCTAGCTCACATTTTGTTTTAGCTCAAGAAAAATGCCTCCAAAGCAAACTAATTTATGTAGTAACTCACAATTTTATTGCCAGTAGCTCATGAAGTAGAATTTTTGCTCACAACACATCATAGTTTAGAGGGAGTATTGGTCAGGACTGGCCTTAATGAGTTCTCCCTCAAAGACCAAAAGAAACCTGGAAAGGGCCTTCTCCCTCACTTTTGACAGAACCAAGGTTGGTTGCCTAGATACAACCACTGCTTAGCAGCTTCCCCAGTGGTACAATCCTAATCTGTCCTGGGGCTGGAGGGTGGGTTGTTCTTTGAGTGAGATGTGGCTCAGTCATCCCCAATATGGCTAGGCTTTTTTATATATAGGATCCATTGAACTTGTTATTTATTACCATGGGAGTACTGTGGTAATGTGGATATTTAATTCATATAAAACACTTTCAGGATTAAATGAACAAATGTTAAACGGACAAATGAAGTTCATAGAAATCTGCAAAGGATTATTGCAGTTCTACAGAACAGCAGGCCTACCAAACTAATATGGAATATGAGTGACATTCATTCAACCCTAGGTGTCATTTTTAAGAAATAATTCTTTATCTGTTCTCACTATGGAAATGTTGGAATTAATGCAAGTTGGCTTGTGAATGTGTGTAACCATCAGCGACTGAGCATATTAATATGATGAGTTGGAAAATTTGCACAAAATGACAGTTTCAACAGGAGATTACCTGGCCATCAACAAATGTTAGACAAAGTCAGTTGATAAAAAAATGCCCATAATGTCCACATAAATTATGCAACCAATATGAAAAGTTCCCATGTAGAAAAATACATACACAAACTTCTTAGTCAACATCATACATTTGTATGCATTCTCCCTTGAAAGCTGATCAGATCACTTCTTTCTATCATTTCTGTTCATTCTCCATGTTTTCAAATAAATGTGTTTGAGCAGCAGTATTTACACATATTCTGTACTGAACTCACATTAACTACATGTATGTTTTACATTTGAATGTGTTACATTTATGACTTCCGGGATTTGGAGAATGCTGAGCTGCCTCTCTAAAAGGGGCAGACTGGAGCTTCTGTTCGGGGTAGTAAAAAGCAAATTTTGGCCTTCTGCCTACTTTTCTCAGTGAGAGATTAGTCCAAGATATGCATAGGAAATTTTGATTTTTCTTTATTAACATAAAATCCCGCCAGTTCTCCATATTCTTGTATTTTTATGTAAAAATATGCAAGTAAATAAACAAAAGGAGTTGCAGAGACTAACAGGATGTGAAGTTATCTCTAAAGTAAAAAATTTGGGTGTGGAAATAACAATGAAGAATATTGACCTGTTCAAAAAAAACTACGAAAAGCTATGGCGTAAAATGGATGAAGATATGATAAAGGGAGATTACAATACTACAAGCACAAATGAGACATTTGTTAAATAAGGAATTAGAATGGAATTTGAAAAAAATTACAACAGAAGTCGTTTAAGGGAGCGAATAAACCTGGAAAGTATTTGGCCTGGCAACTGAAGAAAAAGAGAGGAAGTAACTCTCTCTTGGTCAGTCTCTGCCAGTTCACACCCCATCAACTTGTATTTATAGTTAGGATTTTTAGACCCAATGTGCATTACTTTGCACTTGGCCACATTGAACCTCATTTGCCACATTGACACCCACTCACTCAGCATTGACCCTTTGGAGTGCCTCACAATCCTCTCTTGTTCTCACCCCCCTGAACAATTTAGTGTCATCCACAAACGTAGCCACTTCACTGCTTACTCCCACCTCCAAATCATTAATGTACAAGTTAAAAAGCATTGGAACCAGTACTGAGCCCTGTGGTACCCCACTGCTTACCACCCTCTGCTGCGAAAATTGCCCATTTATACTCACGTCTGTTTCCTATTAATTAGCCAGTTTTTGATCCACAAATGGACTTGTTCTTTTATCCCATGACTCTTGAGCTTACTTACTTTGATGGGGATCTTGGGATCACAGTGGATAGCTCAATGAAAGTATCAATCCAGTGTGCTGCAGTTGTGAAAAAGACAAACTCTGTGTTAGGGATTATCAGGGAAGGGACTGAGAATAAAACAGCCAATATTGTAATGCCCCAGTATAGATCCATGGTGAGACCCCATTTGAAATACTGTGCCTAGTTCTTGTCACCATATCTCAAAAAGGACATTGTGGGGTAGGGGAAGTAAAGAAGAGGTATTACCTCTTCTTTACCGGCAATGCTTGGGTAATGGAGGGGGAAATGGAGGGGGAACAATCAGGTTACATGGTGTCCAGGCAGAGAGAGAGAGAGAGAGCAACCATGGCTTGCAGTCCTGTATGTAATCTTTGGAGGGGGTGAGACCAACCCAGAAAAGGGGCTGGCTTGTGTGGTGGGCAGTGGTTAGTCTATTCTGGGTATCTGATTGGGTGCCCACCTTAAGCTAATGAGTAGAGCAGACTCTGGTCACCTGGATGGATCTTCAGGTAACAATAGTGGGGCTGATTTAGTAATGTCCTCCCAACAGGTTACAAAAGGTCAGGATATGCTTTAATGGTTTGGCCGGTTCAGCAAAGATACCCCTGGGGAGATGCAAGCATAGAAAACAAAGAATCTGCCCAGATGTCAGGCATTACCATAGTAGTAGACAAAGAGAAACTGAATCCCAGAAAGAGCCAAGGAGATGGCTGATTGATCAGTAGCTGAGGATTAGAGTGTGAACAATACTTACCAGCAGTTCCCATGTTATTATGCATCCTGTTTGAGTGGAGATGTTGGGGTGGGGGGGAATAGGTGAGACTGTAGCCAATTTTATTTTGATCCTTAATTAACACCTGCCCCAAGACTACACTGAGAGACAGAATTCAGGCGCCAACCAGAACAAGCTTCACTTTAGATGGGGTCCGCTCCACTTTAGATGTTTTCTTGGCCTGTTTTCTGGTCCGACTCCATTTTGTTGCCTGGAATAGGAGACCCACACTCTCTCTCTAGGCACTAGGGTACTCCATTTTATCAGACAGCGCCTCTCAGTAACAGAGGGCAACCAAGATGATTAGGGGATTGGATCACATTCCCTATAAGGAAAGGTTCAAGAATCTGGGCATTTTCAGTTGAGAAAAGAGACAGTTAAGGAGGGACATAATAGAGGTTTATTAAATTATACATGGGGTGAAGAGAATTGACAAAGATAAATTTTTCTCTCTCTCCCAAAATACTAGAACTCAAGGGCATCCAATGAGGCTGATAGTCAGTTGGTTCTGGATGGACAAAAGGAAGTACTGACTTACACAGAGAGTGATTAAAATGTGGAATTCACAGACAGAGGATGTAGTGATGGCTACACAAATAAAAGTTTTATTCATGGAGGATAAGTCTATCAGTGATTAATAGCCATGGTGACTGAGGGGAACCTCCACATTCACAGGCCTTAATCCTCTGAATCAGGTGTTAGTAGAAAAAGAGGTGCCAAGCTCATTAGCACAACTGATTTGCATATCTTATTTGCATATGCCACACACCCCTGACATCACCAGAAGGTATACAAAATTATATCACCTCAGCATCTACCTTAAAATGCTTCTTGAATTATAATTGTCATACTAAAACCTTACACCCATCAAACTTTTAAAATTAATTTTTCCTATGTGATCACAGTGGCATGATGAAGATTTCCATTTGTCTGCTTTATGTTTTGGTTATTTTTTCATTTTTGTGGGGGGAAAATATGAAAGTTTGTCAACTCTTACAGTTCAGCAAAATTCTCACAGGGGGTTTAAACAAAGGAATCCAGAAGAAAATATAAGGGGGCAAGAAAGAAAGAACACAATAAAATTCAGAGGTTCTGGAGCTCTGCTCCTGTGAGCTCCTGCCCAAAATGAGGCCTGTTCTGAATCCCAGGCCAGGAAGCAATATGAAGGGAAGGCCTCAGTCTCTATGCCTTATTGTTGGCCACCTAGAGGAACTGGGAATTTTTAGTTGAGAAAACAGTGTGAGACAGATGGACTAGATGGAATATTTGTCTGATCCAGATTTTCTTACGTTCGTTAGTTTTTACATTCCCAGATAATATATACTACACCCATTTTAAATAACTGTATAATGATAATGATGACCAGGCTTTTAATGCTGCATTCAAGAAAGAACATTGCATAGAAGATATAAGAACTTGTGAAGTAGACAGTGTGATTTCCCTGTGCAAGTTACTTTTCAAATGTTACATTACAAGCACAGTTAGAGAGTGCATGCCTCACTTGTATTTTCTTTCCTACTGCATCCTTAAGAATTTCAACCCACCTGTATTGTATACTATAGATAAAGCACTGTCTATTTGGTTGTAATATATTTGTGACATTGTGTGAGTGCTTGTTTTCTGAGAAGCCTCAAGAAAATGAGATGTGCATCTTAGAAGGTTATTTCCAGGAGGGAAAATGTTAAATAAAACCAATAAGTAATGTCACCTGAAGGCAAAGCAAACTATTCATTTCACTTGTGAGTTTGCATGCAGAATTCTTCACTCAGTTTATATTATAGTATATTATTTAGCAAGTTTCAGCACAAAGCAGAATTATTCTCCTGGACGTAGTATGACAAGTGAACTTAAAAACCAGTACACTTTACTTGTGATATGTCAGGACTCCTAAACTCCCAAGTGCAAGAACCATCAAGACAGCCAAAATAAAAGTAACATCCAGAGATTGCATGCAACACCTTTTCATGTGTAGTTCCAAGAAACCTACAGGAGAACATTTCATATATGCATCCACATGTTATTTTTCTTGATGTCTGGGAAGCTTTAGGCAGCCTATCATTACCAGTTAAGACTAGGGGTTTTTTTGTAGCAGGAACTCCTTTGCATATTAGGCCACATCCTCTTGATGTAGCCAATCCTCCAAGAGATTACAGTAGGCGCTGTGAGAAGAACCCTGTAATCCTTTTGGAGGTTTGGCTACATCAGGGGTGTGTGGCCTAATATGCAAAGGAGTTCCTACTACAAAAAAGCCCTTCCTTTCCCCCTATTTCACATAATGTTTCTCAGTTGATCTGGAATTCTCATTATATTGTTGTTCGTTTAGAGTCAGAAGAGAATTTGGTTTAGGAACGTTGGTGCAGAAGCTACAAGAAATAGTCAGCTCTAGGAAGTTCGTATACCCAGTATGGGCCAGAGAGAACTGCTTTCACTTCCACTGCCTGGAAGACAGGTTGGACTACAGAGACCAGTAGGAAATACAGAATATCTCCACTTTCAGACTAAATGGGAAGGGATAAACACAGTGGCCAGAGCTTGTCCCTTCTCCCAACAGTAAATTAATTAACACCAAACTAGCCAAGATGTAAAGGAACACTAAGAATCAGATCATCGTTTACCATGAAAATTGACTGCTGATGTGAGGAATTTCATGTACAAGCTTTAAGTTGCTCTAGTTTTTCCATGATACATATTCTCCTCCAGCTGCTGTTAGCAATAGAAGAAAACGGAGAGTCAATACTGCCAGTTCACATGTAAAGAAAGTGGAGGATGGAGGAGTCTTCTTTGGAAGTATGGGTGCTAAACCATTTCCAGGTCTCACTGTTGTGAAGCATATTTTTTTCTCCTGTAAGCTTCAGTACTGAAAGAAATGGAGTATATCAATGTAAGACAAAGAAGGTGCAGAGTTCCCTCACTCATTTATTTCTGTTGCTTAAAACAGAATTCCTGGCATTAATGCAGGGGAGCAGTTTGCTTCAGCCCAGTAACATTCAAGGAAAGCACAAAGCCCCACTGGGTACTAAAAGATCAGCAGCTATTCAGGTTATATTCAGGTTATATTGCCCCCCCAGTCGGAATGAAGAGGCAGACACATTATTGGGTTTAAACCGGGCCGCTTTATTGAATTAACAAACATATAACTGGCAGGGGGGAAAACCGGACCAGACAAGCCCTGGGGTCAACACCTGGACCCCGCCTTGTCCAAAGGGCGAGCCACCCTGCCCCCAGCACAAACCCGCCGTAATCGGGTTGTACTGAGCGGCCAGGCCTCCAGCCATCACCAACTGGGCTGGATCGATCCCCATGGAAAGATCCACCCAGGTGAGGCTCCCTGTGATCTGCATCACCGTACTGAGCCGTTTAGCCCATCTACGGTTCCTGCCAACCACCGCACCGAAGGTGCTAGGCCATAGGTGCTCCCCTGGAAAACCCAGTGGCCAAACCTCATCCAGCCTGCGACCGCACAACCACACACAAAACCTAACCTAACCAGGCAGTACAAGGTAGGCGAAAAACACCCCCACACGGGCCAATTGTGCGGGAGTGAAAAAATTCCTACCTGGCCCCAAAAGGCGACCGGCACAAACCTGTACTGCCAATGGGAAAGGGCGGGCGGGCAGAGAGCCGAAACCAAACTGCGTAGGAAGGCGAAAGCCGGGGCTTATATAGCCCCGGCTTCGCGCCTTGTGAGAACACCCGTATGTCGGGTGATTCTGCTGCCCCTCCCTCCTTCCGGGGAAGCAAACGTCGGCCCCCAGCCTATCGCCAGCGAGCTGGCTCGGCTGGGAGGGGGCCGGACCTTGCCCCCCCAGTCGGAATGAAGAGGCAGACACATTATTGGGTTTAAACCGGGCCGCTTTATTGAATTAACAAACATATAACTGGCAGGGGGGAAAACCGGACCAGACAAGCCCTGGGGTCAACACCTGGACCCCGCCTTGTCCAAAGGGCGAGCCACCCTGCCCCCAGCACAAACCCGCCGTAATCGGGTTGTACTGAGCGGCCAGGCCTCCAGCCATCACCAACTGGGCTGGATCGATCCCCATGGAAAGATCCACCCAGGTGAGGCTCCCTGTGATCTGCATCACCGTACTGAGCCGTTTAGCCCATCTACGGTTCCTGCCAACCACCGCACCGAAGGTGCTAGGCCATAGGTGCTCCCCTGGAAAACCCAGTGGCCAAACCTCATCCAGCCACCGCCAATGCCAAGCCTCTGCTTAGGCATTAGCGCCCCCCGGGTGGCCCAGAGCCAACCGCACCCCCTGCCGAATCTCGTCTAGGAAGGCCCGGTTGCCCAACTCGGATAAATGAACACCATCCGGTCGATACAGGTCACCTTGATTGACCCGTATGGCCGGATGAGGGAGGAAAATACCCAAACCCTCCTCCATGGCTTTTTGAATGGCCCTATTGGCCTTGCGTCTGGCCCGCTCGATGCCCCCGGGCGAAATGGCGTGCCTCCACAACAGGCGCGGCAAAATTGCCGACCACACCAGTGTAACCCCAGGCCACCTGCGACGAATTTCGCGGAGGTCAGCCAACGCCTGCTGGGAAAGAGCCTTCCCACGCAGCAACCCCAGGTCGTTCCCACCCAAGTGGACGACCAGAATGTGAGGAGGCAACGCCCTACGCTCCCTAAACAACAGAGGCATGATACCGGGCCAGCGCAGCCCCCGACGACCCAGCCATTCCACGGTGGCCCATGCGCTGAGGCCGAGCTGGGTGCCCACCGGTGATCGTCTGGCGAAATGGGCAGCCCAGAAAATCATGCTGTGCCCGCAGATGAGAACCCGCCTTCTCTCACCCCGAGCCACAGCACCTGAAAAAACAAACAACAGTCAGAAACATAACCAAGATTAAATGACCCCCCACCTACAAACTAGGTGACCAGGGGGCGAACATAGGACTTATAAGCCGCCGACCGCCATCGGCCAATGTGCTGTATGGCAGAGGGCGTATAGCCCATAGCAGCAGCTGTGGAGGCCGCCCCAATACGAAAGGAATGCGTCCCAAATTTGACGCCAGTAAGCCCTAGGCGAACCAGGGCCTTGCTTGTGACCGACCAAAACTGATATTTGGTAAGGGGGGAGCCATCCTCATGCCTAAGAAAAGGACCGTGGGCCTCGCCTCTAAGTTGGGCGTAGCGCCGGACAGCCCTGACCGGACACAATTCCTGCAAATCACACATGCCGATCGTGATGATGGCTCCCCTCTGCCGCTGATCAGTCTTGGACCGGCGAATGGTCAGAACCAGCTGACTATTATTAATTTTTACATCCCCGTATTGGAGCGCCCTCCCAGAGGAGTCAGCCTTTGACTGTACCACCAGTTCGCCCACGCGCAGGGCGCCAAAGAAGGCCAACAGCGAGGCAGCATGGAACAATGCGGACTCGAATGGGGAAGAGCAGACCTCACTCCAACCCCCGAACAAACCGTGGAGGACTGACGGGGATATGGGCTGTCTTTGGTCTACCGGCCGGGCCCGCTCCCGTGCCCAGCCCTCCAGCATCTTCCTAATCCGAAAGTCCCCTGTGGCCTCAGAGAGGCCACGGGCCTTGCTAACGAAAGCCAATGCTGCCAAATGCCCCCTTATGGTCTTTAACCCCAAACCCCGCTCCTTCTGGTGCACGCAAAACTGCATAATGTGCGCCACGGGGATCGGCCAACAATCCGGGAGGGCGACCGCCCTCCGGAACTCACCAAACTGAGCGGCCGCTCTAGCATACGCCCTCCTTGTGCTAGGGGCTAATGCCAAGTGAATGGCCCTACCGGCTTCTTTTTCCCAAGCCTCCAGAGCTCCGCGGGCATTTCCGCCGGACAAGAATCCGCCTCTGGGGCCAACTGCCGGAAACGCTCCATCTGTTGGCGAGACAGAGCATCCGCCACACCGTTACATACGCCTGGTACGTGCCTGGCCAGGAATAAAACATTCAACCGGAGGCAACGTAAGGTAAAAAACCTAACTAGGTTCATGACCGCAACCGATTTAGAAGTCAAGGAATTGATAACATGTACTACAGCCATGTTATCGCACCAAAACAGAACTGAATGGTTGGCAAGCTGCTCACCCCAGAGGCAAACGGCCACAATGATGGGAAAAAATTCCAAAAACGTGAGATCCCTACAGAGCCCGCTATCCAACCATTCAGCAGGCCATAGCGCGGCACACCAATGGCCCCTAAAATATACGCCAAAACCACTGGCACCGGAAGCATCTGAAGAAATCTGAAGCTCAGCTTCAATTCTCAGGTCTTCCCTCCAAAAGGAAACCCCATTAAAGGATTCCAAAAACTCCTCCCAAACCTCAAGGTCAGCCCTCATTCCAGCGTTGACCCGGACCCGGTGATGGGGGAGGCGCAGCCGGCCCATGGCGTCGCAAAAGCGTCGCAAAAAAGCCCTACCAGGGGCCACCACCTTGCAAGCAAAGTTAAGGTGCCCCACCAGCTGCTGCAATTCTAACAGGGAGACTTTACGCTGCCCCTTCAAGGCAGCCAACCGGCTCCTAAGGTCGGAGACCTTATTCTCCGGTAAACGGGAAGTCTGCTGGAGAGTATCCAGCTCAATGCCCAAAAAAGTAAGGACCGTGCTGGGGCCCTCGGTTTTCTCGTGTGCCAAAGGCACCCCGAGTTCGAGGGCTAACTCCTGAAAGGCGAGTAACAACCTGGCGCACTGCCCGGACCCCGCTGGACCCACAAAAAGGTAATCGTCAAGGTAATGCGCCGTGTCGCTAACCCCCGTCCTAACCCTGAGCGCCCATTCCAAAAAGGAACTGAATCGCTCAAACGCTGCACATGAAATGGAACATCCCATCGGCAATGCCCGATCCATAAAAAATTTCCCTTCAAAGGAGAAACCCAATAACTCAAAGTCATCAGGGTGGACGGGCAAAAGACGAAATGCAGACTTAATGTCGCATTTCGCCAGCTCCGCCCCCACCCCGCAGCCGCGAACTACTTTGACCGCCTGGTCAAAGGAAGTATAGCGCACTGAGCAAAGCTCTTCAGGGATGGCGTCATTCACCGACGCCCCCCTAGGATAAGACAGGTGGTGGATAATCCGATACTCACCCGCCACCTTCTTGGGCACCACCCCCAACGGGGATACCCTCAAAGTGGGCACCGGCGGTGTATCGAAAGGGCCGAGGACCCTACCTTCCTGACATTCCTTGGCTATTTTTTCTCGTACAACCTGCTCAAGACCAACAACCGATCTCAGGTTGGGTGCCGAAAAGGGGGCCCTGGGCCCCCTGTACGGAATTCGAAACCCCAGAGTAAAACCATCCCACAAATAAGCAGCATCAGCCTTGCCCGGGTATGTAGCCAGTAACTTACTGAGAGCCAGGAGGCGGATGGGGCTGGGACCCTTTTCCAGGCGGCTGCGGGCCGCCGCCGCCCCCGGGGCGCTTGCCGCCCGCCCCAGGCTTTGATCTACTGCAGGCTGACAGAGCATGGGGCCCGCTACACAACGGACATTCGTGACGGAATTTGCAGGGCTTCCGGGGACAAACCCCCTTGGAAGCGAACTCCCAGCACAACAACCGGGTTTGAACCGGCTGGCCCGCGGAAACGCGGGCAGCTGGGGTAGTCTGCTGTTGCTGTGCTCTCTGCACTAAATGTCCACTGTCGGACCTATCCCCGGCGTTGGGCTTTGCCGGGGCCATCAGCTGCAGCCACAGCTGTTGGTTTATTTGGTCCCACGGCATTCCGGGATTGACCGCAGCCCGCATCCGGAAGGCCTCGTCGTACTGCAGCCAAGCTGCCCCGACGAAGTCCGTGTAAGCCCTGTAAATTATGTCGATGTATTGAAAGAGGGCGGCCGCCCTGGCCGGCTGAGCCCTCGCAACGACCCCAGCGTAGATCAGGAAGCCCGGCAACCAATTTGCCCAGGCCCTGTCAATCTTTCTGCGCTTTAACTTCTCTTTGTCCCTGTCGTCGAGCTCATCCTTACTCTTCTTCTCGAGCTCTCTAAACAGGAGACCAAAAACGTCAACATACTCCCCACGGAGTATTTTCTCGCGCGTGGCTGCCGTAAGGTGATCCCCCAGAGGCAGAGAAGTATCCCCATAAGGGAGAGCGTGAAAAGGGATAGATGAATAGGGGTTCGGGGGATAGAACCACCCTCCCATTTGAGGAGCAGGCCATGCCCCTTGCAATTGTGCCCCCTGCTGGCCACCCCAAGGCAGGAAGCCTGGGGTGGGCAGCGAGGGAGGGGCCGTGGGGGGCGCCAAAGCGCCCACCTGCTGACCAATAGGGGGAAGGGCTGCACCAGACAGCGAACCGGGCGTATGCAAACCCCAAGCCCAAGGCTGCACGGGGCCAAACTGCTCACTGGTACCTAACAACCCAGGCCCCCATACCCCCCCGCTCACCCCCGGCAAATGGGGGGTTGGCTGGGCGGGGCCCCAAGGCCAACCTTGCACAGGCAGAGTAATGGGCTTACCACAATCACTCGGAAGGACACCCGAACCTCCAGGAGGTTGCACCACACCACTTCCAGGAACTACTTCGCCGGATGATACACCCGATGGGCCCTCGCCAGGATCTTCCTCTTGGTCCGGGTCCAGCGGTGCTTCAGGCTCCAACTGCCCACCCTGCAAAGCAGACAACCTTGCGAGCAATTCAGCTTCAAAAGTAAGCCGTGCTGACCGCCCAGTAGCACGACGACGGCCCTCCCAGATGGGTGCACCCCTGGCCACCCGTTCCTGCTCAAGGGCATCCAGTTGGCTCATGATGGCGAGGCGCACCCTTTCACTCTGATCCTGATCATCAGCAGGGGCTCCTTGCTGCCCCCGCCCCCTGTGTGGACGAGCGGGCTGCTTGCCCTTCGACTTGCCTTGCCCCTTTTTTGGTGCCATCCTTTTATTGCAATACAGGCCGAGACTCCCAAATGACTCAGGGCCTGCTATCAGCCTCGCCCCACCTGACTCAGAAAGAATAAAGGCTCCCTAAAAAAGGAGGTGGCCACCAACCAATCACCACCCGACCCAGGCCCCAAAGGGGTTCCCACCCAAGGGTAAGGAAAGGGGGTAAAGGGGGGAAAGAGGGTGGGTGGGGGGTGGGTGGGTTAGAAATGCCAGGCCCCCAGACAAGGACAGCACTTACACCCTTATAAAAGAATCCGGGTGAGTAATGGAAGCACCTGTAGCTACAACGACTCACACAAGGAGGGAAATCACAAAAGAAGAAAAAAGGGGGGGGGGGAGGGCCGCCAAGAAAAGCCCCGCTCCCAGCACGCTCCCTTTACCAAAGCCGCCGCGCGCTGGCTTGTAAAACAACCAAATGGGGTGGAATGGCCCCCCAAAGACCCCTCCCAACACCCTCTGATCCCCAGGTACCACTGGCCAGCAATGAACAGCCGCCGCAAGCGCGTCTCGCCGCCAAACAGCTGATCCCACGAAGCTCCGCACTATTCGGAAGCAGCCGCCGCAAGCGCGCCTAACAGCTGATCAGCTGAAAGCCTCCCCACAGCCGCCGCAAGCGCGCCTCGTCGCGCAAAGCACCGGCCGCCTGCGCCTTCAGCTGCTCCTGTGCTCTGCAGGCCCGATCCTGCAGTGGACCAACGACCGTGGCTCTCCTCAGAGAGCCGAAACCAAACTGCGTAGGAAGGCGAAAGCCGGGGCTTATATAGCCCCGGCTTCGCGCCTTGTGAGAACACCCGTATGTCGGGTGATTCTGCTGCCCCTCCCTCCTTCCGGGGAAGCAAACGTCGGCCCCCAGCCTATCGCCAGCGAGCTGGCTCGGCTGGGAGGGGGCCGGACCTTCTAGTTGTGCCTTGAACAGGCTTTTGCTGCTGACTGCTAACCACCCGCCCTCCCTTTAGTTATCATGAGATTAGCCAGTTGCTGATGGGACCAAGCAGGAATTTTGGTAGTTCTCCTAAATCAGCAGAAGATGCTGGCTGTGTTTGGAGTCAAGGGTAGTCTGATAAAAAAAGCAGCCATGGACAGGCTGCCTAGCACAGCCCGCCCATTTAGATATGTTAACATGTTTAAATATGACATAGATCAGTTCAATTAATTAAATTAACTAATTCAACCCAAACTGTTGTCTTGTGTCTTCATTGAAGGAGTGCCTGGGGCAAACAGACAATCCATATCTGCTGAATTTATATATGAATGGATGCTGCTGCTGTGTGTGGTTTGTTTAAATTTATTCCCAGGTCTAATAACATCTGTCAGGGATTTCTTTTGAGGAAACAGCACATTTGCAGTTCAATGAATTTAAAAATGTTGAAAGATTTCAGACCCATAATCATTACTGATCTTCATATCTTGCTTGATTCCCCCCCACCTTGTCTGTTCATCTGTCTGCAATTGACTGCAGATCAACACATTAAGATGGCATAGAAGATACTATCATCAGGGAGGCAAGTACTCTGATAACCGGGAAACATTCCTATAGCTTATATATCTGCTGAGTCACTCCCTCTGACATATTTGAACTTTCAGCCAAGAAGCCAGGTCTACAATGTTCCCAGCCTTTATGCTGGTGTATTTAAATAAATAATTAGGCTTGGTCTCTATGAATCATGGAAAGAGTTGAAAGATAATTTTTCCAGTATGCCCTTCTGGCTTCAATCATTATATTTTGATCCCTTTTAGCAAACCTCAAGGTGGCTAACTGTAACTGTAAAATTCAGTTAAAATCACAATAAAACATATAACAAAATGCAACTGAGTCCTAAATCCAATCAACATAGTTTGTCTATAACATGAAAGCAAAATGTTTATCCTGTGCCTGGCAAACACAACATGATTTAGAGCTGAATAGTGAGCAAATAGAAAACATTACAGAAAGATTCAGATGGGTAGCTGTGTTGGTCTGAAACAAGAGAAGAAATTATGAGTCCAGTGGCACCTTTGAGACCAACAAAGCTTAATTGGTATAAGCTTTTGTGTGCATCCACACTTCTTTAGATACATTGAAACAGACTTCCTTAAACCTTAACTATGGGTAGAGAGAGGGTAGAGGGTTTGTTGCCACCAGGAGGGAGTAGTTAGAGACAAGATGCATAATTAACTGAGCAATAAGCATAGCTAAAATACCTGGCCACAGGATGGAGACTGCTTTGGTTGCCTTCACAGATGACCTGTGCTACTGTTGTTAGATCTTTCAGCAGTGTTTGACATGGTCAATTATGATCTAATGACCCACCGCATTGCCAACATTGGAGTTCAGGGGGTAGCCTTACAGTGGTTCTTTTTTCTCCGCAATCGGGAACAAAGGGTGGCAATTGGCGAGCAGACTTCCCTGCAGCACTTACTTGAATGTGTTGTACCACAGGGAGCTATTCTCAACAATGATCTTTAACATCTACATGCTCCCCCCCCTTGCCAAGATTGCCTGAGGTTTTGGGCTGGGTTGTCACCAGAGCCGGTGCGTGGGAGTTGGCAAGGTAGGCGGTGGCCTCAGGCCTCCCTCTCCCACTGCTCAACTGAAGGTGCCCTCTCCCATTGCACCACTGCTCTCAACTTTCCTGGTTGAAGACCCTGGAAGCTGATAGCGGTGGAACTGTGCCTCAGTTTGTGCTCTCCTCCAAGCCTGGCTTCCTAACCGGAATTGGAGGAGAGCAGCCTCACTCTGAAGCTGCCTCCCCTGCAAAGGGAGGTAACCTCAGAGCAAGGCATGACAGTCCTGTGGCCCTTTTCCCTTCCCGGCAGCTGGGTGGAGGAGGCACAGCCAGTTTGGTGTAGTGGTTTGATTCCGCACTCCTCCACTTGCAGCTGCTGGAGTGGCCTTGGGTCAGTCATAGCTATTGCAGAGGTTGTCCTTAAAAGGACAGCTGCTGTGAGAGCCCTCTCAGCCCCACCCACTTCACAGGGTGTCTGTTGGGGGGAGGAAGATAAAGGAGATTGTAAGTCTCTCTGAGTCTCTGATTCAGAGAGAAGGGTGGGGTATAAATCTGCAATTCTTCTTCAGTCTTCTTTTGAAGCTCTCCCCTGCAAGGGGAAATGGCTTCAGAGTGAGGCAGGGCATTCCTGGGGCCCTTTTCCTTGCACCATGTTGCTCTGAAGCTCTCCCCTGCAAGGGGAAATGGCCTCAGAGTGAGGCAGGGTGGTCCTGGGGCCCTTCTTCCTGCCCGGAAGCCAGGTGGAGGGAGAAGGAGGTGCGGTGTTCCTCTGAAGCTCTGCCCTCAAAGGGAGTGTAATGTACTGATTGACGAGATGTGTTGAAGGCAACATGCTTTATTAGCGAGTACATCACAAGGCAAGACAATGCGGGCCAGGTCCCAATTATATACATACCCTGGAACAACCCTCAGTCTGGCCAGGTCCAATCCTGGCCAGTTAAACTTCCCGCCACAGATCTTGATTGGCGGAGCGTATTTGCGGGGCTACATCCGGGGACCAGTGGACTTCCACTGGTCACCTTCATAGCGTCTGCTGTGTTGTAAATTCAGGACTGAAATGCAAGACACAACACTCCTCCCTCCCCTAGTTCAAGACACGAAGTCTTTCAAGTACATTAGGTCTGACCTGCTTAAAGAGCATCGGGATTGGTGGGCTCCAACGTTGGCTTCCCTTTTCTCATATATCGACAAGACAGCAAACATGCCAGCCGATTGGGGCTGGGCGATTATTGTGCCCATTTACAAAAGAGGGGGTCATGAACTCCCCTCGAACTATAGGCCAATTAGTTTGCTAAGTGCTATTAGCAAACTGTATGCCTTACATCTGAGGGACATCTGAGGGACAAACTTACGGCCTGGATGGATTCTCAAGGCATTATTGCCGATGTTCAGGCTGCCTTCTGCCCTGGAAGATCCCACCTTGACCAGACTTTGGTGCTGCAATTTCTGGTTGATAAATATTTGGCCATAAAGGGCTCCAGACTCTTTGCAGCCTTTGTCGACTTTAAGGCTGCCTTTGATCTGATACCCAGATCCAGGTTATGGGACAAGCTTGCAGCTTCGTCTATTGACAGACGGCTGTTGTTGCTAATGGTTAGCCTTTATAGCAACTCGGGCATCAGGATAAGATGCTCATCTCAAGGCCATCTAACCCAACCAATTTTAGTGAACAAGGGTGTCAGACAGGGTTGTGTGCTCGCCCCCTTGCTTTTCAATTTCTACATAAATTCACTTCTAACCTCCTTTAATGATTTGGCTTTACATCCTCCCAAGCTCGCCGATCGGCATATTCCAGTTCTAGCGTATGCTGACGACGTGCTTATACTATCCAGGACGCAGATTGGTATGCGGAGGGCCCTTCGCCATCTAACCCAGACCAGTCTGCAGGAAAAGTTGGAAATTAATCTAGATAAAACCAAGGTTTTAGTTTTCACCAAACGTTTCAAGGCTCATTGCTGGTTTCTAAATGGTAAACCCATTGAGCAAGTAAAAATTATTAAATACCTGGGGGTGATTTTTCATTATCAGGGAAAGCGTTTGGCACATAAGAACTATGTTGCACAATCTGCGCAAAGAACAGCTGATGCCATCTACCGTTTTTATATCTCTAAAGGGGCCAAACTCTTGCCTGCAGCACTAAGGCTGCATACTGCAAAGACCAGGGTCCAGTTGCTCTATGGCGCTGAAATTGGCCCTTATTCAACCACCAAGCCGTTGGAGATAGTACAAACCAAACTCTTGCGCAAGCTTCTGTCTGTTCCCAGTTGTGTGCCAAACACTGCCATCAGGTTGGAATCTGGCGTCCCAAGCATTGAGACGTCTATGTGGTTAAACACCCTTTGTTACTTTTTGAGGGTTCTCTCAAAGCCAGGTGGCCTTCCCCATCTGATTTTTTTCGACTCTTTTGTGGGAACTTGGGAGAAAAGGTGTTTAGATCATTTTAGACTCTGTGATCTCTCCCCTGAGTCCCTAGCAATGATGGAACTGAGGGATGCGAAAGAACTTTTGCGCCTGAGGTTGGTTGAGCTGGAACTGAGATCTGCTAGAGCTAGTCTTTCTGCGCACATTTTCTTAGGGAAGCAAGCTGAAGTACTGTCCCCAGCCAGGTATCTTTTCAACATCACTATCCCAAAATATCGGATAGCTTTCTCAAAAGCTCGACTCAACGCACTTTTCTCTTCGGTGCTTTTGGGACGTTACGCTGGGTACCCATATCTGGAAAGATTGTGCCCCTGTAATTGCAATGAGGTCGAAACAACTCTCCACATCGTTTTGCGGTGCCCAATTTACAATGACTTGAGGGCAAGATTAATCTCTCCAATTCTCGGGTCCTTGGCGGGCAGGCCGGAGGATGAGCAGATTGCCTTCCTCCTGTCTGACACTCACTCTGATGTTTCAACTAAGATTGCCCGTTTCTGTTATGTTGCTCAGTTGGAAAGGAGGGAAATTGAGAACGTAAATCTTGGCTATGAGTTTTAACAATATGTGTAATAGTTGGCATGAGGAACTCTGTGTAAGAGGTGATGGGTTTGTTTTTATGATTTTGTTTCTGTTTGTATTAAGCTGGTCGGATGACCGTGAATAAAAGTACTACTACTACTAAGTAGGCTGGTGCCCTGCATTCCCGGGTCAACCTCCTCAGGATTATTTGGGGAGTTGGAGCGGCTGCCATGGCTGGTGGGGTGGCTGGTTCCTTGTGGTGGGTGACACCAGAAAAGGGCTGTCTGTCGCCTGTTGCTGTTCTGGAATCTCCTCTGGGGGGGTGCTCCCTCCGCTGTGATGCTCTTCCACCTGCATAGTCGGTGCAGCCAGCATAGGCTGGGCAGCTTCCGGTGATGTTGCTGTTAGTACTCCCCTGATTCCCGCTCCCCTGATCGCTGTCAGTTTTTCCGGCAATGTATGACGGTGCAGCTGGTCAATATGCCTCCTTAGGATCTGGCCCCCCTCCGACGAGACCTCGTAGGAGTGGGGCCCGGGGACCCGCAGCACCTGGGCAGCTAACCACTCCGGCCTGCTTGCAAAGTTCTTTGCATATACCGGACCCCCTGGAAGGAATCCCCTAGTGGCTTCTCTGGTGTCGGGGGAACTGAGGAGGTCTGCAGGCTGGTCAGGATGCAACCTGTCTAGCCTCATGATCAACTTCCTCCCTATTAGTAACTCGTCAGGGCTTAATCCGGTGACGGGGTTGGGGGTGATTCTGTTATCAAATAGGAAGGCTGCCAGGTGGTGTTCCCAAACTCCCTGTACAATGCGACCCAGGGCCTCTTTAGTGGAGCGCACCATGCGCTCTGCTTGGCCGTTGGTGGCTGGATGGAAAGGGTCAGAACAAATGTGCTGGATGAGGTACCGATTCAAGAACTCCTGGAATTCCCGGGAGGTGAAAGTGGTCCCATTGTCCGTGACGAGGGTCTAAGGAATCCCATGAGTGCAAAAGACCCTTTGCAAGGCTCTGACTGCCGCCGCGGTAGAGGTTGAAGCTATGGGAATCACTTCCAATCACTTGGTGTATGCATCGACTAAGATGAAGAATATTTGGCCCTGGTATGGCCCTGCAAAGTCTAGGTGTAACTGGGACCACGGCCTTCTGTTGGACTCCCAGTGGTGGACAGGGGCACTGGGCAGATCAGGTCGGCACTCTTGGCAGGGTTGGCACCTTTGAACCCACCCTTCTATCTCCTCATCCATTCCCGGCCACCATACATAGCTATGTGCAAGGGCCTTCATGCGCACTATCCCCGGATGTGTTTCACCACCCTGCTACCCCAGAGAAGGCACCCCTTGTGCATGGACAGTTCTTCTCTGTGTGATGCGAATGCCCTGAATTCTGCGTCCAGTTTGCCCGTGGGCCACCCCCCTTCCCACCCAGTCTAAAATGCGTGCGAGGATGTGGTCTCTACCCTTGACCCAAGCTACCTTGGCGGCATGGAGGGGCCTCTTTGGTATAGTCTCTATAAGCATCACATGGTGGGCAGGGGCAGGATCCGGGTCCATAGAGGGCAGCAGAAGCGTCTGAGGGCGTCCGTGTGTCCCATAGCTTTGCTGGGGCAGTGGACCAGGGCATATGTGTATGAGTTGAGGAACTGATTCCACCACAAATTCTGTGACAGAATTTGTGGAGTCTGGCAGTCTGGGGCGAGGAGGTCCAGTAGCGGCTTATGGTCCATGGTGATCATGAAACACCTACCATAGAGGTAATCATTGAATTTATGCACACCCACCACTATTGCCAAGGCCTCCTTGTCTATTTGGGCATAGTTGCACTTTGTGGGGCTTAGGGTCATCAAATAATAGGCCACGGGAACCTTCCTCCCATCCGGGAGTTGGTGCCCCAGAACGGCGCCCACCCCATACGGGAAAGCATTGCAAGCCAGAATCACTGGTAAGGATTCGTCAAAATGGTAGAACACATCATTGGAAACTAGGAGGTCCTTGACTGCCTGGAAAGCGGCGGCCTGCTTCTTTTCCCAGACCCACATGCTGTTTTTATCGAGGAGCCTATGAAGAGGTTCTGCGATGGCCACTTTGTGGGGCAAAAATGAATGGTAAAAATTTAATAATCCCAAGAAACTTTGTAACTCTATCTTGCACATGGGGGCCGAGGTGTGGACAATAGACCTGGTCTTGTCGGCCGTCAAGTGGATTCCTGCAGCGTCTACTGCAAACCCCAAGAACTCTACCCTCGACAACCCAAGGGAACACTTCTCCCGCTTTACTTTAAGTCCCGCCACCTGGAAACGGCGGAGTGCCTAACACAGACAGCTGCTGAACTCCTCAGTGTCCAGGAAGGCGATCAAAACATCATCAAAAAACAGTTGCACTCCAGGAGCCACACTAACCCCAAATTGCAACTGCCGCACCCGAAAAGCTCCCTTGTGAGTCACAATGGTCTGGACTTCTGCTGTCTCGACGTCCACCGGGAGTTGCTGGTACGCCTGGGCCAAGTCCTGTTTCCCCAAAACCTTAGAACCTGCTAGGGCTGCCAGTACATGGCTGACCACCGGAACGGGGTATGGGTTGTCCTCAAGTGCCTTATTTATGGTGCACTTGTAATCAGTGCATATGCTCACATCTCCATTCGGCTTCACTGGAGTGACTATGGGTGTTTCCCATGCAGCATAGGATACCGGTTCTAGCACTCCCTGGGCCGTGAGGCGGTCCAGCTCCGCTTCTATTTTTGGTTTAAGAGCGAACTTCCACTGGTCACCTCCGTAGTGTCCACTGTGTTGTAATTTCGGGACTGAAATGCAAGACACAACAGGGAGACAGCCTCAGAGCAAGGCAGGCAATCCCATGGCCCCTCCCCCTCCCCGCAGCCAGAGAGAGGGAGGCGGCGGCATGGCATCACTCTAAAGCTCTCCCCTCAGGGGAAACAGCCTCAGCAAGGCAGAGCTGTCCCGGGGCTTTTCCCCTCACCCAGCAGCTGGGCAGACGAAAGGAAATGCAGCCTAACTCAGACTTCACATGAGGGGCGCAGCTGTGCAGGTGGCCTGTGGCAGCAAAAACATCAGCGCTGCCCCTGGTTGTCACCAGTATGCAGATGACACCCAGCTCTATCTGTTGATGGATGACCATTCAGATACCGCCCCAGACTATCTGACCAGAGGACTAGAAGATGTAGCTGGATGGTTGCAACTAAGCCGGCTGAAGCTTAATCCAACTAAGACGGAGGTCCTGTACCTGAGTGGGGGGGGGGAGGGTTAAGATCAGATGTCCAACTCCCCACCTGGATGGTGCTCCTCTTGTACCAGCTCAGAAGGTGGGGAGTCTGGGAGTGATACTGGATGACTCCCTTTCCATGGAGGCCCAGGCCACAGCAGTTGCATGATCTGCCTTTTACTTTCTTCAGCAGGTCAAACAGCTAGTGCCCTATCTGACTCCCCTGGGCTTAGCTACAGTGATCCATGCAACAGTCACTTCCAAGCTGGACTACTGTAACTTGCTCTAATTTTTTAAAAAAAACAAAGTTAGAGTCCAATGGCACCATTAAAACCAGCAATGTTTTATTCAGGGAGTGACCTTTTGTGTGCATGCACCCTTCCTCAGATAGAATGTTTGACTGACGAAGTGTGTGTGCACACAAGCTCACACCCTGAATACAACTTTATTGGTCTTGAAGGTGCCATTGGACTCTTCTTTGTTCTGTCGCTTCAGACCAACATGGCTATTCACCTGGATCTATATTCGTAAAAAGAGAAACTGAAACAACTTCAAAAGAAAGCACCAAATAAGAGGAAAAATAAAATGGATGTTAAAAATACAGACTTCTCAGACATAAATAAAACCTGTAAGAATTTAAAATTTACAGATTAATTCATTCCTAACATAAATGAGGATTCTGACTGAAGTTTTAATTAGCACTTAATAATTTTAGAATAGTACTCATGATTTCAACTTTTTTCCCAGGAAATTTTTCTGATTTTCTTCTAAAACAAAGGTTGCTTTTTTCTCATATATGAGGTGAAGCAAAAGGCTTGGTGGTCAGTAATCCAGCTCTTCAAGTCAGTGACTGGATTGAGCAAAAAAAAAAAAAAAAAAAACCCCAAATAATGAACAAAAATGAGCTTATGTGCAGAGCTATCCTGCTCTCTTTTGTTGCGACAGAGATCTCCTAGGGCCCTCCTTTGCTATACTTCAGACTTGTACCGCTGGTCGCTACCAATTTCCTAGAGAGTTATTACTGCCGAAACTCCAAACTGTAGATTCAAGCAATCAGTGCCAAGGGCAGGAGAAAAACTTGTTCTGCTCCAGTAGAGTATCTGTCACTTCCAGTGCTTATCCTTGACCAGGAAAATTTTACGCAGACTGTATTTCTCAAAGTCCCAGCATTTCAGTCTTACTTTTTCTCAGTTCTTGTCTTTATGAAACTCTAGGGAAGGAATGTCACTTTCACAGATCAAGAATGCCAGAAATATAGATGTTAATATTATACTCATTATATTGTCTTGGATGTCTACACTTTTATTTTTATTACTACTTGCTTTTAAAAGAAAAAGTGTGTGATAGGGATTTTTTAGAGTGAAGTTGTTATGAAAAGAGGAAAGCACTCCAGTTCTACAGATATTCTTGGCATACAAAACAAACTGCAATATACTCCTTCTGGCCTGTGATCCAGGACCATTGTACTATTATCCAGGTCAGTTTCAGTCCTATAGTAAGAGGTGACAATTGCACATGATTTATCTAGGGCTGTTCTAGTGCTGCTGATTCTGAGATATACAAAGGCTGGCATTTTGAACTGTACCTACTCCTGGTTGTCCCAGAGCATGTAAGAACTGCTTTACTGAGTCAAACCCAAGCTTCTAGGTGTGCAGTGGTTAAAATGTCAGACTATTACCTGAAAGATCCAAACTGGAATCTCCACCATGGGATGAAATTCATTGGGTAATCTTGGGCCTTTTTCTTTTTAGTTTAATTTACTACACAGCATGGTTTTGAACAGACAATGAGCCAAGAAGAACTATGTATTCCATCTTTGAACTGCATGCTGTATGAACCCAGACATATTGACATCAGTTCCAGGCTCTGGGTTTTGTAGTCTGGGTTTTGTATTACTGTTTAAATTTTATTATTTTATTGTGTAGTGGTTTCATCTGTTTAATTTCATTGCTGGATTGTACATGGGTTCGTGGTGGTTTGTGTTCTATTAGGATACTTTTTTAAAAAATGTTATTGTAAATAACACAAAAATATACACCAAATGAAAAACAAAACATACACAACATACAATATACAATGAAGCCTAGGAATCGAACTCAATTACATACATCATATTCCATCCTTATCTGTTTCAAGGACTTCCATTTCTAAATCAAATGTACTTATATTCAACTTCTTTCCATATCCTATTATTTGATTCAATGTCTGTTTTCCTTTTTTAACTTATGACCTTCATCCACTCATATAATGGCTTCCAGGCTTCTTTACATTCTTGTAAATTACCTTCTTTCAACTTAACCGTTAAAAAATCTATTTCAGCAGCCTCATACAATTTTGAAGGAATTCCTCCCTTTTTGGTATCTGTTGGGTTTTTCAATATCTGGCATACACCAACCTTGCTGCAGTTACAGCGTATAATAAGAATTTCTTAGTTACTTTGGACATGGGGCTTGTACACATATTCAACAAATATAGTTCAGGTGAATACTGAATATTCATTTTTAGTATTTTTTGAATCCAACTATTAATCTGTCCCCAATATTTCCTGGCCTTATCACATTGCCACCAAATGTGGTAAAGTGTTCCTTTTACCCTTTTAGATTTCCAATATTTGGCTACTTCTACATGCTTTGTGATGTTTGCTTTTAATTTGGTATTTTGATATTTTAACTTCTGTTAGTTATCTTGAGCATTTTGGTAGAAAGACAGGATATAATAAATAATTTCCTGAGGAGTGGAGCAGTAACACAGCAAAGATGGGAGGTAGTAGAACTCAACTGGGCTGTGTGAGATCGCATGTGCACAAAAAGCCAATTGTATTGTGTTGTGCAGTTAGTAAGGAATACAGTGAAACAACCTGTCAAACCCCTCTGAACAGATACATGAACTATCAAATGATTATTGAAAAATCAGGCCATAGCTGGCAAACAGGATGCAAATCTAACTGGCTGGTGTTTGAGTATCCCTAGTCATGTATGGAAACAAAGGAGAGAAAGAGATACTTAAAAACAACCAGTCCATACAGATGTGAGAGAGAACCTGGAGTGAAATCAGGATAGGCAGAGAAGAATGGCAAAAAATCAGATGGGAGGTTATGTAAGAAGTCAAGTGAAAGCAAATCAATGTGCCTCTTGGAAGAAATCTTTGTGCTGGAGAAGCAAACAAAGCAGTAACTCACTCTAAGTATGGGCACAACATTTCAGACTATGCTATCCACCTGTTGATTGGGCATCCCTCATGCAGAATAAAAAAATCCAACCAACTGATCTGATTATTAAATTAGCTACTTTAAAATTTCTTCATGACATTTTACAGGCCCCTCCAGCTGTTCCTAACTCTCTTCTCCATCTAGAAATGGGTCTAATGAGGATTGAGGTGAGGATTCTGTTGGCACCTGCTTTCCAATGGCTTAAAATACATGCTAATCCAAAAAGACTTCCTCCCCCTTGTAATGCAAGTTTCTTACCAACCAAGCTGGCTTCACACAGGTGAGGGAAGCTTTGAAAGAATGGGCCTTTCAACTGGTGCTCTTTTGTCATAGTCCATTGATCAGGCCAAATTCCCAGTTAAGCAAAGGATTTGTGATATGAAATGCCAGCAAGACTTTAATGAAGTCTCCTGGTTTTAGGGCCCCTGAGAAGATGAAATGCATCATGGCAATGGCCCAATATCTTAAAACCTTAGATTTCCCCCCTTGCAGGAGGGCTTTTACATTGACCAGATGTGATGCCATCCATGATTTTGAAAGGGAAATATAAGACGATTGCACACTCCAAGAAGATTTGCCCCTACCCTTAAGCAGAGATGGAAACAATGGAACATGTCTTTTTCTGCTGCCCCCTCTAAACAAATGTGAGATAGGACAATTATTTCCATTTTTGAGAGTCCTGTGGAAGAGGTGGACTACATATGCTTAGATAAATTACTAACTGATGAGATCTCAGTTATTACCAAGCCAACTGACAGATTCTGTGCACAGATGACCAAAGTGCACAATAAATTGCAGTCCTGCCCTTTTGAGCCTTGACTTAGACTTCATCACAAGATCTAGTGTATAGTTCTCAATTTTTAGTTCTCCACACACACCTGATAATATTTTTGCCAGTTGGATTTGTTCACTGACCATAATAATAATAAAACTTAAAGTAACTACTTTAAAATATAAAATAATATCCCAAATTAAAACTCCAAATGCATATCTTCATCTTTTGAGGGGCCCAGACCAACATAACCCAGAACTTATGTTAGAGAAAATATATAAAAAACTCTTTTACAACAAGAAAGTTATTGGATTTATAAGCTCCAGACAGTTGCACCAAAGGCAATGAATTTGTTGTTAGATTTTTCGCCCTTCTTGTAGAGTAATTACGGTAAGAGTAAGAATGGGATAGCAGGGAGAGAGAATAACAGCAGAGCTGTGTGTGTGTTTTAAGCCTTTCTTACATGTTAAATTGTGCATTTAGACATTTATGTAATATGAAATAATGATAACTTAATATGGCAGTGATGTCTTCTCTGAAATATAAAGGAATAAGCATGAACTTACAGCTTTAAGAACAGTTAAACTTGGACTACTTAACAAACCCTGAAGAATGAGAATGACGAGAGCTGGCAGCAAAGGTTTAGAGCGTGCATTGATCCATGTCTGTAACATAATTACTGTGGGTGAGTGTGCAGTGGATTTTTGTTTAAGTGTGATGTTAATGGTATCTATGAGCATTATTCTAATGGTTTTGTGTTATAATAGCTCTGAAAAACACCGAGAAAAGAGGCTGATGAAGTGTGACGGTTGAAACCGTGAGGACTCCTTTCTATATGGTCCCTCTTTTTTCTCTCTATTGCAACGTCACAGCAGAACATTTAAGGACTTCACCCTAAGCACTTACTTATGGACTTGGTTAAGGCTGGATCCTGTGTAGAAATGTTTAAATGTACATTTGAGGGAGTACAAATATCTTATTGTTCTTTTGTTTTTTATTTTGTCTTATATTTGCACTAAATCAATAGCATATACACACAATGAGAGTGTGAATTATTATTGTTGACCAGTAAATTTATTATTTCCTATTTACACACTGGTACCAGTTATTTATATTGCATTATCTGTACTAGATTAAAATGGAAACGTTAATATTTTCAGAAAATGATATAGAATTCTAACAAACTTTCCAGGAATGTTTAAGCATAAAGAAGCAGAAACAAATAGAGATTGGAATCTATTGGTATCACAAGAGATGAAAAAAATGAGATTAACCATGCATGCAAACTCTATGGTTGAATATTGTAAAGTTAACAAAATACATAGAGGCTTGGGTATTCAAAAAGCACCGGCTTTGTTTACCCATTCAGAAAATTTTAGAAAACGTTGGATAGCTGTTGTCAGCAAATGTTCACAAGATCTGATGCTCCTTATTATAGAAACAGCAGCAGAAGAAATTAAAACTTTAGATAGTGACGTTCAACTGCAAGAAGATTTAAAACAACAGAACTCAGATTTGCAGACATTTGAAAAGAAATTATTAGACTTAGAAAAGGAAGTAAAGGAATTAGAAAGTAAAATTAGAGAAACAAAAACAAAGAAATATCAGAGAGACATCAAAGATTATGATAACGAAAGAGTCTGTTTTTCGCTTAATGATAATAATGGTGCCAACATCTTGAAAAATAGAAAAAGAATATCTTGGGCAGATCAGTCTACATCAGAGTAAGAAGGTTTAGAGAACGATGAGTCAGGAGGAGAAGGCTCCAGCATATGAACAAAAAAGAAACTTTTTTAGCCAAAAGTGAAATTATGAAACGCCCACCGATAAAAGACCCACTACCTCCCAGACGGAGCACGAGATGCTGCTGACAGTCAACTTATCAACTAGAGAACTGACTGCAGCGGAACAAAAGGTATTAGATTTGGGGTTGAGCTATATTCCTACACCTAGACATAATAAATGTATAACTAGAGTAGATGTCTTAAAACTAATATGACAGCTAAAATTGTGAGCCTTTTTTGGAGAATCTGCTAAGGAAGGTAGCACATTTACCAACAAGTCTACTTCTGTACCTAACGTAACTGATGCTTCCAAAACCGTATTTGAGAGGCTACTTTTACAAGAAATTGACACAATAGAGAAAGAAAACATAAAAACTAAGAACAATTTGAATTATGAGGAATTTATTACGATCCAGAAATGTAAAACAGGACCACTACATTGTTATAAAACCTGCAGACAAAGGAGGGACAATGGTAATTTTTAACACGTGTGACTATTTAAAAATGATAGAATTGTTGCTGGAAAATAAGACACATTATTAACTACTTAGGTCTGATCCTACTGAACAGATAAAAAAATAGTTCAAATATCAGTGACTGAGGCAAATAATTTAGGACACATAAATGAAGCCACTACAAACTTTTAAATAAAAGAACATGTGAAGGCACCTTTATTCTATGCCCTACTGAAGATACATAAAGAGGGGTTCCCCCCACCAGCTAGACCAATAGTTTCTGCTATTAGCTCTCCACTCAAGTCGATGGCACAATATATAGACTCTTTCCTATAACCTTTTGTAGTCAAAATTGGAACCTTCCTTAAAGACACTAAACATTTTATTTCTTTAGTAGAGGGCATGAAGGTGTCTGAAAACATTGTCTTGATGTCTATAGACATTTCAGCTCTATATACAAATGTACCAATACAAAAACTAGAATAGTTATTGAAGATCTTTTAGACCAGAGAACTGAAAAATGTCCACCCACCTATGTATTATTAGAGTTTCTGGAATTATTATTTGAAAATAATTATTTTTGTTTTGGAGAGGATTTTTATTTACTACAGACAGGGGTCTCTATGGGAAGCCCCTTATCTCCTAGTGTAGCCAATCTATATATGGATTTTTTTGAGAATAAATATTTCTTAGATTAAAAGACTAACCCATTTTTGAGAACATTTTCCTATTAAAAAGATACATTGATTATTTATTACTATTATATGATAATAAAAACAATACTGTAGAGACATTTTTAAAATGGATTAATTGCCTACATGCTAGTATTAAATTTGAAGGAAGTTGGAACAACAAACAAATTAAATTTTTAGATACTACTATAGTAAAAGATGATAACAACACATTATTTGTGAAACTATATAATAAACCAATGGACAGAAATAAATATTTGCATTTCCAGTCCTACCACCCTTAACATATACACAATAATTTACCGTATGGACAGTTTCTGAGAATTAGGAGAAACAATACAAAAACTGAACGCTACATTAAGGAAACAGAGAAACTTACAAATCAGTTTATAGCCAGCCCTAAAGAAGTGGTTTTGAAAGCAAGAAGTAGAGCAGAACAGACAGATAGAAGAGAGCTTATAAAGGATAAACGAAAACAGAGACTACAGGGCATAGCATGTGGTTTTTTAAATTCACCCTTTGCATATAAAATAAGTAGATCTATCAAAAGGTTGTGGCACATCTCCCAGGGTGTCAAGCACCCCCAAGAATAGGATATAGAAACCCAGCTTCTTTAAAAAAAAAAATTGATCCCAGCTGAATTAAAAACACAAGAAAGAAATGAAAGAAAAGTCACAGGAAACTTCCCATGTGGAAATTGTGTCGCATGTTGTATGATGTTATCAGTTAAAGAGTTTGTGAGCCCCATAGATGGGGGGGAAATTATATTAAGAATTTTTGTTAGTTGCAACTCAAAAGAACTGGTCTATGCAACTTCATGCAAATGCGGAAAATTATACATTGGTAAAACTTCACATGCATTTAAAGTTTGAATTTTGGAACATAAGGCACATCTTATTGTTTCAAACAATTTATTCAATTGCAATATATTGTTACAATAATCATTTAATTTTTAAAAAATAATACCAAATATAAACAATACATTGCTTCCCCCCCCCCCTCCACTCTTCTCTTCCTTTTTTGACTTCCGCCAGTGTTTACTAAAAATTAAGAGAGGGGGAAAAAAAGCAAGGTAACTTTACAAATCAAAAATCTCCATTTTAAAACCTTATAGCAATACGGAAGAAATTAAAACAAAAACATTCATCTTCATTTTTCAAAGAGAAGTTTTTCCTTTATAGACTTTTTAAGCTATAGTCCATTATTCCATTCAACTTTTATCCAAAAATCACTAAGTGTCTCCTTACTTTCCATTGTTTTTCTACATAGTTTTGAAATTTCTCCCAGTCCTTCCTAAACTTCTCCAAATCATAATCTTTTACGATTCTTGTAAGTTTGTCCATCTCACTCCATGACAAAACTTTTAAAAACCAGTCCCATTTCTCTGGTATTTTATCTTGCTTCCATGACTGCGCATACAATGTCCTTGCAGCTGAAAGCAGGTACCACACCATCGTTCTATCTTGTTTCGGAAAACTTTCCATTTGTAATCCCAACAAAAAAGAGTCTGGAGACCTCTTAATGTCATAGCCCAAAATTCTTGACATTCCTTTCTGGATCATTTGCCAAAATTGTTTTGCCTTTTCACAGATCCACCACATATGGTAGAAAGATCCTTCATGTTTTTTACATTTCCAGCATCTATCTGACATCTGATTGTTCATTTTTGCAGTTTCTTAGGTGTCATGTACCATGTATACAACATTTTAAAACAGTTTTCTTTGATGTTATAACAGGTTGATATCTTCATAGAGTTCTTCCATAGATACTCCCAAGATTCCATTTGTATTTCTTTGTTAAAATTAATTGCCCATTTTATCATTTGAGATTTAACTACTTCATCTTCTGTAGACCACTTCAATAATAATTTATAAGTCCTTGAAATCAGTTTTTCGTTCTCGCCCAACAGCATTTTTTCTAATTCTGTTTGCTCCTGTCTTATACCTTCATTTTTAATGTCCTGTTCCACCAAGCTCTTAATTTGTTGTAATTGAAACCAACTATATTTGAATTGTAATTCTTTGGGTGATTTTAGTTCCACCTTTTCTCCATGTATTTTTAATAGTTCGTTATACATTAACCACATCCCTTCACTTGTCTCTGAGGATAATTTAATTACTTCAGTTGGTACAGTCCATAGAGGCTTTCTCTCATCACCATATTTTTTATATTTTAACCAAGTACTTAGCAGATTTCTTCTTATATAATGGTGTGAGAAAAAACCATCCATCTTATTTTCCCCATAAAACATATTTGCATGCCAACCAAAAATATTTCCGTGGCCTTCTAAAACCAACAATTTCTTATTTAATAGTGTCATCCATTCTTTAATCCATACCAAACACACTGCATCATGATACACTTTTAGATCCGGTTATTAGAAACCTCCCCTTTCATTTGCATCGGTTAAGATTTTCATTTTGGTCTTTGGTTTTCTTCCAGCCCATACAAATTCTGAAACTCTTCTTTGCCATTTGGTAAATTGCTTATTGTCCTTCACAGTTGGAATTGTTTGAAATAGAAACATAATTCTTTGTAGAACATTCATTTTAATTGCAGCAATTCTGCCCAGTACAGACAAGTAAAATTTGTTCCATTTTATCAAATCTTCATCAATTTTCCACCAAAGCTTTTCATAATTATTTTTATACAAATCTATATTTTTCATGGTAACTTCCACACCTAAATATTTTACTTTTGAAGTGACCTCACACTCTGTTGCAGTTCCTCCTGTTGACTCTTTGTCATATTTTTGCACAAAATTTTCGATTTTTCTTTATTTATATAAAAGCCTGCCAGTTGTTCATACGCCTGTATTTTACGAAGTAGCAATGGTGTCACAGATAAGGGATTTCCATTGATAAACATTACATCATCAGCAAATGCTCTGTATTTATAAGAAAAACCTTTCAATTTCAACCCTCTATCTCTTTGTCGTCTTGTATTTGCCTAAGAAAAATCTCTAATGTCATTATAAATATCAATGGAGAGAGTGGGCAACCTTGCCTTGTTTTTTTACCAACAATCATTTTCTCCATCAAATCTGCATTTATACAGAATCTTGCTTGTTGTTCAGCATATATCGCCTTAACCATTCTTATAAAATCTTCTCCTAATCCCAATTTCTCCATCACTGCAAACATAAAATCCCAATTCAGATTGTCAAAGGCCTTCTCTGCATCTGCAAAAAATAGTGCCACTTCTTTTTCAGGATGCTTCTCATAATATTAAACAATATCTATAACAGTTCTGATATTATCTCTAATTTGTCTCCTGGGAAGAAATCCTGCTTGTTCCTTTTTGATAAAATTATTCAAATGCTGTTTGAGTCGTTCTGCTAGTATCCTAGCATATATTTTATAGTCATTGTTAAGTAATGAAATTGGTCTGTAATTTTTTACATTTGTGGTATCTCTATCTTCTTTCAGTATCAATGAAATTGTTCCTTCTTTCCATGTATTTGGTATTATCCTGTCAATCCTTATAATATTCATCAGCTTCTGAAGTTTCGGTACTAACGTCTCTAAGAGGACTTTGTAGAATTTTGCTGTAAAACCATCTCGACCCGGTGCCTTTCCCATTTTCATTGAATTTATAGCTGCTTCTACTTCAATTTTTTCAATTGGTTCATTTAATACCTTTTCCATATTTTCTGTTAAGGGATTTACTTGAATTTTCTGTAAATATGCATCTATTTTACTTTTATCCACCTTTTGAGCTTGAAATAACTTAGCATAATATTTATAAAATTCCCTTTTAATTCCTGCCTGATCAACAATTTCTTTGCCTCCCGATACAATTTTGTTCACAAATTTATTTTCCCTTTTTTTCTTCATTTGCCAAGCCAGGTGTTTTCCAGGCTTATTTGCTCCTTCAAAAGATTTCTGTTGAAGTCTCTTAAGGTTCCATTCAACTTCTTTATTTAACAGATGTCTCAGTTGATTCTGCAGTATTGTAATTTCCCTTATTATTTTCTTTCCCCCCCGGTCTTTTTTTTTACTTCTTTTTCTTTTTTCCCAATCCCTTTTTGAATATCCAACATTTGTTTCTCCTGGGCCCTCTTATCTTTATTATTCATTGTAATTAAAATATCTCTCATTACTGCTTTGTATGCATCCCACACAATTTGAAATTGAGTGTCCTCTGTTTCATTTATTTGGAAGAAAACTTTAGTTTCTTTTTCAAGAGACACAACTATCTCCATTTTCTGTAGCAAATCTTTGTTTATTCTCCTTCTCGATCTTTTTCACACACTTTGCCGACCACATCAATGGATTGTGATCAGTTCCAACTTTAGGAAGAATCTCTATTTTTTTTTGTCATAAATCCTAGATCTTCGTCATCCATAACATGTCAATTCTTGAGAAAGAGTTATGCCTAGCTGAGAAGAAGGTATAGTCCCGCACTTTAGGATTAAATTTCCTCCATATATCTTCCAAACTTTCTTGTTTTACTAAATAAAAAAATGACTTTGGTAACTTCCCCTCCTTATTTTTTCCCCCTGATCTATCCAGATCATTAACAATTGTTCCATTAAAATCTCCCATTACCATTATTTGTTCATAAGTCACTTGGTCTAATTGTTGCATAATATCTTTAGGGGCATACAATCCCAGCAACCATGTCTTTTTTGTCTTTCATTGTCACTTCCACAGCTAAATATCTTCCTTCACTATCCTTAAAAATCAATTTTGGATCCAAATCCTGTTTAATCACTCACCGTTTTTTCTCCTTAGTCAAGGAAAAAAATTCCTTACCCAATTGTTTATTCCATAAAAATTTGTAATCCACTTGTTTAATATGTACTTCTTGTAGACAAATTATGTTACATTTTTGTTTCTTAATCCAATGAAATGTAGCCTTTCTTTTTTGCAGTGAATTTAGTCCATTTACGTTCCAAGATAATAATTTGTAATCCATTATGATTCTTCTTTTATTCTGTACCATCAAAATCCCTATGTTCCTCAAAAAACCTTCTCATTCCTTGAACATTGTTAATTGTAATCCTTTTGCCTCCATGTTCAAAACTTAGGCCTTCTGACAAAATCCATCTTTATCGCACATTTCTGTCTCGCAATTAATCTGTCAGTTTCTTGTATAGTCTTCTGTCATTTATGACCTTTTTTTGGCAATTCTTTTATAATTCTCAATCTGCTTTCATCCACTTCCAAACCTTTTTCAAATTGTTCACTTAGGATTCTTCCCACCATATTCCTTGACACAAATCTGACTACCACATCCCTTGGTAGCTTTTTTTTTTTTTTGGCATACATTGAATTGACTATATACGTAATCATAAAAATGACTAGATTGTTCAGGGTCCATTCCCCAAAACTCAGCAATTATTCCTGTTATGTATGTCTTCAAAACCAGATCTTCATTTTCAGGCACTCCTCTCAAACGTATCTGGTTTTCCATTAACTTACAGTCTTGTAGAACTACTTTCTCCTGCAGCTTATTAATCATGGAATCTTGATCTTTCACTTTATTTTCCACAATGTGTACTTTGTTTAATGTTGCTTATGAGTCTTTTCTGAGATCCTCAATCACTTTTTTAATTTCCATCTTTAATGCTTCTGCACTTGTTGTAATGTCTTTCTTTAGCTCTTTAACATTTTCAGTTGTTAAACTTTTCATCACTTTAACTAACCTCGCCTCCATGCCATCAAGTTGTTCTTGTACTGCTCTTGCCAACTTTACTTCTTCCAACGTACTGGCCCTCTGATGGAGCTTCAGTCCCACCTTATGCTCTGACATTACTGTCCTCCCATAGCAAAAATAGGCTCTAAACTTGATCTCACCAAATTACAATTTAACCACTGGATTTTGAAGAAGAAGAAGATGATATTGGATTAATTTCTCGCCCTCCACTCCAAAGAGTCTCAGAGCGGCTCACAATCTCCTTTACCTTCCTCCCCCACAACAGACACCCTGTGAGGTGGGTGGGGCTGGAGAGGGCTCTCACAGCAGCTGCCCTTTCAAGGACAACCTCTGCCAGAGCTATGGCTGACCCAAGGCCATTCCAGCAGGTGCAAGTGGAGGAGTGGGGAATCAAACCCGGTTCTCCCAGATAAGAGTCCGCACACTTAACCACTACACCAAACTGGATCTCCTAGCTTGAAGCTTGAAGCACGCCCTTTCCAAAGAGCCTAAAATCGCTGTCCTCACAGCTGCCAAACTCCAAATATAAATTTTTAAAGTTTATATTTTCAACAAAATGGTGTCCGCGGCTTTTCTGGCACCTTTTTAAAAAGTTTTCCTTTTTCACCTCAAGTCCACAAAAAATAATTTCGCTTGTATAATCCAGTGGGTTTCACCTTTTCCAAATGATATCTACTGGCTCCCCAAATTTTGATAGTCCTGTTTAATTTTGAAAAGTTTTGACCTCCCCTTAATGGCCGCCGAACTTTTTCTATGGTTTTATGGTCCTAGAGAAGGCCAGGAGGTTTATTCTTTGCCCTTCTCCCAATGGCTCCTTCCTGCTTTTCTTGCCATGAAGTCTCGTTCTTTATAGTAAAGGTATCCTGCGATGTTTCGATGATGTCACTTCCTGTGTCGTCCTCACATCCAGCAACTCAATGACGATGGGGACTTATGCAGAAACCACAGGTATTCAAAACACAAATTGTTTTTTTGCTCTTAACTTTGTTTCCTAAACTCCAAAGGTCTTGAAATTACCCCCTTCTCTTTTTCTTTACTTTAGAATATTGTATTTGAGTCCCAATTTTTATCCTTATTTCATATGAAGCTTATGTTAGTCCCGGAATGATAGATAACAATCTTCCTACCTTGCCACTGAATAGACCCTTCTCAGCACCATCCTTTCCAGAAGTAAATAGGTAGAGATTGAAATAGTCCCAAGAAAGCTTGGACCATGTTGAATTTAAGTCAAATTAATGACCACGGAGCCCTCTGTAGATGGTGGAGTGCAATCCTTCAACGGGGATTCTTCAAAGCTTCAAAAGAACCCCGCTGGGATTCCTTGTCAGCCAAAGGAGCACCCGAGGCTTCTGATCCGGGGTGACTTCAATGTTCATGCTGATGACGTAACCTCCAATCAGGCGATGGACCTAGTGTCTTCCATGGCGACACTAGGACTCTCCCAAGTAGTTACGACACCCACTCACCAGGCGGGGCACATGTTAGACTTGGTCTTCGCGGCGGGAGTTTTAGTGAACGATCTTGCTTCTATAGCAGTGCCATGGTCGGATCACTATGCCCTCAAGGCTCGTGTGGACGTCCCACCCCAAGCCCGTTTAGGCAGCGAGCTTATTTTAGCTCGCCCGCGGAGCCTGATGGACCCAGAATGGTTCCTGACGGCTCTGCGGGATCCCTGGCCCCCTAACGATTCCCTTGATGACCTGGTGGAGTCTTGGAATGATAGGCTCCCCGGGGCCATCGATGAGATTGCTCCTAGGCATCCTCTGCGCCCTCGCTCAAAGCCGACACCCTGGTATAACCGGGAGTTGCGGCGTTTGAAACGGGGACTCAGACGACTAGAGAGGCAATGGTGGCGTACTCGAGACGAAGCGACTTGAACATCTTATAGAGAGTCTATGAAGTCCTATGAGATGGCAGTCAAGGCCTCTAAGAAAACATACTTTGCGGCCGAGATTGCATCTGCAAATTCGCGCCCGGCACAGTTGTTCAACATAATTCGGACTCTTACAACACTGCCACAGGGCAGACCAAATTCCAACGAATTGGAAATTGGCTGTGAGGCTTTTGCGAATTTCTTTGCAGATAAAATCGCATCGCTCCGTTCTGACTTCCCTGCCATATTAGATGCAGTCAGCGAACCTGAGGCTCCGTGCCTGTCTTCGGATCATGTTCTGGACGGCTTCAGTGCTCTTAGCCTGGAAGAAGTTGACAGGATCCTCCTATCTGCACGCCCAACAACTTGCAAATTGGACCCGTGCCCCTCCTGGCTTATTAAGACCTGCCAGAGGGAGCTGAGATATCCTATACGGGATATCATAAATAGATCCCTATTGGAGGTGCATTTTCCATCAGTGCTTAAAGAGGCGGTGGTCCGTCCCCTCTTGAAAAAAACGTTAGACCCGGCCGAATTGGCACATTACCGGCCGGTCTCGAATTTGCCCTTTTTGGGCAAACTTATTGAGAGGGCAGTGACGTTGCAGCTACAGAGTTTCCTGGAGGACGCTTCTGTCCTTGACCCCTGCCAGTCTGGCTTTCGCCCGGACCATGGGACGGAGACAGTGCTGGTTGCCCTGGTGGATGACCTTCAGCGGCATCTGGATCAAGGCGGCTCGGCGGTGCTGATGCTGTTAGACCTATTGGCAGCGTTCGATACGGTCGACCATCGGTTGCTGGCCTCCCGTCTTGCCGATGCGGGGATTCAGGGGCTGGCCTTCCAATGGCTTTCCTCTTTCTTCGATGGTCAGGGACAAAGGGTGGCGATTGGGGACGAACTGTCCCAGAGACACATGCTTGATTGCGGAGTGCCTCAAGGGGCGGTACTCTCCCCGATGTTATTTAACATCTATATGCGCCCCCTTGCCCAGATTGCCCGAAGGTATGGGTTGGGTTGTCATCAGTATGCTGATGACACCCAGCTCTATCTGCTTATGGACGGCCAGCCTGCCTGCGCCCCAGAAAATCTGGACCGGGCATTACAGGCAGTGGCTAGGTGGCTTAGGCTGAGCGGGCTAAAGCTGAATCTGGCAAAGACAGAGGTCCTTTGCTTGGGTCGTTGTGGCCTGGGAAGGGAGATCTCCCTGCCAGTTTTTGATGGGGCGCCGTTGACAGCGGCGCACAGGGTCAAAAGTCTGGGGGTACTATTGGAGCCTTCATTGACAATGGAGGCTCAGATAGCAGCCACTGCCAAGTCTGCATTTTTTCATCTTAGGCGGGCGAGGCAGTTGGCCCCTTTCCGGGAGCACGACGACCTAGCAACAGTGATTCATGCCACGGTCACCTCGAGGTTGGACTACTGTAATGCCCTCTACATGGGGCTACCCTTGTGCCGAACCCGGAAACTGCAGTTAGTGCAGAATGCCACTGCCCAGCTGCTACTAGGGCTCCCAAGATGGGAGCACATTTGGTCGGGGCTTTGGGATCTGCACTGGCTGCCAATAACATTCCGAGTCCGGTACAAGGTGTTGGTCATTACCTTTAAAGCCCTATATGGCCTAGGACCTGCCTACCTTAGGGACCGTCTTTCCCCACACGTTCCCCAGAGAGTACTACGATGGGGCTCACAAAATCTGCTAGTAATCCCCGGGCCAAAGGAGGCCCGTCTGAAATCCACCAGGGATTGGGCCTTCTCGGTAATGGCGCCTTACTGGTGGAACCAGCTGCCGGAAGAGATGAGGGCCCTGCGGGACCTAGGGCAGTTCCACAGGGCCTGTAAGACAGTCCTCTTCCGGCTGGCCTACAACAACTAACTGACACTGAGAATTTCTGGATGGAATTAGAATGCATTTAACAGACCGCTGGTTTTTATGTTTTTTATGTTTTATGTTTTATTAATTTACTGTTTTAATCCTTATTATGTAAACGTTTTTAAGATAAACTTATGTAAGTTTGTGTGTTGTGAGCTGCCCTGAGCCGCTTCAGTGGGAAGGCCGGGATATAAGTCGAAATATAAATAAATAAATAAATAAATAAAGTAAATCCCCTCGGAATTTCCAGAGCACATCTTGGCCTTTCCCCTGACTGAGAAAAGTAGGCAGCAGGCGTTGAAACCTTCCCTGCCCAGAACAAAAGGTTCTGGTCTGCTCCTCTTGGAGAAGCATCTCAATTCTCCATGATCCAACTCTGGAAGTCATAAGAACATAAGAACATAAGAGAAGCCATGTTGGATCAGGCCAACGGCCCATCAAGTCCAACACTCTGTGTCACACAGTGGAAAAAAATGTTATATACACACATACACTGTGGCTAATAGCCACTGATGGACCTGTGCTCCATATTTTCATCTAAACCCCTCTTGAAGGTGGCTATACTTGTGGCCGCCACCACCTCCTGTGGCAGTGAATTCCACATGTTAAGTCCTCTGAACATAAGGCACATCTTGAAAGAAAGTTGCCTGAAACACGGATGTTTCAACATATTAATGAGAGTGGCCATCTAATTAAACATCTGAGATTTTTTGCACTGTTTAAATATCAACCCAGACCTTATGTTAGAGAAAATGTAGAAAAAATTCTTTTACAAGAAAGTTATTGGATTTATGAGCCTTGACTTAGACTTCATCACAAGATCTAGTGTATAGTTCTCAATTTTTAGTTCTCCACACACACCTGATAATGTTTTTGTCAGTTGGATTTGTTCACTGACCATAAGAATAATAATAAAACTTAAATTAACTACTTTAAAATATAAAATTATATCCCCAATTAAAACTCCAAATGCATATCTTCATCTTTTGAGGGGCCCAGACCAGCATAACCCAGAACTTATGTTAGGGAAAATGTATAAAAAACTCTTTTACAACAAGAAAGTTATTGGATTTATAAGCTCCAGACAGTCGCACCAAAGGGAATGAATTTGTTGTTAGATTTTTTTGCTCTTCTTGTAGAGTAATTATGGTAACAGTAAGACTGGAATAGCAGAGAGAAAGAATGACAGCGGAGCTGGGTGTGCATATTTTAAGCCTTTCTTATAAGTTAAATTGTGCATTTAGACATTTATATAATATGAAAAAAAATGATAATATGGCATTGATGTCTTTTCTGAAATATAAAGGAGTAAGCATAAACTTACAGCTTTAAGAACAGTTAAACTTGGACTATTTAACGAACTCTGAAGAATGAGAATGGCGAGAGCCAGCAGCAGAGGTTTAGAGCGTGCGTTGATCCATGTCTGTAACATAATTACTGTGGGTGAGTATGCAGTGGATTTTTGTTTAAGTGTGATGTTGATGGTACCTGAGTGTTATTCTAATGGTTTTGTGTTATAATAGCTCCGAAAAAAAATGAGAAAAGAGACTGACGAAGTGTGATAGTCGAAACCGTGAGGACTCCTTTCTATACGGCCCCTCCTTTTTCTCTCTATTGCAATATCACAGCGGGACGTTTAAGGACTCCACCCTAAAGCACTTACTTATGGACTTGGTTAAGGCTGGTTCCTGTGTAGAAACGTTTAAGTGTACATTTGGGGGAGTACAAATACCTTATTGTTTCTTTGTTCTTTATTTTATATTTGCACTAAATCAATAGCATGTACACACAATGAGAGTGTGAATTATTATTGTTGACTGGTGATTTTATTATTTCCAGCATCTGAAAAGGGCTTACACAGTGGGTGGGATCAAACTAGGAATTTGCCATGGTGGTCTCTCAGTTTTTAAAAAAGCCATCCCAGAAAGTGACACACCACAGCAATCAGACTGTGCCCAACACAGGTACAGTCTGCACATTCACCTAGAGGAGCATATAGGCTGCTCCTGCACATGCAAGGCATGTGCAAGGTGCACCCCTGCCTTTCAGACACCCCAGAAACTTTACAACTGGGAAGTATTGGCAACTATTTAACACAGTGTTGATCCATCAGAAGATGAGGTAGGGACATGTGCAGCTCAGGGAGCAGATGTGTGCATGTGAACGCATCTTTAAAATCTGGAAGTGGGGGGAGGTGGCTATGGTGGGGCAAAATTCTTATCTGATTGTACCCAGTATCTTTTATTTTCTTTGCAAACAAGTGCGCCATCTCCAATCTCTTTAATGTGAAACACTTCCTGTTTTACCATTCTTTCATCTCCTTCAATATTTCAGACAGTCCAGCTTCCTCACTTTCTTTGTCCTTCCATGACCCACAGTCCATTGAATAGAGGTTTTTTGAGAAGCATTCTCCCTCTTTTCTTGTCTCTTCTCTGAAATATGCCTTCAATTCATCTTGATCCTTTCCCCCAACCTCACAATGAACTGTTCAGCCTCTAGTCCTAAGTCTCTCCATTGAGTATATCTGTATATATTGCTTCTGACACCCCCTCAGCTGATTTTGCTTACTGCTAACTTTCCTGCTCATCTGTGAATGGCTCATGTTTCATTCTTTCTTGTACACTCTCAATTTAAAAATTCACAGTCAGTTCTGTAGAACAAATATGAAGCATTGTCTGTATTTCTTCCTCTCTTTATTTCACTCATACTGAAATTGTTGCCAAACCATGTTGTTTCATCCATTTTGGAAGTGCAAAAATGAGTTCCTTTCCTGTGCCCAGTCTCATCCCTGATTCTGCTACCGGTGCTCTGCTACTAAAAATCAGCTGCCTCTGTCATCATTCAGATCATGCAGTATCCCTCTTTAAATATTTATACACTCAAATTCTCCTTCTGGCTCAAGAAGACTCTTTCTTAAAAACCACCACATCTTCTTCTCCTTCACATCTGTTTGTTCATATATCCTGACTTATCCCTGTCCATGCCTTTTGCTCTCCAGCTCCAGTTATCACTTCCATGGTTCTGTCCTTCATTACTGCTCCTTTCGGTTAAAACTCTCTTTGAACACCTGTGTGATGCCACATCTCTCACTTACTTCATGTCCATTCTCAAAAATATTTTTGAGAAGCTTTTGGCACAACTTCTTAGTTCCTCATTACCTACCGAAACTAAACCTAAGAATGTGCAACTAGAATGGATATATAGTTTCTCCTTTTTATCCTTATTTGCATCCCCTTCCCTTCCTTCTGTGGTTTTGGTCCAGTCATAGATTAAACCATAAACTCCTTAGGGTAGGGAGTTGTTTTCTCAAAAATCTATGTACATTGGTGGTATAATAATAAAAACAAAAAATTCCTATACAGAAATTGATTATTTACCAGTCTTTAGTTATGTGTAATATTTCCCCTCCCTTCTGTTTTAAGTGGCACCTTATTGCCCAGAATTGCACAGAACTGGTTTCAAGGTGCTGAGCTCTGCCAACATCTCCCATACTGTACAGCAGATAGGGTTAATTCACTACCCACCATCAACAAAACACCCATTCCATATGAGAAGTCCAACTTGGCTATCAGAAGTGAAAGACCAGGCCCACAATCCAATACATATCAGGTGAACTCACCTTAAACAGCAGTCATGAACTTGATCACTCAACACTGTGAGGGAATACTGTGATGGGAGAAAAGGAGATATTGGTTTCTTTCCCATGCCAGTTAGCCTGCAGAAATGGGTGGGGGGCTTTTTCTCCTGTGTCCTCCCTAGGGCAGGTGGAGCAAGAGAAAAGGGGTGAAAAGTGTCCCCACACACTGTTTCTGCTAACTGAATGGCACAGGCAGGAAACTAGAAGCTCTTTCTGCCCCCTTACAGTGCTGTCTCAAGGCGCTGACCAGATGAGTATGGTTTAAGATTAGTTCCCCTGATGCATATCTATCTGAAAGTCAGGTTGTATTCCCATGAGTTCACTCATGTTGGAAACATTGTATATTTTGGCCCTTCAGCAAACTTCCTTCATCAATAGATGCCTCAAGGTGATTACCAAGATTTCCTGCCTATCTCATTTAAAAAAAAATCTATTAAATCATTTCTTTTAAAACTTTTTAAAAATAATCAAAGGAACATATTTATTTTCCATTCTTAAACAACCCCAACTATGGTATGCAGTGCCAGCTGCAAATGGCTTACCAAAATCTGGGATGAGTCTACCCTGGTTCTGAACTTGGCCAGAGAAACTGCTGGCTTCATACCTGTAGGCAGGTATGGTTAGGATCTTTGTAGCCTAATCTAGACACATGTACTTAAATAAACTTAATCTACCTGATTTGCTATGAAGCAGGTGGGGGAAAAAGAGATTATCTCATGGCCAATTACACAGAGCTCCCCACAAAAAAAATTTCCTTGGCCCCAGAGTGAACAGCTAAACATACTGTAAACAGTCTAATACACATACAAGGTATCCAAATAAATCCATGGATTCAGACAAAATGCTATGATATTTCATATTTGTTTCTTGTTTATTAAAAGCAAATAGTTCTTTGCTGCAAGTTCTAACATTCCATCAGTCCATATTCCAATATGTGGCCTAGCTTTTTTCCAGTTTATAAGAATGTATCATTTAGCTACTACCAAGAGCCAGTGACATTGTCCTTTTGAGAGGTTTCAGGAATAAGGAATATATCCCACAATAAGGAATGTATCCCACAATTTTAGTAAGTAGATTAAGATCTGGTGAATATTCTAATATAGATTTATTAATTTCTAACCAAACTGGCATGTTAACAGGACATATCCATCTGGCAATCCCAATTTAAGGAATCTCATAATACAACACCAGTTTAAGGTATCTACATTACTCAATCAAGGTAAATCACAGCCCTCCGTTTGTAAGACCTGAGCACAGCTGTTAGCAATAGGACAAGCATTCCTGAGGCATTCTTCAGAAGTGTTCCATTTAGGAAGTCCAGACAATGAAAGCTGAGATGCTGAAGGATGGTATGAACAGAGATACTATTTAACCATTTAGCCTTCCAATATTAGATCTGTTTATAATTACCTAAAGAATTCACACTTTTTCCTGCATTCATTTTGACAATCTTTATTGTTTGTTTGCTTAGAACTAATGTGAATAAAATAACACTATTGTAGTGTGAAGTTGAGAAAGCAACTGCTTAGTAATTGGTTGAATGCAAGTACTTAGAGTCAAGTTTTGGTAGGAAACTGAAATTAGAGATACACTGCATACTATAAGTGGAATAAACATGTTCATTTACATGTGTATTGGATTCAGGGTAGTGTTCTACAATTCATTTAACTCATTTCACTCATATAAAAAGCTCTGCTCACAACCTGAGTTTGATCCCAGCAGAAGCTGGTTCAGGTAGCTGGCTCCAGATTGACTCAGCCTTCCATCCTTCCAAGGTCGGTAAAATGAGTACCCAGCTTGCTGGGGGGGGGGGAAGTGTAGATGACTAGGGAAGGCAATGGCAAACCACCCCGTAAAAAGTCTGCCGTGAAAATGTTGTGAAAGTAACATCACCCCCGATTTGAAAATGACCGGTGCTTGCACAGGGGACTACCTTTAGCTTTTAGGATATACCAGCTACTGAACTGCTAAAATCTTACTGAACTATTAGTAAAGCACTACAGAGTATTACCATTAGAAAAGCACCACAGAGATATTTTGATAGTACTTCATACAGCTAAACCAGGCCAAATGTTTAGTATCAGAGTTTCAGGAAGATAAACTTCACAAAACATTATTTAACATTTTCAATGAAATAGCCCTTGATATTTTTCTCATAGCCAATATCCCATGAGGTCAGGGATGCTGTTATTTATGCCAAAACAACATTTGACTTTGTTCACAATGTCCATTTTGTGTCAAGTTCAGAACTTTTTTGAGCAGTCAACTAGCAAAGTAGTCACTATGTAGCAGTAGCAATACCACACATTTTGTGGTGGACACATTTAACAGCAGAATTTACCCAGGTTTATTGGTTAGGTAGCAAACAACTCAAAAAAAGCTAGAGAACAGGTTTGCAGCTGTACACTGCCTGTTGTTGCCAACTTTTAGATGTTTAAACACATGAAAGCAGCCAGTAAGAGAAATCCCTATTTAGAGAAAGTGTCTTATTCTTGTGGGATCCAGTTGATTGGCAGCTTATTTTCTTTGTGTCTCAAATGTGTCTCAGCACCTCCTCCTGTCCCACTGCTCCTGGACTGCTCACTGGCTCCGCCAGGTAGCTTTTCATCTGTGGCTGCCCAGGAAGATCCAGGGCTTTGGGTAGCCCTGGACACTTTTTGGGGGGTAGGGGGGATGAACACATTTTTTCATCAGTGCTTTTTGTAATTCGTGAACAAATTGCCCTCTGAATGGAAGGTTGATTGAACCAATATGATTTGAATTTGTAAGAAGAGCAGATAGGAACCCTCTGTTATGACCACAGAACTCTGTCAATGGTTATTAAAGATACATAATGTGTATAGTTCCTTCAGTGTTAATCACCCTTAAGTTCATGAATAAGCAAAGGAAATTAAGTTCTTTAGCATGGCTATAATGTCTTTGTATCAACCAAATAATCTCTCAATAAGAATGCTTAAAAAGATTTCAGGTTTTCACGGCTGGTAACATCATTAGGGTTTGTAGAATCTTTCGGGATCAAGTGCCGTGTTCTACTGGAGAAAGTTTTCCTTCCAGACGTTTTGTTCTCAGCTGTGGAGAACATCCTCAGTGGCGTTGCAGCCGGAGCAGGCGCTCAGACCTTCTTGGCTGCTGTGCATTGAGTGGGGCCAGGGCTGCTGGAGAATGTAAACCTGAAAAAAACAGGTGTACACTGCAACAGGGCAAATTGCGGGGTTGCCCCATGCAAAATGCCGGCACAGAGCAACTGGTGCAAAATTGCCAGCTTGCTCCATCCCAAAACGGAAGCCTGCCCCAGACCAACATGAGTGCAGAATCACCCCAAATGTTTGTTCATTTCCTCAAAGAATTCTAAAAGGTTGGTTAAGTTAGTACTTCCCTTGGTAGAAGCCGTGATGATTTTCTCTCAGCAGGCTTTATTCCTCTATGAACCTTATAATTCTATCTTTGATTACAGCTTCTAACTTGCCTTGGACAGATGTTAGGCTAAATGGCCTATATTTTTCTTATTCCCCTCTAGATCCCTTTATTAAATCAGTGTAACATTTACTGCTCTTTTGGTACAGTGGCTTATTTTAATGATATGTTATGTATGTATGTTAGTAGATCAACAATCTCACATCTGAGTTCTCTAAGAACTCTCAGGTGTATGTAATGAGGACCTGAAGGCTTGTTTGTTTTTAATCTCCCCAATAAATCTAGAACTTCATCTCTGGTCACCTCAATTTGACTCAGTTCTTCAGACCCGCTGCCTGAAAATAGTGGCTGTGGCATGGATACATGCCCACACTTTCCACAGTCATCCATCACATATGGAAAGGATTCAATGAGCTTCACTGCTATCTTCCATTAGCAATCCCTTTATTACTTTTTCATCCAAAGGCCCACTGCTTCTCTGACAGGCTTTCTGCTCCTTGATGAGTAATCCATTCCTCAAATTCTCTTTTTGCACACCTAAGGGTTTTGACACCTAAGTTTGGTAAGAGATCAATCAGCAAGATACTGAGCTTCACATGGCACTGCCTGTTTTGCCCTAACCTGCTGCCCCTGCTTGGTTGGTTTGATTGAATTTATAGAACTGTGCCCTTTCCTAATGACATGGGGGCTTGGGATAGTAGATGCATATTTTATATAAATTTCTAAGTCCCTAAGCTTTATGTGCCCAAGGCATGTGTTTTACTTCCTTGGCCCTCATTATAGCCTTGCTTAGGAGTAATGGTATTCTAAATAAAATTGACACAACATTATTATACCACAGTGGATTTATTTTCTTGGTTGTACCTTTGTTATATTTCAAAAATACATATTTCAATCCACTTTTTGGTTTATTTCCATATTTATTTGCTCCTCTTATTGTGCTTCTTTGTTCTCTGCTTTTTGTACCTTTCTGTCAATCATATTTCCATTTTCCTTTTTGATCCTTCACTTTATGCTTGTATTCATTTTCTCTCAGTATTGTTTTATCCCATTGAGTGTTTTCACTTTTCCCACCCCATTTTTATTGTTTTATCCTCTCCTACTGTTTGCACTTGAGAGTTTCAAGAGTGAATTAGAGTATTTGTAGTTGCTGAACCAGGGCCTTACTGTTTAGATGTGGCACTCAGCTGGAGTGACAATATAGCATGAACTACAGTTGCAGCAGCATAGCCTGAGGGATTTCACAATCCTACAGACATTCATATTGCCTTTATTGAATGTTCATGCCTGTTAATAGTACTCAGTGTGAAACCCACACAATCTAAACAAACCAGCTAAAATTAATCATTTTTCAGTTTCATTGATTTCAGTGAAAAAGAGTCAAGCATGTGTTTAACTCCACCATTGAAACCAATAAAAATACTTAAATTGGCTTGCCCTTGTAGGAGTTTTAATGTGCAGATTTTTTGTAAACTCTGAGTCTAAAGTTCCCCAGGGTTTCCATAGTTAAGTGTATCATCATCTCTTCAAAGTTATGAAATGTTTCTCATCAGGGCTTTTTTCTTTTTAGCAAGAACTCCTTTGCATATTAGGACACACACCCCTGATGTAGCCAATCCTCCTGGAGCTTACAGTAGGCCTTCACTAAGAGCCCCCTCTTGGAGGATTGGCTACACAAGAAGGGTGTGGCCTAATATGCAAATGCCAGCTTCCCATGCAGCTTTGTAGTGCACATGAGAACACTTTCTAACACAGAAGAGAATGGGATAACCCCTGGCATGCATCCAGCCAGATAATTCCTCTGAGGAAACAGCATATTCTTTTTGCAGAAATTTCCACCAATTCCCCATGGCAGACCCCCACTTCCCCCCATGCTCTTTTACCCAAAGACATCACATTTTAAACCAGATGAAGTTCCCATATTGTCTTCAAGGACAGTCTCAGGTACAATGTGTTTACAAGAGTTTAGCCTTGAAGTTCTTGTGGATCAACATATACAAATCATCCAGGTCAAGGTAAGGAGCCATCCTAGACAGAGAGGGAAGAAGGCATCTTTAGCAGCTAAATTATTCTTTTTCTTCAGTACTGATGCTGAATTGTTATCTTAATTTAAGCTCTTCTTCATGCAGGAAACCATGATCAAAATTCTGTTACAGGCCATTTCCATCAGCTGAGGGGACCCACACAGCCTTCTATGATTTGGGGGGAACCAGGGTTATTTTAAACTACAACTTCCCCCCCTCAGATACCATATGTTCTAAGGTAGTGAGTGTCTAGGCTTTGGGTTAATTGCTGTGAGGTAAGTTTTGTGGTCCACAAGTTGAATATGGAGGTCACTGAGGCAGGGATTATATGTTAACAACAAATAAGACTTATTTATTCAGGGCTTTTTTTGTAGAAAAAGCCCAGTAGGAAATTATTTGCATATTTGGCCACACCCGCTGAAATCACCATTGTTTCACACAGGGCTTTTTTGCATATTAAGCTACATCCTATGACATCAAGCCATCCGGAACTGCATTCCTGTGTGTTCCTGCTCAAAAAAAGCCCTGTATTTATTTATATTGGGTTCAAGGAACAGATCAGTAGCACAGGTCTCCAGATAGACAAAAGAGAAATTTAGAGTCATTTTAATTTTCTTTAATACTTTCAAACATAAATATGCTTTTACCAATTAGCCACTAGGTTGGATCCTAACACACACACAAGATTCCACCCACACAAGCCTGCCCTTTCCCAAGAGTCAGGCTAAATGGCCCAAGGTCTCCTTGTTGCCAGAGACAGGTCTAACAACTGGGTACTCTATTCTCTGTCAGAAGCAGGGTTTTGTTGTTGTTAGGTTTTTTTGAGTAGGAATGCACAGGAATGCAGTTCCAGATGGCTTGGTGTCAGGGGTGTGGCCTAATATGAAAATGAGTTCTTGCTGGACTTATCCTACAAAAGCAGCTCTGGTCAGAAGTAGAACCATACCACTAAGGAGAACTACCCTTCACTCTGCACTTTTCCTGAGCTTTTACTGCTCTCTCCCTGATGCAGAACTGAAAAGAACTGCTGCTGTGTTTCCCTCCAACATTCCATCCCCCTTCTCAAGAGTGATTGGATGATTAAGAAGAAGAGATTGGGTTTATAGCCTACTCTTTACTACTCAAAGAAGTCTCAGAGCATTTTACAATCTCCTTTCCATAAAGGTCTGGGGCGGGGGGTTGGCTACGGGCCTGTTCTTAGCTAGCTCCTGTTCTCCATTATCATAACCTGCCTTAAACCACTTGGGTCTAGATAACCACTGGTCCCATGCCCAGGCTCTCCTGCTACCTCCATGCTTTCTGAGTCTCCATGTAACAGACTGCCCTATAACAGAGACTATGCTGGCTGCACCCATTTTTGACATTGATTTTAAAAATGCATCAAGGATATCTAAACCCAAAGGACAATCTCACCCAAGGGGTTCATGTAAAAACTGAACAACATAGGAAATCACATGGGGATCTGTAGGTCACCACTGGATAAAACTAAAGAAAAACTTGGGCATGTAGATATTATAAATAAATCTTGTACATCATATTGTACTTTGCTTTTTCTACACTAATACCTGTTAACAAGTCATTGAAGTGTATTTTGTCAGTCACCAGGAGCAGAATAAAAGGATGAAAATTCATGTTGCTTTTGCCTTTGATGAGAACTTGTACTTGCTTCTTTTTGTAACCAAGCAGCCATTGTGAGTTAGTCCATTCATCAACTAAATTTAAATCAGAGCTGTCTTTGTCTTGAAAAAAACAATAACTTGGGGATTAATTTATACTTTAATTGTTGCCACCTGCCAGTTGCCACTGGAATGGGGTTTGATTTGACCTTATTGCAAACCTTAAAGATAACTTATTATGCTATGGAGCATGCTATTTATAAAACATCTGTCCCACTTTTGATTGAAAGAACTAGCAAATTACTTGAAGTTTTACTCATTCAAAACTAATCTTCCACCTCAAAGCCTGTCAGAGCAGCACATCCCTTGATAGTTATGTTTGTATCCTATTTGGCAAAATGAAAATAATACATTTTGACTCCAAACAAAAGAAACATTTTCAATACCATGTTTTGAAGTGTCTGAGGGAAAAAAAATCTCTTTCTTTTAGTCTCAGTAGGATATTACAAAATATTAATCTCTTTTATAGCTAAATGCCATCTGTGTAGAACTGGACATTTTTTGATAACTCCAAATCAGTAAAAAAAACTAATTCTGTTTATTTTGTATCATCATGACACTATATCTCATTTGACTTTATTGTTGTAATTGTTTCAAAAATTCACTCTTACTCATCTAATTTCTGCAATAGTCAAAAACTGATGTTTTCATTGGGTCTTGTGCAGCGGTGGAATTCTAGCAGGAGCTCCTTTGTATATTAGGCCACACACACCTGATGTAGCCAATCCTCCAAGAGCTTACAAAAAAGAGCCATGTAACTAGAATGATTAAAGGGCTGGAGCACTTTCCCTATGAAGAAAGGTTGAAACGCTTGGGACTCTTTAGCTTGGAGAAACATCGACTGCGGGGTGACATGATAGAGGTTTATAAGATAATGCATGGGATGGAGAAAGTAGAGAAAGAAGTACTTTTCTCCCTTTCTCACAATACAAGAACTCATGGGCATTCGATGAAATTGCTGAGCAGACAGGTTAAAACGGATAAAAGGAAGTACTTCTTCACCCAAAGGGTGATTAACATGTGGAATTCACTGCCACAGGAGGTGGTGGCGGCCACAAGTATAGCCACCTTCAAGAAGGGTTTAGATAAAAATATGGAGCACAGGTCCATCAGTGGCTATTAGCCACAGTGTATGTGTGTATATAAAATTTTTTGCCACTGTGTGACACAGAGTGTTGGACTTGATGGGCTGTTGGCCTGATCCAACATGGCTTCTCTTATGTTCTTATGTTCTTATGTCCAGGCGCTCCAAGATGACTCAGCAGGCGAGTTCACGACTCGGGGCGGCCTCTTGCTACACCGCGAACGCCTCTATGTGCCGCCCGGGCCCTTGCGGGCAGATGTGCTACACCTAACCCACGACTCGTTACCTGCCCGGCACTTTGGACAGCATAAGACCACCCACTTGCTGACGCGAGAATTCTGGTGGCCACGAGTTCGCTCCGATGTGGCCCGTTATGTCAGCTCCTATGACGTCTGCCGACGGGCCAAAGACGTCCCGGCCAAACCCTCAGGGTTGTTACAGCCCTTGCCCACACCCTCAGGACCCTGGGATACCATCTCGATGGACTTCATCACGGAACTTCCACGATCCAAGGGTCAGACTTGCATCTTGGTGGTCGTCGACCTATTTACCAAGATGGCCCACTTCATTCCGTGCCCGAAACTTCCCACAGCTCAGGAGACAGCCCAGCTCTACCTGCAACACATCTTTCGTCTGCATGGACTCCCAGCCCACCTGATCTCAGACCGGGGGCCCCAGTTCTCCTCTCGGTTCTGGCAAGCCTTCCATTCCAGCCTGGGGACTCGAGTGCACCTGTCCTCAGCCTACCACCCACAGACAGATGGTCAGACAGAGCGCACCAATGCCACGCTAGAGCAATATCTCCGCTGCTACCAGCAGGATGACTGGACCACTCTGTTGCCTCTAGCGGAGTTTGCATACAACAACGTGGTCCATTCCTCCACCCAAATGACCCCGTTTGCTGCAACCTACGGGTATCACCCTCGGTTCTTCCCGGCAATCCTGCCACCCACGAATGTCCCCGCCGTCGAGGCCTACCTGCAAGAACTCCGCGCCAGCCAAGACTTGCTCTGAGAGCAGCTACAGCGGGCCAAAGAAGCCTATAAACTGGCTGCGGACCGGAAGAGGCAGGAAGGCCCCCCAATCCAGCCGGGAAATCAGGTGTGGCTCTCAACTTACTACCTGCGCCGGCCTGGTTGGTCTCACAAGCTGGATGCGCGGTTCATTGGACCCTACCCCATCATAGAACAAATAAACCCCGTCGCCTTCAGGCTCCAGTTGCCACCCCACCTCCGCATTCACCCCGTGTTCCATCGCTCCCTCCTTGTTCCAGCTGCACCCCCTGACCCAGCGCGGCCTTTTTGCCCACCGCCGCCACCACCGGTGTTGGTGGATGATGAAGAGGAATACGAGGTGCGCCAGATCCTGGACTCCCGGTACCATCGTGGAGGCCTCCAGTACCTTGTGGACTGAGAGGGATACGGCCCAGAAGACCGGTCTTGGGAGCCCGTGGGCAATCTTCATGCCCCGGACTTGGTGCAATGGTTCCACAATGACCACTCCGACCTCCCAGGCCCCTCAACGGAGGGGGGCCCTGAGGGGGGGGATAGTGTCATGGGTGCTGGGGACCCTGCAGAGGAAGTTGAGCCTGCAGAAGAAACTGTGCCCCTGCCACCTGCACCAGTGCCCCTGCCTCCTGCTGGAGAAGATCCCAGCCCCCCTGTCTCGCCCTCTCGGGTGGCGCGTGTGCGTGACCGCCTCCGTCAGGACCTCAGGGATCGGAGGAGGGCGGCACGCTCACAAGCAAGACGCTCCCTGAGCCCTGAGTTTTGAGAGGATTCTGGCCCTTCTAAGAGCAAGGATGCTTGAGTTGTAACAGGATCCTGGCTGCCTCTCTGAGCCAGCAATTAGCCCAAATGGGCAACAGCCAGCAGAGGGCTATATAGCTGTAGGCTTTGGGAGGAGATTGTGGAAGCAACTAGTCATCTCCCTGACGTTCTAGCATCCACTCCGCCTTGACTTTGGCTTCTGGACTCCCTGACTTTGGCTTGTGACTTCTGGACTCCCTGACCTCGGCTTCTGGACCTCGGACCTGCGATACTTGTACAGTGATTCGGATTCGGCGCCTTGGACCCTCCTGCTTACTGGCTACAGACCTTGGGCTGCCCCTGGACTTTGCCTGACCTGGCCCCAGCCGTGACACAGTGTCCTTTTACTTTTTTTTTTTATTTGGGTGGCTTGGATTTCTTGGGGTTAGAGTGAAGGGGTTTTTTTTTGGGGGGGGGTAGGTAAAGTTCCTGTGTGGTTAAAAGTTAAGTTTTTTACTGTTTTAAAAGGATTCTGTGTTTGATTTGTTGCTGCTGTGTTGTGCTGCTATTGTTCCTTTTCTCTTTGGGTTCTTGGGGGGGGGCTTTTTGGCCTAATTTTCATTGTTTAAAAGGCCACTTTTTTAACAGTTGAGTTTCTTGGCCTTCTCTTGTTGTCCCTTTTCCTGGTTCTGGTTTGGGGGGGGGGGGAAGCTGGCACCTGGGTGAGAGACCCAGAACCAGCAGGCTTGTTGTGCTTGGCCAGCTCTTCTCATGTTGTTTGGGGCAGGGCTGGAGAGCTGGCATCTGGGTTTGCTGCAGCCAGGTCTGCAGAGCAGACCTTGAGCAGATTGTGTTTTGTGTGGCAGTGACGTTGGCAACTGGGTTTATATTGGTTCCAGGCCTGCAGGGTTCATAGAGTAGATAGAGGGATGTAGTGCATTTGGGTCCTATAGAGATTCTCTGGTGTGAAGTTAGGTTTGGCTTTGGGTGCCACAGGAATTGGACCCCCTGGTCCAATTTTTGGGGGGGCCTTGTGGATTTTGTGTGGCCCTGAAGCTGCACAGCAGTTTGGGGGGCTCTACTCAAAACCTCCTGCTCCCCAGAGCCACTTTTCCCACGACAATTACAGTGAGGAAGAGGCTCTAATTGGTTTTTTCTCACCATTGGGAGCAGTGTTCTTTTTGGGGTGCCCACTGATGGGTGCAGTCTTTTTGACCCAGGGGGTTTTCATGCTGGGGAGTCCCCTGAAGCTGCCCTGCAGTTTTGGGGCCTCTCTCTCAAACCCTCCTCTGGCCAGAGCCACTTTCCCCACAGCAATTATAGTGGAGGAAGTGGCTAATTGGGCTTTCACCATCATTGGTGGCAATGGGCCTTTTGGTGAGCTCAAAGACAGGGACCCCCTGGCCCAATCTTTTTGGGACTTGGGGGTTTTATAGAGGAGAGTTCCCTGCAAGTTCTCTGCAGTTTTTGGGGCTCCCCCTCAAACCCCCTGCCCCCCAGTAGCCTCTATTTGTGCCCTATGTTGCCATTGATTTCAATGGCCCATAGGGTATAATGGTGGGATAGGGGCACCCTCTTTGGGTGCCCCTGGAATGGGACTCCCTGGCCCAAACTTTTTTAGACTTGGAGAGTTTGTAGGGGAGAATCCCTTGAAGGCCTTCTGCAAATTTGGGGGCTCTCCTTCAAACCCCCTCCCCTCCAGGCGGCTTCCAATATACCCTATTTTGCCATTGATTTCAATGGCCATAGCATATAATGGGGCCGTATATTCGGAAATAGTCACGCATCTACTGTATATGCAGCTATTCCAAGTACGGTAATAGGAAATACACGGTATTCCGTATCTTTTTGGCCCTGTGTATTTCCGAATCCGTGTAATTCCGTTTTTGTTTTGTTTTTTGCACACCCCTATTCAGGGGCACTTGCCCACAGCCTCTTTCTATTGCCCTCACAATAGGTCTTATTCCTAGAATAAGTAATAATCCATGTCTTTCTCATGGTTGCCATTTAAATGTTTCACAGTGCTTTGAAACCTAAGTAAGTTGGACTGACAGCCACACTTATAGATAACATAAAGACCAACCCTAACATCTCCTGGGGATGTTTTACTAGCATGCTAGTTGTGGATTGAAGATACCTAAAACATGAGGACTACCAAGGTAGAACATAAAGAGTACATACACATTTATAGAAATGTAGTTATGTTTTCTGCAAAAATTGATTCATACAGGGATACCTTTGTTGCAGAACTAACCCAACAATATCTAACATATCTATTGTATGTTCCAAAAGTGAAGAATGGAAGTGATTGCATTACCAGTCCCAGAAATGGTGGGGTGGAGGCTTCTTTGTTAAGCAATAGGTGCTTTTGCTTGGTTGCCATAGAGACACAATATGATTGTAAAAGCAGGTGGTTAGCAGCTGTGGCCAGTTAAGAGAGCAGGTGGTAAGCAGTGAGGTCTTTGCCAGAGGAAAGACTTAATTCCAGAATTGTTGGAGACAGTAAAGTACTCCAAATTTAAGCCAAGGGACAAGATAGCAGAAAGAAAATTTAAATTGTGGGGGAAATCCTGTCAGCAAGAGTGACTAATGCTTATGTAATTAAACAGCTTTCCCCACTAAAAAAAAAGTTAGGGAATGCTGAATAGTGATTCAAAATACAAATGCAAATTTTTTCAGTGGTTCCCAGAGACCAGATCTAATCAACTGTCTCAGAACACCCAGATGATTGTGATGTAAACAGAAAGTATGAACAAGTTGTAGTATTCAAGAAATAACAAAATGAGGATTTGTTCGTGAAACAGATTGAGATGGCACACAGAAGTAAGTATACAGAAAACAAACAAACAGAAAAAATTGTAACTCTGACTAAAGATGGATTGAACCCCATTTGATGGATTTTCCTCAGATTTTTTTTTGTCTATCATTGTATCTGTCATTTTTTATTCATTTTTTGTTTTAAAAATAGGTTCAAGGTAGTTTACAAACAAATACAATATCTCAAATTACTTTTGAAAGGAGTTTTATCCCAAAGATTTAATCTACTAAATTTACCAACCCAATTCAATCTTCCACAGACCCAACTACTTTCCTTTAGTACAAGGAGCTTTATCCTGGTGCAGGAGCTTCTTGTCTAAGAACATATGAAAAACTTTGCTGGATCAGACCAGAAACTCATCTAATCCAGCATAACAACCAACCAGTTTCCAAAAAACGAAGTACAGAGGCCATAGGCTCTATGTGTTTCCTTCAAGGATTGGTATTATAAGTTTGCTACCTCTGTATATGAAGGTTCTCATGGCTAGTAACTGCTGATGGACTTATTCACCATAAATCTAACCCCCTTTTAGAGCCATCTAAGCTTATGGCCATCATTGTGACCATTGGCAGTGAATCCAACAATTTATTTACTCATTGAGTAAATATGTATATATATTCCTTTTTTGTCTTGAGCCTATTGCTTCTGAGTTCTAGTATTACAGGAAATTCTAGTATTATAGTTCCCTCTATCCACTTTCTTCACCCCATGCATGATATTATAAACTTTAGCCATCTTTTTTTTTTCTAGACTGAAAATTCCAGACTCTTCAGCCCTTCATCAATGGTGCTCAAACTCCTTTATCATCTTGGTTGCCATGTTTTGTACCTTTTCCAGCCCTGCAATGTCTTTTGTGTAATAGTATGACCAATTTCTGTTATTCATGTGATATAAAAAGTGCCTTCTGTATGTCCTTAGGCAATATATTCCACAGGATTGGGACCATTAGAGAAAAGATCCAGGAGATGCACTAAAGATATTTAACTGTCTGAACAATGGTCATAGTTAACTGTTACAGTGATTACTTTTTGGTGAACAAGTTTATATGGGGAGAAGCAGTCTTAAGAATTTGTTACGTATCTCTCATTACACCCTTTAATGGTGATTCAGAAAAGCACTGGGGGGGGGAGAAATATTTGAAAAATTAGGTCACTGTCATGGCAGAAGATTATTTTAATAACACTGGTGTATCTAAATATATCTCAAAATAAAACAATTGTATTCTGAATCAGTTTTTCACAGAAAATTACATATCACTTAACAGCATACAAAACATCATAAATTCTATTGTGAGAAGAATAAATAAGTTTCAAAGTTCTCTCGTTTAACATGTCAGTTTCTGACTTCAAGCACTTGTAAACTAATGTAAGTTTCTCTTCTGTATAGTACAGGATAGAAACTCTGAGATGCTGCTTATTGGTGGTCCCATTTGCCCCATCCCCCTTACCAAAGCTTGCAGTGGAAAACATTATAATGAGAAAACAAATGAGAAAGTACATTGTTGGCCACTGGAACCCAGAGGACTTCTGCTAACATGTGCTATATCAGGTTCTCCCAACAGCTGTGCCAATGCGTCTCCATCCAAAATTGTTAACTGAATCCAGACCTTTGCTGCACATGTTGCCAGCTACATAACACCATGCCAAATTGTACTGACAATATAAACAAACATCCATTTAGAATCATGTTGGGACTACCAAAGTTGGTACAGTTTTTTTGACCTAAGTTCATATTTTAAACCTGGAGTACAGAATATACTACCAACTCTGCCATCCAATTGCCATCAAAGGTATAATCCTATTAAGTAAGGCATGATGCCAAGAGATTTAGCATAGTTTAATTTGAGTCTCATAATTCCTCTAAGCAGTTGGATTCTAAATGAAAACATTTCCACAGTACTTCTTTTAGAAATCAGAAACTATTGCTGCATTTCACTTACTAAGATTAATTCAGCATCATTAATTTACCTCACGTTTCATGCAAGAAGCTTCATCTTAGAACATGATTTTGACAAAATCCACTAAATAAATTCCCTTAAGCTATAGCTAAAAAGTCAATAAAATTGAGAGCTACATTTGTATTAATTGTGGATTTTGTGGAGAAACAGCTTACCTTAGATGTATAAATTGGAAAGTCTTAATCGCTTATTCTTACCACTGAGTGGCCTTTAAACTTTAGGTTTCCACTTATAGCAGCTACCAGGTGTGACAACTGTACAGAGATTTGTCATGAAAAGTGCTTTAACTGCCACCTGCTTTCAGCACCTAAAGGGGAAAAAATCCCAAGCATACTTAAAAGGGAAGGCTTCAAAAGACCTTAAAGCCAATTCAGTTAACTAACCAAAGCAGGAAAGAGAAAATTACAACATTAGCATGAAAATATTACAACTCTAAGACATACAATTATGGTAATTTACAGAATAAAAAAAAGTGAAGGATTCTAGTGTGAATATGACACAGAGACATACCCTTCGTAGACACTGGAGCCCTGTACTCCATAAGCAGTAGCTGCTGGGGGCTGAAGATTACGTGTTCTTTTGAAGAATTGCTACTGATTAAAGGTAAAATGAGGAATTTTATGAATAGAAAAAACCTAAGTTGAAATACTGGATGTTGATTTTAATGGATACTTCAATGGTCTTCAGTAGAATTAAAGTTGCCCTAAACAGAATAAAGGTTGATGAAAGAAAAGACACACAACATGGAATAAGTTGCCCACTAATTATTAAATTTTGTGATAGGTTTCAGCATTTTAGCAGGGTTGTATGTTGGATTTCAGCATAATGAATAAGAAACAGTTTTTCATGAAAGAAAATATCATCCATGGCCAAAGAAACATAATCAGACCTCAGTCATGGATATATTGTGCAGACCAGCACAACTTGTGGTCCACTAAACCCACTAGTTATTTACCGTAACCTGCCAGCAACTCTGGCACACATGCACACACACACACACCAAAAAAAGAAGGTTTACTGAGCTACAAGTGTACCTCTGGATGTATCTACATGATGCTCAGGAAGTATGAAAATGGGTGCTATTTAAAAAAAGAACAAAAAAGTCTTATCTAGAATCTAGCCTATCTATGCATAAGCTTGTTCTGTTTTTCAACAACAGCAGCACTCCTCTTTTTGTGAGATGGTAAGGGAGAACAGGGAGGTGAGCTCAATGCCATCTACCTTGTCTCTTCCATTATAGATAATGTGAAGCTGCATGTACATAATTTGAACTGCTGGATGGATCTTTTTAGTGATTGGAACCCCTTGAAAAGCAGCTGCCTTTGCACATATAGAGAGATGGAAAAGGAACATTTTCTGTTTGTGTTTAGTAAAAGCAACAGGTGACTAACTGTACCATCCAGCTAAGGTGACATTCTGTTTTATCCACCTAAACATTCCGCTTCTCTGCTTCCATTAAACAATAATGTTATCTCATTATCCAGAAAAGGAAAGGTCCCATGTGCAAGCACCAGTTGTTTCCGACTCTGGGGTGATGTTGCTTTCACAATGTTTTCATGGCAGACTTTTTACGGGGTGGTTTGCCATTGTCTTCCCCAGTCATCTACGCTTTCCCCCCAGGCAAGCTGGGCACTCATTTTACCGACCTCGGAAGGATGGAAGGCTGAGTCAACCTTGAGCCGGCTACCTGAAAACCCAGCTTCCACTGGGGATCGAACTCAGGTCGTGAGCAGAGCTTAGGACTGCAGTACTGCAGCTTTAACACTCTGTGCCCTGGGGATCTTATCCAGAGCTGTCAATTAATAAAACTTAAAATAAAATTTGATGAATACAGGCATTTCTGCCTTAGCAACCTATCTGGGAGATTTGAGAGGAAACTGTAGAATTAAAATCAGAACAGCACAATTTCACACAGGGAAAAAATCCCCCCCCCCCAAAAAAAAAAGATGTTATATGAATCGAACACTAAGATACACCGAGAGGGTAAAACATTCAAGGAATTTTAAAATTTTAAAAGGTTTCCTATGAGATGATAGATTTAAACAGATATACCAGGAATGTCCAACTTCGAACAGGTTGTGATCTATTTTTTCTGGACAAAAGTGCTGGTGATATACCACCATGAAAATTACCGTAAACTTCAAATTAGTTTTGAATTAGATTTTAACCCACCAAAGTTGGGTTCCACTGCCCCCACCCCCATTTACAATGCACCTTCTGTCATTTACTGGTAAGCAAAATAAGCAAAAACAAAACAGGGAGACAATCCAGAAAGAACTGCGAACAGTTTTTCTTAAATTTTTATTGTTATAACTTTCTTTAACTTTTATTGAGTAATTTGTGTTAAATATAGGTCAAGTATTGATCCAGGCTGATCTTGCGCAATCTTTAAATCTTCGCTCTTGCTAATTAGTGAGATGTCTGAACCTGCATTTCATCCACCAGCTTTTTGAAGTTGGGTGAATATTGCGTGAGGGCCAGTCTCAGGGAATCCTGGAGATGTTCATCTGTCATGTTGGAATGCTGTGTACTCTTTGTCATTTTCAGATGGGAAAATGCAGATTTACACAAATAAGTTGAACCGAAACAGGAGTGTACAGCTTCACTGCATCATCTCAAGTTGGGAAATTTGTCTCTAGGCATTAGCTTCCAAAATGATTCTTGCTCAGCACGGGTCTTGAGAAAAATGTCATTTTTAAGGGTTACTATTTCGTTTTCAAGAGATGCCTTGTTCAATGAGTAATTTTTACCGATAGCAGCTGCAGTTTCCTTAATGTCCATATCTGCTTTGAATGGGTATGACAAGTACTCCACAACTTTTTCAATTCTTTGGAAGTCACAGAATCTTTTTTTGAATTCCTGTATAACAGAGCACATTTCTGTCACATACTTCTCATCCTGAAAAACAAGATTTGGATATTGTTCCAGATGATCCTGCATATTAGGAAAATGATCAAAAGCTCAAATTTGCACTTGTAGGATGAAACTGTACTCATCATCTCACCAATGCATTTGTTTTTACCTTGTACTTCAATGTTCATATCACTTAGTTCGCCTGTAAAGTCAGCAAGAAATGCCACATCACATAACCACTCCTCATTTTCCAGCTCTGCTTTGTCATCTCTCCTCTCCTTCAAAAACCTTCTTATTTCATTCAGCAAATCATGAAGTAGTCCATTTCCCATTCATCATGAAAGTGGTAGGTTTTGCTCTTCTTTGGAACACTCATCTTCGTTATACTGGGGTGGCTGGGGTGCTAAGTTAACACCGGCTGAATCTGGTCCAAAACTGCCACTGTCCCAAAGTATTAAAGATCAACAGGAACTGAAGATTGAAGACCTCTGGATGATGCCAAACCACACATGGAGTTCTAAAAGTAAAAATAAGAATACATCATACTGGCATCAAATACCACCACACCAAACAATAATTTAAAAAAACCAAACACCTGTCCAGCAAACCATGACACCAAGTGGGGCTGGTGATCTACTTCTGAGCCCTCCGCATTCTTCTGGTAGATCATGATCTACCTGTTGGATGTACCTGAGATATACAATGTATTGCCCTTATCCATTTCTGGGATTAATATAATATAAAATTATCTTCAAACTTGCCTGAACATATAAGATTCCGTATATATGAGCAGGATTCATATCTGCATGAATTAGTTACCCTGACCTATTCCACATGATTATTCTAAGGACTGAATTGAAAAGAGAATGACATAAGCGGGCTTCCGGTCTGAGATTCCAGCTGTGCTGCTGTCCCCTGAATAAGGGGAAACTTAATTCTCTGTTCAGAGTAGGAAAAAGCCTTCATTTTGGCTTTCTGCTCACATTTCTCAGATAGAGATTTGACCAGGATACGTACAGCAACTTTGAGACGGGTAACCTTGGCTAAAATTAGTTCTCGGAGGAGTTCTTTTTGAGGTTTTGAGGTCCGTCAAAGAAGAGTGACGTTTTCAGCATCTACAGAGGATTATAGAGCCATTTAATTGGCATAAGCCTGTCGGGATCTCATTCTCTTTCGGAACTGATAAACATCTGAAAACTGAGAAGACCGAAGTTGAAACTGCATAGCCGTTAACGAGGTACTTGATTACAATCTCTCGCTCTGAGGCTTTTTAAGCTAATCTAAATAACATTGGAAGGTGGGAAAGATCAAATTACAAAGAATGGGAGCTGAGGAAAAGGAAACTTAAAACTTGGACTCTGTTAAATTAAGGACTTTGATAGAAACTGTGAAAGAAAGGATTTGTTCTGAATACCTGTGATGGCTGACGTCTGCATCGGTGTCATAGCTCTGCACTTGCAATCAACATAACAAGCTCTCCAAAGATCGGGAGAATTGGAGAATGTGAACTGGGGCCTAGTGAACCAAAAAGTAAAAAGTGAAACGGGACTAACAGACAAGATGAGAGGAGCAAGAAGAAGGCCTACGCTAGGAATTTTAACCATAGAGAAATTACGAGCACCATTTTGAAGGAAAGAAAATTGTCAAAAACTGTTAAAAATCAATATTTAAGCTCAGGAAGGTCGGAGAATGGCGAAATTGGTCTCATTTTAAATTTAGTCTCATTTTCTAAGCTATTAGATTTGGTGTTGGACTTTAGAATTGGAGACATTAGAATTTTGGAAGGGTTTTTTTATGTCAGAAGAAAGACAAACTCGTTCAAGAGCCCACTCTTTGGATAAAATGCAGTCAGTTTAATGCTATGGAGGCTAGGATTATGAAGGGTGTGGAAAAGATGTTAACAGCTTGTAAAAAAGAACTTAAGAAAGACATTGGAGATCTTAAACAAGAATTCAAAAATGAGGTGGTTGTAGTGACAAACAGAGTCAAGGATGTTGAAGAGAAAGTTAATGTACATGCTTCCACCTTATTAAAGCTACAAGAGAAGGTAACAGTACACGACTGCAGATTAATGGAAACCCAAGTGCATCTGAGAAGAGTACCTGAAGGGGAGGAAACTGATTCAATGGAATATATGGTGAAAATAATTGCTGACTTTTTAGAGGAAGACCCTGAAAGGTCTAGAAACATGTTTGACAGTATGTACAGAGTTAATTCATCATATGCAAAAGATAAAGGCCTACCAAGAGACATAGTTATAAAGTTAGAACAAAAGACATGGCAGGGAAAATTCTGAATAAAAACTTTCAAAAGGCTTTGATAGTGGAAGGGAGCAGAGTCAAAATAATGAAAGAGCTGCTAAGGCAAGTGATAAATGACAGGAAGAAATATAAGAGATTGACAGAGAAGCTACGTGCTGAGGTAATGAGATACAGATGGATAATACCTGAAGGTTTGGGCTTCAAGCTACGTTGAAGAAGGATTACAATAAGGAATGAACAGGAGATGTGTAGCTTTTTTGAAGAAAATAAAGACTTTGCACCATAATGGATTACAAATTACTATCTTGGAATATAAATGGACTAAATTCACCACAAAAAAAAAGAGAATAACATAAGCCACTTTAGGTTCTCACTGGGAACCCAACAACAACAAAAACAGCAACAACAACCTGCCTCTCAACAATTCAATTTGATTCAATTCAAAAATATAACTTACTTCAATTTTACCCTAGGAACAAAAAGGAATTAAAAAAACAAACAAATCCTGAGACTCTAAAGATCAGTTACTGGGCACAATCACACAAGCAGTTTGAGCCCACATGGCCACTCCTCCCCTCCAAATTAAATGGGTGCAATCACACACTCACATCTGGCTCCCATGCCCCACATGTTCTTACCTCACACTAAAATGACTTCCACATGGATGAAATAACCACCAGAAAATTCTGGTGGCTTCCCCAGAAATGTGCTTCCATGGTGGGTTTCTGGTCATCTGATCACCCTGGTGTGCCATGGAAACATGGTATCATTCCATTCCATTTCTGGTGCATCCTACCCCACCCACCAGCCTCACTCCTACATGTGCTTCAGCATCCCCATATAACCATCTAGGAGTGTGTGTGCACCTATCTGCTTCTGTGCACTGCACAGTGGGAATTTGTAAAAAAAAAACCACCCAAACCATCCGTGGGTCTGTGGTTGCAGTGTGTTAGCTATGTGGACAACCAACCAAAAGTCTGCAGCACTATGATGTCAGCTTAGGGGTGCTGTCTAATCAATATAATCTGCCTCAAACTCATACGGCCATGGCAACCTACCATTCTGATCACACCCAATGATGGAAAAAAAATATCTGATAAAATTGTAAAAGGTGGGAAAACAACCTAAACATTGCTTTAATTGGTTAAAAGTAGGCATTTTATTCACTCCCTTATACACAGATCCTGAAAACATTAGAAATGGTAGGCCTCAGCAAAACTTTAATAACATTGATCAAAATGCCCTCAATAAATGGAACAACAGGCTGATAATGAATGGAGAAGAAACTGAAAACAGTTAATATCAAATGAGGATTTTTCCAAGGAGACTTATTATCACTGCTCTGTTTCCCTAATACCACTCACAATCATTCCCAACAACACAGGCCTAGGATGAAAGATTTCATACTTCTTGTATACGGATTACTTGAAAATGTATGGAAGATTATCCTCAGAGATCTATTCTTTACTAAATACAGTTTGAATATTCAGCAAAAATATAGCAATGGAATTTGAACTTGACAAATGTGCAGCATTAGCATTGAACAGAGGAAAGATTGTTGAACAAGAAGAAATCAAGATGCCAGACAGCAAAAATGTCAAGACACTGGGCTTTGAAGAAAACTACTAATATCTTGAAATTTTGGAAGCTGACAACATCAAGCATACCCTTGTTAAGAAAAATACAACCAAGAGTACAACCAAAAAGTTTAAAGGATATTGTGAACAAAAATTAAATGAAGGCAATTAACACTTGGGAAGCCCCAGTTCTAAGATATACAGCTGTCATTATCAGTTGGTAATAAGCAGAATTAAAAACAATAGATTGTAAAATGTACACGACAATGCATCACTCACTGCACCCTAGAAGTGATGCTGATTTTCTTTACTTACCAAGAAAATTAGGTTCTTTTGAAAGTTAAGCAAACAGTTGGAGATGGAAAATTAGCACTGAATTCCTGCACCAAGAAAAGCAAAGAGAAGCCAGGGCCCAGACTCACTACGGATCCCATTTGCAGCCCACAGGGGGTGAGTGGATAGGCTGAGAAGGCAATGACTGTCTCTGGCTCAGAAGGAGTGGACCACATCAAGCACAGGAAACTGAAGCCCACCCTGGCCTCCATTGGACTTATTGGAGAAGCCACTGGGAGCTAGGAGGCAGGCATGGCCAATGCAGTCATTTAAGGTGTTATGCCACCTCAAGTCACCTTTCTTTTGCTTATCTGGTTTTTGTGGGTTCACATTAGGTCCAGCTCCTCTGTTGCTTCACTGTCATCACTCTCTTGCAGCCTCCATAGCTATGCTGCTTCCTCGTTGGCCATTTTCCTCTGGCTGGGAACCATCCAGGCTCATGCAGCTGAGACAGAGAAAATTAGGTAGAAGAGTTCTCCTGAAAATTAAGCAAGCAAATGAAAAGGGAAAATGAGCACTGAATGACTACGCCAAGAAAAGTAAAGAGAAGTTTCTAGTTGAAGTGTACAAGACAGAATTATTTAAGAGTACAGAAACCAAAGAGGATTACAGAAAGGTTGCAACTAAAACTCACTATGACAATTGGAAGGAAAGGCACTTGCATAGGGAATATTTGAAAGACAGAGGCCCTTTCTGCACTTGGACCTCCACCTGGGTTTTCTCTGAGTTCGATTCATGTTCATTTACCTTGCAAGAAAATCCTGGACAAAACAGCATCCATATATCCCGGGACAATTGTGGGGCCTCCAAGGAGACTATCCCAGTCTCGAATCAGAGAAGGGCACTTGTAATACATTGTGAGACTCCAAAGGAATTTGATTGTACCACTTCCAGTAGGTGCCTTTCTTTATAAATACATAGCTGGGAACCTCACAATTGCTGGGTGACAACTTTTCCTTGGAAAACCATGATTGCTTCAGGGATAAAGGAGGCCCCTTTTGTGAAGTAGAATCTTATAATGATAACAATATAATTTGGGTTAGGAGAACTTGTTTAACAGATGAGCTCAGCATGTTTGTCAGCTACCATCACACATGAACTGAGTGATACATCCTAATTTTGCAGCTGTCCAACCCAAGCAGCATGCCAAATGGCTTTGCAATCACAGTGGTAATAGCATTTCATTTTCTTCAGTCCTGAGGCCACTTTTGCACATATGCATCAGGTGAAATCCGTTTCCCTACAGGATCATGGATGCTGGGTTAAATTAATTAAATGATGCCAAGAGATGGAAAACTACAGTTTCCATTGAGGTCTACAAAACTGTGCATGTGTGAATATTTGCAAGTCCAAACAAATAGCTGCCATTAACATTGTACCCAAAGAGTCCAGCAAGAGAGCAAGAACACACAGTATTTATATGAACACTAAGTAAATGCTTACCATATGAAACCATAAGGTTCGGCCCCTTCCCAGCCAAGCCTGCTTGCAGGCCATAGGCTGGGGGCCGTCTTTGCCCCTCCGGAAGGAGGGAGGGGCAGAAGAATCACCCGACATCCGGGTGTTTGGCCGGGCGTGGAGGCGGGGCTATATAAGCCCCGGCTCCCGCCCTAACACGCAGTTTGATTTCGGCTCTCTGTGAGAGAGCCACGTCGGTCGGCTGCTGCAGGGCTAGGCCTGGGCAGCTTGTGAGACGAGCGCTTGCGGCGGTCGTCGTTGGAAGCGCGGCGAGCTTCTAGGATCAGCTGGTCGGCGGGCTCTAGGCGCGGCGAGGCGCGCTTGCGGCGGCGATTTACAGGCGGCGCTTTAGGAATCAGCTGTTTGGCGGCTGGGAGGCGTTGCCACGGGGACGCGCTTGCGGCGGCTGAGTAGCGTGGCGAACAGCACGTTTATCGGAGGGTCTGGGGGGAGGCCAGAGGGCGGCGTGGAACGGCCCCAGTAAAAGCAGCCGGGTTCTGCTGGCTGCATATTGGTGGTGGCCTTCTCCTGGGGTTTTCTTCCCAAGGGGGTGGGCTGGGTTTCCCGTCGCTGGAATACACCCCCCCCCCTCCCTCTGTTTCCTTTTAACTGGCCTGGAGGGCGGGAACTGGTGCCTTGGGTGGCTTCTTCGCTTCTCATTCCTTCCTGTCCGGTGTGGGTTGGAGGGTCCTAGGGGCGGTGTAACTGTCTCCGTTTTGCCTGCTGGAAGACACCAGATTTTCCTTTCCTGCCACGGCCGTTTGATAAGTTTGGTGTTGTGTGGGGCTGGGGAGGGGTAGTTGGGCTACCTTTTGCTGGGGGCATTCATCTCCTCCTACTGGGAGGGGGGTGGTGTGGAAAGGGCCCCCTGACTGGCCAGTTAGCCCCAGCTTTGCTTCACTGCTTGTCACTTGTTAGGGATGGCTCCTAAAAAGGGACAGGGCAAGTCTAAGGGCAAGCAGCCCGCCCGCCCACCTCGGGGGAGGGGCCAGCAAGGTGCCCCAGTTGAGGATCAGGATCAGAATGAGCGAGTTCGTCTCGCCATTATCAGTCAACTGGAAGCTCTGGAACAGGAGCGTGTGGCCAGAGGTGCACCCATCTGGGAGGGCCGTCGCCGTGCCACTGGAAGGTCGGCCCGGCTAACTTTTGAAACTGAATTACTGGCAAGGCTGTCTGCTTTACAGGAGGGGCAGTCGGAGCCCGATGCGCCGCTGGAACCTGATCAAGAGGAGGACCCTGGCGAAGGCCCTTCAGGTGCGCCATCGGGTGCAGGGGCATCGGGCAGTGGTGGACCGCAGCCTTCTGGAGGTCTGGGCGCCTTTCCTGGTGATGGTGGTAAGCCTATTCCTCTGCCTGTTCCTGGGTGGCCTTGGGGCCTCGCCCAGCCGACCCCTCATTTGCCGGGGCCGAGTGGGTTGGGATGGGGACCCGGGTGGCTAGGCGCCAGTGAGCAGGTGGGATCCGCTCAGCCATGGGCTTGGGGGCCACATACCCCCAGTTTGTCGTCAAGCGCAGTTCCTGCCTCTATGGGCCAACAGGTGGGCGCTGGGGTACCGCATGCAGCCTCCACCTCACTGCCCACACCTGGCTTTTTGCCTTGGGGTGGCCTGCAGGGGGCGCAGTTGCGGGGGCCATGGCCCGCGGCTCAAGTGGGCGGGTGGTTTTACCCCCCAGATCCCTATGCTAGCATCCCCTTTCACGCTTTTCCCTACGGCGACACTTCGTTGCCGTTGGGGGATCATCTGACGTCGGCCACGCGGGAGAAAATTCTCCGCGGGGAGTACGTGGATGTTTTTGGTCTCCTGTTTAGAGAGCTCGAGAGAAAAAGCAAGGACGAGCTGGACGACAGGGACAAAGAAAAACTAAAGCGTAGGAAGATCGATAGGTCTTGGGCAAATTGGTTGCCCGGTTTTTTGATTTACGCTGGGGTCATTGCAAGAGCGCAGCCGGCTAGGGCGGCCGCCCTCTTTCAATACGTGGACATAATCTATAAGGCATATACAGACTTTGCCGGGGCAGCTTGGCTTCAGTACGACGAAGCCTTCCGGATGCGGGCTGCCGTTAATCCGGCTATGCCGTGGGACCAAATAAACCAGCAGCTGTGGTTGCAGCTGATGGCTCCAGCAAAACCAAATGCTGGGGATAGGTCCGACAGCGGCCACCTGGTGCAGAGATCACAGCAACAGCAGGCCTCCCCAGCTGCCCGCGCTTCCGCGGGCCAGCCGGTTCAAACCCGGTTGGTGTGCTGGGAATTCGCTTCCAAGGGGGCTTGTCCCAGGAAGCCCTGTAAATTCCGTCACGAATGTCCCCTGTGCAGTGGGCCCCACGCATTGTCGGCCTGTAGTAGATCCAAGCCTGGAGCGGGCGGGAAGCGTCCCGGAGGCGGCGGTGGCGGAGCGCCGCCACCTGGAAAAGGGGCCCAGCCCCATCCGCCTTCCGGCTCTCAGTAGGTTACTGGTCGCATATCCCTGTAGGGCCGATGCCAGGTATTTACTGGACGGTTTCACGCTGGGGTTTCGGATCCCGTACAGGGGGCGTAGGGCCCCCTTTGTAGCTCCCAACCTTAAATCGGTGGTTGGACTCGAACATGTGGTTCGGGAAAAAATTGCTAAAGAATGCCAGGAAGGCAGGGTCCTTGGACCCTTTGATGTACCGCCTGTGCCCACATTGCGGGTATCCCCTTTGGGGGTGGTTCCCAAGAAGGCACCCGGTGAGTATAGGATTATACACCATTTGTCTTATCCCAGGGGAGCTTCGGTGAACGATGCTATCCCTGAGGAACTTTGTTCAGTCCGTTATACTTCCTTTGACCAGGCGGTCAAAGTAGTTCGCGGATGCGGGGTGGGGGCGGAGTTGGCAAAATGCGACATTAAGTCTGCATTTCGCCTCTTGCCGGTGCACCCCGATGATTTTGAGTTATTGGGTTTTTCCTTTGAAGGGAAATTCTACATGGACCGGGCTTTGCCGATGGGATGTTCCATCTCCTGTGCAGCGTTCGAGCGATTCAGTTCCTTTTTGGAATGGGCGCTCAGGGTTAGGACGGGGGTTAACGACACTGCGCATTACCTTGACGATTACCTTTTTGTAGGTCCCGCAGGATCGGGTCAATGCGACAGGTTGTTACGCTCCTTTCAGGGGTTGGCCCTCGAGCTTGGTGTGCCGCTGGCTCACGAAAAAACCGAGGGCCCCAGCACGGTTCTTACTTTTCTAGGTATTGAGCTGGATACTCTCCAGCAGACCTCCCGTTTACCGGAGAATAAGGTCTCCGACCTTAGAAATCGGTTGGCCGCCTTGAAGGGGCAGCGGAAGGTTTCCCTTTTAGAATTACAGCAGTTGGTGGGCCACCTTAACTTTGCTTGCAAAGTGGTGGCCCCAGGCAGGGCCTTTTTGCGACGCTTTTGTGACGCCATGGGCCGGCTGCGCCTCCCTCATCACAGGGTCCGTGTTAATGCCGGAATGAGAGCGGATTTGGAGGTTTGGGAGGAGTTCCTTGACTCCTTCAATGGGGTTTCCTTTTGGAGGGAGGATCTTAAGATTGAGGCTGAGCTTCAAATTTCTTCGGATGCTTCCGGTGCTAGTGGTTTTGGGGTATACTTCAGGGGCCATTGGTGTGCCGAGCAATGGCCTGCTGAATGGTTGGAAAGCGGGCTCTGTAGAGACCTCACGTTTCTGGAATTTTTCCCCATCTTGGTGGCCGTTTGCCTGTGGGGAGAGCAGCTTGCCAACCATTCAGTTCTGTTTTGGTGTGATAACATGGCTGTAGTACATGTTATCAACTCCTTGACTTCAAAATCGGCTGCGGTCATGAACCTGGTTAGGTTTTTTACCCTGCGTTGCCTCCGGTTGAATGTATTATTCCTGGCTAGGCACGTACCGGGGGTGTGCAATGGTGTGGCGGATGCTCTGTCTCGCCAACAGATGGAGCGTTTCCGGCTGTTGGCCCCAGAGGCAGATTCATGTCCGGCGGAAATGCCCGCGGAACTCTGGAGGCTTGGGAACAAGAAGCCGGTAGGGCCATTCAGTTGGCGCTAGCACCTAGTACGAGGAGGGCATATGCCAGAGCGACTGCCCAATTTGGTGAGTTTAGGGGGGCTGTTGCACTCCCGGATTCCTGGCCGATCCCAGTTGAGCACATCATGCAATTTTGCGTGCATCAAAGGGAAAGAGGCCTGGGGCTAAAAACCATTAAGGGACAATTGGCAGCGTTGGCCTTTGTAAGTAAGGCTCGGGGCCTCACGGAGCCCACCGGAGATTTTAGGGTTAGGAAGATGCTTGAAGGGTGGGCCCGAGAGCGGGTGCGTCAGGTAGATGACAGACAGCCCATATCCCCGTCAGTCCTCTGCGGATTGTTTGGGGGTTGGTCCAAGGTCTGTTCCTCCCCATTCGAGTCCGCGTTATTCCACGCTGCCTCGTTGTTGGCCTTCTTTGGGGCCCTGCGCGTAAGTGAGCTCGTAGTGCAGTCAAAAGCTGACACGTCTGGTAGGGCGCTCCAATCCGGAGATGTAAAAATCACCAATAGTCAGCTGGTTCTGACGATCCGCAGGTCCAAGACTGATCAGAGGCAGAGGGGAACCGTCATCACGATCGGCATGTGTGCTTTGCAGGAATTATGCCCGGTCAGGGCCGTTCGCCGTTACGCTCAACTCAGGGGCGAGGCCCAGGGTCCTTTTCTCAGGCATGATGACGGTTCTCCTCTTACCAAATATCAGTTTTGGTCTGTCACAAGTAAGGCCCTGGTTCGATTGGGTCTCACTGGCGTCAAATTTGGGACGCATTCCTTCCGGATTGGGGCGGCTTCCACAGCTGCTGCTATGGGCTACACGCCCTCGGCCATTCAGCGTATCGGTCGTTGGCGCTCGGCGGCTTATAGGTCTTATGTACGCCCCCTGGTCGCCTAACAGGTAGGTGGGGGGGGTTGGTTAACTGTTGGCTTTTCTGACTGTTGTTTGTTTTTTCAGGTGCTGTGGCTCGGGGTGAGAGACGGCGGGTTCTCATCTGCGGGCACAGCATGGTTTTTTGGGCTGCCCATTTCTCCAGGCGGTCTCCTGTGGGCACCCAGCTGGGTCTCAGTGAATGGGCCACTGTCGAATGGCTGGGTCGTCGGGGGCTGCGCTGGCCTGGCATCATGCCCCTCTTGTTCCTGGAGCGGAAGGCATTACCTCCACACATTCTTGTCGTTCACCTGGGTGGGAACGACTTGGGCCTGCTGCAGGGGAAGGCTCTGTCCCAGCAGGCGTTGGCTGACCTCCGCGAAATTCGTCGCAGGTGGCCTGGGGTCGTATTGGTATGGTCGGCAATTTTGCCGCGCAGGGTGTGGAGGTACGCCATTTCCCCGGGGGGAATCGAGCGGGCCAGACGTAAGGCCAATAGGGCCATTCAGAAGGCCATGGAGGAGGGACTAGGAATATTCCTCCCTCATCCGGCCATACGGGTCGATCAAGTTGACCTGTATCGGCCGGATGGCGTTCACTTATCTAATTTGGGTAACCGGGCCTTTTTGGATGAAATCCGGCAGGGGGTGCGGTTGGCTCTGGGCCTCCCGGTGGGGCGCTAATGCCTAAGCAGAGGCTTGGCATTGGCGGTGGCTGGATTAGGTTTGGCCACAGGGTTTTCCAGGGGAGCACCTATGGCCTAGCACCTTTGGTGCGGTGTCTGCAGGAACCGTAGATGGGCTAAACGGCTCAGTACGGTGATGGAGAACACAGGGAGCCTCACCTGGGTGGATCTTTCCATGGGGATTGTTCCAGCCCGGTTGGTGAGGGCTGGAGGCCTGGCCGCTCAGTTACAACCCGATCACGGCGGGTTTGTGCTGGGGGCAGGGTGGCTCGCCCTTTGGACAAGGCGGGGTCCAGGTGTTGACCCCAGGGCTTGTCTGGTCTGTTTCCTTCCCCCTGCCAGTTATTTTGTTAATGTTAATAAAGCGGCCCGGTTTTAAACCCAACAACTGTGTCTGCCTCTTCTTTCCGACTGGGGGGGCAAGGTTCGGCCCCTTCCCAGCCAAGCCTGCTTGCAGGCCATAGGCTGGGGGCCGTCTTTGCCCCTCCGGAAGGAGGGAGGGGCAGAAGAATCACCCGACATCCGGGTGTTTGGCCGGGCGTGGAGGCGGGGCTATATAAGCCCCGGCTCCCGCCCTAACACGCAGTTTGATTTCGGCTCTCTGCCCGCCCACCCTTCCCATTGGCAGTACAGGTGTATACCGGTCGCCTTTTGGGGCCAGGTAGGAATTTTTTCACTCCCGCACAATTGGCATTTGCTGGGGTGTTTTTCGCCTACCTTGTACTGCCTATTAGGTTAGCTTTTGTTGTGTTCTAGTTTGGTCGCAGGCTGGATTAGGTTTGGCCACAGGGTTTTCCAGGGGAGCACCTATGGCCTAGCACCTTTGGTGCGGTGTCTGCAGGAACCGTAGATGGGCTAAACGGCTCAGTACGGTGATGCAGAACACAGGGAGCCTCACCTGGGTGGATCTTTCCATGGGGATTGTTCCAGCCCGGTTGGTGAGGGCTGGAGGCCTGGCCGCTCAGTTACAACCCGATCACGGCGGGTTTGTGCTGGGGGCAGGGTGGCTCGCCCTTTGGACAAGGCGGGGTCCAGGTGTTGACCCCAGGGCTTGTCTGGTCTGTTTCCTTCCCCCTGCCAGTTATTTTGTTAATGTTAATAAAGCGGCCCGGTTTTAAACCCAACAACTGTGTCTGCCTCTTCTTTCCGACTGGGGGGGCAAGAAGAAAATACATTGGAACATTAAGTAGCAGCAAATGCTTTAAGATATTATCTAAACAAAATTTTAAGATGTGAATAACTAAAGCTCTGATTACCTTCCTTGCTGACTGGTTGGAACATTTCCCTGATAATGACCACAAAGGAGCAAGCAGAATTATCTAATGTGAAATGAAAACCAAAATACAAATCAACATCAAAGGCTTTGCTGAGTTGGAATCTGATAGCAGAATGAAGTAGTGTGGGAACTCTGTAGTGTGGGTACATGAACTCTCAATTAAATATTAACTATGGGGGGAAATTTAGCAAACCAAATGCAAACTACATCTAAATAGCAGAAATAGACCAAGACAACCAGGAAGCTCCTTTGGTGTTAACTGTACATTCTTGTGGACTCTAAGGCAAAGAGTTTTCCACGTCATACTGCTGACTCATGTTCAGCGTGTGATCCACTAAGAACCCTAGATCCTTTTCGCACATACTACTGCTAAGACAAGCCTCCCCCATCCTACAAGCATGCCTTGGATTTTTCCTACCCAAATGCAGAACTTTACATTTATCCCTGTTAAAATTCATTTTATTGGTTTTAGCCCAGTTTTCCAGCCTGTCAAGGTCATCCTGTATCCTGTTTCTGTCTTCTACTGTATTTGCAACCCCTCCCAATTTAGTATCATCTGCAAATTTAATAAGCATTCCCTCTATTCCTTTATCCAAATCATTTATAAAGATGTTGAACAAAACAGGCCCCAGGACAGATCCTTGAGGCACTTCATTTGTCACTCCTTTCCAAGAGTATGAGGAACCATTCACAAGCACTCTTTGGATGCGATCTGTCAACCAGTTACAGATCCACCTAATGGTAAAAGGATCCAAACCACATTTTACCAACTTGTCAACAAGGATAGTATGTGGAAATTTATCAAAAGCCTTACTGAAATCAAGATAAATGATGTCTACAGCATTCCCCCAATCCAGCATGGTAGTCACTTTCTCAAAAAAAGAGATCAGGATAGTCTGATATGACTTGTTCTTGAGAAATCCTTGCTGGCTCTTAGTAATCACATCCATTCTTTCTAAATGTTCCAGGACTGACTGTTTGATGATTTGTTCTAAAAGCCTTCCACATATAGATGTCAAGCTGATGGGTCAGTAGTTACCAGGATCCTCCTTTTCCCCCTTCTTGAAGATGGGGACAACATTCGCCCACCTCCAATCTTCCGGCACCTGTTCTCCAAGAATTCTCAAAAGTAATAGCCAGAGGCTCAGAAATTACATCTGCAATCTCTTTTAGAACTCTTGGGTGCAGTTCATCTGGCCCTGAGGACTTAGTTTCATTTAAAGAAACTAGGTGTTTATGTATTACTCCTATGCTGATCCTAGGTTGGAACGTCATACCCTCATTATATGTTCTATTTTTATTGTTCACACAATAAAAAAGTGTGTGTGTGTGTGTTGAATAAAAAGTATATAAGTTATATCAGTTGGGTTGACATGTTGAGGAAAGTCAGGGTTGAAAAGTAATTCCTAGTATGGTCAAATGTGGGTTCTGGATTGGGTAGTTTATGGGTGCAGAAATTAACATGGACAGGTAAATTGCAAAATAGTATAGAGTGCAGGTCATAATAATAAGCCAGTAAGAAAAACAACTAGAGACAGAGAATACAAGATCATACAAGATCATAGAGACAGAGAATACAAGATCATATAAACCCAAATAATTGATTGGAAGCCCTAGAACTTCCTGGCTAATATATTTGTCCTTGACATTTCAGTCTTGTTTCAGGCCTAGGTTCCAAGCCAAGAGGGCTTCAGACACACTGCTGAACAGTCTTTTTTTGCAGTTGTACAGGGTTCAATTATTCCTGTTGGTAGAGTTAGACTGCTTCATACTTATCCGTTGGTAGTGGTTTGATCTAACATATCTTAGGGTTCTTTCTATCACCTATTATCTTCTATATATGTGTGTGGCCAATGAATGAGATCCAGATCACGGGGCTCGATGCCATCAATATGAAGATGATGCTAAGCTCCATATTTTATTAGCTAAGCCTCCAGATGCATCCATCCCAGGTCTGTTTCTTTGAGCCCATGATTAAGTGACCAGAGGAGAAGAAACTGAAGCTGAACACAGACATATATTATTTGCTTGTTTATTTATAGTTTCAAAGATGGTTTCAAAGGTCTGGATCTAATTGTAGTGGATGGAGTGGAGCAGGCATTTACAGAACAGGTAAAAGCTTGTGGTTGCTTATGGTCTCAGCATTGCTATTTGCAAAGCAATTTAGTGCATTTGGTTCATTATTCCTTTCTCAGTTGACCTGACAGTGTGAATATATCCTTTTACAATCCTCGAGGATAGATTACAGTATCACACACTATAATGGGTTTCCTTTAGGATAAACAAAAACTTCAGCTGGTTCAAATGTTTTAGTGTGATTATTGCCAAAGACTGGAGTTGATGGAAACATATCTCACTTATTCCTCCCCCTGAGGAAAAAAAATCACTGACTTTCAAACTATGTCTTCCCTGTGCCTATTATGCAAGTGAAAAATGTAATTGCCTTTGAAGTAATATAAAATTTAAATGCTCATCATATGGTTAATATCAGCTCTATGTCAAAATATAATGTCAAATACTACATGTCAAATCCATTCTACAGAGGATGAAACAAGAGCTGAGATGGTTAGAGAGAAGGTGACAGCATACTCATAATGAAGCGGCAAGAAAATCTCATAGGACATTTATGAAGGCCAATGAGATCACAGTGAAGACTGTGAAGAAAGCTTTCTATGTTGTCTCCATTGCATCTGCAAGCTGTCGCCCAGCCCAGCTGTTTAGGACTATTCAATCATTAACTACTTTACCACAAGGCAAACATAATAGTAAGGAATTGGCTAATGTGAAGCATTTGCAAGCTATTTCACAGATGTCATGTTGGCTCCGCCAGGACCTTCCAGTCACAGTTAAAACAGTAAAAGAACAGGGAACCCCCTTGTCCATTTCCTGGTCCTTGTTTGGACCACTCAAGGCTGGCCCTTCCACTAGGTAAATTAGGCATTTGCCTAGGGTGCCATCTTCTCTCATGTCAGCTTCTCTGCTCACCTGCTGCGTTTCCCACTCACCTGCCACCTTTCCTGCTCACCTGCTGCCTTTCTCCCTCACCTGCCACCTTTCTCCCTCACCTGTTGCCTTTCTCCCTCACCTGCCACCTTTCCGCTTGACCTTTCTCCTTTGCCTACCATCTTTCCTGATCACCTGTTGCCTTTCTCCCTTACCTGTGTTGCCTTTTTTGCTGTGTCACCTTTTCAGCTCACCTGCTTTTCCCACTTGCCTGTCACCTTTCTCCCTCACCTGCCACCTTTCCTGCTAGCCTGTTGCCTTTTTCACTTGCCTGCTACCTTTCTGCAGTGTGGGAGGAAGATAGGAAGACCTGATCCTGTGCAACTTAGAGGGAGATAATAAGTTCCTGTGTTGTGCTAGGAGTTGGAAAACATTACCCTGGAGGTCTCTTCTGAAGAGACATTTAGCAGTGTAGGAGGGAAATAGGCAAACCTGATCATGTGCAACTTAGAGGGAAGTATGAAGTTCCTAAATTGTGCTGGGGGTTGGACTTGATTACCCTGGAGGCCCCTTATGCAGAGACATTTGGAAGTGTAGGAGGGAAATAGGAAGATCCTGTGAAACTTAGAGGAAGGTATTTTTGAATTTCCTACATTATGCAGGTGGTTGGACTACTTTACCGTGGAGGTCCCTTCCAACTGTTGTGATTCTGTGTTCCGATATTGACATGGGAGGTGCTCGGTTTTGGGGGTGAATTTGGTTACCAGTGTGTGTGTGTGTGGGGGGGGGGGGGCGCTCCAGAAGTTAGGCTTGCCTAGGACATCAGATAGGCTAGGGCCAGCCCTGGAACCCCTTTAGCTGGCTCTCCCTGAAAGATGTATGGGGGTTGGACTAGATGACCCTGCAGGTCCCTTCCAACTCTATTATTCTATGATTCTGGGATCCTGGCAGCTGTGAGGCCTACCACTTGCCTCCTTGATCCATGCCCATCTTGACTTTTCAAGGCTGGCAGTGGTGAGGCTCAGACCCCTTTGGAAGAGATTATCAACCTATCCATCTTGTCAGGGATCTTTCCATTGGTGTTGAAGGAGACTGTGGTATTCTGATCCTATAAAAGCCATCATGGGACCCTGTGGTCCTAGCCAACTGCTTCCCAGTGTCAAATTTGCCATTCCAGAGTAAGGTAGTTGAGAGGGCAGCAGCCAAGCAAGTCCAGGTCTTCCTGGATGAAGCATCTATTCTGGACCCATTCCAGTCCAAGTTCTGCCCTAGTTATGGGATGGAGACAGTGCTGGTCACCCTTATAGATGATCTCTGGAGAAATCTAGATTGGGGCAGGGCAGCACTGTTGTTGCTTTTAGATCTGACAGCAGCATTTTGTCAAGTTGACGGATTCAAGAATGAGTCAAAGTTGATACTAAGACTACATTTATTGATAACCGGTACTCTGGCGCAAGCCTCTAGCTTGCTAAGAATGAAACCAATACATTGATACATGGGTTTTAAGTTACACTTCAAAAACATTCCTACGGGGGGGGGGGGTTCCAGGAGGAAACATTCACACATAACTACCAGATACTTTCTCAGGCAATAGCTAGCCAGTTGTCCTTGTATTATCATGCAAGGCTTCCTCCCACCTCAGGCCCTGAGAAGGCACCGACTATTTCTTTCACACCAGTTGCAAATCAAAATAAGAAAGGGGGAAGGGAAGTAGCTAAGGGTAGAACATTAGCAGCAGTGGATCCATTATGATTTTCACCAGGCCTGATACTTAGGCCAAGATCCCCCAGTCTTTAGTCAGAATCAGTCGATCTTGACACATTTGATATGGTCAATTACATTGACACACTGCCTTGCTGAAATAGGAGTTGTTGTTTTTTTTTGGGGGGGGGGGTTGCTTTACAATGGTTTTTCTCCTTTCTCCAGGACTGGGGACAGAGGGTAGCACTCAATGAGTGCTCCCAGCAGTACCCATTGGAATGTGAAGTACTGCAAGGGACAATCCTCTTACCAGTGTTGTTTAGCAACTACATGCACCCCCTTGCCTAGTTGGTATGGAGGTATGGGCTGGGTTGTCACCAGTATGCTGATGACACCCAACTCTATCTGTTGATTGATGGCTGCCCAGACTCCACCCCAGAAAATCTGGGCTGGGCTTTGGAGACAGTGGCTAGGTGGTTGCAACAGAGCTGACTGAAACTTAATCCATTGAAGACAGAGGTCCTGTGTCGGAGCCAGGTTAGGGCTGGTTTAAGAATCAGGCAGGACTGGTTTAGGAATCAAGCCATTGGTGCCTGTGCTGAGGGTTAGGAGCCTTAGGGTGATCCTTGAGTTCTATGGAGGACCAGGTCACCACCATTGCCAGGTCTGCCTTTTATCACCTAAAGCAGGTCAGGCAACTGGTTCCTTATCTCTCAGTCCAGGATTTAGCCACAGTGACCCATGCAATGCACACTTCCAGATTAGATTACTGTAACTCACCCTGCTTGGGCTTATCCTTGAACCTGACCTGGAAACCCCTCCTGGTACAAAATGTGGTGGCATGTCTGCTGACCATAAGGCCCTTGCAGGCATGTGTTCAGCTGATGTTCTACCAATTGCACTGACTACCTATCAAGTACCGGATCTGCTTCAAGGTGATGACATTAACCTTCACAGCCCTTAGTAGCCTGGGACTGGCATATCTAAAGGTTCACCTCTTCCCAAATACCCCCTGAAAAGCTTTGCACTCCAATGACCAACATCTACTGGTTATCCCTAACCCAAAGAACATCCACTTAGTCCCAACCAGGGCCAAGGTTTTTTTGATCCTAGCCCCCACATGGTAGAACATGTTCCCACCTGAGATCAGGGTCCTGCAGAGCTTATTGCAATTCATCAGGGCCTTTAGAATAGAACTGTTCCACCAAATTTTCAGCTGAGACAGTGGATATTCAACTATTTGGCCTTCCGGCTACAAAATTCCCATGTGATGTTCTGATATTATATCAGTTGCATTGTAACTCCATCATTATCTGTTCCAGCTTATGGGGTTATACTTTAATGTTATCCAAGTTTTGCCATCTTTTGCACACACACACACACACACACACACACCCAGTTGGAAATAATGAGGCATACACAGGATTTGGAAATTAAACAGGGCCATTTTATTAATACTGTAAACTGGCATGAGGCTAATAGAACTAACAGGACAAGCCAAAGGTACTCATACCCTTCCTTGTACTGTAAATGGGCGAGCCCCAACCCCCCACTATGAGCCCTCTAACAGTGGCTCATGCCAGGCCAGCATGCCTGGATTGTCTGCCCTCTGCCCGGGAGTCCCCTGTGCCAAAAGAGCCCAGAGAGGGTAGTGCACCCTGTGGCCGGCATTCACAGCACAGAGCCATACAGCCCAGCTGCGATCCATCCCGCTACTTACCCCCAAACAGGGATGCAGCATGGATGCTCACCATTTCTAATAGCCTAAACTCCCTCCTGCCAAGTAACCAACTTACCAAACATCCAAACTTACTCCACTCACAGCTGGTAGTGCAAGGTAGGCGAAAAACACCCCAATCAGGGCCAATCAGCTGAGGGTGAAAAAAATCCTACCTGGCCCCTCAAAAAAGGGTGATTGGTGAAACCTGCACTACTGCTGGGCGAGTGGGTGGGCTGAAAGCCAAAAACAGCTGCATGCTTTGGGGTGGGGCCGGGTCTTTTATAGACTAGCACCCCACCCACCAGCAATCCACGGATGGCTGGGAATGCAACATAACCCTCCCTTCCTTCCAGGAAAGCAAAGTGTGGCCCCCACCCTCAGCCATGAGCAGCATGGATGGATAAGGGCTCATGACAGGCCGGCATGCCTGGGTTGCCCACCCCCCACCCGGGTGTCCCCTATACCAAGGTTGCCCTGTGAGGGTAGGGCACCTGTGGCCGGCGTTCACAGCAGCTCAGCTGCCAATTCATCCCGCCACTTACCCCCAAACAGGGATGCAGCACAGGTGCTCACCATTTCTAATAGCCTAAACTCCCTCCTGCCACCCAAATGCCAAGTCTCAGCTTAGGCACTTGGGCCCACCAGGTGGCCTAGAGCTGCCCGAAGCCCCAGCCAGATATTTTCCAAAAAAGCCCTGTTGCCTTCCACCGATAGGTGCATCCCGTCAGCACAGTATGGGTCTGCCTGCTCGACCCGTATTGCCGGGTGCCTTAGGTAGATACCCAAACCTTTGCCCATGGCCTTCTGCAAGGCCCTGTTGGCTTTATGTCTAGCCTGCTCTATCCAGAATCCAGAGCAGCTTGCCAAACCCTTCAGGGAAGGATGGCAGACCACAAAATTAACACTCCCGGCGACCTGACCCGAAGGTCCTCAATGGCCTGCAGAGAAAGGGCCTTCCCCTTCATTAGGCCCAAATCATTTTCACCAAGGTGGACTACCAACAAGTGGGGCAGAGGACCCTTCCTCCCTTGGAACAGTAGTGGCAGGAACCCAGACCATCTCAGGCCGCGGCGCCTGTGCCACTCAACAGTCACCCATTCACTGAGCCCCAGCTGGGACCCAATTGGCATCCACTGGACTTGATGGGCAGCCCAGAACACCATGATGTGCCCGCAGAAGAGAATCCTCCATCTCTCCTGACGAGCAACAGCACCTGAAAACAGGGAAACAATAACATTAACTCAACAGGAACGAATTAATAAAACCATAACATTCATTATATACCATACAGCAGTGCACATACGAGCAGTACGCTGCTGACTGCCAGTGACCCACCCGCTGAATTGCAGGGCCCAGGTAGCCCATGGCTGCAGTGGTAGAGGCAGCGCCAATCTGGAAGGAGTGTGTGACAAACTTAACCCCACCCAATCCGAGCTTTTCTAAGGCCCTGGAGGTGATGGCCCAAAATTGGTACTTCATCACAGGGGCACCATCACAATGGTGAAATAAGGCTCCAGAGCCATCTCCACATGCCATGATGTACTGTCGCAGGGCCAGGACCAGGCACAGATTCTGTTCAGAACAAGGGCCTAAGGTAAGCACCGTGCCCCTCTGGTGCTGATCATTCCTAAAACACCATATAGACACAGCAACCTGTTCCCCGACGAATGTCGGCGGCCTGCAAAGCCCTGTCCAATTCGTCCCTGCGAGACTGCACAACTAGCTCGCTTACTCTGTAGGCCCCCCAAAATGCCGTCAGTGCAGCTGCATGAAATAAGGTGACCTCATAACTAGATAAGCATACCACCGACCAGACCTGACGCAGCCCCTTGAGTACTGAAGGTGAAATGGGCTGCCTTGTGTCGGCACAGGGACCTCACTCACATGCCCAGTCCTCCAACATCTTCCTCAGCCGGAAGTCACTCGTGGCATCGGTGAATCCCTGGATCTTGCTGGTGAAAGCTAAAGCTGTCAGCTGGGAACAAATAGACTTAACCACCAAACCCTTACCTTTCAGATGAATGCTGAACTGCATCAGATGGGTAACTGGAATGGGTCAACAGTAGGGCAACCCTAACTTCTGCCTAAAGGAACGAAACTGGGTGGCTGCACAATCGATACACCCTCTGGGTGTTTGGGGACAAGGCTAATTGCATTGCCCTGTGAGCCTCAGTTTTCCAAGCTGCCACATGTCCAGGAGCATCAGGGCCAGCTGAAGGTTGGCTTCCAGGGTGAGCTGGCAGAACCTCTCCATCTGTCGGCGAGACAGAGCGTCCGCCACGCCAGTACTTTCTTCCAGAACGTGCTTATCCAAAAACAAAACATTGAGATGTAAGCATTGCAGTGTAAACTCCCTTACCAGGGTCATTACTAGGGTGATGAGAGGGTATTAATAACATGGACAACTGCCAGGTTATCACACCAAAAATGGACCACGTGGTTGGCGAGCTCTTCCCCCCCACAGCTGGACTGCAACAACTGTAGGTAAAAACTCTAAAAATGTGAAATTATGGCAGAGGCCGCTGGCAGGCCACTCACGGGGCCATTCCTAAGCACACCAATGCCCTCTGAAGTATACACCAAAGCCCAGGGATCCAGCGGCATCTGTAGTGACCTGGAGTTCGGCCTCAATCCTCAAGTCCTCCCTCCAGAAGGAAATGCCGTTAAAAGACTGCAAAAATTGCTTCCACACTTCCAGGTCCAAACAGATACCCCAGGTAACGTTAATCCTGTGACGTGACAGCCACAGGGCCCCAATGGCATCACATAGGCGCCACAGAAAGGATGTACCCGGGCCCACCACTTTGCAAGCAAAGTTGAGGTGACCCACCAACTGTTGCAACTCCCAAAGTGAAAGTTTCCTTTTAACCTTAAACACATCCAATCTTTGCTTAAGGCCCTCTACTTTCTCTGCAGGCAGCTGTGAAGCTTGCCTTGTGGTATTCATCTCGATACCCAGGAATGTCAGCACCGAAGAAGAGCCCTCAGTGTTCTCATGAGCCAAAGGAACACCAAGTTCCTTGGCTAACGCAACAAAGGATTCCAGATGGTGGGCACACTGCCTGGACCCCGTGGGGCCCATGAACAAAAAATCATCCAGGTAATGCACCATGTCAGCGGCACCAGCCCGGGCCCTAAGGGCCCATTCCAGAAAGGTACTAAAGTGCTCGAAGGCTGCACATGAAACGGAACACCCCATGGGCAAGGCCCTATCGTTGTAGAATTTGCATTTAAATGCAAAGCCCAACAGCTCAAAGTCCTTTGGGTGGACAGGGAGAAGACGAAATGCCAACTTAATGTCACATTTAGCCATCTCTCCACCCACCCCACTGCGACGCACCACCTTGACTGCTTGATCAAATGATGTATAACGCACTGTATAAAGGTGGTCAGGAATGGAATCATTCCCTGAACCACCCCAAGGGTATGAAAGCTGATTTATGAGGTGGAATTTGTCTGCCGCCTTCTTGGGCACCACTCCCAGTAGGGATATCCTCAAGTTAGGTACTGGGGGGGATGTTGTGAAAGGGCCAGGTACCCTGCCCTCCAAATACTCTTTCAGTATCTTCTCCCTAACAATATCCTCCATACCCCAGACTGAATGTAAATTGGATGCCGTCGCAGGGCCCCAAGGGCCCTGAAACAAGATCTGAAAACCCAGAGTAAAACCTCGGAGAAGATAGGCCCTATCGACTGCATTGGGTAATCCTTTAAGAGCTCCTCAAGTATCCTGAGGTTGATGTGGTTGGTTTCTTTAGCAGGGGTGTACTTCGGGCTGTACCTCCGGTCCCGGGGTGCTTGCTGCCCCCTCTCCGCTTGGACCTGTTGCAAGCTGAAAAGGTGTGCAAACCCCGCAGACACACACAACAGACACTCGGTCTTGTACTTGCAAGCCTTCCAAGCGCAACCCCCCTGGGATGTGTATTCCCAGCAAAGCAGTCGGGGTTGAACCGACTGCCCCGCGGCCGGGCGGGGTCCCACAATGTTTGCCAGTTTGTTCATTAAGTGGCCGCTATTGGATCTATCATCCACATTGGGTTTGGCTAGGGATATCAACTGCAACCAGAGCTGCTGGTTGATTTGATCCCATGGGATAGCAGGATTAAGTGCTGCCCTCATTCTCAATTCTTCATCGTACTGGAGCCAGGCAGCCCCAGCGAAGTCCGCATACACTTTATATACTATGTCACAATATTGAAAAAGTGGTGCCACCTGTAAAGACTGTGCATGCGCTATAACACCCGTGTAGATCAAGACGCCTGGTAGCCAATTGGCCCAGGTCCTTTCAACCTTCCTACACTTCACTTTCTCTTTGTCGTCCATCTCTTCTTTATCCTTCTTTTCTAACTCCATGTAAAGAAGGCTAAAGACATCTACATATTCGCCTCTCAGGATCTTCTCCCTTGTGGCCACAGTAAGATCATTCCTTAACGGCATAGCCGTATCCCGAAAGGGGCTGCACTGAAATGGTACTGTTCCATAGGTGCTCAGGGCACCTCCCCTTGTACCCCACGGGTGTAAAGGCCACCCAGAGGGCACTTGCATATGGGACTGCTGACCCCAAGGCAGGGATCCCATAGACACCTGTGGTGTAGTGCACCCATGTTTGAGTCACCATGGTTGCTGGCAGCTGCATGGGGCCCGATGCATAGCCCAGGCTCTGCACTTCTGGCACTTGCGTCCCAGAGGTAGTTGGTTGGCTAAACTGGGCTCCTGGCATAATCTGCCCATACATGGCTAGAGAAAACCCCGTGGCTGCTGTGTTCTGAGCCGCTGGGTGCATCCAGTGCCCCCATAGCCATGTCATGTGCACCTGGGGTGGGCAAAGCTTACTTTCCACAACTCCTGGAGTCACTGCAACCGTTACCAGGTTGGCATCACTTGGCCTGCCCAACCTGCTCCCGGAAGCTTGCAGACTGGTGCCACCCTCCTGTTCAGCATCATCCAGATCATCCGAATCTGGCTCCGGCTCTTTGCCACCTGCATCCAAGTCCTGAAAGTCCTGCAAAGCAGAAAGTCAAGCCAGAACCTCCTCCTCAAATGACATTTTTGGTTTTATGGCCCAACAGCTGACTGGAGGGCCCAGCTTCAATGCCCTTTTCTTGTTTGAGTAGTTTTAACTGCTCTAAAATTGCCAGTCTGGTGCTGGCCTGATCCACCTCCCCCAGGGTGGGGCTACCTGGATGTCTATTCTTCAGTGACTTCTTAAGGGGTGTTTCCCTTTGGAAGGACCATTCCCTTCTTTGGGCCCCATAACACTGGAGAATGAGGCAATGCCACCCCTAGCCGTGTGGCAAAACTACCCCCGAGGGCCCAGCACTAAACACAATTCCGGAGGGGGGACCATTCTAACCCTGTAAGGGGTGCTATCAGCTGCCCAAAGGTGTTGGGGGGGTGAAGCCTGCAAGCAACTGCTATGCTGCCAAGTTGGTCACTGCCACTCCCGTCGCTGCTACTCCTGTTGCTGCCTCCAGCTGCCTCCCTGCACTCCCTACCGCTGCCACTACAGGGGCAGGGCCACAGGAGAGTGAAGCCTGAAAGCGGCCACTATGGCGCTGCCGCCAGACTCCTTCCCGGCCCCCTGAATACCGCTACGTTGCTCTGCAATGGGGGGGGTGAGGACTAAAAGCGGTACCTGCTGCTACCTGTGGACTCCTCACCCCTATCCCGGCCACCACAGAGCATCACTGCAGGGGCCAAGGGAAAGAGCCACACTGCCGCACTACCTCACCACCAAAACCGCGGCCTCCCTCAACACTGCTCTCGGCCTATACAAAGGGAACAGAAACAAGCCCTCCCTTTAGGCCGAGAGTCAAAAACAACTGCGTGCTTCAGGGCAGGGCTGGGCCTTTTATAGCCTAACGCCTCGCCCACCAGCTATCTCTGGATGGCTGGGAAGGCCACATAAATCTCCCTTCCTTCCGGGGAGGCAAAGTGTGGCCCCTGCCCTCAGCTGTAAGCAGCACGGACAGGTAAGGGCTGATTACCAGTTTTAAATTGTTTAATTGGTTTTTAGATTTATATGTTAACTGTTTGTAGTGCTTATTAATCCTTGTTGTTACTCGCTCTGAGCCCACTTGTGAGGAGGGATGGATATAAATCCATAAATAAATAAATGGATATTTGGATGGGGGTGAGAAAATTAGAGGGTATTCATTTTATTTATTTGTTTATTGTTTTGATTTACCATAACAAGAGAATTCAGAAGAAGCAATATTCAAAAGAAACAAGCTTTATGGGATGATTCTGAAAGAGTTTCTTTCTCTTTTCTATTTATATTACAATACTATAAAAAGCAGACACATCTAGCTTAACGAAATACCTTGACTTCTTCATCACATTTGCTGCCATTTGCCTTCTCTGTCAAACAATAGTAATTGTCTCAGTATTCATGCTCCAAACTGCATGGCAGTTTATTATATGCATGCCAAATGGCAAGTCCCATAAAATCCAGCTATTGCAAACTGAGTTTATCAAAGTTTATATTTGAAATATGGAGAATAGTTACGTGGGATTTAAATATACTTATTTTAGGAGCGGTTGATTTTTCCTCCTCCACACACTTTGAGGCAGTCATGAACAAACCAATCAACAACTCAACTAAATAATCAAGCAACCTCCAAACAAACAAGCTAGATTTGTAGAACGAAGTTTGAATCCAGTGGCATCTTTAAGACCAAAAAGTTTTATTCAAAGCATGAGAATATTAACCTCTGCCTATATATATCTATATCTGAGGAAGTGTGCATGAACACAGAAGCTCACATCAATAGAAGCCTCCAAAACTTAACAGGCACTGCTGGCTGCCAATAACAGAGTTCCCATTCTGCTCTTTGGGATCAGAAATATATATATCTAGAAAGATGCTCTGGTTGAGGGCCCCCCACCCTTACTTTCTTCTCACCCACCCAAGTGAGTGTCCCCCACCATTGCTGTCTTTCCACTCCCCTCCACCTCCAGGAGAGCTGATGTCTGTCATCTGGAGAGCAGTTGTACTTCTGAGTGATCTCCAGCCCTCACCTGGAAATTGGCAACAGTGGTTCCCTAGGAGAATGGAGTCTATGGCATTGTATTTGTATGAGGGCTGTGTGTGTGTGTGATATGCTTCCCTTGCTTGTCTGGTGGGGCTGAGGTGCCCACCAGGCTGTCATAAGGTAACTTTGAGGAGTCCCTGTTGAAACTATGAGGATGTCTGTCTTTCAGAACCTGCCTTTGGAGACTTGGGGGAGCTGCAAATTTAGGGGGAATGGTTGCCTTGCTTCAAGTGTCTGACTGGGGCGGGGGGGGGGAGTGACATTTCAGTGCCTAGGTGACATGACAGTGACATGTCACTGCCTAGGTGACATTTCCGTGTGAGTCTGGCTTGTTCCTGAGCTATTCTATAGACTCTTGGCTGGAACCGCAGCTGCCTTTTCCAGAGAGAGCACTGGGGAGACCCTTTTTAAGGGGTCTGCAACCAGGACCACAGAAATGTAATCCAGCTCCAATTTGGAGATATTGTAGTAGATTGGGTGGCAGGGTTAGATTTCCTGTATATTTGCTGTGTGTAGCTTGCAGGGGATCCATTCTATACACTTTTGAACCTGTGCCTGATGTTTCCCAGAAACCACTTTCTTAGGTTGACCTTAATCCTGTTGACTGCCACAGTGCCACTGCTGCTGAGCACATTGCACTGGTTCTGCTGTGCTTGCAAAAGTGCTCCCCTTCAGTTTCTACTGCAGAGATTCTCATGGTCTTTGATTCTGTTATGTGGGGCTTCTATTGCCCTTACTCTTTTTACTATTTTTTTGTCTAGAGGAAAAAATGGAAAATTGAGTTACCTTCATTGTGGGCCATAACTTGGACATCATTAATATAATCCTCTCCAAACATGGAGGTCTGATAGATGAGAGTGTGCTGTAAATCCCCTGTGAGTTCGGTCTCTCTAGCTTGCACAGGAGCTGTTCTATACACTCTTGAACCTGCACCTGTCATTTCCCTAGAAAGTGCTTTCCTGAGGGCACCTTCTTTGGGGCTGTAAATTGGACTCTGTAAATCCAATAATCACCAAACTTGGAGGGCATGTATAAGACAGTCATCTGGAAATCCCCTGCAAGTTTGGTATCTCTAGCTCACTGAGTGGGGCTGTTCCACCGCATCATGGACTTCATGCATTAAACTGACTCATCTAGTATTGTTGCATATGTGATCTGAAATGGATATGATGTATGGTGTTCTTGCCTGGCTCATTGGAGGCTGTAGGACTGAGCTTGGGGACTTGGGAACAATGGACAGTAGGATCCAAATTCCTGCTGTCCTGCTCCAATCATGAGCCCCCTGCTGATTTGAATGGTCCAATAGCATGCTAGTGCAGGAACCTTGTGTGTATATATAGTTGGGCCTATTGGCTCAGTTTTCAGTCTTAGAATGCAGCCCTATAGTATGCTGGGTTTAACAAAAAGAGCTATGATCACTACCGCCTCACCTCTTTATTGCGTTGAACCCACTATATTATAAGTATCAAAAAGATTTTGATGGTCTAAGGTTTGTGAACTGCACACACCACAAATCACAGACCAAACTGCATTTTCCTGGTTTGTGCCCATCCCTAGTAGGGACGTGCAAAAAAAAAAAAAATTCGGATTGACACGGATTCGGAAGTATACGGGGGGGGGGGGAGAATTCGGAATCCCCGTATACTCCTGAACTCTGAGTCTTAAAAAGTCCTTTTACCAACAATAAATAAAAACAAGAACCCCATACTGTCTTACCTTGTCTTCTCTAGTCCAGGGAAGTTGGTAAGGCTGATTGAGACTGAGAGCAGCAGGCAGCAGCTGAAGCCAAGGGCCAGCCAGCAGCAGCACAGCACAGTCTCTCACACCACCCAACACAGCAGGAATGGAGGAGTCAGTCCAGCCAGGAAGACTCCTTAAAAAGCCCTGCAAAGCATGCATTTGCACTGTATTTTGCAAATGCATGCTTTAGATTGGCTGCTGGGGCTCCTCTTCCCCTTCCCCCCTCCCTGATCCCTGATCCCAGGGAGGCTATGGAAAAGGCAACTAAAGGTGGGAACGTAGGCAAGCAGCTCCTTTGAGGCTGCAGAAGCTACTTCCCGCCTTTTGAATTGACAGCTATTCGTAAGTATACGGCGAGCCGTATTCGGCTGCCGTATAATGGGCGCCTATGGGGATCGGCTGCAGCCTATTCCGTATACAGCCGAATCAGTGGTGATTCGGCTGTAAATATGGTTTGGCCGAACCGAATGCACATCCCTAATCCCTAGTCAAAATAATATATTCACTGGCTTTCACAGAACATCTAATCTCATTGACATATGAGTCCATTCTGATACCCTAAATGTGGAATATTGTATCTAGAGGTGCTGTGGGTCATCCCAAATATTCTTATCAGTGTTCTTGGTTCACCATAATGGTTAAATATTAAAGAATTTATTAGTCCTTTGGCTCAAAGCACATATTGATCAAACTTGTTCACTAATGGTAGTTATTACAATGTCTCCTTGAAAATTTAAGAGTTTTGAGAGTCAAAATTTCTCAATACAAAAATAAAATGAGTACATCTACTTTGGAGGCTCCTTTAACTGACATTTGTGTGCCCACAGCACATCAGATCTTATATGTTCTTAGCTTTACAAATGATACAATCTTCTTCATGCAGTCCTATACCTATAGAATGGACTCTGTTGAGAAAGGATGATTTTTGGATTTGCACCTTTAAAACAATATTGCCTTGGGATATCAACGACAAGCTGAATCTTTCATAATTTATTCAGATTAACTGACAAAATAACAATGTCATCATTTACTCTGAATACAATTATAACATGTCTCTTTAGGTCAGTCTCTTAAAATTTGTTCTCCAAGACAAGCAAGCTATGCCTTATTTCTTATCTGTAGCCTTACCATATAGCTTCTCTTCTTTACACTATGTTCCACATTTCTTGTTGAGACAGAAAAAGTATTATAATCATACCTTTCCTCAACTCAGATTTGAGGTGCGCTTTATAACTTGAAGAGCCCTGTGGTTCAGAGTGGTAAAGCTGCAGTACTGCAGTTGGAGCCCTCTGAGTTCGATCCCTGGTGGAAGCTGGGTTTTCAGGTAGCTGGCTCGAGGTTGACTCAGCCTTCCATCCTTCCGAGGTCGGTAAAATGAGTACCCAGCTTGCTGGGGGGAAAGTGTAGATGACTGGGGAAGGCAATGGCAAACCACCCTGTAAAAAGTCTGCCATGAAAACGTAAAAGCAACATCACGTAAAAGGACCTATCGGCAGCGTTCGATATGGTCGACCATCGGCTCCTGGCGTGCCGCCTTGCCGACGCAGGGATTCAGGGGTTGGCCTTGCAATGGCTTTCCTCTTTCCTTGACGGTCGGGGACAAAGGGTGGCGATTGGGGAGGAACTGTCCCGGAGACACACGCTTGAGTGCGGGGTGCCTCAAGGGGCGGTGCTTTCCCCGATGTTATTTAACATCTATATGCGCCCCCTTGCCCAGATGGCCCGAGGGTATGGGCTGGGTTGCCATCAGTATGCTGATGACACCCAGCTCTATCTGCTTATGGACGGCCGGCCCACCTGCGCCCCAGAAAATCTGGACCGGGCGTTACAGGCAGTGGCTAGGTGGCTTAGGCTGAGTGGGCTGAAGCTGAACCCGGCGAAGACAGAGGTCCTTTGCTTAGGTCGCTGCGGCCCGGGAAGGGAACTCCCCCTGCCAGTTTTTGACGGCGCTCCATTAACAGCGTCGGGCAGGGTTAAGAGCCTGGGGGTGCTGTTGGAGCCTTCATTGACGATGGAGGCTCAGATAGCAGCCACTGCCAAGTCCGCTTTTTTTCATCTTAGGCGGGCGAGGCAGTTGGCCCCCTTCCTGGAACGTGACGACCTGGCAACAGTGATTCATGCTACGGTCACCTCGAGGCTGGACTACTGTAATGCCCTCTACATGGGGCTACCCCTGTGCTGAACCCGGAAACTGCAGTTGGTGCAGAACGCTGCTGCCCGGCTGTTATTAGGGCTCCCAAGATGGGAGCACATTCGACCGGGGCTCCAGGGTCTGCACTGGCTGCCAGTAATATTCCGAGTCCGGTACAAGGTGTTGGTTATGACCTTTAAAGCCCTATATGGCCTAGGACCTGCCTACCTTAGGGACCGTCTCTTCCCACACGTTCCCCAGAGAGTACTACGTTCAGGTTCACAAAACCTGTTGGTAGTCCCCGGGCCAAAGGAGGCCCGCCTAAAATCCACCAGGGATCGGGCCTACTCAATAACGGCACCTTATTGGTGGAACCAGCTGCCAGAAGAGGTGCGGGCCCTGCGGGATCTAGGGCAATTCCGCAGGGCCTGTAAGACAGTCCTCTTCCGGCAGGCCTATGATATTAACTGACAATGTAAAATATCCTGGATGAAAAAATGTATCTATAGGCCGCCGGTTTTTACTCTATTTTGTTTTTTACTAAATTATGGTTTAATGGTATTTTAATTGTTTAAACTGAAATTGTTTTAATTATTGTGTTGTAAGCCGCCCTGAGACACCTAGGTGAGAAGGGCGGGGTATAAATCTTAATATAAATAAATAAATAAATAAATAAATAATCACCCCAAAGTCGAAAATATCTGTGCTTGCACAGGGGACTACCTTTACCTTTTTTTTAATAACTTGAGTATCTTAGATTATTACATGATGTAGTTGTTTATGTAGTATATGACAATTTGAGAGCCAGTTTGGTGTAGTGGTTAAGTGCGCGAACTGTAATCTGGGAGAACCGCATTTGATTCTCCACTCCTCCACTTGCAGCTGCTGGAACGGTCTTGAGTTAGCCATAGCTATCACAGAAGATGTCCTTGAAAGAGTAGTCATTGTGAGAGCCCTCTCAGCCCCACCCACCTCACAGGGTGTCTGTTGTGGGGGAGAAGATATAGGAGATTGTAAGCCACTCTGAGTCTCTCATTCAGAGAGAAGGGTGGGGTATAAAACTGCAGTCTTCTTTGTTTAGAGTTCTATAGTACAAAGCTGGGTTTTAGACTTCAATAAAATTTTGGACTGCACAAATTATTTAAGGGGTAAGATAGACACACAATAGTTTTATTGTCGTCTTTTTGTATGACAGAGTGAATTCATAGTGGGAAGAAGCAACCTGTGTTGACATTTTTACATCTTAAATATTATTGTAAAGGTAAAGGAACTGAATGCCTTCATATACAGTTATTATTATAATAAATAATATATATTTTAAAATATTGTTATATTGATATTTTATGTTGTTATGAAGATATAGCCCTTGCCCATCTAACATTACTTTGACTTTTTGCTATAACTCTCTCTACATTCTTGAATTATCACGAGAATACAAAGTCTTGCAATTTAGGAATGTTTTTGTATTGCCTATATACATTCTTTCTGTAATCTGAAGATACTGTGAGAATATTGAAAGGAATATATACCCAGGATCTCATCATTGTTCTGTCTTCTATTATTTAAATTGAACCATATATTCCAGAAATGGTTGATCATTATCACATGTTTTATATCTATGAGATCTTGGCTTTGCCTCTGTTGTTTTGTCTTTGGCTGTAATCATACATGCTAAATAATGTAGTTTTAATTCACTTCCAGTGTACTTTCAAACTGGATTTTGCCAGTTGATAAAATAAAATTCAGTTGAAAAGTGTTTTAAAAATGGATTAAAAGTGGATTATTTAGCATGTTTGATCACAGCCTTTGAGGACATTTCCCTTCTTTTTGGCTTTAGTTTTGGCTTAGATCACTGTTAGATGCATTACAGTACAACTCTAAATAACTACACACAGGGCTTTTTTTTAGCAGGAATGCACAGGAACACAGTTCTGGCTGGTTTGGTGTTAAGGGGATGTGACCTAATATGCAAATGACTTTCTACTGGGCTTTTTCTGCAAAAAGAGCCCTGTGTGAAACAATGGTGGTGTCAGGGGGTGTGGCCTAATGTGCAAATGAGTTCCTGCTGGGCCTTTTCTGCATATAAAGCCCTGACTACACCTTTTCAAGTCATTGACTTCTATGGCTATAGAAAGATATTATGCTCAGGATTGCATTTCAACAGTGTAACTTGTTGCTCAGTCGCACAGTTAAGTCTGACTCTTTGTGGCCCCATGGACAAGGTCACGCCAGGCCCTCCTGTCTTCCACCATCCTCCAAAGTCTGCTCAAATTCATGTTTGTTACATCAGTAACGCTGTCCAGCCATCTCATCTTTTGCCGTCCCCTTCTTCTTTTGTCTTCTGTCTTTCCCAGCATCAGGATATTCTCCACTGAGTGCTCCCTTCTCATTTGGTGGCCAAAGTATTTGAGCTTCATCTTCAGCATCTGACTTCCCAGTGAACAGTCTGGGTTGATTTCCCTTAGGACTGACTGATTTGATTGTCTTGCAGTCCAAGGGACTCTCAAGATACTTCTCCAGCACCACAGCTCAAAAGCATCTATTCTTCTGCGCTCGGCCTTCCTTATGGTCCAGCTCTCAGTCATACTTTACTACTGGGAATACCATCGCTTTGGTTACACGGACTTTTGTTGGAAGGCTGATGTCTCTACTTTTTATTATACTGCCCAAGTTTGCCATAGCTGTCCTCCCAAGGAGCAAACGTCTTTTAATTTCATGGCTACAGTCACCATCTGCAGTGATCTTGGACCCCAGAAATGTGAAGTCTGTCACTACTTCCATATCTTCCCCTTCTATTTGCCAAGGTGTGATGGGGCCGGATGCCATGATCTTAGGGTTTTTTTATGTTGAGTTTCAAGTCTACTTTTGTGCTCTCCTCTTTCACCCTCAACAAGAGGTTCTTTAGGTCCTTTCTGCCATTAGAGTGGTCATCTGTATATCTGAGGTTGTTAATGTTTTTTCCTGGCAATCTTACTGGTAACTAAATTTTCAAAATAACAGGGTAAATGGAAAGTCAAACCAGTTTTAAGAGGTAGTAGTTACTGTCAAGAAAAGAAGTTGTGTCAAGTGAGGAATCCATATGAAGTAGAACTAGACAAGGAAAGGAATATACAGAAGTAGGAATTCAAGTGATAGTAGGTGGATGAATAGAGAGCAGATAAATAATTGGTCCATACCACTTAGCTGATATTGCTGAAATTCCTTATTTTGGCCAATGCTATTGGTGATAGAACATGTAATAGATAGGGCTTGACTCCTGAACTCTCAACTTCAAGATGAATGTTGCTTTATATAGACCTTAACACATCTTGGATTACCATTCATACCAATGACCTCAGATCCTGTTTGCAGAATTGTAACTGCAATTAGGTTCAGGTGGGTAGTCATGTTTGTCAGAACCAGTAGAGCAAAGTTTGAGTCTAGTGCCACCTTTAAAACAAAAAAAAAAATTAATTATGGGTGTAATCTTTTGTGTGCATATACACGTCATCAGACTCAATCTTCACTTGTTAACTACAAAAGACTAATTCCAACTGTCCAAAATGCATCACAGACAGCTTCAATTCAACTCTTCTGGAATTTATTCCAATGATAGCAACTACCCAAGAAACTCAGGACTCTCGCCATTTAATCAAATGAATAAACAAACAAGAACCTAACCAAATGTTTTCTTTACTTTCCACCTAACATGAAATTTACACTGGCTTGCATCCCAGAACAAGCATATTTACTTCTGCACCTGTGACAAGTTCAAGTCTGAAACCTTGTGCCCTATCAAGACTAGTAACGGGAACATGAAATTATTTTTAAAAATGTTCCTATTATGTGATAGGTCTTGAAGCATTGATGCTTCTTCCCCAAATTCTAAACACACTTGCTTTTTCTTATAGAAAAGCTGCATGTTATAACCAGGACATTTTTTATTGTAGCAGAAACTCCTTTGCATATTATGCCACACACCCCTGATGTAGCCAATCCTCCAAGAGCTTACAAAGCTCTTAATACGGGGCCTACTGTAAGCTCTTGGAAGATGAAGCTACATGAAGGGTGTGTGGCCTAAAATGCAAAGGAGTTCCTGTTGAAAGAAAGAAAGAAAGAAAGAAAGAAAGAAAGAAAGAAAGAAAGAAAGAAAGAAAGAAAGAAAGAAAGAAAGAAAGAAAGAAAGAAAGAAAGAAAGAAAGAAAGAAAGCCAGCCCTGGTTATAACAAATATGGAATTGCCAGCATTCTGAGTTTCTTATTCTATTATTTTTGGTAACAGGTGATATAACACAATGTATGAGATGACACCTTCAACCCATGCATTTTCCCACTCCCACTGCCACCATTCTGTCATGTGATGAAGTGAGGAGAGAAGGAAACGCAGAAAAAATGCCATTGCATGTGCTTTACTACACATTATTTAGAAGAGCCTCAAAGAAACATGGTGTACCAAGAATTTCTAAGTTGTCCCTCAAGTATCAGGATCAGTAATTTTGTCCATCACCAAAATGATGAGGGTAACTAGCAGTTAAAGGATATGGAAATATCTGTGGATTTAGCCACTGTATCAGACACTGATCATCTTGCTAGTGACCATCCAGGCCTCATTTTGGGAAGGATCTCACAGGAGCAGAGCTCTGGAACTTCTAAATTTTGTTGTGCTCTTTCTTTCTTTCTTTCTTTCTTTCTTTCTTTCTTTCTTTCTTTCTTTCTTTCTTTCTTTCTTTCTTTCTTTCTTTCTTTCTTTCTTTCTTTCTTTCTTTCTTTCTCTCCCCCCACCCTCCAAATACTTACTTCTGGGCTCCATTGTTCAATTTTGCTGAACTCTTAAGATTTGACAAACTTTCTAATATTTTTTCCCATGCTCGTGGGGGAGGGGCAGGATATAAATGGAAAATAAATAAATAAATAAATAAATGGAAAAATAATAATTTTTATTTATATCCCGCCCTCTCCGCCAAGGCAGGCTCAGGGCGGCTCACAGACATGGAAAGTGCCATGATTACAGCAATACATTATACAATAAAATACATTAAATTAATTAAAACCATTACAATTAAGATGCTATAATGCAAAACATATCAGATATATATCAGATGGCTGGATGTTATTTCAGGATTCAGTCTTGAAGGCCATTTGAAAGAGGATGGTTTTGCAGGCCCTGTGGAACTGATTATAGTCCCGCAGGGCTCGAACCTCCACCAGTGAGGAGCCGTTACTGAGAAGGCCTGCTCTCGGGTTGTTTTCAATTTGGCCTTCCTAGGTCCAGGGATTTTTAAAAGATTTTGGGAGCTAGATCTCAGTGCTCTCTGGGGAATATATGGAGAGAGGCGGTCCCTAAGGTAGACAGGTCCTCGGCCATACAAAGAAGACAGATGGGAATCATCATGCCTCTGTGGCCACACAGGAGAAAGTAATTTTAAAGGTATGATGGGAGTAAGGTTTTATTATGACAATTATAATTCAAGAAGCATTTTAAGGTAGATGCTGAAATGATATAATTTAGTACACCTTCTGGTGATGTCAGGGGTGTGTGGCATATGCAAATAAGTTGTGCTAATGAGCTCTGGAACCTCTTTTTTTTACAAAATGATCCCTGTGTCCATCAATCTCAAAAGGTAAGAAAGAAGATCTTAAAGGTGAAATTTGTGGCTGCATTCACCCTATGCAGTAAAATTGGGGGTGGGGGTGGGTAGAGTAAGGATAAAGAGGAGGATGCAAAACACAGACAGTACAGACTTCTTATCATCTGGCTTTGCAGTTTACTGTGAAGATGTTCAGCCAGCTTATCTGGAATGATGTTGGCACCCTTGAGATGGTGAACAGAACATACAGTCTGGCTGGGGCAGAAGTGTACTGGCATATGAGAAGTTTAGAGAATGGACTGAAGAAAATCCTTGTACTTGGTGGTGTAGAAAACACAATGGTATCTGGATGGAGGCCATTTTGACAAAGCAAAAAGCTGGCAAGGGCAGGACATCAGCAAAAGTGGGTACAACTAGATGAGATCTCTTTTGGAAAGTCTGTGAGGAAAAGACCAAGAAGCAGGAGCCAGTGCAAATGTACTAATGAGCAATACTATCTCTAAGCTGTGGAATCTTGTGAGCAAAAATTCTACTTCATGAGCTACTGTCATTGAACTTGTGAGTTACTGCATAAATTTGTTTGCTCTGGGGCCATTTTTCCTGTGTTAATACAGAAATGTGTGAGCCAGAAGCAAAAAACCCGCTGTGAGCTAGTTTAGAGGGTACACTGCTTATGACTGTGATAGGTTATTCTCTTAGACACCATCTACATTCCACCTGCCAACAAAGCAAAGGTCCACACAATATTCTGGTTGATGTCAGCAGAATCTACTCTCATTTCTGTTACGTGTTTATGCCTGTGGACTTGAATAGTTGAGGAACATACAAAAGCCACACTTCAGAGTCTTGAATGGCATTTCTTGGGAACAACAATTTGGTTTATCTGATCTGATATTTGTACTCTTTGACCAGAAGCTACATAGTACATTAAAGATAAAATGCATCTAATTTCATGTCAATATATTAGTCAAATTGCTTTCTACCTGAAAGTAATATAATTGAAATTCGAATAAAATATTTTGGGAGCGCCATGTGTTTGGTACATAAATTACCACAAAGGGAACTGGAAACTATAACAAGGACAGTGCCCAAATTATCATAATCTTGGGGGGGGGGATGTTACCATATTTACCATGCATTTAAGAAGCAATGTTTAGTTGTAGACAGTTATTTTCAAGGACTCCCACAGTGACTCCAATTATGATAGCTCCAAGACTATTAAGAAGCCTTTTATATTGCATAAACAACAGCTCTTTGGGGAGTACCCTTAGGTAAAACACAATAATAAATCTACTTTGGGCATAATTAGTGTTGATGTATAAAAGCATATTCTTTTAGAATAATCACAGTACCCCAAAGGGTGGTATTTCTATTGGAAATGAACTTTCCCACATCTCTTCCATCCTTTTCCTTGTCCTCCTTTCTCAGCAGTGTATGAGGTGCTAGCAAATGTACTCCCTAGGAAGTCAAACACTTTGGGGTTATAAAAATAGCATTTGAAGCAAGAATGGAGAAACAGAGATATTAATTTTTCCTTCCTGCCTGCCTATAAACACAGCATTTCTGGGGTGACAGTTGTGGGGACAGAAGTATAGAGCTCATGGATGGGGATGACCCAAAACACCCTCTGCCTAATTTTCATGTATTTCTAACTGGACCCAGAACCCTGAGAACAGCCTGCTCCAGAAATGAAACTGTCCTAATCAGGAGCCAAGGTTCCTGACATGGAACCAAATGAAGCAGAATTCTAGTGGCTGAAAGTGCAGTCACAATCTAGCCAACTTACGGTGATTCTGTAGGACTTATTTATTTATTTACCTTAAATTTCTATCCTGTCCTCTCTGCAAGCAGACTCAGGCCGGTGAACAACATTTATATTTACAATTTAAAAACCAATAAAATACAGTTACAATTCAAAACCATTATGTGATGCTGTACCACTTCAATATAAACGACTTCTTCTTTTCTGATGTTGATCACATAGTATTGTAGCTCTATAATTATGTGGGGTGACAGTCCTTTCCTGGTTAGATATTAAAAACCTGTTGGAACAATTCAGTTTTGTAGGCCCTGCGGAAAGTAGAGAGATCCCGCAGGGCCCTTATGACCTCTGGGAGAGCATTCCACATTTCTGATGCTGCCACAGAGAATGTCCTAGCTCATGTAGAGCATAGCCTAGCCTCCTTTGGTTCAGGGATGGATAGTAGATTTCGTGTCCCTGAACACAGTGCTCTTTGGGGAACATGTAGAGAAAGGTGGTCCCGTAGATAGACAGGTCCCTGACCATAAAGGGCTTTAAAAGGTCAATACCAACACCTTGAAATGGAGTCAGAACACAATAGGTAGCCAGTGCAGCTCTTTCAGCACTGGCTGTATATGCTCCCATCGAGGGAGCCCCATTAACAGCCATGCCATAGCATTCTGCACTAGCTGTAGTTTCCAAGTCAGGATCAAGAGTAGCCCCATGTAGAGAGCATTACAGTGATCTATTCTCGAGGTGACCATAGCGTGGATCACCATTGCTAAGTTGTCATGTTCCAGGAAAGGGGCCAACTGCCGCACCCACCAAAGATGAGAAAAGGCAGATCTGGTAGTGGCTGCTACCTGGGCCTCCATTGTAAGAGAGGACTCCAGGAGCACACCCAAGCTCTTGACCTTAGGGGCCAGTATTAGTGGCACCCCGTCAAGAGCAGGCAGAGGGATCTCCCCCCCCCCACCCCAACTCTGATAGAGAACCTCCATCTTCGTCAGATTCATCTTCAACCAACTGAGCCAAGATGCTACAGCTTGAAGAGCTAGGTCTAGATTTTCTGGGGTACAGTCAGACTGGCCACCCACTGGGTGTCATCTGCATATTGGTGACATCCCAACCCATACCTCCTGAAAATATGGGCAAGGGGGCACATATAGATGTTAAATAACATTGGAGACAGAACCACACCCTGTGGCAGGCCGCATATAAGTGATTCCTCCCCTATCATTTGGGATGATTCCTCCCCTATCACCACCCTTTGTCCCCGACCTTGGAGAAAGGAGGTCAACCACTGTAAGGTGGACCCCTGAATCCCCACATTGGCAAGGTAGCTAGTCAGTAGCTGATGGTCAACTGTATCAAATGCTACTGACAGATCTAATAATAACAGCACCGCTGAGCCACCCCAATCCAGATGTCTCATGAGGGGAGGGATGGTGGCTCAGTGATAGAGCATCTTCTTGGGAAGCAGAAGGTCCCAGGTTCAATCCCCGGCATCTTCAAAAAAGGGTCCAGGCAAATAGGTGTGAAAAACCTCAGCTTGAGACCCTGGAGAGCCGCTGCCAGTCTGAGAAGACAATACTGACTTTGATGGACCCAGGGTCTGATTCAGTATAAGGCAGCTTCATATGTTCATATGAGGTCATCTATGAGGGCGACCAGAACCATCTCCATCTCGTGACCTGGTCAAAAGCCAGACTGGAATGGATCCAGTGCGGAAGTGTCATCCAGGAATCTCTGTAGCTGAGTTACCACCGCTTGCTCTATAATGTTACCCAAGAAGGAAAGGTTTGACACCGGCTGATAATTTGCCAATACGGTGGAGTCTGTAGATAGTTTTTTACAAGAGAGAACAGACCACAGCCTCTTTAAGAGGTGTGGGAAAGATCCCTTCAATGAGAGATCTGTTGACAATAGCCTGTAGTGGCTCACGTAGCAATGCCTGGCTAGCTTTTATAAGCCAGGATGGGCATGGATTCAACCCACAAGTCGTAGGGTGTACAGCAAAAAGGATCCTATCAACTCCTCCAGGCTGAATGGAATGAAATAATCTAGAAATGGACCAGAAGACATGCTTGGTGTCTCAAGTTCTTTCACTGTATCAACTATTGTGGGAAGATTGTGTTGGAGCAACGAGACCTTATGTGCGAAAAAACTCGCAAAAGCCTCACAGCCGATTTCCAATGATCTAACGTTTGGTTTACCTTGTGGTGAGGTTGTTAGTGAGCAAATTATACTAAATAATTGTGCTGGGTGCAAGGTCGCAGATGCAAAGTAAGTCTTCTTTGTGGCCCAGACTGCCATCTCATAGGTGCGCATAAATGATCTATAAGATGTTCTCGTAGCTTCGTCACGAATGCATTGCCATTGTCTCTCTAGTCGTCTTAATCACCGTTTTATCGATCGCAGCTCCCGGGTATACCACGGAGAGAATCATGAATGAGGATGAAGAGGACATTGGGGAGCAATGGCTGTAGAGAGCTGGCTATTCCAGATCTCCACAAGCTCATCCAACAAGTCACCAGAGGGCCAGGGATCCCGTAAAGCCATTTGAAACTGCAAAGGGTCCATCTGGCTTCGTGGGCAAGCCAAAACTTGCTTACTGCCTAAACAGGATGGGGTGGAGTATCCACACAGGCCTTCAGGGCATAGTGGTCAGACCATGGCACTGCCTCAGCAGAAATCTGATCCACTACAACTCCCGCCGCAAAGATCAGGTCCAACATGTGTCCAGCCCAATGCATGAATGTTGTTATAAATTGGGAGAGTCCCAGTGCTGCCATGGAAGACACTAGGTCTGTTGCCTGAGTGGAAGCCACGTCCTCAGCATGGACATTGAAGTCACCCAGGACTATAAGCCAAGGATGCTCCAATGCCCAACCTGCTACAGCCTCCATCAGGAACGGTAAGGCACTGGCTGGTGCGTTAGGCAGACGGTAAATCAGCCAGATTGCCAAACTCTCCCCAACATCCCACATCAGGCCAGCACACTCTATGCCCATGATCTTTGGAGGCAGAAGCGCCCTGAAGGAGCAATCCTCTCATATGAAAAAGGCCACCCCCCCCCCACCTGCTAGTCCGTGCCTAGTGAAGAACGAAGAACCCAGGCGAGGCTACATGGGAGAGAACTACCGTCTCCCCATCCTGCACCCAGGTCTCCATCACGCAAGCCAGGTCCATGTCCTGCCTAATTAAGAAATCCTGCAGGACTTAGGTTTTATTATTTATGGACCTTGCATTGCACAATACCAGGGATGGAGGCGAGTATTTCCACTTGGCCTCCATGCCTGCTATCCTTGGGATGGGACGCAGGCTGGAAGGGGAGCAAGCCTTCCTGTGTCTCAGTCTCCTTCCAATCCAACTTTGCCTGCTTCCACTACTTTACTTTCTCCTCCCCAGGAGCACTGGAATCCCCTGACCAGACATCTCTTGCTGATGGTCTTCACAGAGTCTCAGATCATCAACAGTATGCACATCAATGTATCCTGCTCCTCCCACCCACTCAACCTAGCGCTCTATCAGCTAATATTTTCTGTGATCTAGCTGAAACTTATTCCTACTACTAATAGTTTCAAGACAAGAATGACATTAACAATTTCATGACTAGACTTGGTCAATCTTTGTTTTTCTGACTATCTTTTTACAGTGACATCCACTCCCCCCCCCCTTTCCTTCAGCTGAACTGCTGCTGAAATAAACAAAACAAAATATATTTGTGGTAGCTCACTGCCAAAATAAAACAAAACTTTATTTTAAAGCCTGTTGGCAATGTGCACTCTTTCAGGTTGGCTTATACCCTTTTTGGACTGACACTATTTCAGGGGGTTTGATGTCTTTGGTTCAGAAATTCTCTTCAAAACTTCAGGCACCATAGCTTTTGAATAGCAAACAGATCTTTATTCACACAAACACAGGTGAGGTTGGGATATTTACACAGGACAATCTTTTGTTTTAGTTCAAGATGCTTCACTTTTATTTACTCTAGGCAGATGTTATACTGGTATAGCTTATGCAGTTACTTTGTTGGTGGCTATGAGAACACACAAAGTTATTCCACTTCTCCTGCTCATCAATTTCACCTGACCTTTGAAACTGTCCTTGTCTCTACCCAGGCCCTTTGGCAAGTCTTTCCAGACTCCTAGTCTTTTCTCAATCAATACCAAGGAGCTTTCCTGTTTGAGGCTCCTTTTATTTAACTACCCTCTCTCTCTAGAGGTAATCAGCAGAATTCAGTCTCTAGCAACAGTTTCCCCTCAAACTGGTTGCTTCTTCCCAGATCTGCTCTCTCTAGGTCTGAACGCTCTGAATGAACCTCTCAACTCACTCTCTCACTGCTTTTTTAAAAAAAAATCCTCAGAATTTGAAGCAGTTTGACATCACAGCTTAGTCATGTGACCTGGCAGCTCTCTTGATTCCTTGCTGCTTAGCTAAAAGCCTTGCAGTCTGTCACAACGAAAAATGAACTGAAGTAGATTGCCATTGCCTTCCCCTGTGAAGCAACCCTAGATTTCCTTGGTGGTGTCTCATCCAAATATGGAGCCAACCTTACATAGCTTGCAGATTTGATGAGATCAGTCTAGCTGAAGGAAAGAAGGGGGGAAGAAAGTTGATGTCTACTGCATCCTATATAATTGGGGGTTATGTTTTCCTCTAAGCAAGTTCTTAGATTAACAGGACCTGCTGTATCCATCTATAACTCACTGATAGCTTTTTCATGAAAGTCAATACAGGGTATCCTTGTCATAGAGGAATCAAAAAGCCACCATTGGATGCTTCTTGTCTACATATTGTGTTTGTTTTTCAAACTTATTGCTTCTGCTATTTTTCTTCTGTCTTTATCCTAGGGTGTTAACTCATATCTCTTCCACGGTCGAGCTCTTTCTCCTTATAACGATTGAAGTTTTCATTTTTCATTGTCATCTCCTTATGGATTTTTACTGTTACAAACATTCCTGAAACTGAGCATCTCATCATGCTGATGAAATCTACTGTTTTTCATTTGGACTTGCATAAAGTCCAAATGATAAGTAGCAGTATTCAGTCAAAATTACTGGATTACTTAAAAGTCTCTACTTTGACTTGCAGATCCTGATCTGCCCATCCCTCTTTGGCATTGTCAACTCCTGAAGGGGGGTACTTCTTCCTTCCACTAGGATAACTCGCTGCCACAATCAGGCCATTTTTTTTTTTGCGGGGTGTGTGTGTGTGTTCCTGCCATGAAGGACAGGGCTCTTAGCTCCTTTACCCAGCCGGAAGCCTCACCTCTATGTTATCCATTACCCACAATGTAGTTACCATGGGGACTAATTACAACATTGGGACTCTCCTGAAGAAATAGCAATGGCACATTGACCGCTTTCCTCCCAATGAGGAGCCCCTCTTACACTAGTATGTGCAAGATAGTGAAGGATCTAAATGGTACAAAGACTAGGAACCAACCTCCAAAGTAATATATATATATATAGATGATATAGATATATTCAGGATGTTTTTTTGTAGCAGGAACTCCTTTGAATATTAGGCCACACACCCCTGATGTAGCCAATCCTCCAAGAGCTTACAGGGCTATTAGTATAGAACCTACTGTAAGCTCCAGGAGGATTGGCTACATCAGGGGTGTGTGGCCTAATATGCAAAGGAGTTCCTGCTACAAAAAAGCCTGTATATTTAAAAGAACATATTTACAAGCATCCTTAAACCCAGCACTAGATTCGCAAACAGATTTCAAATGAAAATTGGTCATAAACACAATCTCCTTTCCCTTTTCTAAATATACCGTAACATGTTAAAATAGGGCAGACACTAATAATATTTAAAAGTTACAAGGTTCCTATCGGTGTCCCATTACCTGGGAAACCACATGGCTGCCTTCTTCCATCCTCAGGCAAGTGGTCTGTCCAGCTCAACATCTCAAAGAAAAGTGTAGAAGAAGATACTGGATTTATATCCTGCCCTATACTCTGAATCTCAGAATGGTCACAATCTGCTTTACCTTCCCCCCCCCCCCACAACAGACAGCCTTTGAGGTAGGTGGGGCTGAGAAAGCTCTTACAGCAGCTGCCCTTTCAAGGACAACTCCTACAAGAGCTATGGCTGACCCAAGGCCATTCCAACAGCTGTGCAAGTGGAGGAGTGGGGAATCAAACCTGGTTCTCCCAGATAAGAGTCCATGCACTTGACCACTACACTAAACTGGTTCTGAGCACAGCTTCCTCTTGCAAGGAAGTTCTCTTAGCCTCTTGTCTCCCCGCACTTTACATCACTGCCTTGACCAAGTCCATCCAGGTCACAGATGTATTCTGGGAGTCCTCCTGGAAGGCATTCTGGGAAATCTCCAGGAATCACCTGGAGACTTCCTAGCACCAAATTCCTTTGTTTTCCTATCAGGGCTATTAGAATACGTATACATGTAATCTAGCTGGCCATTGAACTGGCTCCCTGCCACTTCCAAAGAGGGGAAAAAACCCACTCATTTTTAAAACTCAGTGTGTGGGGGGAGGGGGTTCTCCACAGTCTCTTATGAAACTTTGACATCATCTAAGGGGGATACCTGTGAAGTAGTGGTTCTAATGGCAGGGATAGTTCCTTTATATTGTTCAGGGTTTCCTGAGTCTTCCCCAGATACTTAGTATCTTTTGGTACCTCATAGCTCTGAAGCAAAACTTACTATGGGCCTATTCACACAGTGTGTTGGGTCCGTGTTAAATTGACCCAATTTTGTTCCGAATATCTTTGTTCCAGATATTATCGATCAGACTGCCATACTGCAATTCGAATCACTCCGCGGTGAAACTGTCTTCTGTGTCCACACAACAGCACCATGCAGTTCTTTTTTCCCTCCACTTTTATGCGCATCATGCACATGCATGCATTATGCGCATATACGCACATACACATAGGTTAAAACATTATGTGGTTATGAAGTTATGCGCATATTGCTAAGTAGTAAAAAAAAATTGGCGACCGTAAACTGGATGTCTGAGGTTCCTTTTGCTCTGGGACAACCTTCAGACATCCAGAAGTTGCTCAAGAACTATTCAGACGGCAAAACTACAAGGTGAAACCAGAGAACTCAAAAAACACCGTGCAGGAGCAGGTAACAAAATACTCTGGTTCTGAGAAGGATTGGGGTGGGTGGGGCTACTACAAGTTAATACTGGGAGACAGATGTTGCTGTCTGATCAGCCACTTTTAAGCTGGTGTGAAACAGCAGAGACAACTGATTATACTGTGCATCTGAACAGCCCCTATATTTGCCTGGCTGATGGCAAAAGCCTCCCTTTCACATGGTTGCTCATTGAGGAATGAACCAAGGTTTTGTCTGATTGTCTTCCTAGATGTAAGAATCATCCAGTTTGGTATCAGGGATGGCTGACAAGTGATATGATGCCTGCAGTGTAAGTTAAATGTTCATATTTTCACTTATGGGGGCTATTTTACTAATGAAAGAGTCTTTTACATTGGGGGAAGACACCAAAAGACATGAAAGATACATATGGTAAATTGAGAGACATGATATCAAACAGGTAAGAACTTTTAAATACTTAAGGTGTAGTCTTCTTGTCTACTGGGTTGTGAAGAGCTCAAACAGTGCATATTACTGAGAATTGCCATAAAATTACTCATCTGTCTTGAGATCCTTTTTTACAAAACCAGCTTCTTATACCCCTGCAGCAGTTAATGTTTTTCAGGTAAAGGTGATTCTCCAGTTAATGCACAGCTCCCAACTTTACCTATATAAACAGTGCCGGCTTGCCCACTAGGCAAATTAGGATGCCAGAATGGGGGCATCGAATTGGGTTCTCCCTTCCTCCTGGTATCCAAGACAAATGCCTATTCCCCTCCCCCTGCCACCACCACCAGCGCTGTCGCCACCACAGTTTGTCTGCTCTCTCCAGTCTGGGCCACCCGCCGCGACCTCCCTCCTCTTCTGCAGTGCCACAAATGGTGGCACCCTCCCCCACAACTGTACTCAGAGGAGTGTCACTAAGCTTGGCCCTAATTGTTTGACGTGGGCGTCTGAGCATTCTCTCTTAAGAGAGTGCTGGAGGAGGCTTCACTTCTCCTCCCTTCTGGTTCTGGAAAGGAGAGGGAAGCGAAGCCTCCTCCAGCGCTCTCTGGCCTGGGGTGTGTGTACATGCGTGCCAAGGGCCCCCAGGGGCATGGGGTGGTGGGCAGTGAGTCTGCCTGGGGCACCATGTGCCCTAAGATCAGCCCTGTATATAAACATCTTCATACACTGGAAGCAACATAGTCCAAGTTTCCTGCAATAAGTATTTGGAGTCCCTTGATATATTCCATATGTTTTCCTCAGTCTGGAAACCGGAATGGTTCCACTTAAGGCACACATGGGTACAAATTACCATCTATTGGTAAAAATTAAACTGCAGCCCTCAGCAAGTGACTCCGTTAAGAACATAAGAACATAAGAGAAGCCATGTTAGATCAGGCCAATGGCCCATCCAGTCCAACATTCTGTGTCACACAGCGGCCAAATATATATATATATATATATATATATATATACACACACACACACACACACACACACACACACACTGTGGCTAATAGCCACTGATGGACCTCTGCTCCATATTTTTATCTAACCCCTTCTTGAAGGTGGCTATGCTTGTGGACGCCACCACCTCCTGTGGCAGTGAATTCCACATGTTAATCACCCTTTGGGTGAAAAAGTACTTCCTTTTATCCGTTTTAACCTGTCTGCTCAGCAATTTCATCGAATGCCCACGAGTTCTTGTATTGTGAGAAAGGGAGAAAAGTACTTCTTTCTCTACTTTCTCCATCCCATGCATTATCTTGTAAACTTCTATCATGTCACCCCTCAGTCGACGTTTCTCCAAGCTAAAGAGCCCTAAGCGTTTCAACCTTTCTTCATAGGGAAGGTGTTCCAGCCCTTTAATCATTTTAGTTGCCCTTTTCTGAACTTTCTCCAATGCTATAATATCCTTTTTGAGGTGCGGCGACCAGAACTGCACACAGTACTCCAAATGAGACCGCACCATCGATTTATTCAGAGGCATTATTCTTGTGGATAACTACTGTCCGTTTATTCTTGTGGATAACTACTGTTCAAACTGGCTGAACTATTGAAGAAAAACTACAAGAGTATGGCTTCTCTCCCCCCCCCCCCGCTTTCACCCAGCATTGTTACATCTAGGCTTCCAGAAAGCCAAAGAAATAAAGCAATGTATCTGGAATCTGGTCCTTCAGCCTGATAGGAGCTGTTTGCAGCTGTACCCTACTCCTGCCACATGTCCTTCCACCCCACCAGCAGTGGTTAGCCCCAGTTGGCATTCTGGAATGTGCCTGCTGCCCCACCACCTCTGTTCCTGTTCACTCCTGGCTGTGCCTGTTCATTTACTCCCAGCTCCTCTGGCTGCTGATGGAAGCAGGTGAATAATATATTTAATAATAATATATTTTATTTATATCCCGCCCTCCCTGCCGAAGCAGGCTCAGGAACAGGAAGAGGTGCATGTGGTGGTGGGGAGAAGCTAGGAGCATACAGGAAGAGGCAGGCACAGTACTCCCTTCCCTTCCCACTGGACCACCTCTTGCCACCAGCCAGTTTTATCTGTGTTGGTGGCTCAGCCTCCCCCATAGGCTGCTAGGGACACCTCTTTTGATATGTTTCTCTGGAGATCAACATCTACTGAGAGTCCCTGGCCCAAAGAGCATCCAACTGTCCTGAACCAGAGCCAGGGCTTTTTTGGTCCTGGCTCTGACTTGGTGGAACTCTCTGACAAATGACATCAGTGACCTGTGAGACCTGCTATAATTCTGCAAAGTCTGTAAAGTAGAGATATTCTGCCAAACATATGGTTAAGGACAGCAATTTTTTTTGAAGCAATTTATTGTAATATATTGTAATAACATATCTTCATTTGTCATTAAATGTTAGTACACATATATAACATTTTCTCCACCACCACCCTTTTGTGACCCCCAGCAGTGCATGCCCCCTTATCAAATGTCCCCGTATTATTATTTAATCTAATTTGTTATAAGGTAATAAACTTTGTCTATTAGAAAATCTTTCTCTGAAAAACTCAAAAGTTATAATCCGTCTTCATGGTATTTCTTCTTAGTCACTGCAAAAAAGAAAAAAGGTTATAATCCAATAATCATGTCTTTTAAACTGTAATCCATACATCGTTTCTTTAAAGATTAACCATTGTCAAAGATCACCAAATGTCCTTTAACATTCCATTGTTTTTCAATGTATTTTTGAAACTTTCCCCAGTCATTTTTAAATTTCTCTAAATCTTGTTCTTTTAAGATTCTTGTAAGTTTGTCCATTTCACTCCAATGCATAACTTTTAGAGTCCATTCCCATACTTCTGGTATTTTGTCTTGTTTCCACATTTGCGCATATAATGTCCGTACAGCTGAAAGCATATACCAAATTATTGTTCTATCTTACTTTTGAAATTTTTCCATTTGTAATCCCAGCAGGAAAATATCTGGTGCTTTCTTAATATTATATCCCAAAACTTTTGAGATCTCCTGCTGAATCATTTGCCAGAATTGCTTCGCCTTTTCACAAGTCCACCACATATGGTAAAAAGATTCTTCATGGCATTTACATTTCCAGCATCTATCCAACAATTGATTGTTCATTTTTGCCAGTTTCTTAGGTGTCATGTACCATCTGTATAACATCTTGAAGCAATTATCTTTAATGTTATAACATGTAGAAATTTTCAGAGTTCTTCCATAGGTGTTCCCACGACTCCATCTGTATTTCTTTATTTATATTTATCGTCCATTTTATCATTTGTGATTTAACTACTTCATCTTCCGTAGACCATTTTAATAATAGTTTATATCTTTGAAATCAGCTTTTCACTTTCTCCAGATAGCATTCTCTCCAGTTCTGTTCGTTCTTGTCTAATTCCATAGTTCTTAATATCCTGTTTGAGCAAGCTCTTTATTTGTTGCAGTTGAAACCAATTATATTTATATTGTATTTCTTCAGCTGTTTTTAATTCCACCTTTTTTCCTTGGATCTTTAAAAGTTGTTTATATGTTAGTCACTTCTCTTCTTTAATATCTGAATACAATTTTATTACTTCTGTTGGTACGATCCAAAGCGGTTTCCTCTCGTCACCATATGCTTTCTCCTGCAATTTTTGCATAGTGGAATCTGCATGGTCCATTCTTATATCTAGGTCTTTTACCTTTTCTTCTACTTTTTGCACTTTTTGCAAAGCTGCTTGTGAATCTTTTCTAAGATCTTCAATATATTTTTTCAAATCTTTTTTCACATCTTCTGCACTTGTCTCAATGTCTCTTTTTAGCTCTGTTTTTGTTTCTCTAATTATATTTGCCAATCTTGCTTCCATAGCATCCATTGCTACTTGCCATGCTGCTTTATCTATCTTGTCTGGTTTAGATTTAGCAATTCCCTAGACAATTCTTGGCTTCCGGGGTTGAAGCTTGGTGAGCTGTCCTGTTTCCCTGTGTGGAGCAGACCAGGATCTTTGTTTTTGGACAGAAAAGGCTTTTTAAAGCCTACTGTCTACTTTTTCCAGTAAAGGAAATTGTCTACGGCATGCATGTTTATTTTGAGGGGGATTCACTTTGGCTGACGAAAGATCCCAGGAGGGGTTTTTTTTCGGCTTTGAAGATTCTCCCAATGAAGAATTGCATTCTATGGCCTACAAAGAATCCTTGGAGTCATTAAATTGACATAAACTCACTAAGGCTTCAACTTCCTATGGACTATAACAACATCTGAGATAAAGTGGACGGGATAATGAGAGAATAGACGTCGTTAAATAAGGTAACGATCCTTATCTGCTACTCCGGGTTCAATTTAAGCTTGTTAAAAGGGAAGATCTGGGACCCAGAACTATTTTTCAAAGTGGAAAATCAAGGAGAAGTGGAAGGGGGTAGAAGTGTTTTTTTTGGACTCAAAAGAAAGCAGAAAAGTGCAGAAAAATACTTGCTGTTATGAATTCCTGTGGTTTCGGAAAAAAACCCCAGTCATAACAAAGCTGCAGTCTCTCTCCTCAAAACAGGAAATGACATTTTCTGTAATCATTATGAGACTTCAATGCTAGAGAGTCAGGAAGTAAGTGTGGAGTGAAGAGGAGCATCCAAGTATCTGGATATTTGCAAGAGTCAGTAACCATAGAGAAACATTGGAGGCTAATTACAGAAAGGCCAAAATATTTTCACTAAATAACTTGAAAGTGGACTATAAAAGGATTCAAAATTCATATAAACAATCCCCTAAGGGCTAAATAACATGGACTATGTCCTTGAAATTGGAAAATAAGTCCTAGAGGGTAAAAGGAAAACTTTTTAAAAAGAGAGGCTTGGAACTTTAAAAATTAATATCTTGAGCTAGGAAGCTCCGAGGACGGCGTTTTTAGGCTTGTTGAAAAGGGCATGCTCTGTTCTGTTAAATGCAACTATCAGATTGGGGAGTGAAGATACCAATTAAAAACCCATTATTTGTAATGGACAATCAGTAATGTCTGAGTAAAAGTTGGAATCAAGAATTACAAGGTTAAGAGCTGCCTTAGTGAGAGAGGGTAAAATGTCTAAACAAGTTTATGATCAATTGTACGCTATGGAAGGAAGAATATTGAAGGCAATGAGTGATTTAATAACTGGATGTGAGAAGAAATTAACTAAGGAAATAAACTCCAGTGCTGAAGAGGTAAAGAAAGAATTTAAGACGGAAATTGATGACCTAAGCAATAACTAAAAAGACTGCTGACACAGAAGTGAAAATTAGAGATCAAGATGCCACCATTAAGTAAATGCAAGAAAAAGCAATACTACAAGACTGTAAGTTGATGGAGAATATGATTCGGCTAAGGGGAGTGCCTGAGAATGAACAAGAGGATGTGAAGACTCATATGGTCACAATTACAGTTGAATTTTTGGAAGAAGATCCGGAGGAGATGGAGCGTTTATGTGATGATGCATACAGAGTCAATTCAGAGCTTGCCAGAAAGCGTAAACTACCCAGGGATGTTGTGAAACAATTTTGGATAATGATTCAACAGGAGATCTCGAAAATCTTGGGTTATAACATTAGGAGAGCACCAGATGTCTTTCTGGTGGGATTACAAATGGAAAGCTTTCCGAAGCAAGACAGAACATTGTTGTGGTATTTGCTTTCAGCTGCGAGAACACTGTATGCGCAAATGTGGAAGCAAGATAGAATACCTGAAAAATGGGACTGGGCTTTAAAGGTTCTTAACTGGAGTGAAATGGACAAACTTACTAGAATCTTAAATGACATAATTTGGAGAAGTTTAAAGAAGATTGGAGTAAATCCCAAAGTTACGTGGAAATATAATGGAGGGTGAAGAGTCATTTAGTCTTTTATGACAACATTAACCGAACTTTAAATGATAAAGAGGAATTGTGATTATTTAGTTAGTAAGATATAGTTACATGTTAATTATACATATATGAGTTAAGATAAGAATAAGATAGCGGGAATTCCGGAGTTGATTTAATAACTATGAGCTTTGTGCGTAATGAATACCAAGCGAATTATAGAGAAAAGGTTATTGAAAAATTACTTTTTGTATAAAAAATTTATAATGGTGAAAAGATATTTAGTAGTGTTTGATAACATTAATTGAACTTTTAATGATAAAGAGGAATTGTGATATTGTGATAAAAGCATTAGTAGAACATGGTTATTTGGTAAACATATATATATGAGAGTTAAGATAAGACTAAGATAGGGGGAACTCTGGAACTGAATCAATAACTATGAGGGCATTTTTGCACTCACCTTCAGCCGGCGCGACCCCCCTCTTCACCGCGCAGGATCTGCGCGGATTTCGCACTAAACGCCGCGGAGCAGCCGGAAGAGCCGGAAACTCCCGCCGCTTTTGTGGCGCAAACGGAAACCGCCAAAAAGCAGTTTCCATTTGCGCCGCTTTTGCGCCAGGAGTTTCCGGCTCTTCCGGCTGCTCCGCGGCGTTTAGTGCGAAATCTGCGCAGATCCTGCACGGTGAAGAGGGGGGTCGCGCCGGCTGAAGGTGAGTGCGAAAACGCCCTGAGCGTTGTGTTTAATAAGTGCTAAGTGATTATTAGAGAATAGGTTAGTGAATGATATTTTTTTTTCTTTTTAAAGATTTTACAAGTGTGAATTTACCTTTAATATGCTTTTAATTTGTTTTAAGTACCGGCGGAGGTCATGAATAAGAGTGGGGGGGGGAGGAAAATATGTAATGTATTGGAGAAATATATTTGAATTTGTAGAGATGAATTTATCTCAATATATTGCAAAATAAAAAGTTTGGTCACAGATTTAGCCATTCCCTCTCCTTCAAGTGATCCAGCCCTCATATGTTGCTGCTTTACTGCTGATCTCAGCTCCGTCATAGCTGTTTGGCTGTTGCTATAAATAGGTTCAAAAGTTGACCTCTCAAATTCATGTTTTGAGCATACAGTTTTATAGATTAGATTATGCCCTGTTAAATAAGACAAAACCCACCATTCTCCAATGCTCCTAAGTCAAGATATTAATTTTTTTAAAAAAAATTTTTTTGCACAAAATGGCAGCCGCAGTTTTTCTATCAGTTTAAAAACTTTTTTTCCTTTTTACTCCAAAACAGCACCAAAATTAGTTTTAAGTATATAGTCCAATAGTTTTTACCTTTTAATGATAATATCTGCCGGCTCTGCTATTTTTCAATGTTCAAATTTCTTTTTATTGACATTTAAAATTTTGACCTTCTTTTAATGGCTTTTGATATTTCTCTATGGTTTTGGTTCCTAAAGAGGGCTGGAGGACTTGTTATTTTTCCCTTCTCTTAATGGTGCCGTCCTTTACCTTCCTTCCTTTCTTGACCCAAAGTCTCATTTTCTATGGTTATGAAGTCTCACATTGTTTCAATGACAAAACTTTCTGTACTGTAGTCACCAGCTCAGCCAATCTTCTGGGAGGAGCTTTCTGTTCAAACCGCAGGTATGCCAAACAAAATATTTTTCCTCTTTTAAGCTTGTTTTTCACAATTTTAAAGTCCCAATTTCAGCCCCTCCTTTACACACCTAGATATATTATTACTTTTCTGGCTCCAGACCTTTGCTTTTAGTTTTATTTAATTCACCCCAAAGTGATAGATATAAATCTATTACCTTCAGTTCTTTTATCCTTCTTTGCACTGTTCCATAAGTTCTCAAATGTTAATCAATCTCATAGAAGCTTTGTATCTTGGGGGATTTAAGCCAATTAATGGCCTCAGAGATCTTCTGTAGATGATGGAATGCAATCCTTCTTAGGGGACTCTTCAAAGCCAAAAAGAAACCCCGCTGGAGTTCCTTTTCAGCCAAAGTAAATCCCCTCAGAACTTCATATGCATTTCTTGGCCCCCTCCCTACCTGGAAGGGGTAGACAACAGGTGTTGAAGTCACCTTCTCTGCCCAGAACAGAGGTTCTGATCTACCTGTCTGCTGAAGAGCAGCTCAAGCCTCCATGACCAAAACCGAAAGTCAGGACAGCAATGTTTTTTTAACAATTTTAACTGCAATAGTTTTAACAGCTATCATGCAATTAATTACCTTCCCACCATCCCCATTTCTGGGGATGATATTCTGTACTGAGATGCCTTTGTTAAAAGTTTATTTGCATAGTTGCTGTTTGTCTATGATTTTGTATTTTATGTATATCAGATCTTAGATTGTACGCTGCTCTGAGTCTCTTTGCAAGGAGAATGGTATACAAGTCTATTAATAAAAGCAGCAGCAGCAGAAGAAGAAGCCTTGCAAAATGGAGGTGGTGTTGGGAAGGATGAGGGCCTGAATGAGACTTCTTTTGTCTACTGTAGATGAAGTGAATTTATATTAGATTCAGTTAAGAGCTAAGGGATTCTGCTGGACTTGGCTTTTTATCAGAAGAGCATGTGTAATGGCAAAAAATACCCTTTTTTTCAGATGTATTTGGAACAACAATTCCCTCCTGAACACAGCTGACCTAGCCTTGCTAATCCATGTTATAGTAACTTCAGGAATAGATTTGCAACAAACTCTACCTGGGGCTGCTCTTGAAGGCAATGCAGATTCTCCTACTGATTCAAATTTCAGTATCATGATAGTTAATGGACGTGGAGCATTATGTGAAAACGAATCTGCCAAGGAAGCCTGAGGCTAATCTTGTGGACTCCCAGGGCAAGTTGTACAAGAACCAGACTGTTGTTAATAAAATAATATTAATTTTTTTCAAAAGATATCTAATAGGAGAAATTACTGTCAACACACTACACAGGAATCATACAGAACAGAAAATGACAAAGGTAGCTTCAACAAAACAGAACTACATTAGGTGTTCAGAACTACATTAGGTGACACAAACCTTAGTTTTGATAGAAAGGCTGCAAATCAGAGCTGTCTACATCTCTAGCAATTTCAGGTCATCAGAGCTTTTTTGTAGAAAAACCCCCAGCAGGAACTCATTTGCATATTAGGGCACACCCCCTGACATCACCATTGTTTCACATAGGGCTTTTTGTAGGAAAAGCTTAGCAGGAACTCATTTTCATATTAGGCCACACCTCCTGATACCAAGTCAGCCGGAACTGCTTTCCTGTGCATTCCCGCTCATAAAAAGCCCTGCAAATCATCATCCAGCTTATAGTCCATGGAAATCTTAGCTAGCTTCTCCTCAGGGCCACAATCTAATTACAGTTTTGGGCCCAACATGTCAGGCAATGATGGTATCCAATCAAAATGTGTCTTCAAGAGAAGCCTATGGAAGATTACATCACTTTCCCCAGTCAACCTCCTCCCATCACAGCTCACAAATTCATATGAGAAACCAATTAACTGTCCTCCATCTTTGGCTTTGAGGATGATAAGAAGTCTACAGGTCAGAAAACTAATTAGCAATACCTGCAAGCCATCACCATTCACAATAACCCTTGAGGGGATGGTGGGAAAGGTGCTTTGCGTCACAGAATCCAATTCTTTGACCTTTATACTGGCTGCCATTTGCTACTTTATTTAATTCAAGAGGCTGATTCTTGTTTTTAAAGCCTGGCGCATTCATACTTTAGAGGTCGCCTGTTTCCATAAACATCTATCAATAGCTTCCTTCATCTTCATAGGGTTTATTAAAGGCATTTTCCTACAAAGTGGTGTGATCTGCTTCATGTAGGTTTGGGCTTTGTGTCTTGGGAATAGTTTGCTGGAGCAAATGAGACTCAGTTCATAACTTAGTATGGTTCAGAAACTGTGCAAAGCAGAACTGTTTCAATGAGCCTTTAATAGAGTTGTTGATGCTCATGGTGGTCTAGTCATAGTCTGGATGTTATGAAGGCTTTTGGAAGCTGATTTTCTCCCTCTTTATTGTATTTATGGTATTTTAATCTGGATCAACTGTTTTAGGTTTTGTTATGCAGCCACTGTGTCTGGTGTTTGGTGTGGGGAGGCATATTTTTTTTTTGTAATTCCTTATTTTTCAGGTTTTCAGAGAGTATAAAAGGGCATAAATATTTGCTAAATAAACACATTTATTATGTTTGTGCTAGGTTTGCATTTTCACATAAATAGTGAATAAATGGTATTAAAATGGTGTTAAGAAAATAAATGAAATGGGAACATCAGCAATGAAAACTGATGGAGCAAAAAGATTTGCAGCAACAATATTTAAAAAAAAGAAATGTAAAGGGGCTTAAGTAGGATCTGTAATGCAATTACAATTCTAATCAAGGTCTCAAGATCTGTCTCTGCCATTTGCTGGATACCAGCCAACTACTCCTGACTGATTTAACTGCTATTTACATATTTAAGCACAATGCTAAGCAGTCCATCATCACTGGTATTACCAGCCTTGCCTTATCCATTAGTCTGAAACATATCCACTTGCACTAATCACCTTTAAAGTAATATAAGAGCAATGCCTTGCTCATTATTTCTCAAACCATTTGGGTACCTGTGTTTAATATTCTGAACAGCTTTGAATGCAAGGTCATCTGGAGCTAACAATTTTTACAACTTTGTGAAGCAAGGGGGAAAACCTTATGTACATTGTGTAGCATACAGAATATTTGTGGATGATGAGAATGTCAGGTCATATACCTTACAGATTGACATAAATTTTATTAATTATCAGTAAAATGGCCATGATTGTCACAGGAGCAATATGTATGTAAGACAGGGATTCAAAAGTGCAAAGACACTTAGAAGTGGAGCATGTGTCAAGCAAAAATGCATCCTCTACAGTAGCAAATGAGGACTGGCCTACCCAAGTGTCAAGAATAAAATGCCATGATTGCTTTTGGTGTGCCAGTGCCCCATGTGCTATGTTTTTTCAGGTGGGAGAGAAGTGGAACTATTCATTTATTTGAGGCAAAGGGTGGAAGAAACTAAAGGAGGGACACTTTAGCAGGTTAAACCTTGGTGATCCTATTCATTGAGAATCAGTCCTGTTCTTAACACCATAGCCATATCATAGCACATTTCATGGTCATAATAAAATATGGCAAAATCTCAGGTAGTAGCGTCACATGTATATGTATGTGTGGATTAATAGTAGCAGCAGGAGCAGCAATATCAGAAATAGATTTAATAGATAGATAAATTATACTTGCAGGACAAGGGCTAATGGTAGATTAAATAATATGTCTAAAATTTAGATGAGACAAGAAGGATATTTAGATACCTCTTGGTTAGCTGAGCTAATGAGGCAACTAAAGTAAATGCAGGACATAGAGGTGACAGAGGTGATAGAGTTAAGCTAAGAAGTCAATTTATGATGTCACAGTGTGAAGGGATTGAGTCTTCTAGGTGCATTAATTCTGATATCTAAATTGTGTAAAGGCTCAAGTCCTTGTTCATTCAAAGGTTTCTCCTGTGTGTAAGTCATTTAAAAATTGACTTTTAGGTAGTTAGGTATTAGAGCAGCTGGGTCTGTCATCAACCACATACAGCTTGGTATAGTCAAGCATGTCATCTGACAGTCTGATATCTATAACAGTAAAAAGCAGTTTGACAGTTCTTGATCTAGGTGGAGCATCTAGATCAATTAGCCATGTGGATTGGCTGGCCTATTAGAACTAAATGCAGAGGCCAGAATATAGGGAGCTGGAGTTTAGTTTAAGGGAGTCGCCAACCCCCAGCTCACAATCTTGAAGGTGGTAGGGCTGAAGAAGTTGCAGGGCAAGTGAATTTTTGTTCATCACTGACTTCCACAAAGCTGTGTGAGTTATTCTGCTGTGAAATGCTTACTGAGTTCCTGGGAAAAGTCTTAAAGGTTATAACTGGCTGTAGGGCTATGTGGTAAGCATAGATAATTAGGTTTTTTATTTTGTTAGCTTTGCTAATAGTGTGCACCTTTTCTCTGTTATATGTTTTATCCATATTCTGGTCCAAGCCTGTATAACTGGCTTGTTATTAATCCCTTTGTTTCACCACTTCAAAGGGAAAGACCCCTCCTTATAGTCTTGTAGGATATTCCCTTGAAAGAACCCACAACCTTGATTAAAATATTTTTCTCTTTTATCTCCACCAACCCCCAGATATCTTGATACACAGCCACAAAAATGGAGATATAACCAAAAAGATATATGAAGGACATCAGATATCTGCTGAATGCAATTGAATATTCTAGGAGAAAAGGCAGAGAAGTGACATTTATGCTGCTGGATACAGAGAAAGCCTTTGATAATGAGTCTTGGCTATTTCTAATGAAACTATTACAAAACATGAATTTTGGAGATAAGTTTTTAAATTGAATTCAAAGTATTTATACCAATCAGCATGCCAGAATTTTTGTAAATGGCTCCAATTGGAAAAATTGAGATAACAAAGGGAACAAGAAGATTGCCCCCCCCCCCCCAGTCGGAAGAACAAGACAACACGATATATTGGGTAAACAAACAGGGCAACTTTATTGAACAATAAACGGCCTGGGGCAACCTAACAACTCCTGGACAGGCCAAGGAAAAAACACCTGACCCTTCCCTGTCTGGATAGGGTGAGCCACCCAGACCCCGGCAGCAGCCAGTTTGTACAGGCTACTGCCAGGCCAGCGAAGGCTGGGTATCCCCAAGTGGCAACGCTGCCCACCCAGGAATTGCCTGCCAGAGGGGGAACCCTGTAGCAGGCATCACAGCAGAGAGCCGTACAGCCCCGCTGCCATCTCATCCCGCTACTTCCCTTGAAACCGGGAAAGCCGAGGGTGCACACTGGTTACCTAAATCAAACTCCAGCCACCACAATGCCAAGCCTCAGCTTAGGCACTTGGGCCCACCGGTTGGCCTAAAGCCAACCGCAGCCCCAGACGTAGTTCAAGCAAAAATGCCCTGTTGCCCTTAACGGAGAGGTGGACACCATCCTGCTGATACAGGTCCACCAAATCCGACCTTAAAGCAGGGTGAGGCAGATAAATGCCAAGGCCACCAGACAGCGCCTTCCTAATCGCCTTATTGGCCTTGCGCCTAGCCCTTTTGACCCCCGCGGGATCCCAGGTGGCTCTCCAAACCCTTCAAGGAAGGATGGCGGACCACAAAATAAGCACCTCGGGCCACCTGCTACGTATCACCTTGAAATCTTTGATCGCCTGGAGTGAAAGGGCCTTCCCCTTCAGCAAGCCAAGATTATTACCACCAAGGTGGATGACCAACACATGAGGCAGAGGACCATTCCTCCCCTGAAAAAGGAGAGGCAGGAGTCTGGCCCAGCGAAGGCCCCGACACCCCTGCCACTCAACAACTGCCCACTCACTGAGGCCCAACTGCAATCCAATTGGTGAGCGCCGGGCCTGGTGGGCTGCCCAAAACACCATGCTGTGGCCAGCGATCAAAATCCTCCACCTCTCACGCCGCACCACAGCACCTTGATCAAGACATGATCCCAAGGTAAATACCGTACCTCTCTGTTTCTGATCAGTCTTGGATCTTTGTACCTTAATAGATACGGAGTCGCCCACAATTTTTAAATCCCTATACTGCAGGGCGCAACCCAAACAATCTTGGCGTAAGCTAACAACCAGCTCGCTAACCCTAAGGGCCCCCCAAAAAGGCAGACATAGCCGCTGCTTGAAACAATAAGGCTTCAAACTTTGAAAAACAAACTGCAGGCCACACAGCCTGAAGCCCCTTTAAAACAGATGGAGAAAAGGGTTGACGAATATCACTCCATGGACCCTGCTCCCGAACCCAACCTTCCAACATCTTACGGAGCCTAAAATCATCCGAAGCGTAAGAAAAACCTCTTATTTTGCTAATAAAAGCTAAGGCTGCCAACTTAGTGGACTTAAATACTAGCCCCTTACCTTTCAAATGTATGCAGAACAGCATAAGGTGTGCCGCTGGTAGAGGCCAAATCTTGGCCAACACTACCTGTACCCTAAAAGCATGGAATTGCTCAACAGAGCGATTATAGGCCTTCCTGGTACTGGGTGCCAGAGCTGACATCATTGCATGGTCAGCCTCGACTCTTCAAGCCGCCACATCTCTGGGGGCATCCGGGCGGGCAGGAGGTTGGCTTCTGGTGTGAGCTGTCGAAATCGCTCCATCTGCCGGCGAGACAGAGCATCCGCAACCCCGTTGCACACACCTGGCACATGCTTAGCAAGAAACAAAGTATTCAAACATAAATAGCGTAAGGTGAAAGCCCTGACCAGGCCCATAACGGGAACAGATTTAGAGGTCAGAGTATTAATCATGTGAACTACAGCCGTATTGTAGCACCAAAATTGTACGACATGGTTGGCTAATTCATTCCCCACTGTGCGGAGGTTCACATGCCTTGTCAGCGTGCAATACGTCTAAGCAACAGCAACAGCAACAACTATTGGAAAAAACTCCAAAAGGTTAAATTGAGACACAGATCACTAGTCAGCCAATCACTAGGCCAAACCTCCGCACACCAGAGCTAGGGTGGCCAGACGGTCCCGGTCACCCGGGAAAGTCCCGGTTCTGGCCCCCAATTCCCGCCTCCCGGGCTGGCTATACCGGGACCATTAGAAGTCCCGGTTTAGCCAGCGGGGAGCTGGCGGGCTGCGCGCGCGGGCGGGGAAGGCGGCGAGTGAGGGAGCCAGCGTCCCTGCGTGTGCGCACGGCGGTGTGGCGGGCTCCGCGCATGCACGGGGCCCGCCACAACACCGTGCGCACGTGCAGGGACGCTAGCTCCCTCACTCGCCACCTTCCCCGCCCGCGCGCGGGGCCCGGCAGCGGTGGCGGAGGCCGTGGAGGCGGCGGAGAGGCCGGCGCTGGTCCCTGGAGGCCCTCCAGAGACCAGCGGAGGTGGCGGAGAGGCCGGCGCTGGTCGCTGGGGGCCTCCAGAGACCAGCGGAGGCGGCACCTCCCCGGCCTCTCCGCCGCCTCCCCGGCCTCCGCAGCCGCCGGCCCCGCCAGCAGCACCAGCCGCCGTTGCGCCTCCTGGCCAGCCCGCCCGCCCGGAGGGAAGGCCGCCACCCGCCCTGGAAGAAGGTAAGCAGGCAGGGAGGGAGGGGGCCAAAAGCGGGGGGGGCGGCTGGCGGGAGGGGGCGCCCTTCCTTCCTTCCTTCCTTCCTTCCTTCCTTCCTTCCTTCCTTCCTTCCTTCCTTCCTTCCTCACTTCCCTTCCCTTCCTCCCTCCCTTCCCATCGGTCACTTTCGGGTTCCTGTCCTGCATCTCGACCTGTGTTATTAGTGACAGGCTGCTTCGGCGGGCCGCTGCGCCGGCCCCCTGGGTCCCACAATGATGGGACCACTGCCACAGGAACGGGCTCGAAATACTCTATAACCCCTCAAAAGAACAGCAGTCTAGCTCGCTTCCCCCGAGCCCTGCCGCCATAAGCCTCAAGGGGGCTCATTTTGCGGCAACTCCCGGCGGGAGGGTGGCACCTGCACGGGACACATATCAAATGAAAGAGGGGGCGCAGGGCTATCAGAAACAGCCGGCGGAGGGAGTCGGGAGACCACCCCACTGGGGGATCCACACCCCGAAAGTGATGAAGGTGGCGCAGATAGAGCCAACAGAGCCAACAGGACAAAATAAATAGGCTGCATTATGCAGCACAGTCTCGCTGGAATCTCACTGGAATCTGACTGGCTTCTCAGCGTGGAACCCGTTCTCTCTAGTCTTCTCACTTTGAAAAAAGTAAAAAAAGAGTTTTATTTAACTTTATTTCCCCCTTTTTCTCTCTATAAATAATCTTGGTGTTTCCGGCGGTGATATTTGGGGGATTTTGGGGGACGTCACAGGAAGTGCTGTGAAGTCACTTCCTGTTTCTGGCAGTGGCATTTGGGGGAAATGATGTCATTTGGGGGAAATGATGTCACAGGAAGTGACGTCACTTCCTGCTTCCGGCAGGTGACGCGGGGGAAATGATGTCACAGGAAGTGACGTCACTTCCTGTTTCTGGCAGGTGGTGGGGGAATGATGTCACAGGAAGTGATGTCACTTCCTGTTTCCGGCGGTGGCATGACATCACCGGAAGTGACGTCACTTCCTGTTTCTGGTGGCGCGCGCGCACACACACATTCCTTCCCCCCTCAAGGTGTCCCTGGCTAGCCTGCAGATATTATGGCCACCCTATGACCCACCCCCACCTGACCTACTACCGGGTCTAGGCTTAGACGTATTGCACGCTGACAAGGCATGTGAACCTCCGCACAGTGGGCACTCGTGCTTGCATTTACATGTCTTTCTATTGCATACCCCTTGCGACGTGTATTCCCAACACAGCAGCCGGGGTTGAACCGACTGCCCCGCTGCTGCACGGGGGCCCGATACACTTGCCTGTTTGCTCACAAGATGACCACTGTCAGACCCGTCCGCAGCATTAGGCTTGGCTGGAGACATAAGCTGAAGCCACAATTGTTGGTTAATCTGGTCCCAGGGAATTGCGGGGTTCAAGGCTGCCCTCATATGGAACTCCTCGTCGTACTGCAGCCATGCAGCACCTGAGAAATCCATATAGGCCTTATATACGATATTGCAATACTGGAATAGCGGAGCAGCCCGTAAAGGCTGTGCCTGCGCTATTACCCCGGCATAAATCAAGAACGCCGGCAACCAGTTACCCCAATTCCTTTCAACCTTTCTGCGCTTAAGCTTCTCCTTATCCTTTTCCTCAAGCTTGTCCTTGTCCTTCTTCTCCAACTCCCTATAAAGAAGACGAAAGATGTCAACATACTCCCCACGCAGTATCTTTTCCCTAGTAGCCACCGTCAAGTGGTCCCCCAAGGGCATAGCAGTGTCGCCAAAGGGGCGACACTGAAAAGGCACTGACCCAAAGGGGGTGGGGGTCAAACACCAACCGCCCTACTGGGTAACAGGCCACCCGGAAGACCACTGCCCATAACTTGATGTCCCCATGGTAAGGACCCACCTTGGGACTGCTGCACAGAAGTTCCTTGTGATGTAGATGGGATGGGAGCCGCAGAAACCTGCCCAGGACTCCAAGGCAAAATCTGCCCTTGACCAAATGGACCCCAACCACCTGCAACCTCAGGTGAGGCGGAGGACCCACCAACCACACCAGGACCGAATGTAGCCATGGAGTCAGCCGATCCAGCCCCCCCCCCCAGGGCCACCCAGTGTTACCCAGCCTCAAATACTTACCGTCAGAGTCATCAACGTTGACTGCCAACACTACCGGTACTGAACCGCCACCTCCCCCGGGATGACCTGGCACATCAGGGGCTTTACCTTCTTCATCCAAATCAGGGCCACTGTCAGCAGGCTCCTGGCCTGGAGCTCCCGGCGGAGCCGACAGAGCGGATATTTCCTGTAAATGAAAAAAGCGAGCCAGGACCTCCTGCTCGAAGGCCCTGGTTGAAGTCCAAGTGGCTTTACGCCCCTGTGCAAGCCCAGTGGACCCAGGGACCAGTCCCTGCTGACGATCCAAGGCAGCAAGCCGCTCCACTATAGCAAGCCTGGTGTTTGCTTCATCCTCCTCCCCTGGGCGCTCCACGGGACTAGGCCTCTTGGGCTCAACCTTTCAAGGTTGCTTGCCCTTGGATTTACCTTGGCCCTTCTTAGGAGCCATGACCCAAACTAAGTAGACCAACCCCCCAACCAAACACTTAATGAAAAACACAGGCTGATAAAATAATGCCCCCACCCACTGACCACCACAATGATAGTGAAGGAGAGAGAGGGGGGTTGAGGAAGAGGGGACACCGCCCAACAGCTGCTGCCACTGGGGGGGGGGTGTAACCGCCTGTTTCCTTCTCCCGACTGAAATTGGGGGGGCGCTATACACGACTGCGCTGCTGCCCCGCCTAACACACGCAACCTCCGACACCTTCCCAATGAAGCATGGCCTGATCCGAGGCTCCGCACCTAGAAACCGTGCCACTGACAGGCCTCAAGGCTGTGCTGCTGGAGCGTCGGAAAAGACACTCCCTCCCAAGCCGAAAGCGCCGAAGAACTGCGCACTTCAGGGCACGGCTGGGCTTATAAAGCCCCAGACCACACCCCTGCAACTACCCAGATGGGCTGAGGTCCATTTGCCTCGGCTCCATCCGGGGAGGCAAACGCGGCCCCCGCCCTATGCCGCTGAGCGGCGGCGCAGGCGGGAAAGAGCCGGATTCTCTGATATCACTGTTGCTGTTTTGCAATTTCCATTTCATTTATTAGCTTCTATGACCAAAGGTCTTAAGCTCAATCAGGATGTAACAATCATTAAAACATGCATTGGTATACAATAGAACTAACCATATTCATGGAATTCAAATGTTACAGTCAAAATATTCAAATCTAAAATGTTAAAACAGGAATTTCTAATAAAACCTATTGTGCAGTTAAGTAAAACTAAAATTGTCATGTAAACCACATATATGCCAGATTCCATTACCATCAGATCAATCCAGATTTCTGTTGTTTTGCAGATAAGATTATCGCTAAAAATTCTGTAACAAAATAGGTGGTTTCAGGATTAGTATCTGCCAGCAAATAAGGGGCCACCCAAAGTTCAGTTGGTAGTTGGTGTTTAATAAGAACAGGAGTTATCCAAATTGATCTAGGAATCAATCACTGATGACAATGTAATAGAAGATGGCCAACTGTTTCTACAGTTCCAGACTTGCAATCACATAAGCGATCTGAGTACGGGACTCTAGAAAAATGACCTGTCAACTCAGCAGTGGGAAAAGAGTTAAGCCTAGCAAAAGTAAAAGCACGTCTATGACTAGGTGATTTTAGAGATCTAGTATACGAAGGAAGTGACACCGGAGGAGGAATAGCTAGGGCAAGAGTGGAACATACGCGTCTTGCTCGATTTAAAGTACTAGCCTGGTCAAGATTGATCTCCTTCATTCTAGTCCGCTTCAAAGCTTCCTGGTAAGTTAAACTATTCTAGGCTGTTGGAGGAAAGTCCAATAACTCAAATCTAGTATCTAGATATCTTTCCCAACTGCTTTTGTAATTGTCCTCCTTTAGGAGATGTAAGGGGCCACCTTGGGCATTTGGTGCTAGATAAAAGACTTTTAATCTTAATTTAGAAGCTGCAATTCAGGCTCTAGACTCCAAAGAGTGTTGGGCAAATTCCATTCTAAGTGCAGTTCCAGCCACACACCTAGGAGCCCCTGCCATCCTGCACACAGAAAATAAAGAAGTATACAATCAGGGGATTCAGAAACTGCATTAATCCAAATGGCCTCACCAAATAAAATCTGAGAAGTTACTTTAGCATTAAAAACTGCAATGGCCATTGGCGCATACTTACACCCCCCCCCTCCCCAGAGAAGAAAGATCTAAGGATAGCATTTGAGTTCGTTTTAGCAATCTCTGATGCTGCATTAATATGAGGTTTCCATGATAGATTGTGACTGAATGTCACTCCCAGATACTTAAATTGGGTCACCTGTTCTATTTTCTCACCCATGACAGACCAGTGTTTCTGTCTATAGGAGGGTTGGTTTGAGAAGACCATTATTTTGGATTTATTATAGTTTATTGACAGCCCCTCTTGAGAGCAATACCCTATAAATGATTTTAGAATTGTCTGAAGACTTACCTCTGACCTCGACAAAAGGACTGTATCATCTGCATAAAGCAAAATGGGAATTTCCTGGCCAGCCAGTATATTGGAACTATTATTGTATGCCTCCAAGATTCAGGAACAAGACCTGTGATATTAATTGGGTAAAAAGAGGGGCCAGAAGATTGCTCCACCAGTGTAAGTTGGTTTTTAATAAACCAACCAATATTAAATTGGACCCCGGGGCTTTTCCAGAGCGCATTTGTTCAATTAAAGAGCTGACAGTTTCTGGAAGTACTGGGGGTCAGGTGTAAGAGGTGGTTCAAGCTGATCTCTAAAAGAATCAAATCTAGGGGGTAATGCAAAAATGTCAGTAAAATGTTGTTCCCAGACTGGTGGAGGAATGCATAAGGGAATATTTGATGTCCCCTGGATACCTCTATTAACCATACTCCAGAAAAGCTTTTTTGCATTTTTTGACCAATACAATCAGACAATGATAATAGGATACTAGAGTAAAGGAAGATAAGGAAGAATATGATAAAAAAAAACTATGCAGATGATGCTGTTACAACAATAAAAAGCCAAGCATTTCCTTGAAATATACAATGGAACAAATAACCAGATTTGGAATTAACTCTGGATATAAACTGAATAAAAAGCAGACCTCATTAGATGTAACTAATAGATGTAGTAGACATCTCATTAGATGTAACTAATAAAGAACAAGAAAAAATACAGAAATTAACAGGATGTATTACTATTAAAAACCAGTAAAATACCTAAGTATTTATGTAACAGAACAAAATAGAAATTTATACAAAGACAATTATTGAAAAGTCTGGGTAAGTATTGCTGAAGATGTGCAAAGATGGGAAAAATTAAATATTTCATAGCTAGGCAGAATTTATGCTATTAAAATGAATATATTACCAAAATTGAGTTCATAATAGATACTACCAATTGATATAAATTAAAAAGTGTTAAAAAAAATAAAGGCAGAAATCTATAAACAATTTCATATGGAATAGAAAGAAACCAAGAATAAGATTTAAAACATTACAGGATAAAAAAAAAAAAACTTCATGAGACCTGGTGATACCAAATATTAAATTAATTACCAGGTATCTGCATTGGTTTGGATCTCAGACTGGATTACTAATTCAAATGGGAGGAAAGTTAAATTGGAAATAGTTGATACAAAAGAAATAATCTACAATTATCTATGGATTAAGAAGTCATTAAAATTATTTTCAAAAACAAGAAGATGATGATTTTGGATTTATATCCCGCCCTATACTCTGAATCTCAGAGCGGTCACAATCTCCTCTACCTCCCCCCCACACAACAAACACCCTGTGAGGTAGGTGGGGCTGAGAGTGCTTTTACAGCAGCTGCCCTTTCAAGGACAGCTCCTATAAAAGCTATGGCTGACCCAAGGCCATCTCTGTAGGTGCAAGTGGAGGAGTGGGGAATCAAACCCGGTTCTCCCATATAAGAGTCCACACACTTAACCACTACACCAAACTGGCTCTCTCACCAAACAAGATGGCAATCATGTCTTGAGGGATGGATTACTATGAATATGGTTTCAGTGTAAAAACAGAATGTTCACCTATTGTTCCATCGATATCTCCATTTAATGCTTATTGTGAAGGAAGTATCCAAGAAAATTGATTATATGATTTATGATTATATGATGAGACAAAGGAAAAGTAAATCCTGGCAAGAAGTTCAAAATGAAGGAAAGAAAATCCAGTGGCTGATATATTATCAAATGGTATTCAAATACAAAGAACAAATAGCAAAAGAAGAAGGTTGCTTAAGAGGGAAAATGGCATATGAACAACTAAGCACATGAAACTTAAAATATGTGTGTGTGTGTGTGTGTGTGTGTGTGTGTGTATATATATATAATGCCATTGCACAATGAAACAGAAGTAGACATATTTATTGCTTCACTGTTGTTTCCCCATATTTAACACAACTATTGACCCTATACACTTAATTTTTTATTCCTGTTTTGTCTCCACATATCTTAAAATATCTTAATTGTGTTATATGTTAATTTGCTGTTCAGCTGTCTATAAATTTGAAGTTTTCTTCCATTTCAATATAACTGAAGAAGTGTGTGCGCACATGAGAACTCATATCTTGAATAAAACTTAGCTGATCTTAAGAATTCCACTGGATTCTAACTTTGTTCTATTGCATCAGACCAACACAGCTACCTACCTGGATCTATTTAAATATGTGGTAACAGTTGCAAAAATGATATTTGTGTCTAAATTGAAGGTGGAAAATGCCCAGATTTGATGCAATGGAAGAAAAAATTAATTGAATACACAATAGCAAAACTAACATCTTATTTACAAAATAGAATGAATACTGAACTTCAAGAAAAATAGAATGTACTTTTTGACTATATAGATGAAAATTAAAACTAAATTGTTAAAATGAAGAATTATTAAGAGATAAAGTCAGGCAATACCTGTTTCTAATAATGAAATGTTAGCTATGAAGCAATTAATAAAAGATAGAATAAAGAGAAAACAGAAGAGAAAATTTAGTGTATATTATGTTCTGCATTTAGGTAGGAAAAATCCAATGCATGGTTATAGGATGGGGGAGACTTCTCTTAGCAGTAGTATGTGCGAAAAGGATCTAGGGATCTTAGTGCATCATATGCTGAACATGAGTCAACAGTGTGATGCGGTGACTAAAAAGGTAAATGCAATTTTGGGCTGTATCAACAGAAGTATAGTGTCCAGATCACGTGATGTGATGGTATCACTTTACTCTGCTCTGGTAATACCTCACCTGGAGTATTTTGTTCAGTTTTGGGCACCACATTTTAAGAAGGATATACACAAGCTGGAATGGGTCCAGAGGAGGGCAACGAAGATGGTGAGGGGTCTGGAGACCAAGTCCTATGAGGAAAGGTTGAAGGAGCTAGGGATGTTTAGCCTGGAGAGGAGGTGGCTGAGAGGTGATATGATCACCATCTTCAGGTTCTTGAAGGGCTGTCATATAGAGGATGGTGTGGAATTGTTTTCTGTTGCCCTGGATGGTAGGACCAGAACCAATGGGTTGAAATTAAATCAAAAGAGTTTCCAGCTCAACATTAGGAAGAACTTCCTGACAGTTAGCGTGATTCCTCAGTGGAACAGGCTTCCTCGGGAGGTGGTGGGCTCTCCTTCCTTGGAGGTTTTTAAACTGAGGTTAGATGGCCATCTGACAGCGATGAAGATTCTGTGAATTTAGGAAGAGGTGTTTGTGAGTTTCCTGCATTGTGCAGGGGGTTGGAACATCAAGCTTGCGTGTTGGAACATCAGAACCTTGCTTGACACAGTAGAAAGTGGTCGCCCTGAACGACGCTCTGCTCTAGTTGCCCATGAACTTCTCAGGTTGAACATCGACATAGCAGCTCTCAGTGAGGTCCGTTTCCCTGAGGAAGGTAGTCTTCAAGAACACGGTGCTGGCTATACCCTCTACTAGTCGGGTAAGTCAAAGGCTGAGAGCTGCCTTTCTGGCATTAGCTTCATGGTCAGGAATTCCATTGCCTCTAAACTCGAAAACCTGCCAACAGGTCACTCAGATCGCATCATGTCTATGCGCCTCCCACTTCAAAACAAGCAGTATGCAACACTCTTCAGTGTGTATGCCCCAACCCTTCAAGCAGATTCTGCAGAAAAGAACAAGTTCTATGCTGATCTACGCTACCTCGTATGGAAGACCCCTACAGAGGACAAGGTGATCATCCTTGGCGACTTCAATGCCAGAGTAGGTAAAGACTCGGAAGCCTGGAAAGGAGTACTTGGCAAACACGGCATTGGCAACTGCAATGATAACGGGCGCCTCCTGCTAGAATTCTGCACGGAGCATAAGCTCACCATTACCAACACTAACTTCCAGCAGAAGAACAGTCTGAAGACAACCTGGATGCACCCATGGTCCAAGCATTGGTACCTTGATTACATTAAGGTGCGCCAGAGAGACCTTCGAGATGTCTTACACACCCGAGTAATGCCCAGTGCGGAATGTCATACGGATCATCGTCTTGTACGCTGCAATCTCCATCTTCACTTTAAATCTACACCCAGGAGAGGCGGTATCCCCCAGAGGAAGTTTCAGGTTGGCAGTCTTCAGTCAGCCGAAGTTAAAGCTGCCTTCCAGGCAAAACTCCAGACAAGAATTGAGGACCCCAGTTGCCTCACAGATCCTTCTCCAGAAGCACTCTGGAAACACCTAAAAACTACCATCCTGTTGACCTCTGAAGAAGTCCTCGGGTTCTCCACAAGGAAGAACAAGGACTGGTTTGACGAGAACAATCAAGAGATCCAAGAATTACTGGCGAAAAAGAGATCTGCCTACCAAGCACATCTTGCTCAGCCCTCCTGTCCCGGGAAAAAAAGCAACCTTTCGCGCTGTATGTAGCAACCTCCAGCGCAAGCTTCGAGACATTCAGAATGAGTGGTGGACCAAGATTGCAGAAAGAACCCAGCTGTGTGCAGACACTGGTAATTTAAGAGGGTTCTACAAAGTCCTGAAGGCAGTATATGGTCCATCATATCAGGCTCAGAGTCCCTTGCGTAGTGCAGACAGCCAAGTGCTCCTCACAGACAAGGCATCCATACTGAACCAGTGGTCGGAATATTTTCAGGTTCTCTTCAGTGCCAATCGCGTAGTTCAAGATTCAGCAATCCACCTCACCCCACTTCAACCGGTGAAAACAGAGTTAGATGAAATCCCCACCCTAGAAGAGACTGTTAAAGCCATCAAGCAACTGAAAAGTGGCAAGGCAGCGGGAGTTGATGGAATCCCACCAGAGATCTGGAAGCATGGGGGCATAGTACTACATAGCACACTTCACAAAATACTTGTCACCTGCTGGGAACAAGGCAAACTACCACAGGAGTTTTGCGATGCAATCATCATTACTCTACATAAGAACAAAGGGGAAAAGTCAGATTGCTCCAACTACCGGGGGATAACCCTGCTCTCCATTGCAGGCAAAATCCTTGCTAGAATACTCCTGGACAGACTGGTGCCCACCATTGCAGAAGAACTCCTCCCAGAGAGCCAGTGCGGCTTCAGAGCTAACAGGAGCACCACCGACATGGTATTTGTTCTCAGGCAGCTCCAAGAGAAATGCAAGGAACAGAACAAGGGTCTATATGTGACTTTTGTCAACCTTACCAAAGCTTTTGATACCGTTAGCAGGAACGGCCTGTGGCAAATCTTGGAACGTTTAGGATGTCCCCCAAGGTTCCTCAGTATGGTCATCCAGCTACATGAAGACCAGCAAGGCCAAGTTAGACACTGCAACGATCCCTCGGAGCCCTTCCCAATAGGCATAGGTGTAAAGCAAAGCTGTGTTCTTGCGCCAACTCTCTTTACGATCTTCTTTAGCATGATGCTCCAAAGAGCCGCAGTAGATTTAGATGATGACGATGGTGTCTACATCCGCTATCGCACCGATGGTAGCCTGTTCAACCTGAGGCGACTAAAGGCCCACTCCAAGACAATGGAAAAACTTATCCGAAAGCTACTGTTTGCTGATGATGCTGCACTTGTCTCCCACTCGGTATCAGCTCTGCAGCATATGACGTCCTGCTTTGCAGAGGCTGCCAAGCTATTCGGCCTAGAAGTTAGTCTGAAGAAGACAGAAGTTCTCCACCAGCCTGCACCCCAGGAAGATTATCACCCTCCTTGCATCACTGTGGGTGAATCAGTTTTGAAGACAGTCCAGCAGTTCAGCTACCTGGGGTGCATCATGTCCTCAGACGCCAAGATCGACAAGGAGATTGACAATAGACTGGCAAAGGCAAACCGTGCATTTGGCCGACTCCATAAAAGGGTGTGGAGCAACAAGCATCTGAAAAAAGGCAAAAAGATCAATGTTTACAAAGCAGTTGTGATGACAACCCTCATCTATGGCTCCGAATTGTGGGTCTTATACCGTCATCACCTGCAACTCCTTGAGCGCTTTCACCAGCGCTGCCTTCGCACCATCCTCAACATCCACTGGAGTGACTTTGTGACCAACACTGAAGTCCTCAAGCGGGTGGAGGTTACAAGCATCGAGGCATTACTGTTGAAGACGCAGCTGCACTGGGCAGGGCGTAACTCCAGAATGGAAAACCACCGCCTTCCCAAGATTGCCCTGTATGGCGAACTTTCCACTGGACATCGAAATAGAGGGGCACCAAAGTAGAGGTACAAGGACTCCTTGAAGAAATCCCTTGGTACCTGTTGCATTAACCATCACCAGTTGTCTGACCTAGCCTCACATCATAAAGCATGGAGGCACACCATCCACCAGACTGTCTCTTCCTTTGAGAACGCATGCATAGCTGGTCTTGAGGTCAAAAGGAGATTGAGGAAGAATCGTACTGCTACAGCACCATCCCCAAATCAGACTTTTCCCTGCAGCCACTGTGGCCGGACCTGCCTGTCCCGCATTGGTCTTGTCAGCCACCAGCGAGCCTGCAGCAGACGTGGACTACTGCACCTTTCTTAAATCTTCGTTCGCGAAGTCAAGCCGAGAGAGAGAGCAGGGGGTTGGACTAGATGACCCTAGAGGTCCTTTCCAACTCTATGATTCTATGATGGAACAAACATTCTTTGATTTACAGACCCTGTTCTTCTGGCCCCCTCCTTGGTTTGCTCCTATTTATGGAGGGCACTATTCCACTTCCTTCCACTAGGGTATGCTGCCACCACTGTCCTGTTGGGGTCTTCCTGCCAGGAGGGACAGGCTCCTGACACCCCTTCTCAAACTGAGGCCCTGCCTCTGTTCTCCTACTACCCAGCTGTGGGTCTCCACAGGGGCATTTTCACAGCTTTGAGTGCCCCTGGGAGAATGGCCATTTGCCAACAGATTACATTCCCCCTCCCACAACTCCTCTCTTAAAGCAGCATGTTCTTAGGTGGTTGGGGAACTATGTGGCATAGAGATTTATTTCCTGTATTCAAAATATTAAAATGTTCATTAAAAAGAGGAAAAGGGTTCAAGCATACTTTTAGCACAGCACCAAATCAGGAACCAGAAGAACAAAGAAAGTTGGTCATAATCGCATCTTCTGTCCCTAGTTCTAAAACCTACTCTACTAGATGTTGAAGTAGGGCAGGGAATTCCAGGCTTAGTAAGTTACAAAATGTTCTTAGGATACTTCATGACTTCAGACTTCCTGCCTCCAGTCAGACAGCCAGGCCCAGCCACATGTTTAAGATGGCTGCCTCCTGCTAACCAGAGTTCTTGCAAGGCCCAGCTTCAAGAGACCCTTGCTCCTCGGAGAAAGCATTTATTAAAACCCTGACTCCACCCATTTTATATCACTCTTCATTATTACTGATTTGTCCAGGTCCCAAATATATCCTAGGATCACTCCTGGAAGGCTTTCTGGGAAACCTCCAGGAAACCTTTTTGGAACTAAAGTACCCACCTGATGAAGTCAGGAAAAAGATCAACAAAGCCAGAATGATACCTAGAGAAGACCTGCTAGAAGACAGACCCCCAAAAGACAACAGAACACCAAATCTCTCAGTTACTTTGCAAAACAGTTATTTGCATAACTATGGCTGGTAAATGACATAGCTTCCTACCTTTCCAGAGAGCAGACACAAGGAATGATGCTTTTGAAACTCAGAGTGGAAAAGAGGGGAAAGGCATTCTGTCACAAAAAAATGAATTAACAAACAAATAAATACTATGCAATAGAGTAAGTTCTGATTGACAACTGTAATAGGTAGATAAGTGCAGTATTGTAGTTTATACAGGAAATAGATATTGTAGATAAAGTAGATGACCATAAATGATTGTCTATGTTCATGTCTATACTTATGTCTATGTTTATGTAAGACAAACAGCGCTGCTCATGGGCAAATAGCACCTTAGGCAGGCACCCCCCCCCACTGGTGGCCCCCTGGGCATGCTCTGCTCACCCCCCCACCGTGGCTGCCACAAGCCTCCTCTGGCTTGCCGCTATGCTCCTTCTGCCCCACACCATGCTCCTCTTGTTCCCCACCACTGCTGCTGCCAGCAGCCTCCTCCAGCCCACCTCGACCACTGTGCTAGCACCCTAGGCAGGCATCCACCACCAGCGCCCCCTGGGCATGCTCCACTCGCCCCACCACAACTGTGGCTGCCATCAGACTTCTCTGGCCTGCCACTGTGTTCCTTTCTCCCCCCCCGTGCTCCCCCCACCAGCCTCCTCTGGTCTGCCGCTGCGCTCACTTGGCCCCCCTCCGCACTTTTTTTGCCCCCTGCTGTCACTGCCACCACCAGCCTTCTCCAGCCCACCGCAGCCACTGCTCTGTGCTTGCCCCCACCCCACCATGCTCCTCTCACCCTCCTACCACGCTCCTCTCACTGCCCAGTCATCGCTGCCAGCCTCCTCTGGCCCACCACCATGCTCTGCTCACTCCTCCCCCCGTTCACCATGACTAAAACAGACCTACAGGCGTCTCGTAGCCCATGCCTGTGCATTTAACCAAATGCATAGGGGTGGGTTGCTAGAAGCCAGTAGGGCTGTAGTCGTGGCAAGTGGGGGGGGAGCTAGAGGAGCGTGGTGGTGGGCAGGACAAGGCTGGCGGCAGCTGCAGCAGGAGTGGAGTGGGAGGCAACCTAGCTGGTTGCCTTGGGCATCAGAGGGGGGAACCTGATTTGTTGCCCCCTGCCTCTTGGCACCCTAGGCAACAGCCTAGTTTGCCTAGTGGGTCAGCCGGCCCTGAAGACAATCATATGTATAATTGCAATAAGGGTTTTTTTGTTTATATATTTTTTAAAGAAAATATTTAAAAGGCTGTATTGTTCAATGGCAAACCACCCCGTAAAAAGTCTGCTGTGAAAATGTTGTGAAAGCAACATCACCCCAGAGTCGAAAACAACTGGTGCTTGCACAGGGGACTACCTTTACCTTTTTATTGTTCCCCTGATATGCAAATCACTTCTCTATCATAAATGTCAGTGCAACCAAATTGTGCAGAGTCTGGCTAAGACTGTGCTGTCATGATGGCTGTTTCTTTGTCTTCTGCAATTCTAGGGTTCAAGAAATATCAAGAAAATTGCTAGCCAAATTTGTGTATAACATTCAAACATCACATAGTACAGTCTTTCCTGAACTGCACTCCTTTACTGGAAGATCATGTTTTTAATGTTTCGCATATAGAAAATACATCCTCTTACATGGAGCATAAGCATGTCAGAGAACTGAGTTCTAGCCTAGTCTTCTAAGTGATGTTCTAGTTGATCACTTTTTAAAATGAGAAAATACTTTTAAACGTGCACATCTTCACCTGTATTCTGAAATGTACAGGCCAAAGTGGGTTTGCACTATTTCTAAATATCTAGATTGACAGCTAGGTCTTTCTGACCAACTAGTTCTTCCTGAAATTTTCTATTGTCATAAGGTTCAACAGGGAAAAATAAAATGAATGTTTTGCTGGTGATCAACTTTCTTCCCCACCTTCACCAGCTGTAGGAGAAACAGAGCAGACAGTGGTGGCCAGGTGAAGAAAACAAGAGATGATTTACCTTCTAACCATGAAAAAACTGAAACTGATTTTGGCAATTTTATTTCCATATCCCTCATTTTCCACTGTTAAAAATGTTAAATTTAGAGGTGAAAGGAAGCATTTATTCCAGACTTTTCTTCTGTAATCTACCTACCTACTAAAATTAAATTATTTTTCTATTATTCCTTAAGTGAAATATTGTGGTCTTCTGCACATAAACATACACTAGGTAGACATTAACAAGGTAAAATTAAGGAGATGAAAAAGGCAGTTTTCTCCTGGATATTCAAGTATGCCTGAGACCACAGCCTGTGTAATGAAAATGGATTGCTATGGAAAAGCCCATGATTTATAAATTAAGAGTCTGAAATAGCAGAAGAGGTACTTTCAGTTGGGCAGCAAACTAAAAACTAGAGACCCCTTTCTACTACTTCTGTTGGTAGTAGTTAATATTTCTTATTTCTGTTTGATTCGTGAAATAGTGATGAAGAAGTAAACCTCTCATTCAGCTTATTGTTTATCTATTTAGAATATTTGCATGTTGCCATTAAGTCACAAGCCATTACAACAAAGCCACTGGTCATAAGCATAGGGTTGCCAAGTCTAATTCAGAAAATATCTGAGGACTTTGGTGAAGAGCCAAAAGACTTTGGGGCGGAGCCAGACTTTCCCATTCCCAAAATAAATACATAAAAATACAGCAGTGCAGTTCACCTGAATAGTCATCATTTCCTCATCCCCCAATAGCAACAATTCTAGAAAATAAAAGTAAACACACACAAAGCAGACAAAATGCAGTTTGCAAGCTCACATTTTTGTGATCTCACTGGAGCTTTACTCACAGGAACTGCTGTTCTACAGGCTAACACTGGCAAATAAAAAGAGAGAGAGATGAAGTTTTCCTTCATCCCATAAACAGGTTCCTATACAAAGACTCTGAAAACAATGCAAAACAAGCAGAGACATATACATACCCTTACTGGCTCTGGTTCCTCTACAAAGACTTCTGAAAAGTACAGGGGCTGTGCTGGCTCTCTCTCTCTCACACACACACTTACTGGCTCTGGTTCCTCCACAACAACATCTGAAAAGTAAAGAGGCTATGCTGATCCCTCTTTCTCTCTTTCTCTCACACACACTCACACACACTTACTTGCTCTGAAATGAATGCAAAACAAATTGAGGGACTGTCCTCTCACATGGCTCTGCTACTGGCCCTTCCCCATGAAGTACTTCCTGCTCAAATTTAAAGGCACACACATATTTTAAAACAAGAAGGAATTTAAACAAACATTCTGGCTGCTGGGGTGGGGCTTCACCCTGCTGGCCAGCTGGCTGGGGGGCAGGGTGGAACCTGTAAAACCAGGTGATCCCCCGCTGGGACCTGGGAATTGGGAAGCCTATATAAGCAGCATAAAAATATCCACAAAACATAAGCACACCAGTAAAAAGTGGGTAAGATAAAACCTCTAATGAAAAGCCTGGGTAAAAGAATGAGTTTTAGTCTGGCACCTAAAAGAAAATAATGGCACCTCTCAACCTTCCTCCTGAAGCACTGTACAGGTAAAATATACACAACCAGCACAGCTTACTCAAGATATGGTAACTTAAAGCCAGGCAAATTCGCTTCCCAGATAAAATGGGTAAAGGCCCTTTCTGCATTCATACTTTGCTCCTGATTTTAACTGAAATCACGTTGTTCTGTCTTTACTGCAAATGCTGTAATTCCATTCTGCACCACTAGTTTTTCCTCTGGCTCTGTCCCCAGCAATCCTTGAGCATGTGAATTGGGCATTCCACATGGTCTTTGTCATGGTTTCCTAAGTTTTGAGGGGGGGATTGCTTAGCCAAGAGCAACCAGGTGGCCCTTCCCATGTTGGAGACACTCAGATAAAAGGAAGAATGACAAAGCCTTGATTTCCTTATCAGCATATCAAAAGGAACTCTATGCACTGTACCCAGCAGAATCTTCCCTAGAGACAAGGGCAGACTCCACCATTCCCAGGTGATGTGAGCCAACCCAAGGGAAGAAGGCAAGAAGCATGGGAAAGGGGTACAAATGTCAGAGCAGCCTTTTGTTCGGGTATCCCTCCTTCCCTTGAAAGTATCTCTGTGATACACTGTGCATGCAACCATTCCCAGATTCAGTATTCCATGTTATTGCCAATAACTGAATAAGTAATGGGAAGCCCTTAGTAGAAGTTTTGCCCTGAAAATGGTGCCACCTGTTCTCCTTCCTCCATTCATAGACATAGAGGCTAGAGAAGGGAGCCTTTCCCTGGGAAGTGGGATACAAGGGTCCTAGGGTGTGAATGGTCCTCCATTGCCACACATCCAGTTCTTTGCATGGGCCCCTGGGTGAGGGCTGCTGGCTCAGTGCAGGCTTGCCTAGGGCAGGGCTCCTGGCAGGGGCAATGGGATGGAGTCATCACCAAAGGCCAGGGAAGTGCTGTTCCACCTGAACACCGAGGACCAGCCCATGGAGAGTCTCTGATATGACCTGGTGTGAAACAGAAATGGGAAGGAGGAAGGCACAGAGTGTGAGTAACAACAAACCACAAACTGCAAACCACAGTCCTTTCAGTGGGGGAGAATGAATAGGTTTGGAAACAGGGGCAGGAACAGGGTGGTGATGCAAGGGCAGGAACTAGGTGGTGATGCAGTATCTGAGGAATAGTGTCTGCATCTGAAATATCGGACTAAAAAGAGGAGCAAGAGAATAGTTTGTGGCAAAAATGGATCTGGAAAAGACGGGGATACAGCAAGCTGAAAGCTGAATGGGTGAAAGGGAATGCAGAAGCAACAACAAAAGCCGACTGATGGGATGTGAAAGTGGAAGGAAATGCAGAACAAAATATATCAGGTGACAGAGAAGCACAGAGAAAGCAGAGAAAAGGATGGGTGCTGAAACAGCCAAAACCTGTAAAGGCAGTATTACCATAATCCTAAACATGCATCACAAACATGATGAATAATCTAACACAGAGGTTCCCAAACCCTGACTCTCAGACTAGGACAGGTCCACAGCCTGTAAGCAGCTGGGCCACCACTCCCTGCCCTCCAAGACCCCCCTCGCTGCCACCGCCCCCTGCCATTCGGAGCAGCATGGCCGCTAAGTCACCCCCCCCCCCCGCATGACAAACTTGCCACCACCGCCAGGGCCCATCCCCTCCCCTCCCTTCCTTTCCCCAGCGCCCGAGCTGTGCTCCGCCCCCCTCCCCCACCCAGGCAATCAGAGGAAGCTGGGAGGACCTACCCGCTTCAACAGGGCCCGGCCTGATTTGATGTTGGAAGAGTAGGCTGGAGGAGGAGGAGTTTTGCCCCTCTCTCCCTTCAGCGCGCTAGAATCAGCTCAGCCCTCTCGTGGCTTCCCTCTGATCCTGGCTGGGGTGGGGAAAGGGCTGGCGATGGGGCTCAGCTGTACACCGGGTTTGTTCCTGCTGCCGTTTTCCACTCTATCAGGTGATCAGCGGCGGTGGGGGGGTGCCTGTACACAGCCCAGAGTGGAGCCCTTCTGGACATTGAAACTGACCTGGGGTGGAGGAGGGGGGCAAACTAGGTGAGACACTGTGGGAGGAGGGGGAAGGAAAATGCCTAGTTTGCCCCTCCTCCCTTCCCCACCCCAGGTCAATTTCAATGTCCGGAAGGGTGCTGGAAGACAACCTTATTTGCTTTAATCTCCCCCCCCCCTTTCTGTCAGGCAGTCTTTTCCTGTCTTTCTTCCTTCTTTCTCTCTGTCAGGCAGTCTTTTCTTCTTCCTTCCTTCCTTCCTTCCTTCCTTCCTTCCTTCCTTCCTTCCTTCCTTCCTTCCTTCCTTCCTTCCTTCCTTCCTTCCTTCCTTCCTTCCTTCCTTCTCTCTCCCTTTCTCTTTCAGGCAGTCTTTTCCCCATCTTCCTTCCTTCCAGCCCCTAAGCAAGCAGAAGCAAGATGGAGCTTAAATTTCAGTCCTGGGCGCTGAAAGTGCCCCGTTGTTTCTGCTTGCTGAGGGGTCAGAGAATTCTTCCAGCCCCTAAGCAAGCAGAAGCAACAGGGAGCTTAAGTTTCAGTCCTGGGCTCTTAGAGTGCCCCGTTGTTTCTGCTTGCTGAGGGGTCAGAGAATTCTTCTTCCAGCCCCTAAGCAAGCAGAAACAACGGGGCACTTTCAGCGCCCAGGACTGAAATTTAAGCTCCATCTTGCTTCTGCTTGCTTAGGGGCTGGAAGAATTCTCTGACCCCTCATCAAGCAGAAACAACAGGGCACTTTCGGAGCCCAGGACTGAAAGTTAAGCTCCCTGTTGCTTCTGCTTGCTTAGGGGCTGGAAGAAATATCTGACCCCTCAGCAAGCAGAAACAATGGAGTACTTTCAGTGCCCAGGACTGAAAGTTAAGCTCCTTGTTGCTTTGGGGCTGGAAGAAATCTCTAACCCCCCCCAGCAAGCAGAAACAACGGGGCACTTTCAGCGCCCAGGACTGAAAGTTAAGCTCCACGTTGGGCTAGAGGGCACCTGCAAGAAGAGGCCATTCTGGCCCTCAAGTGGGGCAGCGGGGATAGGGGGCGGATGGCTCCATTGCAGACAGGTGGGGTAGACTGGCGCACACAAGTGGAGGTCCCGGCTGCAGTCCAGAGCTGGGGATCAGTGGAGAGGTGATGTTCACTTGCAGGGGTTTTCTGGCCTGGTCTCGATGGCCACCCAAGTGAGGGTGGGAACTGTGCTTGGGCATTCTTGGCTCACCCTCTGACAGGAAGAAATCCGAATTGGAGGTCTTGTAGGCCCAGAAGTCAGTTGCAACTTGGTGGCGCCTTCCACCCCCCCTTGTCCCGCTGGGCTTGCCTAGCTGGATCACGCTACAGGTAAGGGCAGGAGACCATGCTGCATGTATCTAAACCTCTGAGTGGCTCCCCAGCAGAGCTGTTGGAAGAGGGGTGGAAAGGGATCACCTTGGGGCAGCTGTGGGGAGGGGGGAGGCTGTATGGCAGCGAGCTGGCAGCTTTCCTTCTCAGTGGTGGTAGGAGAAAAGGTCATGGAGGTTGGGGCTACTATGTGCCCCCTGAAAAAAATCAGTGCCTCCAATTCTTCAAATCCTGGCTACGGGGCTGGTACATCATAACCCCAAGAATTTAGGTAGGCTTAATTTAGTCTTAGTTCTATGCTGCTCAGGAGGAAGGTGAACATATAAATATTTTCAATAAATAAATTTTGAATTGCCTACAATAAAACATTTTAGCGGCTATTATTGCCATCTAAATTATAAACATAAGAGTTTCTGATACAAGACATTATTACGATCTGGATTGTGTGCCTACCAGTTTACCAGGCTCATCACACATTTTCTGAAATAGTAGATGCAATTGGTCTACAAACTGATGTTCATTTTTAAATCACTGTGGTGTAGCCATTATCTGAATTTATTTTAATATCTTATGTCCTCCAAGTGTACTTTGTCTTCAAGTATACAATGTCACAACTTTTCTAAAAAACTTAAGGATGTAATGATGCATTATCTGTAGTCTGTTGCCCATTATTATTTGTTCAGAAACTACCTGAGCATGTGGTATCTGCAGAAATTAATGGGAATGTCCAACTGTTTTCCATTCCACATAGATTTCAATCTGGATTCCAAACCAGAATACTCCTGGCCTGAATTGCTAATAAATTGCTTATTAAGGATGTAACGTTACACTCTTGCTGCTTCTTGACATTCTATAGGACTTAGATGCTGTCAACCATGACATTTTATTAGAATTTTTGCTTTCCATTTTAGGATTGTTGTTGCACACTTTCACTGATACCTTTCTAATTGGTCTCAGCTACTTAAATATGATTGGCTTCACATCCTCCCCATCTGCTCTTCCTGTTTGCATTTCTTAGAATTTGTTTCTTAACTGTTTAATCTTCTGCATTTAAAGATTCCTATTTGCAAATAGCTATCTCATTATTAGGCTAGGCATTCCATCTAATCAAATTGAAATGTTCAATATAATATTGTATTTTTATTACAGTGCTTTTCTCTGTGATGTGTATGCGATGTCTACATATGTGCATATAAGTCATGTGGTTAAAATTCTCTTTTGTAACCCCCCCCCGCCAAAAAAACCCCTAGAATTCATATTCTGCACACTGTGCATATTCACCTTTTAATTAGATGCTCATATGACAGATGGGGGTGTTGATGCTGCTGATTTCAAGAACTTTATTTTATTTATTTATTTAAAATATTTCTGTGCTACCTTTTGATGCAACAATTTAAACATTGAAAAGCATCTGTGTATACATGCATACAAATTTATATCTATATCTATACATACATATATACAACCATACAAGGATTTGTATACATAAATATATACATAAATGCAACCATAAAAGGATTTGTAGGAGGCATCTCATTTTTCTCTCCCCAAATATTTCTTCTTTCCCTTTCCTGAACCCCGCCCCCAAATGCCTCTCCCCCTTTCCAGTTAGTGTTGTCAGCTCCAGGTTCGAAAATTCCTGAAGATTTGGGGGTGAATCCTTGGGAGGTGAGGTTTGAGAAGGCTAGCAGCATATAGCGCAGTAGAGTCCATCCTCTAAAGTTGCCATTTCATTCAAAAAATTATTTTATTCAAGAACTAAAACTGGAAAACATACCAGCACCACCTCTCGGCTTTCATAGGTAAACAAACAGTAGCAAGGCTTCAGGCCTAGTTAAGTCATGCAAGTTGGGTGGTAACAAGTCATCTAGAAGCTGCTGCCAGGCCTAGGATTGCTCATCTTCAGGTGGGACTTAGAGATAGGGTTCCATGTCTTGCCTGGCTGCTGGCAGAGGATAGATCTGGTGCCATACAGTTTTTACCCAAATGCTAGAGCATCCCCCATTATTATGTCCCTTACAATCATAGAATTATAGAGTTGGAAGGGACCTCCAGGGTCATCTAGTCCAACTGCCTGCACAGTGCAGGAAATTCACAAATACCTCTCCCTAAATTCAAGGATCAGCATTGGTGTCAGCCATCTAGCTTCTGTTTAAAAACCTCCAAGGAAGGAGAGCCCACTGCCTCCTGAGGAAGCTTGTTCCACTGAGGAACTGCTCTAACGGCCAGGAAGTTCTTCCTAAAGCTAAGCCAGAGACTCTTCTGATTTAAATTCGACCCATTGGTTCTGGTCCTATCTTCTGGGGCAATAGAAAACAATTTCGCACCATCCTTAATATGACAGCCTTTCAAATACTTGAAGATGGTGATCATATCATCTCTCAGCCACCTCCTCTCCAGGCTAAACATGTCCAGCTCCTTCAACCTTTCTTCTTAGGACTTTTGTCTCCAGATCCCTCACAATCTTCTCTGGACCCATTCCAGCTTGTCTATATCCTTATTAAAATGTGGTGCCCCAAACTGAACACACTATTCCAGGTGAGATCTTACCAGAGCAGAGTAAAGTGATACCATCACTACACATGATCTAGACACTATACTTATGTTAATACAGCCCAAAATTGCATTTGCCTTTTTAGCCACCGCATCACACTGTTGACTCATATTCAACATATGGTCCACTAAGAACACTAGATTCTTTTCACACATACTACTGCCAAGACAAGTCTCTGACATCCAATAAGTATGCACTGGATTTTTCCTACCTAAATGCAGAACTTTACATTTATCCCTGTTAAAATTCATTTTATGGGTTTCAGCCCAGTTTTCCAGCCTGTCAAGATCATCCTGGATCCTGTTTCTGTCTTCTGTTGTATTTGCAACCCCTTCCAATTTAGTATCAGATGCAAATTTAATAAGCATTCCCTCTATCCTTTCATTCAAATCATTTATAAAGATATTGAACAAAACAGGTCCCAGGACAGATCCTTGTCACTTTTTCCCAAGAGGATGAGGAACCATTCACAAGCACTTTAGGTGCCATCTGTCAGCCAGTTACAGATTCACATAACAATAACAGGATCCATACCAACTTGTCAACAAGGATAGTATGAGGAACTTTATCAAAAACCTTACTGAAATAAAGATAAACTATGTCTACCACATTCCCCTGATCCAGCAAGGTAGTAACTTTTTTTAAAAAAAAAATCAGGTTAGTCTGACATTACTTGTTCTTCAGAAACCCATGCTGGCTCTTAGTAATCACAGCCATCCTTTCTAAATATTCCAAGACTGACTGTTTAATGATTTGTTCTAAACTTTTCCAGGTATAGACACAGGGTCGACTACCCACTAGGCAAACTAGGTGGTTGCCTAGGGTGCCAGGAGTGTGGGGGTGCCAAATTGGTCTCCCCCCCAGTGCCCCAGACAAGTGCCGATTTTTGCCTGCCTCCTTCACCCACCCACTGCCACCGCCCCTCCTTTCCCTTCCTATCCCTTTGCCTTCTCCCATCGAACCCCTTCCCAAGGGTGCTGAGGCATGGTGCTCACTCTCCTCCTTCCCTTTTCTTCCTGTTGCCTCCCCCCATGCAATCAGAGCACGCTGCACCTGGGCCCTGTGAGGGGTAGCAGTGGGGGGCAGCAGTGGGGCACCTGTCTGGGTCACCACACACCCTTGGGCCAGTGCTATATAGATGTCAAGCTGACTTCCAAGTGACATAATCATATTCAGCATGTCAGGCACCAACAGAGCTTTTTGGAGGTGGGGATCTCCCTGCCATCCAGCTCTGTGCTGGCTGGTTGGGGCCCCCAAAACTGGGAGACACCCTGCCCCAGCAAGAAGCTGGAAACTCTGCTTAGAGATCTCCCTGAAATACAACTCCAGATGACACAGATCTGACCCCCAGGAGAAAATGGCTGCTTTAGAGGGTAGACTTTATATCTGGCTGATGCCCTTCCTTTCTTAAGACTTTCAGGTTTGTGTTGGAAAATACCTGGAAACTTTGGGGGTGAATCTGAGAAAGGGCAGTGTTTGTGGATGGGAGGGCCTCAGCATGGTACAATGCCATAGAGCCCACCCTTCAAAGCAGACATTTTTTCCAGGGGACCTGATCTTTGCCAGCTGGAGTTCAGTTGTAAAGGTATGACATCCTCAGGTCCCACTTGGAGGTTGGCAACCCTATCCCTTCCAGAAATATTACTCCCCTCAAACTTCATCACAAAACCTCCAGGAATTTCCCAGCCTGGAGCTGGAAACTCTATGGCTTAGCTCCAATAAGTCCTTCCTCAAAGGCTAAAATAAGCCTGGAAAGGGCAGCAACTCTTTACAAACTCTACTCTACCAACAAAAGCTTCCAGTCAGTCTTCAAGGGCAGCTCAAAATGGAAAACTTAATTATATCAGTGATACTCAGAATTCTCTGATCCAGCATACAAACAGAATTAGTTTGTTGCAGTGGTTGGTATGTCAAATTAGGATTTGAATCCTTACTCTACCATTGAAGGTTTATGTGTGACCTTGTCTCAGTCAACCTTTTTCAGCCTAACTGTGTTATAAGGGTTTTTAATTTGTTTTATTTATTCAGTTGATTTTTATTCTGCCCTACCCCATGAACGGGCTCAGGGTGGAGTGCAACAAATTAAGCAGTAAAAACAATAAAATATACAATAAAACAAAACACACCATTTTAGACATCAGACAAATTAGTCAAATTTCATACAGCTACAAGCTGGTTTGTCCAGTTTATAATACTTGACTGCATTATGAATGTGGTGCCATTTTTCAAAAAGCAACTTTCCAGCGGGGAGTATAAAATAAAATTCTGTGCATGTGTATTCAGCATTCAGTGATCAAGTATTCCAAGCCAGCCCTGAAGTTAACTCTTTCCTACCAGTGAAGCTATTGCTATAAAACCAGGTGAACTGTGAAGACAATTGCTTTGAAGCTAGTTGTTCACTGTTAGTCCTGAATTAACAATAAGAACATAAGAGAAGCCATGTTGGATCAGGCCAACGGCCCATCAAGTCCAACACTCTGTGTCACACAGTGGCAAAAAATTTTATATACACACATACACTGTGGCTAATAGCCACTGATGGACCTGTGCTCCATATATTTATCTAAACCCTTCTTGAAGGTGGCTATACTTGTGGCCACCACCACCTCCTGTGGCAGTGAATTCCACATGTTAATCACCCTTTGGGTGAAGAAGTACTTCCTTTTATCCGTTTTAACCTTTCTGCTCAGCAATTTCATCGAATGTTCACGAGTTCTTGTATTGTGAGAAAGGGAGAAAAGTACTTCTTTCTCTACTTTCTCCATCCCATGCATTATCTTGTAAACCTCTATCATGTCACCCCGCAGTCAACGTTTCTCCAAGCTAAAGAGTCCCAAGCGTTTCAACCTTTCTTCATAAGGAAAGTGTTCCAGCCCTTTAATCATTCTAGTTGCCCTTCTCTGGACTTTCTCCAATGCTATAATATCCTTTTTGAGGTGCGGCGACCAGAACTGCACACAGTACTCCAAATGAGACAGCACCATCGATTTATACAGGGGCATTATGATACTGGCTGATTTGTTTTCAATTCCCTTCCTAATAATTACCAGCATGGCGTTGGCCTTTTTTATTGCAGACGCACACTGTCTTGACATTTTCAGTGAGTTATCTACCACGACCCCAAGATCTCTCTCTTGGTCAGTCTCTGCCAGTTCACACCCCATCAACTTGTATTTGTAGCTGGGATTCTTGGCCCCAATGTGCATTACTTTGCACGTGGCCACATTGAACCGCATCTGCCACGTTGACGCCCACTCACCCAGCCTCAACAGATCTCTTTGGAGTTCCTCACAATCCTCTCTGGTTCTCACCACCCTGAACAATTTAGTGTCATCCGCAAACTTGGCCACTTCACTGCTCACTCCCAACTCTAAATCATTTATGAACAAGTTAAAGAGCATGGGACCCAGTACCGAGCCCTGCGGCACCCCACTGCTTACCGTCCTCCACTGCGAAGACTGCCCATTTATACTCACTCTCTGCTTCCTATTACTCAGCCAGTTTTCGATCCACAAGAGGACCTGTCCTTTTACTCCATGACTCTCAAGTTTTCTAAGGAGCCTTTGATGAGGAACTTTATCAAAAGCTTTCTGGAAGTCAAGGTAAACAACATCTATCGGGTCTCCTTTGTCCACATGTTTGTTCACCCCCTCAAAGAAATGTAACAGGTTAGTGAGGCAAGATCTTCCCTTGCAGAACCCATGCTGAGTCTTCCTCAATAACCCGTGTTCATCAATGTGCCTACTCATTCTGTCCTTGATAATGGTTTCTACCAACTTTCCCGGTATTGAAGTCAGACTGACTGGCCTGTAATTTCCCGGATCTCCCCTTTTTAAAGATGGGGGTGACATTTGCTACCTTCCAGTCCTCAGGAACGGAGGCAGAATTCAATGAAAGATTACAGATTTTTGTTAGAAGATCCACAAGTTCAACTTTGAGTTCTTTCAGAACTCTCGGATGTATGCCATCCGGACCCGGTGACTTATTAATTTTTAATTTGTCTATCAGTTGTAGGACCTCCTCTTTTGTCACCTCAATCTGACTCAGGTCTTTCAACACCCCTTCCAAAATTAGTGGTTCTGGGGAGGGGAAAAAGTTCTCGTCTTCCACAGTGAAGACGGAGGCAAAAAATTCATTTAGCTTCTCAGCCATTTCCCTATCCTCCTTCAGTAATCCTTTTACCCCATGGTCATCCAAGGGCCCCACTGCCTCCCTGGCTGGTTTCCTACTTCTAATATATTTGAAGAAATTTTTATTGTTTGTCTTTATGTTTTGTGCAATATGCTCCTCATAGTCCCTTTTTGCCTGCCTGATCACAGTCTTGCATTTGATTTGCCACAGCCTGGTTCCCTTTTACTAATCTCACTTGGACTGGTTTTCCACCGCTTAAAGGAGTTCTTCTTACCTTTTACAGCTTCCATTACTTTGTTTGTTAACCATGCAGGTCTTTTCTTATGCCTGTTTGTGCCTTTCCTAACTTGTTGTATGTATTTTATCTGAGCTTCTAGGATTATAGTTTTAAATAGCGTCCAAGCTTTCCCGAGGGTTTTGACCGTATGTACCTTTCCTTTCAGTTTCCTCCTCACATGCCTCCTCATCTCAGAGTATTTACCCCTTTTAAAGTTAAACGTGGTTGTGGCAGTCTTTTTGGACAACTCCCTATTTATACAAACGGTGAAATCAATAACATTATGGTCACTGCTCCCAAGCGGCGCAATCACTTTTACATCTCTCACCAAGTCTTGGGCATTACTTAGGACCAAATCCAGGATCGCCCCACCCATGGTAGGTTCTGAGACCATCTGCTCCATAGCACAGTCATTGAGAGCATCAAGAAACTCAATCTCTTTCTCTCGACCAGAACACATATTGACCCAATCAATCTGCGGGTAGTTAAAATCACCTATTACAACACAGTTTTTACGTTTAGCCGCTATCTTTAAGCCTTCCATCATATTATAATCGTCCTCTCTCTTTTGATTTGGTGGGCGATAACAAACTCCCATAGTTAAATTTCCTTTTGGGCCCTCTATTTCAACCCAAAGCATTTCTAAAAGTGAATCTAATTCTCTGACCTCAGTCTTACTGGACCGTATATCCTCTCTGACATACAGAGCCACCCCACCTCCAACCCTTCCCTCCCTATCCTTCTGATATAGCTTATATCCAGGAATCACCGTGTCCCACTGATTCTCCTCATTCCACCAAGTTTCTGAAATTCCCACAATGTCTATGTTTTCTCCCAACACTAAACATTCCAATTCACCAATTTTACTTCGAACACTTCTAGCATTTGCATACAAACATCTATAATTTCCCAGGCGAGCTAGGCCTGCCACCTTCCTCCTGCCACCTCGAGACTCTGGCAGACAGTCCATATTGTTTGTCGCCTTCACAGTGGACAACTCTGGTCTGTTACCTGGTAGAAAAATAGCAGCCAACCCTTCATCTCTTTGAGATGAGTCCTCCCGAACCAGAGACATTTCATCTCCTGTCGGCTTTCCCCCAAGATTTAGTTTAAAAACTGCTCTGCCACCTTTTTGATTTTAAGCGCCAGCAGCCTGGTTCCATCCGGGGACAAGTGGAGACCGTCTCTTTTGTACAGCTCCCGCTTGTTCCAGAAAGCATCCCAGTGCCTAACAAACTTAAACCCTTCCTCCTTACACCATCGTCTCATCCACACATTGAGACTTCTAATTTGTGCCTATCTCTCCTGCCCTGCACGTGGAACAGGTAGCACTTCCGAGAAGGCTACCTTGGAGGTTCTGGCCTTAAGTCTCCTGCCTAGCAGCCTAAATTTTTCCTCCAGGACCTCACGACTGCATTTTCCCACATCGTTGGTGCCAACATGCACCACGACCACAGGCTCCTCCTCAGCACTGTCTATCAGTCTATCTACTACACGCGTAATGTCCGCTACCTTCGCACCAGGCAGGCAAGTCACCATAAGGTCAGTACGCGGTTTCGCCACCCAGCTGTCTACTTGCCTAAGGATCGAATCACCAACTACCAAACCCCCCCCTCTCCCCCTGCTCAGGGATGGTTCCTTGGCGCGAAAGGATTCCCGCTCATCAACCGAAGAAGAGGTCCCTTCTGAGGGCGCATTCCCCTTGTCCTCAGTATGGTGCCCTGTTCCCTCTCGACCCTCTCGCTCTCTGGCAGCAACGGGGCTGCTACGTTCAGAGCGGGGCTCATCTAATACGCCCCCGAGAGTCTTCCCCAAGTGCCTAACTGACCGTCTCTGCTTCTCCAGGGCAGTCACCTCAGCCTCAAGGGTACGAACTCGTTCCCTGAGGACCAGGAGCTCCTTGCACCGAGCACACACCCAAGACTTCTGTCATTTGGGCAGATAGTCGTACATGTGACACTCAGTGCAAAACACTGGAAAGCCCCCAACCCCCTGCTGGCATTCTGTCTTCATGATATATATATATATATATATATATATATATATATATATTAATATATACAGTCCTCTTTAAATGCTGTTTGTTTAAGTGGCTCCCCTTCTGGAGCGTCAACTTACCTTACCTCAACTTACCTTATTGGGAACTTACCTTATTTGAAGAACAAGGAAATCAGGGATCTGGGTTCCTGGCCCTTAGAGAGCCCCTAGGCAAAGAGCCACAGGCCAAGAGCCCTTTAGCTCTCACCCTTCAGCTCGCGCCAAAGGCTCGCGCCTTTGGCAAGGCACAGCTTAAAATGCAAAGAGGGTGGAGCAGAGGCACTCCTCAGCAATCAGCAGCAATCACTCTTGCAGCAATCACTCTTGCAGCAATCACCCTGCAAGTGTGTGTGTGTGCTCAGCACAGAGGTAGAGCCTGCTGCCACCTTCATTTTGCCAAATAACAATGCAGTCCCTGCCTCTGAGTGTGCAAATGATAGTTCAGTTCATGGTGCCCCTTTCAGCACAGAGGCAGAGCCTGTCGCCACCTCCAATTTGGCAAATAACAATGCTGCTGCTGAACAAGGCCCCTTGTCAACCCCACAAAAACCGTCCCCTAGCCCTGACACACCAAATGTTTATCTAGAAAAAGTTGAAGAGTGGAAACGACATCTTGTAAAATTGCCAATGGATCAGTATTCAGAGGTCTTCAGGTTTGTAAACTTAGAGCAGTTAGGCCATCCCGTCCTCATTCAAGAGGCAATAAGGGAAGCTATTCAGGGCCTACTTAATGATATGAGAGCCAGAGTCCAGGATGGTGATTTAGTGCAGCTCAATATCGATAAGACGGGGCTAAGCAATCCCCTGCATTTTCATTAAAAAACTGAGTAACAAGAAAGTACCACTGAAAAAGAAGCAGCAGCTGGTGGAACAATCTGGCAGATTTATAGGGCCTCTGTTATGCTTTTATATTCCTCTCTTAACTGGCCTTTTAACAAGCAGATGATAGAATATGCAGAAAAAAATGTACTTGGGTCCTAGCCATCAGCTGGAACAATTAAGGAACCCCCCTCCCTTTAAGGAGGAGAACATCAGAGCCAATGCAATGCATTCCCTAGATACTGAAATGAAGGGTGTTCTCCGAAGGCAAGATTTAACAGAGTTTCAAAAAGTAAGCCTATTTGAAACTCTGCTGCAAAAATCTTTAGCTCATGTGAAGCAGGGGGAAACTGAAAAATCTAAACTAAACCTCTCTCTGCCTCAGCCAGAGACAACCTTTGGAGAAACCAATACGAGTTCTGATGTGGTCTTCCAAGAAATAATAGACAGCTTGCCTGACAGGTTTAAGAACCATGCAAAGATGCTGTTAAACAAAATGAAACAGAACAAAATGATTTCTTCTTGGGATGGCAATGGAACCTTTGTATATCGAGATGAAAATATAAAGGGATCTCATCTTATGGATCTGGTGAAGGCTGTCGCTCAAACACATGATCTGCCTCGCCATCGCAAGCCTAAAGGCTGGGATGTTTTCATGAAGGCTATGGCTTTGGTGGGGTAGGGTGGGATATAAATCGAAAGAAGGAAGGAAGGAAGGAAGGAAGGAAGGAAGGAAGGAAGGAAGGAAGGAAGGAAGGAAAGAAAGAAAGAAAGAAAGAAAGAAAGAAAGAAAGAAAGAAAGAAAGAAAGAAAGAAAGAAAGAAAGAAAGAAAGAAAGAAAGAAAGAAAGAAAGATAGATGGAGGCCTGTCCCATCTTCTTTCATGATTTTGCAGCACAGGGAAAGCAGTGTATTATTTAAGTCCATAAAATCATCTCCATTTCCAACGATGAAAAAGTCAAGTGGCACTGATTCTGACAAAGCAGCCAGGTGACGAACTTCAATATATAGGCATCTCTCAATGCTGGTTTGCATAGGGGCTATTTGGAATAGGTCCAGTTGAGATTTGGTGCATTCTTCTGACCTGCTGTGAATAAAATCCATTGTTGTTTAAAATATATCTCGGGGGTTTGGGAGATGTCTTCCTGCCCTTCTCTTGGTCTCCTTCTGAAGGACCTTGCGCTTCTTAGCTTTTTCTTTAAAGGGGCGTGGTGGGCCAATTAGTTGCTCCTGTGATGCCTTTCTTTTAACTCCGTGCTGTCATTTAAGGTACATGAGGCCTGAGTCCTCTTGTGGCATAGGGGGACTCACTTTATTTAGAAGAGCACCAGAAACATGACCTACTACATCTTTGGCTATATTTCTGGTGGCGGTTGTCACATGGGGCTTCATGAGTTCAAATTCCCATCTCAAAAGAGGGACAGTTTTTCTGAAAAGGCTCCGGAAAATTCCACCTACCCCAGCCCCATACATCACCGGGGCACCATGGTAAACAGGAAGAGCATAGCCAGCCTGGTGGGGGTGAGCCCCAGCCCATTTTCTATTGGCCTGGCTATGCCACATGGTGTGAGTCAGTAAGGTCATTTCCTGGAGGAGGTTGACACAGTTTCCGGTGATATCACCGGAAGTGACATCTCTGGCCATGCCCCCTTCATTACATAAGAACATAACAGAAGCTATATTGGATCAGGCCAACGGCCCATCCAGTCCAACACTCTGTATCACACAGTGCCCAATAATTTATATATATACACACACACACACACACATTGTGGCTAATAGCCACTGATGGACCTTTGCTCCATAGTTTTATCGAACCCCCTCTTGAAGCTGGTTATGCCTGTAGCCACCACCACCTCCTGTGGCAGTGAATTCCACATGTTAATCACCCTTTGGATGAAGAAATACCTCCTTTTATCCGTTCTAACCTGACTGCTCAGCAATTTCATTGAATGCCCACGAGTTCTTGTATTGTGAGAAAGGGAGAAAAGTACTTCTTTCTCTACCTTCTCCATCCCATGCATAATCTTGTAAACCTCTATCATGTCACCCTGCAGTCGACATTTCTGCAAGCTAAAAAGCCCCAAGCGTTTTAACCTTTCTTCATAGGGAAAGTGTTCCAAGCCTATAATCACTCTAGTTGCCCTTTTCTGCACTTTTTCCAATGCTATAATATCCTTTTTGAGGTGCGGTGACCAGAATTGCACACAGTGTTCCAAATGAGACCGCACCATCGATTTATACAGGGGCATTATGATACTGGCTGATTTGTTTTCAATTCCCTTCCTAATAATACCCAGCCTGGTGTTGGCGTTTTTTATTGCAATCGCACACTGTCTTGACATTTTCAGTGAGTTATCTACCATGACCCCAAGATCTCTCTCTTGGTCAGTCTCTGCCAGTTCACAACCCATCTATTTACTACTGATGCTGGATACACCATGACAATCTGGGTGATTGCTCCCAAGAACTATTATTTACTTCTGATAAATTGTAATGCAAGTTAAGTTAACATTCCTTGTTGTTCTTTTAGATATAGATATTGTTAGGAATAAGAGCCCCATGGTGCAGAGTAGTAAAGCTGCAGTACTGCAGTCTGAGCTCCCTGCTCTTGACCTGAGTTTGATCTTGGATGACTGGGTTCAGGTAGCCAGCTCCAGGTTGACTCAGCCTTCCATTCTTCCAAGGTCAGTAAAATGAATACCCAGCTTGGTGGGGGGAAAGTGTAGATGACTGGGGAAGGTAGTTGTGGAAAAAAATGTGCCATGAAAATGTTGTGAAAGCAATGTCATGCCAGAGTTGGAAACGACTGGTGCTTGCACAGGGGACTACCTTTACCTTTTTATTGTTAGGAATAATTTATGCATAGCTATGGTATCTGCATGTAAGCTTTTTAGTCTGCTGTAAATTGTATCAATTTTAATGGAGTATTAATGAAAGCAATTCTTTAAACAGAACAGAAAGAGAATACTATTTTTCTCAAGGAGGAAACAGACCAGCTGTCAAAAAAGTTTGGAGACCCAATTCAAGCCTATTATGATGGCATAAAAAGCAACTAGAGAAATGTGATGTTCCTAATGTGATTATTCTTGACACTCCAAAAGAGAGGAATGCAGAAAGAAGAGTTTTAACTTTTCATGTAGTCTGGGCCTTTTTTGTTTAAAAGGAAGTCCAACAGAAACTCATTTGCATATTAGGCCACACCCCCTGATGCCAAGCCAGCCAGAACTGCATTCCTGTGCATTCCTGCTAAAAAAAGCCCTGCATATAGTTTCCCTTTAGGAAGCAGTGTGGGTGGATAAGGCTGCGTGTCAGGCCTGTAGCCATAGTGAGAAATCCTGTGGCCACACTCCTGACTTTCTAGGCATGCCCCACAAGTTGGCTAGTTGGCACAGTAGCAGTGAGATGCTGGGGTGAGCCATTGGAGAATGGCTCACCTAGCACCTCATTTAGTCTGCACCAACCAGTGAGTCAGCTCTCCAAGAACTCTCAGAGACCTCCCAGAGAGCTCTCAGAGATCTAACTCACTGGATGGCAGAGATGAAATGAGGTGCTGGGGCAGGCCATTGGAGATGTCACTATTGATGTCAGGACACTGAGGAGACCCATGACCTTCCAAAATTCCACAGACTCCCGAAGTCACATTTTCTGGCTAAAGGGCTGCTACATGTACTAGCACATTAATAGATATACACACTGACACTGAGCCTCAAAATTAACATTCAGTTTAAACAAACAAGACAGATTAATGAAGACAATAAGAATGATCTCTGTTTCCAGTGAGCACATAGTAGCTATAGATTCTACTAGTATTTGTTACTCAATACAATTATGTTTTTCTAAAAAACTTTCAGTATCATTAGATATTATGTGAGTGAGAAAGAATCAAAATGCAAAGCCAGAAGACAAGCAGAATCAACCATTATTAGCAAAACCTGTTATATGCATCGCAATTAAATATTTAAATGTCACTACAAACTGGTTTGAGTCCAGTGATCTGTAAACAAAAAAGAGCTGGGACCCTTGAGTTACCAGTGGGTCTTTTTTGTGGGCCTGTGGGAAATGTGTGCTTGAGGTGAAGAAGCACATGCTGCCAGCAGCATGGTCATCTGGGGGAAGGGTGGTTGCAGAAGCCACAGGAGCCTTTGGCCCACCCTTTCCCTGGTTCAGCCAATCAGACCCAGCCAGGGGGGTGCAGGCATGGGGTAGGCTATCAGGTCCCTGTAAGGATTTAAAGGGCCAGCTGCACTGCCTGGGCTTCACTTGGCCACATGGTTTTCCCTGCCCACTTCTTCCTTGTTATATTCTGCATTGTGGATGTGTTTGTCTGGTAATGTTTTCTGTTCATTGTTTATTTTCAGTTGTCTCAACTTGATTGGTATCAGCATGGGCCTGGATCCATTTGAGGGAAAACTGGCCTGTGTGCCTGTTTCCCTGCATCTGGAGAATCCCTTTAAGTGGTTTTGAGGTGAGGGCTTTCAAGGGACATGCTTGGGGATTGTTGATGCTATCGTCACCCTCAAGTAGCAGGAGAGACCTTGTTAAGCCAAATGCTCTCAAAATGAGATTGGGGAATTAGTTAGATGGAACTCTGGCTTAATAGGAATCTTTTTACCAATGTATACCAGGCTCAACCATCCAGAGTGTAATGCTCAATAAAAGGACTCTAATCTTAATAAAACCAATTGTAATTTATTGTGAAAAATATAGTTCTTTCATACAAGGTAAAATACAAAACAATCACACATTCACACAGGTCTAGGAAACACAGATAGATTGATAGGGGAACATATATGGGTAGACAAACAGGGCGATATTTACCTCTCTTGTAGACTCCAAGGAAGGCTCCTTTAGCGATAGTTGAGGGAATGGGGGAGGACCCGAAACTGATCAGGGATCGGGGATGGATCTATACAGCGGAAAGTGGGTTGCTGAATAGAAGCACACATGAGTGGAGTTGGGTCAGAGGTTAAATAGGCTCCCTTAGACCCTTAGGGGCTGGGAGGTCTTGGGGAGGAGCAGGGGGAGGCTCTGTGATGACCATGAAGGCTGGACATTCGCAGAGCCAATGGCGAGTCCCTTGCTGACACCTAATTGGATGCCAGTTTGGGCCAATGAACTTCACCTTAGTCCGGTGAACCTGGAAATTTCCAAGCTGCCATGTCACCTGAGGCGGCTCCAAGGTATTAGACTGGGATGAGAAATGGGAATGGCTGGATGCTTAAGGTTAAATGGGATTATCTGGGAGGTGACAATAGGGAATCAGATATGGACCTAGGTATCCCCGGTGTAGACAAAAGAGATGGCAAGGACAGGAGACGTTCTTCCTCTTATCCCATCATCTTATGGGCAGGGAACATTGTGTAAGGTTCTGCTGAACAATCAGGACTAACAGTTGGGCTATTAATCCATTCATGAGGCAGATGGGTTGCTTGTGGGCTCAGGGTGACTCAGAGTATGTACGTGACATTCCCACTATGAAGGAATGAAGTCCAGCCTGGCAGGAAGATGGCTACGAGTGGTGTTAGCGGGACACAGTGGATTCCATGCCCAACGCTTCAACACCGGTCGCCTGGACAGCTCCATGGCAGCGCAGCTTCTTCCCCACCAAAGCAGTTTCTGCGCAGTGACGGGGAAACGTCCGTGCACGTTGGCAAGCACTCTATATCGGTTTAGAATGCCTGCAGACTTAGTAGGTTGGTACACATGAGTCCCTTTCACGTCCCTGGATGGCTTTGCCCACACCCTCTGGCCAAAGGAGTGTGAGCTCACTTTTCCAGGCGCCCTGGCAACCAAGTCGGTGACTATGATGTTCGGAAAAAAGGGGGCTTTTCCTCACAACCTCACCATGGAGGTTATCCATATGAAATCCGTCCTGCCATTTCATAGTTTCCCCCCATCCCAGCAGTTGGGCTAGGGATGGAGTTCATTGGCTGGCAGGCAAATCAGTAAGTGCCCAGATGTGTTTTGCTCCATGCTGTGCCAAGGCTTCTTACAGGTTTTTTTGGGAGGGAGGGGGGTTGCACAGGGGCCATGCTAATCTTTGTATTGTCCCGATTTTAGTATATGTGCTGCCAAAGCGAGCACACTTCTTACAGTTATAACTGGGCCTTTTTTTTTTTAGCAGGCACGCACAAGAACGCAGTTCTGGCTGGCTTCGCATCAGGGTGTGGCCTAATATGCAAATAAGTTCCTGCTGAACTTTTTCTACAAAAAAAGCCCTGGTTATAACCAAGAAGGTTTTGGCCAATTTTTAATCCAAAAGCTGATTGTATGCATTGTCTATTTTATGAAGGAGGAACTTATGACCTTTCCCTTCTCCCCCCCTCCCCTTTTGATGCTGGACCTGCAAATGGATTTAATACAATTCTGCTGGTGCAAGATCTTGTGTAGTGCTTAATGCTTTTTCCTATACATTAGAGCAGAGGTGTCAAACTCACTTGTTATGAGTGCCGGATCTGACATAGACCTTGTTGGGCTGGGCCATATGTGTCATAAAATGTAATGGCAGGAGGCAGAGCTATAAACTTTATAAAGGACACAAACACAATTAAAGATTTTTATACAGTATATAATAAACATACTTAAAACATTAGCACTTGCTGGTCTTAAAAGTGCTTTCTTTGTATCTCTCCCATACAATCAAGGGAACTGGGCAAAGGAAGCTCTGGCTTTTCCTTCCTTCCCCAGGGGACCAGGAGGAAGAGGAGCCTCAGCCAATAGGAGGAACAGAGGCTTGGTTTAGTAGATCTGCTGTGCAATTGAGAGAGACTGGCAAAGCAAACTATTCCTCCCCCACTCTTCAGCCCCAAAGAAAGAGCCTCAGCTAATGGAGAAGATAGAGGGTTCACTCTGTAGCTCCTATGTGATTGAGCAAACCTGGCAAAGCAATCTGTAATGCAGAAGGAAGCAAGAGAAAACAAGAAGGAAGCAGACGACAACCAGTTGCTCAAGAGCCTGATAGGAGCCCTTCAGGTGCATGATTCAACCCCTGGTCTGCATGTTTGACACCCCTGCATTAGAGAGTTCAGAAAATGATTGCATAAGATCTTGTGCAATGCAGAAATGTAAGTAGCAATACAAAACTTCCCTTGTGTTTCATTTTGCACAAGACCTCAAGTGGAATACTGGAATTAACTTCCTTTATTTTTCTTTAAAACTGAGAAGCCATACAGTGCTGACATTCAGAGAAAATGAGAAGGCTACCAACGTACCCTCTGTTTTAGCCCACAAGTCAAGGAACATTCAATTTTGGGCTGTATCAACAGAAGTCTAGTGTCCAGATTTCATGAAGTTATGGTATCATTTTACTCTGCTCTGGTTAGACCTCACCTAGATTACTGTGTTCAGTTTTGGGCACCACAATTTAAGAAGGATGTAGACAAGTTGGAACATATCCAGAGGAGGACAACAAAGATGGTGAGAGAAATTGGAGATATTTCCTGTGAAGAAAAGTCAAAGGAGCTGGGTATGTTTAGCCTGGAGAGGAGATGACTGAGTGGAAATATGATCACCAAGTATTTGAAGGGCTTTCATCTAGTGGATGGTGCAGAGTTCTTTTCTGTTGCCCCAGAAGGTTTGACCAGAACCAATGGGTTAAAATTAAATCAAAAGAGTTTATGGCTAAACATTAGGAAGAACATCCTGATAGCAGTTTCTCAGTGGAACAGGCTTCCTTGGGAGGTGATGGGTTCTCCTTTCTTGGAGGTTTTTAAGCAGAGGTTAGATCGCCATCTGACAACTATGCTGATTCTGTAAATAAGGCGGATCATGAGAAGGAGGGCAGAAAGGGCTGCATCAGTGCTTAGTTCTTGTGGCCCTTTCTTACATGAGTAGGGAAATGCTGATTGCCACTTTGAGGTCAGGCAGCAATTTTCCTCCAGGACAGTTTGGCAAGGGATTCTGGAAGTTTTTGCCTTCTGGGCATGGAGCAGGGGGTCGCTGGGGATATGTGTGTGTGTGGGGGGGGAGAGGTATTTGTGAAGTTCCTGTATTGTGCAGGGGGCTGGACTAGATGACCCTTCCAACTCTATGATTCCAACATCTATATGTTTAGCCACTTGTTTTTACAGATTGTTTACTGGGTCCAAATATCCAAATTATGAATACCAATTGTGAAGGAAAACATTTTTTTTCTTTGGAGGACTGAAATGAGCAAAACTTTCACTCTGAGTTTTAAACGTTTTTCCCTCTCTAGGCAGAGAACAGGCAGGAAGAGGACAGTCAGTTCAATTATTTTCCAGATGTACCTCAGCCCACATTCAAATGCTAGTAGATACAGCCCAAACACAAATGCTAGTAGATCTAGCAATAGACATATGGGTAACTCAAGCTCTCCCACTTCCCCAAGCAGGAAACAAAGACTTGGAGGAATGAGATAGCAAAGAGCTGGGCTTTTTTTGTAGAAAAAGTCCAGCAGGAACTAATTTGCTTATTAGGCCACATCCCCTGGCACCAAGCCAGGAGGAACTGCATTCCTGTGCTTTCCTGCTCAAAAAAAGCCCTGGCAAAGAGGCTTCAGGAAGGAAAATTCTAGAGACACCAGGGATAGTTTTACTGACCTGGCCTGACTTGATCATTGGTTGGGGAAAGAGAAGTGATAAAACTCAGGGGAACGAGAAGGAAGTTGTGTTTTGTGCTGGATCCATCAGGCAGAATTCTTAGCTGAGGTATGGAGGAGCGCGCTTTTGACCATGTACTGGCCCAGTTAGCTACAGGACATTTCAAGGTAATGATAACTCTGTAGGGATTTATACAGGGCTTTTTTTGTAGAAAAAGCCCAGCATGAACTCATTTGCATATTAGACCCTCTGACATCGCCATTGTTTTGCATATGACATTTTTTGCAGAAAAAGTCCAGCAGGGATTCATTTGCATATTAGGACACCCCCTCATGACACCAAGCCAGCTGGAACTCCATTCCTGTGTGTTCCTGCTCAAAAAAAGCCCTGGATTTATAATTTACTAAGCTTTAGAAACTTAGTAGCCTGTCCTATATTTTAACATCCAATAGGGCATATAGAGAGGGGGACAGGATTTGCATTTTACCAATTTCTTTTGAATCCCTTGCTTAACCTGGTGCTATGCTAAAAGTATGCTTGTGAATATTTTCTTTTAATAAATACTTTATAACTTTTGATGCTGGTGATGGTTCTCTGTACCACATAGACCTCCACCATTTTGGGCACTATTTTAAAAGGAGCACCAGGGTGAAGGCAGTCAGTTTGCAAATGGCTATTCATCCAGGCAGTAAATTTGATCTGGTGCTGGGCAGTGGTAAACATAGAGGCAAAGCCTCAGAATTGAGAAGGCAAGCTGGGAGTCCTGACCCTCCCAGCAAGCAAACTCATACAAAGGTTAGGTGGTGGTGGCAGGTTACCATATAGAGAGAAAAGCATCTCGTGTTGAGAAAATCTTGAAGGCCAGGGTGGAATATGGTCTGCAAGCTGGAACAGGCCCATTTTGTTACACCAATTGTACCCTTTAAGGCTATGACACTGACCAGTTCTTGTAATCTGATATGGTTGCAGATTTCCACTATCACTAGAAACCTTTGTATAGTGTAATCCTAAACATATTTACCTAGCATTCTACTCAGATCTATTTGATGGGGCTTACTTCAAGAAACTGTTTTTAGGAAGGCATGGCAAAGTGATGATTGAGACTAGCTTAAACAGTACTAGTATGAATCAAGGTCATCATGGATTTTCCTTGTTACCAGATTTTATTTTTCACACACAGTCACATTCACTCACACAACCACAGCCGTTCAAATAAATTCTGTTGGCGGGAAAATCTTAAATGATGCCAACTACATTTGTGTACAGTCTGGTTCACTTTAAAGTTTCCCTCATATGCTGATGTTGCCAGAACTGGTCACCAACCAACAAAATAGTTTGTTCCAAAAAATGTGACAAATCAAAGAGAGCTGTTCTATATGCCAATATCAGTAATTCCTTTAGCTTTGCACATAGCCACCTGTGTTTGCACACAATTCATCTATAACTCTTCATCTGAATGGCCACATAAAAGTAAATACAAACTTACTAACTGGGTTTTATAATTACTTGAAGAGGTACAGTGCATTAGGTTCTATATTAGAGGCTGGGCTAGCCATGCATCTCACTGCATGTTTGTTATTGATTTTCATTTTTTTTTTAATGGGAGTGTCATAGCTTCAGTTTTTGAGGAATTTTACAATTAGCACATATCTGGAGCTTCAGCAAAGAAACCATGTTTCTGCTATACATTTAACACATATCCAATTTCTAAACAATCAAAATTATTTAGAGACTCTTACAGCAACATCCAGGGGGGGAAGCCTTTTGGGAGCAGACGAGCCGCTACATGGGCGCAGGAAGGGTTTGCATTGATGTATGACTGACATGGAGGGGAGGTTACATGGGTTGGGGGCCGCCCGAACACTGCTCTGCCCAAGGGCAGTGACGCCTAAGGGCTGCTCCCAAGCGTGGGTGGAAGTGAGGTGGAGCATGGCGTTCAGGCAGAGGAGGGGGTGGAATTGGGGGCACAGCCAGGCGTAGGCAGCTTCCTGAACAGTTTGGCCCAGGACACGCCCCGCTGAGAGGTGCAACTTTACGCCAGCAAAAATAGCAGCGTGTCCCATAGGCACTTGTTGAAACCAAAAACAAAGGTCATCTCCACCGCTGTGGAAGCTCATAAACCCCTTAGGGAGCAGTGTGATTGCCTCACCAATCCCCTCGCACCTTGGGCTAATGAGCCCCTTCCCCAGCACCCAATCACGGTCTCCCCTTTCCTAGGAATACTTCCGCTCTGGCCTCACACAATTCAGTCGTTAGAGAGAGGAGCGCGTGGCCTGAAACTCTGTCAGCGAGCTCCCGGCCATACAGAGAGTGAGAGACAGGCAGGCACGTTGGTGACGGGTTTTGCACTACACGGTTGCTTTGACAGTATCTTTGACTTGCGAAGGGGAGAGAGAAGTCTCTTCCCTGGGGCTAACTGCTCTTGTTTCCAGGTCTCCACAGGTTCTGGGCTCTCAGAGGCTCTGCATGCGAGGACTGTTGCCCATGGCTGCATACGTTCCAATGTCCCCCCCAGCCTCTCCCTCCCCTCGCTCTCAACCGCTTGGTGTGTGAGTATCTCTTGAACCAGGCAGGGGGCATTTGCTGACCCCACTCCCCTGTTCTGCTGCCTGCTTCCTTCCCTTGATCTGCCCTCTGCTGCGTTCCCAACCCCTGGCAGGGTATGGTGTGTGTGTGTGTGGCAGCTGCCTTGTTGCAGGGAGGTGGGTCAGAGACTGTCCCTTTAAGAGAGCGCCTGGCTGAAATGCAGGCTGCTCTTCCAGCCGCCGCCCCTCTAGGTGCTTTTGATCTCTATCTCCGTTTTAAAGGTGGGACTCCAACACAGAGGCTTCTGCATGTGTTGCTCCACCGCCCTCCCACTCCCTCAGCTGTTTCTGCCCACCACTCTGGATGGAGCCCCACCCATAGCAAAACTGGCCAGCATGCATCAAACTGTTTCGGAAAAATAAAGTCTGAGCTGTGCTCTCTGCTGTCTCTCCTGCTTGGCAACTGCTTCAGGTTTCCTGGGCAACCCCCCCCCCCCCCATCAGTGGCCCTTCCAAGGGAATGCCTGGGAGGGTGAGCAGACTTGGTTTTGGGAGGGGAGGAATGGTCTATGAGCCACCATGCTGCCCATTGCATGGCTGGACAGGGGAGGGGAGTACTGCCCCTCAGCCTGCCTAGGCTGACAGCCTACCTTACCCCACAGGGCTGTTGTATGCAGGGCACTAAGGGGGGGCTGATGAAGTGGACTCAGAGTTCTGTGGGTGATGCACTCGCACTCTGAGTTCTGTGGCCCCGGGGGAGGTGTTGCGTGCACATGTCAGGAGGCGTCAGGACAACACAGGGGGTCTCTGAGTGGAGGGGTGTCTGTTGCTGGGCTGCTCACTTCCAGACACACATTCCAGCCACTGTCTATGACAGTGAACTCCTGCATTTGGTACTTCCTGCTTTTTTGCCTGCCATTGGCAGAGTCTCTGACAGCAGGAGGGTGTGAGGGGATTGATGGCTTCTCTGTGGTCCCGTGCAGGCCTGTCTCACCCCCACCCCCACCTCGCCTCCAAGCCAGGCTTCTTGTGTGTCCATGCTCAGCCTCACTCCTGTTCCCTCCCCATGTTGGTGGGATGTCTCTCCTTTGCCTTTGATGGACTGCCCATCATTGGCTCCGTTCCCTGTTTGAAGGTGGGTTGGGGATGGCTATCAGCCTCTCTGGGGCTGCCTCTCCTCATCCCTGACTGTCATGACCTGCGGCGCATGATCCAGGACTGGCCAAAGGGGGGGGGGTGGGCTGGCCCTGCCCTCTGGCTGCCTCTGCCTCTCTTGCATGCCTATGCCAGCAGTGTTGCCATGGTGACTGTCACCCTGATGGCAAACTACGCCTCTCCCCTCCCCACGCTCCAGCATGACAAAGTCCTCAGGAAGTCTACTAGCAGTGTGGCAGCTACGCCACAGCTGGTCACCACTTATGTCTGGATTCACATTATGCTGTGTCTATATTAGATTTTTTAAAGTCCTTGCAATCTATTACATTACTTAGAAATATGGTTTTTTTTAGTAAAGGAGAGTTGGGACAGAATGCTAGATATGAGGATGAAACAGCCAAGACAGCCCACAGCTGCATGGCCCTAAAAACAACTCCAGATGCATCTCTGTTGCCAGCCAGAAAAGGAACTAGTCAAGAAGCCAAATGAGGTGACACTGAAGAGTTAGTAACAGCCCCAGATGCTACTGCTGGAAAACACATTTCAGACTTGGCATCTGGCTCCTACTATTGCCAAATATGCCCTGTTTGTTTCCACAGCTGTTAAATATATTTTCTGTAAAAGGATGGAGCTAGAGGAAGAAAAGGTCAGCAACTGATATGTCAGTGACTGTGGGAAGCAATATGAAGCCAACACGCAATTTAACAATGTTAACAATTTGCTTTAAAAATGTATTCCCACTTAGTAGAAGTGTGTCTGGATTAACTGCATGCCTAAAATTCAAACAATATATTTATGTTTACATCTTCAAAACTCTGTAAGCAATTGTAGAAGGGTTAATGACTATATTTCCTAAATGAAAAGCACAATTTCCTTCTCCTCCTCTCTTTTTCTCTCAATATCAATGCATTACATTACTTGGTAATAATAACTCCACCCAGCAGAAAGAAATTTGGGTAAAAAGAAATCTACATTTGGGTTTCATTTACCTGCTAGTAAACAGGCATGATAATGTATCATTACTATTCAGTTATGCACTTGTATAGGCCAAACACATTAACCTCATATGTTCTTTTTTAGACACAGTTATAAGTGAAAACAATGAACTGGAAAATATAGATACCTGAATACATATTTGAGGAATTAATGTCCTTTTTAGTGTGACATGTAGTCAATAACAGCTCTATACTCTCAAAAGCTGTTCTAGAAAAAAAGAAAAAGAAACTTCAAACGGCAGTTCCATGGTACCAGTACCTCCAAATGCAAAGCCTGACACACAGTCAAGAAAATTCTTGGTAGGCCTCTTACAGATTTTGAAAAAAACCTCAAACTCAATAAGGGAAACAATAAACATTTAATTTCTAGAATTCATAAGATATTGATCTCATAAGCTAAGCCAATTGCCTAAGCCTATAAAAAATTATGGCATGAGGACTGTGGTAAACAATTTATACCCTCACAATGGGAAAAAAGGCAGTCCTACAAACTCCAGTCTCCATTATAAATGGTATGGTATGGATTTGATTTTTGGTATGGTGACAGATGTGGATCTGATTTCAAAGGAAGAACTATAAAAAGGAAATTAATTCCTCAAATGGAGGCCCAGGTAGTTGTCACTGCCAAATCTGCATTTTATCACCTTAGACGAATAAGGCAATTGGCCCCATACCTGGAGCACAGCGACTTGGCAACAGTGATCCATGTGACGATCACCTCGAGAATTGACTACTGTAATACTCTCTACATAGGGCTGCCCTTGACTCAAATTCAGAGGCTGCAGCTGGTGCAAAATGCAACAGCCAGGTTGCTAATGAAGGTGACTAATGGAGCACATTCAACCTGTGCTGGCAACATTGCACTGGCTGCCCGTGGCATTCTGGATTCACTTCAAGGTGCTGGTTATAATCTTTAAAACCCTTTATGGCCTGGGACCTACCTATTTCAGGACTGCCTCTCCCCATATGTGCCCCAGAGAGCACTTCGTTCGAGGTTCCAACATCTCCTCAAGATTCCCGGAACAAAAGAGGCTCGACTGTCTACCACCAAAGCCAGAGCATTCTCAGTAATAGCTCCTGCTCTGTGGAACGTCTTACCTGAAAACGTCAGGGCCCTGTGGGACCCGCCGCAGTTCTGCAGGGCTTGTAAAACCAAGTTATTTAAACTTGCCTTTAGAGGCTGAAGATAGCTATTACACCACGGCACCGATAATCCCATTGAACCACCATAAGCGAAGCAAGATCATTTAGAGCAATTAGAAATACACATTTTGGTCTTAAATGATTGTAAACTGTATTGGTTAATTTTATTGTGTAATCTGCTTTTAATGTTTTATATGGTTAAGTTGCTGTTGTTAGCCACCCTGAGCCCGCCGGGAGAGGGTGGGATATAAATTTGATAAAATAAAATAAATATAGTGCTTTGATAAGTGATTGAGAGCTGTGTAAAGCTGGAGTAAGAAATGTAAAAAACACTGGTTCCAATCTTAGTTTCAACTGAGAAGAAGGATTACAGAAATATGAAGTCATCCTAGGATTCATGTTGCCACCTATTTTTTGAAAGAAATACAGCTACTCTACAGTCTGCTAGTGCTACTTGACAACATCACCTATCAGAGAAGAAAAGCTGTCAACTGGATTTTGTGCTGGATATTCAGAGTGTGGAGTGATGACTGCAAGATACACTGAGTGCAAGTGCATGGGACTGTAACTTTAAGAACTTTGATAAGAATTTATGTTTCAAATGCAATGATATGAATGGTGTATGTAATATGAGAAGCATAATATGTTCTTTTGATGCGTTCTATTAATATAATAGAATTTGATGTGTAAAGGGTTTAAGTAGTCTTTTTCACCAGCTATTAGTATTGTTCAGTTCATCTGTGGTGGTTTTCTCTGTGTGTGTACATTTCCAACTGGGGACTGGCAACCCCAAGAAACTCTAGATTATGTACTGGACATACACATTCCAGATTATGTACACAAGACATACACATTCCAGATTGTTTCAGATGAATAGCATTGATCAAGTGGGATAATCCTGTGGGGAGGGCGGGATATAAGTGTAATAAATAAATAAGTTGGTTTTAAGAATGCATATGTTCAACATATCTCACCACTGTAAATGTTTATCTGTTTAGTAATATGTATTGTACTTTGTTGTTGTAGGTATTGATGTTTACTGTATTATAATTGAAAATTTATAAATAAAACATTTTAAATAGTCAATAGCAACAAAAACAAACAATTCTTCTGTCGTGTGATGATATAATACCATATATGCATGTTGGTTTATAAATTTGTGCATCCTGTTCTTAATCAGTTTTGTCAGCAGCCATGCACACTTGATGTATAGAGCTAGCATGAGTAGAAGCCAACATGAGGGAAGACACTAACTGCTCTCTGTTTATGAGATTCTGGTCGTTTCCTTCTGCACACATTTTCCACAGACAGCTCAGTGCCAGCATAGTGTAGTGGTTAAGAGCAGTGGAGGCTAATCTGGAATTTTGGGTTTGATTCCCCACTACACAACATGAAGCCTGCTGGTTGACTTTAGGTCAGTCACAGTTCTCCCAGAACTCTCTCATCCCTATCTACTTTGCAAGGTGAATGCTGTGAGAACAGGTGGGGAAGGTGATTGTAAGCACTTTGAGATTCCTTAAACTGTAATCACACACACTAAATAATGCACTTTCAACCCACTTTCAAAGCACTTTCCAACTAGATTTTGCCAGTTCACACAATCAAATCCAGTTGGAAAGTACATTGAAAGTGGGTTGAAAGTGCATTATTTAATGTGTATGATCACAGCCTTAGAGTACAGAAAAGATGGGTATAAAAAGCAACTCTTCTTTCTCTTCTCCTTCTCATCATGTACAAAGTGTAAGTGTGTATTCTCCATTGCTAGATTTGCGGTGACTGTTCCTGATCTGATGTACAGGAGACTGTACATGCATGCCCCATTCATTGGAGGGACTCAAGGCCAGTTTATTCCTTATTCCTACATAATCTCTATATATGCACCAAGGCAGGGCTACTACTTATTTTATGCATTTATGAAACATTTAACTTCCCCACACACACACTGGAGACTCAAACATACAAAACCATAATTTGAACAGAGAGGTACCAAGCTGGCTAGGGATACTTTTCAAGTAAGTGGTGAGATATAAATTATCTTAGACTAATCCTGTTTCTGGCAGCATGGCTCGCACAGGTCTTCAGGTTGTGAGCCACAGGCAAAGAGCCAAGAGCCAAGCCCTTAGACTTCTGACTTCAGATAAGACCATGCTCAAATAATGTACAAAAGTGGTGGGGAAGAGGCTCTACTGCTCAGCTTCTGGTCAGCTAGTTCACATGCCCAACTTGTGCCTATGGACAAACACAGGATAAATTATATATTGTATATACTCGAGTATAAGCCGACCCGAATATAAGCCGAGGCTTCTAATTTTACCCCAAAAATCTGGGAAAACTTATTGACTCGAGTATAAGCCGAGGGTGGGAAGCGCAGCAGTTACTGGTACCGTAAATTACAAAATTAAAATACTGGTAGATACCAATAAAACAACATTAATTGAGGCAAGACTCTTTTATTTGTTTTCTATGAAATATTTTGTAATGAAAACAATTCATAATGTTTGTATTAACAGGAAAAAGATCTGAAAATAAATTTGCATATGAGATGCATTTAATTGATCTGAGAGCTTTTGTGTGAGGCAGTAAACTATTGTTCTGCAAGTAGAAAAGAGGGTCAACCTAAACAATATGGTATCAACAATAACTAAAAAGTACAAAACCTTAGCTCAATCAGCAACTACGGTAAGCTAAAACACAAGAGTTAAAATCCTTCAAAACTGGATTCCTCCTCATCATCTGTGTGTCCAAATAGAGCTTCAACTTCAGTTGGTGTGAGGGTATCAGCGTAGACATTGTCATCATCACTGAGTTCGCAGTCATCGCCATCACTGCTGTCATTCTCATACACAGCGCTGTCTTCACTGCCATCCATAGCATTACTAATGCCACATTTCTTAAAGGCACGTTGCACCATGTCTTCTGGAATATCTTCCCATGCATCACGAACCCACGTTGCTATCAATTCTATGTCGGGCTTCTTTAGATTTTTAACTTTTGTCAGTTGGGCTTGACCAGATGACATCCATTCATGCCACATCTTTCGCACACGGTCTTTGAAAGGTTTATTTAAACACACATCTAGGGGCTGTAATACAGATGTAAGCCCACCTGGAATAATGGCCAAAGTAACTTGAGAAGACTTTGCCAATTTTTTTATGTCATCAGATGTGTGAGCCCTGAACATATCCCAAACTAGCAATGAAGGTTTTTTCTTCAAGGCTGCTCCTGGTCGTCCTTTCCAAATTTCTTCCAGCCATTTTTTTGTTCCTTGTTCATCCATCCAGCCTTTAATATGTGCCCGCACGTTTATTCGTGGTGGAAATTTCACCTTTTTAGGCAATGTCTTCCTTTTAAAAATAATGACAGGCCGCAGCTTAGTTCCATTAGCCAAACATGAGAGAACGACTGTGAAATGGCTTTTTTCATTTCCTGTGGTCCTGAGTAAAATAGTTTTGTCTCCCAAACTTGCCACAGTTCTGTTGCTGGGAAGATCAAAGGTCATAGGTGTTTCATCCATATTCCCAATATCTCCCAAGTCGTAGTTATGGATCCTTCTTTGTTTTATGATGAATGAATGGAATGACATCACTTTTTCATCAAGGTCTTTTGGCAACTTCTGTGCAATCTTTGTTCTTTGCCGCAAACATAGGTCAAACCTGTTCATGAAGCGGGAACACCATCCTGCTGTCGAAGCAAAATTTTCAATGCCTGGTGCTTTTAGTTTGTCGTCTTTAGCCATTTGAAGGGCACGTAAGCGAATTCCCATGCGTGTTACACAGTAGCCATTTTGACGACACTCCATAACCCACTTATGCAATTCAGTCTCTAGAGCCCCTTATGAACTTGTTAAACCACGTCGAGCTTTTTTTGCCTTTGGAATTTTTTCCAAGTCAGCTTTCATTTTCCGCCACTCCCTCACTTGTTTTTCATCAACACAAAACTCCCTACTTGCAATGCTGTTATTGCTTTCTTCTGCTCTTGCCACAACTTTAAGTTTGAAACCAGCTTCGTATGACCTGCGTTTTTGTTTTGATCCAGTATTAGAGGTAGTGGGATCCATATCTAGTCCTATAGAAAAAGAGTTATACTGATGTTACTTTTGTCTAGAAAGGGAAAATTTTCAATTATTGGACTGTCAACATTGTTAAACCACTCCCTCCCCCCACCAGATGAGTGATTTCAATGTTTTTAAAAAGAAATCTCTAGAGTATCCCCTCATGGAGATATAGGAAAAAGGTACGGTATATCTCCATAAGGAAATGTGAGGGAGACTTTTTTAAAAAAATAAATGAAAGCTTGGAATTTGGGGAAACTGCTTAAACTATCGATACCACTCTACACGCATTATAGCAATATTTTATGGCCTTGTGAAAAACTAAGGGGATGCTGTGACACCACTGATAAAGTCCCATTCATGTTAGATCTGGCCCTTATAACAAATGAGTTCAACACCCCTGGGTTCCATATTCCTTACATAGAGTCAAAAACAGTCCAAAAGTCAGGTAATGAGAATGAATACAAAGCAGGTCAAGAAACTAATGGGGTAGTCAGCAAGACCATGAATAAGTTGGTCTTCCACTGGCTGCAGCCTCCCTGCAGCCTTAAATAGGGAGTTTCCCTGCAGGTGCTGCTGGTTCCAGCATTGGACTCTTCCCTACACACTGAGTTAGCTCCTATACTCATTAAGGAGTACTGGGGCCCAGATCCTGTGGTGACATACCTACTTGTTCTTCTAGCATTTCCTTAGCAGAGGAGAGGCATGCACCTTCTGCTCTGGGTCCATGCCTCAGCCCTAACCTTTCCTTTGCTCCAGGGGTGCTTTGGGAGACTGTGGTGGGTCTGGTCACAGGTAGGTCCATTCTGGGGACTACAGGCCTGAGGGCCCTGTTGGCTCAGGGGAAGGTATCAGTGCTGGCTCAGAGTCCCTTCAAAAAAGCCATGAGACCCCAACACTCACTTCTGTGCTGTAACGGATGCCTCCCTTGCAGGGGGTGCGGTGCTGGCTGTGCTGGGCCCGGTAGCCGTCGATGACCTCCCACTCACTGTTGTCGCGCTTGATGGGGAAGGAGACGCTGAGCACGTGGTTGCAGGGCTTGATGCGCAGACGTGGTGGCGCTTCTTGGCGCTCTCGCGGGTGCGCAGCCCTTCCACCAGCTTGTCCTCTACGATGCCGGCGCCGCGGTCAAAGAAGCCCTCCACAATCTTGAGGAAGTTGGGGTCGTCCTCCTTCTCAACGGTTTGGCTGTAGCGCCGCCGGGAGCCGCCGCAGGGCCTCCTCCCGGGCCCGTTCCCTGCCAGCAGAGCGGCCGCCGAGCAGGGCTCCCCGCCGCTGAGGGACGACAACGAGGCAGCGGCGGCGCGGGCGGGCGCCCGGAGCTCCCCCAAACAACGGTACATGGCGGCGGCGGTTATCTCAGCGGGCCGGGGAGAAGCCGAGCTCTGGCGTTGGGGAGGGAGGAGACGCTGAAGGGCGTCGACGCGGCAGGGAGGAGGAGGAGGAGAGAAAGGAGGAGGCGGCGGGAAGGAGGGAAAGGCCGGTGCCCGCGCGGCCCAATTCACGGAGACGCGGCTTCTTGTAAGCGTTGGGGAGGGAGGAGACGCTGAAGGGCGTCGACGCGGCAGGGAGGAGGAGGAGGAGAGAAAGGAGGAGGCGGCGGGAAGGAGGGAAAGGTCGGTGCCCGCGCGGCCCAATTCATGGAGACGCGGCTTCTTGTAAGCCATTAAACCCCCTGGTTTGCCCGCCTCACGCCCGCCATCTCCCCGCCTGCCTCACGCCCGCCTCACGCGTGAGTCGAGTATAAGCCGAGGAGGGGGTTTTTCTGCCCAAAATTGGGGCAAAAAAACTCGGCTTATGCTCGAGTATATACGGTACAAATAAGGAGACTGTTCAGCTGGTTCAGATCTCCAGAGCTTTCTCCTGTACTCATTCCTTTGTACAAACCAAAGCTTAAATTGCCATCAAAAGGGGAGGAGCTCAGCTTCCTTTGTAACTGTGTTAGAAAACAAATTTTCTGTACAGCATAAATTCTGCTTGCACAAAATATTTGTTTCTGCATTCTCAAAATGGCTCCCCGAGGTACACTATAAGAAAGAGAGAAGATTGGTACCTGTGCCTTCAAATAAAGTCCTGGAGTTTCTCTGTTCACGAGCAGTTCTTCACAGTGCCCTAGTGTGGACTGGGCCAGGATAATGGACATAATGATAGGTCAGAGGTATCACAGCACAATCTCGTAAATGTATTCCAAATAATAATAATAATAATAATAATAATAATAATAATAATAATAATAATAATATCACTTGGAATACATTTAGGAGATTGTGCTGTGGTACCTCTGACCTATCATTATGGCTCTGGACAATTTACAGCAGATAAAAATACATAAAAATAGAACAATACTTAATTTAGTGCAATAAAACAATGGCAATAAAAGTTCCAGTCCCCAATGGCATTATACTAATTATGTCTGAAGGCTGACTTAATGGGTCAGCAGGAGATGCTACACAAGATCTTGTGTCTGCATGGCATTGTTTATATAATCAAACTAGGATGGGAGTGGGAGATGTTGCACAAGATCTTTTGCAGTCTCTTCCATGAGCTGAACTAAACTACATAGATTTCTTCTTCTGTTTTTGCATCACTGGATCCAACTGAGTGCATATAATAAATAGTTCCAAAAACTACAGCCCTTGTACCTTGCTAAAAATGCCTTCCTGAACAATTGCATTTTTTATATTTCTGTGGAATGGTAGAAGTGTGGAAGCCTTTCTGACATTCTTAGGTAGACCACTAGACAGAGTGGAAGCCATAACGGAGAATATCCAAGTATGGGCAGCTTCAGACCTTACACATTATGGGGAGGCACCTTGAGCAGATTCTGTTCAGATTTGCGGTTCAGATGAGCTCAGCTGTTGACGTGAAGCTTATCAGGTGTAATGATCCCATGCACTGAATGCCAACCCAGAAATGTTCTAAACAAAACCAGTATGGGTCATATTGTGCAAGCAGCAATCACTATCCAACAGCCACAGATATTATTTAGATGTGAGAATGATATTTTACTGGTTTATTGTTTAAATGTTGTAAATTGATGTATTTTAAAACTTAATCCTATGTTAGAACTTTTGTGTTGTGAGCCGCCCTGAGCCGCTTTGGTGGGAAGGGCGGGATATAAACTAAATAAAATGAAAAATGAAATGAAGGACTTCAGTGGATCAACATTGCATTCAGTCTACAGCTGTAGCCAGACCAACATTTATATTCCAGTACAGCAATTTCAAGGATCAGTCCTTATGCACCTTTTGAATTAGCAACCATGTCACCAACAGACATCCAGTATAACCCTGTTGACAACAAGCCTGATTATCATAGCTCATCCTTCAAGGTCCTTTAGTTTCTTTGGCCAGTTTAAAAGGTCAAAAAATCTATAAACAACACTGCATCATTTAGTTACATGCAAAGTTAAAGATCACAGCTAATCATGTCTCCTGTGCATTGCATAGCTTTAGAGTCACCTTCTCTTGTTTTATGCTTCCTGTTACACTGAGGAAGGAAAAACAGATATGGTAAGAATATGGATATCATCAAGCACACAAAAGTAACAAAAATAGAAAACAGCTTTTTGTCCCACAACTCCATCTCTTAATAGTGGAAATCATAGCTGTTACAGCAACAAGACTGACATAGTTTAAACAGAAATAAGAAGGGCATTATAATGACAGGGAGGGGGTGGGGGTGGGCTCCCTCTGGGAATCCTACCCCCCCAGGGAAAGTGCATGCGCAATACATAGCCTCTCCTCTCCCGGTGTAGTGAACGCCGCGTGGTCACTGTCTGGCTATGCCTGGCAGATGGTCACTGCAATGGCCTCTCCTGCATTACTGCATCCGTAGCAACACCTTCTCGCTGGTCCCCCCCCCGTTTTCACAGAGTTTGCTACGTCATGGTGCGACCGAATGTCCGGTGGTATAACCGGATGGGCAGGCTGGGCCCACCAACCTCGCCAGCCTAAGAGAAGGAAAACTCTAACATCAAACCCGGGCAGATAGAGCTCGTTAATGTAACACCTACCACCCGGAGGACACGCTGCCGGCGTCCCGGCTTACTGGGCCATGGCAGATGACCCCCAGTACCGCGCACACTGCGCTTCACCTAAAAAATTCCTCTGCGCAGGCCTGAAGGGCATATCCACAATGCATAAAGTCCTGCAGCGATGGGCAAGGGGCGAAACGGCAGGTGGAAGGTGCCACTGGAAGCCGCAGTCCCGATCCTGCATGTAGGCGGTTCAGGGTATTGGTCGCCTGATGCTAACCCGGAGACGAAAGCATGTTTCGGCAGCACCCTGAACGACCAAGCAGCCTTATCTAGGGACAGCACTGCTTGCTCCACACGGAGAGGGGCCTAGAAAAGGTGGCCTAAACAAAGCTCGTCTCCCCCACCCCAGTTGGCTAGCCGCGGTCAACGGGCATCCTTACTTGCGGTCGAAAAATAACAACAAAGAAAAGGCATGCACCTGCCTCACAAAGTGTGCAAAGACTAAAGCTTGCGTGTTGGAACATCAGAACCATGCTTGACACAGTAGGCAGTGGTCGCCCTGAACGACGCTCTGCTCTAGTTGCCCACGAACTTCTCAGGTTGAATATCGACATAGCAGCTCTCAGCGAGGTCCGTTTCCCTGAGGAAGGTAGTCTTCAAGAACACGGTGCTGGCTATACCCTCTACTGGTCAGGTAAGTCAAAGGCTGAGAGCCGCTTTTCTGGCGTTGGCTTCGTGGTCAGGAACTCCATTGCCTCCAAACTCGAAAACCTGCCAACAGGTCACTCAGATCGCATCATGTCCATGCGCCTCCCACTTCAAAACAAGCAGCATGCAACACTCTTCAGTGTGTATGCCCCAACCCTTCAAGCAGATCCTGCAGAAAAGAACAAGTTCTATGCTGATCTACGCAACCTCATACGGAAGACCCCTACAGAGGACAAGGTGATCATCCTTGGCGACTTCAATGCCAGAGTAGGTAAAGACTCGGAAGCCTGGAAAGGAGTACTTGGCAAACACGGCATTGGCAACTGCAATGACAACGGGCGCCTCCTGCTAGAATTCTGCATGGAGCACCAGCTCACCATCACCAACACTATCTTCCAGCGGAAGAACAGTCTGAAGACAACCTGGATGCACCCACGGTCCAAGCATTGGCACCTTATCGACTACATTCTGGTGCGCCAGAGAGACCTTCGAGATGTCTTACACACCCGAGTAATGCCCAGCGCAGAATGTCATACGGATCATCGTCTTGTATGCTGCAATCTCCGTCTTCACTTTAAACCCACACCCAGGAGAGGAGGTATCCCTCGGAGGAAGTTTCAGGTTGGCAGCCTCCAGTCAGCCGAAGTTAAAGCTGCCTTCCAGGCAAAACTCCAGTCAAGAATTGAGGACCCCAGTTGCCCCACAGACCCTTCTCCAGAAGCACTCTGGGAACACCTAAAAACTACCGTCCTGCAGATCTCTGAAGAAGTCCTCGGGTTCTCCACAAGGAAGAACAAGGACTGGTTTGATGAGAACAATCAAGAGATCCAAGAATTACTGGCAAAAAAGAGATCTGCCTACCAAGCACATCTTGCTCAGCCCTCCTGTCCTGGGAAAAAAGCAGCCTTTCGCGCTGCATGTAGCAACCTCCAGCGCAAGCTTCGAGACATTCAGAACGAGTGGTGGACCAAGCTTGCAGAGAGAACCCAGCTGTGTGCAGACACTGGTGATTTAAGAGGGTTCTACGAAGCCCTGAAGGCAGTATATGGTCCATCATATCAGGCTCAGAGTCCCTTGCATAGTGCAGACGGCCAAGTGCTCCTCACAGACAAGGCATCCATACTGAACCGGTGGTTGGAGTATTTTCAGGTTCTCTTCAGTGCCAACCGCGTAGTTCAAGATTCAGCAATCCACCTCACCCCACTTCAACCGGTGAAAACAGAATTGGATGAGATCCCCACCCTAGAAGAGACTGTTAAAGCCATCAAGCAACTGAAAAGTGGCAAGGCAGCGGGAGTTGATGGAATTCCACCAGAGATCTGGAAGCATGGGGGCACAGTACTACATAGCTCACTTCACAAAGTACTTGTCACCTGCTGGGAACAAGGCAAATTACCACAGGACTTTCGCGATGCAATCATCATCACCCTATACAAGAACAAAGGGGAAAAGTCAGACTGCTCCAACTACCGGGGGATAACCCTGCTCTCCATCGCAGGCAAAATCCTTGCCAGAATACTCCTGAACAGACTGGTGCCCACCATTGCAGAAGAACTCCTCCCAGAGAGCCAGTGCGGCTTCAGAGCTAACAGGAGCACCACCGACATGGTATTTGTTCTCAGGCAGCTCCAAGAGAAATGCAGGGAACAGAACAAGGCTCTGTATGTGACTTTTGTCGACCTTACCAAAGCTTTCGATACCGTTAGCAGGAAAGGCCTGTGGCAAATCTTGGAACGTTTAGGATGTCCCCCAAGGTTCCTCAGCATGATCATCCAGCTACACGAAGACCAGCGAGGCCAAGTCAGACACTGCAACGACCTCTCGGAGTCCTTCCCAATAGGCACAGGTGTAAAGCAAGGCTGCGTTCTCGCACCAACTCTCTTTACGATCTTCTTTAGCATGATGCTTCAAAGAGCCGCAGTAGATCTAGATGATGACGATGGTGTATACATCCGCTATCGCACCGATGGCAGCCTGTTCAACCTGAGGCGACTAAAGGCACACTCCAAGACAATGGAAAAACTCATCCGAGAGCTACTGTTTGCTGATGATGCTGCACTCGTCTCCCACTCGGTATCAGCTCTGCAGCATATGACGTCCTGCTTTGCAGAGGCTGCCAAGCTATTCGGCCTAGAAGTTAGTCTGAAGAAGACAGAAGTTCTCCACCAGCCTGCACCCCAGGAAGATTATCACCCTCCCTGCATCACTGTGGTTGAATCAGTTCTGAAGACAGTCCAACAGTTCAGCTACCTGGGGTGCATCATCTCCTCAGATGCCAAGATCGACAAGGAGATTGACAACAGGCTGGCAAAGGCAAACCGTGCATTTGGCCGACTGCACAAAAGAGTGTGGAGCAACAAGCATCTGAAAAAAGGCACAAAGATCAATGTTTACAAAGTGGTTGTGATGACAACCCTCATCTACGGCTCCGAATCATGGGTTTTATACCGTCATCACCTGCGACTCCTTGAGCGCTTTCATCAGCGCTGCCTTCGCACCATCCTCAACATCCACTGGAGTGACTTTGTGACCAACACTGAAGTCCTCAAGCGGGCGGAGGTTACCAGCATCGAGGCACTGCTGTTGAAGACGCAGCTGCGCTGGGCAGGGCATATTTCTAGGATGGAAAACCACCGCCTTCCCAAGATTGCCCTGTATGGCGAACTCTCCACCGGCCATCGAAATAGAGGGGCACCAAAGAAGAGGTACAAGGACTCCTTGAAGAAATCCCTTAGCACCTGTCACATCAACCATCACCAGTGGTCTGACCTAGCCTCAGATCTCAAAGCATGGAGGCACACCATCCACCAGGCTGTCTCTTCCTTTGAGAACGCACGCATAGCTGGTCTTGAGGACAAAAGGAGATTGAGGAAGAATCGCACTGCTACAGGACCAACCCTAAATCAGACTTTTCCCTGCAGCCGCTGTGGCCGGACCTGCCTGTCCCACATTGGTCTTGTCAGCCACCAGCGAGCCTGCAGCAAACGTAGACTATTGCACCCTTCTTGAATCTTCATTCGCGAAGCCAAGCCGAGAGAGAGAGATAATGATAGTATTCCTTAACTTCAAGATGCACATGCTTTCTTGGCATAACATTGCACAAATATCTCTGCTTTTACAGAGAAATATCCATTGTTTTATTGCTGCAACCATCCTGGAGATAATTGGAATTGAAAATTCAAAATGTCATCCTTTTCCTTCTCCAGCAAGGGGTGAGGCTTGGTAGCATCAGCATGTCCACGGTGCTAGTGCACCACAGAAGAAATATGCAGCCCATAAACACCTACTTTCCCAATTTCCACAATCTCTGTAGATTAAAGAGATGTGAGAATGAAACTTGTGTACATCAGGCGAGGCTTTTGGCTTGGGGTTGTTCGGATCTTTTCAACCACTGTAGTTTGGGAGGAGAGGCTTAAGTGGTTAAGAGTTATTGTTCCTATTATGCCTAAAGCCTGCTAAGCATACCACCACCAGACATAGCACTTCTTGTGGCAATGAGGAAGGGATTGATTGCTGAGAGCTTAATATAGCAGTAAGTATGAATCTATCCTAAAGCACTTCTGGTAGCATGTTGAAAAAGGCTAGTGCATGAACCAGTGTGGATTTGACTTCTAGAACTCTAAATGAGATTTTTTTTTTTTAAAGGTAAAGGTAGTCCCCAGTGCAAGTACCAGTCATTTTCGACTCTGGGGTGACGTTGATTTCACAACATTTTCACAGCAGACTTTTTACGGGGTGGTTTGCCATTGCCTTCCTCAGTCATCTACACTTTGCCCCCAGCAAGCTGGGTACTCATTTTACCGACCTCGGAAGGATGGTAACGAGATAACACAGGGCCAAATAATGAAGAGGCTAGATATTACCATAAAGTATTGATTTCTTTTTTGTTGAGCTATGACAATAAGAAAATTACTTTTTCCTTAGTAAACTGATTAATACCTGAAGCATATCTCTGCTGCATATCTGAAAAACTATACATTTTTTGTCTTGACCTTCGCTAAGCATTGTGGGGGGGGGGGTTTGCAGGAAAACTTTCCTTTCTTTTTATCAGGGCAGAAATTATAGAGAATTTGCAAGAATCTAACCAGGGAACCTTCTCTCAACAGCCAATAGGCCTCTAGCCATTATTCCTAACTTTAATGCTTATCTCAAAAAGTTAAAAAAAATATCTGTCCCATATCTTCTATGTCTGATATCATAAAAAGAAAAAGAAAAACACAAAGTTTCAAACTGGTCACAGGGGAGGGGATTGTCTGCTGTATCAGCAATTTGTAAGAGCATACAGGAGCCAATGACGGCACAGCTGCAGGCATATACATTCAGCAGCAGTGATCAGACTATTAAGCACAGAACCACTATGATTCTTTCCTACACTTCTGTAAGATATATGTTTTATATTGCATCAACAAAAAATGCAAGAAAACATACAAGCAGATGATGGGCTGGTCATGAAGTTGTAAATGTTGTTTCTTGAAAAATTATCATCATAAATAACATCCAATGCAAAAATAGCAAACAAATATCCATTAAGTACAACAAATCACAAGTAAATGTCAAAAGCTCAAGTACAATAAAACATCAGGGAAGGCAACATACTCATAGTATTTGTATCCTGGACACTCATCCTTAATCTGCTTTTCCATGAGGGACAATAGTGAACAAACTGAAATTTATTTTATACAAATGCCATTTTGGTCTGTTGAGGCAAAAAATATGGGGGTCTTAGTGAATGTCCTTGGAATAAATCCTAAGCAGGTTTACTTGTAAATAAGTCCTGTTTTATTCAGTGGGGCCTATTCTGGCAACATGCAGATGACTTTTTTGATAAAATATTCTCAAAGCAGCTTTGAACATATGACTAAAATGATTAAAACAAAACGATTAAACCAGCAAAAGCGGGGGGAGCCTCAGCATAGATGTTATGACTTAACTAGGTACCATAGACCCACCTGGCATTCCCTAGTCACATAGGACCAAGGCTTGGTAAAAGAAGGGTCTCCTGCCCCTGTGCCATTTTCTCAAGCCCGAACAGCCCTAGAGCTGATACTTATTTCTTTTTGGACCTGTGCACCCAGCTGCAATCCTGAGCAGAACTGGGCCCCTGCAGCTCTTTAAAAAGCAGCTCCCTGTGGCTCCCATGAATCTGGTCTGAGGAACCTGACTTATTGAAAATCATAATTTCTAGTATAAGCAAATCTTTATGTGAAAGAAAGTTCAAAAGTTCTGGCACCACATCAATAAGAGCTCTAGTTTTGGATCATGAAAACCCTCCCTCTTGCCTACCCACAGGTTCAATCTAAATTTCACCCTGGGTGGCTTCTGTTTACAAAGTTAAAACACTTGGGAGCTGTGATTAAGGAGCTCCCAACATCTTGTCTACTGTTTTCCTTAGCTCTATGGCAAGGGATGAAAGGGTTAAACATGTCCTTCTCCCTGATATTCAAATCACCTGCAGGAGGCTCCTAAAGAATGGGACAGCTTAATGATGGATTTTCCATGTCACGTACAGTTTGACCCCAAGGAAGACTCCTGTAACCATTTGGCATACAGTTCCGCAATTGTAAATCTGAGCATATAATTTTAAGGACAGGGTCGAGCTGTCTTATCTGAAGCATATAAAGTCTTAACTGCCATAGATAATGTCAACTGAAATTATTATTTCCTTTCTATCATAGATTATGGGACAAGAGAACATAAATGGGAATTAAAAAATAAATTCAGCACATATATCAGAAAGTACCTTTTCATGTGTAGAATAATAAGAACTTTGAAGAGCCTGCAGGCAAAGTTGTTGAGGCAAAAAGTATCAGTGTCATTTGAGAAACAATTAGTTACCATCTTTGGGGAAATAGACTACTAAAAAGGATGTGTCTTGATGGACCAAATGACCTTTATTCATTCTCCAAAATACATCCTATGTTCTTATAATTCTGTTGAAGAATATTTCAGTATTTTGGCCTCAAGCAATGTCAGCTTTTGCTTGAATTATTCTGCTCACCAGTATACTGCTGAGGCGATAGATGTACTCTTGCAAATAAAGCAAACAATGGCCGAATTTGCTCATAACATTGCAGAACCTTTACTGTTTATTCAGAGCACATATAGCTTTGTGCCATTCTGTTCAGCCCAGCCCAGTTATAAACAGCCAGTCTTCTGCATATTTACTTGGAAGCAACTACTATTAATTAATCAACATTTTAATAAAGAAACTACATAAATTGAGTTCAGTGGGACTTCATAACTGCACATATCAAGGTAGCCACAGCATTCAAATGCATTGCAGTACTACTGTTCAAGGGTGCTATACTGCTTGTAAATCCATAAATCTCCAGATTTCATGCATTCTCATATTCAGTTGTACACACAGCTCATATTTATTTATTTGTTTTTTTATTAAATTCAATTTCTGAGCTGCCCTTTCCCAAAGCAGGGCTCAGGGCAGACAACAGGAGGACAGTTACAATAAAAATAGAAATCAAATCAACATTAAAATCCTTAAAAACAACAGCTATACATTTGTAGTGTATCTAAGATAGCGGATACAAATTTCCAGTTCCCACAAGTCCCTAGGGTGGAGGGGATGTGGAAGAGTGAGAATGGTGTGTGTAAGAGAGTACCATAACATCACTATCCCTAGCCAAATGCCTGGTAGAAAATCTCTGCTTGCGTTCCATGCAGAAATGTAATAAATCCCAAAGGGCACTGATGTTCTCAGGCAGAGAGTTCCACCAGGTAGGAGCAAGGACCAAGAAGGTCTTGTCCCTAGTTGAGGACAGTTGGATTTTTCTCAGGCTGGGGACCACAAGGGGGGACCATGGAAGAGAGTGCAACTTTCTTCCACGGACATACTGAGAGAGGCAGTCCCAAAGATATGGTGGTAAGGACCTTGAAGGTCAGAACTGCCATTTTGAACCAGAGCCAGTGCTCCACTTGAAGCCAGTGCAGCTTGCACAGCACAGGTTGGATATGTGCAATCCAATGGGTCCCCAATAGAACCCACATAGCCACTTTCTGGATCAGTTGGAAATTCCAGGTCAGGCATAAGGGAAGGCCCGATAGAGCAAATTACAGTAGTCTATCTTGGAGGTGACTGTTGCATGGATTAGTCTATATATTAGAAAGCCCACATACTTCCAATGATTTAAAAAATCCAAAAACATGGTGTTGCTGTCACTGCATACAATTATGGGAGAGTCTATGTTTTATTTATTTATTGATCTATCTATCTATTTATTTAATTAATTCAATTTTTAGCCTGCCCTTCTGGTAGAACATGTTACCAATTCCTTTTTCACCCATAAGCATTGTTTTTGTCAACACTTTGGCTCTCAGTTTTTCATTTTTGGCTTTGTAGATTAATTTGTACTGTGTATTGCAACAAGCAAATCTAGTAGCAGTGCTTGTGGGAAAGTATTTTTGTTAGAGCCATTTTGTGAGAGCCAGTTTGGAAAAGCTGGTTAAGTGTGCAGACTCTTATCTATGAGAACCGGGTTTGATTCTCCACTCCTCCACAAACACCTGCTGATGTGACCTTAGGTCAGTCACAAATTCTCTCAAAGCTGTTCTGCTCAAGAGCAGTTCTGAGAGAATTCTCTCAGCCTCACCTACCTCACAGGGTGTCTGTTGTGAAGAGGGGAAAGGGAATGGTAATTGTAAGCTTCTCTGATACTCCTTTCGGTAGTGAAGGGCAGGGTATAATCCCATCTCTCCTTCCTTTTCTTAGAAACCTTTCCATAGACCAGCTTCAGGAAGCTTACAGCTAAAGCAATAAATAAAGGCATTTAAAACCATTTTTTAAAAAATTAGCCATGACTTTAAAAAACAAGTCAAAACCATTGAAGTTATCCACAACACAAGTCAGGGTATAAAAAGCAAACAATGAGCAGCCCTAAAATGATATAGATAAAACAGGCCTCAGGCCAGAAAAAAACCATTAAAACAATTAAACAATTGTCATAGAATCATAGAGTTGGAAAGGAACATCAGAGCCATCTAGTCCAACCCCCTGCACAATGCAGGAAACGCACAAATACCTCCCCCTAAATTCACAGCATCTTCATTGCTGTCAGATGGCCATCTAGCCTCTGTTTAAAAAACTCCAAGGAAAGAGAGCCCACCACCTCCTGAGGAAGCCTGTTCCACTGAGGAACCACTGTAACAGTCAGGAAGTTCTTCCTAATGTTGAGCCGGAAACTCTTTTGATTTCATTTCAACCCATTGGTTCTGGCCCTACCTTCTGGGGCACAGACAATAATTGCACACCATCCTCTTTATCAGCGTTTCCCATTTGCAGGGTCGTGACCTGGTACCGGGCCACAGAAGCCTCAATACCGGGTCATAAGAAAAGCCAAAGCTAGCTCCATCCCCAGCAAAGCATGAGTTCTGCTTTGCTTCCTTCGTGTCCTGCCTCTCTGTTGTGCAGAGAAAAGCTAGGCTTGAAGAATGACACAGGCTGCAAAGCCTGAGATCTATTTTCCTTCCTTTCATCCCCCAACGTCTCTGTGTTGTGCAGATAAAAGCTAGGCTTGAAGAATGACACAGGCTGCAAAGCCTGAGCTCCGTTTTCCTTCCTTCCATCCCCCAACGTCTCTGTGTTGTGCAGAGAGGAGCTGGGCTGCCTCTCCTTCCTTCTCCCCCCTTTCCAGGGTTTGAGAGAAAAGCTGGAGTCCACTGGCACTTTAGACCCATGAAGTGTTCTTCAAGGTATGAGCTTTCATGTGCCTTGCAATATGTTCTTTTGGGGAGATTTCCCCAGGAGGCCTGGGCAGCAAAGAATAGGTGGGGGGGGGGGTTCAGCCAGCAGGAGCAGCGAGTGGGCATTCCAGTAGCTTTTTTTTTTTTTTTTACCAAATGACCCCTGGGCAGAATAGTTGCTGACTGGGGTCATCTGATGGTAAGGTTTTTTTTTCTTTGTCCCCCTCTTCTTTCTTTCTTTCCCTGCAAGTGATGCTCTGTCTGAATTCTTTGTGCTGGGGGAGGGGGGGGAAGCAACAGTGGAAGGGCTTCTAGTGCCCTGGCACCACTGGTGTATATTCTGGTGCTTTGGGGGCACTGTGTGAAAGAATTTTGGACTGGATGGTCCACTGGCCTGTTCCAACATGGCTTTTCTTATGTCCTGCCTTCCCTTCCTTCCATTTTTACTGGATGAAACTTTTCTGTTCATTATACTGTTGGTTACAAACATAGGAGCTCTGTCAATGAAAAGTTGGCACCCTGAGTTGTAGCCAGCTGACCTTTCTATGAGATTTCTGTGTGAGTTAGGTGTGGGGCAGAAAGAGATTATTGGAGATTACTGCTGTATATCTCGACAGCACTGGAAGTGATGGTACTATGAACTTGGCACCATTTTACTGGTCCTGCTTTTAACAGCTGTCTGACACCAACATTAAACTCCTCCTGTAGATATTAAAAAGGATGAAATAAGTTCACTGACTAAATATCTGCACAACATGCTGTTTTTAAAGGCATGGGAAACACAGCCAGTAAAAATCTGCAAGCCCCTTATAAATATCCTTTTGGAGATAACTGTAGAAAAGCTTGTATGAACTTCATATAGCTTGAAATTAATTCATTAATTGCAGTACAATTCTCTGCTACCTTTCAAAGCAATTTCACAGTGTTTCAGCCAAGGAAAAGTATGAAAAATAGCTGTCAAAAGATTTTCTTGAAACCAAGCAAGCTTGATTGTAGCTTGAGGCAAGGTTCCAGTAGTAGCAAGGGAGGCCTACTAAATGTATCAGCATAGTTTGAGGTACAGCAGCTGCTAGGGCCCAGTGTGGGTGGTACACAATGCTGGTATTCCTGATGGCAATGGCAACAGCACACCCAGCTTCGTACACTGGCCAGTGCTGTTGTTGTAGGTGGTGCAGGCAATTGAACATGGACATTAGGAGTGCTTGCAAGCTGGAGAAGAACACACAAACAGATAGGTGCATGCAGGTGTGGGGGTGGAAAGAGAGGACCCTGGAAATGTATGAAAAAGTTGCAGACCACCCACTTTCTGCCCCCATTTTGGCTCAGCATGACTTTCAGAGATATTTTTTCTGAAAATGAAGTTACTTCAAAAGAAGAGGCTGCTTTAGGGGAGTGCCCTGGAAGTGACATCATAGAAGGAGGCGGAGTTTTGGTTCAGTGTGCCCCGTGTTAGCCAAATTGCCCTCTAAGAGGTTTTGGGGAATTAGTTTGGTGGACAACTAGGCTCTAACAAGATCAGAACCTATGTATACAGAAGATGTCTCCTTTAATTCACCCAATAACGAGGAGATGTTGGCTTATATAAAAAGGGGGTTTTATTATATAAAAATACAATCACACATAACAATCAAACATACATACACACCAGAACTAAGAAAAATTGAGATGAAACATGTAAGTACATTTAGGAATATTGCAGAAGGGAGGGGTGAGTTGATACAACCTGATCCATGGATCCTTTGAAGCAGAAGACAGGAATGTGGAAAGTGGCCCAAATAGAGTTTGGGGGCGCATGTCTGTGGGATGGGGGAGGCAAGACCAGAGAGAGTGAACTGCCATGTGCTTGGCCTTATATTACCTGAGTTGAGCTCTCAGGGAATGGGGAAATGGGGTCTGTGATCAGTAGGTCACGTGACTGGTGACACTGTGATTATGTCAGAACATGTGACCAAAAGGGGTGGACAGGGGGAGGGTCATGGGATGGGATGAAGGGATTAACACAAGCTAAACAAATTTATCTAAAGTGACTATAGAGGGCCAAATTGATATTTAAGGTGGCATCCGATTTACACAATAGTGATGGCTCCGTATTAAGTCTGGACTTCCTCTTCTTCCTCTTCTGGTTGGCCTCGTCTTTTGTGTAACGTTCCGTTGACAAAAGCTTGGGTTGTCTGGCAGGATACACACCTAAGATAAGCATGATTGCCTTATGCAGATGTTGGAAGCAACTGCTGGATACATGGGGCTCCCACTTCTCCCTAATGGCATCTGGAAGTGCATGAAGATGATCACTGGTGGTGCTAGCCTTGGTAATGGCTTCCATCGCAGAGGAACTGAAAACCGCTTGACTGGACAGCTCATGGCAACACGATCTCTTTCACTGCAACAGCCAAGATGGTGCACACAACGGGGAGGCTAGAAAGTTACTTTACTCTGGCTAGCCATCATATGAATAAGGGCTGCTGTAGAGATGAGGCTGATAGCATTCACACAAGGCATGTAGTAAAATGGCAGTCCAAGACCTACATTTTAGCACAGATGTGTGCAAGTTGAAACTCCAGGCATTCTGGTAACCAACTCAGTGATCACGATGTCCACATATAACATAAATAGGGGGTTCTTGTTCACACCCAGAAGTGACATCACTTGACCCTTGACCTGGAAGTGACGCCACAAGAAATGACATAATTCCTATCTCTCAGGTCCACCCCCAAATTTTAGTGGGCCACGAAGGAGAAGTGTAAAAATAACTGGGCCATGGGGCGGGAAAGTTTGGGAAACCCTGCTCTATATGACAGCCCTTCAAGTATTTGGAGATGGTTATCATATCACCTCTCAGCCACTTCCTCTCCTGGCTAAACATGCCCAGCTCCTTCAACCTTTCTTCATAGGACTTTGTCTCCATCTTCATCACCCTCCTCTGGACCTTTTCCAGCTTGTCTATATCCTTCTTAAAATGTGGTGCCCAAAACTGAACACAATACTCCAGGTGAGGTCTTACCAGAGCAGAGTAAAGTGATACCATCACTGCACATGATCTGAGACACTATACTTCTGTTGATGCAGTCCAAAAGGGTGGTGATAGGGGGACAGTCATTCCAGAAACATCCACTTCTATATGCACCCCCTTACCCAGATTGCCCAAAGATATGGGCTGGGTTGCCATCAGTATGTTGATGACATCCAGCTCTACCTACTGATGGATGGTTGGCCTGCCTGTACCCCAGAAAATCTGAACCTGGAGTTGAAGGCCATGGCAAGGTGGCTTAGCTTGAGGTGATTGAGGCTGAATCCAATGAAGACAGAGGTCCTTTGGCTGAGCTGTGGTAGCCTGGGAAGGGGAATCTCCCTACCAGCTTTTGATGGTGCACCACTTACAACGGTGCCAAGGTCAGAAGCTTGGGGGTGCTTCTGGAGTCTTCACTGACAATGGAGGCTCAGATAGCAGCCACTGCCAAATCCGCATTTTTCCATCTTAGGAGGGTAAGGCAGTTGGTCCCTTTCCTTGACTGTGGCAACCTGGCAACTGTGATCCATGCTACAGTCACCTTGAGACTGGACTACTGCAATACCCCCTACATGGGGCTGCCCTTGTCTCATATCCAGATATGCTAGGTAATGTTAACTTGCAGGCTTGTATGGAAACTAAACCCTCGGGATAGATAGATAATAGATAGATAGATAATTTTATTTATATCCCGCCCTCCCCGCTGGAGCAGGCTCAGGGCGGCTAACAACATCATTCAAACTTCCATTATACAAAAGACAAAGTTACATTTAACATTAAACATTAACATTAAAATTCTGGTAAGTTTAAAATTAATTAATTAATTAATTAATTCAGATTTTCTGGGGTACAGGCAGGCCAACCATCCATCAGTAGATAGAGCTGGATGTCATCAACATACTGATGGCAACCCAGCCCATATCTCTGGATGCATAAAACGTGGATTCCGATGTCTCTACACTAATGCACACAGTATGGGAAACAAACTGGAGGAACTGGAAGTCCTAATAAAGGAAGGAGACTATGACATAATAGGCCTTACTGAAACTTGGTGGGATGACACTCACAACTCGAATATTAGGATTCAGGGGCACAACTTATTTAAAAGGGACAGGCAAATGAGAAAGGGTTGAAATTAAATCAAGAGTTTCCAGCTCAACATTAGGAAGAACTTCCTGACAGAGCGATTCCTCAGTGAAACAGGCTTTCTCAGGAGGTGGTGGGCTCTCCTTCCTTGGAGGTTTTTAAACAGAGGCTAGATGGCCATCTGACAGCAATGAAGAACCAGTGAATTTAGGGGGAGGTGTTTGTGAGTTTCCTGCATTGTGCAGGGGATTGGATTAGATGACCCTAGAGATCCCTTCCAACTCTATGATTCTATGATACTGCAGCTAGTGCAGAATGCAGCAGCCAGGCTGCTATTGGGGGTCCCCATGCAGGAGCACATACAGCTGGGGCTGCGAGAGCTGCACTGGCTTTGGATAGTGTACCGGATTTGCTACAAGGTGCTGGTTATTACCTTAAAAGCTCTATATGGCTGAGGACCTGTCTATACTCGTTCCTGGACGAGCTAATTAGTGACCGGGGCGTTCAGTTCATTGCCAACTTCTGGTGTGAATTTTGTAAACTGACTGGGATTGAGCAGGGACTAAACTCCACATATCACCTGCAGATGGTTGGACAGACAGAGAGGGTGAACGCTCTACTGGAGCAGTATTTGAGGTTCTTTGTGAACTATCAGCAGTCAAAGTGGGCAGACCTCCTCACATTTGCCAATTACAGATATAATAACAGCATACATAGTTCCACTAAAACCTCCCCATTTTTGATAGTGAACGAGTATGAGGGAAAGCCGTTCCCACAGTTGCCAGGGGGAGTAATACCAGATGTACCATCAACTTTTGAACAATGGTGAGGAAAGTTGGGGAAAACTTGGAATAATATCCAAGAGACCCTGGAAGCAGCAAAAGAAACTTACAAAAAACATTATGATAAACACCATTCATCCGCTTGGGACTTTAAGGTGGGGGACACTGTGTTTTTGTCAACCAAGAACTTGCCTTTACCGCAACCATCTAAAAAACTGGCGTACAAGTTTTTGGGACCATTCTGTATTAAATGAGTAATCAATAAAGTGACCGTGGAACTTGAATTGCCTAAACAGTTTAGTAAGATACACCCATCTTTCATTGCAGTTTACTTTGGAGAGATCCTGGAGTCACATATTGGCATCTCCGACCCGAAGTTCCAAAACCTCTTCCAGTTGGGGATCAGAATCACCATGAAGTAGAAGAAATCTTAGATGCTAAGCTGAAGTGGGGTGCATTGTATTTTCTGATTAGATGGAAACATTTCTCTGTAGCCCATGATGAGTGGGTCAATAGCTCGAATGTGAGAGCGCCAGAGCTGATTAAAAAATTCTATGCAAAACATCCTTCTAAACCCCAGAGAAAGCTTTGGGGGGGGGGCAGTATGTCAAGCATGCTTATTTCTGTGTGCCATGATGGTTCCTTAGACAAAGAGCAGGTCACCAGTCTCTACCCCCCCCCCCCTCCTTTACAACCTTTGGGCAAGTAATAAATCCATCTAGCCCAAGGATGTTTATGCTGCAGCCTGGCTAGTAAAGCTGTGATGTGCCTCTCCCCCAGATTCACACAGACATCTGGTCCCAAAGAAGTGTGAGAAAGGGAGATGTTTTTATTAGCCTAAATTCCTTCGTAATAAAATAGATACTGCGTAGTAACCTTTGAACCCGTGATTCAAACTGCATCTGCATTATACCCTTTGAAGTTATCCTATATCGTAACTATGTAACATTGTATATGTCATTACTTCCAAGGATTGTGTCCTTGGTAAAACTTCTGAGTTCCTACAATAAAAGCAACTTTTAGTTCAACAACAAAAGACTGTTTATTGAGAAATATCAATGCTTGATGCCCTCTTCTTCCTAAGTATTTCTGACCATGGGATTTTACTCAGCATAGATCTAAGTTTATCGAAGTTTGCCTTTCTGAAGTCCAACCTATACGTCTGACTAAGTATAGCTTTTCCCTTTCTTAAGACTGTAAATTCCAAAATCACATAGTCACTACTGCCCAGCATGCCCACTATTTCCACTTCTTCAAGCAATTCTTCCTTGTTGGTGACATTCAAATGCAAGATAGGAGATCCCCTTGTTTCCTTCTTCACTTTCTGGAAAAGGAAGTTGTCAACACAAGTCAGGAATCTATTTGACCTTTCATTTTTAACAGAGTTGGACTTCCAACAGATGTCTGGGTAATTCAAATCTCCCATGATCACTGTATCCCTTCTCTTGGAGAACTTTGCAGTCTGTTGTAAGAGTATCTCATCCAAGTCCTCTGCCTGGCTTGGTGGTCTATAGCAGACCCCCACAATAATATCACCGTTATTTCTTACTCCTTTTATTTTTACCCAAAGACTCTCAAATGAGCTGCCATGCTCTGATTCACATATTTCCTCACAAGTGTATACCTCCTTTACATGTACTGCTATGCCTCTGCCCTTTCTCATTTGCCTGTCCCTTTTAAATAAATTTTACCCCTGAATTCTAATATTCCAATTGTGAGTGTCATTCCACCAAGTTTCAGTAAGGCCTACTTGTCATACTCTCCTTCTTGTATTAGGACTTCCAGTTCCTCCTGTTTGTTTCCCATACTGTGTGCATTAGTGTAGAGACATCGGAATCCATGTTTTATGCATCCCGAGGGTTTATTTTATGGGCATACTTGCAAGTTAACATTAACTAACATATGCACCACTCTCTGCAAATCTTTAGTGTTCTTATCCCCAGTTTCTGGCATCATACGAGTTGAATTATTGTCTCTCTCCCCCATACAATTTAGTTTAAAGCTCTCCTTATTAGGTTAGCAAGGCTGTTACCAAACATCCTTTTTCCTACTATCATAAGGTGCAAACCATCTCCCAATAGAAGACCAGCATCTCGAAAGCATAAGCTATGGTCCAGAAATTCGAATCTTTCCTGACGACACCATTGACATAGCCAGTCGTTTATTTGAAGTTTGCTTCTTTCTCATCCTAAGCCACAGCTTTCAACAGGAAGAACTGATGAGAACACAACATCTTAAAACTGAGAAGCAATAAAACGAGTCTTTTGGATACTATAGCAGGGAGCATAGAACTTGGCAACAGCTTCAGAAATGAGCTGGTTTTCACCCGAAAGCATGAGATTTAAACATTCTGATTCCAGCAGTTTATAATTTGCCCTTAATATAGGCTCTATATATTTCACACAGGCCTTTTTATACCAGGAACACCTAAGAATTATGTGCATAGTGGATTCAGCTTCCCCTAAACCACAGTGGCAAAGCCTTTGTGCAAAAGGGATTCTCTTTTACCTACCTCCGAGAACTGCTGAGGGAAGCACTGAGCATCTGGTCAGAGTAAAAGCTTTTCTGAATTTATGGACATCTAGGTGATGAAGATAGTTTAAGTATCCTACCCGATATCTAGTCTGCTCTGGTGATCTAAAGGCTGGGTATTTGGCAAGATTGGACTGCCTCTCAGGCTGATTCTGCACTCACCTTTCTCTGGGGCAGGCTTCCGTTTCTGGGCGGAGCAAACTGGCAATTTTGCACCAGTTGCTCCATGCCGGCATCCTGTGCAGGGCAAATCATGGGTTTGCCCTGCATAAAATGCTGGCGCAGAGCATCTGGTGCGAAATTGCCAGTTTGCTCCACCCAGAAATGGAAGCCTGCCCCGGAGAAAGGTGAGTGCAGAATCAGCCTCAGTGTCCTTAATTCTTCCCTTTACAATTTCCTTGGCCTGGTTCTAATTCAGAGCCAGAATGGTTTCAGGGGAAAAACTGAGACGATGTAGCCAGTCATTTATTTGAAGTATTCTTCTTTCTAGTCCTAATTCATGGCCTTCAACAGGAAGAATTTATGAGAACACAACCTATGCTCTGAGCTCCTTCACCTTCTGCCCCAGAGCCACATCGTCTTTTTTCAAGGCTTTGATGGGTAGTATCATTTGTTCCCATGTGGATCAGCAAAAAGGAATAATAATCCATGGGCTTAATAAGTCTTCCAATCCTTTTTGTCACATCCTGGATGTGTGCACCCAGCAGACAGCAGACCTCTCAGGATGACAAGTCCAGTCGGCACACTTTGGGCTCCACTCCTCTGAGCAAGGAGTCTCCAATTATCACCACCCCCTCTTCCTATATTGGGGAGTGGAAGCTCCAGGCTTCTTATCCACAGGATCCTGAGAAACTTTCTTCAATTTTCACAGAAGGCTCATCAGTTAAAAGCCTTAGTAAAATAATTGTTTTCAACTGGAACCTAAAGGAAAACAAGGTAGGCACCAGGTAAGTCTCAAAAGAAAGAGGATACCAAAGATGAGGTGCCACCATAAATGGAGTCCTGGCTCCAGAAAGGCTCCCATCTTCACCACTTTCCATCTCTGCAGGTGAGACTTCAAAGGTTTACTGCTGCAAATGTAAGAACCAGTACATTGAATTGTACCTGGACACAGATGGACACCCCGCAAAGATTTTTCAGTACATGGGTGCTATGTTCCCTGTATCCAGTTGTCAATAGTAACCTGGCCTCCACATTTTGGACAAACTTAAGTTTCCAAACAGTTTTCAAAGATGGTCCCACAGAAAGCAGATTACAGTATAGTCAAACAAAACAGGAAATGAGGAGGAAGAAAAAATTCCTGGACCTAGCAGTGTGAACAATTTTTGTACAAAATTTAACCTATACCCCCATTTCCTAACACCACAGACTATTAATCCAATGGATGAGCCAAGGAAAACATGAATAACCTGTTTGTACTCCTTTCCTCACTGGCTGTTTATACAACCATTGTATAGATTTTTTAGGACTGCTCTGATTTATAGAATTCTTATCCTAGTGGAATTGGGTGATGCTATTATTCATGTAGGTTTTGTGTTTATTTGATTGATAATTGAATGCCTGGAGCTCATAGGAGGAAAGATGGGATATAACGGGTTTTTAAAGAAGTTTTTAAATGGAAAGACAGCATTCCCTTGGTCTGAGACCAAAGGACTCATTCTTGACTTTGGTGATTATAGATGCAAACTGAGAAAGAGGTTTGTGGAAAGAAATACTTGATTCCACCTACCATACACCCCTTGATACAATGGAAAATAGTTAAAAATGAGGGTGGGGCCTAGAACAGCTGTTATGTATGTGATACTCTAACACTTACAAAAACTATGCTACAGTAGCCCCTTGTCACTTCTAGTTTTGCTGGAAGGGCTGTAAGCAAGCCATCCCCCCATTTCCTCGAAATGGCATTGAATAAATTACTTTAGAGGCCTGGCATCCTTAAGAGGGAGATTTAGTTACTCCAGAGTAATTGATTGATTGATATGGAGTTCGTGAGGTCCCAAATGAGAAAAGGATTAGGACAGGTTACATTAGCTCAAAGAGAGGGTAAGTAGAATTCCTTCAAAAATAGTTCAGGGTGAGTAGAATTCCTTCAAAACAGTGCAGTATCTTCTGCATAATATATATTTTCAAAATAAAAAAAGATTTTCAAAATGAGCTCCAGGCATAACAATTGCAGGAATGCTGTTTTGAAACTTTACGAAAGAACTGCAAGCAGACTTAATCCTCTTAATAGCTGCCTTTCTGCCATCACTGGCACAGCAGTGTCTGACTTCCTGTTTGGCTTTCAAGACGCTGAAGACTTCCTAGGAGGTAAGCCTAGACAGTCCACCAGACAAGAAACCGCCATTCTCCCATCAGTCTCAGAGCATCTCCATCTTCCCTGCTTGACTCTAAGGACAGTAAAGACAAATCTGGGTAGAGAAGCTAAAACATATACTGTGTGGCTGAGTCTAATATTGGTGGGGGATATTATTTGCTTGTGATATAGAAATATAGTCAGGGCTGCAGAGAGACTTGGTGGACAAAAGTTGGGGAGATGGCCATCACTTGAGATGCCCTTGTGCAGCTCTATGACAGACACCACAGTAGAATTGAGCTTCCCCTGGAATGTCTCTGCTCTGCCCTTTCTGCTACAATCTCTCTCTTCCTCTTGCACACAGAGAGAGAGGGGGGGGGGAAGGAGAGAGAGAGAAAGAGAGAGAGAGAAAAGTAGGAGTCAAGTGACACATGGTTGGTCTTAAAGGTTCCCCTTGACTCCTACTTTGTTCTACTGCTTCAGACCAACTTGTCTGCCCACCTGGATCTGCCCACACACAGAGAGAGTAAGAGACAGATGGTGGGGGTAGACTCAGTTTCCTCTGCCTGCCCCTGTCCCATATCCAACCAACCTCACACTCTGCACACTGGGAAGGCAGAATGTCATGCTTTAATCCTTTGTCTAAGCCCACCGTTTACTCCTTGTCCCATTTCCTGAAATGCATAGAGAAGCTTCTCTACCAGAAAAACAGGACTGTCATCTGGTAAATGAGCCCCTGGATGAAGAAAGTGGAAGAGGTGGGGGGGAGGACCTCAATTACTTCACATCAAAGAGAAGGATTGATGGAGAGGGCAGGGCTGTTAAGATTCCCATTGTGATGCTGAAGAGGCAAAAAAAAAGTTTTCATGCACTTGTTCGGAATGAACATCACAGAAAAAAGATCAATGTCTAAAAAGCAGCAGGAGTTCCAGATAAGGTTGCCAACTAAACAAGAAAGAGAGTTGGTTTGCAACTTTGCTTTTAATGGCAGCCTGAGGTGTAGAAATCAGCAAGGGAACTTTTGACAAAACCGAGCAAACACTTATTATTGGCTTGTTCCTGCAGTTCAAGGAGCTAGTAAGAAGCAAGTTGGCAACCTCTAGATCTAGGTAAGGATAATTGCAGATGATTGCAGGGGGCATATGGTGCTGGCGAAAGAAGAGAGATGGATTCTGGATGGATTGGGGGGGAGGGTATGGGAGAAGAAGTGAGAGAGGGAATTAAAGGCTGCAGTCCTGCTGTGCAAGTAAATCCTATAACAATCACACTTTGAGTTAACATGGACAGGATTCAGCTACTGGAGCAAAGCCTAGGAAATCTTACACTCTGGATGGGAGAGGAGAACCAATTGGTCTCTTTCTGTTATTGTAATATAGTGAGTTCAATGAATCGATGAGGCGAAGCTACAGTAAGAACAACTCTTTATTGGAAGCAGCATGGTAACTGGCTACACCAACAAAACTGACTAAGGGGCCTTTGAGCCCAACATATATACAGCTCTGGTTCCTGCGCTAACGTGCCATTGGGCCATTCAAACAGGCAGGGGGCCTGTGATTGGTTTAGGGCAGCAGGTATTTTTGGATCGTGCTGCCCATTGTTCCCAAGTCCTCAAGCTCTGCTCTCCTGTCTCCAATGAGCCAGGAAAGAACTACATATCCCATTTCATCCCTTCCCCCCAAGTTCGCAAGCCCTATGGTACATAGTCCCATAAGTATGCAGGCCTGCAGTGCTCGCATGTTGAACGACTGAGGGCTGGTGCTGCTTGTAGTCTTCCTTGACTCCCGGTGCCTCACATGACCGCAGTTGGTCCACATGATACCTCATGGTGAACCCCCCCCCTCTGATATGACTTTGTACATTACCGCCTGAGGACCCTAGAAATCCGGGCCGGTATCCATGCTGGTCCCCCCCCCAAAGAAGATATTGAAGATATTGGATTTATATCCCGCCCTCCACTCCGAAGAGTCTCAGAGCGGCTTACAATCTCCTTTACCTTCCTCCCCCACAACAGACACCCTGTGAGGTGGGTGGGGCTGGAGAGGGCTCTCACAGCAGCTGCCCTTTCAAGGACAACCTCTGCCAGAGCTATGGCTGACCCAAGGCCATTCCAGCAGGTGCAAGTGGAGGAGTGGGGAATCAAACCCGGTTCTCCCAGATAAGAGTCCACACACTTAACCACTACACCAAACTGGCTCTCAAAGTTTTAGCAAACACCCAGCCCCCCATGTCAACCCCCCCAGGCACTCGAACTACCTCTGGTTCTTACTGTAGGTTCGGGGCCCGGTCCGGGTGCATGCAGTTGAGTAATGTGTTCAACCTCCTACCTATTAGAAGTTCAGCCAGGCTTCGGCCAGTAACCGTGCTAGGTGTCTAATGCTGTGCTAACAGGCATTCTGCAAAGATGTGCCTCCCAGTCACCCTGTATGATGTGACGGAACGACTCTTTTGTTGCTCTTACCATCCTTTCCACCTGGCCATTAGTGGCTGGATGGAAGGGGTTGACCGTATGTGTTTTATTAAGTTTCAGCCACAAAAGTCCTGGAAATCGGCCGAAGTGAAGGTGGTTCCGTTATCCGAGACCAGAGTGTCGGGCAGCCCATGAGTGGCGAAGATCTTACGGAGTACTCCTATCGCCGCTTAGGTGGAGGTGGATGCTACCGGAATGACCTCTAACCACTTGGAGTGTGAATCCACCATTAAGAAGAAAACCTGCCCCTGGAAGGGCCCTGCAAAATCAAGGTGTAGGCAGGACCACAGGTTCCGTGTGTGCTCCCACTCTTGGACTGGCGCTCTCGCTGGAGCTGGGTGGGTCTCCTGACATGACTGGCATCAGGCTACCCATGACTCTATGGCATCATCAATTCCCAGCCACCACACATAACTCTGGGCCAGCGCCTTCATTCGCACTATACCTGGATGGGTCTCGTGAAGCGCATTGAGGACTCAGCACTGGAGGCACCACCACCCTGTTCTCCATAACAAACATCCCTTGTATACTGACGGTTCATCCCGGCATGACACAAATGCAGAAAATTCTGACCCCAGCTGGCCGCACGGCCATCACCTCCACACTCAGTCCAGAACCCGTGATAATATCTTGTCTTTTTCGGAGCAGGGGCAATGTCCATGGCATGTACCAGCCAGTCCGGGAGGGACTCCAGTGACATGACCTGGTAAACCACGGCTGGATCAGGGTCTGTGGAGGGCAGTGGCAGCCGGCTCAGGGCATCTACGTGGCCCATTGCTTTCCGGGGCCGGTACTGGAGTTCGTACTGGTACTCAGCAAGGAAGATGGACCACTGCAAGACATGCGGAGAGAGCATCTGCGGCATTTGGCAGACTGGGCCAAACAGTCTGAGTAGGGGTTTGTGGTCCATGTGGATGGTGAAGGGCCAGCCATACAAATAATCATGGAATTTCTTAACCCCCACAACTATGGCCAGGCCCTCCTTGTCGATCTGCACGTAATTGTGCTCTGGCTTCTGCAAGGTCCAGGGGTAATATGCTACCGGGACCTCATGACTGTCCGAGAGCATGTGTGCCAGGACTGCCCCCACCCCATATGGTGACACATCGCAGGCCAAGATGATAGGCAGCCACTTGTCAAAGTGTGCCAACAAACTATTAGATGTCAAAATGTCTTTAACCACCTGAAAAGCTGCCACTTGCCGGCGGCCCCAGACCCATGGAGCCCGTTTGTCCAAGAGGTGGTGCAGGGGCTCTGCTACCACCGCCTTGTGGGGGAGGAAGGTGTGGTAGAAATTGAGGAGTCCCAAGCATGACTGTAACTTCGCCTTGTTCTGGGGGGCTGGCGCCTCACAAATCGCCTTGATTTTGTCCCGTGCCTGGTAGATACCCTTTGTATCCACCGTGTACCCCAAGAAGTCAGTGGTGGAAACCCCCAACTCACACTTCTCCTTTTTCATCTTCAACTCTTCCCCATCGAAATGCTGCAGTACCGCCCGGAGGTGGGATGTGAATTCTTCCTCTGTGGCTGCGGCAATCAGCACATCATCAAAGAATGGCTGGACCCCAGAAATCTCTTTAAGGAGAGAGTCCATTAAGTTCTGGAAGATCCCCAGGGCCACGCTGATGCTGAACTGCAACCGTTTTACCTGGAAGGCCCACCCTTTGCATGACGATAGTCTGGGCCTCCGCAGTGGCGGTGTCCACCGGAAGCTGTTGGTATGCTTGTGCCAAATCCAGCTTCCGAAATATCTTGGCCCTTGCTAACAAGGCCAGCATGTGGCTGACCACAGGCACTGGATAAGCATGGCCCTGCAGTGCTTTGTTGATCATACATTTATAGTCTGCACAGATGTGCACACTGCCGTTGGACTTGACGGGGGTGACTATGGGAGTTTCCCATTTGGCGTTAGCCACCGGTTCTAATACCCCCTGGGCCACAAGGTGGTCCAACTCCTCCTCAATCTTGGGTCTTAACGCTAGGGGGTCGCACCTTGCCTTCAGCCTCACAGGCTGCACTGAGGGGTCCAGCTGTAGAGCTATGGGGTTGCTGGTGTATGTCCCCAAGGAACCGTTGAAAACGGCAGGAAACTCTTTGCACACCCTCTGAAAATATTTTTGGGCAGGGATTTGGTGGATGCCCATTACTCTAATCCCCAGGGCCTCGAACCAGTAGCGCCCCAGTAGACTGCACAGGTCCCCTTCCATGACTATCAAGGCAGCCTGCTGGAAGATTGTCTGTATTTTATGTGGACCTTTCCCACCCCCAGGATGACAACCACCTGCCTCTGGAAGTCCCGGACTACAAACAGGGATGGGGCTAACTGGAATTCCTTTCCTGGGCACAGTTTCCTGAAAGTCCGAGCCGAAATGACCGTCTGGCCCACTCCCAGGTTTACTTTCATCCTGCAGGGCCAGCCTTCTAGCAACACTGTTACCTTATATTTGTCTGGGGAGGGCATGGGTAGCTGACATACCTGGTCCCTCGCCATGGTGAGCACCTGTATGTCATCCACCAGTGTGACCTCTTGGCAGTGGATTCCGCGATGTGTCTCCTGGGCGCAGCGACTTCGACTGGCACATGTGTGCCAGGTGGCCAGTTCTTCCACACGCATGGCAGATGGTGTTTCTAAACTTGCAGGCATGCCGCTCGTGGGCTTCGCTGCAGCTGGCACATCCTCCCGATGGGGCCTGTTCGGTGGCACATTGCAGAAGGTGCTTTGGGCCCTGGTGTGTCTTTAGCGTGTCTTCCTCCCCCAAGTCCTCATCATTGGGACCACTCGCAACCTGGTGGGTTCCCACTGCGCACCGTTCTTTGTGTGATTTTTCGTATGCGACCACTTTGTCCAGGGCATCTGCCAGCTTGTGGGTCTTGTGCCTCGTCATCTTTGCTTGTAGCTTCTCATTGTGGAGGCCAGCCATGAAGCGGTCATGAAAGAGTCCAGCAGTGCTTCATCGAGGCTCGCGAAATCACACTCTCAGGCAAGACGCATAGCTTGGCCAGGAAGGTCATGGCCGGCTCGCCTGCCTTCTGTACCCATTTGTAGTATTCCATTCGCCTGGACGTCAGTGTAGGCCTGGGGGAGAAGTGCTTGGCGAGCCTCTCTGTGATGATCTTGTAAGTCGTAGCATCATCGGTCAGCAACACAGATGACATCAGGTTTTCAGCTAGTGCCAGTGTGTCCTCCCCACAGAGGCTGAGCAGAAGCTGTTTCTGCTTCTGCTCGTTTTTGATGTCATGGTGGAGGAGGTAAAAGTTGAGCTGCTTCACCCATCTCTCCCACCTTTCAGGTTGATTGGGGTTGAACTCCGGCAGTTGCCCATGTGGGCCAAGTGCTGCGGCCTGGTTGGGGTTGGCCCTCAGAGGAGCCGTTTCTGCGGTGCTGGCAGAGTTGGAAGCTTGTCCCTGACTCATCTCCTGTCCTGACGTGGTGATCTTCGTTAGCGATGGTGATGCGATGCATGGAGCTGGACAGCTGTTGCGAGGCACGGTGCATTTCCGGTTGCTGTGTTGCCTACCAGGATCCCATCCTCGTCACCACTATAATATAGTGGGTTCAATGCATCAATGAGGCAAAGCCACAGTAAGAACAGCTCTTTATTGGAAGCAGCATGGTAACTGGCTACACCAAGGGGCCTGCGGGCCCAACATATATACAGCTCTGGTTATCGCTCTAACGTGCCATTGGGCCATTCAGACAGGCAGGGGGCCTGTGATTGATTTTGGGCAGCAGGTATTTTTGGATCCTGCTGCCCATTGTTCCCAAGTCCTTAAGCTCTGCTCTCCTGTCTCCAATGAGCCAGGTACGAACTACATATTGTTAACAGATAAAGTATACAGGGTTCTGCCCCTATATACAAAAAGGGGATTTTTATTCAGATACTCTGGGAAGAACACCCCTCAGGGACAAAAACACCAGACTTTAGGTTCTGAAATATATATTGGAAATTTATTTAAATCTTAGTTATTGCAGCATTCTGACAGGATTACATGATTGCATGACTACATGGACTCATGGGTGTGTATGGTTACATGACCCATGGTTAAATAGCTTCTTAGTTACATGATTATAACCTTTCCTATGCTCAGGTTACTTAGCCTATTACATTCAGTAAAAGCAAAGCCATTGTAAAGATAACAAAAAGCATTTCATCCTCATCTCTCCTATGGTTTCAGGTCTTTGCAGAAGTATGTGGAGGGGTCTTGCTTCTCAGGAGGCTTCTCCTAAACTCACTGTTATAGCTAACTGACTAACCAACCACGCCCTCCTTGGTAAGCCCAATTATACCTTTTCCATAGTATCCACCTTTTCCCTTTCTGTCCAATCAGAATTCAGGAAGGCCCCCCCTTCCGTCTATCCAATCAGAATCCAGAAAGCACCCCTTTACTCCTATCCAATCAGAATCCAGAAGGCCAGATTCCTTCTATCCAATCAGACTCCAAAAGCCAGATTCCATCATCTTTTGGCTGGAAAGGCCAAAAACTGTTACATAAGAAAATCACCTGTTGTTGCCAACTTCTGCTAATTAGTACCAGATAGGCCACTGAACCCTAAAGGGCAAAAATCCCCACCTGGGACCAACAACCTCCCATGAAAGCCTGGGAACCCCCATCTGGGACGAAGGCTTTCCCACAATAGCCTGAGAGCCCCCATCTGGGACAAAACTTCCCCCATGAATATATATATATATATATATATATATATATATATATATATATATATATATATATATATATATATATATATATATATATATATGTAGAAAAGGGAGAGGCTATGTATGGGTGTGTATGCATTCTATATGGCCACTGTATTGCCCTATATGATTTCCTAACCATTAGATGTTCACTATAGCCCTTTAGCCTATTAGAGAAATCTAACAAATCCATTTAATAGAAATCTCCTCTCTGTGTCCAGCATGAGTTCCTGACAGCCTTTCCCGCTTGGCAATCTCTCTCACCCCTTCCTCCTTTCTCTATCTCACTATGATATTGGGGTAATTGTTATAGAACCCCTATACTATAGGAAATCACTTCAGCCCCCTTATCAATCTCATCCCTCTCCAACAGGTATAAACAAACATCCATAATCAAAGATTTCAGGTTTTCACGGCTGGTAACATCATTAGGGTTTGTAGAATCTTTCGGGCTCAAGTGCCGTGTTCTACTGGAGAAAGTTTTTCTTCCAGACGTTTCGTTCTCAGCTGTGGAGAACATCCTCAGTGGCATTGCAGCTGGAGCAGGCACTCTGACCTTCTTGGCTGCTGTGCATTGAGTGAGGCCAGGGCTGCTGGAGAGCTGCTATTTAATATTTTATAAATAGCAGCTCTCCAGCAGCCCTGGCCTCACTCAATGCACAGCAGCCAAGAAGGTCAGAGCGCCTGCTCCGGCGGCAACACCACTGAGGATGTTCTCCGCAGCCGAGAACGAAATGTCTGGAAGAAAAACTTTCTCCAATAGAACACGGCACTTGATCCCGAAAGATTCTACAAACCCTAAACATCCATAATGTTATTCTATAGAATCCAAGCTGCTTTGCAACATTCCTTCACACTGGACGCATTGCTCCATATAAAGGCATTGTCAAAATCTTCTTCCAAAATGAGATTAATAGACTTGTTTCTCTCCCAGATCCTCATTAGGACATGCATTAAAACACCAAATGTTCTGGGAAGATGTCCTGGGAAAATGTCCTGAGAAGATGTCCTAAGACCATCGACTTGTTTACAGCATTTTTGTACAATTATGCAGCCACATACCAAGATACTGACTTCCACACACATCTGGCCGCTAATTAGTATCAAATGCCTTTTCCCAGATGAATTCATCCATTGGCCCTATATTCTCTTTTACTTAGAGAAATTACAGGCCCTTCAATAGACAGTCATATAGAAACTTCAGATATATATAAATCCAACAATATTGCAGTTCAATATATAACAGTTATCTTCTGCTTTCTTTTTCTTTCTGTATAAGGAGGCAGCAACAGAAGGGGAGGAAAAGGGAAAGGGAGAACTGGAGCCAGTTGGATTTTAGTAGCCAAGATCTAGAGTTGCTTTCTAAAGTTAGTATAGATGCAGGACTCTGATCATCTGCCAGGACTTGTTCTTTATTTCAGAAAAAAAGATGGTTTAGAGAAAGAAGAAAGTGTGTGCTAAAGAAACATATCTGTGAGTGCAATGGCGTCCAGGCATTTTTTGTAGCAGGAGCTCCTTTGCATATTAGGCCACACACCCCTGATGTAACCAATCCCCCAAGAGCTTACAGGGTTCTTTGTACAGGGCCTACTGTAAGCTTCAGCAAGATGGGCTACATGAGGGGTGTGTGGCTTAATATGAAAAGGAGTTCCTGCTACAAAAGTCCTGATGGTGTCCATGAGTGCACCTATTCGGTCTAATCAGTTTCTCCCTTCTTTTCCAAAGTAAGTCATTGAGACAAAGGGAGTGAGAGCTCACAGAGTACTATGAACTAGATTTCTTCAAATGTTTTTCATCTCATTTAATGTTGGCATGTGCTAGGTGGTTGTTATTTGATGGGGGGGGGGGAGTTGCACAATACCTTATTTCAATGTGCACTGTTTGAATAAGTTAAGTAAAATCTGTTCCTTAATACTCCTACCCATTTTCCTTCAATGTTTCTTACATAATGAACAATTATTATTCTATTCATGGATGGTAGCAGCAAGCCAATAATATTTGGTTTTAATCAGGGTCACAGGGAGGGGGAGGTGAAAACTTTGTCTGGGGCCTATGGTGGCTCTCAGCAGCCCTGAATATAGTAACTAAGTAAATAAATCAGCACACAAGACTGATTTATAACTGGTAGATTTAATTTCCCACTAATTTCATGTATAGCATTCAGGAGTTCAATATTCACAGTCTCTGAAGCAATTTCTACTTCATCATTTCATCTTCTTATTTTGGTTCATAATTAAGTTGCCATCTTTATTTCTTGACAAAACTCCTGTGTCTTTTACAGCTGCATGGGCAGATAATATGCAGCAAATTGAGCTTTGTACATCACTGTATACAAAGGCTTCATCAGTTACATTTTTGCATCACATACCATTGTTCTGCTTGAAAGAAAGAAGGTAATCCTAACCGAATTCATACTATAAAACTTCAGTGTCATCTTGTATTTTCAAAGGATACACAAGTGCTGAAATAAAGGCCACACTCTGCACAGATTGTTAGATTTCAGTTTGTTTGCAGTTGCTCTATTGTCCTATATACACACATTAAAATACAGTTCTTCTACAGTGAACTTGATTTAGTGTCTTTTGCTGTTGTCATTATCTCACCATTGTGCCTTGTAAATTTCATGTCCTGTTTCTTTTCCATTCATCTTTGTTAGTGTTTTAGTCATCTGCCTTTTGTTCTGTTCTTGTTTCAACAACATAGTGTGAATCCTTGAAATACTGACTTTTGTGGGCAGCCCTTTACTTTTTGTAAGTTGTCTGTTCTGTTGTTGGCAGGATAACTCAAACTGTGACCACAGGCACAAGACTCCATATTCTCCTTCCCTCAAGTCCCTCTTGTAATTAACTTCCTGCTGCTTCTCTTCGATAACTGGAGAACCAAAACACTTTGAGTTCCACTCAAGTATAAATCATGAGAATGTAGCATTGCTTCCCACTGGGGTGGGTCCTGCATGGTTTGTAATAAGGAGTTTGCTAAACTTGCTCTATGCTATGTTATTTTTTTTTACTCTTTAGTCCAGGGGAGGAGAAAAAACAAAGCAAACAATAAACTTACACTCAAGTTGCACACCCTTCTTCCCTCCCCCCCACCCACTGGCTTTCACTGAAGCCAGAATTTATAATTGGGTACCCTGTGTATTCATATTAGCTAAGAATTAAATTCAATCAATGGTAGTTGAATTGACTTTATAGTTCTTAGTATCACAAGCTTAAGAAACAATGATAATATTAATATTTTATTGTCTTTTTCAACATCTATTTAGAAGTTATTATTCCTTGCTGCATCTTCTGTTCTGATAATTTCGATTTAATATTTAAGGGGCTGCTGAAGTCATTTTGCAAGTGAATGTTGTATGTTTAACAAAACCATCCCTGGACTTATGTGGAGTAGAAGAGTAAAGCAAGCCTAACTTGGAACTTCATACATTTGTTGCATGATAAACAGTGGCCTACTAAGTTTTTCAGGTGATGCATCCCAGTCTGCCTGATCATCTTGTGATTTCCTATTTAGCCTAAAGTTGAGCACCAATAATGAACTCTTACCTAATAGCTTTGTGACAGTTTCCCCAGCAATTGAATGAACTGCCATGGTGAAGGCAATTAAAAAACAGAACATTTTTAAATTGTTTCCCCCACCCACCCAAGATAGTAATGCAACTGAGAACACTGGCCCCTGGACAAAGTTTCTCTGTTGAATCACCCTTCAACGCATTTAAAGAATATTTAAAGAAAATCAAAAATAGGCATTGAAGGGAAAATTTACTGAAAGCAACCACACTGCTGAAATTTCTCCTGGATTTTTGAGTTCTAAATTGTCTATTTTCGGAAGTATAACCAATGCATTAAGGATTTTCTATTGTTCCTTTATTTTATAATTGCATTCATGCCCTAGCACAGGTTTCAGGTCATGTTTATTATTTTCTTTATTTCTTTCTTCCTTCCCTACCTTGTTTTTTATACATATAGTTGTATGGTTATATGGAGATTTTTCTTTGCTAGGAGCTTCAGTGTTTTAAAACATGTGTAAATCACAGATTTCAACCAAATCAGGGACTCTAGGTGACATACAATATAACAATAAAAACACAGTTAAAAAACAATCAAAATGTTTAAAATGTTGTCATCAGTGGACAAAATAGTTTTAACAGAAATGTAAGCAACAAGTAAAAGGTAAGAAAAAATCCAGTGGGAAAATATATAGAAACTAGTAATGATGCCTGTTGTAGAGAAGAATACAATGGACATGAGAAATTTGCTGTGGGTGAGTATCAAGGCCTTGGGAGGGGGTTCTGGGGAAGGAAGGGAAAATAGAGGAAGGAAAGGTATGCCAGTAGGAAGGAAAGGTATGCCAGTAAGGCAGCTGTAACTATCAACCTACCTTTATCTGTCCATCTGACTTCAGCTTTCCATCTCCTCCCTGCAGCCTACACCTAGGGAAAAGACAATCTTTCTTCACAGTGGGGACCAAAGCTGTATTAAAATAGTCTAGTCTCAGTGTTGCCATAGTGCAGTTCCAAGTGGGCAGATAGGTCATTTCAAAGTAGGGAAGCATCTTGCAAGTTAGAGTGAGTTAAAAGAAAGCATTTTTTGTAGTTGCATTAACTTGCTTCTCCAGCAGCACTGCTGGATCCAATCTGATTTCTAGATACTTAGCTAAGTCAGTAATCTCAGGCCAGCTCAAGCAAGAGAAGAAACCCTGTAAGATATTAGAGGAAGGAAGGGTATAAGAAGCTAAGACCTGGACCACCAACTATCTCTGTTACCCACATCAATTCCTTTTAATGGGGTTTTAGTCTCAATCTAAAAATTCTCCACTTAGAGTGCAGTCCCAACAGTGCCGGATTTATGTATAGGCTAAGTAGGCTGAAGCCTAGGACCTCCAGTGAGCAGTCTCTCCTCTCCCAAAATTGCAAACCTAAGCCTTCATGCAAGGGCAGGGCAACTTGGGCCTAGCAACTATGAGACTCAGGGCCAGCCAGTGGCGCCCAATTTGAAACTGCGGCCCAACTGAAAAAAATTTTGTGGAGCCCCAGTTCACAGTCAAAGTTTGCAGAATCTTAGAGATATAAATAAAATCCATCTAGATTCCCCTGGTGTGGGGGACCTCTTAGGAACGGCCTGTGGGGCCTAATTTTGCCAAATTGCTCCAATTGCCTTAAGGTCAGCCCTGATAAGACTGTGCAGGACTGACAAGCCCTGCCCCTTCTAGGTCCCTGGTGCCACTGTTCAGAGTACAGATTCCAGAACTCCAGATCCAGCAGCCCAGAGTCAGGAACCACCTGCACAGCCTTCCCCAGCTGAAGGGTCAGGTTAGTAGTGGTATGTGCTGCACTTTAGTCAGTGGGAGAGTGTGAGTCGGGGGCCGGCTGGAGCAGATAGACCAGGCAAGCAAATTCTCCCAAGTCCCTTCCATTCCTTCCCTCCTCCTTGGCTTGAACAGAGCAAACATAAGTGACTGGCCTCACCTCTCCTAGGCAGGGAAGTCTATCTTTCACACTTCACAGAGCCCTGTCGGTGTCTGCAGCATGCACTTGCAACCCCTTTCTCAGAACTTCTTAGATATGAAAAGAAATATTGATGGTGTCAATTGTCATGCCAATAAATCCAAACAATACTGCTTCATACATTAATAGTACATTAATTGTTCTAAAGCCATTGCAGAAACTAATCAAAGTTTTACGTATTTATTTTATATAACTTTTTTTGGCAGTTGACTCTTTTAAATGGCTAGTATTGATTGTTGAATGGGAGCCTGGTGTTTGCTGCTGCTGGGATTATTAGATGAGAAATTATAGTTAATTATTAACCTATGTTTTTGCATCATTTTCAAGTCTCCTAATTGCATGTGTCTTGGAGAAAATTATTTTGATTCCTTTTGGCAGTTTTGGGAGTTTATAAACTTTTGAAAATGTTTAGATTGAAAAATAATGTTCTGCTATAGGGTTGGCTTGTTGGATGTGACAGAATAGACTCCATCTTGTGTTTGCTTTAGTTTAGGTTGTTTAGTTTAGTTAAAATGGCCACCCACCCTGGGAAGTAGGGCAAAACTCCAAGGTAGGCCTACAAATCCCAGATGCCTCTATGGCCAAAAAGTGCAGGAAAGCCAGGGGTGGAGTCAGAAGATATAAATGCTCCAGCCAGCCTGGGAGGGGAGAGTCATCCTGCAACTCTCAGAGAGGCCAGGAGGCTCTTGCTTCAGATTGCCCACAGGCAGAGAGAGAGCTTGGAGATCAAAGAAGGCAGCAGTGGGAAGGGATCCTTGGAGGGATCCAGAACTACCTGTAGAAGGCAGGAGGCCAGGCTGCAGGTTGATAACTGAACCTCATTCTGAGGGAAAATAAGTATAGGAATCAGTTCAGGGACAGAGGAACTGTGTTTTGTTATATTTTATTTAAAACCCCAGTCTGGTGCTCTGACCACATAGTTTCCCCTGCTCTGCCCACTACCAGTGCCTTAAGAAGGGTCCTGGGAGGTGAAAAGCCCAAAACTGTGCAGGTGCCAACCCTCCAGGAGAAATCCAAAGTTAGGGGTTTTCATCTCCAAACCCCAGGAGTCAGCCAGAGGGGTCTCACTGCCCCTCAAGAAAGGCACAGGGAAGTCAGTGAGTGGTGGCAGCTACTGAAGAGTGACAGAAGCCAACCAAGAAGGTGGGAAGGCGAAGCAGGGTTCACAAACCACAAACCGGCTACTCAGTTCCCCAGAGCTGAGAGTGGGCACCCTTTCGCCACAGTGGAAAACTGAATTCTATAACCCTTCAGCAGCAACCATCTATACCTTGTGCCAATAGCCACTGATGGACCTCTGATTCATGTATTTATCCAGTTGAGATTAATTTTACCTTTTTTTTAGATTCTAATCTGAGCATGAGTAAAAGATTTGAAAGTGGTGTTAGCAAGTGCAAGAGACAGAGACTTGAAAATGCTATGGTAATGAAGTTAAGACTAATCACTGCTTTCGTGCATCAACCACGCATTGAAGCAACAAGAACCAGAAGTGAAGCTATCCAGCCTGAGCCAAATTATAGCATGCAACCAGACAAAAACCTCCCTAAAAGAGAAACAGCGAAGCAGGATGTGGAACAGCAAGCTGATTATGAAGAAGCAGCCATGATGCTGGCTCAAATTGAAAATATAGAACTAATTTAAGGGTGTTTTCGCACTGACCTTACTCGGGAGTGACGTCCCTCTTCACCGCGCAGCATCTGCGTGGATTTCACACTAATTGCTCCGCAGAACCTGGAAGAGCCGCAAAGTCCCGCGGCTTCTGCGTCACAAATGTAAACTGGTTTTTGGCCGAGTAAGGTAAGTGCGAAAACGCTCTAAGAGTCACTTACTGGACAGGGAAAGGCTAAAGAGCCATAAGAAAATAATGCAAATAGTCAGATTTTTCAATTCACACCTGGTAAGATAGGCCAAGTCCATGGTGTTCCAGATGCAGATAAAGATAATGCCAAACATAGATCTACAGTAATAGATGTTGGTTTGTGGTCAGAATTATCACATAAGGAAGCATTGTATTGGGTAGAGAAGGTTCCCTCTCAATTCTGCATCATTGTGGATCATTTTTAAATTCCAAGTGAGTGTACAAAAAGCAGTACAGGTTTTGCACAAAAGCTCTTTTTATTCAACAAAAGCAAATGGGGAAACATATAGCCGAGAGTGGTTTGTGTATTCTCCCTCAGAACGCCGAATTTATTGCTTTGTTTGTAGACTCTTTCAAAACCTTGCATCTTCTTCCACAGCTTTAGCTACTGAAAGATTTGATGACTGGCAAAAACCCCATCTTATCCAAACTCATGAAAACTCAGAGAAGCATAGGAATGCCATGTTGACCTACCTAACAAGGAAGCGAGGACAAACATTAACTTCCAAGCTAGAGGAACAAATAAAAGCAGTACTGGTGGCATGTCATGGAGAGAATTATTGCTGTAATATGCACTCTTGTAGAATGAGGCTTACCATTCAGAGGAGACAATGAATACTTTGGATCTCCAAATAATGGCAATTATCTTGGTCTTTTAGAACTAGTGGCAAAATTTGATCCCCTTTTACCTGCTCATATCAATCTGTATGGACATTCTGAATCAGGCAGTTCCTTTTATTTGTCAAAAACTATATGTGAGAAAATGATTCAACTCATGGCAAAAAAAAGTTAAGGATGCAATTCTGGCTGATGAGAGAAAGGCTGGATATTTCAGCTTTTCAGTAGATTCCACTCCTGACATTTCACATACTGATCAGTTGCCTTTAATTATCAGATATGTATCACCTGAAGATGGTTTGCCAACTGAGAGATTTTTAACTTTCCTTGAGCTGAGAGACCACTCAGGAGAAAGCATGGCTGATTTAGTGTTCAACTATTTCACTACTGAGCTTGAAATTGACTTTAGAAAATGCCGCGAGCAGTCTTATGACAACACTGCCAACTTGGCTGGTAAGTACAATGATATGCAGCAACAAATCATCTAAAAAAATCAATTTGCAAGATTTATTCCATGTGCAGGTCACTCTTTATATCTGGTGGGCCGTTCAGCTGTGGATTGCTGCCATGATGCAGTGAACTGTTTTGGCATTATCAATGAAATTTTTACCTTCTTTTCATCCTCCACAAAGAGATGTGCAGTTTTAAAATCATTTTTGCCACCTCAATCTAAAGTGCCTAAATATTTGTCAGACATGAGGTGGAACACACACGCAAAAGCCACAGAAGATGTTTTGGAAAGTTACAGTGCTATCACTGATGCCCTCAGTCATTTGTACTCTGACATTAACGGGAAGGGGGAGACCAGGCTTCAAACTAACAATCTTTTTGCAGAAAATGGACGAACTGGAATTTGTTTTTGTGCTGCAGTTTTGGCCCCGAGTGCTAGGTCATTTCACAAGGTCAGCAAAGCCCTTCAGAAATCAGATCTGTTATTGAGTTCTTTTGCAAGTTTGTACAGTTCACTTCTGAATTTTAAAGGAAAATTAGAGGAGAATTAGATGAGCTTGAGAAACAAGCAAAAGCCACCTTGCCAAATGTTAACTGCAAAACAAAGAGACAAAGAGTAAGAGAACGGCAAAGAAATGGCAGAAGTGGGCCTGATGCCTTAGATTCCTATATTATATGCACTTGAAGCCAATTTTAAAAGAAGTACTATGTACAGTGACATTGCACAATTGTTTTCCATTCTTGCTAATCTGACGGCATCTAAGCAAGAAATTCAGCAAGGTATTGAACTGTTGATGGAAGCATATGCAGAAGATATTGACCTGAAACTTACTGATGTACATTTGCACTTTCACCTGTATGTGAGACAAAGCCATAGGCTTACAGAAGAGCACTCTGTCTCACACAGACCTTTATCAAATTTTATATAAGGAAAAAATTCAGAAGGCCTTTCCTAATGTGGAAGCAATCTTGTGGCTATTTCTTATCTTTATGGTCACTAACTGCTCGGGAGAGAGGAGTTTTTTAAGACTCAGAAGAATTAAAAATGAATTAAGGGCCACGATGTCTCAAGAGAGATTGTCTGCAGTGAGCATTCTGTACTTTGAAAGTGACAAACTTAGACAAACAAATTTTGATGAAGTTTTGGATAATTTTACTATGAGGAAGGCTAGAAAAAAACATTTTTCGTCTTACTGTATTTGATGGTTGTAGTTTACTTCTAAATATGTATTTTAAAACTGACTGCTTAATGACAACATAAAGTAGATTCTAAAAGTGCCACATTGTCAGGTAATCATGATATCATTTACACTTCCCAGGCAATATAATTTGTAAACTCAAGGGTTTTTTTTAAAGAATAACATTACAACTTCATTTTCCTAAAAAATAATGCTTATTCCACAAAAGGTTTACAAAGTTCAGTTATTGCAAAAGTGTTTCAGTGTTAATTTTAACATTTATGCATTTTTTTCAATCACTATGATATTTAACAATAACATCTTATGTCCTTTAGAGGAGAAATTGTGAATTGCAGAATTTTAAATACCGGTCATCATCTTTGGCTTTACTCAATTTTGTTTAGAACACTCTTCCATTTTCTTCTAAGCATGAAGGTGGGAGATTGGGAGGGGCCTCACAAGTGGAGTAGCCTAGGGACTCTCTTCATTTAAATCTGGCCCTGAGTCCCAATATTCCTAAATGAGATGCCAGATTTTGGAATTGAGTCCAGTAGCAGCATGGATTTTTATATCAAAGGACTTTGATTTAACAGCACTGCTTCACCTGTCTGTGCCCAGGAAAAGCGAGGTGTATAAATGCATTTTCACTTCAACTCCTAAGTTTGGTATTCAATTCTTCTCTCAAAACTTCTCCCAGTGGTGACACTAGACCATCAGATTCCATCTTCATGTAACCCATGTCATTTTCTTTTTAACATGCTGTTTCATTTCTGTTCAAAACTTTTGCATTTAGGATCTAGGGAATAAAAGTCACAGAGCATGGGCAGTTATTAAAATTGCTCCTGTATTTTCCGGGGTTGAAAGCCCCTCTGCAAGACCTGCAAGCAATATAGCATGCAGCAGGAGAGAGATGATCTAGAGCTTGACTAAGAGAACTGAAAATTCCTTTGCAGGTATGTGATGGGCCCAACCAGGGAATAACTCCATATTAGAATTCCTCTTTTAGGAGGTACTATAAAGAAAGAATTCATCAAGCTGTTAGTTGAATTGTGGCTAATACATTGCTTAAAACTCTTTCCTTGAGTCAGTCTGCCATAAAGTAGAAGCCCTAGAGCTTGACTGAAGAAACTACTTTCTTTCTTTCTTTTTCTTTTTTGCACGTCCAACCTAGAGAAAGAAATCATGAAGATACCAGTAGGAGGATAAGCCATTGAAGAATATACTGGAAAGAACTCTGTGTTTTTTTGAGGACATTCTGGATTTGCTGTTTTCTTTGTTTTACTGGATGTTTGTTAGGACGTGCCATTGTTCAGAGTTCCCTTTCTGAAGGGCACTGAAGATCATATCTCTGCAAATATTGCTATGTTCATAGCAGTTAAGGTTCAGCCATACATATAGTTGCAAATGTTCTTCTTGTTGTTCATTCACACAGTCAAGTCCAACTCTTTGTGACCCCATGGACCAAGTCACGCCAGGCCCTCCTGTCCTCCAACACCCTCCGAAGTCCGCTCAAATTCACGTTGGTTATATCAGTAACGCTGTCCAGCCATCACATCTTTTGCCATCCCCTTCTTCTTTTGCTTTCTCTTTCCCAGCATCAGGGTCTTCTCCAGTGAGTGCTCCCTTCTCATTTGGTGGCCAAAGTATTTGAGCTTCAGCTTCAGCATCTGACCTTCCAGGGAACAGTCAGAGTAGATTTCCCTTCGGACTGACTGATTTTATCTTTTTGCAGTTGAAGGGACTCTCAAGAGACTTCTCCAGCACCACAATTCAAAAGCATCTATTCTTTGCTCAGCCTTCCTTATGGTCCAGCTCTCACAGTCATAAATTACTACTGGAAATACTATCACCTTGACTATAAGGACTTTCATTGGTAGGGTGATGTCTCTACTTTTTATTATACTGCCTAGGTTTGCCATATCTGTCCTCTGAAGGAGCAAACAGCTTTTAATTTCATGGCTGCAGTCGCCATCTATAGTGATCTTGTATCACAGGAACATGAAGTCTGTCACTACTTCCATGTCTTCCCCATCTATTTGCCAAGGAGTGATGGGGCCAGATGCCATGTAGGTTTTTTGATGTTCAGTTTTAAGCCTACTTTTGTGCTCTCCTCTTTCACCCCCAACAAGTGATTCTTTAGGTCCTCTTCACTTTATACCATTAGAGTGGTTTCATCTAAATATCTGAGGTTGTTGATGTTTTTCCTGGCAATCTTAATTCCGGCTTCTGCTTCATCCAGGCCAGCATTCTGCATGATGTACTCTGCATATAAATTAAATAAGCAGGGTGACAATATGCATCCTTGTTGAACTCCTTTTCCTATTCTAAAACAATCAGTTGGTTCCATATCCCGTTCTGACAATCACTTCTTAATCCTTATATAGGTTTCTCAGGAGACATGTGAGGTGGTCTGGTACTCCCATCTCTTTAAGGACTTGCCACAATTTGTTGTGATCCACACAATCAAAGACTTTACCGTAGTCAATGAAGCAGAAATATACATTTTTTTGGTACTCACGTGCTTTCTCCATAATCCAGCGAATGTTGGCAATTTGATTTCTAGTTCCTCTACCTCTCCAAAACCCAACTTGTACTGCTGAAGCCTAGCTTTTAGGATCATGAACATGGCCTTGCTGGCATATGAGCAATGGTGCAATAGTTTGAACATTCCTTGGCATTACCCTTCTCACTCACGTGCTTTCTCCATAATCCAGCGAATGTTGGCAATTTGATTTCTAGTTCCTCTACCTCTCCAAAACTCAACTTGTACTGCTGAAGCCTAGCTTTTAGGATCTTGAACATGGCCTTGCTGGCATATGAGCAATGGTGCAATAGTTTGAACATTCCTTGGCATTACCCTTTTTTGGGATAGGAATATAAACTGACCTTTTCCAATCCTGTGGCCACTGTTGTGTTTTCCAAATTTGCTGACATAATGAATGCATCACTTTAACAGCATTGTCTTTTAGGATTTTTAATAGTTCAATTGGGATACCGTCATCTCCGCTCGCTTTGTTGTTAGTAATGCTTTCTAAAACAGTAGAAGACAGAAACAGGATACAGGATGACCTTGACAGGCTGGAAAACTGGGCTAAAACCAATAAAATGAATTTTATTGAATGTAAAGTTCTGCATTTAGGTAGGAAAAATCCCATGCATACTTATAGGATGGGAAAGACTTGTCTTAGCAAAAAGGATCTAGGGGTCTTAGTGGATCATACACTGAACATGAGTCAACAGTGTGATGTGGTGGCTAAAAAGGCAAATGCAATTTTGGGCTGTATCAACAGAAGTATAGTGTTCAGATCACATGATGTGATGATATCGCTTTACTCTGCTCTAGTAAGACGTCACCTGGAGTATTGTGTTCAGTTTTGGGCACCACATTTTAAGAAGGATATAGACAAGCTGGAATGGGTCCAGAGGAGGGTGACGAAGATGGTGAGGCATCTGGAGACCAAGTCCTATGAAGAAAGGTTGAAGGAGCTGGGCATGTTTAACCTGGAGAGGAGGCAGCTGAGAGGTGATATGATGACCATCTTCAAGTACTTGAAGGGCTGTCACTTAGAGGATGGTGTAGAATTGTTTTCTGTGGCTGCAGAAGGTAGGACTAGAACCAATGGCTTGAAATTAAATCAAAAGAGTTTTCGGCTCAACACTTCCTGACCATTAGAGCGATTCCTCAGTGGGACAGGCTTCCTTGGGAGGTGGTTGGGTTTCCTTCCTTGGAGATTTTTAAACAGAGGCTAGATGGCCATCTGACAGCGATGAAGATCCTGTGAATTTAGGGGGAGATATTTGTGAGTTTCCTGCATTGTGCAGGGAGTTGGACTAAATGACCCTGGAGGTCCCTTCCAACTCTATGATTCTATGATTCTAAGACCCATTTGACTTTGCACTCCGGAATGTCTGGCTTGAGGTCAGTGATTTCACCATCATGGTTGTCAAGGACATTGAGATCCTTCTTGTATAACTCTTCTGTGTATTCTTGCCACCTCTTCCTAATCTCTTCTGCTTCTGTTAGGTCCCTATGGTTTTTGTCCTTTATCATGGCCATCTTTGCACTAAATGTTCCCTTGATTTCTCTTGAATTTTCTTGAAGAGATCTCTTGTCCTTCCCATTCTATTATTATCCTCTATTGCTTTGCATTGTTCCTTTAGGAAGGCCTCCTTATCTCTCCTGGCTGTTCTCTGGAAATATGCATTTAGTTGTGTGAATCTTTCCTTTTCACCTTTGCCTTTTGCTTTCCTTCTTCCCTCAGCTATTTGTAAAGCCTTATCAGACAGCCACTTTGCTTTCTTGCATTTCTTTGTGATAAATTTTATCTTGAAAACTATAATGCCTTGAATATTTTGTTTTTACAGCAATTTCATAATTTCTTAAAGGCCATAAGGGTGCTACCATTGATTGACTTGAATCCCTCACCCCAAGTCTCAAATTGGAAAAGGTAATTTAGGAGAGGGTTCTATGTAGCCAGTTTAGGGATGGACTTGAACCAACTGATGAACTAAAGTCATGAATTTTGTCTGGTTCATGGTTCACAAAGCAATGTCTACATGACTTCTGATGTAGTTTGTGGCAGTTAATGGTGGTTCATGAAGGGCAGAAAGCAGGGATTTAAACCCCTGCTTTCTGCCCTTCATGAAAAACAGATGAGTTGTTTGGTTTAAATGACTGTTTGGCTTAAAAAAGGTAAAGTTAGTCCCCTGTGCAAGCACCAGTCATTTCCGACTCTGGGGTGATGTCACATCAGAACGTTTTCATGGCAGACTTTTCATGGGGCGGTTTGCCATTGCCTTCCCCAGTCATCTACACTTTCTCCCCAGCAAGCTGGGTACTCATTTTACTGAACTTGGAAGGATGGAAGGCTGAGTCAACCTTGAGCTGGCTACCTGAACCCAGCTTCCACCAGGATTGAACTCAGGTTGTGAGCAGGGAGTTTGGACTGCAATACTGCAGCTTTACCACTCTGGGCCGTGGGACTCTTGAGAGCCATTTAAAGTCTTGCTTTTTACTCCCCATGAAAAGCCATGGAGAGAAGAAAGCAGGGGTTTAAATGGCTGGGAGCCTGGGGAAGGCATCCCAAGAAAGTTCCTTTGAACAGCTGAACCACACTGGGCAGACTTGCCCCTGTGGCTTAGCTATTTAAATCTGAGCCATTGGGGAAGCCTGTTCCCACAACTCAGCTGTTTAAAGTGGCTTTCTTGGGCAGCCAATGAGTGTAAAGGGGCTTTCTTGGGTCCCTGTCACTCAGCTGTTTGGAAACCCCTGCTTTTTGCTTCCCATTACTTTTTGCGGGGAGCAGAAAGTGAAGGATTGAACTTTAAATGGCTCATGAACTGTTATGAACAAGTTTAGTTTGCAAATCAGCATATTAATTTGTGGGTCAGTTTGTGGTTCAACCACAAACCAAACAGCAACAATGTAGTTCATGCCCATCCCCAGTGCATGATCAATTTCTTCCTGCACACTTGCATAAAAGCTTTCAATTTCTTCCTTACCAGCATCTGTAGTTGTGTGTAAACTTGAAGGATGATTAATACTGAGGATTTTATTGAATCTGATTGTATTATTTGGTCAGACTTTGCATGATAACCCCTGATTGCTTGTGATACATCTCACCTTACTATTAGAGCAGCTTCATTTCTTCTCTGTTTGTCATTTCCAGAGTAAAATACTTTGCAATTTTTTGACTGAAAATGTCCTAATTCAGTCCACCTTAGTTCACTCACTCACAGAACTTCAATGTTTAACTGTTCCATTTCTCTCTCTCTCTCGCTCTCTTTTTGAGCTTATCTTTTTCTTACGTATCATGTTCCATGTTCCTATTATATGCATCTAACAGGTTTGAACTTTTCTTTTACATCCATTCTTGTCAACAACTGTATGTCATTTTGGCTTTAGCCCAATTGTATCATTTTGAATAGCAATATTCATAATTGTCCTCAGCTCCTCCCTAGTAGCTGACTGAGTGCCATCTGAACTGAGGATTTCCATTCTACATGTCTCCAGTTCAGAGGAACATATATTTTATATATGGAGATCCCACCTAGCTATGATTCATGATTGACAAGAAGAGTATCTGTGGAAGGACTGCATTTTTGTGTTAATTTTTGAATTAAATTTTCAAAAAAGTACATAAAAGAAAAGAAAAATACACAAAAAGATTATATAAAAAAGAAAAAAACAAAGAAAAGGGAAAAATATTTCAATTTACATCTACAACTGGTACATCTTTATTCTCTATTTATTCTCTCTATAGATCTCTACATGCAAAAATCCTCTCTCCAGATGCAAGGAGGACATATTTTTGATCACATAGAACCAAGTGAAGCTGTAGTGGGAATACATTAGTGGAGAAGGATATGTACCACTTAATTCCTTGGTCAAATAATGGCAAGGTCCCAAGTTCAGAACTTGCTGTGAGCATTCAGTTAGAATGTTAACTAACCAAAATATAAGGATTTCATATGTATTTTGCAAGAAGCATTTTGACTTCTGAATTTATTGTCGCATAGCAGTAAATCATATCCAGTGTAAAGCTGTTTTTCCTTATCTTGTAAGCATCCATTGTTCTTTAGAATGTGTTTAAATTCCAGAGTTTTAATATCATTCATTTACAAGATTTCTTAAGAAGGCTTTAAGTGGAAAAAGAAAGGAATTCTAAATCAAAGACAGTGAGAGCTATTCTGAAAGGATAAGCCTTACTACATAATGTGATGAATCACAGTCCATAAGGCTGTCTCTACGGTTCCCACAGATGCCACTCCAGGGAAGAAAAAAAAGGGAAGAAAGGATTGGAAAAAGCAGTGTATGTCTGAAACTAGGGACAATGTTGCATAGGAGACCTGAGAATAATGTTCCTGGCAATGTCAGAAGCCAACATATATATGTTTTAAAATTAAATAATAAACATCCAGAAGCCAGAATAATGAGAAATAATCTTTATTAATATCCTATCAATTTTCATTCTAAGATGAGATTTTTGTTTTTTTCTGAATTAATGACCAAATGCAGACTTCAGAATATAAAGAAATGCTTCACTACAAAGTATAATTGACATGCCATCTTATGATAATGTGTTATTAGCTTTTGTAAACACTATAAATCAACAGTTTAACATGGTTAATCTTTGCTTCTAGATAACTAAGAAGCAGTGGCTGGTATCCTATTTCAATGTTAATGGGGCCATCTTAAAATTTAGCTGTGTTCTGCTAACACCAGCAATCAGAATTGCTAAATTCTAACTTCTTATTCAAGTTATCTCTGCTGTAAGATATGACCTACATTTAAAAACAAAAACTTATAGAAGTGACATGTTTCTAATATCATTTAATTTTGGTGTGACTATATTCTGATATTTTCCCCACTGGAAAAAATAAACATTTTACATTTCAGAAAGGATTTTTTTTCACACACTGATACAATCTCTAAGTAAAGAAGGAAAAAATTGGTCATAGGACTATAAATGAGACCATATATAACAGAGAATGAACTAGGAACTATAAAGAATACATGCCATGCAAATCAGTAGCTGTAGATCTCTATGTTTATATTCATGTAGAGTCAGCAACAGCATATCTTTCCCATCAGGTTTGTATTTTGATTGTGAGCAGTGAAGCAGATTACAGTTTTGATTATCAGGGTAGCTTAGAACTTGAGGGAAAATATAACATCCAAGTTCTTATGAAAAATTGTATCTAAATGCATATGTGCAATTAAACAATATCAATAAAAATCAGCCCCAAAGACCAGGCTTTGCAGTCAAAAATAAAGATTTCCCAGGAGAAACTGAGATAACGATCCAATTAAGCTGTGACAGGATGCAAATGAGACCTGACTCTAAACTTCCATAATACTGAAGACACTAAAAGCTAAATAACACATTTCTTGTTATATTTCAAACAAGTCAAGTAATAACTTGTCAAACAGGTAGGCAACTTTCAGGTGAGTAGAAGCAGAAGGGAATTGGTTTATGAAATCTGTTTTAATGATGGGTGACTTTTGAGTACTACAAGAAATTCATATCATTGCTTCCCAATTAAAAATTCATTAGGACTTGCAAGGCCTGGATAACATTTGGTAAATAGAAGCAGCATGTGAAAAATTTGAATGAGAGTAAGGGCTTAATAGAATAATCAGGGCTTGAACCAGTGCACCGCAAAACAACAATACATAAATATGTATGCACACAAGGCTAAATCCAGCTTGTCCTACTTTAGCTACTCTCATTGCTTTTAATTTTATTGCTATCTGTTGGACTATAATGAAGCAAACAGAGATTGCCCTAGTAACTTTGGAGCTAATTAATCTACTCTTAGATAGACTAATATTATATTGCAGTTTCAGCCAGTTTCAACAATCATGTTGGACTAATTTCAGAGAGCTGGAGCCTTCTCTAGAAGTTAAATCTACCTCCTGATCTCACCATACAACAGAGGCCTGATTTAAATGTGAACCTGGGGTGGGAGGGGAGTAACCTGTGGGACTTCATGAACACACACTGCTGAATCTCAAAACAGCTGCCACCAATGTGCATTCTTTGTTAGCATGCCAAAGCAACATCGACCTGGGTTGCAAGTTTCTGTTGTCCTAACTAAGCACATGTAGTTGCTTTGGACAGGCAGTAGCTGAGTAAAAAGTGTATTGGTAAGTGATTTTGCCTTGCTAGCATCATGATTAAATGAGGACTTTGTGTTCTAGAATCAAGCCAGAAGTAATGGCTGCTTCTCATGCTCTGGTTCAAACACATAAGGGTACCTATAATGACTCACACCACTTGTTCATTTATTGTCTACTTTATCTATTATCTAATTCAATCAACAGCAGCTGCCCTTTCACCCAGGTAGCGATCTTTCCCAGAGGTGCAAACTATTAACCATGGTTCCTTTCTAAATTTTAAGGAGCTGCTATTTGGCTGGAGGCTACTGTGCATCACACCTATCTTCCTTCCCGCACCCCACCATTCTGGTATCTGACAAAAGGAGTGTGGACGCTAGTCTCCAAATGCTACTGGCCTTGAAATCTAGCACAACTGTCTCTCTCACCACTCATAGCAGCAACAATACTTTGGCATTACAGCCTGATGCCAGTTCCCAACTCAGTCACAAAGCAAGTTCTGGATTATCTAACTGAAGTTATTTGTTTGCTCGCCATGTTCTTGACATGAATTGTTGAGAAGGGGGAAGTCCTGGGCCACTGGATGCCTTGGAGCAAGCATGGAGATTAACTGCTATAGCCTTTTGTGCTGACAGTCTGCCTTATTCGGTGTTTATTGGTGAGAATTTCTACAGATCTATCTAAATATGGCCAAAGTGGTTTATAACAAATTCAGAATAAAAAACAATATAGGTTCAGGTTGACATGGAATGTATGAATTATTGGTGCTATGGCCTGCTGGCCTCTATTTATACTCAGTTCCATGTGTATTTGTATGTGTTTGGGGCCTCTGCACCCTTCTTTTGACCCACAAAGGTCATCACTTATATTTCTATATAAATTCCACTTTTGTACAACATTCGATTAAGGAATCACCTCAAAGAATACATTTCTTTCATGGCTATATAAGCATATCTCAAATTTGTATGCAGTTCAAACAAGACAGTCTCTTTATACATGACCGTCTCATTTAAATTATGCAAATTTCCTATTCTGTTCTGAACTTGCCTGTCAAAGTTATAAAAATAACTCCAAAAAGGAATGAAAGATACCTTGGCAAAAGAAGTTATTCTTATCTTGTAATAATGTGGCATGCAGCTGCATTACTCTGTCTTTCCACATAATCACTATTGTTTGCAGTGGAGTTACTGTTTCATTACATGAAGCTATTGAGAAATAACATGCTATATCTCATAGTAGAAAAACTGCATAACATTAGATGCTGAGAACATACAAGGAGGAATCTAACATTCAATGTCATGTTCTCAAGTATTACTGGATTTCTGTAGACAGGTTTGTTTGTTTTTTAACTGGGAATGATCCAATTTCTGCAAATAAAATATTCAAAAATGAATATGCTTTATTTTACAATGTCCATTTACTCTCAAGATGAACACCTCATATATTCACACATACTACTTTTTCCTATAGTTTTAAAAGGAGTAGTATTTTGAGTAGCTCTGTATTTGTGCAATTGATGATATTTGGTATGCCAGCTGACCAGGTAGCCACAATTGGTTTAGCTCATATTTACTGACTCACTGAGATTATGGCAGGTCACAGCTATATTTTCACCATACATGCTATTTCTATGCCTGCCCAGTCAGTAGTATTATTTAGTTGGTGGAACACATTTCGTTGTTGAATATTCAGAATTTACTAGTTCAAACCAGCAGAGCCTAGGTGCAGAGAGTAGAAAAGTATTTCTGATCCAATTTAGTGAACTTGATTCAGTGTGATTATGCTTGGTTGTGGTACAAAGGCAGACAAAATAGGTTTAACTACTAGAAAGTACCTGTGAAGCTCTCCACTATAACAGCAGCAGGTTTGGGAAATTTGGATTAGCAAGGAAAACACCTATTTCCTATTTTTTTATGAGGTGAGATGGGCAAACAGCAATAGGAGGGTAGGAACAGGGATGGCCATTTTCAACAACATTTAGAAAAAAAATCAATTAAAAATCCACATCTTGAGGGTATTGTAACGTACTCAAAGCGGAGACGAGAGTAGGGCAACATAGTTTATTAGGAGCACGTTGCAAGAGAGAGAACACGCGGGCCGGGCCCCGCTTATGTACATTTCCCGGTTCAGCCTCCTGTACAGGTCAGGCCAATCCTGACCTGTTAAACTTCCCGCCGCAGATGTGGTAGGCGGGGATTCCGCGCCCCGCGCTAGAGATGCCTGGGATTGCCCAGCCGCCTCTGCGCGTGGGCGCGTATTTCAGCCAATAAATTACACTCCTCCCCCCCTAGTTAACGAATATAGTCTTTGAGATGCGCGGGCGGTCGGCTCTCCCTGGTGGACCGTCTGGGAAGGTCCTGTGGGGGGGCGCTGCTTCCCTGGCGGGCACGTCTGGGGGTTGTGGTGCCGCCAGAGGCGGCGGGGCTGGTTCCTCGGGTCGGTCGGACTCGGTGGGTCCCTGCACTTCGGGCGTCGGCACTGCCGTCGTTGGGGGCGCGACGTCTGGTCGGCCTCTGGCTGGCTCCGCCTCATCTATGTCCGCCGGGTCCTCGGGCAGCGTCCGGCGGCGTAGCTGGTCGATGTGCCGCCGTAGGACCTGGCCCCCCTCGGTTGATATGTCGTAGTGGCGGGACCTGGTTACTCGTAACACTCTGCCCGCCACCCATTCGGGCCCCCTAGCGTAGTTCCGGGCATAAACTGGGTCGCCTGCGAAGAACCCCCTTGCCGCGTCCCGGACCTCGGGACTTCCGCTGGAGTCAGCGGTCCTGTCGGGGTGTAGTCTGTCCAGCCGTGTTGTGAGTTTGCGCCCCATGAGGAGCTCGGCCGGACTAACCCCGGTGGCCGGGTTAGGGGTGACCCGGTTATCGAAAAGGAACGCAGCTAGTCTGTGGTCCCAGTCTCCCTGAACGATGCGGCTTAAGGCTTCCTTGGTTGTGCGGACCATCCGCTCCGCCTGGCCGTTGGTGGCCGGGTGAAAGGGGGCGGAGCGAATGTGTTTAATCAGGTATCTATTGAGGAACGCTTGGAAGTCTGCCGATGTGAATGCTGCCCCGTTGTCAGAGACTATGGTATCCGGAATACCGTGTGTGCACAAGACCCTGCGCAGCGCTTTGATGGCGGCGGCCGCTGAGGTGGACCCTACTGGAATGACCTCTAGCCATTTGGAGTGGGCGTCCACAATGATCATGAAGATTTGACCCTGGAATGGCCCCGCAAAATCGATGTGGAGCCTCGACCAGGGCTTCCGGGTGGACTCCCACCGTGTGGCGGGGGCTCTGGGAGGCTCAGGCCTTGACTCCTGACACGTGTGACACCTGCGAACCCACGTCTCTATCTCCCCGTCCATTCCCGGCCACCAGACTTAGCTCCTGGCTAACGCCTTCATTCTGACTATGCCGGGATGGGTCTCGTGTAGGGATTCCAGGACTCGCTTTTGCAGCGGAGGCGGGACCACCACCCTGCTTCCCCATAATAGGCACCCCTTGTGTGCGGCTAGTTCCTCCCTCCTGGTCGTGTATGGTTTGAATTCTTCCCCCATGTTCCCCTCCGGCCAGCCCCTCATCACCCAGTCGAGCACCCTCGCCAGTGTTTTGTGTTTCTGTGTTGCCTTGGCGACCTCTGCGGCGTGAAGGGGCTGCTCCGGGAGGCTCTCAATCATCATGACCTGGTGTGCGGGGGCGGGGTCTGGGCCTACTTCTGGGAGCAGCAAACGGCTGAGCGCGTCCGCGTGGCCCATGGCCTTGCCTGCCCGGTGCACCAGTGTGTATGTGTAGGAGTTGAGGAATTGGTTCCACCTCAACACGCGCTGTGAGAGAATTTGGGGGGTTTGCCGGTCAGGGGCCAACAGGCCTAGGAGAGGCTTGTGGTCGGTGGCGATAGTGAACCTCCGCCCATACAGATATTCGTGGAACTTGCGGACCCCCGCCACGATTGCCAGTGCCTCTTTGTCTATCTGCGCGTAATTGCGCTCGGCTGGAGTAAGTGTGCGGGAGTAGTATGCCACCGGGACCTCTCTCCCGTCCGGGAGTTGGTGCCCCAGGACTGCCCCCACTCCGTAGGGTGACGCATCGCACGCCACGATGACGGGGAGACCCTCGTCAAAATGGTGGAGCACCGCATTAGATACTAAGATGTCCTTGACCGCCTGGAATGCGGCGGCTTGCCTTTTTCCCCACACCCACGGGGCCTTTTTGTCCAGTAACCTGTGGAGGGGCTCAGCGAGGGCTGCCTTGTGGGGGAGGAACGAATGATAAAAGTTCAGCACCCCCAAGAAGCTTTGGAGCTCCGCCTTGCAGGTGGGAGCCGGGGCCTGCAGGATGGCTCGAGTTTTTTGTTCTGTTGGGTGGATTCCCGCGGAGTCTACGGCGAAACCCAGGAACTCCACCCGTGGGACCCCCAACAAGCATTTCTCCCATTTGACCTTGAGCCCCGCTGTCTGGAACCGGCGGAGCACGTCTCTCAAGCGATTTCCGAACTCTTCGGGGCCGGGGGCGGCGATTAAAACGTCGTCGAAAAACGGCTGCACTCCGGGGATCCCTTTAAGGAGAGCGTCCATTATACTCTGAAAAATCCCCGGAGCGACGCTTACCCCGAACTGTAGCCTCTTCACCCGGAAGGCCCCCCTGTGTGTCACTATGGTTTGGGCTTCCGTCGTCTTGGCGTCTACTGGGAGCTGTTGGTAGGCCTGGGCCAGGTCCAGCTTCCCAAAGACCTTAGACCCCGCTAGAGCAGCCAGGACGTGGCTCACCACCGGCACTGGGTAGGGGTTGTCCTGTAGTGCCTTGTTTATCGTGCACTTATAGTCGGCACTTGTGTGAAGAAGATATTGGATTTATATCCCGCCCTCAACTCCGAAGAGTCTCAGAGCAGCTCACAATCTCCTTTATCTTCCTCCCCCACAACAGACACCCTGTGAGGTGGGTGGGGTTGGAGAGGGCTCTCACAGCAGCTGCCCTTTCAAGGACAACCTCTGCCAGAGCTATGGCTGACCCAAGGCCATTCCAGCAGCTGCAAGTGGAGGAGTGGGGAATCAAACCCGGTTCTCCCAGATAAGAGTCCGCACACTTAACCACTACACCAAACTGGCTCTCCACAAAAAAACCCTAACCCTAACCCACCCCAAGCAGGTACTCACCCTAAACAGGAACACTTTATAAGACCAGTCATTCTTTTAAAACCAACAGAGTCTGAATTCTGAGGAAAATTAAGAGCTGAGCAAGTTATTATGTCCACTGAGATAGGAAGCCAATATCTCTATAAAGTCCTGGGGATTCCTGGGTCTTGAGTATTTTTGCAGTGACTGGTCTCTCAACTTTGTTATCATAGATAGGCATGTTTCTGTCTTCAGGTGTGTGCCATGCCGGAACCAAGAACTAGAATGAGTACAGTGACAGGTTTCCAAGTTATTTGCTTTTAAAAGAAGACTAGAGGTGATATCCATGCAATTTATTGCCACATAAGTTAAGGTTCTCCATGAGCAGCCTTGACTTCCCAGAAGCTTCTTTTAAAACCCAAGTGTCCTGTCCTAGTTTTCAAATTTTTCTTTCTTACAGTGTAGTGTTACAGGATTCCCCACAGGTATGGCTATGGTTCAGTATGCAAGTCCTTTGCATGTGGAATCGTGGTCTTGCAGCCTGCAGCGTAGCTGCTAGGCTGCTCGGACCTGTTTGCCCTCCAGGGCGGGAGAGTGGGACTGCGCCGCGTTTAGGCGCGCTTTGCTGGGGGCGGGGTTTAGCCGCGTCAACGGCTAGCTCCCCGTCCCTCCTTCAGTCCCGTCTGCAATCCCTCGGTGTTCGGAGGGCTCTCGTCGTCGGAGGCGTTCGGAGAGGCGCGGGGCTCATCGGGAGCCATTGCGGGGCTCATCGGGAGCCATTTCGGGGCGCGGGGCTCTTCGGGAGCCTTTCCGGGAGTTCTGCGGTGTTTTGCAGGCGCTCATCGCGAAGCGCGGCGGCGGCGGCGGCGATCTTAACAGGCTGAGTTGTTTCCGGGGCTGTGGGCTAGAGTAGCTTGGCCAGATTAGTCTGGTCTTGTTGGGTGGTAGCCTAGCCTTGGGGATTGGGGTGGTTTCCCTCCCCTGGTAAGATTGGGTTCTCTGTTAGGGCTTTGGAAGGCTTCTATTTTCTATAGGAGCCTGGTTGCCCAGGGGGTCAAAGCTGCAGTATTGCAGCTTGGGTACTCAAATATTAAGATATAATAAATAAATAAATAATAAATAAGCCTTGAGTTGATCCTGGGGGAAGCGTGGGCCAGGTGAGGGGCTTAAGGTGTTTTGGTCTTCCAGCGAGGCGGCCTTTTGTTGCAACCCGGCTGTAGAGCGCCTGGGCTATAGCGGAGCAACCCTTAGGTTACAGTGGAGCAGCGTTGGGTTGCTTTGCCCTTGGCTGTTGTCAGGCAGTTTGGGCGGCCATTTTGGGAGTAGCTTGAGTGAAGGGAAGAAAGGCAGTTGGGCGGCCATTTTTGAGGTGCTGGTAACTGTGGGCTGTTGCTGGGCAGACTAGGCGGCCATTTCAGATTCTTTGAAGCGGCGGCCATCTTAGGTCCCATTTTTAAAGAAGGTGGGCAAGATGTCTGGGGGAAAAGGCTCCGGCAAGCCTAAGGGCAAGAAGCCTGCACCCAGACCAGCTAAAGCTCCCGCTAGGAGGCCACCGCCTCCGTCATCATCTTCGGATGAGGAGGGTGAGGGGGCGGTGGATTTTAATATCTTGGGAAGGCTGCAGGCTTTGGAGCAGGCGGCAGGTGTTCCTTCTTTAAGTGTGGGGGGCGATGTTAGGCATGCCAAGAAAGCAAGGCAGGCCAACATTCTCACCAGATTGTCCATTCTTGAGGGCAGGTCTGGTGGACTCGCGCATGGCAGGGATGCCAGTTCCGGTGGCCCCGATGCAGGTGCGGTGGAGGAGGCGCGGACGTCGGGCATCGGTTTGCCGGTGGTGCCAGCTGGATTTGGAGGTAGGTCTGGCGATGGTTCGCAACTGGGGCCTGGGCAGGTTTGGCCATGGGGGGCATGGGGACCTGCTTCAGCAGCCGGGTTGGGCACTGCAGGGTCAGGCTTAGGTGTGCCTACTCCTTCTGGGTCTGGGCTGGTACAGAACTGGGCTTGGCCAGGGGGCCAGGGCATACCTTGTATGCATCCGGGTTCAGGGCAGATGGGCCCGTCGGGTCCCATGTGGGGAGCACCTTCACAGTACGGGATGGTGCCTTTTACAGCCTTGCCTTTTGGCGAGGTTGCTCTGCCTCTCGGGGACCATTTATTGCCCTCCACAAGGGAAAAATTTTTGAAGGGAGAGTATGTGGATATATTTTCCCTTCTGTACCGCGAAATGGAGAAGAAAGATAAAGAGGAGTTAGATGAAAAGGAGAAAGAAAAGCTGCGGAAGCGAAAGGTTGACAGAACATGGGCTAATTGGTTGCCTGGGTTCTGCATTTACGCCGGGGTAATTGCCCGGGCGCAGCCGTGGCGGGCTGCATCATTATTCCAATATCTGGACATAATTTACAAGGGTTATACTGCCTTTAGTGGATCAGCCTGGCTACAGTACGACCAGGAATTCAGAATGAGGGCCGCCCTATATCCGGCCCTCCAGTGGGATCGGATTCACCAGCAGCTGTGGCTGCAGGTTATGTCTCCGGCGAGGCCTAACCTGGGTGACCGATCAGATAGTGGTCATTTAGTTAGTAGGGCGTCTTCATCTACTTCGTCAAGCTCCCCCCGCGGTACAGCGGGGCAGGCGGTTCAACCCCGCTTGCTCTGCTGGGACTTTGGATCCCTGGGGGTGTGTAATAGAAAGGCGTGCCAGTTTAAACACGCCTGCCCCTTGTGTGGTGGATCCCATGCCTTTGACAGCTGCCCAAAAGCCCGGGGGCGCAGGAATCCAAAGAAGCCTGGCGGGGGAGGAGGAGCTTTTCCAGCCAAGAAAGGGGCCCAGCCCGATAAGGGTGGGTCAGCTTGAGCGTTGGCTGGCTAGGTATCCTAGGAGGGCGGACGCTTTGTATCTGTTGAAAGGTTTCCAGTTTGGGTTTAGGATCCCTTTTCAGGGGCCTAGAGTTCCGTTCATGTCAAAGAATCTTAAGTCTGTTCAAGGTTTGGAACAGGTTGTTAGAGACAAGATTGCTAAGGAGTTGGCTGAGGGAAGGATCCTTGGTCCCTTCTTACAGCCTCCAGTGACTACCTTGAGGGTCTCGCCTTTAGGTGTGGTGCCCAAAAAGGCGCCTGGTGAATTTCGTTTGATTCACCATCTGTCTTTTCCTAGGGGCCAGTCAGTGAATGATGGGATCCCAGAGCAGTTATGCTCTGTTAAGTATACCAGCTTCGACCAGGCCATCGCTGTGGTGAGGCGCTGCGGGGTGGGGGCTGAGTTGGCGAAGTGCGATATTAAGTCAGCGTTTCGCCTTTTGCCCGTCCACCCCGATGATTTTGATCTCTTAGGGTTTTCATTTGAGGGCCAATTTTACATGGATAGGGCATTGCCGATGGGCTGCTCTGTATCATGTTCTGCTTTCGAGCGTTTCAGCACGTTCTTAGAATGGGCTGTGCGGGAGAAAGTGGGGTTGCAGGACGTCGTGCATTATTTGGACGACTACCTGTTTGTGGGGCCAATTGGGACAGGGCAGTGTGGCCAGCTGCTGGCTGGCTTTGCGGAGCTAGCGGCCGAGCTTGGGGTTCCCTTAGCGCCGGAGAAGACGGAAGGACCAACTCAGAGGTTGACCTTCCTGGGGATTGAGATTGACACGATCAATCAACTGTCTAGGGTGCCTCTGCAGAAAGTGGAAGAGCTGAGGGCTAGGATTAGTGCATTTCTTCTTAGGAAGAAGGTCACTTTGCTGGAATTGCAGCAATTGGTGGGGCACCTCAACTTTGCCTGCAAAGTGGTTGCTCCTGGTAGGGCTTTTCTTAGGAGACTGTGTGATGCTATGGCAGGCTTGCGCTTGCCCCAGCATAGAACTAGGGTTACCTGCAGCATGAGGGATGATCTGAGGGTTTGGCAGGAATTTTTGGAGTCGTTTAACGGAGTCTCCTTTTGGAGGGAGGACTTGAGGCTTGAGGCCGAGCTCCAGGTCATGTCTGATGCTGCAGGATCTTTAGGTTTTGGAGTTTATTTTCGCGGACATTGGTGCGCGGAGGTGTGGCCTGATTCCTGGACGCAGGTAGGAGTGAACCGAGATCTTACGTTTCTCGAGTTCTTTCCCATCTTAGTTGCGGTTTGGCTGTGGGGGAAGGATATGGCCAATCACACTGTCCATTTTTGGTGTGATAACATGGCGGTAGTCCACGTCATTAATTCCCTTTCATCCAAATCGCAGAGGGTAATGAGGTTGGTGAGGGCCTTCACTCTGCGCTGCTTGCGGCTGAATATATTGTTTTTAGCCAGACATGTTCCTGGGGTGAGCAACGGGGTGGCTGATGCTCTATCTCGTAAACAGATGGAGAGGTTTCGTCAGCTGGCCCCGGAGGCAGACGGAGAGCCGGTGCCAATGCCCCAGGAGCTATGGCAGATTGGAGAGCCGAGGCCTGCAGAGCGATAGGTCTAGCCATTGCGCCTAGCACTCGGAAGTCTTACGAGCGGGCCGTGCGGCAGTTTGAAGACTTTCGGGCTGAGGTAGGGTATCGCAGGGTTTGGCCCCTCCCGGTGGAGGAATTGCTCCATTACTGTGTGTCGTTACGAGGTAAGGGGTTGGCCGTGCGATCTATTAGGGGGTGCCTGTCTGCATTGGCTTTTGCAAGTAAGGCACTTGGTTATAAGGAGGATACTGCAGACTTTCGTATTCGAAAGATGCTGGAGGGGTGGGCTAGAGAGGCCGGACCCAGGGTTGACACGCGGAATCCGGTGTCACCTTCGATTCTGCGTGGGTTGAAGAGGGTATGGGGCGTGGTGTGTGCCTCGCCTTTTGAGGCATGTTTATTTCATGCCGCATCCTTGTTAGCCTTTTTTGGGGCACTTAGAGTGAGTGAGCTGGTAGCCCAGTCTAGAAACGATGTTTCTGGTAGGGCTTTGCAGCTGAGGGACCTGAAGTTGTTGGGGCCTAAGGCGGTTATTACTGTCCGTCGCTCGAAGACGGATCAGCTGCAGCGGGGTGCTGTGCTCGAGCTGGGTAGTTGTTCAGAGCTCGAGTTGTGTCCAGTTAATGCGTTGGCTGCTTATTTGGCAGTGCGTGGGCCCAAGGACGGATTTTTGTTTATACACATGGATGGTAAGCCATTAACTAAGCACCAATTTTGGGCGGTTACGTCCAAGGCGTTGGGTGAGTTAGGGTTTTCAGGGGTGCGGTTTGGTACCCACTCCTTTAGAATTGGGGCGGCCTCGACAGCAGCTGCTATGGGGTTGCCTTCCACCTCTATTCAGAGGTTGGGGCGTTGGCGTTCTTCAGCCTATAAGGCATACATACGCCCCTTTTACGGGCATTGAGCACATCGCGGGCATTGTGCACATTGGATGGTGTGCAGGAGTTGGTTTTGTTTGTGTTTAATGGTTTTTCTCTTTTTAGATGCTGCTGTTCCTGGCCAGAGGAGCCGGTGCCGAGTTCTCATCTGCGGCCATAGCTACGTGTTTTGGGCTGCTCTTCAAGCACGGAGAACTGCGGTCGGCTCTCAGCTGGGACTCAGCCAGCATGCGGTTATCGAATGGCAGGGGCGCAGGGGCCTCCAGTGGCCAGGCTTGCTGCCGTTGTTATTCAAGGGTAGAGCGGGTCCTCCTCCACAGGTCTTAATGGTTCACCTGGGAGGTAATGATCTGGGGTTATTGAAGGGTAAGGCCTTGGTGTGGCAAGCCCGGGATGACTTCCAGCGCATCAGGGAGCGATGGCCGGAGACCACGATAGTTTGGTCAGCCATGCTGCCCCGCCAAGTGTGGCGTCATGCTGTGGACCCTGCAGCTTTAGAAAGGGCTAGGTATAAAGCCAATAAAGAAATTAAAAAATTACTCGAAAAGGGTTTGGGCCACTATTTACCCCATCCGGATATTTCAGCGAGATGTCCTGACCTCTACAGAGGGGATGGGGTGCATCTCTCGGAAAAAGGTAACGTACTTTTTCTGAGAGATTTGCAGCAAGGGTTGCGGGTGGCTTTGGGCCTCCCGGTGGGTGCTAAGCCCTAAGTTGAGACTTGGCCTTATTAGTGGCAGGTTTTAGGGGTTTAGGACACTATGCGGCTAGGGGAGGACTGTGAAGCGTCCCCCACTTTGGGGGAAATTTTGGGGTCTGGCATGATCGGCCTTGGGGTTTGGAGACCCGGGTTGGAGAATGCAGACTGTCCAGGAGGCTCGGCTAGAGGGTGCCTTTCCGCCGAGACGTGCGTCTGGGTTTGGGCCCTCTGGTGCGGGCCTCCCTGCTGGGCCTGCCTGGAGGGAGCTGACCAGCTCAGCTCCGGAAGGGGGGCTGGGTCCTCGCCCGTTAATGGCAGGGGAGCGGTCGCGGTGACCCCTAGCCCTGGCCAGGCCGCTGGTGGGGTTCCCTTGCTGTTCATGTTGTAAGTTAATAAAGTGGCCCAATTTTAATCCAATACATTGTGTCCGACTCGTTATTCCGACCTTGGTGGGCAATCGTGGTCTTGCAGCCTGCAGCGTAGCTGCTAGGCTGCTCGGACCTGTTTGCCCTCCAGGGCGGGAGAGTGGGACTGCGCCGCGTTTAGGCGCGCTTTGCTGGGGGCGGGGTTTAGCCGCGTCAACGGCTAGCTCCCCGTCCCTCCTTCAGTCCCGTCTGCAATCCCTCGGTGTTCGGCCCTCCCACCCGCCCTGTATGCTATGTGGGCATTGCTGGTTGCCTCATTTGAGGAGCCGGGTAGGAATTTTTTACTCCCCAGCTGATTGGCTGGTGTTGGGGTGTGTTTTTCGCCTACCCTGCATAGCAGTGCAGTGGATTGTGGAATTGGCTTGGGAAGGTGCCGTTAAATAGGTGGTCACTTTAGTGGCAGGTTTTAGGGGTTTAGGACACTATGCGGCTAGGGGAGGACTGTGAAGCGTCCCCCACTTTGGGGGAAATTTTGGGGTCTGGCATGATCGGCCTTGGGGTTTGGAGACCCGGGTTGGAGAATGCAGACTGTCCAGGAGGCTCGGCTAGAGGGTGCCTTTCCGCCGAGACGTGCGTCTGGGTTTGGGCCCTCTGGTGCGGGCCTCCCTGCTGGGCCTGCCTGGAGGGAGCTGACCAGCTCAGCTCCGGAAGGGGGGCTGGGTCCTCGCCCGTTAATGGCAGGGGAGCGGTCGCGGTGACCCCTAGCCCTGGCCAGGCCGCTGGTGGGGTTCCCTTGCTGTTCATGTTGTAAGTTAATAAAGTGGCCCAATTTTAATCCAATACATTGTGTCCGACTCGTTATTCCGACCTTGGTGGGCAAAATCTATGCCCCATCTCTGCTGCTGGGCACTTGTGTGTTCAATGCACTGGTTCTGTGCTGCAGTCCCTACAGAAAGACCCCATCCCAATTTTTAAATTTGAGGGATTCTCTAATTTAACTGTGCATTGCACTACCTGTGCATTGCACTACCATTGCCACAGTAGCACTTGTTCTGCTGGACAGCTATGTTTTTTGCAAGCTAGCACCCTCACCACAGTTGACTTGACTGAAGAGATTCTGTTGGAGATTCTGACTGCAGCCTTGCATAGGTTTTCCTATAATAGATGGTACCCCTAGAGTTGAATCCCTTTGGAAGTTGAGGGTTCTGTAGGAGGGAGGTACCAGAAGCAGCCCTGCAAATTTGGTGCCTCTCACACAAACCCCCTCCCCCCAGAGGCACTTTTCCTCCTGTGGTTACAGTGTGGAAAGTAACTGCTGATTTCCAATCATAGGGGGGGGGGAAAGGGCCATATTTGGGTGCCCCTAAATTGGACCCCTTGGAAACTTGGGGGTTCTATGGGGGAGAGACTCCTGAAGCTTCCCTGGAATTTTGAAGCCTCTACCTCAAACCACCTGCCCCCCAGTTGCACTTACTTATATCCTATTTTGCCATTGACTTCAATGGCCCACAGGTTATAATGGGGTCGAATGGCCGCCAAATTTTGCCGGCAATTTGCGGCTGCAGTATATGGCTCCTGAATCAGATCAGAGAATCTGGATACTGCTGAATACTGCTGAATCAGATGTTTTTCAGGACTAAACCAAATGCTGTTTTTTGGGGCAGAACCGAATGCACACCCCTAGTTAGTATACTGTATTGCTTGCAAGATATGGATAGAAATTAAATAACTAAATAAACTAAACTAAATGCCTTGTTTTTTCTTGTCTACAGATTGATTTCAGAACTTTTATCAAAAACCTCAAATCTCCAGCCAAAAGGAAAATGATTTTTCTTATGTCATAAATGATGATGGACTGTTTTAGGTGTAGTTGTGTTCCACATTAATGAATTGTCTTGTTTCATAGTAAAAGATAAAATGGTATACTAAAACCCATTATGCATAATTTTCATTTTAGCCTGTTATATTCACTAGTATTGTCTGTGCAGCCATTATGGCACCTTTCTTCCTCTCTCTTGCAAATTCTTTTTTTCTCATACACATAGAGCACCTTCCACTATGTGTCTCTTTCTCTCCTCTTTTTAGTAACATCTAGGATGCTGCTGAGGTGTATGAAATTTGACTGAGTTTTATTTTTACGCATGGTCAAGATGTCTATTTTTGTCCCATATTTTCTTTGGCAAATTTCTCATTTTTGTATGCAACCTGAAGCATGAGGTTGGTACCAAACTTTTGCATCGAATTAAAGCTCAATCCTTCTTGATTAACTTAATTATTTCAGCTAATTATTTCTCATGCAGAGGATAGCTGTTGAGGAGAAACTACATTGCTTATGAGTTTATGCCCCTGGCCTTATGTCATCTTGTATTTATGGGATCCAAAGATATTTTTAAACAGCAAATCTAGGAAATAGCCCTTCAAGTAGACAGTGTGGATGCAGCCTCATTCAGTGGTAGGGAACCATGGTAAAAACTTTGTTCCATGTCTTAGTATTACCTAAATACCAAAGAGCCTTTACCTTGGCCGACTTTAGTGCTTTACCATAAGCTCTTTTGGAAGGGTGATATGCCTGCATCTTTTACCCTCAATGTGTTTGCACCTGTCAAATGGACGTAGTTGAAACATTTAATCATTTATTATTGTACTGACCTCTGTACAGAGATATTCGGTCTCTATGCTTAACTCCAATCTTATATTTTATATTTTCTTCCTCCTCTTGGATGAGACTACCTTTAATGTGGCCAAATTTTACACTTTGACATGTATAACAAGGAACCAGATGGTTAAATTCTTATTATGTTTATACTATTAAAATTAGTGTATAATGTGTCTTTGATACAGGCCTCGGATTCAGCAGGCGCTCACAGGAGCACAGCTCATGAACCTTTCTGAGAGTTCCACCTCCTCCTTCCCACCTTGTCCATTGAATAGTAGGTGCAGCTGCATAACAATCCCTGGATTAGCTCCACCACCTATGTTTCTACAAAATGACCCCTGCTTTGAAATATTATTATATGTAGATGTGCTGATGACTGTGTATCAATCTTGGTTGATCTATGATCCCAGCAATAAAGTTGTCTTGAAAACCCAACTGGGTTTCCACCAAGGTGCTTTTATCATTGCAGGTCTACTGCAATGTTTATTATTATTAGGAATAAGCTTGTATTAAGAAATGAACTGCAGTTCATTTTGAACCAGTTCATTTGGTTATGTCATTCCTGAACCAAAATAATAGCTGCATTCCCCCCCCCCACCCCATGGTGATTCATTTAGTTTGGTTTGTGCTTCATTTTCCAGACAGCCTGGCACTGATTCAATCAATTCCTAGGCAACATTGGGGGTGGACTTGTGGAGAACCCTAGAAACACCCAAAGCAGTTGTCCATAGCTTGATTGGCAGTTCTGGAAGCTAACCATGGAGCTCTATGGTAGCAGATTATATTCCAGCACCCTGATTTAGCTGCTTTCACTTTGCAGCACAAAGAACAAAGAGTTAGTTCAGTTTTTGTTTGTTGTGTGGCTGATTTAAGGGAGGCTTTGAAAGTCTCCTCCCCCCATCCTCACACACACACAGTGGGACAATTTTTTAAACTTGTCTCCTGGCTGGGAAGGTGTTGCTTGCTGTGGTTCCAGGGACCAAGCCTGAAGCTAGAGCTGAGCATTCCTGGGGGCGGTTGCCTTGGGGGGGGGGGGACTATAACTCAAATATCGCAAATCTAATCTTCACTAAACTTCGAAAGCTGGTAGAGGAGAGCTCACTGAAGACTTTAAGTGAGTTTGGCATCTCTAACTCATGAGGGAGCTGTTCTAACATCTCACAAACCAAACAAACCATGAACCAGTTCAGGAAATCAAACCAACTACAAATCACCATGAACCACCAGTTTGAGCAATCAAACAAATCACAAACTACCATTTTCCTGGTTTGTGTTCATTCTTTTTTATTATATGCAGTATTATGCTTTTATTGCGCTGTCTTCTACCTTTGTAATCCACTCTGCACATTATTTATGGCATATCATGTTTTAGATAGTTTTCTGTTTGCACTGTGCAATCCTAGGCTTGTTGCATTGTTTATTTGATGTCTTATGCAGTCTGACTTAATATGTTTAATACACTTTGTAAACCACCTTCAATCTCAGGGTGAAAGGTGGCTGATAAATGAAGTAAGATACTAAATAAATAATGTATCACATATATGATGTCATTTAAATGAAACCAATGCCGGAACAGATATCAGTTTTAAAATTTAACATTTATATTGAAATTTGTTAAGATTGGTGGAAGGAGTGTAGATTTTTCCTGAGTGTGAAGAAACCACAAATAAACATTAATATTCAAACAAAACCACTGTTTTCAAAACTTTGATAACATCCACACCTTGAAGTTTGAATAGACTAGTCTTATAAAACTAGAAAGCCAAAGCAATCCTAAAGTCTGAGGCCTGTTCAGCTCAATTTTTTTGGGGGGAGGGGGTTACTCCTAGGAAAGTCTTTTTTAGGATTGCCACCTGAATTTACTATAGCCATATGTGGCAACCCAAGAAAGGGCCAAAGTTTGGAATGTAGTGCCAAAACTTGGGTTGTGGCACCAAAACTTTTAGAACTCCCTCGCCTGGGAAATTTCTCTGCCTCCCCCTATCATTGTCTACAAGCAGCTGTCAAGCATGCGATTTTCAAAAGAACGAGCCAAGTGGATACAAAACTATGTTTATTGCTAAATCGAGATGCTCTCCTGGTACAGGACCTTGAGAGTGATACCAACAATACATTGATACACTTCTTTTAAGACATACTTCAAAGGGTTCTCATGGGAAGGGGTGAGGAATGCCAACTATCATAAACGTCTACTTTCTCACTACGTTATCAGTATCTCGCCCTTGCTTTCCCAGATGGTCTATACTCCCATGAAGGAATGTATGGGAAGGTGTCATTTCTTCTCATCGTAAAACTAGTTTTGTTTCCTATTCCACTACACAAAGCCATAAAGCAGAAAAGGGGGGGGGGGGATAACAATTTCAAACAATTTTATTAGTAACATATGGCAATATATTCAATTTCTTATATCATTAATAACTACTTTTTTTAATCTCATATATTACTTTCTACCTCCCCCTCCCCCCTTTACTTGATCCCCGCCGGTGTACTAAATTCAAAACATCATTTTAAATGGTATCCCTAATTAATAAGAACCAAAGTTCATATGTTCTCCCCACTTATACTTAATCATTATCAAAGATTGTCCAATGTCCTTTTATTTTCCATTCTTTTTCTACATATCTTCTGAACTTCTTCCACTCCATCTTAAATACTTCTAAATCATAGTCTCTTAAAGTTCTTGTTAACTTATCCATTTCACTCCATGTCATAACTTTAACAATCCAATCCCATTTCTCTGGTACCCCTAATTAATAAGAACCAAAGTTCATATCTTCCCCCCACTTATACTTAATCATTATCAAAGATTGTCCAATGTCCTTTTATTTTCCATTCTTTTTCTACATATCTTCTGAACTTCTTCCACTCCATCTTAAATACTTCTAAATCATAGTCTCTTAAAGTTCTTGTTAACTTATCCATTTCACTCCATGTCATAACTTTAACAATCCAATCCCATTTCTCTGGTATTTTTTCTTGCTTCCACAACTGCGCATACAATGTCCTAGCAGCTGAGAGCAAGTACCAGATTAAAGTTCTGTCTTCTTTTGGAAATTTTTCCATTTGTAATCCTAACAGAAAAGTCTCTGCAACTTTGTTAAATTCATATCCCAAGATCTAAGAAATCTCTTGCTGAATCATCTGCCAAAACATTTTAGCTCTTTCACAAGTCCACCACATATGGTAGAAAGAACCTTCATGCATTTTACATTTCCAACATCTGTCTGGCATCTTGTTATTCATCTTTGCCATTTTTTTAGGAGTTATATACCATCTGTACATCATCTTAAAAACAATTTTCTTTGATATTCTGGCATGTTGAGAGTTTCATAGATTTCTTCCACACATATACCCAAATTTCCATCTGTATTTCTTTATTTACATTAATTGCCCATTTAATCATTTGAGATTTTACTACTTCATCTTCTGTAGACCATTGTAAAAGTAATTTATATAATTCTGAAATTAATTTAGCAGAACTTTTTCCATTTCTGTTGGCTCCTTCCTTATTCCTTCAGTTTTAATATCATTCTCCACCAAGCTCTTTATTTGTTGCATTTGAAACCAATCATATTTATTATTCAACTCTTCAGCAGTTTTCAGTTCTGTTTTGCCACTTTGTATTTTTAACAGTTGACTATATGACAACCACTTTTCTTCCCCTATCTCAGCTGTTATTTTTATTTCTTCCGCCGGTACTATCCATAATGGTCTTCTCTCATCTCCATACTTCTTATATTTCATCCATGTAAACAAATTATTTCTTATATAATGGTGAGAGAAAAAACTGTCCATCTTCTTTTTTCGATAATACAAATATGTGTGCCAGCCAAATTTATTTCCGCGACCTTCCAACACGAAAAGTTTTCTGTTTAACAGCGTTATCCATTCTTTTATCCACACTAAGCAAACTGCTTCCTGATATAATCTTAAATTCGGTAGATGAAATCCACCTCTCTCTTTTGCATCTGTCAAAATTTTCATTTTAATCTTTGGTTTCTTCCTGGCCCACACAAATTCTGAAATTTTTCTTCACTATTTATCAAATTGTTTACTATCCTTCACAATAGGAATAGTTTGAAACAAATACATTATTCTTGGTAGAATATTCATTTTAATTGCAGCTATTCTACCCAACAATGACAACTTAAGCTTGTTCCATTTTAACATGTCTTCATCCATTTTACGCCATAACTTATCATAATTATTTTTGAACAGATCAATATTCTTCATTGTTATCTCCACCCCCAGATATTTTACCTTGGAGGTGACTTCGCAGCCCGTTAGTTTCTGCAATTCTTGTTGTTTATTTATCTGCATATTTTTACACAGAATTTTTGATTTTTCTCTATTAATACAAAGTCCTGCCAACTCCACATATTCTTGTATTTTAGCAAACAACAAAGGTGTAACTTGTATGGGGTTTTCATTTATAAACATTATCTCATCAGCAAAAGCTCTGTATTTATAAGTAAATCCTTTTATTCTTAATCCTTCTATATCTTTTTCTTCTTGTATCTGCATCAATAATATTTCAAGAGTCATTATAAACAACCATGGTGAAAGTGGACAACCTTGTCTAGTACCTTTGCTGATTTTCATATCTTCTGTAAGATCTGCATTTATACATAACCTTGCGCTTTGTTCAGAATATATTGCTTTTATCATTCTTATAAAGCTTTCTCCAAGCTCCATTTTTTCCATTACTGCAAACAAAGTCCCAGTTTAAATTGTAAAATGCTTTCTCTGCATATGCAAAGAATAATGCTACTTCTTTATCTTGATGTCTTTCATAATATTCTACAATATTTACAACAATTCTGATATTGTCTCTTATTTGCCTTTTGGGAAGAAAACCTGCTTGATCTTCCTTTATAAAATTTATCAAATGCTGTTTAAGCCGTTCTGCCAGGATTCTTGTATAAATTTTATAGTCATTATGTAATAACAAAATTGGTCTATAATTTTTTACATTCATGACATCTCTATCTTCCTTAGGTATCAACGAAATAACAGCTTCCTTTCATGTGTTTGGTATTTTCCCTTTCATTCTTAGTATATTCATCAACTTCTGCAACTTTGGTATTAATTCCTCTTTGAAGATTTTAAAAAATTTAGTTGTATATCCATCTGGCCCAGGGGCTTTTCCATTTTTCATTGCGTTGATTGCTGCTTCAATTTCTATATTTTCAATTGGATAATTCAAAACTTTTTGCATATTTTCAGTTAAGGGCTCTATTTTTACCTTTTGTAAATATTCATCTATCTTCTCCTTCTTTATTTTAACACCTTTAAATAATTTGGCATAATACTTAAAAAATTCTCTTTTTATTCCCTCTTGGGTAACCACTTCTCTTCCATCTACCACAATTTTATTAATAATGTTACTTTCCCTCTTTTTTTTCAATTGCCAAGCCAAGTACTTTCCCGGTTTATTTGCTCCCTCAAAGGTTTTCTGCTGCAATCTTTTCCACTTCTGCTGCAATCTTTTCCACTTTCTGCTGCAATCCATTCCACTTCTTTATTTAACAAATGTCTCATTTGAGTTTGTAGTATTGTAATTTCCCTTATATTTTTCTTTTTCCCTGGCCTTTTTCTCAACTCCCCTTCTTTTTTCTTTATCTCATTTTGAATGTCCAACATCTGTTTCTCTTTTTACTCTTTTGTCCTTATTATTCAAAGTAATCAACATTCCTCTCATTACTGCTTTGTAAGCATCCCAGACCGTCTGGAAATCTATGTCCTCTTTGTCATTCATTTGGAAAAAGGCTTTAGTTTCATTTTCTAGGTATATCACTGTTTCTTTATTCTGTAGCAAATCTTCATTCAATCTCCATCTTCTCAACTTCTTGGACAATTTTGTAATCCATATTATTGGGTTATGGTCAGCTCCAATCTTAGGTAAATTCTCTATTTTCCTTGTTATAAGACCTAAACCTTTAGTTCTCCACAACATGTCAATTCTAGAAAAAGTTTTATGTCTTGCTGAAAACAAAAAGTATAGTCCTGAACTTTAGGGTTAAATTTCCTCCATATATCTTCTAGATTTTCTTGTTTAACCAATTCAAAAAAAAAAGACTTTGGCAGTTTTCCTTCTTTACTGTTGCTTTTTTTCCTTCTAGACCTGTCCAATGAGTTCTTAACTGTTCCATTAAAATCTCCATTAGCAAAACTTGATCATAGGTCAGGTCATCAAGCTGTTGTATAATGTCTTTTTAAAAAGCATCCTTTGCACCATTAGGCGCATACAGTCCCAATAGCAACGTTTTCTTTCCATTTAATATTGTTTCTACTGCTACAAATCTCTCATCTTTATCTTTAAACATTAATTTTGGCTCCAATTCTTGTTTAATATGAAAAATCACTCCCCTTTTCTTCTGTTCAGCCAATGAAAAAAATTCTAGTCCCAATTGTTTATTCCATAAAAATTTGTAATCCTTTTGTTTAATATGCACTTGTAAACAAATTATATTACAGTTTTGTTTTTTAATCCGATGAAATGTTGGCCTTCTTTTTTGTGGTGAATTTAGTCCATTTACATTCCAAGACAATAATTTGTAATCCATCATGAATCAAATTCTTTATTTTCTTCATAAAATCTATGCATTTCCTGTGCATTTGTAATTCTGATTCTTTTCCCCTGAAGTTCAAAGCTCAGACCTTCAGGTATTAGCCATCTAAATCTTATTCCATTATCTCTTAATTTTTCTGTCAATTTTTATATGTTCTTCTATCATTTATCACTTGTCTTGGCAACTCCTTCATAATTCTTACTCTACTGCCTCCCACTATCAATGTTTTTTCAAAGTTTTTATTCATGATCCTTCCCACCATTTCCTTTGTCATAAATCTTATAACAACATCTCTTGGTAAGTTGTTTTTCTTGGCATAAAGTGAGTTCACTCTATACATATAGTCATACATGTTTTTAGTCTCTTCAGGATCTTCCTCTAAAAATTCTGCAATTATTTTTTATTATATATTCTTTTAGATCACCATCTTCCTTTTCGGGTACTCCTCTCAGACGTATCTGAGTCTCCATCAGTTTACAGTCATGGATTGTCATTTTCTTGCATTTTCAACAAGGTGGAATCATATACTTTCATTCTTCCTTCTACCTCCTGCACTTTCTTAGATGTTTCCTCAGTTTTCTTTCTGAGATCCTCCATATCCTTTTAAATCTCTTCAAAAATTTCTTTTTTCGATTCAGTTATCATCTCTCTCATACCTCTCATCATTCTGGCTTCCATTGCTTCTAATTGGTCCTGCATTTTTTTAAATGAAGTAGCCCTTGTATGGGGTTGCTTGTGTTCTGACATATAAAAAACAGCGGAAATTTAGACCTCACCAAATTCAAATTCAACTATCAGATTCAAAAGAATAGGACTTGCCTTTTATAATAAGCCTAATTTCGCCATCTTCCAAGCTCCCAAAATCAAGATATTTATTTTTAAAGTCTTTAAATGTTTCAAAATGGCAGTCGCGACTTTTTGGTGCTCCTTACAATTTTTTTTCCCTTTTAAAAATTTCTAAAGTCCACACACATAATATGTCCAATAATACTTATCTTCTTGTCCTCTTCTGAGTTAATTCCAACAATTTTTAATGTCCCGAACACTTTAAAAACCTTATTTTAATTTTGACCTCCAAGCAATGGCCACCGCTATTTCTCAATGGTGTTATATTCCTAGAGTAGGTTTTCCATCCACTACTTCCTGGTTTACTTGCCACGAAGTCTCATTCACACTCGTAAGGAGATCTCACAATACTTGACATACTTCCTGTTTTGCTTGAATATTCTGCAGGTCTGTGACAATGGTGCTCTTTTTTCAAAACCGCAAGTAGACCAAACAATAAATTCCTTTCCACTTTTTAGCACTGTCCTTTATATTTACAAAGTCCAAATTTCACCTCTTTTCCCCTTCTTCTTCCAAGCTTTCTAAATTTTCATTTCCCACCTTTTAAATTTACTCCATTAAATTGTAAATAGTACCAGAGTGAAATATAGTAATCTGTACCTTCTCTTCCAATTATCAAATTCCCACCGGTCTTGCGTAGCTTTAGATGTTTAGCAATGTCCAAGAAGGTTAGGATTCTGTCAAGCTTATGTCAAATAAATGACTCTGAAAACTTCTGCAGATGATGAAAATGCAACTCTTTCCAGAGACCCCTCAAAGCCTCAAAGGAGCCCCCCCCCCCAGGACTCCCTTTTAGCCAAAGTAAATCTCCTCAAAGTTTCCTGGGTATATCTTGGACTAATCTCTGACTGAGAAAAGTACGCAGTAGGCATTAATTTGCCTTTCACTACCCCGAACAGAAGTTCCAGCCTGCTCCCGTTATCAGAAGCAGCTCAGCTCGACATTTTCCTCCCCCAGAAGTCTCAGGAAAGGAGGGAAGATAACAGGGCCATGTTACCTTGGCCCTCTATGATGTTTTACAGACCAGCTTTATGGAGGGCCCTAAAACTATCGATCACCATTGAGTTTTACCATGCTTGACAGCAGCAGGTGAGACTTTTTTGTTTTGTTAGGCATGCACTCAATAGCTGTTGCTGTTGCTCCTCCCTGTTATAATGCTATGCTTGCTTTTATCTTGAAATATTTTAATGTTCCCATGTTTGTTGTGTCTCTACAAATCTTTGCTACTCTCAGTTCTCCCCCGCCTCTTTTTTTTTCCTTTATTTTTTTCTTTATTTATTTTTGCTGGTCTTGGGATGGAGCAAGATAAAGTTCCTGGATCACTTAGAAGCAAATGCCAATACCATAAAACTCTTAATGTTATAGCAGACTGGAATTTATATACCAACATTTCATTACAAACTTTTATTTGAATGTATCAATCATTTTAGCTAGCATATTAAGAAGAACGTGCACACAGTTGTTTTTCACTGAGTGATACTTCACTTCTGTATGTTCTTCACTTGTTTAGATATACAATGTTAACTTTTGTATACATCAATAAACTTAACTTGAAGCTAAAAAAATGTTTCTGGGGGACCCTGTTTGAGTGAATTTACAGCACAAAAATGTTTTAAATATATAAATAAATACATATTCAAGAACATGGTATATGCAAAAAAGAGAGACCCTTTTTAGAACTGTTGATTGAAAATGAGTCTCTCTCTGTGTGTGTCATTAAGTATTCACACACAATAGTATCAGCAAAGTTGTACAAATTTTGATTTGAGGCACCAGGAGCTTACTCATCACTTGAAATATCTTGTATCACATAAAACATGATGTGCAATCAATAGTTTGTTGCCACACTCAACTAACATAATTGACTGTCAGCAATGGGTAGAGGAGTTGACATCATATCCTATGTTGTGCCTACTAAAGCATAATCATAAAGAGGTGAAAATGAGAGATGGAATATAATGGAAGCTGACATTCAAGTTGATTTACATTTATTTTATTTCATTTACTTTATTCATAATCCAACTTTCTTATTGAGACTCAAGGCAGATTACAGGCTATAAATCAGTACAGAGAGCATAAGACAATGAATAAACAGCGCAATAGGACTATGATTACATTAGATAAGTCCATAACTACAGCGGGGCATGGCTACAGAAGGACCTCCCAACTTCCCATCCAGCTAGTTTATTTTATTTTGTTTTTGGCATGGACTGTAACCAAGCTGCATGGAGCCATCACTGCCACTCTGAATGGTGGTGGGGAGAAGCTTGCAATGCCCAGCCATTTCATGTTTTTCTAAGCCCAGAGCATTTTATATTTTTGGTTTATATTTTTAGTTTCTGCTGTGATCCTTGTGCTTTTTCTTGATTTTTATTTTTAAAAATTGTATTGCCAAATCCCACTATTCCCCCAACTTTCCATTTTAAACAAAATATTCCAAGCGTTTTAATCATGTTTTTGTGTAAAGTAAGTGTCATGCCCTTCCTGGTCTGGGGGCCTCATCCCTGGAGTGGTCGTTGCTCTGTGGGCCCTTGGTTCCCACCCTGGGGGTGGCCAGGGGTTTTTAGAACTGGTGGAGTGCTAGGTTAGCTTCACCCTGTTGCCCCTCTGGCTGGCTTTTCTTCGCTGGGCCTCTTCTTTCACTTTCTCTGGGTCTGCCTCAGGCCTCACAAGTCCAGCTCCACACTTCCTTCCTCACTGACCTCTTGATGGCTGCCCCCCCTCCTTTTATTCCCTGCTCCACTTCATGGCTGCCTTCCCACTGGCTGCCATCCCAAACTTCTCCCCCCTTTTTAGAGGAAGATGCCCAGCAACCCCTGCCCCTGAAGCTTGCTGGGTCTGCTGTGCAGAATGCCTGGCTCCCATGGCTGCAGCCCGGGCCACTTTTGTTTTCCAGCTGCTGCCTCTCCCGCCCATAGAGCCCTGGCAGGGCCTGGGCAGCACTTTTCCCACAATCGGGGCTGCGCCCTCCTGCTAGCATCTTTGTGGGGGCTCGTCTCCTTCCCACTCCCCATGACAGCTGCCTTGGTGGCTGAAGCAGCAGGGGTCAGCTTCCCCACCTCCCATGTAAGTGGGGGTGGCTGGGGCTCACTATGTCTGGGCTTGGGGGGGCTGTGCAGGCCTGAGGGCCAGGTCAGCGGGGTCTGACCAGTCCAGGAGGGTCATTGGTGGTGCCAGCGGCAGTCCTAGCCAGGAGCACGTGGGACAGTAAGAAAAATAATATATTTAATTCTGTTTGTCTGTATCCTTTATAAAGTTTATATCTCTGCTCTCTGGTATTACATTTTGTGACACACATGGCCCAGCCCTGCGAAGTCCCATTTATGTCATATCCAGCCCTCATAACAAATGAGTATGACAATGTAGTGATAAGACAATGTAGTAAAAACAGTTGATACTTACAATAATTATTGCAGTGGATCATAACCCTATTCCATTATAATGGTACCCTCCTTGACTGTTCTTTTCTACTACAATTCTAATCTTAAACTGAAATGTTTTGACTCAAAGGCTCACCAGTTGGGCGATTAGTCTCCAATTTTATTTCAAGTATATAGTAATTATGCACGATAACATTAATTGTATATCCTTTATATAATAAAAGTCCTTCCGTGGTGGCAAAATGGAGCATCCTGATTGGTTGGGACTGTACTGCATCAACCTTTGACCCTTCAAGCCATCAATCAAGGTTTATTTAGTCCCACTTGCTGAGGATTGAGTCACTGCTTCATAGAGGAGAGCAAAAAAACTTTCCATTGATTGGCTGACAGAGGGAGAAGGGAAATTGCTACAAAAAGTCATCTCTCAATTGGCGGAGGACTCCTAGGTCTTCCTGGTGAGTGTGTAAAAGGAAGAGAAGCAGTAGAGTCCCTCTGTTTGTTTGGGGGGGGGGGAACTCCACTCCTTAGGCTGCTCTGCTTTTGTTTTCCTGTTAGTTGGTTGAAATACAGCAGATGGCTTGTGAGTATGTATGTTTGTGTGTGTTCAGTTTCATTTAATGGAAGCGCAGCCAGCTTGGACGGGAGACCAAGAGAAAAGTTGAAGGGGTGTGGCAAGTAAGCAGAGCCACCTGGGTGTTTCTGGTGAGTGTGTAAAAGGAAAAGAAGCAGTACCCTCCCTTTTTGGGAAGAAAACTCCACCCCTTAGGCTGCTCTGCTTTTGTTTTCCTTTAGTCTGAAGAAGTCTGGTTTGAAATAATCCAAATGGTTACCTTTAGCAGCTCCAGTTAGTCAATTCCCCCAATGAAATCACAAGAGTGTGTGTGCTGTGTTCAGTTTGGGCTGCTTTGTGTGTGTGTGTTCAGTTTCATTTCATGGAAGTGCAGCCAACTTGGCTGGGAGACCAGGAGGAAAGCTGAAGAGGTGTGGCAAGTAAGCAGAGCCACCTGGGTGTTTCTGGTGAGTGTGTAAAGGGAAGAGAAGTAGCAGAGCCCCTCTATTTGTTTGAAGGAAAACTCCACCCCTTAGGCTGCTCTGCTTTTGATTTCCTGTTAGTCTGAAGCAGCTGGTTTGAAATACTCCAAATGGTTACATTTAGCAGCTCCAGTGAGTCAATTGCCCAAGTGAGATCACAAGAGAGTGTGTGTGCTGTCTTTAACCTGGCTGCTTTGTGATGTTTGTTTGCATGTGCATGTTCAGTTTCATTTTAAGCAAGTACAGCCATCTTCTGGTGTATGGGAAAAAGAAGACTTTATTCAGGGGAAGTGCACTGCTGTATTTTTATGTTTTTTGAAAGAATAGAAAAGTCTCCTGGCTTTGCCCCAAAGTCCCCAGGTATTTTCTGAGTTGGACCTGGCAACCCTACAACCAAGCTTAGCTCTGTCAGTAAAAAGGGGGAAGCCCTTTCCAGGCCAATTTTGTCCTTTGAGGGAGATCTGATTGGAAAATTCCAGTTTGGGAAATTCCTGGAGGTTTTGTAGTGGAGTCTATGGAAGCCAGACTTTGCAGAGGGGAGAAGCCCCAGCTGAATACAATGTCATAGAGTCCACCAGAGCTTTTTGTAGCAGGAACTCCTTTACATATTAGGCCACACACCCCTGATGTAGCCATTCATCCAAGAGCTTGTAGTAGGCCCTGTAGTGAGCCCTGTAAGCTCTTGGAGGATGGGTTACATCAGGGGCGTGTGTCCAAATATGCAAAGGAGTTTCTGCTACAAAAAAAGCCCTGGAGTCCACCCTCCAAGCACTTAATTTCTCCAGGAGGAAAGAGATCTATTGTCTAGATTTCAGTTGTGATACCAGGAGAACTTCAGCCTCCACCTGGAAGTTTTCTACCCTAGGCCTAGGAGTGCTCTCCAGGTGATTTGATGCCATCTGACTGGCATGATTTAACTGTTCAGCAGCAGCCCCCCTATGACAGCCACCATGATGTAGCAGTCAGCTCTTCAGAGCAGGGTCTGCCAGACCCAGGTTCTAATTGTGGAAGCTGACTGGGTGATTTTGGACCACCCACATACTTTTGTCTAACCTACTTCACAGGGTTGTTGTGTGAATCAAAAGGAAAAGGAAAGGAAAGGTCCCCTGTGCAAGCACCAGTCGTTTCCTACTCTGGGGTGATGTTGCTTTCACAACGTTTTCATGGCAGACTTTTTACGGGGTGGTTTGCCATTGCCTTCCCCAGTCTTTTACACTCCCCCCCCCCAACAAGCTGGGTACTTATTTTACTGACCTCGGAAGGATGGAAGGCTGAGTCAACCTTGAGCCGGCTACTTGAACCAGCTTTCGCTGGGATAGAACTCAGGTCATGAGCAGAGAGTTCAGATCACAGTACTGCAGTATTGCTGCTTTACCACTGCGCCACGGGGCCGCAAAAGGGGGAGAGGAAAATGATGTAAGCTAATTTGGTCCCCACTGCAGGAAAAGACCATCCTTTTCCTAGATAGATGTTGAAGGGAAGGGGGAGGAGATGGAAAGCAATCTACCCCCATCAATTTTGCCCACATCTCTTCTTACTCAACCACTCCTCTTCTCTGATAATCTACCCCATATTTGTCTACTGTCTCCATTTCTCTTCCCAAGAGCTGCCTTCTTGACATACCTTGACTCCCTTTATCTTTTCCTCCCCCCCCAGCCACAACTCTCTCCCACAGCAAATTTCTAGCGCCCATTGTATTTCCCCACACAATGCACCTTATTATTAGTGTGTGTGTATACCCACACACACACATTAGATGACTAATATATAATATGCGTATAGATATAAAAGACCTTCTGACTTGGCAAACTGGAGCTCTCCCATTGGTTGGGGGTGCGCTCCATCAACCTTTGTCCCATTAAACCATCAATCAAAAGTAGTGTGCCATTGGTTGAGCCTAAGTAGTAAATAGACCCCCCCCCACATTATTAATGAAGGGGGCGTGACCAGTGACATCATTTCCAGTGACATCACAGGAAGCTGTGTCAACCCCATGCATAATTAATGAAGGGGCATGGCCAGTGACATCACATCTAGTGACATCACCAGAAACTGCATCATCAGGGTTATGGCCCCAATGATGTCGCAGAGGTCATGACCCCAGAGTCATATGACCGGAAACTGCATCAAATGGGGGACAAAAGTGACCTATTTTGGGGGAACTACCATGATGTAAGTACCCTGCATATTTAATTAAGCATATCCCACCAGGAGGTGGACTGTCTAGCCCCACCCCATGTGACCTAGCCCCGCCAATCACCATCTGTGCCACACCATGATGTAGCTACCCCGCATATTTAATTAATTAAGCACCTCCTCCAGGAAATGACATTACTAACTCACACCACATGGCATAGCTAGACCAATCAGCATCTACATCCACCCAGCTGCGATGTAGCAACCCCGCATATTAATTGAGCAGGCCGGAAATCACATGTTTAGCCCCCTCCCCGCCTCCTTGTCCAGCACCACCCACTGCAGCATCATTGATCTTCCGCCTGTGGCACCCCACCCCAGAAAATGGGGGCCACCACTGAGAAGGCCTGAGTAGGCCCATGTGACCCCTCTAAAACACCAGTCACCCCTGGCCAATAGCAAATGAGCTGGGGGGCTGGGGCTAGCTTTTTGAATTACCCTAAGTACCCTGAATTGCCTCCATCTTTAGCCAGCTGGATGTGACTCATCATGCAGTCACATAACACATATCCATACAGAGGGTTTATAGAAGCTGTACTGAATTACAGCAATGATACTCTGAACACTCAGTTCTCTGCAGGCCTGTTTTACAAAGATGCAGCTGCTCAACATGAATCAGCTGCCCTGGATGGAGACAACAAAGGGTTTGTTAAAAGAGTAGCTCTAGCGGCTGAAAGCAGAAAAATAGATTTGCTGGATCAACACAGGGTTCCCCTGTTGGCATAGAAAATAATGCTGGTAAGGCATGAGGCAATGCTTACTAATCTGACAGCTACTGTCAAATATATCAACCAAGGATGATCTGGCAGATGGGAACTGGTTCTGGCCAGATAGATGATGTAATCAGGTGAGGAGTGCAGAACGACTCAGAATGACTCAGCACTGTCTTCTCATTGGTGCAGCACATAGCAGCATCTGTATAATAATGGATCTGTGCTGAGCATTATGATGGCGGAGCATTATGATAGCGAGCTGTATATATGTATCTCTCTTTCTCTCTCTCTCTCGGCTTGACTTCGCGAACAAAGATTTAAGAAGGGTGCAGTAGTCCACGTCTGCTGCAGGCTCGCTGGTGGCTGACAAGACCAATGCGGGACAGACAGATCCGGCCACAGTGGCTGCAGGGAAAAGTCTGATTTGGGGTTGGTGCTGTAGCAGTGCGATTCTTCCTCAATGTCCTTTTGTCCTCAAGACCAGCTATGCGTGCGTTCTCAAAGGAAGAGACAGCCTGGTGGATGGTGTGCCTCCATGCTTTGCGATCTGAGGCTAGGTCAGACCACTGGTGATGGCTGATGCGACAGGTGCCAAGGGATTTCTTCAAGGAGTCCTTGTACCTCTTCTTTGGTGCCCCTCTATTTCGATGGCCGGTGGAAAGTTCGCCATACAGAGCAATCTTGGGAAGGCGGTGGTTTTCCATCCTAGAAATATGCCCTGCCCAGCGCAGCTGCATCTTCAACAGGAGTGCTTCGATGCTTCGATAGCATATATGTATATAATAAATCTTGTATATAGTTTAAGAGCACAGTGTGGTGTTGGCTGTGTTAAACTATTCCTCATCGAGTGAACTGGCAGAAACAGACACAGGCAGTCACAAATCTGCTAACTTCTATACTGACAGGGTTATGGGCCCAGTCTGACCAGTTTGGAACTGTCTGCGATGCTCGGTGAGTTGGCCTGCTGTGGAGTGTCATGCCAGAGCAGACGACTGCTGCCTTGGTTGGTGTGCGGGACTGGAGACTAGCATGGAGAGGCTTGGAACAGCGGTGCTGAAGGTTTTCATCATGGCTCTAATCACAACAGCTCAGATAGTGGGAAAGCTCACCTCCACTAATTACAGTGTGTGGGCTCTCCGCATGGAGCATTATCTCAAATGAGAAGGTTTGTGGAATGTGGTTGAGTTGCCTCCGGACCAGCTGGGTGACGAGGACACCGTCAGGGACGAGAACGTACTAGCAACTATAGTCCTAAGCAAGGGAGATGACCAACTGATCCACCTGACTGGTAAGCGCACATCGAAGGCTGGGACTCTCTGAGAGCAGTTTATGTGCAAGCAACAGCTGATTCACTTTTTGCTATTACCAGATGGTTTTATAGAACTGTGATGAAGCTGGGGGAGTCCGTAAAAGCACATCTGAATACTCTAGCTCTGTGCTGCAATGAGTTGGCTAAGAGAGGGAAAACTGTGTCGGAGGAAGATAAGGTTTATCTTATCCTGATCTCGCTGTCGACAGAGCTCTGCAGATGGTGGAGGCCAGCAAACCAACTTTTGAATATGTTTCTGAACGTTTACTGGATGAGGAGCGTCATTTGCAACAGTCTGGTTTATCAGCTTGGCAGCATACCATACTGGGGGAGTCTGCGAAGCAGGAGGCCAGCAGGGAAGCGTCAGCTGGGAATCGACTTGGAGTAGAGTTGGAGGTTGCCTTAAGAATAAAGAAATGTTTTCGGTGTGGCTCTGCAAAACATCTGAGGCGTGAGTGTCCAGAGGGTAGAGCCAGACGGAAGTGTGGAGGCTGGTCTGCAGGAGCTGAGGGTTACTCCAATGCATCACTTGTGGTGACTGACAACGCTGCTTTGTCAGGAGTGTGGATAATTGACTCTGGGGCGTTGCAGATTTTTTGTAAGAATGAGCATTTGCTGCAAAATAAACATTCACCCCGACGGCAAACTGTCAGCTTGGCTGATGGCAGCAGTTTAGAGATACTCTTGCAGGGGTGTATGACTTTTCCCATTTTGCATCACACATTCACTGATGTTTTATGTGTGCCGGCACTGGAGAACAACTTGCTGAGTGTGTCTGTGCTGGACAAAGCTGGATTTATGGTGATATTCACTAATAAGGCTTGTAAAATAAGCAGAGGAGGTGAAGAGCTTGGAACAGCTAAATTACAAAATAATGTGCATGTGTTAGACACAAATGCTATGACAGCTAAAACTGTATTAAATGTACCACCACATGATAACTATGTGCACCTATTGCATAGATGGTTAGGGCATGCTAACTTTCATGCAATTGATAAGACATTGGAAATTGTGGGGAGGAATTGTGTGAAGGAATGCAAACAGTATTTAGACTGTGATGTGTGTAAACGTGCAAAATTGCATGCATTCCCAGTTGCACAGAGGAGTGACAGAGTAATAAACAAGTCTCTGGAATTAGTCCATGCGGATGTAATAGGGCCATTTGCTAATAGTCACTCAAATAACAATTTGCATTGTTGCTGACAGATGACTACTCCAGATTTTCATGGGTTTTTGTATTGAAACATAAGTCTGAGGTATGCAACACTATCAAGTATTGGCACAGGAGAGTGAAAAATCAGCTGGGAAATCTGTGTGCTATTCAGACTGACATGGGTGGTGAGTTCATGCCTACAGCATTCAAACACTGGCTACAGAGTCAAGGCATTAAACATAGGGTAGCCAACACAGCAACACCCCAAGAAAATGGTCTTGCTGAACGCAGGGGAGGTGTACCACAAAACATGATGCATGCAATGCTGAAAGATGCTGATTTACCAATGAGTTACTGGGCAGAAGCCTTGAAGGCTGCCTGTTACATTAAGAATAGGCTATGGACAAAGCCTATAGACAATATTCCGTATAGAATGTTGTATAACAAAACCCCTTCTCTGGACCAACTGAGAGTTTTTGGCACAAAGGCATGGGTGAATATTCCCTTGAATCAGAGAAGGAAGGGGGGCAATAAATCAAAGAAGCTTGTGTTTCTTGGGTATCAGATGGGCACGAAAGCCTACAGATTTGCAAATGAGAACCAGAAAATAAACTTCAGTAGATCTGCCAATTTTTGTGAGAATGTGGGCTGGAACCAGATACACGCTAATGATGTGCCTGAACGGATAGCTTTACCTATGACAGAGGGAGGTAAAAGCACTACCATAAAACAGGAGATAGAATCTCCAAGTGTGTCTGAGGATGTGCAGAGTACTGGTGAACCGAGGCGGTCAGCTCGGAGTACTAAAGGGATACCACCAGAGAGATATGGGCATCAAAATAACTGTGTAAATTATGTTTTCATTAAAGAGCCACAGAGCTATGAGGCAATCTTATCTCTACCTAAGACTGAAAGAGTTGCTTGGCAGCAAGCCATGCAGAAAGAATGTGACTCATTAACTGAGAGAAAGGATTGTACAATACAAGTTGAATGGTTATATCAACTGCTATTGGATCTTGAAATGACATGTAAACTACCAGTGTGTATATACTGTGATAACACTGCGGCTATGCAATTGACTGATGCACAGGGGATAAGGCCAAGAAATAGACATATCAATATCAGATACCAAAATGTAAAAGATGTTATAAACAGAGGTTTGATAACGTTGCAGGAGTGCACGTCCAAAACAAATGTTGCAGATATGTTTACTAAGACCATACCTGTAGAACAGTATAACAGGTTGAAAAGTAATTTGGAACTCTTGCCTAATGTCTTAGGGGGAGTGTTGGCATAGGAAATAATGCCTGGTAAGGCATGAGGCAATGCTTACTAATCTGACAGCTACTGCCAAATAGATAAATGAAGGATGATCTGGCATATGGGAACTGGTTCTGGCCAGATAGATGTAATCAGGTGGGGAGTGCAGAACGACTCAGAATGACTCAGCACTGTCTTCTCTTTGGTGCAGCACATAGCAGCATCTGTATAATAATGGATCTGTGCTGTACCAACTATTTTCTCACTATTATTTGATTGTCTGGTGGAGCATTATGATGGAGAGCTGTATATATGTATATAATAAACCTTGTATATAGTTTAAGAGCACAGTGTGGTGTTGGCTGTGTTAAACTATTCCTCATTGAGTAAACTGGCAGAGGCTGACACAGGCAGTCACAAATCTGCTAACTTCTACACCCACATCCCCTTTCATTACTGTCCCGTCCATTTGCTCAAATTGTATGGGTTGTGGTAATGGGATCTTGGGGAGACCCAAAGCTTCCACTAACTTGGGTGTAATTATTTCTCTCGTGCATCCTGAATCAATTAGGGTTTGAACATGAACAAACCTCTTTAGTTTTGAGTTTAGCAAAGTCAATGGGACAAAAAATCCAGTTATTCTCACCCTTAGTGGTGCCGTTAGTTCCACGACCTGCTGTTCAGCACCTCTCAGTGCAGGTCGCTCCTGTTTCTCACTAGCTCATCTTCCCAGGACATCTCTCTTAACTCGTCTATGATGATGGTCTCTTCATCCACCGACGCAGAGGCTATGGTGCTCCCTTTCGCTGATTCTTTAGGGCAACTTGCGGTCTTCTTTGATGCCGGTGCACTGGGCTTTGGAGTAAGGGGGGAGCCTCGAAGTCGCTCCGGGCAGTTAGCTGCCAGGTGGTTCAGGTCCCCACCTCGAAAGCAACGTTGCAGGGTAGTCAGTTTATTGACTCCCCCCTGTAGGGTTGACTTTCTTCCTGTTTGGATTCGCTCCCAACCGAGACTCATGTCCCCCCTTACTCCCTTGCTGCTGTTGGCGTTGCAGGGCCACCCTCTTCGTGTTGGTTTCTACTTCACCAGCTAGCTGTGCCCATCCCACCAATGTTGTAGGACAAGTCTGTTGTAGAGCTCGATCCAAAACTCTGGCATTAAGGCCCCTCTGGAGCTGCTCGATTTTCATCAGCTCGTTCCAACCCCGGACTTCGGCTGAATTTGCTCTGAATTCGGCCGCATACTCATGCACCGACTTCGATCCCTGCTGCATAACATGTAGTGCTGTCAGCACTCGAGTTTCTTGAAGGGGGTCCTCGTACTGTGTGAGTAAAGCTTGAAGGAAGGCAGCCACTGTATCCAATTCGGGGCTTCTAGTCTCGTATAGACTCACATGCCACTGTTTGGCGACCCCTTTCAGTTTCGACCCCAGGTAGTCCACTCGGCTGAATTCATCTGGGAAAGTATTCCCCCAATAGTGCATGTAGCTATTGGATTGGATAGAGAAGTACTCTACCTCTTCGGGGTCTCCATCAAAGGTTGCGTCCAATTCTCTTCCCCCGCCATAATCTCGAGGCCCCAGTGGTGGCGGCATCAGCAGGGGTAGTATCTGCAATGGCATCAGTGGGGGTGACATCTGTGGCAGCGGCACTGGGGGTGCTACAGGTTGCTTCACCAGGGAGGGTATTGGTATTCCCTTCGGATCTGCAGGCTGAAGTACCCTATCGATCTGAAGTCTGCTGTCCCTAATGTTTTAAATCTGAAGTCTGCTGTCCCTAATGTTTTAAATGGTTTAAATGTCTTAAAATTTTAAATGTATTAATTATTTTAACTGTTTTTATGCTTAAATTCTATTTATGTGAAACTTTGCGTTGTGAGCCGCCCTGAGCCACTTGTTGGGAAGGGCGGGATATAAATCATTAAAAAAAAAATCGAGCTGCCTCCGAATTTCTTGTGCCATGAAGGTGGCGTTGGCATGTATTTCGTTCCTCAAGCCCCTCGCCATGTTGGCCATCTCATTTCTCACCATTTGGAGTATTCTTTGGTCATCGGGCTCGGGCTCCTCTTCTTCTCCTTCTGGGCCGGGTTGTTCAGGAGCCTCCCTTTCCTCCCCTTCTTCAGGTTGGGGTTCTTCCCGCTCCCCGCCACCGCTGGCTTGTGCACCTTCTTGCCCACTCTCCCTGATCATCACTCTCACCCTGCGGGAGTGTCTCATTAGGATAGCCTCCCTCCGAGTTGGTGCCTCCTCCATCCGTGTGGTGGAGGTGCACGGCTCCCAATTTTGGGGGGTAACAAGGAGCTCCTGGATATGCAGAGGAGATTCTCGTCCCACGGCTCTGTGGGTGTCCAGTATGTGCCACGGAGGGGTCCACACTTTGGCTCCATCCTCTCCACTTTCACCTCTTCTCCTCTCCAGGGGAGTAGGGAATTCACTGTTAGCTAGAATTCTTTCCGCCATACAGTTCGAAAGTTGCCAGTCCAGTTAAATTCCAAATAGGATCACTTCCAAAATGTCAAGTATCGGTATTTCGAATAACCAAGCACTTGTTTAATACAAAGACTCATTTTATTTGATAATTCGGTGCTCTTCCAAGGTCCAATAACTTGGAAGTGATACAAAGTTTCACATGGTACAGATTCTTAAAGGCTACTTCGAAAGCAATAGGAGAGATAGCTTCAAACCATAGCATATAGATGTGAATTGCAACAGATGTTCAAAGGGTACTACATGCTACTATTATGTGGTTACAACTTCTTCCTGTTCCCAGGCATTCCTGTCTTTCTGATAAGAAATGTGAATGGGAACAATTTGGGGGAGGTGCCTTTCTTCTATCAAAGTTACTTGCATATTCTAAATCTTCTACCCAGGGGTGAGAAAGAAAGGAGAGAAAGGGAAAAGGGTGGTGGGGGAACCCAGCTTTGAAATGCAACTATGAGAGAGAAGAATTTTAAGGTGAAGAGGAAGTGACTTCCAATGCCTATATTGATTTAATACACAGAAATATCATGCTTGACACTGGCTATGCCACGTGGTGCGAGTAAGGTCAGTTCCTGGAGGAGAGAGAGAGAGAGAGGGGTACCTACATCGTAGTAGGGCATAGATGGTGATTGGAGGGGCTAGGTCATGTGGGGGTGGGGCTAGACAGGCCACCTCCTGGTGAGAGGCACTTAATTAAATATGCAGGGTACCTACATCATGGTGGCCCCCCCAAAATAGGTCACTTCCATCCCCCATTTGATGCAGTTTCCAGTCACGTGACTCTGGGGTCATGACTTGGGTGACATCATTGGGGCCATGACCCTGATGACACAGTTTCCAGTGACCAAAGAAAAACAAAGAAGGGAAAGAAACTTAACTCAAAAACTGGAATAAGAAACCTAAAAGGTTAATATGCAATTAAAGGGCTGAACATTAAAAACAAAGTGCAAAAAAATCATAAATCAACATACACGTGTTTATTGTTGAAAGCTAAAACCATTTAAGGATCCATCATAAGCCTCTATCCTATGTAAAATCATAAAACCTCAATGGGAACCCACTCAACTTGACCTGATGCGTTTCGACCTAAATTGGTCTTCTTCAGAGGTCAGAAAGGTAAGTACACATATTGGCTCATAATACAGAACAGAATAAAACAATAGAACAATGATGGACCACAAGGAAATTTCTGTAATATAAAAGAGAAAAATTATAAATTTGTAAAAATATTTTTCATGCTATTTAAGAATATTTAGAATTATTACTTACAGTGAAATGACAAAGGCTTAGAGATATTCTTGAGGCCTCTTGTTCTATAGCCTTATGTCTTAATCAAGAGCATACCTATAGCATTCAATGTTGTTTTGTATGCCTAAGAACAAAATATTAACCAAAATATAAAAGTTAAACCACACTAAAAGTAATACCGAATAAAACCATAAATTTCAAATTTAATCAGTTGTCTCACCAAGTGGTCCAAAATTGACCAAGTACAGCCAGAGCCTATGTGCCAAGAGTTGTGTGTAGTGCACTGAAGCTGGTGCTCAGTTTAAAAATGCTAGGAACCAGATGATGCAATCCTGGCCCAATCAAAGCACATGATGTAATTAGAACAAAGGTCATGAGGGAAGATAAATTGGAAATTACAGGTACATTACAGGTAAAATGGAAAACTTAAAAAAGTTACAAAAATAATTTCAAAATTTTCCCTCCATTATACACAAAACCAATCAATTTCCTCATTCAAACCATGAGGTGTTAAAAGTCCCTAGAGTGTGAATCCAAAATGTCTCTCAGGCCTTCAGACGTTGCACAAGCTGTAATTTTGGAGCATGTATTTGTTCCAAGACTGCAGGTACTTATCAGAGTGATTTGATGAAGTCCAGTGTTTCACCAAGGGAGCGTTCTTCCTTTTAAGATGGATGTTAGTTCTGTGCTCACAAATCCTGGTTTTCACAGTCCTAGTTGCATAGCCAATGTACATTAAGTCACAGCAGATTATACAATAAATAACAGATTTGGAATTACAATTAAGGAATGACTTAATGAAATACTTCTTCTGCTTGGTGGAGTCAAGAAAAGAACCAGCGCAATGCAATAAGCTGCAAACAGAGCAGTCCCCACATGGAAAGCTACCTACTGGTCTGTCCCTGCCATCCACTCCCATCTATCTTGTTTGAATGGATTTTAATCTGCTGTTAAATATGTGGGGTAGCTATGTCATGGTGGGGCATAGAGGGTGATTGGCAGAGTTAGGTCACATGGGGATAGGGCTAGACAGGCCACCTTCTGGTGGGAGGTGCTTAATTAAATATGTGGGGTATCTATATCACGGTGGCTCCCCAAAAATAGGTCACTTCCACCCCCATTTGACACAGTTTCTGATCACGTAACTCTGGGGTCATGACCTGGATGACATCATTGGGGCCATGACGCAGTTTCCTGTGACATCACTGGATGTGATGTCACTGGCCACACCCCTTCATTAATTATGCAAGGGGTTGACACAGTTTCTGGTGATGTCACTGGAAGTGATGTCACTGGCCATGCCTCCTTCATTAATAATGCGTGGGGGTCTATTCACCATTAGCCTATTCCTCTCTCCCACCTGAATGGCTGTTGCCAGCTAGAAAAGCTGATTTTGTCAGTAAAAGGCAACCAGCCTTGGTTCTGGCAGTTTGTGGCTCTCACTACTCTCCCATTGGCTGAGCCACCTGCCGCACTGCTTCACAGAGGAGAGAAAATAGCCTTTCCCTTGATTGGCTGAGGGAGGAAGGAGAAAGACGAGAGGAAGCCTTCCCTTGATTGGCTGAGGGCTCCTCTCTATCCTCCTCTGGAAGGGAAACAGCCAGAGTTGGGGAGAAATGGCATCCCATAGCTGCAGAGAAAGATAAGGAAGGAAAGCAAGAGACAGAGAGAGTTTGAAGTCTTGCGCTTAAGACCAGCAATGCTATCACAGAGAGAGTGTGTGTTGATCTGAAAGGTATCAAAAGCCTTTGAGGGAGAAGTCATTGGGGCCAATCCTGACTATGGCTGCCAGTTCCAGGTTGGTGAGAAATTCCTGGAGATTGTCGTGGAGTTTGAGGAAGGCATAGTAGTTAGGGCTTCAGAGTGTGGTCTACCAGACCCATGTTCTTGCTGTGGAAGCTGACTGGGTGATTTCAGACCAGACTTTCAGCCTAACCTATCTCACAGGGTTATTGTGCAGATCAAAGGGGGGGGGGGGAGAAGAGAATGATGTAAGCTGTTTTGGTTCCCCCCCCACACACACACACTGTGGAGAAAGACTGCTTTTCCTATGTAGAGGCTGCAGGGAGGCGGAGGCAATGGAAAGCTGAGGTCAGAGGGTCAGATAAAGGGAAGGAAATAGGGTTACCAACTCCAGGTTAGGAAATTCTAGGAAATTTTGTTGTTAGCCGCTCTGAGCCTGCCTGGGCGGGGAGGGCGGGATACAAATAAAATTTAATAATAATAAATAATAAAAGGAGATTTAAGGGGCGGAGCCTGGAGAAAGTGGGGTTTGCGGAGAGGTGGGACCTCAGAGGGGTTCAATGCCATACACTCCACCCTCTAATGAGCCATTTTCTCATGGGGAGCCACTGTTGTCAATCTCCAGGTGAGGGCTGGAGATCACTCAGAATTACAGCTGCTCTCCAGATGGCAGAGATCACCTCCCCTTGAAGTGGGGGGGGGGGTGGAGTGAACACGGCCAGTGCCAGTCTTTATGGTGACCTAAGCAAGGCTACATACTTGCACGCCACAACCAATTTTTAAAAACAGAAGAAATTTAGAAAAAATGAATGATTAGAGAAGGGAGAGAGCTGTGGCTGAGTGCCAGAGCACCTGACGCACATGCAGAAGGTCCCAGAATCAGTCCCAGGCTATACACACTGGGAAACACCATCTTCCAACTGTGACTAGACGAGACCCCAAGAGTAGCTCTCTCCAGCTCACTTCTCCATAGCTTATCCTCAGATCATCAGAACCCCACCCCCAACAGACAGCCTACTACCCTGACCCTCCAAACACACCACTCTAAAATAGCAATCTAAAAAAAAAAGTAAAGGTAGTCCCCTGTGCAAGCACCAGTTGTTTCCAACTGGGGTGACGTTGCTTTCACATTTTCACGGCAGACTTTTTATGGGGTGGTTTGTCATTGCCTTCCCCAGTCATCTACACTTCCCCCCCCCCCCCAGCAAGCTGGGTACTCATTTTATCAACCTCGGAAGGATGGAAGGCTGAGTCAACCTGGAGCCGGCTGCCTGAACCCAGCTTCTGCTGGGATTGAACTCAGGTCGTGAGCAGAGTTTAGGACTGCAATACTGCAGCTTTACCACTCTGCTCCATGGGGCTCTTATAGCAATCTAAAACAGCAACCTAAAAAGCAACTTTAAAAAGGGAACAATCAACCCAAAAACTTCAAATTAACACAAAACTCAGAGCCAGTAAAGGAGAGGAGGTGGCATAGTACAGCCTGATCTCATCAGATCTCAGAAGCTAAGCAGGATCAGTGCTTGGAAGGGTTTTCTACCGCTGATGAGTCATATATCTTCAGATGTATTAAATGGAGACTATGGGAATCGGAGGAAATGAAATTACGGCCAACTGACCCTTATATTTGCTCTCCAGCTTCCTTAGGTCTTTATGCTTTTTGTGGCAAAATGCCCAATTATCTATCAGACCTAACCACTCCAAGTCATCGCAGGGCATTTATGTTGGCTAGACTAAACGCGTTTCCCTCCAAAGTTTTACAAGGGAGATATCAGCGAGTCCCTTTAGCCGACAGACTTTGCTCCTGTGGAGCAAATACCCCTGACTCAATCCAGCATATATTGCTTGATTGTTCTTTATACCATAACCTCCGTAAAGATTTATTTGGCAAGCTTTCTTTTTCTCCAGATTTGTCTATTCTGCCACCCTGTTATTATTTATTGAGTGATACTGAGGGGGTGGTTAGTGAGGCTGTGGCAAAATTTCTGGCTGACATCCTTAAATTTAATTGTGACCATGTTTGAATGCATCTGTAAGCTCAGTTTTATTTTGATTTTATCTCCAATGTTTAAATTTTTATATTCTGTGTATTTTTATCTGAATCTATTATGCCATTAAAGGTTTGGTATGGTATGGTGCTTGGAAGGGACACCCTACCTTGAATTAGGAAGCTAAAAAGGTAAAGGTAGTCCCCTGTGCAAGCACCAGTCATTTCTGACTCTGGGGTGACATCATATCACGACATTTTCATGGCAGACTTTTAATGGAGTGGTTTGCCATTGCCTCCCTAGTCATCTACACTTTACCCCCAGCAAGTTGGTACTCATTTTAACAAACTCAGAAGGATGGAAGGCTGAGTCTACCTTGAGCTGGCTATCTGAACCCAGCTTCCACCAGGATCAAACTCAGATCATGAACAGAGAGCTCGAACTGCAGTACTGCAGTTTTACTACTCTGCGCCATGGGGCTGCTACATAGGAAGCTACATACTGGGAAATTCCATTAAGCACACAAGGACTTACTTTCTGGTATAAATTTGCTTAGGAGCAGACTGCACAGCCAGTGAATCCATTACTGCCAAGAAACCACTTCCTCGAGTGTTAGGGCCCATGTTAGCAGCAGTATTATATGCAAAGGTATCCAAGAATAAGGTCTGGAGTTCATCTGATTTTTTTTTTCAGTCCTGTTATTAGCCAACAAACAAACTCAGAAAGAGTAAAACCTCTCATAGCTGGACTTTTCCCTTATCTAGATCCCCCCCCCCCGTTGTTGATTAACTTTAAAACTTTAGAAAAGAACAAGAGTCCAGTAGCACCTTAAGGACTAATAAAACCTGTGGCAGGATATGAGCTTTCATGACCACACACTGGGTTCAGTGTGGCTTACACCCAAGTAAGCTTGCGTACAAGTGAATGCCTTCACTTGCAGATGGAACCTCACCCAGAGCCTTGTTCTAGAGCCTATTGTATTTTTCTTTACAATGGGCCTTATTCCACGTGTGTGTGTGTGTATGTGTATAGTAAACAGACAATTTATGAAATAAAATTAGTTCAGCCAGCTCTGAATCAATCAAGAACAATTTATTGCAAGAAGAAACAGTCACAGAGTAACACATGCAAAACTGCAACTATATACAATCTGGCCATGTTTAATCACACCCCTCCTCCCCAACAGGCAACAGTTACTCCTGTTGACTCACTCCAGAATCCTTCATTTGCATCTGTTACAAGTTGTTACATGCCTACCATCCTGATTGGTCAGTTCTTCCAGGCTTCAGGATCCTGGTTTGCAAGGAATGCCTGTCTCAAGCTCAGACAACAAGAACCCAGTGAGATGCAATACATAATACCCCTCTCTCCTAAGTTAGGACTGTACTCAGTTGCACATACAGTCTTGTAGGTTTTGGAGGCGAGCCCACATGTTCTGGAAGCACAGCAGTTCCATAGCTGGCTTTGGTACAGCTGGCGCAGTCACCCCACAAGGAGAAGCAGTGTCTGGAGTAGTCACCTCGCAGGGAGTTCATTGAGTTCATTGCCTCACCTCTTCTGTTGGAGTTTTCTATCCCCTGAATGTGTACCTTTGAGGGTCAGTGGATTCCAAGAACAGAGGGCTGCAGTAAAAGTGGGGAGTTGGTTAAAATTACCCTTTGCCTCTTTTACAAATATTGAGTAGAAATGGCACATATCATCGAAGTCCATATTATGAATATTTTATGCTGTGGGGTATGTCTATCCTAAACACTATAGATGATCTATCAGGTCTTATGGAATCAAATTGTTTCACTGACTGAAAAGCAAGACTTGATTCCTCAAGAAAATAAAGAATGTCACCCAATAGGCTAACATTATTGCAATTCTAGTGAACAAATCAGCATTATTTTGTTCTGCATACAACATGTATGATCCAGCATTTTGTGCATCTGTCACTACTACTTGCATACCAAAATTGATCGATCAGTTAAAAAAAAAAATATGATAAAGGTGGAAAATGTAGTGTAATGCTTGACATTAACAGTTTTATTTTTTTAAATGGTTGTTATAGGTATAGCTGAAGGAAAGGCCAATAAATCTTGATATTCATGTAATTTGGATTTGTGCACATGCCATCTCTTTCTGGATACGTTCCAAAATATTTAGGATCAAAATGTCAATATTTCCATGGTGCAGCAAGTCGCAAATGAAAAATTGAAACCTTTCTTCAAATAGTTGTACAGCTATGCAATTTCTATCAAGTATATTAATGTAAACTAATGCACAATGCTTGAAAAAACCTCAGTGGTTGCTAAGTTTCTAAATATCTGATCTACAAAATCTGGACTATTTTTAATTGCTGATATAAAAATTGATTTTGAAAGTTGTGGACAGTCAGAAGACCAAAACATGTTGCCTGTGGCTACATTTCAAGAAGATCAGTGTGTGAAATTGAGCTGTTTCAAAAATCTGTCCATACTTTTAATTGCTAGGCTTCTCTTTCAAACTGCAAGTCCAAAAATGAAACAAAGAAAAGGGTATTTGCAATATCACCAGGTTATTTCCACTTATCTTTTGTGTGTGTATGTGAACACTTTAAACTACAACTATTTAGAATTTCAAATGATGTGAAATTTAATATTATCAATGTTAATAAAGATTTAATAATTTCTATAACTAACCAAACATAATTGTTGACAACTGGCACTTTGGCTGTACTTCATTTTAAGCAGATGCCCAGAGGCAAGTTTGAAATGAAGAATCTTCCTCTCCAGGTGGCCCAGCACCTGCAGTTTGTGGTGGTTTTTTGTTGTTGTTGTTGGTTATGAGTCTACACTGGCACCAATTGATGAAGCTGATGTTTTCTGCTAAATTCCCTCCACATCTCTTTCTTATCTGGACCTTATGATCAGGGAGATGATGTATTCTTTTTCTTCACAATAAGCCAGGCTTCAGATCTCCTTCCTCTGTTGTGCTTGGTATGAACTCTGTTGCCAGGTGACAGATTGTGCAAGGCTTTGACTGAATAATGGCTGTTATAAAAGGGTTCATAAACTATTCTTGCCTTTTTAATCACACTTCACTACTTTTCTAAAGCCAGGCAACTTGTGGAACTGGATACTTTCCCAAGGTTGAAACAAGTTAATGGCCATCTCCTTCCGAGAGTTGGTCTGGAGTTTGCCCAGGCCATATTAAAAATGTAGAAGCTTAAAGAAGGTGTGTGGGGGGGTGAATTCTTGTGATGCAACTTCCTACTTTGAAATTTCGTTCTATTATTTGGATGTTCTCATATTTAGAGAAATACATGTAATGCAATCCTTTATATTTTAAAGGATGTTTCACTTGGCATAGAAACCCTCCCCCATAAAGATATGAGAGACCAAGCATGGGTTCAACCAGGGGTCGTTTTGTAGAATAGGGGGTGGAGCTCATTAGCATATGCCACACACCCCCAGCCAAAAGCAACCTGATGCAAGAAAGGAGAGCCCCGGGTGAGCAAGGCCTGCTTGGGATGGCTAGATATCCAACCAGCCCAAGCAGGCCTCACTCGCCTGGGGCTCTCCTGCCCCCCCCCCCAGTCAAAAGTCCAGCAAGCCACCTGCCAGCCAAAATCACATGAGAAGTGGAGAAAGGGTGGTTTGGGCTTCTCCATGGGTTAATGAGGGCTGCTGGGGGGGGGGGTGGCTGGCTGGCTGCCCACTCTCCTAATCCAGGAATTGTTATGCAGCTGCACCTGCTACTCAATGGACAAGATGGGGGGAGGAAGAGGGGGAACCCTCTGAAAAGTTCAGGAGCTGTGCTCCTGTGAGCTTCTGCTGAATCTGAGGCCTGGGTTCAACTAATATACTTATTAAACTATATTCAACTTATGTAAATGGCTGATTGACATCAGAGTCAATTTCAATAAGCTGACATCAATTTCAATAAGCTGACAATTTGGATAATGGACTGCATTAGGTGCTGTGATTTGTTTCTTACAGGTGCAGTCATATCACACAGCCTGGTCATCCTGGTACACATCTTTCCTGGGCAAAAAGAAGGGCAGATGTAAGTGCTGGAGGGACTCAGTTGGCTTTCTCCCTCTGGCAAATGTTCAATGGTGTTGCAAGAGGGCAAATATTATGATGGCAGCTCCTGTCCTCTTTCCACCAGGTCTGGGGAGGCAGCATTTGTCCCAAAATTGTAGTAGTAGTACACTTAGTTGAGAATGATTGAGTGCAGACTAAAGATGATGCACTAGTGATAAGAGTAATTAGGGACAAGAAGAATTCAGACAGACTGGCCCAGAGTATCGTTGACTTGGTTGGAGCTCCTCTAAGAGTGGTCTGGAAAGGCACATTTACTTCTCTGACCATTGAGAAAGTTCAGCATAATGAAAATATGTGCATCAAAAATGCACTTTGGAGTGTGTGTGGGGGGGTTGTACCTCATTCTTCCATCTACCATGATATGCCATATCTGTATAGAAATGATGGAGTCCACCCATCTGAGGACAGGTGTGGCATTTATCTCACTGATCTTCTTGAAGGCCTGTGTCAGCAGGTGGGATAAGGGGTGTGGCAGGAATGGGGTTGGTTTCTTTGTATAGGTTGGGTTAACTGGCAAGCATTCTGAGACAGCTTTGTGCTTGAGGGTATGTCCGGAACAGGCCATCATATGCATGCAGCTGGGTATGCTGTGAAGGAATGTACTTGATGCTATGTGGCATCTTTTGAACCTGGTAGTAGCCTTGCAGCATGTCAGGGAATAGAGATAAGAACATAAGAGAAGCCGTGTTGGATCAGGCCAATGGCCCATCCAGTCCAACACTCTGTCACACAGTGGCCAAAAAACCCCAAGTGCCATCAGGAGTTCCACCAGTGGGGCCAGGACACTAGAAGCCCTCCCACTGTGCCCCACCCCAAGCACCAAGAATACAGAGCATTGCTGCCCCAGGCAGAGAGTTCCAACAATACACTATGGACCTCTGCTCCATATGCTTATCCAATCCCCTCTTGAAGCTGTCTATGCTTGCAGCCACCAACACCTCCTGTGGCAGTGAATTCTATGTGCTAATCACCCTTTGGGTGAAGAAGTACTTCCTTTTATCTGTTCTAACCCGACTGCTCAGCAATTTCATTGAATGCCCATGAGTTCTCGTATTGTTGTGAGAAAGGGAGAAAAGTACTTCTTTCTGGGCACTTCTCTGTATATACAGCTGGGGAGAATCTGTCAAGTCAGCAATCTGTCTGGATACCTACTGCAGTCCACCATCAAAATGCCATTATCAAGACCTGGCATGTGCTATGCCTTAAAGAGACTATTAAACTGCAGGCACAGCAGCACCAGTTTCCTGACTAAATGCATTGCCCTAGGGCTGCACAATGACTGGGTGTGGACACCACAGCAGCATTCTCTCACCAGAAAATGATCACAGAATTCATCAGCCCACTTCCCCACAAAAAGACTGCTATCATTATCAGAAGAAAAATTCTAGAAACATTAAAGCACACAGCAAACCCTGCTTCTCCCAAGTAGGCAACTATCTCTGCACAAACCAACGGCTCAGAAGATATATGCCAAACTCAAGCCCCCCAGCAGCATCAAATTGGACCTGTAAATTTTGACTAGCTGTCTCCAAGAGAACACTCCACTGAAACTTTATAACAAACCACACAGAAGCATCTTCCTTCAGCTGGCTGGTAACTCAAAACTTATAGGTTCCCTTGACCACCTTTGGCGGGCTCTCCTGACACCATTTGTGGCATCTACTATGCTCTAAGAAAAATCCTACTTGGGGCTACCCCTGAACATGCAAAATTAAGATGTCCTATCAGAGACTGCATCTCCCTTAGAGTAAACTTCCTACTCATCCAAAGAGCCCTCAGAAGGACTGCACACTTCTGTAACTAGTACACAGGGAGTTGCAAGCCTCAGCAATTGTATCGGTTTATATGGCTAAAAATGATAAACATCTAGACAGTCTTTTCAGATGCCAAAGGAACACCCAGTTCCTGTGCCAACTCTGCAAAGCCCATCATGAGCCAAGCACATTTCCCCAAGTCACTTGGTCCTGCAAACAAAAAATTATCCAATTAGTGTGTCATGTGCAGTGTCCTTGCTTTTTCCTTAATTCCCCATCCTAACAGCCAAGCACAAAATGGAACATCCCATGGACAACACCTCATCAAAATAGAATTGCTCTTCAAATTGCCCAACAGATCAAAATCATTGGGATGCATGAGTGAAGCTGAAATGCAACTTAACATTACACTTCCCTAACCACGGTGCCCTTACACAGGACAACACCGTAGCAACTACAGAATCAAAAGATGCACACCAGATGGAATATAGCTCCTCAAATATCCTCATTTACTGATTCACCCCATAAAAATGACTAGAGACAGAAAATTCTACATTCCCCAGAGGACTTCTTCCATGCCACTCCTAATGGAGAAATCCTCAAATTCTTTAAGACCACGGTCTGGAAAGGCCCCAGTATCCTATCTTCTTTTTTCTTTCCTTAATTTAATCCTAACCATATCCTCTAAACCCAAGACTGACCTCAAATTCTGTGCCCTATAGCCTTCATATGGAATCCTAAACCATGAGTAAATTCTTCCAATGAATAAACAGCAATCTAACCCAGGGGTGTCAAACTTATTTGTTATGAGGGATGGATCTGACATAAGTGAGACCTTGTTGGGCCAGGCCATGTTGGGCCGGGCCATGTGTGTACAGCCGAGGATGAACCAATTGCAGACAGCTTAGGACTGATTGCCACCCCCTGCTTATAGCACATTATCTGACACTTTAAAAATCAGATGCCTACTGTCAGAGTATCTCCCACACATGGCCCATGCTGAGCCCATACACTCTGGCCAAAGTTGCTCTCTCTCCTTGTCCCAAGCCAACTCTGGGTCCAAAGTAACTCACATCCTAAAATTCTCATCATACCTCAAGCAAGCTGGTCTGGCATGTTTAGCAAATGCCCTATGGATGTATATACTTAATGCTGGGGCTTTCTCAAGCTGAATTTGGATGACAACTTACATAAATACTCTAGCCCCTTAACCAATTGTCCCATGACCTCTCAGCCTGGCACATCTTAATATGCTCTCTCTTTAGCCCTCTCATCTGTCACCTCAGGGTCATGGAAAAGTAATAAAAACATCTATGTATTCACCACACTGTCTTTACCTTAGTGAGTGGCAGAAAGTGATCTCCAAGTGGTAAAGACTGCTTGGCTTTTGGATAATGTTTGGGCAAAACCTGCTGTTGACCTAACTTGGAAATCAGACCCATTAAGAGGGCAATCAACTGTGAAGCACTAGGCGGATTTCTGGGGGAGGAAAATGCCGAGCTGAGCTGTCTCTCATAGCGGGAGCAGGCTGGAACTTCTGTTCGGGGTAGTGGAAGGCAAATTAATGCCTACTGCCTACTTTTCTCAGAGAAAAGTCCAAGACATGTACGGAAAACTGAGGAGATTTACCTTGGCTTAAAGGGAGCCCCGGAGGAGACTTCTTTGAGGCTTTGAGGGGTCTCAGGGGAAGTTGCATAGTCATCATCTGCAGAAGTGCCCAGAGTCATTTATTTGACATAAGCTCGTCAGGATCCTAACCTTCTTGGACATTGCTAAACATCTAAAGCTTTGAAAGTCCAGTGGAAACTTGGATAATTGGAAGAAAAGGTACAGAAGATTATTTTTTCATTCCAGAGCTATTTATAGCCTAAAGGGACAAAATTAAAAGGTGGGAAAAGAAAGTATAGAAAGCTTGGAAGAAGAGGGAAGGAAGAGGTGAAATTTGGATTTTATAAATATAAAGGACAGTGTTAAAACTGCTAAAAAGTGAGAAGAAATTTATTGTTTTGTCTTCTTGGGGTTTGGAAGTAAAAGCAACATCGTCTCACTGGAACAGACCTGCAGCACATCTGAGCAAGACAGGAAGTACGTCAAGTATCGTGAGATCTCCTTGTGAGTTGGTGGCAACAAAAACAGGAAGCAGTAGAAAGAAAACCTACTCTAGGAATATATACCATTGAGAAACATCGGCGGCCATTGCTGGGAGGCTAAATTAAAAACATTGTTTTTAAAAGAATTTGGGATATCAAAAATTGTTGGAATCAACTGAAAAGAGGGTAAGAAGATAAGTACTATTGGTCATATTATTTGTGGGCTCCTCAGAATTTTTTAAAAGGAAAAAGAAATTATAAGAAATAAAAAGTCGCGGCCCCATTTTGGAAAATTTAAAGATTTAAAAAATAAATATATGGACTTTGGGGGCTCAGATGATGGCGAAATTGGGCTTGCCATAAAGGGCAAGTCCTAATCTATTGAACCTGATAGTCAAATTGAAAATTGGTGAGGTCAAAATTGTTATTTTTGGAAGGGTTTAAAAGTCTTAAAACTTCATATCTTGGCCTAGGACGCTCTGAGGAAGATGAAATAAAGCTTATTATAAAAAGTAAGCCCAAATCTCTTGAATCTGATAACTAAATATGAGATTTGTGAGATTAAAATTTTTGATGTTTTTTTTTAAATGTCTGAAGCCAAGCAGCCCCGAACAAGGGCTCTTTCAATGGAAAATTGCAGGAACAATTGGATGCAATGGAAGCCAGAATGATGAGAGGGGTCAGGAAGATGATAGATGAATCGAAAGAAGAAATTATTGCAGAGATTAAAAAAGACATGGAAGATCTCAGAAAGCAAACTGGGGAAACAGTTAAGAAAGTGCAGGAAGTAGAAGGAAAAATGAAAGTATATGATTCCACCTTGTTGAAAATTCAAGAAAAAGTGACAATTCGTGACTGCAAATTGATGGAAACTCAGATACGTCTGAGAGGAGTACCTGAAGTGGAGGATGGTAATCTGAAAGGATATATAATAAAAATAATTGCAGAATTCCTAGAAGAAGATCCTGATGAGACCAAAAATATGTATGACTATGTGTACAGAGTGAATTCACTTTTTGCCAAGAAAAATAATTTACCAAGATATGTTGTTATAAAATATATGACAAAGGAAATGGTGGGAAGGATCATGAACAAAAATTTTGAAAAGGCATTGATAGTGGGAGGCAGTAAAGTGAGAATCATGAAGGAGCTGCCAAGGCAAGTGATAAATGATAGGAGAACATACAAAAAGTTGACAGAAAAATTGAGAGACAATGGCATGAGGTTTAGATGGATAATACCTGAAGGTTTGAGCTTTGAACTCCAGGGGAAAAGAGTCACAGTTACAAATGCTCAGGAGTTGTGTAGATTTTTTGAAGAAAATAAAGAATTTGCACCATGATGGATTACAAATTATTGTCTTGGAATGTTAATGGACTAAATTCACCACAAAAAAGAAGGGCAACCTTTCATTGGATTAAGAAACAAAATTGTAATATAATTTGTTTGCAAGAAGTACACATTAAACTAAAGGATTATAAATGTTTATGCAACAAACAATTGGGAGCAGAGTTTTTTTCACTAGCTGAACAGAAGAAAAGGGGAGTGGTTTTATATATTAAAAAATTGGAGCCAAAATTAGTATTTAAAGATAAGGATGGAAGATTTGTAGCAGCGGAGATAATACTGAATGGGGGAAAAGTTGTTATTGGGACTGTATGCGCCTAATGGTGCAAAGGATGCCTTTTTAAAAGACATTACACAACAGTTGGATGAGCTGACTTATGACCAAATATTGTAAATGGGAGGCTTTAATGGAACAGTTAAGAACTCATTGGATAGATCTGGAGGGAAAAAAATGATGGGAAAGAAGGGAAATTGCCAAAGTCTTTCTTTGAATTGGCTCAACAAGAAAATTTAGAAGATATATGGAGGAAATTTAATCCAGAAGTATGGGATTACACTTTTTTTTTCAGCAAGACATAAAACTTTTTCTAGAATTGACATGCTGTGGGGAACTAAAGACTTAGGTCTTATGAGACTTCCGGGGAGGAAAATGGCGAGCTGAGTTGTCTCTCATAACGGGAGCAAGCTGAAGGTCTTGTTCGGGGTAGTGGAGGGCAAATCAAAGCCCACTGCCTACCTTTCTCAGTGAGAGAAAGGTCCAAGACTTGCACTAAAAACTTTGGAAGAGATTTACCTTGGCTAAAAAGGAGCTCTGTAGAGGGTTCCTTTGAAGCTTTGAGGGGTCTCAGAAGTTTGCATAGTTTTCGTCTGCAAGATTCTTCAGAGTCATTGATTTGGCATAAGCTCGTCAGGATCCTAAGACTTAGGTCTTATAACAAGGAAGATAGAGATTTTACCTAAAATTGGGGCCGACCATAACCCAATAATGTGGATTACAAAACTGTCCAAGAAATTGAGAAGATGGAGATTGAATGAAGATTTGCTGCAGAATAAAGGAACAGTGACATTCCTAGAAAAGGAAACTAAAGCTTTTTTCCAAGTGAATGATAAAGAAGATATTGATTTTCAGACGGTCTGGGATGCTTATAAAGCAGTAATGAGATGGGTGTTGATTACTTTGAATAATAAAGACAAAAGAAAAAAAGAAAAACAATTGTTGGACATTCAAAAAGAAATAAAGAAAAAAGAAGGGGAGCTGAGAAAAAGACCAGGGGAAAAGAAAATTCTAAGGGAAATTTCAATATTACAAACTCAATTGAGACATTTGTTAAATAAAGAAGTGGAATGGAATTTGAAAAGACTTCAGCAGAAATCGTTTGAAGGGGCAAATAAAACGGGAAAGTATTTGGCTGGGCAATTGAAGAAAAAGAAAGAAAATACAAATAATAGAATTGTGATAGATGGAAGAGAAGTGGTTACTCAAGAGGGAATAAAAAGAGAATTTTTAAGTACTATGCCAAACTGTTTAAAGGTGTTAAAGAGAAGATGGATGAATATTTACAAAAGTTAAAAATAGAGCCCCTAACTAAAAATATGCAAAAAGTTTTGAATGATCCAATTGAAAAGACAGAAATTGAAGTAGCAATCAACGCAATGAAACATGGGAAAGCTCCGGGGCCAAATGGATATACAGCTATATATTTTAAAACTTTTAAGGACGAATTAATACCAAAATTGCAGAAGTTGATGAATATAATAAGAATAAAAGGGAATGTACCAAATACATGGAAAGAAGCTGTTATTTCCTTGATACCTAAAGAAGATAGAGATGCCACGAATGTAAAAAAATTATAGACCAATTTCGTTATTAAATAATGACTATAAAATATTTACAAGAATCTTGGCAGAACGATTTAAATAACATTTGATAAATTTTATAAAGGAAGATCAAGCAGGATTTCTTCCCAAAAGACAAATAAGAGACAATATTAGGACTGTTGTAAATATTGTAGATTATGAAAGACATCCAGAAAAAGAAGTAGCATTATTCTTTGCAGATGCAGAGAAAGCATTTGACAATTTAAGCTGGGACTTTATGTTTGCGGTAATGGATAAGATGGAGCTGGGAGAAAGTTTTATAAGAATGATAAAAGCAATATACTCTGAACAAAGGGCAAGGCTGTGTGTTAATGCAGACCTCACAGAAGAAATGAAAATTAGCAAAGGTAATAGACAAAGTTGTCCACTTTCACCATTGTTGTTTATAATGACTCTTGAAATTTTATTGATGCAAATTCAAGAAGGAAAAGATATAGAAGGCTTACAAATAAAAGGATGTTCTTACAAATATAGAGCATTTGCTGATGATATAATGTTTATAAATGAAAATCCCATACAAGTTACACCTTTGTTGTTAACGAAAATACAAGAATATGGGGAGTTGGCGGGACTTTCTATAAATAGAGAAGAATCTAAAATTCTGTGTAAGAATATGCAGATGAATAGACAACAAGAATTACAAAGACTAACGGGCTGTGAAGTCACCTCCAAGGTAAAGTACCTAGGGGTGGCGATAACAATGAAAAACATTGATCTGTTTAAAAATAATTATGAGAAGTTATGGCATAAAATGGATGAAGATATGCTAAAATGGAACAAGCTTAATTTGTCATTGCTGGGCAGAATAGCTGCAATAAAAATGAATATTCTACCAAGGATAATGTATTTGTTTCAAACTATTCCTATTGTGAAAAATGCCAAACAATTTGATAAATGGTGTAGGAAAATTTCAGAATTTGTGTGGGCTGGGAAGACGCCAAGGATTAAAATGAAAATTCTGTCAGATGCAAAAGAGAGAGGCGGATTCCAACTACCAGATCTAAAATTGTATCATGAAGCAGTTTGTTTAGTATGGATGAAAGAATGGATAACATTGTTAAACAAAAAACTTTTAGTGTTGGAAGGTCACGGAAATAAATTTGGCTGGCACGCATATTTGTATTATGGAAAAAAGAGGATGGATGGTCTTTTCTCTCACCATTATATAAGAAGCAACCTATTAAATACATGGATAAAATATAAGAAATATGGTGATGAGAGAAGACCTTTATGGATAGTGCCAGCTGAAGTGATAAAGATAACGGCTAAAACAGCCAAAGAAAAGTGGCTGTCATATAATCAATTAAAAATACAAAGTGGGAAAATAGAACTGAAAACTGCTGAAGAATTGAGTCATAAATATGATTGGTTTCAAATGCAACAAATAAAAAGCTTGGTGGAGAATGATATCAAAACTGAAGGAATAAGGAAAGAACAAACAGAAATGGAAAAAGTTGTGCTTGGAGACAATGAGAAATTAATTTCAAAAGTATACAAATTACTTTTACAATGGTCTACAGAAGATGAAGTAGTGAAATCTCAAATGATAAAATGGGCAATTAATGTAAATAAAGAAATAAAGATGGAATCTTGGGAATATTTGTGGAAGAACTCTATGAAACTTGCAACATGTCAAAGTATTAGGGAAAACTGTTTTAAGATGATGTATGGATGGTATATGACTCCTAAAAAATTAGCAAAGATGAATAACAAGATGCCAGACAGGTGTTGGAAATGTAAAAAGCATGAAGGCTCTTTCTACCATATGTGGTGGACTTGTGAAAGAGCTAAAATGTTTTGGCAGATGATTCAGCAAGAGATGTCTAATATCTTGGGATATGAGTTTAACAAAGCTGCAGAGACTTTTCTGTTGGGATTACAAATGGAAAAATTTCTAAAAGAAGATAGAACTTTAATCTGGTACTTGCTCTCAGCTGCTAGGACATTGTATGCGCAGTTGTGGAAGCAAGAAAAAATACCAGAGAAATGGGATTGGATTATAAAAGTCATGTCATGGAGTGAAATGGACAAATTAACAAGAATATTTAGAGACTATGATTTAGAAGTTTTTAAGATGGAGTGGAAGAAGTTCAGAAGATACGTAGAAAACGAGTGGAAAATAAGAGGACATTGGACAATCTTTGATAATGATTAAGTTTTTTAAAACAAGAATATAACTTTTGGTTTTTTAATAGTTAAGGGTACCTTTAATATTTGTTGTTCTTTAAGTAAATAACACTGGCGGGGGTCAAGTAACGGGGGAGGGGTGGGGGAAAAAGTAAGATATGGGGTAGGTAAATCTTTCCTTTTTTAAGTTGTAAGATATAGATATAGATTTGCTACCATATGTTACCAATAAAATTGTTTTAAACAAACGGTGAAGCACTAGGCATTAGAGCCTGTATGACTGCATTAATCAGTTATGTGCTCTCCTCTGCCTACTTAGTTTACAGAGGTAAATGGGGCAGGGTCCTTTTCCCCTCCCCATGGGATGCCAACCCATGGCACTTCTTCCACCTGTGTGCATGTGCATTGCAATGTCATGACACTCACCCAAGTAAATCCAGTGGTGGCTGAAATCTCTCCTTGATTCTCTGGGCCTGCTTGGATGGCATATGTAGTTGGCCGCTGCACTAAGAATGAAGAGGATGCTAACTACTGGCTTGACTGGTTCTGGCAGATCTGACACCCCAACCTCTACAGTTCCAGACACTCTTCCTGACACTCTGGTTTCTGATGTTGCTACCCTAGTGTCAATGAAATGCAAGATCAGTTAGCTGCCCAATTAGGCACCCTCCTGGATCAAGGCACTTGCCCAGTTGAAACTTGGGGTTACCAAACATTTCACTCCAACTCCTCAGTTATCACCAACAGCCTTGCATTCCCTTTGTCATGGATTCATGGACATTCTTTTTACTGGTTGCTGTTTTACAACACCACATCATCTCTGCCCCACTCTATTGGGACATATTGTCAGACACTGGAAAATTACTCTGAGAAATATTTAGCTTATTAACTGAAATGAAATGCTTAGCTTAACTGACTCCATTTTCTAGCCTCTGTTACTAACCATGGGAAGAGACCTTGCATATCAAAGTAGAAGCATAGTTGTTACTAACATTGGTGTGAATTCCTATCCCTGGAACTAACAAAAGCAATTTCTCTTTGAAGATAAAATGCCTCCAGGGAAGGTGGTTTGGCCATCCCTGTGAGATCAAGGACCACTAGGAGATAAGAGAAAGTGACTGTGTGAAATGTATCACTTTATGCTTAGAATGCCTGGGAATGCAGGGTTGTTTAGAAACCTTTGATGTGCAGTTCCTTAAAGTAGTTCCTCACCTGCAAAATTGTATCAGTTCCAATCTTTCCACGCTCAGAAACTATGAACTCTCAAATAAAGCCTTAAACTTTGTATCGAATGGAGTCTGGTTGATTTGAAGTTCCATTGTCTGACACATATGCTGTTAAACACTCTGAAAAAATCCAGTTCCAAGACCCATACCCCTTTAATATTCTTCAGAACACAACTCACAATCAGACATTCTAACCATTAAACCATCACTCCCAATGAGATCAAATCACACACTCTAACCATTATAAATCAGAGACACTAATCACTAGACCAGGGATCAGATACTCAGATCCCTCTAAACCACATTCAAGTGATGTGGATCTAATTAACTATGAACTATCTACCTTTCAACATATACCTATACCTGAATCTACGGGTTTTTATTATGTAATATTAGATAGACAGACAAATAGATATTTGAGAGTATAACTAGGGATGGGCTTGAACTGGGGGAATGTGGTTCAGTTCAGTTTGTAGTTCTTGGCATGTGCAGTTCACAAACCATGGACCATCATGAATTTTCTGATGCTAGCTTCAGTTTGTGAAGATCATTATGCATAGAATGCTGCCCCTGGTATGCTAGAGTTGCCAGACTTGCAAGAGATCTCAGTCTGTGTCTCCTCTATCTGTCTTCCAATTTTGGTAACAATTGGATTTATGGGATCCAAATTATGCCACCCGCCAAAGGAGGTGCCCCCAGAAAAGTGCTTTCTGGGGAAATAACAGGCACAGGTTCAAGAGGTTCAGGAATGTATAAAATGGATTTTGTAGAGGCTAAAGACACCAAACTCACAGCATTTCTTTGGCTGCCTCTCCTCTACCTGCAGGTTTGGTGGGGATTGGATTGAATTTTTGGGGGAGGGGTCTGAGTTACAACTCCCCAAAGAAGGTGCTCTCATCTCCCATTGTTTTCAAAAAAGGGGGAAAACAGCAAAAACAAACAAGGGCACTAGAAACCTAGCAGATCATAATCAAAGTTCCTGAGAATCTCTGCAGTAAAAACTGGATATGAGGAGCATTTTTGCAAGCCCAGCAGAACCAGTGCTGTCAAGAGTACTGTCAAGCTAAGGAAGTGTTGGGAGGAAATGTCAGGCACAGGCTCAAAGGTGTATAGAATGGAACCCTTCCAAGCAAGCTACACAAACAATTACACAAGAAATCTCAACCTGCTGCCCAGTCCCTTATAATCTTTTGAAGTTGGAAGCAGATTGTTTCTGCCTCAAAAGGTCTTCCCAATGCTCTCTCTGATAAAGACAGCTGCAGTTACAGCCAGGTGCCTATGGAATGGCTCAGGAACAAACCATTGACACCAAACTCACAGGGACACTTTACCTGAGTAGACCCCCCACCCCCAGCCAGAAACTCAAAGCAAGGCAAGCATCTTCCAAAAGTTCACAGCCCTCCAAGTCTCCAAAGACATATTTTGAAAGACAGAAAGGCAGACATCCCCAGAGTTTTGACAGATGTTCGCGAAAGTTATCCCATGACAACAGCCTGGTAGAGAGCCAGTTTGGTGTAGTGGTCAAGTGTGTGGACTCTTATCTGGGAGAATCGGGTTTGATTCCCCACTCTTCCACTTGCAGCTGCTGGAATGGCCTTGGGTCAGCCATAGCTCTCGCAAGAGTTTGTCCTCAAAAGGGCAGCTGCTGTAAAAGCTCACTCAGTCCCACCTACCTCACAGGGTGTCGTTGTGTGTGGGGGGGGGGAGGTAAAGGAGATTGTGATTGCTCTGAGACTTTGACATTCAGACTATAGGGAGGGATATAAATCCAGTAGCTTCTATCTTCTTCTTCAAGCTGTGTACTTTATTTGTAGCCTATCTTTCTCATTGAGACTTTTCAGACACCAAAAAACAAGCAATGAACAAATTGAGAAGACTAGGATTATAGAGTTAGAAAACAATGTGAACAACAACTGCCTAAGGCAAAGTATACTATAAACAATGCATAAAGTGAAATTACAAAAATAGAAGAAAATTCAGTAATAGCAAGATGATACCTACAGTAATCATAATAATATGCTATTATAAAGATGCCTCCTCAATTATTCCATTTTTTTTTAAATGGCCTTTTCAACATTTCTATTTGGCACTTTCTGTGGAATGATAGAAAAGTGATCCAAAGCCCTCTTAAAGATAATATTTTAGATAATATAAATAATAAACATATGAAGTTGTCTTATACCGAGACAGTTTATTAAGCTCAGTAATATATACCATGACTGTCAGTGAGTATCCAGAGCTTCAAGCAGAGCAAGGAATTTTGCAGGGACTGAACCAGAGTCTATCTGGATACCAGGAATACCACTGAACCATGGCTCAGTTTGGTGTAGTGGTTAGAAGTGCAGATTTTAATCTGGTAGAACCAGGTTTGACTCCCCACTCCTCCACAAGCACCTGCAGGTATGACCATGAGGCAGTTACAAGTTCTTTCAAAGCTGTTCTCAAAAGAGCAGTTCTTGAAAGAGCTCTCTAAGCTCCACCTACCTCACAGGGTGTCTGTTGGGGAGAGGAAGGAAAGGACATTGTAAGCTGCTCTGAGACTACGAGTTAAGGGTGAGGCATACTGTGAGAGAATTTATGCGCAGTTCTCTGTAGGGGCTGCTGAAGGAAAGGAATGGGGAACACAGGAATTAGCAGACAAGAGACAAACAGTAGTCACAGTGAATATATTTACCAGGACAGCATCCAATATTCAAAGTTGTTGCCAAGCCAGGGTCATACACAGTAATCAGTCCAAAATACAGCAGATAACAGTAATATCAGCAAGTACACAGAGAATAATCTAAGCACAGTAGCTAAGATCAACACACAGTACTTGCTGCCAAAACAGACCTTGAGTAATGCAGTACCCACGTCCTACCAGGAAGGAAGAGCAAGGTCACTGACCTTCCTTTAATACACATACCAATCATGCAACCTAAGCAGAGATTGCATCAGCTCCATGAGTCAGCACAAAGCCTAATCACAGGTGAGGTCATTCCACCTTGCAACAGTAACAAGAAGCAGCTGGTGCATGACTCAGCATGACTTGCAGAAACAACATCACTAGTACTCAAGATGGAGTCAGTTCAGCCATTTTAAAAACTGATTCCTAACACATACCGTAAATCCAGTCTCCTCTTCCACTTCTACAAATAATGAAAATGCATTAGATTCAAGAGGCATAATTCTCTGTATTCTCTTTTTAAGGGAAAAGTACAATTTGCTAAAAAAAATATTTGTGATGTAGCATATTGTGTTTTAATTTTGTTTGGTCTTTTAAAGATTGTAGCTCTAACCAATTACTTATGCTCACTTCCAAGTAAATCTACCTTTGTGTAATTATTATGGTGAATCTGATTGTTTACAGCACATGTAGAATTTGTTGCAATGATTTTCAAATTTCCTACTTTCAGAAGCCTCTTTTCACTTCAATATGTCTTCTACAGAAGATTAGGCAGGCAATCTTGGCATTTGGTTTTCATAAAGACTGTAAAGTCTTTCTGTTTAAGTGAGCTTTTAATCTGTGAAGAAAGTGACATAATGTTTATTGCAGGTGTGTTTGAGTATGGTGTGTGTTTTCAAATATTGAAGTAAGTGTTGCTTGGTTCTAAATTACTGGATTTTTAACATGATGCACATTAAAATTTTATTGCATTTTTACTGAATTTTTAACAAAAAGCTGTTTCTACATTCCTCCCCCTGACAAGACTTGTGGGAAGGGAGAACCACCTAAACTGACACTATGTGCCTTATGCACAACATTAGAGGCAGCACAGAGAAAGACCATAGAGGGGCTAGGCTTTGCTCCACCCATTCTCTTTTGTCCCAGCAAGTAGAGAAAGCACATAGGAGCAGCCAAATGGAGGAGGAATCTTTAGTGCTTTGGTAGCCCTTAGCTCACTTGGTTTGACACTTCAGCGAGCTCCATCCTAGGGAGAAAATACTCAGACAAAAATACTATCCTGAACGCTAACTAGGTGGGTGCTTCCTATGTACTCGGTCAGTTTGAGCTGGGCTTTGTTGCTTTCTTTTTAAGTCTTTCTTCACCCAGGCTAGGAAACATGTTCAGGATGGAGTTGATGGCTTTCATTGTTTTGCAGCCAGCTCCACAGAGTCTTAGAAGAAGGTGAATACTCTGACACCAATAGGGAGCACAGCTTTCCACATATGGCAGAGCTGTCAGTACCATCTTCATACGCTCATTGGGGCATCATTAAGGCTGTTAGCTCCAGGTTCGAAAATACCTGGAGCTTTTGGTGGTAGAGCCTGAGGAGGGTGTGGTTTGGGAGGGAAAGGACTTCAATGGAGTATAATGTCACAGATCATTTTAGATCACAGAACCATTTTAACTGTTTTATCTCTGATGTAACCTGCCCTGAGCCTGCTTTGTGGGAATGGGGAGGATTAAAGCCTTAATAAATAAAATTTACCTTCCAAAGCAGTCATTTTATCCAGGTGAACTGATATCTGTCACCTGGAGATTACTTGTAATAGCAGGAGATCTTCAGCCACTACTTGAAGGCTGGCAACTTTAGGCATCATTGGCATGCTGTCTGCACACCCAGCAGTGAAGCCTACAGACTCTCCCTGTTTGACAACAACTACATGGGGAATTATGCTGCACAGTCAATATGCCAGTTCACAGTGGACAGGTCATATCAATGGGGGGACAGATATATTGTGCCCTAAGGGACAGATCCATGAACAAACTGGGCAAGCAGAGGTGGGGTCCATGGCCTTGCCCCTGCTCCCACAGACCAGCATGGGGTAGGAGCCATAGGGGATGAGGGTCCTTGATGCAGCAGCCTGGTCCTGGCCCTTCATGTCACCACTGGGCAGATGCTGTGGAGACAGGCAAAGTTACAGTAACTGGTTGGAGTAGGAGAGCTACCGCCACAAGGCAGCACATGATATGTATCATGGGCACAGGCAGTTATGAGGTTGACCCCAGGAGGGTTGTTGGGATTGCTTTGAACATGGCTCAGCTCTCAGGACAGGTTCCAGTGTGCACAGAAGGATAATGTTTGACATGTAACCAAGTATGGTAGGGTCAGCAGGCTGTGCAGCAGGCAGGACAATAGTTAGCAGGCAACTTGCACTGGCAGGGAATGTAGGCGCTGCAACAGTCAGTGATTCCACTTGGCCATTCACAACCCAGGTAGTGATGGTGGGGCTATGTAAGCTCCCAGAAGTGGTCTTTCCATTGGGCAGCCACCTTCCTCAAAGCACAAGGGAAAGAATACTAAATATGTGGATTTGTTCTTGGCCCTGGATGGAGAAGAGGAAAGTAAAAAGAAGGGTAACATTGGGAATAGGGGTGATTATAAGCTAAAGAAGGAAGAAAATAGTCTGCAACTGGACCAACTGGTCAGCAGGATATCTCATTTGCATGAAAGTGATTATGTGCGAGCAGAGTCAGAAGGCTTCTGCATTGACTAAATACCTGAATATAATTAGTTGTGCATTTAATGCATTTGTAGAGTTGGTATGGCTCTGATATGATACGACCTTTAGCATGAGGATGGTCCATACTCTTGTTCTTGTCTCACAAACTAAGTCATGGATGCAGGGCATGATGCCAACTAAGGCCCCACAGGAGGAGAGATCCTACAGCAGACACCATATTGTCCCTTGTATGAGGGACCAGATACAAGCCTGAATGTATAGCCAGGCAGTTTGGCCCCTCCTTGCTGTGCTGGGAATGAGCTGGCAACTCTATGCTGCAACAAACCTGTTTTGCAAATTACTCTAAGTTGCTCATTACATTTTCATGCAAGCTTGTGAAAGCTAACTTGCTGAACTATTCTTAAGTGTCTCCTAGTTCATTCTCATTTCCAGGGCTTTTTTAGTAGAAAAAGCCCAGCAGGAACTCATTTGCATATTAGGACACCCCCCTTGATGTCACCATTGTTTCACACAGGGCTTTTTTGTAGAAAAATTCCAGTGGGACCTCATTTGCATATTAGGCCACATCCCCTGACACCAAGACAGCCAGAACTGTGTTCCTGTGCATTCCTGCTAAAAAAAAGCCCTGGTCATTTCTCTCTGTGACTTCACACTTCATGAAAATGTTGGTAATGGCTGGCAACCAACTTTTCAAGAAAGTTCTCCACTAATACTGATTATTTAATTGGTGAAATTCTGATAAATTTAATTGGAAATCCAAGATTTTTAAAATGTGCTCTGAAAAACACAAAACTAAAGGATGTTTATAAAAATGTGATTTATTTTATTTATGTTTAGCCTATCTCTCCAGACATCTGTTTGAGGCAGCTAACAATACACACACACACACACACACAGATATTCAATAAAACAATTCAATAAAACTCATCTCCCAGCAGTAACAACATCCCAATATATGTATTATATATCTTCAGCTTTTGATACCAAAGAAGCTGTTCTTTTTCAGAATCTTCTCCCTCTATTTTTCCCGACTTGATATATCCTTCATGCAGTGCAGTAACATCTTCCAGGAGAGATTTTTTTTTGTTCTGTACAGAATATTTTGAAGGCATTCTGTTCTTACTAGCTATAGCCTCTAATCTCATACAGTGGCTACATAATCCATTATATTTCCTTCAGTTTTAGTGCGGTTTTGTACAAGCTACCAATTTCTCAGTTTCTGTATCTTCTATTATCTGATTTGTATTAGGAATATACAAGGGTGTTCTGGAATATAGCTACTTACACTGATAAATCAAAATTTACCATTTTTAAACTACATATTTTTGAAATTGGGTTAAATCATATGAGCTTAATCTAAACATATTGATATTTCAGATGGATTTTATTCAGGACATTACTTTTTATAAAGGTCAGGAGAGTTTTAAAATGTGTACTTTATTTAAAAGAGTGATATTCATGCTGTTAGCTTTCAAAGTATTCATATATCCTTTATTATTATTTATTGGACTTTTATCCTGCTCTCCCCTGTATTGCAGGGCTCAGGGCAGATTTCAACAAAAGTAAAACAATGTCATGAGCCCTGATGAGGGGGAGCTGGAAGGGTTAACAGACCAGGAAGAGTGGCCTACCAGCTCCTCAGCTGAATGTCCAGTAGCTGGTGTTGACAATCAATCTCCTCCAAACTCTCCCCCTCCCATCTCAAGAGTGTGGAGACGGCTCCGAAAGGCACTTTCAGAGCGAAGGCATGAGGCACGCCGGTGCTTCAGATCTCTTAGCCCCGAGTTCTAGAAGAGTCACGGCCACCCAGGGAGCAGGCTGATTGAGGCTCCCATATAACTCACACCCAGGACTTGGTAACCTCGTAGAAGCAACAAGTCAATCCTCTGGCTTGCATTTACGCGCCTTCCTGATTCCAGATCCTGATCTGCTTGAATTCCTTGGCACCCTGACCCTTTGGCTTTTGGACACTGACTTCTGATTCTGGTTTGTGATTTTGCTTTGGTGACTTGGCTCCTGCTTGACTTCCTAGACTTTGACCTTGGACTGGCTTTGGACTCCCACCTGCCTGCGCCCTGAGAACATGACAAACAATCAATTAAAACATAATTCAAAATTAAAACTGTAACAATGATTACAGTACACCAGATAGCAATCTGGCACAATTGGGGAGTGCTCCCAGAGGTTTCTCCATGTAGATGCGCCCATAGTGGAACAATTTCTGAACAGTGGGCAAGGCCATCAATGCACCAGGTGAAACAGTATGGACAACACAGTGGATAAGGACAGTAGAGCAGGGGTGACCGATGTAATTTAGACAGACCCTTCCTCAACCCAAAGCCTGGTGGAACAACTCTGTTTTGCAGGCCTTGCAGAAATGAAGCATCTTCTATAGGGCCCTGATCTCATATGGAACAGTGTTCCACCAAGTTGGAGCCAGAACCAAGAAAGCTTTGGCTCTGGTTGAGGTTAGATGGATGTCTTCTGGGCCTGGGATCACCAGCACCTGTTGGTCTGCTGAGCGTAATGCCATTCTGGGAATGTATTGGGAGAGAAGGTTCTGCACAGGGATTTAAAAGTTAATGTTAGAACCTTGAACTTTATTTGATATTCAACTGGAAGCCAATGCAGCTGACAGAGCACAGGTTGTACGTGTGCTCTTATGGGTGTCTCCAAAACAGTGTGTGCAGCTGCATTTTGAGCTAGTTGGATTTTCCAGATCAACCTCAAGGGCAGCCCCTGTATAGAGCAAATTCCAGTAGTGCAGCATGAGGGTGACCATTGCATGGATTACTGTAGCTAGGTCAAATGGGAGAGGTAGGGGACTAAATTGCCTGTCCAACTGAAGATGGTAAAAAGCTTATCTGGCAACATTCATTATTTGGGCCTTCATTGAAAATGAGGCACCTAAAACCATGACCATGCTCTTCACTGTTGGTGTTAAAAATACTCCATCAAAGGGTTGGATCTCCAGTTCTGCCAGCCCCCCGTGGCCCAGACACAGGACCTCTATCTTTGATGGATTCAATTTCAGTCAACCAACCAGCCATATCCTCCAAAGCCCTGGCCAGAACTTCTGGGGCAGAGTTCAGTTAGCCATCCATCAACAGATACAGCTGGGTGTCATCAGCATATTGGTGACAACTCAGACTAAGTCTCTGGACTGGGCAAGGGAGTGCATATACCGTAGATGTTAAACAACGTGTTCCAGATATTCTTTTTCTCCAAGTATACTTGATAATTCTGCATCACTGCACACACACACACAGTGTCATCTTAAGCAGTTACATTTTTAAGCCCATTGACTTCAATTGACTTAGAAGAATATAACTGATTAAAGTGGCTCTGAAACACACACAGCCAGCAAATATAATAGGGCTATAAATCATAATTATTCATATCTGTGTTACCAGCATGGATTTTAATATTACGTTACTGTTTATTTACTGCATTTATATGTCACCTTTTTCCTCAAAGAGACTCAAGACATCTCACAAAAATATCAAAATGCAACAATACAATAACAAACACAAGCAAAACTAACGGGTCTTTGATTGCTCCTACACAAGCCCCAGGCTATGAGTTTCAGGCTAAGAGCCAAGGCCAAGTGCTCTTTGGTTCATACCCAAAGGCTAGTCTCTACTTTTGCCTAGGCTTTAAATAACTGCAAGAAGAAGACTTGAAGAAGAAGAAGACATTGGATTTATATTCTGCCCTCCACTCAGAGTCTCAGAGCGGCTCACATTCTCCTTTATCTTCCTTCCCCACAACAGGCAACCCTGTGAGGTGGGTGGAGCTGAGAGGACTGTCACAGCAGCTGCCCTTTCAAGGACAACCTCTGTGAGAGCTATGGCTGACCCAAGGCCATTCCAGCAGGTGCAAGTGGAGGAGTGGGGAATCAAACCTGGTTCTCCCAGATAAGAGTCCTCACACTTAACCACTACACCAAACTGGCTCTCAAGGAGAGGGTCTGACACAGTCACATAGTAACTATTGCATGACAGGAGGTAGACTGTACAGATCCTTGTTCAAAGTGAAAACACAATTAATTAGCCAGATACGTTTGTCAGTGGTTAGTTTGTTATTCAATATGCAATAGATATTATTTCACCTACCTAATCACATTCTGCCCAAAAGGTGAGTGCACACATAAAATAGATTCTCCCTGCAAATACCTCACTCTTGTATTGGCATTACTGAGCAAATTTGTGTTGGGAATCTCATGCTTGCCTTCTGGCAGACAGTTGTGCTGCCACTGTAAGAGTAGTGTTGTGGGAAGAATGCCAGTGCAGAAATGTGTTTTATTAGGGTTTGTAGAATCTTTCGGGATCAAGTGCCATGTTCTACAGGAGAAAGTTTTCTTTCCAGACGTTTCGTTCTCAGCTGCGTCTGGAAGGAAAACTTTCTCCAGTAGAACACGGCACTTGATCCCGAAAGATTCTACAAACCCTAATGATGTTACCAGCCGTGAAAACCTGAATTCTTTGAGAAATGTGTTTCTTTAGTTGTACTTCAGGTAAAATAAATAATTGTTACTTATTTTGGTCAACAAATTGATCGAGGAAATATACATTTCACTGTGAAATTTTAGGTCATATTCTGTCATTTTGGCATCTGTTTTGTCCTTTCATCTTACGAAGTCACATTCCACAGTTTCTGAACTGAAAAATAAGCTTATGTGAAATGTATTAAGGACTTTTAAAATCCTTTGCGAATTTCAGCAAATGATATATTTCCCAGGGAATGTTAAGTAGCCACACTCACACATTTCAGCTCTTTCCTCAAGGTGATTTAGCACCACAGTGTCCTGTGCTCCAACAAAAGGAAGCAGGGAAGATATACAGCGGCCATTACTAGTCAGAGCTGATTGTTACATGAGGTGATCTGCAGCTCATCTAAACTGGGTACATCTGTAATTTACTATGTCCTAATATTGTCTTTCTCCCTTGCATTTTTCTAAGAGACAGTAATTGTGTGGTTTTGTATTATGTAGAGCTGTTACACAACTTGGAATTCTAACCTCTTGCAAGGATTCTCTTCTAGTAATAGCTAAATAACCCTCAAAAGGCCTGTTACTGGGACTGTCAGATTAAATAAGGTACAACTGTGCTATACGTTTAATAGTTGCAGAAAGGAGAAACTTTATATGTGCAGTTTAGATACCTATTGAGTACATGCTGTTTCTGATTTCTTTTTCTATACTGTTGTGAAACTTTTTGATCTGCCTAGTTCTGTTGCTTAGATTCCCAATAGATTTGTGTCTGTTATCCTTTTTAATTATATGTCATTTTTACAACACGTATATTATGAATCATCAATACAACATTTATACAGAATTAATGTAAAAATGACATTGAAAATGCGTTAATTTTAATGCGAAAAATCACTGTGAGGAAACAGAAAATGGCACAACAATACAGGTTTATTAGTCTGTTGGCCAAGACTCAAAAATTGACATATTGGTATCAGGTGGCAAAACCTCTTTATGTTGTCCCTCCTCCTCTTCCTCCAGAGAGAGAGAGAGAGGTCTATGTATTATGTTTTGATGTGATAACATGTTCTGATTGGTAGCTTATTTTTTATTATTTCATCAAGATAGTCAAAGCTATTTTTTCTTGTACGTCACTGTTTTTGTGATATAAGGCATAAATCACATTTTATAAGGCTTATGAAACATAGCACTTTACCTAATCCAGATAGTCACCTAAAGTATATTAGACTTTTCCCCCTTTCCAATAAGCCATAGCATGAAGAAATTCATTTTGTTATGCCACAGTGAGGCACATAAAAGATAGATCCACATTTTATGTGATTTTTATCCAATACATCAATAATAGGAACTTTGTGTTACTGCAAAGAAACATCTTTTAATTTTGTGAGTTCAGGAACTGTTCAATATCCATATGTTTTCATTTCCAAATTGTATGTTATTACATTTGCAGAACTTACGTTATCATTTCATGACAGCAGTGAAACCTATTTTTTTCAAACTATTTTTAATGTTAAAGAGGATTTTTGATTTGAAACAGTGGAATCATTAAATTAATTTTATTGAGAGTCATGATCAGACATGATAATTTGTAAAAAAATTCCTCTTGAACTACTGTTAAATACATAAGACACTTAATATGCCAGAAGATACATTGATTCTGGCAACCCTGTCAGGAAAGGACATAATGGATTTTAACAGATTTTACCTCTTTCTATTCCTTTATTATTTCTACAAATCTCCATGTTGCAATCCATTCTCTCTTGATCCTAATTTGACTAGAAGAATGTAAAAAGAAAAGAATAATAATAATAATTCTAGAATGTGATATGAGGAATTTCCATCAGATTTCAGTTCATCTCTATTTCTCTTCTTCCCACATTAACAATATGATAAAAAAGTGTCCTGGTATGACCATAAATGAAGATTATATCATGATTGTTGTACAGTGTTTGACCTAAACCTATCGTGAGGAAAAGCCCCCTACTTTTCGTACATATGGACATCATGATCACCAGTATGGTTGCCAGGGTGCCTGGAGTTTTGACTCTCACACATCTGCTCTAAGAAGTGGACTTTGCCCACGGTTTCTAAGACTTATGTGGATACTATAAGCCTCAGCTTTGCAGCAGCATTCTACATCTCTGAAGGGTGTTAGCCAGAACTACAGACATGCTCCAGCTGCTCCTTGTGTGCCCAGTCTTGGCCACTGCAGTGGAAGAAGCCAGGCCACCATGTTTCCAGCCTGCTTCCATGAACCAAAGGCTTAACACCACCAGAATCCATCTTGCTTTCCTGATCCAAGCATACCCTGCCAGGCTGGACTCCATTCCTTCTTAGTGGGAAGATCACCCACCCTGTGTCACCCTTTGCCTGCAAGCAACCCATTTGCCTCATGAATGGATTAATAGCCCAACTGTTAGTCCTGATTGTTTAGCAGAACCTTAAACAATGTTTCCTGCCCATAAGATGATGGGATAAGAAGAAGAACATCTCCTGTCATTGTCAACTCTTTTGTCTACACCGGGGACACCTAGGCCAGTATTTGATTCCCTATTGTCACCTTCCCAGATAATCCCATTTAAACTTAAGTATCCAGCCATTCCCATTCTCACCCCAGTCTAATACCTTGGAGCCGCCCCAGGCAGCATTGCAGCTTGGAAATTTCCAGGTTCACCGGACTAAGGTGAAGTTCATTGGCCCAAACTGGCATCCAATTAGGTGTCAGCAAGAAACTCACCATTGGCTCTGCTAATGTCCAGCCTTCATGGTCATCACAGAGCCTCCCCCCTGCTCCTCCCCAAGACCTCCCAGCCCCTCAGGGTCTAAGGGAGCCTATTTAACCTCTGACCCAACTCCACTCATGTGTGCATCTAACAGTATCCCAGTTCCGCTGTCTAGATCCATCCCCAATTCTGGCCACAGTTTTGGGTCCATTTCCCCTGTCCTCTTATGTCGCCATTGGAAACCTTCCTGGAAGACTACGATGGTAAATATTACCCTGTTTGTCTACCCATATATGTTCCCCTATCAATCTATCTGTGTTTCCTAGACCTGTGTGAATGCGTGAGTGTTTTGTATTTTTACCTTGTATGAAAGAACTATTTTTCACAATAAATTACAATTGGTTTTTATTAAATTAGAGTCCTTTTATTGAGCATTCACTCTCTGGATGATTGAGCCTGGTATACATTTGGTAAAAAGATTCCTATTAAGCCAGGTGTCCACCTAACTAATTCCCCAACCTCGTTTTGAGGGCATTTGGCTTAACACTATATACAAACTAGCATAAAATAACAAAAAAAATAATACATATGATTACATCAGGGCTGCTGTTTTCTAGTGACTTATAAGGATACTGGGAGTAGCTGTTGAATAAGTTGGCTGCTGCTGCTAGGACTACCATCTTTCACATTTGATAGAACAGTTATTTTTTCATTTGGTCTTGGCTGATCTAGCTACACTGATCCATGGTTTTTTGTCTTCCAAGAGCAATTGCTGTAAAGTGTTCTGTGCAGACTTGCTCTTGAAGACAACTTGGAAGTTTTAACTAGACCCCAAACAAGACTTCTTTATTTACTCACTGGCATGAACCATTAAAACTATATAGTGATCCTAAAATAACTTTACTGGGTACCTATCTGTTTCCAGGGTCAGTTCAATATGCTTACCAATACAGCTTTCCTGATCAGTGTTCTACATATCTCAAGAACTATTTATCCAACTATCAGCTCATGTAGGGTTGCCAGGTCCTACCTTTCTGCCATGAGGGGTCAGTGGACCTTTCCAGGAGCTTCTGAAAGTGGTGTCATCATGCCAATGATGTCATGCTGTGATGCTCTAGTTTGGGGGCAAAACTCTAATGCTCTGAGTCCAATTTTATCATAGAGTTTTCCCAAAAACCAAGGGGTTGGCATCCCTAACCTTATGTGCCAGTTGTGCTCCTTGCTAATTAGTCCCTGTTCATTATCCCTTTCTAGCAAGTGGTGCACAGTCCTTCCATTCTCAAGCTTTTGCCTTAGCTGCACCCATCCTATAATTATTTGATTGAAGAACTGCAGTAAAACACCTTCACTATCAGTGTTTTGGGAAGTCCCAAGACTATATTTTTCCACAAGGTTTTTTGCTGACATTGTTGTTAAGCTCAGTATTTGTGTCTTCTGATAACTTATTTCTTGAACTTTTTTTTTGTTACTGAAACCTCATTGCTGTGCCAGAATCTGATTTTGCTGCTGAGTTGATAATTTGCTGAACAACTGATTGCACAACTGATTGTTTTGTATACATGGTTTGATTTTTTCTGTGATTTTGTACTGTGTCTGTTGCCAATGTTGATTTTTTATCTTGGTTTTTCAATGAATATTTTGATAGCCAACTTGAGTTAAATTGTGGGAAAATACAAATAAATGCAGACAAAGAAACAAATGTAAACAAAGGGGAATTCTCCATTTTGGAATCAAGAAAAGTTCATTTGGAACTTTAGAACTCAAGGGGAAAAGTTTCTTATATAAGCATCTCCTATACAAATTCCACTTAAATGTCTAAATTATTTTCTACCACTGAGGCTACATACAGGCTTAAACTCAATGTTTGCAGAAAGGGGGGAAATTGCTTTCTTTCAACTGATAGATAGTATGCCTAATTGCTGAATAACAGGAAAGCAGCATTGATGTTTGATGACTTTAATTTTCAGGAATTTTTTTTAAAAAGGTATTTTATAGCATTCAAATTAAAAACAGTCTGATTGCTCAAGGCTCTTATGTTTCTGCAGATAAATTAGATACAGACCTTGTGGCCTATCTGCCAGAAGCAGGTACTGTACAACTGAATTGAAATGAGTCACACAAATATTTTATTTTTTCCCTTTAAATAGAGGTGAGAAGAGGTTTTCCATTCATCCTTAACACCCTCTTGCTAATATGTATGCAGAGATGCATTTTTACTAAAGGAAAGACAAATTATATGTGTTTCAGCTTTTAAAAGAAACAGCAAGGGACTAACACTAACATGTTTTAGAATTTGCATAAATGTCCTGATTTCTTCCGAAGCAGTGTAGTAGTATAGTCATTGTGACCTAGCTCAAATCTCACTACAAGCATTAACTCACTAGTTGGGCTTTAGGTAAACCATTACTTCTCAGTGTTAGCTTCAATCTATATGAGGGAAATGATGCTGACAGGATTAAGGTAGGACATATATGAAGTGTTATACAAATGTGTTATATAAATATTAAATAGTATTTTATATATTTTCTTCATTACAGAGGGACTTTGTTTCCAACAAGCTTCATCATCCTTCATCATATGATTTCATCCTGCCCTTATTCAAACATTCAGAGCCTTCAAAGTATTTACTCCACTATGCTATGAGGCATGTTTTCCAGCCATCATTTCTTACACCAAGCTTTGGTAAGGGCTTTATATACTGTGGTGGGACTGCCAGTCCTGAACCTAGCAATCTGGGAGGTGGGCCTGGAGGGGGGGGGGAGTGTCATGGATGCAGGTTATCACCTGGGAATGTCATAACAGTCCCTGTGATCCTCTAGGAATTCCACCCCCCTCAAACAATAAAGACCACAAAAATGCCTAGAACACTTCTGATGCTGTGACATCAGTTCCAGCCACCCAGAAATGGTGTAACAGAATCTGCTATGTTGCTCCCCCCATTTTGATTCTGCTACTTAGTTGATCAGGGATGGTGGAGGGAGAGGATGTTTGCCCACTATTGGCAGGCAGAAGATTAGCTTAATTAAGAGAAGGATTTTTAGCTAGAAAGTGAAGCATAGCCTAGCCTCTGAGGATTAGACTAATAAACGTAAAGCCAAGCCAGCCTTTATTGGCATAAAAATAACAATACAGATTAATATAGTATAAAACAGGATAAAAACACAACTTTCATATACATTTTTATGAGCAGAAATTATTTCTGTGATATCCTTTGGCCAAACTTTAGAGCAGAGTACAGAAACTTGGCTGACCTCTCAGTAACATTGATAGAAAAATCATTCAAGAGTCTATGGACCTTAAGTGCATCAGAGCAGTCAATCACACTGGCTAAACCAGGGTATAAATACATATAACGTAGATCCGCATACAGATGGCAGTGCATGAGAACATGAGTAATTGACTCAACACATTTTTGTTTACAAGAGCAATACCTAGCTGAATAGGCTATTTTATTGAATCTACAATCAAGAATAGCAGAGGGCATAGCATCGCATCTAGCGAGAGAAAACACTCTGCGTTGTTTGGCACCTGCAAGGAAGATAGGCCATTTTCCCTGTCCTGAGAGGAAGCTCAAAAGGGAGCAGACTGTGTTAGCCAGACTATTTAACTTCTGGTGCTCAATGTCTAACATCCTGTTTTTGATTTGTTGGAATGCAGGGAAGGAAAGAACACAGTCACAATATAGGTTCCCAGTTTTTTAAACATAGGAAAGGTGGCCTGGGGAGCTGTTTCTTTACTGGGAAAACACCACAAGAGGAAGAGCCGGTGCCATGACATCTATGCATACCATTCCCACCCCATTATTTTTATGGCCAAAAAGTACATCAGAAATTCACACATGTATAATTGGTCTTTAGATTCACTTTTAATGTATTTTGTATAGTTCTGCCAAAGTTGTGTTTCATGCCCAGGATGTGGACAAAAAAGCAGAGAATACATTTTCATTTTCTTGCCATTTGTGCTGTTCAAATATGCAAATAATATTATCAAAAAAATTAGGTGTTTTTTTTAAAGGGGAAACATCCTATGCAGGTCCACATGTAGATATAAAATGTAAGGCAGAAATAAAATATGAAAATGAATGTTAATGTATGAAGTGTGTGAAATGTCTTCACTTTATACTGCAATTTTAATACATGCTAATAAGAAGTAAGCACTGCATATTTCATTACTTGGTATACTTTCTTTCACTATATTCTGAAAAGTACCTTAGAGCTAGCAGCCATTCTCAGGTATCTTTCATGGATTCCAACATGTGAAGCTTTCACAAGAGTTGCAAATGGGCACTTTCTTGCAAGCAGTGGTGTTATGATTGACTTCCAAACTGAACAAAATATTAAAAATGGAGGAGCAGTCATGAGCAGAATGTGTGAACTGCATCAGTTCTGGAAGCCCTTTTATTGGACTGTCACAGAAATTTTAGAGCAGGTGCAGAGGACAGAGATTAGGATGATTAGGGATTTGGAGACTAAGATTTATGAAGAAAGGCTATGGGAATTGGGATTGATCAAAGGAAATGAGGAGTTTGAGATGGGATTGATTACTCTGTCATTTAAAGGCTGTCATTTATAGGAGGCTAGGGAGCTGTTTCAGTTGGTAGTGGAGGACAGCGGTTGCAATAATGGGTTTAAATTATGGGTATTGTGAGGAAAAACCCCTTTACAGAACATCGTAATCACCAACTTGGTTGCCAGAGCACCTGCAGAAGTGACTCACACATGTCTGGCCAGAGAGTGTGAGCAAACCTATCCAGGGGTAAAAGGGACTTATGCAGTACTAGCAGCCATAACGCTACAAAGGCACTCAAGACTGGTACATGAGTGCCCACCAGAAGAACAGATGGCTTCCCGCCATTTCCGTATGACGTTCATCCCAGCCATGGAGTGGAGGAAACTGCGCTGCCAGGAGCTATCCAGGTGAACGGTTTTGAAGCACTGACCATGGAATCCACTGTGGAGGGCTAACACCACACGCAGCCATCTTCCTATCAGGCCTGACTCCATTCCAGCGAAGCAGATGGCTCACGTAAACGCCAGATGTCACCTGTGCCTGCAAATAATCTACCCACCCCAGGAGTGGATAATCGTCCAACCGCCACTGCCTTTGTTTAATGGAACTCAAGACAAAGACGGGTGCCAAGGAGAAGACAGAAGAAGAGGAAGACCATCTTCAGCCTGAGCCAAGTTCCTTTGTGTAAACCGGGTGTTACCTAGGCAATGATTTGACTCTCTATTGTCACCCTTTTAGATAAGTTTGATAATCTTAAGTATTCCCCCACCCAGTAATCTCTCTTAATCATCTCCCCAACTGTCATTTTGGAGCCTCACCCTGGTCCATTTCAACCTGAAAGTTCACTCAGGTATCCAGGATCCAAGCAAGACCATTGGTCAGGAATGGGCACCCAATCAGGTGCCACCAATGAACTTTCTATTGGTTGTCGCAGTAGTCCAACCCTTATGGTCACTGCGAAACCTCCCCTTTTTGGGAGGTCATGCATCATCTGACCACCTTCCTCCTCCCTCGTACCTCCCATACCCTAAGGGCTCAAGAGAGTCCTTATAACCTGTGGACTAGAAGAAGAAGAAGATATTGGATTTATATCCCGCCCTCCACTCTAAAGAGTCTCAGAGCGGCTCACAATCTCCTTTACCTTCCTCCCCCACAACAGACATCCTGTGAGGTGGGTGGGGCTGGAGAGGACTCTCACAGCAGCTGCCCTTTCAAGAACAACCTCTGCCAGAGCTATGGCTGACCCAAGGCCATGCTAGCAGGTGCAAGTGGAGGAGTGGGGAATCAAACCCGGTTCTCCCAGATAAGAGTCCGCACACTTAACCACTACACCAAACTGGCTCTCCCATAGGTATGGGAGCTACCCACAGGTGTGCTTCTAGCAGTATCCCAATTCCGCTGCATAGATCCATCCCCGATTCTAAGGCCAAGTCTCGGGTCCCCTTTCCCACTTCTTCTTTCATCGCCATTGGAGCCTTCTTGAAGACTACGATCAGTAATTATCACCCTGTTTGTCTACCCATGTGTTGTCTCTATCTCTCTCTCTATTTTTCCTAGGGCTAAATGTATGATTTTATGAGTATTTTTATCTTGTATGGAAGCCTATATTTTTCTTAATTAATTTTAATGGTTTTACTTAATTAGAGTCCCTAATATTTTTAAGCATTACTTTCTGGACGTGGAATCCTGTATACACAGGTAAAAGATCCTGATTAAGCCAGGTGCCCACCTGACAATTCCCCATCCTCGTTTTGAGGGCATTTTGGCTTACAGTATGGAGATACTAATGGAATATTAGGAAAAAATTTTTAACAAGAGCACTTCAGTGGTACAATTTGTTACCCAGGTATACTCCTTGAAAGCATTTAGCAGAGGTTGAATATTTGTTCAGGATGCTTTAGGCCATCCTGCATAGTGAGGGGGTTGGACTGATGGTCTTTAGCCCATTTTAATTCTATGATTCTAAAGTTCCTTAAAATGGTACTCTTCATGGGACTCAGCATACACTGAGTAAAGTGTGTGCAGATGAAGTAAGGAACAATGGTCTTCTGTTGATGTTTGTGAGTATTCAAGAAAAAATATTTTTCTAGTTGTATACTGTCAGTCTTATACACCACCTTGTTAAGAAGATGTGAGTTAGTTTGAGTACTAAAATACTGTATATTAGCTGTATGAAATGCCTTAACCAAGTCAAAGCTTTGGTTGGATATTCTCTACTCTGACAGGTTAGTATCTTTCCCACTTTATCTTTTCTAAAACTTGCAGCCCTGGACGTCCTGGGAGGAGCCAGCACCTTTTACTCAAAATGTTTTTGAACTGAGTGCAGATATATGAAGATTTGCACGACCCCAGCATGAATATCTGATGAAGCCTCCATGTGAAACAGCCAGCTCCAGCTTGTGACCCCGTGCAACTCATGAAATTGGGATTCAACTTTGATGCCACTGACAACCTCTGAAGAATGGCACTGGTCTTTGCATCTGAATTATTGGAAGGATTGCAGTGGAATTATTTGTATTTTGAACTGCTGTTCTGTGGTCTCCCGGACTCACTGGGAGTTTGTCGGGTCAAAGTGAAGGACATAAGAACAAACTCATATGAAATTGTTTTTAAAATGTTTGTTGCACTTTGGAATTTCTGAACAATTACACTCATTATTTTGCAATGAGGAAAAGCTTTGTTTTGGTGATATAGTAGGCTAGACACAATAGCCATTATAGAAGGTGGCAATGAGGTGAGACCTACAACCATGTATTCATTGTGACTCTTCATGAAAATCTTTGGACTGTAATGAAATTTTGATTTTTGAACTATATATTAGCAATGCTTAAAATAAATTGTCATGCATCTGAAGACTTTAAGTCTGATGTGCTCTTTTCTCTAAGGATATCTTCCCAGAGTCTTGGTTAACAATCCCCTCTTGCAAATTTGGGCTGTGGCCCATAAATCACAGAGGTTAACAAACCACTCGTAGACCTTAAAAAAAAGCTACACTGAAATGGACCAACTGTCTTAAACAATGCTAAAATAAAATAAGCTAAAGAGACAGACATAAACTCTTGATCATTGTAAGGAAATGGAAAGAAATCCAAATAGATTTTTTTAAAAATCAGCAGTTTTCAATAGGAGCTCACAAACTAGTCAATTCATTTGACAGTTTATATTATACATAGTCATGATGTGCTCTGCCTTAAGGGGGAATACAAATTTCATCCTCATTACATTGGAGGGCTACTGAGATGATTAAGAGCATGATCTCATAAAAGAAGCAACCGGTGGTGGTGGTGGGGGGGGGACCCAAGACAGATAGCAGGGGATTGTGGAGGGAACTGGGGAAAGAACTTGAAAGAATCACAACTTTTTTGTACTGAGTCTGGAATTTTTTTTTTAAATGTCATTAAGCAGAAAACACAAAGTTATGTGGATCACATAAAATGCCCACAAGCTATGACAGAAAGACTTTAAAAATAGCCGAGCAACCATAACTGTTGATGTGCATTTTTCAGTTGTTAAATGTACTCAAAATGAGTTCATTGTATTAACAGAAGAAGCAAAAGTGAGATAAAATGGGGGAAAGGAGTGAGTTGCTAAAATGGTGAACATTCACAGAGTCAAATAGAAAATAAAGTGCAGTTGCTAATGCTACAATCCCTCTTTCTCTCCCTCTCCCTCAAACACACACAACTGCTATAAATCACAACATTTATGGTATATCATATTTATTTTAATTCATTAAAATTGTACTCAGCAATAATTGGACTACCAATTGCAGGGCTAAATGAAGTTGCTGGACCAAAAGAAAATTAGCATTGATTGCAGGTTGAATAAATTGAGCAGATTTGTAAGGTCCTGATTTATTGAAGTAGGAACTGCTCCTAAGCCCATTAACACAAAGATTTAATTAAAGTGTCATGGTTTTTAACAGCAAGTGCAAGGAGAGGTAGTAGCCATAAAAATATTATTTTGTTATTTTGATCAAAAAAATAAATAGGAAAATTGTAAGTAGCAGCAATATCAAATTAGATGACTGGACACTCATAAAAAGGAATTTGTGATGACAACCATCAAACATATGGAAGACTGCTAAAGGTATTGCAGCTGCTACTCCCTTATGGGTAGTTGGTGAAAATCACAAGTCCTTTGCAGTCATGTGATTAACTTTTCAGATAAATTTTCATCAGTCTTAGTACTGAAGTGAAGTATCTTGGCTGTATGGAGTATGTAGTATGGCAGGGGTGGCCAACAGTAGCTCTCCAGATGTTTTTTGCCTACAACTCCCTTCAGCCCCAGCCATTGGCCATGCTGGCTGGGGCTGATGGGAGTTGTAGGCAAAAAACATCTGGAGAGCTACCGTTGGCCACCCCTGCAATATGGCCATATGAAGCCACCTAGCAGAAATATCTAGGACATGCATAAATGCTACTGCTAGTTATAATCTCCCTTCATATTCTTTGTAATTTTATAGTATGATTCAGGATGATATATTGTTGCTAATATTCCTTCAGCATGAGTGACCAGACAGAACTGAAACTGAACCAATTCCCTGTGTTTGAGAGTTTCTATAAATGGAAACACAAACTTTTCAGAATAATTTGAGGACTATTCTTAGTCATATATATATATATATATATATATATATATATATATATATATATATATATATATATAATCTGATCCTGATTAATGTTTTGAGTGGGGGAAAAAAACAAGATAGAAAAGAAGTTCCACAAAAAGCAGGAAAGAAAGCCACATTGTTCTGCTGTACTGAGGCAGTGATTTTAGATCAGTGATTTATGGGGAGGGCTGTAGTTCAGTGGAAGAGCTTCTGCTTTGTATGTAGAAGGGCCTACGTTCAATCTCTGGCATCTCCAGTTAAAATGACCAAATATTAGGTGATGTGATGTCTCAGTTCACAATATGCAATCATTGATATTGTCAGCATAGTTACTACAATGGGCTACTTTCATTTATATACATGTAAATATTGTCATCATTTTAGCACATGTACATACTATTAGATTATTTTGCAATGGTTGCATTCTTCTTCAGGTGCCACCAGTTATTTTTACATGGCAAACAGTGTGATGCCTACCTGATACACAAAAAAGGAAAGTGTTGAAAGAAACACATATAAGCTGACTAAAGGATTTTAAACTTAGGGATGTTTAGTTTCATCTAGACTTCTGGCTTTTATATTTAGGAATATTTATTCTCCAAATATTCATTTCCAAATCCTGCTACCACTTTCCTCTATTCTGTACATTCAAAGGATTGGGCCACATTTCCAGGTACACTGTCTGGGTGTAAGAAAGTAAATCTCATTCAATAAAACGGAATCTGGTTAAATATGCTTAAAATTTCTCTCCAGGTATGTCAATTTTTTGATTGATGATTTTTTAAAGAACACATATTACTGAGATGTAATAGTTGCAAGATCAAGGATATATGCTAATTCACAAATAAAAATCTATATATTTAGAAACAATTGTGCTACAGTATATGTGAGAGTCAGTGAAAAGTTTTAGTACCCATGTGGTTTCTTTTATAATCTTCAGAGGCTGGAGATATAATCAGAGATGCCCTCAGTATCATATTTCTTCCACAGACATTTATTTCTTTCCCCTTCATTTGTCTTCAGCCCAATTCTCACATTTATTTTTAATCTCACAAGGTGACTTCTATCCATTATTTTCAGGTGATGAACATTTTACCCACAAGGGGAGATCTGAGAATGATGGCATCCTGAAAAATGATTGAAAGTGCCATGTGATGTCACTTATGGAAGGATGCATTAAGAAGTAATGTTAACCACTCAATAGCTGTGTTACAAAAAGAGAATTGTTGGGGTTTTTTAATTTGGAGAGTTAGAACATACAAGCAGAAATCCTATGAGCTTTTCTTGCGAATAAGCCCTATTGAATATAATGAGACTTATTTCCAAGTATATCTACTCCATACAGTACAGTGAGTTGTGGTTTCTCCAGTCTGAGCCCACTGAAATAAATTATAGCTTTCCAGCCTCACATCATCATTTTTAGTAATACTAGAAGCTACTGAAAGATTCATCCCATCAAACATTTATCGCTATTAATTTGAGTCAATATTAATAAAAGTTCTTATTGATGGACGGACAGATGGACACTGATCTGGAAATCTTGGACAGGGCTTTGGGGCCTGTGGCTAGGTGCTTAAAACAGAGCTGACTGAGATTAAATCCAATGAAAATGGAGGTCCTGTATCTGAGCCATAGGTGGGAATCAGGAATCAGGCTCCCAACCCTTGGCAGGGTACCACTGTCAGCACTGGAAATGGTCTTGGATGCCTCACTTTCAATGAAGGCCCAGGTCACCACAACTGTCAGACTGGGCTTTTACCATCTTCAGCATAACTAAACTTGTTATGGCCTAAATAGTCAATGACCAGGCCTAGTTAAAGCTTGATTAAAGACCACAACCTGAACATCACAAAGCCAGTGGGAAAAGGCTCTACTTTATTGCCAATCTGGGAAAAAGCCCAAAAAATCCTGCTTGGCTCTAAAGAGTGACTGGCTAGTCCTGCAATATTCCAGGGAAGGAGGGTGGGTCAGCAGCAAGTGGCAAAAGCTGGATCATGAGGGAGATGCAACAATATAAAGTTGGAAGGGACCTCCAGTGTCATGTAGTCCAGCCCCTGCACAACCTATTCTTTCTGCTTTCTCACTGGATGGCTCTTCTCAGCCTGCAGCCAATCCAGCCATAAACCTCATTTGAAGAGGAACTGGGGCAAATCAATCCTCAGCTCAATGGCTATGAATACATCTTCTTCATGATTCAAGAAATTATATATATGGAGTTAAATTTGGAAATGAATCAAACAATGCAATCCTAAACAATTTTATATTCCTTTCAGACCCACTTGGTTTATAAGAATATAACGCTGCTTAAGATGGCATTGTACATAACTAGTTTGCACCTGGCTCAGAGAAAGATCCTGAATATGACTAGGTATATTTTTGTCCAAATGAAGTTCTAGAAAATTTCTTTAGTATTTTGATAACCAAAACAAAACCAAGTGGGTAAAAAACTTCATTATGGTTTGAAAATTATAAATACTGTGTTTAATCAGAAGAAACTCATAATTTATGTCACTCTTTTTGTTAGGAATCGTCATAAACACGCTATTTCTAGTGTAGGGATTAACTGTGATTTCTAAAATGGAGTGGGGGATTAAAGAAAGCAAGAGAGAAAATTCTGCCCATTTTATAAATTGCTAGCAAAGACCCATGTTTTCAAAGTTGCTATGTATAAATGCAACATAGCAATAGATCAGTTACCATAGTATCAGGATTTAAATCTTTTAACAATTCGGCACCACCCAGCCGAGCGGCCGCCTTAGGCTGGGGGCTGCCCATTGCCTCCCCTGCCGGATGGGAGACATTTGGTTTGCCATGGGCTGCTTGGGGGCGGGCAGCCTTATATAGGCCCGTCCCCCTTCTCCAGGGTTTCGTCGGAGGAGAACTTACTGTGCGGCCACAATCAGGCGTGGCTGTGTGCTGGGCCTTCGCTGGTCGGACGGAGCTGCTTGCATTGCGGTGGCTTCGGGCAAAAGGAGGAGCGGCGGCTTTGGAGGCAGGACAAGCGGCTGGCGTTGTGAGGCTTTGGAGGCAGGCGGAGCGGCCTGGCGGTGCCGACCATTGGCACGCTTGTCGGCCTCTGCAGGGAGTATTCCAGGCCTCTTTCCTTCACCCATTCCCATTTAAGTCCGGGTGGGGGCCTGTTTGAGGGAGCGGGCTTTTTAGTGTGGAGGAGTGTCAGAGGGCTTCATCAGGGCGGCCGCGGTAGTGGTTGCTTCTTCCTGCCCTTGTCCATCCACCCCCTCCCCCCTCGCCTTTTCTGTCGGCTGGTTGGGCGCGCTGCGGGGAGCGCGCGGCTCTTCCTGCCTTTTTTCATTCGCCTTGTCTGGTGCGCGCTGCGGGGAGCATGTGGCGCTTCCCGCCTTTTTTATCCACCCCCCCCTGCCTTTTCTGTTAGCTTGCGCGTGGCTGGGGTGTTGGCTTGGGGCTTGGGTATTTTCTTTGCCGAGGGGCAATTTGATCTACCCCCCCCCCCCCGATCTGTTCAGCTGGTGAGGTGCTGGGATGGTTGGGGTGGTGTGTTGCTGGCCTGAAGGGTTTAGGTTGCTTAGGCAGCTACACAGTAGGCAAGTCAGAGCAGGGAGGCAGGCTTGCAGAGCCCCCCCTTCCCCATTACCTCATTGGGTACTGCTATCCTTAACATCCTTGGTGAGTTTAGCAGAAGGGCGAGGGATAGAGGCACTTAGGCAGGTGCCTGCTGGTAAGTGGATACGCCTGGACTGTAGTTACACCGCACAGCTGAGTTTTGGCCTTGAGTGGGGGGCGTTTGTCAGCAGAGTTTTGGCCTTGAGTGGGGGCGTTTGTCTTATAGGGGCTATGGGGCCAAAAAAGGGACAGGTCCCTTCAAAAGGTAAACAGCCTGCCAAGAAACCAGTGAAGAGGCCCTGTCCAGCGGAGCCTCCGACTGAGGAGTGGGACGATGCGGGCACCCGCCAAGTGATTTTGGACAGCTTGGCGACTTTGGAGGGCGAAAGAGGTGTCGCCGGTCCCTCGCGGCACATGTCAGGTCTTACGGGCAGTGGTAGGGCGGCAACAATCACTTTCCAGAGGGAGGTGCTCGCTCGTTTATCTGCCTTACAGGGCAGCAATGATGGCGACGCACCGGATCAGGTCGCTCCGGAGGAGGAACACGGACGGGAGCCCGAGGAGGTTGTAGTGGTTCCGCTTGAACAAGACGGTAGGTGGCCCGCTCAGCCTCGGGGGACGGGTTGGCCGTGGGGTCCTTGGGGCCTGGTCATAGGACCCGGGGTAGGCACATCTGTGCCTTCACAAGGGTTGGGTTTTCCGTATTCAGCTGGAGGACCCTCCCTGAGTCAGCAGTCACCGTTGGGGTGGTCACCTTTCTTGTCTCCCTCACCGGGGCAAGCAGGCACGGGGTCCTCTTGGGCCTCTTCGCCATTCACCGTGGGACAGACTGGTGGGGCCGGTGGGGTGTCAAGCCCCATAGCCAGGGGCGTTCTTCCTTGGGCAGGCCAGTTAGCGATTCCGACTACTTCACATTGGTCCTCACAGCAGTGGGGAGGGCTCGGGTTTCCATCACACCCCTCTGTGTCGTACGCTTCGGATCCTTTTCACGCTATCCCTTTTGGCAACTCGGCTATGCCATTGGGCGACCACCTTACGGTCGCAACCAGAGAAAAGATCTTGAGGGGTGAATACGTCGACATATTCAGTTTACTGTACAGGGAGCTAGAGAAGAAGCCAAAAGAGGAGATGGACGAGAAGGATAAAGAAAAGCTTAAGAGGAGGAAAGTTGACAGATCTTGGTCGAACTGGTTGCCAGGGTTTTTAATTTATGCGGGGGTAATTGCTAGGGCCCAGCCTTGGAGGGCCACCCCGCTTTTTCAATACTGCGATATTGTTTATCGCGCCTATAGTGATTTTGTGGGTGGAGTGTGGCTCCAATATGACGAGGCTTTCCGCATGAAGGCGGCAGTTAATCCAGGGCTACTGTGGGACAAGATCAACCAACAGCTCTGGTTGCAACTTATGGCTCCCGCAAAGCCCAATATGGGCAACAGATCGGACAGTGGTCACATTGTACAGAAAATGACTCATTCTGCCATTACCTGCGTGACAGCGGGGCAGCCGGTACAACCTCGGCTGCTTTGCTGGGAGTTTACCTCCCAAGGGGCGTGCGCTAGGAAAGCCTGTAGATACCGGCACAAATGTCCGGTGTGCAGGGGACCCCATGCTTTTACGGCATGTAACAGGTCGAAGCCAAAAGGTGGCTTCAAGAGGCCGGGAGGTCCCAATCAGCCACCTGGAAAAGGGCCCCAGCCCCATCAGAACAGCGGTTCTCAATAAGTTGTTGCTTTATTATCCGCGTTTGGATGATAGGTGTTATTTGTTAGATGGTTTTACATTTGGGTTTCGGATTCCTTACCAGGGTCCGCAAACACCCTTTTTGTGTTCCAACTTGAAGTCGGTTAAAGGGTTAGAGCAGGTAGTGCGAAGTAAGATTAAGAAGGAATGTGCAGAGGGCCGCGTTTTGGGTCCCTTTCAGGAACCACCTGTGCCTAATTTGAGGGTCTCCCCTTTAGGGTTGGTATCAAAAAAGGCCAAGGGTGAATACCGGCTTATACATCATTTATCATACACAAGGGGTCAGTCAGTTAACGACGCCATTCCAGATGAGTTGTGTTCGGTTAGGTACACCTCTTTTGACTGGGCAGTGCGAATAGTGCACCACTGCGGGGTAGGTGCGGAGCTCGCTAAATGTGACATTAAGTTGCACCCGGATGATTTCGAGTTGTTGGGTTTTTGTTTCGAAGGTAGTTTTTATATGGACCGGGCCCTCCCTATGGGGTGTTCAGTGTCCTGCTCGGCCTTCGAGCGGTTTAGTACGTTTTTGGAGTGGGCATTGCAGTTCAGGACAGGGATGCGGGATACTGCACATTACCTTGATGACTCCCTGTTTGCTGGCCCCGCGGGTTCTGGCCAATGCGCTTATCTGCTCAGGTCTTTTGAGTGGTTGGCGGCCGAGCTGGGCATGCCGTTGGCAGTGGAAAAGACGGAGGGCCCCTCGACTGTGTTGACTTTTTTGCGTATAGAGCTTGATACCATAGAGCAGTCTTCACGGTTGCCGCTGGATAAGTTGAGAAGCTTGCGCGAAAAGGTGGCTGAAATGAAAGGGAGGAAGAAAGTTTCGCTGCTTGAGCTCCAACAGCTAGTTGGCCACCTGAATTTTGCATGTAAAGTGGTGGCGCCCGGCAGGGCATTTTTGAGGCAATTTTGTGACGGCATGATGCATTGCATTTGCCTCACCACGTTATTAGGGTAATGAGGCGCATGTGTGACGACTTAGAAGTTTGGGAAACCTTTTTCCATCATTTCAATGGGATATCTTTTTGGCGTGAGATTATGCTGTTGGAGGCCGAACTGCAGATTGTCTCTGATGCTGCTGGCACCACCAGGTTTGGTGTGTACTTTCGGGGACAGTGGTGTGCTGAACCCTGGCCATCTGAGTGGTGGAGCTCTGATTTGGTTCGTAACCTGGCCTTTTTGGAGTTCTTCCCCATTGTGGTTGCAATTTTTATTTGGGGGCGTGCTTTGGCTAACCATACGGTGCACTTTTGGTGCGACAATATGGCGGTTGTCCACGTCGTCAATAATCTCACTTCCAGGTCCCCCCCAGTCATGAGTTTAGTTAGGCTTTTTACGTTACGCTGCCTAGAGCTGAATGTGCTGTTTGCCACCTGGCATGTACCGGGCTCCAGTAACGGTGTGGCGGACGCTCTGTCTCGCCAACAGATGGTGCGGTTTCGGCAACTCGCCCCGGAGGCCGACAGTTGTCCAGTGCCCATGCCGGCAGAGCTGTGGTGAATTGGAAGGAGGAAGTGAGCCGGGCCATCCAACTTGAAATTGCACCCAGTATGAGGAGGTCGTATGATCGGGTGGCAAAGCAATTTTCATTGTTTAGAGCAGGTGCCGGGCTGGAGGAGACTTGGCCTGTCCCGGTTGAGCAGTTGCTCCAATTTTGCGTATGGCAGAAGGAACGCGGTCTTTCCGTGAAGTCCATCAAGGGTCAGCTTGTTGGGTTGGCTTTTACCAGCAGGTCGTGCGGGTATTCAGAGGGCACCAAGGACTTCCGGATTGCCAAAATGTTGGAAGGGTGGTCATGGGAGGCAGGCCGCCAGGTCGACAGCAGGCTCACAATTTCGTCCTCTATGTTGCGGGGACTCCACTCCACCTGGGCTTCAGTTTGTGTATCAAGTTATGAGCGGGCGCTATTTCACGCCACGGTGGTGATGGTGTTTTTTGGGGCGTTGCGGTTATGGGAGCTGGTTGCAGGTTCTCGCAATGACGTTTTGGACAGGGCCCTGAGGGTGGGTGATGTTGTGCTGGAGAAGGGGCAGGCGGTCATTCGAGTCCGCCGGTCTAAAACCGACCAGAAACAGAAGGGTTGCGTGATTACGCTGGGCCCCTGTTTAGAGGAAGAGTTGTGCCCGGTGTGGGCCTTGGCGTTATATTTGGAAATGCATGGAATGGCTCAGGGCCTGTTATTTCGCCATGTAGACTCCTCCCCTCTTTCCAAATTCCAGTTTTGGGCAGTCACCACCCGGGCCCTAGAAAAGCTGGGATTTGGGGGCGTGAAGTTCGGTACTCACTCATTTTGAATTGGTGCAGCGTCTACTGCTGCGGCCATGGGCTATGAGGTTGAGGTCATTCGCCGAGTGGGCCGTTGGAAGTTTCGGGCCTTTCGGGCCTATATATGGCCTTTGGTTTCTTAGGAAGCTGTGGTGGGTTTCCTCCGGTATGTTATGGTATTAATTGTTCTGAATTTACTGTTTCTTTTCATAGGTTCTGTGGCTGGCCCGAAAAGGAGGAGGATCCTTATTTGCGGCCACAGTATCATTTTCTGGGCAGCACATCAGGCCTGTCGGATGCCGGGAGGATTTCAGTTGGGCCTGACCGAGCAGGCCACAATTGAATGGCAGGGCCGGCATGGCATGAAGTGGGCGGGACTTCTCTCACTTCTGTTTAAGGAGCGAAGGGGCCCGCCACCGCACATTTTGGTGAGTCACCTGGGGGAGAATGATTTGGGCCTAATGAAGGGTAAGGCCCTTTCAATTCAGGCCTGGGATGATATCACCCTGATCAAATGTAGATGGCCGGGCGTCCTAATCTTGTGGTCAGCCATGTTGCCGTGCCGGGTGTGGTGGGCAGCGTGGGACCCAGAGGGCTTGGAGCGGGCCAGAAGGAAGGCCAATAGAGCCTTATGTATCGTCATGGAGGCAGGGCTCGGAATTTACATGCCCCATCCATCCATCAGGGCCAGTTGTACGGATTTGTACAGGCCTGATGGAGTTCACCGGTCGATAAAGGGCAACGAGGCCTTTTTGGCTGAGTTGAGGCATGGGCTGGAACATGTTCTGTTTAGTGGGGGGACAATTGCCTAAGCTGAGGTTTGGCACTGTCTGTGGCGGTTTTGCCGTTGGGAACATGTTCTTTTGGGGGCATTTGGTGAGGTCACATGTTAACAAACCTTTGGGGGTGTAAGGCATCCCTGGGGGACCTAAGCTGCACGGCTCAAGGTTGGCTCCAGGGAGCCTTGTGATCCAGTCACTAGGGAGTGGTCCAAAGCCCAGGCTGCATGGCTCGGGTGAGGGTGGAGCTCAGTGGACTGGATCTAGTGCCTGGCCGGCCGGGTTTGAGCCGTTGGTCGGCTCACTCCCGGAGCCCGGTGCTCGCCCTGTTTTCAGGTTGAGGAGGTCGTCTGTGTTGTGACCCCTGGATCAACCTGGCCCCATGTTTTCCCATTGCCGTTAATTTAAATAAAGTGGCCCTTTATCCCATATTGTTGTCTGTCTCGTTATTCCAAATGGGGGGGGCAATTCGGCACCACCCAGCTGAGTGGCCGATCGGCCGCCTTAGGCTGGGGGCCGCCCATTGCCTCCCCTGCCAGATGGGAGACATTTGGTTTGCCCTGGGCTGCTTGGGGGCGGGCAGCCTTATATAGGCTGGCCCGTCCCCCCATGGTGCATTTCTTCTCCAGGATTTCGCCCGCCTGCCATGCAGTGTAGGCATAGGCTGGTCGCCTGTTTTGGGGCCAGGTAGGAATTTTTCGCTTCCACGCAAATTGGCTGGCTTGGGAGTGTTTTCGCCTACCTTATACTGCAGAAGGTGCGTTGGCAATTGGCTTTGGCGGTGCTGTTATAGTTTGGTCACTGGCGGTTTTGCCATTGGGAGCCGTGCAGCTTAGGTCCCCCAGGGACGCCTTACACCCCCAAAGGTGCGTTGCCATGTGAGCTCACCAAATGCCCCCAAAAGAACATGTTCCCAATGGCAATTCGGCACCACCCAGCTGAGTGGCCGATCGGCCGCCTTAGGCTGGGGGCCGCCCATTGCCTCCCCTGCCAGATGGGAGACATTTGGTTTGCCCTGGGCTGCTTGGGGGCGGGCAGCCTTATATAGGCTGGCCCGTCCCCCCATGGTGCATTTCTTCTCCAGGATTTCGCCCGCCTGCCATGCAGTGTAGGCATAGGCTGGTCGCCTGTTTTGGGGCCAGGTAGGAATTTTTCGCTTCCACGCAAATTGGCTGGCTTGGGAGTGTTTTCGCCTACCTTATACTGCAGAAGGTGCGTTGGCAATTGGCTTTGGCGGTGCTGTTATAGTTTGGTCACTGGCGGTTTTGCCATTGGGAGCCGTGCAGCTTAGGTCCCCCAGGGACGCCTTACACCCCCAAAGGTGCGTTGCCATGTGAGCTCACCAAATGCCCCCAAAAGAACATGTTCCCAATGGCAATTCGGCACCACCCAGCTGAGTGGCCGATCGGCCGCCTTAGGCTGGGGGCCGCCCATTGCCTCCCCTGCCAGATGGGAGACATTTGGTTTGCCCTGGGCTGCTTGGGGGCGGGCAGCCTTATATAGGCTGGCCCGTCCCCCCATGGTGCATTTCTTCTCCAGGATTTCGCCCGCCTGCCATGCAGTGTAGGCATAGGCTGGTCGCCTGTTTTGGGGCCAGGTAGGAATTTTTCGCTTCCACGCAAATTGGCTGGCTTGGGAGTGTTTTCGCCTACCTTATACTGCAGAAGGTGCGTTGGCAATTGGCTTTGGCGGTGCTGTTATAGTTTGGTCACTGGCGGTTTTGCCATTGGGAACATGTTCTTTGGGGGGCATTTGGTGAGCTCACATGGCAACGCACCTTTGGGGGTGTAAGGCGTCCCTGGGGGACCTAAGCTGCACGGCTCAAGGTTGGCTCCAGGGAGCCTTGTGATCCAGTCACTAGGGAGTGGTCCACAGCCCAGGCTGCACGGCTCGGGTGAGGGTGGATCTAGTGCCTGGCTGGCCGGGTTTGAGCTGTTGGTCGGCTCACTCCCGGGGCCCGGGGCTCGCCCTGTTTTCAGGTTGAGGAGGTGGTCTGTGTTGTGACCCCTGGCTCAACCTGGCCCCATGTTTTCCCATTGCCGTTAATTTAAATAAAGTGGCCCTTTATCCCATATTGTTGTCTGTCTCATTATTCCAAATGGGGGGGCAATAGCTGGATATCTATTAAAAGATATATTAATGCTTAGATTTTCAGCAAATAAGTAATAGTATTTTTGTACAAGCATGAGTGGTACTTAATGTTCCTCATTCACCACCTTTTATTTTTAAAAATGATTTGGAAAATATTTTTAAAATATATATTTAAAGTCTTTTACATGAATTTCTCCAAATTCGTTAGAATTTTTTTTTTCCTTTTTAATGTCCTCAGGAAAGAAGATTTTATGAGTGAATTAAGGCTGATGCTTGCATTCTAATTCATACTCTTAAGAATCAAGAATAAATTTAAGGTTTAACGTCCTTTCAGAAAGACCTTTATTTCTGGCCAAACTTCATTTAAAAAACTGAATAACATAAATGCTACCAGTAGGCAGAAGCAACAAAAGGAATTGTCTCCTGAAAATGTCATCCTCTAGCTATCAGCAAGAGTATGTCAATTGCTACATAGCAAAATGTGGGAAACTTCAAATTGGGGGAGAGGAAGATATAACAACCAAGATTTCCCCCAATTATCTTCCAGACATGTTATAAAAGGTAGAGTGGCTCATTAGCTGCAAATTTCAAGAGAAAGGTATCTGACTGATAACCTAATCAGATCAACAATAACCTAATAAGAGAGCCAGTTTGGTGTAGTAGTTAAGTGCATGGATTCTTATCAGGGAGAGTCGGGTTTGATTCCCCACTTAGCCACTTGCAGCTGCTCGAATGGCCTTGGGTCAGCAATAGCTCTCACAAAATTGTCCTTGAAAGGGCAGCTTCTGTGAGAGCTCCCTCAGCCACACCTACTTCACAGGGTGTTTGTTGTGGGGGAGGAAGGTAAAGAAGATTGTGAGCTGCTCTGAGAGCTAAAACCCCACATTTTTAAAAGAAGATGTCTATTTTTAAAAGAAGATGTTTAAAAGAAGAGGCCTAAAGAGAGCACTGAAGGGATTTACCCAATTCTGCTGGAATAACAATTTAGAAGTAAACCACTCTAAGACCAAAGTAATGGTCTTTGCAAAAAGGTTCCCCAGAGTATGCCATTGGTCATTAGATGATAAGCCTATAGAACAAGTTTCAAGTTTTAGCTATTTGACTTCCAGGCAAATGGTACAAGATCATGCAATATGAATGCAATTATTTTAAAAGCTAACAGGAGCATGGGAGCAATCCAAAAAAAATTTGGCACAAGGGTGGCAGATGTGTAATAGCAACTCTCAGGTTGTTTAAAGCCAAGTACTTAACCAACTTACATATGGTGCCCTAATTAATATCACCATGAAACACAAAAGGTTGGAAATTGTTCAATCTAAATTTTTGCATTCAATTCTTCAGATACCTCAGGGCCTTGATTTAGATAGAATGCCTTGATTTGGATAGAAACTGGCATGATCTCAGTGGAGGTGAGGCTTTGAATCATGACCATACAGTATTGACTGAAATTAATCTTTTCCCCTAAGAGGCCAACAAGCTTAATCTTCCAAGATATCTCAATTCTACCATGGCTTAGGGTCATAGAGGAAAAACTTCCCTATTTTGGCCTTACAAAACAATATTTTAGCTCTCTTACATACAATAAAGCCAGAGAGCTGATGAAACAGAGAATATCAGATATTGCCAGACAGAATGATCTTAATAGTAATTCAAAATGGCAATCCCTTGTGGAACCGGTTAATAGAATAGCATCCATACCATACTTATACCAGCTGGAAAATTATGATACAGGAGAATTTTTACCCTCGTGAGGCGGGACACCCTCCCTTCTGAAGCCTTGGAGGGCAGATATAACAAAATACCTTTTGAAGATTGTATATGCCCCTGCTGTAATGAAGGGATAGAATCTTTAGTGCATGTCCTGTATGACTGCAAGGTGTACAGCATTCACTGTGAAATCCTTCCTTTTCCTGCAATCTTGTCTACCACTCTTAATCAAAAAATGCAACAACTGAAGGATCTTTTGAATGATAGGGACCCTAGGGTTATACTCAAATTAGCTAAATTTGGCTGGCTTGCCACCAGAACTAGAAAGTCACTCATAGCTCTGAAGGGAAATAGCTAGGCATTTTCTTTCTCTTTCTCTTAGTTGGTAGTTTTTAAAATGTTTAATCCCATTATTAACGGTATGTATGTATGTTTTATAATTGATTGTAGCAATTTTATCTTTGTTCTCTCAGCACAATTTATATGGGTTACTGTAACCAACATTGGTTTTATCTGTATTGTTTTTGCTGGCTTTTGCTGTGAATAAACTTGCTTACTTAAAAGATCTGCACAAAATTCATATAAAATGTATTTGAAATGAACAGGGCTTTTTTTTTTTTAAGCAAGAATGCACAGGAACACAGTTCCAGCTGGCTTGCTGTCAGGGAGTGTGGTCTAATATGCAAATACGTTCCTGCTGGGCTTTTTCTACAAAAAGCCCCGTGTGAAACAAGGGGTGTGGCCTAATATGCAAATGAGTTCCTGCTGGGCTTTTTCTACAAAAAAAAGCCTGGGAATGAACATCATATATGGCCTAAGCAGGCCTCATTTTGGTCAGGAGCTCACAGGAGCAGAGCTCCAAAACCTTTACATTTTACTGTGCTCTTTCTTTCTTACCAACCCCCCCCCCCCGAAATACTTGTTTCTGGGATCCGTTGTTCAAACCCCCGTGAGAATTTTGCAGACTCTAAGATCTGACAAACTTTCTAACATTTCCCCCCATAAAAAAGGGAAAATAACCAAAACATATAAAACAGACAAATGGAAGTCTTCATCATGCCACTGTGGCCACATGGGAGAAAATAATTTTAAAAGTATGATGGGATTAAGGTTTTGTTATAACAACTGTAATTCAAGAAGCATTTTAAGGTAGTTGCTGAGCTGATATAATTTAGTACATCTTTTGGTGATGTCAGGGGTGTGTGGCATATGCAAATGAGTTATACAAATGAGTTGGACTAATGAGCTCTGACACTTCTTTTTCTACAAAATGGCCCCTGGGCCTAAGTACAAAGAATCTGCAATACTGCATCCATCTTTGGGAACCTGCCCATGATCTGAGATTTAGTGGAGGCTCAGGTGAAAGGAATTCTACTTTGGGGTATGAAGTTAGCAGTTATATGAAAGCTTTTTCTATTGCCAATCTTACCGTGCAAAATGCCTTCCATATACAGTTGTTCTTGTCTCTGTTGGCATTCAGGTTTAAGTTATAGATCAGCTGTACAAAAAAAAAACTTTCTAGGTTGATTCCACCCCCCCCCCCCCCAAGTAGGATTTGTTTGCCATTGCTGCTGTTTTCACTACAGTTTTATAAAGTTTTATTTTTATTACAGGTTAATTTTATTTTTTTAAATAAACTATTCTTCCTATTGGATCAATTTCTTTTGTATTTATTTTATTGTCTTAAATGACACATATATTCCTTGGGATAGAAAGGTAAGATGTAAATTTTTAAAACAAAAAAACCCTCTTTCTGTATGAATGGAAATAACTTTGCATGAAGGAACACCATATATCTGTTTTGTACAGAAAATATTCACTTATCCCCAAATAGATCCTAATGGTTCGAACTAAGCTGAGTGTGTATGTGTGTGTTTGTACCCTGAGAAATACAACTTGAACATGGTGCAAAGCATACCTTTTGTTTTACTATCTGCAAGTGTGAATGATATATAAGGAAGCAATATAATACAATGAGGACTTCCTAATCATAATCTCCATTTCATAATATTTTTTTAATTTAAGGAAAATCATTGTTGAATGCTAAAAGACTCCAAACCATAATTCAATCCTCACTTATAATCATGAAAATTGAGCAGACAATAAAATATTAAAAGCCACATAATATGGATATGTTCAATACATGCCTAAAGACAAAAGAAAATACTAAAAGTGATAAATGTTGAAACACTGGGGATACAGACCATTTTCTCAGGCAAAAAGATTAATTTCATTCAATTGTTACTACCATTTTATTACTGTATTACTGTTTCTAAGAGGATCAGTGATGGTTCATCCTGGTATCTATATATAAAGCCATAAGTTTCCAGGATATGTTATGAACGTCTCATTTGCAATCACAGAAATGGTCTGTGACAGCATTTAATTTATTTCTCCAAGGCTTTTTTTCTGCTGGAGCCCACAGGAACAAAGCCGGCTGGGGCTCCAGGATGTTTGGGGCTCCACCTCACCTGACCTGCCATGTAGCAACCACGTGCTCCCAGCCCAGGTGCTGTGGCCTATTATAAAAATGAGCTCCTGCTGGGCTTTTTCTTCCAAAAAAGCACTAATTTCTCACTGCAATGGTAACAGATACATAAAAGTTCCCAAGGCTGTTCATGTATCTCTAGGCACAATGCAACTATTCCTTTTTGACTTAGAATTTTATTGCTTTTCATTTTTTAATTAGCAGTCTTAAAATTCTTAAAATTCATTTTCCAGTACTGTAAAATTTCACTCTATACTCGGACTAAACAAGTTGCAAACTGTCACCACCCCAGTCCTCAGAGAAAAACTCCATGTTATCTGTAGTTCTGTGATCATATTAAAAGACATTTTCTTCTTTCCCAAATACAGTCACCAAGGCTGCTTTTCTAAGGAGGAGAATGACAGGAGGGCAAAAGGATCCTTACTTCTTCTGCTAGATTCCCATTGAAAATGCAACCCCACATTTACCTGCACTGGGAGAAACATATGGATAGAATTAGGATACATACATACCATGGCAGTCTTACACCTGAGGACATAGCCTGCAAGGGTGCCATTTATTTATTAAGTTATTAGAACGGTGTAACTTGACTTAGGATGTCACTGTGTTGTAACCTAAGACTAATCTCTTGTTCTGCAGGAAATATACCAGACTGCTTGAGAATGGGGTTTAATTATTATTGAAATTGGTTCCTATTTGAAGGCTATGTCTTGTCTGTGATCCAAATATTTTTTATAAGCAAGACTTAGGTTAAAATATTTGGCAACAAAGGTAAAATAATTCATCTTTTTTCTCAGAAGGGATGCATTGTCCTGGAAATAACAATCACAACTAGGGGTTAGAGAAACCGTCACAACTAGGGGGTTACCACAGTGACATGTCCAAAACCTCTCAAGAGCCAAATACAAATACTCCAGTTCCATGTGGGTTTGCAAGACCTGAAACCAGGATTAAAGATAACATTGGGGAAAATAATAGTTTAAAAAAACCCACTACAACAATATCTAATCAACTACTCTCAATACTCAGAAAAGCAGTGACTCAGTTTAAAGCCTTGCCCTAACTGCCCTAAAAACTGCCCACCATAAGAGTGTAACAGTTCCATGCAAAAAACAAGAAAGGAAACTGACCATGGCACAGCTGTATTTATGCAACTTGACTCTAATTAGCCCTTCCTGGCAACTAACCCCAGCCACCTATATTTGAGGCATGAGGAAAACTGTTTCAATGTATCTGAAGAAGTGTGCATGCACATGAAAGCTTAGACCCAGAATTAAACTTTGTTGGTCTTAAAGGTGTCACTGGATGCAAACTTTGTTCTATTGCTTCAAACCAGCACAACTACCCACCTAAATCTGTGTGATATGCCATAGGACATAGGAAGTCTAGCAGTTCAATATTGTTTTTTACCCATGCTTTTAATTTTTAACCCAGTACATTTCATAAATATATGAAAGACCTTATCTTCAAGACTACTTTAGAAAAAGCTGGGCAGAATTATTTGCAGGCCAAGGGGGCAAAAAACCTCTTAAGTACTCCAGTTCTCAGAATGCAGACATCAGCAGGCAGCCCAAACCCAGAAAGGAAGGGGACAATATATTGGATCTGCATTAGAAGCCGTGTCACTATTGTAGGATTAGCAATGTTACTGCACAAAAAGGAAATGTGATTTGGATAGTTTGCAGTTTGCCTCAAGAGTTCCAGCAGAAGTTGACAAATATCCACCATTCACCATATGGAAGCCAACAAGTAATTTTATCTTAGTGACTGATATGAACATAAATTCCATCCAATTAGAAGTAGACACAGGAGCATCTGCCACCATCACAGGATAAGGAACATTCCAGAAACTAACCCAGTGTAACTCAAGCATCAAACTGAAGCCTATGATGGCTTTCCACAGGATATACACAGGGGGTAAGATTAAAATTCCCAAGATTTTCCCAAGATTGCCCTGTATGGCGAACTCTCCACTGGCCATCAAAATAGAGGGGCACCAAAGAAGAGGTACAAGGACTCCTTGAAGAAATCCCTTGGCACCTGTCGCATCAACCATCACCAGTGGTCTGACCTAGCCTCAGATAGCAAAGCATGGAGACACACCATCCACCAGGCTGTTCCTTTGAGAACGCACGCATAGCTGGTCTTGAGGACAAAAGGAGATTGAGGAAGAATCGCACTGCTACAGCACCAACCCTAAATCAGACTTTTCCCTGCAGCCACTGTGGCCGGACCTGCCTGTCCCGCATTGGTCTTGTCAGCCACCAGCGAGCCTGCAGCAGACGTGGACTATTGCACCCTTCTTAAATCTTCGTTCGCGAAGCCAAGCCGAGAGAGGGGAAGATTAAAATACTGAGTTCTATAAAAGATGATGTCACCTAGGGTATACACACAACCAGAGATTCCTGGTACCTCAGGGCCAGGAGTGATGTCATTTTTTTTTTTTTTGCGAAACTATCTCCAAATTTTAAAACTGGCTTGGCAGAGCATCAAATTCCTTAAGGGCATAATTTCCATGCCCTGGTAGAATTTCCTATTTGAAGGGGCTTACCCTTGAATTTCAAATGAGAAGACAGCTATGTAACTAGAAAGAAAGCCATTCATCCTATAGAAGTAAATAAGAAAACACACTTGAACTTGAGTTTCATATGTATGTTTGAATGCACATGGGATCCTGAACTGGACATAATGGGATGGAACTCGTATGTGGATTATGTGCTATCAAGTCACTTCCAATTTATGGCAACCCTATGAATTAATGACCTCCAAAACATCTTAATTTAATGTATCCCACAAGCGAGCTCAGGGCGGCTTACAACAATAAAATAACAGAGTTAAAATAATGTCATAAAAAACAGACATTACGAAACAGGAGCAGCACAGTAAGCAGTCCTACAGACATAGCCGGTAAACAGCATGTTGCTGAAGTCTGACAGCACAACATAACACCATAATGGTGAAATGCTGGGGAAGTGAGGACTTTCAAATCATTAGCAGCCTTGTACAGGTCTTGCAAATTGAAGGCTGTGGCTCTTTTTATTGAGTCAATTCATCTCACGTTGGATCTTTCTCTTTTCCTAGTACCGTTAACTTTTCCTAGTATTATTGTCCTTTCCAGTGTCTTACTTTCTCACACTGTGACCAAAGTAGAATAGCTTCAGTTTAGTGTTTTAATTTCTAAATGGTATTCAATCTTGATTTGATCTAGCACCCATTGATTTGTCTTTTTCGTGATCCATAGGTATCCATAAAAATCTCTTCCTATACCACATTTCAAATGAATCAATCTGTTCCTGTCAGCTTTCTTCACTGCCTAGCTTTGGAATCTGCATCTACTGAAATCAATGAGAAGTTTAAATTAAAGACCAAAGTTGTTTTAAAAGGTAAACAATATTGTTCCATTCCCCCCCTCACATATCCATTTCCCCTTATTTTTAACAAAGGAAGAACCACACACAATGATTGCCTTAAAGCTATTAAATACTAAGACACACAAAACATGACAATTGTCTTGGTTCATTGAATTAATTAGCTACTTCTTTTTTGTCTCAAGCTCACATTAGACCTGCAGCTTTCCAGATAGATGCTGTTTTTCAAATGACAGCAGTTTTCCATTCTATCAACAGAATGCTGAGAAGTTCAACACTTAATAGCTAATTTTTCATTTCTAGAGTTATAACATCTTTTTAGAAGGTGTTCAGCAACTATATCATTACAAAACCTTAGCTGACTTCAGCTGATGTCATTTATTAATGAATATACGCTGTTAATCATTCAAGCTCTTCTTCTAATTAATCCAGAGGGCTACAAACATTTCATTTTTATAGTTCTGCATTTTCATTTTAAATGCATTGAAAATTTATTTAAGTTTTATTACATACATGTCCTGAGATCTCTGATACTTGTTTCTATGCTGTTGATAACAGACCAGGTGCTACAGAGAGACAGAGAGGGTGACAGATGCCCCTCCTCCTGTCTCTGATGTTGCAGCAGTCAAGTAAATAGGCAGATGCTGGCAGGATGGAGAAAAAAACTCCCCAATTCAGATTATAATCCAAATAGAAAAAGAACTCTAGGAAGAAGGTAATGATGTAAAGATTGCCATTTTGAGCGACAGCTTAGAGGACAGACAGGGTTTTTTAAAAAAAAATGTTAAAGGAGGTATATTAGATCCTAGGTTAATTTCATTTTTGTGTTTGTACCAGTGACACCATTAATTTTTAAAGCACTGAAAATCCCCCTTAGAATGTTTTTCATTAGAGATATGTAAAATTGAGTATTCATAATAATCTATAAAATAATAAAAAACCCTTTCACCATGGCAAAACAGAGCAACCTGATTGGTTGGGACTATGGTGCATCAACTTTTGACTCATCAAACTATCAGTCAAGCATACTTGTGTGTCATTGGTTGAGTCCACTCCTCTCTCCTGCCCAAGAGGCTATGGCTAGCCAGCAAAGCTGATTCTGTCAGTAAAAGGCAACCAACTTAGTTCCAGCAGTTACTGACTCTCCTTACTATCCCATTGGCTGAGCTGCCTGTCACACTGATTCACAAAGGAGAGAAAGAGACCCTTCCATTGGCTGAGTGCAGGAGGAGGAGGGAAACAGCCAGAGAAAGGCTTCCCTTGATTGGCTGAGGACTCCTCCCTATCCTCCTCTAGAAGGGGAGGAAATGGTGTCATGTGGCAACAGACCAGATACACAGAGAGAGAAAGAGATGGAGGGAAAGCAAGACACAGATTGAAGTCCTGTGCTTAAGAACAACAATGTTCACAGAGACAGACTGTTGGTCTGAAAGGTCAAAGGCCTCTGAGACAGAACTCATTGGGGCCAGTCCTGACTATGGTTGCCAGTTCCAGTTTGGTGGGAAATTCCTGGAGATTCTGTGGTGGAACTTGAGGAGGGCGTAGGAGTTTGGGCTTCAGAGCGGGGTCTGCCAGATCCAGGTTCTTGCTGTGGTAGCTGACTGGGTGATTTTGGACTAGAAACAGACTAACCTGACTCATAGAGCTGTTCAGATCAAAGAAGGGAGAGGAGAATGATGTTCGCTGCTTTGGTCCCATCCACACTGAAGAAAGACTGTCCTTTTCCTATGTAGTGGCTGCAGGGAGGGGAAAGGCAATGGAAAACTGAAGTCATAGGGGCAGAAGAAGGGAAAGAGATAGGGTTGCCAACTCCAGGTTAGGAAATTCTTGGATATTTAAGGGGTGGGGGCTGGAGAAGGTGGGACCTCAGACAGGTACAATGACATTTCCTCCTTGGGACATGTTGCTTGGGATTCTCTGGAACATTTCTCTTTGCCACCTGCAGCAACTAGCTGTATCTCATGATCTGTTGAGCAGGTTAGCAGGATTGGAATGAGGTTCTGTAGAACAGAATGAAATGTATCTTATGATAGGGTACCCCATGATAGACAACTGATTCTTTTGTTTTGCCTCAATTTATGTGCAAATATCAGCATGTGTCCAGGACTGGAGCCCCGTGAGGCCTAGCTGGCAAGTGGGAGCCTCTGAGGGTCCAGCCATTAGAGAGCACAGCCAGGGAAGCACTGGCAATCCAGTGCTGCTGGGGGTGCAGGGTCAAGATCTTTGGCCAGGAGCTTAAAAGGGGAAGGACTTACCCGTGAAAGGAGAGAGTGGTGCAAAGGTGGAGGCAGGACTGTGGGACTGGGAATGGAAAGAAGAAGTAGGCTGTCTGCAGACACCACCTGGGGCCAGGGATATGTTAAACCTTAGGGAAGTCCCAGCCATGAAGACAGCTTGCTCCAATGCTCAAGAGATGACTCCATATCTGGAAATATGGGGGGATGTCTTGGAGAGGCAGGAGGAGGAGATAGCAGCAGAGGCAATGTGCTCCAAGCCTTGAGAGATAGCTGGGAGAGGTCATAGAGGAGTCAGATAAGTTGGCAGTGAGAGGAAAGCAGCCAGAAGTGGCAGAGCACTGGGGGCATCAGGACTTGTTAGCAACAGTGACAACAGCAATTCTGGGGCAGGTGACATCCTAAAGAGGACAGTAGCTGATGAGAGGCAAGAGAGATGCAATAAGCAACAGACTGAAGAAGGTGACATCATTCAGCTTGTGGTAGAAGGGGCCCTGGGAGGTGCTGGCAGGAATGTGGAGATTATTACAACAAACATTAAGGGTGTGTATTTATACTGAGGACATATGTTTCCTTCTATGGTTTGATAACAGCTTGGAGCATGGTAGCATTCGAGCCTGTCACGGTGCTAGGATTTTTTAATGTATTAGGCATATAACAAGAGCCTCCCAGGAAGAACCTGGGAGGGAAACTTCTGCTGAAAGTGGGGAGATCCCCTGGTCTGAGGCCATGAATTGCCACATAGCCCAATAATAAACATGGTCCCATGAGAGTTACATGGTTTGAAAGTACTGAACTAACTAATCGGTGGCCTGGCAAAATATGCACTATGTCCTGTGATTTCTAATTTATTTTCTGTTCCTCCTTTTCCTTTCCTCTTTCCTTGACCCAATTCAATACAAATAACTTTCAAAACGTCAGCCTTCTGCATTGTAAAAGATGAAGACGTGCCATGTTTTGGCTGGAGGGGGGGAGGGGAGGATTTCTGTAACAAAGTTAAAGAAACCCAGTCACACCTGAGAAAATTAAAGCTTATGCCATTTGTATATTTTTGTTTTTAACAGCAATCTATTTTTTCCCCATTTTTAATTGCAGAAAGGAATTTTAGTTGTAAAGATGTTTCTATTCTTTACAGGAATCAGAAAAACCTAAGAACCATAAGGCCATGACTTGCAAGAAAAAGAAGAGAAAAAAGGAATATACGTATGTGATACAAAAATGCCTACGGAGTTTTGGTAACCAAAGAAATCACATACACCATTAACATTTTCCACAAATGAATTTTACTGCAGTCTATATGACTTGTAAATGTGATGTACTGTCTGAATCTGAAGAAGTCTAATTTGGGTCTCTGCAGGTCATTATAAGTCTAGTCTGGTCTTGTGTAAGATAATGAAGCTGCCACCCCTGTTTGTATGGGTCAGTAAGCATCCAGTCATGGTCTGTCCATGGTAGTAATAATTCAAAGTTGGTACTTTTATAGAGTAGAGCTATGCCAGGGTGCTGTTTACATCAATGAACAATTTGTGGGTAGTCATATTTTAATTGCTTTTCTCAAACAGTTCCCCTGCCAGTCGAAATAAATTGCATGTTGAATAGCTGCTGCTTAAGATATTAGAGAATATTTGCCAAACTGATTAGAGCAGGTTGCTTTATAAAATATAAAGGCTTGGGTGACTTGGGCCAATGGTCCATGAAGTCAATGGGAATATCTGTGCTGATATCAGTGAAAATGGAAGACTTGCAAAAGTTTTAAAAATCTCAAAGAGAATCTAAATAACAAGATGCAAATGTAAATGTAATATTTTGGTAACTTTATGGATATATCTCCTTTACAAGAAAACAGGTCATATGGAAGTAAATATGAACATGTGAAGCTGTATTCTACTAAATCAAATCCTTGGTCCATCAAAATCAGCATTGTCTACTCAGACTGGTAGTTCCTGTCCAGGGTCTCAGGCAGAGGCCTTTCACATAAGCTACTTCTTAGTCATTTTCAAACTGTAGATGCTGGGATTGAACCTGAGACTTACATGCCAACCAGATGTTCTAACACAGAGCCACAGCTCCTCCAATGTGGAAATCAATATTCAGATAGCTATTGGAATGGATGATGAGCTACATACAACATAACTTAAGCAAACTCTCATGCTTTGAAGGTCTTTAGGCAGAGGCTAGATAAACGGCCGGTGCATCCATTAGGCAGCCTTAGGTGGCTGCCTGGAGCATGGCCCAGGAAAGAGGGCACCAGTTTCAGTCTGCCCTCCCTCCCACAGCAAGGGAAATTTACAACATCAGCCAGCGGCAGTGCAGCTTGCACAGTGCGCCCATCACTGACTGCTATAGTTCCACCTTCTGCACCACATCTGTGCTTGAAGCACAGACACAGAATGGGAGGCAGAGCTACAACAGCCAGCAGTGGGGCACGCTGTGTGAACCGCACCACTGCTGGCTGAGCTCACCCACACAGGGGGGCAAGGGTGGGGGGAGGAGGAGTGCATCAGGCAGGGAGGGGCGCCATGCCTGGGTGCCAGCCTTTTGCCGGCACGCTAGCACCAGTGCTGGCTAGATGGCCATCTGACAGCAGTGCTTATTCTGTGAACTTAGGCAGATAATGGCAAGAAGGGCAGGAAGGGTTGCTTCAGTTCCAGGGAATATGCTTATCCAGGGAAATGCTGATTGCCACTTTGGGATCAGGAAGCAATTTTTCTCCAGACCAGTTTGGCCAGGGTTCCTGGAAGGTTTTTTCCCATCTTCTGGGCATTGAACATGAGGTCACGGGATGTATATTTGGGGGAGAGGTATTTGTGAATTTCCTGAATTGTAAATAGGATCCTATCTATATAATTTCTGTACCATTTATGTGTCATGTGAATACTTACGCTATGCTTCAGTTCTTCCTGGGGGTTCCAGACTTCTAAAATCATTTGGTTACTGAATGTCCCATTTTGTTGACTGTACTGACTTATTCTGTGTAATCTACCTTGAGTCCTTGTGAGAAATACGGACCATGAATAATCTCTCTCTCTCGGCTTGGCTTCGCGAACGAAGATTTAAGAAGGGTGCAATAGTCCACGTCTGCTGCAGGCTCGCTGGTGGCTGACAAGACCAATGCGGGACAGGCAGGTCCAGCCACAGTGGCTGCAGGGAAAAGTCTGATTTAGGGTTGGTGCTGTAGCAGTGCGATTCTTCCTCAATCTCCTTTTGTCCTCAAGACCAGCTATGCGTGCGTTCTCAAAAGAAGAGACAGCCTGGTGGATGGTGTGCCTCCATGCTTTGCGATCTGAGGCTAGGTCAGACCACTGGTGATGGTTGATGCGACAGGTGCCAAGGGATTTCTTCAAGGAGTCCTTGTACCTCTTCTTTGGTGCCCCTCTATTTCGATGGCCGGTGGAGAGTTCGCCATACAGGGCAATCTTGGGAAGGCGGTGGTTTTCCATCCTAGAAATATGCCCTGCCCAGCGCAGCTGCGTCTTCAGCAGCAGTGCCTCGATGCTGTTAACCTCCACCCGCTTGAGGACTTCAGTGTTGGTCACAAAGTCACTCCAGTGGATGTTGAGGATGGTGCGAAGGCAGCACTGATGAAAGCGCTCAAGGAGTCGCAGGTGATGACGGTATAAAACCCACAATTCGGAGCCGTAGATGAGGGTTGTCATCACAACCGCTTTGTAAACATTGATCTTTGTGCCTTTTTTCAGATGCTTGCTTCTCCACACTCTTTTGTGCAGTCGGCCAAAGGCACGGTTTGCCTTTGCCAGCCTGTTGTCGATCTCCTTGTCGATCTTAGCATCTGAGGAGATGATGCACCCCAGGTAGCTGAACTGCTGGACTGTCTTCAGAACTGATTCACCCACAGTGATGCAGGGAGGGTAATAATCTTCCTGGGGTGCAGGCTGATGGAGAACTTCTGTCTTCTTCAGACTAACTTCTAGGCCGAATAGCTTGGCAGCCTCTGCAAAGCAGGACGTCATATGCTGCAGAGCTGATACCGAGTGGGAGACGAGTGCAGCATCATCAGCAAACAGTAGCTCTCGGATGAGTTTTTCCATTGTCTTGGAGTGGGCCTTTAGTCTCCTCAGGTTGAACAGGCTGCCATCGGTGCGATAGCGGATGTAGACACCATCGTCATCATCTAGATCTACTGCGGCTCTTTGAAGCATCATGCTAAAGAAGATCGTAAAGAGAGTTGGCGCGAGAACGCAGCCTTGCTTTACACCTGTGCCTATTGGGAAGGTCTCCGAGAGGTCGTTGCAGTGTCTGACTTGGCCTCGTTGGTCTTCGTGTAGCTGGATGATCATGCTGAGGAACCTTGGGGGACATCCTAAACGTTCCAAGATTTGCCACAGGCCTTTCCTGCTAACGGTATCGAAAGCTTTGGTAAGGTCGACAAAAGTCACATACAGAGCCTTGTTCTGTTCCCTGCATTTCTCTTGGAGCTGCCTGAGAACAAATACCATGTCGGTGGTGCTCCTGTTAGCTCTGAAGCCGCACTGGCTCTCTGGGAGGAGTTCTTCTGCAATGGCGGGCACCAGTCTGTTCAGGAGTATTCTGGCAAGGATTTTGCCTGCGATGGAGAGCAGGGTTATCCCCCGGTAGTTGGAGCAGTCTGACTTTTCCCCTTTGTTCTTGTATAGGGTGATGATGATTGCATTGCGAAAGTCCTGTGGTAATTTGCCTTGTTCCCAGCAGGTGACAAGTACTTTGTGAAGTGAGCTATGTAGTACTGTGCCCCCATGCTTCCAGATCTCTGGTGGAATTCCATCAACTCCCGCTGCCTTGCCACTTTTCAGTTGCTTGATGGCTTTAACAGTCTCTTCTAGGGTGGGGATCTCATCCAACTCTGTTTTCACCGGTTGAAGTGGGGTGAGGTGGATTGCTGAATCTTGAACTACACGGTTGGCACTGAAGAGAACCTGAAAATACTCCGACCACCGGTTCAGTATGGATGCCTTGTCTGTGAGGAGCACTTGGCCGTCTGCACTATGCAAGGGACTCTGAGCCTGATATGATGGACCATATACTGCCTTCAGGGCTTCGTAGAACCCTCTTAAATCACCAGTGTCTGCACACAGCTGGGTTCTCTCAGCAAGCTTGGTCCACCACTCGTTCTGAATGTCTCGAAGCTTGCACTGGAGGTTGCTACATACAGCGCGAAAGGTTGCTTTTTTCCTAGGACAGGAGCGCTGAGCAAGATGTGCTTGGTAGGCAGATCTCTTTTTTGCCAGTAAATCTTGGATCTCTTGATTGTTCTCATCAAACCAGTCCTTGTTCTTCCTTGTGGAGAACCCGAGGACGTCTTCAGAAATCTGCAGGACGGTAGTTTTTAGGTGTTCCCAGAGTGCTTCTGGAGAAGGGTCTGTGGGGCAACTGGGGTCCTCAATTCTTGACTGGAGTTTTGCCTGGAAGGCAGCTTTAACTTCGGCTGACTGGAGACTGCCAACCTGAAACTTCCTCCGAGGGATACCTCCTCTCCTGGGTGTGGGTTTAAAGTGAAGACGGAGATTGCAGCGTACAAGACGATGATCCGTATGACATTCCGCACTGGGCATTACTCGGGTGTGTAAGACATCTCGAAGGTCTCTCTGGTGCACCAGAATGTAGTCGATAAGGTGCCAGTGCTTGGACCGTGGGTGCATCCAGGTTGTCTTCAGACTGTTCTTCTGCTGGAAGATAGTGTTGGTGATGGTGAGCTGGTGCTCCATGCAGAATTCTAGCAGGAGGCGCCCGTTGTCATTGCAGTTGCCAATGCCGTGTTTGCCAAGTACTCCTTTCCAGGCTTCCGAGTCTTTACCTACTCTGGCATTGAAGTCGCCAAGGATGATCACCTTGTCCTCTGTAGGGGTCTTCCGTACGAGGTTGCGTAGATCAGCATAGAACTTGTTCTTTTCTGCAGGATCTGCTTGAAGGGTTGGGGCATACACACTGAAGAGTGTTGCATGCTGCTTGTTTTGAAGTGGGAGGCGCATGGACATGATGCGATCTGAGTGACCTGTTGGCAGGTTTTCGAGTTTGGAGGCAATGGAGTTCCTTACCATGAAGCCAACGCCAGAAAAGCGGCTCTCAGCCTTTGACTTACCTGACCAGTAGAGGGTATAGCCAGCACCGTGTTCTTGAAGACTACCTTCCTCAGGGAAACGGACCTCACTGAGAGCTGCTATGTCGATATTCAACCTGAGAAGTTCGTGGGCAACTAGAGCAGAGCGTCGTTCAGGGCGACCACTGTCTACTGTGTCAAGCATGGTTCTGATGTTCCAACACGCAAGCTTTAGTCTTTGCACACTTTGTGAGGCAGGTGCATGCCTTTTCTTTGTTGTTATTTTTTGACCGCAAGTAAGGATGCCCGTTGACCGCGGCTAGCCAACTGGGGTGGAGGAGACGAGCTTTGTTTAGGCCACTTTTTCTAGGCCCCTCTCCGTGTGGAGCAAGCAGTGCTGTCCCTAGATAAGGCTGCTTGGTCGTTCAGGGTGCTGCCGAAAAATGCTTTCGTCTCCGGGTTAGCATCAGGCAACCAATACCCTGAACCGTCTACATGCAGGATCGGGACTGCGGCTTCCAGTGGCACCTTCCACCTGCCGTTTCGCCCCTTGCCCATCGCTGCAGGACTTGATGCGTTGTGGGTTGTGTATGTGGATATGCCCTTCAGGCCTGCGCAGAGGAATTTTTTAGGTGAAGCCCAGTGTGCGCGGTACTGGCTCCACCTTTTCACCTGGGGGTCATCTGCCATGGCCCAGTAAGCTGGGATGCCGGCAGCGAGTCCTCCAGGTGGTAGGTGTTACATTAACGAGCTCTATCTGCCTGGGTTTGATGTTAGTGTTTTCCTTCTCTTAGGCTGGCGAGGTTGGTGGGCCCAGCCTGCCCATCCGGTTATACCGCCGGACAATTCGGTCGCACTATGACGTAGCAAACTCTGTGAAAAACGGGGGGGGGGGACCAGCGAGAAGGTGTTGCTACGGATGCAGTAATGCAGGAGAGGCCATTGCAGTGACCATCTGCCAGGCATAGCCAGACAGTGACCACGCGGCATTCACTACACCGGGGGAGGAGAGGCTATGTATTGCGCATACACTTTCCCTGGGGGGGTAGGATACCCAGAGGGAGCCCGCCCCCCCACCCCCCGGCAGATTTTAAAATATATATAAATCAGGGGTGGAATTCTAGCAGGAGCTCCCCCGCACACTAGGCCACACCCCCCCCGATGTAGCCAATCCTCCAAGAGCTCACAAGGCTCTTTTTTTCTAAGCTCTTGGAGGATTGGCCACATCAGGGGTTTGTGGCCCAACATGCAAAGGAGCTCCTGCTAGAATTCCAACCCTGATTTATATATATTTCAAAATCTGCCGGGAGGGTGGGGGGGGCGGGCTCCCTCTAGGTTGGACCATGAATAATACAAATTAATTAATTAATTAATATTCAATTTACAGTTTCCACAAACTTCAATTAGCAGTGAGAGAGAACATTTATTTCTAAAAAGCCCAGTCCCATGCAGACCTGACCTCTTGAAGGTCATAAGCATTTCTGTCCTTACTTAAAAAAAATAAACAATTTTGAGCAGTTTTAAGAGATCCCTAGCACTCTTTCCTCCTGAGAGAAGGGCTACTGAGATTCCCAGACAGCTTTACCACCTTGTTTGCTCAGGGAAAGAAGAGGAGAACATTGTGAGTAGTTGAATCTTAAAATGGTGGTTTCTTATCTAATAAGTCACCGAACAACCACCTGGTGGTAACAACACACCCAAGGTGGCATCACATATGGCCATTCAACTAGTTGTTCACATATTGGATAGTGGCTTTCTGCTTCTCACACTATGATCCAAGATAACACAGCTTAAGGGGGCAACACTGGTTATACAGGGTCATTCTTACAGAGATTCAGAAGAAGATTTGAAAGTGAATGGCCATGGCTCAGTGGTAGAGCATCTGTTCGGCATGAAGAAGGTCCCTGGCATCTAGCAGTAGATGATCAGAAATCAGAAAGACCTTTCTTTGTCTGAGACCCTGGCAAGCTGTTGCCAGCCTGAATAGAACTTGATGGACTGATTCAGTATAAGGCAGCTTCATGTATGTCTCTAAGGGATGGATATCAAAGATTTTAGAGGACAAAAGGTCCATGGTCATCCCTTTGATCTCCAGCATGGAATGCTAATAAAAGGGGTGGAGCTAACTTCTATCTATTTTAACACAGATTGGTGAACTGTGCAGAGAGGGTGGGCATTCTTCGTATTTGGCTCCAGAAAGACTACTTTGCAGACCTTATGATAATTTACAACTTGTGGCGAGGGGGCATTCCCTCCACCGTTCTTTCCTCCCCCTACTTCTATGCTTCTCACTTTCTTCATACAGCAACTTCTTCTTTTATTCTCTCTCTCATGTCTGTCATTCCCTGTGCCCCATACCTCATCATTCTCTCTTTCTTGCTCTTTTAGCCTCCTGCCCAAATATCTTTCTGTTCCCAACCTCATTATTCTTTCTGTCTGTTTCTGCTTCTGTACCCCATCAATCTTTCTTTCTGCCCTCCATACCTGTTATGGACTGAATCCGCTACTTGAATTGACTGCACTGAATTTATTGCTCTGCTGTAGTTTCATGGGCATCTGGGAAACTGCGGGTCTGCCTATGGACTCCAATTGATTTGAACTCTATACAGCAACCAATGAGAGATCTTGGTGCGAAGTTTGACTGCTGTGATTTGGTATGGACTGGGTAGGGGGGCATTATTAGGAATGTATATAAATGGGGTCTTGGCCCTGCTATGTTGCTTTTTAGTATGTAGTTGTTAATAAAGCAAGTGCTGTGTGAACTCCAAATGCATCGAACCGAGAATATTACAATACTCCAGCACTCTCTCTGACTGCCCTCCCAACTCTGCTGAGCTTCCCTCCCCACTGCTGTTTACAGTTCATCCAGCGTTGCTCTGGGCAGGCCAGCCAACCTTCCCTACTTCCTTGCTACCCTTAGTGGCTCACTCTGGAGCTGCTCCATCTGGCATGCTAAGGTTTCCCCCCACCCCATCCTCAATGGCTCACCAGGAGCTGCTCCATATGAGCCATCTGACCTTCCCTTCCTGCCCTTGCTGGCTTGCCTGGAGTTGCTTCAGGCAGGCCCACTGAGAATTTCACTGGCTTGTCTGGCACAGCTCCAGGCAGGCCAGGCCTGGCAGTGACTCCCACGTTATGCTGCCACCACAGCCCCAGCCCCAGCTGTGGGGACTTTCAAAGGTAAGTTCATTGTAAGTGCCTGCACAGACAATGGTTTTAATTCAGGGGCAGGATTTAAACCCCCAATGTATTTTTTAAAAACTTTTCAGATTTTTCTGCAAACTTAGGAGTTTATACAAATTTGCAGAAAAGTCTATTTGGAGTAAGCATACCCCCTGTCTGTGGATCAAGATATCCACAGATAGTGGGCACAGTTAGGAATCAGATATATAGATTCCTCAATCTAACCAGGATTACTGAGAAGAAAATCCTATTTTATTTATGGGGCATACTACCAGTAAAATGTTTTTATGATTGCAGTGCAGGTTTTTTACTACGCTATTGAAAGGCAGTTGGGGGATATCTCTTCAAACAGTTAGAACAATCAACAAGATATTGTAGCAAACACAACATTGTTAATTTACCAATATTTATACATGTGAGTCAGGCTTTACACTAACTACTACTAAGATAAATAAACATAATTTTGATGACGTCTATAGGAATCCTTAGGACTGACTTGTGATAAGAATTTATCTAATACTACTCAGTTTTAATCTACTAAGTGGGATGTTTTGTGGTAGGATTGTGTGGTACTCACATAAATGTTGACAATAAATTTTTGCCCACTGTGTAATCATATTGGTTTTCCTATGTGAAGGAGAATAAGTAATTCAACTTGGTTTCAGTGGATCAATATCTTCTATCTTTCCAATGTGCCCAATTGGTATGTGCTATCAGAAATAGTAATGTACACAAGCAGTATCCGATTTAAGATTTTTTAAAATAGGAGGTAAATGTGCAGTTTTGTGATAAGAAAATTGAATGTTTTAGAACAGGACTTGTGGAGTGCTGAAAATACTTTTAGCATTTTATTCTGCATCATACATTTATGAAACATTGAACAGAATCAAAAATTTCATCGTGCTGAATTATTCTATTTTTGCTTATTTCCAAATGAAATGGTCAGTACATAGAAAGAATAAATTTAATAATGGATTCACTATGCAGTGTAGAACCTGTTAAATAGGTGCAGTATTTAGACTGCCTTATGGCTCAGTTAACATTAATGATGTAGGGAAAGGACAAAGATAGCAGAATTACCCTTGAAGAATCCATTTTCAAACAATCATATAATCTTTCATTCCTAATCAATGCTGATTTTATTTGTTGGGATTAGGGACTCAATCCAGCCACATGGGACCTGCCCCCTTGTTATAGCAGCCAAAGTTGTCAGAAAATATTGTAATGATTGCCTTCTCAGGAGGGTAGAAGGAGGAGTTCCTCCATCCCAATTGTGATCTCTTAATCAATGTGCTTAAAAAGAATTTGACACTGAGCTTTGACTAACCTTTTTATTAATCTTGAGCAACCCACAACTTCTTGTAAGAATAAAAAAATATATAAATAGGATAAATCACATTCTATTTTAAATTAAGCCATAACAAAACATTTATTGAATAATGAATGTCATTGCATCTTAAGGAAGATGTACAGTTATAATTTCCATTTTAGGAATAGCTCCAGTGAATATTGAGGCTGGATTGAGATGAACTGACATGGAAAAGTGACTTGTTTCATCCTTTCATCCATCCATCCATCCATCCATCCATCCATCCATCCATCCATCCATCCATCCATCCATCCATCCAAAGTGCTGCTATTTCTGAAGACTCTCCAATTTAAAACAAAACACACTAGCATATTTACATGAAGAAGGAGTTTTATGCTGTCTTTATCACTTCTGCAAAATTGTTCCCAGCTCAATTATTTAGATTAATTCGGTCCTTAACATCTTTGCCTCAGGGCATGCCAAATGTTAGGGAATTGGATATTGGCTGCGTGGCTTTTGCAGATTATTTTGCAGATCAAGTCTTGTCACTCTGCCGTGACCTTCCAGCCACAATTAATACAATAATAGAACTGGAAGCTCCTTGCCTATCTTCAGGTCCAGTTTTGGACCATTTCAGTTTGCTCTCCCAGGATGAAGTTGATAAAACCCTGGCTCCTGTGAAACCTACCACTTGCCCCCTTGATCCTTGTCTGCCATAGCTGGTTAAAGCCTGCAGTGACGGCATATGAACTTCCCTGAGGGAGTTCATATCATAAACTTGTCCCTTTCAACAGGGACATTCCCAGGGGTCTTGAAGGAGGCAGTGATCTATCCTCTCCTGTAGAAACCATCTTTGGACCTTATGATCCTAGAAAACTACTGCCCAGTTTTGAACTTGCCGTTCCTGGGCAAGGTAGTGGAGAGGGTGGTGGCAACGTAGTTTCAGGCTTTCTTGAAGGACACTGATGTCCTGGATCCCTTCCAGTCTGGCTTCCGCTCTCCCCATGGGACGGAGACGGTTTTGGTCGCCTTGGTAGATGATCTCCAGAGGCATCTGGAACAAGGCAGTTCAGCGTTGCTGGTCCTTCTTGATCTGTCAGCAGCATTCGATATGGTTGACTATGAAGTGTTGGCCCACTGCCTCGCCAACACAGGAATACAGGGGCTAGCCCTACAATGGCTGGTCTCCTTTTTCCAATGTCAGGGACAGAGGGTGGCACTTGGGGGTGAACTATTTCAGAGGCACCCATTACAATGTGGTGTGCCACAGGGAGCAATTCTCTCCCTAATGTTATTCAATGTCTACATGCACCCCCTTGCCCAGTTTATCTGGAGGTATGGGCTGGGGTGTCGTCAATATGCACATTACACCCAGCTCTATTTGCTGATGGATGGCTGCCCAGATTCAGTCCCAGAGGAATTGGGTAGGGCATTGCAAGCCATGGCTGGTTGGTTGCCACAGAGCCAACTGAAATTGAATCCATCGAAGATTGCCTAGGTTGCCTGTGCCTAGGTTACAGGGGGCTGGGATCAGAGATCAAGCTCCCATCCTTTGATGGGGCTCTATTGATGTCCATGTCATGGGTGAAGAGCTTGGGGGTATTCCTTGATGCCTCTCTGACTATGGAGGCCCAGGTTACCACCCCTGCCAAATCAGTCTTTTTCCATCTGAGGCAAGTCAGACAGTTGGTGCCATATCTCACCCCCCATGACCTGGGCACAGTGACCCATGTGATGGTAACTTCCTGGCTAGATTACTGTAACTTTCTCTACATGGGTCTGCCCTTAGCCCTCCTCCAGAAACTCCAGCTGGTGTAGAATGCTGCTGCACAAATGTTGACATTGTTGCCTGTACAGGCATGGATCCATCGTGTGCTGTGTGAACTGCACTGGCTACCTATTGAGTATTGGATCTGGTTCAAGATGTTGGTACTTACCTTTAAAGCCCTATACGGACAGGGACCAGCATACCTTCAGGACTGGCTCTCCCAGTATGAGCCCCATAGGTCTTTATGATCAGCTCAACAGCTTTTGGTAATACCTGGCCCCAGATGCATCCATCTGGCTTCAACGGCTGGGGCCTTTTCAGTCCTGGGCCCTGCCTGGTGGAATGAGCTCTCCCTGGAGATTCAGGCCCTGCAGGAACTGCTCCAATTCCGCAGGGCCTGTAAAACAGAGCTATTTTGCCACACTTTCAACTGAGGCAGTGGATGTCACTTGCTACTGGCCTCCCCCCTTCATTCCATCTCAGTGCTATATGATCTGCTGGACCTGGACAATAGGCCATGTCTGTGAGGCAGAACCTGCCATTTTAGTCTCTATTGTCACTCTGTCTTTTTAGATTATATGTTTTAAATTGGTCTTTTATTGTTTTTATTGTTGGTTGTTTTTATGATGTAACCTGCCCTGAGCCTGTCCTATGGGAAGGGCAGGCTAAAAACAAAATTAAATAAATAAATGATCCCGCTAAGCTAGTTTTCTGCTTGTAGCCAACTTTTAATTCAAACTGCATAAACCATTCATCTGCTGTCTTCAGTTTGAAGTCGTAGAGACCACTTTATGAGGAACCTGCCCATACATATGTATTGCATGAACATAAATTATTCAGGAATTTGAGAATTAAATTACTCGAGATAAAAATATCAATTAGCATTTAAACAATTCATAAAATCTTGCTTTGTGCGACTATTTTGTCCAATAAGTGGATTTAAAAGATAAATGTATAAAAACTGTAAAAAAGTATAAGGGATTGAGATTTTGTCATGGAGTATTATCAAATAACAAGGCTCAATATCTCTCCTTCCAGAGTTTAAGGTTAGGGTCTTCATTTAACACAAGAGCAGGGGTGCTTGTTCTGATGACCATTCTTACCTTTTGCCTTACCAGTCTGTATCACAGGAGACCTTTACTACTATGTTAACCATGCAAATATTTTAACCCTGTGATTTATTTTAACCTTTATGCAGATAATTCTACTTTTGTTTCTGTATCCCATCTATGTTGGAGGCAGTATGCGAACCCGAGGCTCCTTGCCTGTCTTCAGACTGTATTCTGGATGGTTTCGGCACTCTCACCCTGGAGGAAGTTGACAGGATCCTCCTATCTGCACGCCCTACAACTTGCAATTCAGACCCGTGCCCCTCCTGGCTTATTAAATCCTGCCAGAGGGAGCTCAGGTATCCTATACAGGATATCATAAATAGATCCCTCATGGAAGGGCAATTTCCAACACCTCTTAAGGAGGCAGTGGTCCGCCCCCTCTTAAAAAAACCAACACTGGATCCGGCCGAATTGGCACACTATCGGCCGGTCTCGAATTTACCCTTTTTGGGTAAACTCACTGAGAGGGCAGTGGTGTTGCAATTACAGAGCTTCCTGGAGGATGCTTCCGTCCTTGATGCCCATCAGTCGGGCTTTCGCCCGGGTCATGGGACGGAGACAGTGCTGGTTGCCCTAGTGGATGATCTCCAGTGCCATCTGGACCGAGGCGGCTCGGCGGTACTGATGTTGTTAGACCTATCGGCAGCGTTCGATATGGTCGACCATCGGGTGCTGACCTGCCATCTCGCCGACGTGGGGATTCAGGGGTTGGCTCTACAATGGCTTACCTCTTTCCTCAAGGGTCGGGGACAAAGAGTGGCGATTGGGGGTGAACTGTCCCGGAGGTACCCGCTGGATTGCGGGGTCCCTCAGGGGGCAGTTCTCTCCCCGATGTTGTTTAACATCTACATGCGCCCTCTTGCCCAGATTGCCCGGAGATATGGGCTGGGTTGTCACCAGTATGCTGATGACACCCAGCTCTATCTACTTATGGACGGCCGGCCTGCCTGTGTCCCAGAAAACCTGGACCTGGCATTGCAGGTCGTATCTAGATGGCACAGGCTGAGCGGACTGAAGCTAAATCTGTCGAAGACAGAGGTCCTTTGCCTGGGTCGCCGTGGTCCGGGGAGGGAGATTCCCTTACCGGCCCTCGATGGTGTGCCTCTGTCAGCGGCGCACAGGGTTAGGAGCCTGGGGGTGCTATTGGAGCCTACTTTAACTATGGAGGCTCAGATAGCGGCCACTGCCAAGTCCGCATTTTTTCATCTCAGGCGGGCAAGGCAGTTGGCTCCTTTCCTGGAGGACGACGACCTGGCAACAGTGATCCATGCAACAGTCATCTCGAGGTTGGACTACTGCAATGCCCTCTACATGGGGCTGCCCCTGTGCCGAACCCGGAAGTTGCAGCTAGTGCAGAATGCCGCTGCCCGGCTGTTGTTAGGGCTCCCTAGATGGGAGCACATTCAGCCGTGGCTTCGGGGACTGCACTGGCTGCCGATAACATACCGAGTTTGGTACAAGGTGCTGGTTATGACCTTTAAAGCCCTTTATGGCCTGGGACCTGCCTACCTTAGGGACCGTCTCTCCCCACATGTTCCCCAGAGAGTGCTGAGATCGGGGTCCCGAAACCTTCTTACAATCCCTGGGCCAAAGGAGGTCCGTCTGAAAGTGACCAGAGACAGGGCCTTCTCGATTGCAGCTCCTTGTTGGTGGAATCAGCTCCCGGAGGAGGTGAGGGCCCTGCAGAGCTTTGAACAGTTCCGCAGGGCCTGCAAAACAGCCCTCTTCCGATTGGCATACAATTAATTGTTATCGGAATGCCTGAACACTCAATCTCGAACACCAGATTATTTAATACTGGAATATTGAAGAATTGATTTAAAGAAGGTAACATAGTACATACTGAAGTGAGCTTTATGTGTTTTTATATATTTTATATGTATTTTATGTATTTTATTGTATAATTATAATTATTAATGTATTATTAATGTATTTAAATTGATTTTGTTGGTTTTTATGTTGTAAGCCGCCCTGAGCCCACCTCGGTGGGGTAGGACGGGATATAAATCGAATAAAATAAAATAAAATAAAAATAAAAAATGTTAACTCACACTTTTTCTTTCTCCTGCCCACAATGTTCCTTTCTTTCTCTGCATCCTATATGAATTTCTTGCTGTTGCATTTATCTTTTTTGCTAACTCTTCTCCCCCATCACATCCTACATTTTCCTCCCTTTTCTCTTTTCCATGTCTCACTCTCTTTTCTGTCTGCACTATCACAGACCTGCATCCCCATCTCTGTCATTCCTATTTCTAAGATTTCAGGTTTTCACGGCTGGTAACATCATTAAGGTTTGTAGAATCTTTCGGGCTCAAGTGCCGTGTTCTACTGGAGAAAGTTCTGTTTCTCTGCACCCATCTTTCAAATTTAGCCTATTTTTTCTTCTGTGTCCTGTAATGAACTCTTCTCCCCACCAGACCCTCTCCATTTAACAGCTTTCCTCCTCTTATTTCTTTCATCATCCCATAGGACTCTCAATACCTATACCTGTCCCCTTTTATGACTTAGTTTCTGTTCCTTTATTGCCATCTTATTGCCACTCTTCCAGCTATAGCAGCACACATATTTTCAGTGTTTCAGATGTAAGTGAAACATATTACACCAAGAAAATCAGTGCCAATTCCACTGTACCCTTCTGAATCAAGGAAGAAGATGAATAACATTCTACTCTCCCCATGCTTAATGATTATTTATGAGAACTACAAATAAGAAACAAACGGTTCCGATATAGATTGCTTTAATTTTGACAGCTAAAAAATGAAGTGAGACCTGGAAATGATGTCGTCATGCAGATGCAACATACTAGCATTTGTCCAAAACTCTAAAGTCACCTGACATGGTGACATTATTTCCAGGTCATGTTGGAGGTGGTATTGTGGTGCTGGTGTGACACCAATAGCCCTTCATATCCCGCCCCCTGGTACGGGGTAGGATGCCAGCATCTCATACATATAGGGTTGCCAATCCCAAGGTGGGGGCAGGGGACCCCCTGGTTTGGAGGCCCTCCCGCCATTTCAGGGTCATCAGAAAGCCGGGGGGGGGGGATGTGTGCTGATAAAAGATAAGAACTGATAAAAGGAAGTACTACTTCACCCAAAGGATAATTAACACATGAAATTCACTGCCACAGGAGATGGTGGCGGTTGCAAGCATCAGCAGCTTCAAGAGGGTGTTGGATAAACATATGGATCAGAGGTCCATCAGTGGCTATTAGCCACAGTGTATTGTTGGAACTCTTTGTCTGGGGCAGTGATGCTCTGTATTCTTGGTGCTGGGGGGGCACAGTGGGAGGGCTTCTAGTGTCTTTGCCCCACTGATGGACCTCCTGATGGTGCCTGTTGTTGTTTTTTTTGCCACTGTGTGACACAGAGTGTTGGACTAGATGGGTCATTTGCCTGATCCAACATGGCTTCTCTTATGTTCTCATGCTGGGCACTCCATTATTCCCTGTGGAGACCAATTCCCATAGGATGTAATGTAGAATTGATCTACTGGTATCTGGGGCTCTGGGGAGCCTGTTTTTTAAGGTAGATGCACCATATTTGTGGCATAGCATCCAGTGCCTCTCCCCAAAACATCTTCCAAGTTTCAAAAAGATTGGACTAGGAGGTACAGTTTCATGAGCCCCAAAAGAAGGTGCCCCTATCCTTCATTATTTCCAGTGGAGGGAAGGCATTTTAAAAGTGTGTGGTCCCTTTAAATGTGATGGTCAGAACTCTTTTTGGAGTTCAATTATGCTTGTCACAACTTTGCTCCTAGCTCCACCCCCAAAGTCTCTCCAAGGGAGGGCAGGATATAAATGTTATAAAATAAATAAATATTATTAGAATTGGACTTGGCAACCCTACACACATAACTGTTTTGCATACCTAGCAGCCAAGTTTAGAAAGATGCTGAGCACGTGCAACATCACACAGTATGTTCTTCTGCCCCATTACAGTCACATTTAAGTCAAAACGTATACTCATCTGCAACTAAAATGTGGGATTTCATCATAAATAATTTGCCCAAGTTTATTTTCATACCAAACACAAATAGGCCTCAAGCTATAAGGAAACTTTGGGAGCAACACCCTCTCCCCAAATGTGCTGTGCCCCATCTCCAAATTTCCAGCAAAAAAAAAAAAAGCCTCTAGCTTTGTTTCTTTGTGGAGATATCCAGGAAAACACAAGCAGTTTTTTGTCCAGACTGCCTGTGAATGAATAGGAGACTTAAAACTGGCTGAACCTGAGTCAGCTAGCACATTCTAGCTATTCTCCATTCCTGTTCAAACCCTGAATAGCCTTTTATTTCTGCTAAAAATCCCATTTTTGAAATATGGGGAAATCTAGATACACCTTCTGTTTGAATGAAAGAAAGGCTCACTTTGCCCCTGTCTTCTATATTTTTACAATTGCAAAAGAGAAGGGTGGAACACAGTATACCGCTAATATAAACTGAAGAATACGGTGCATCTAAACATTAAAGAAATCTAATAATTTAGTTTTTAGATTTACAGTATTTTTTATTTATATTAATCTACATTTTTACAGCCAACTTCCTTGTTGCTAAAACCAACAATTTATTTTAATTTTGGGTGGTTGGATCAGGCAATGTAGCAATGCTAATGTAGTAATGCCACTATGTCCAGGGAAAGGTTTTTTTGTTTTTGTTTTTCCCATCTTCTGGGTGTGGAACAGGTGTCACTGGGGTGTTTGGCTGAATATATTTGTGAATTTCCTGCATTGTGCAGGGAGTTGGCCTAGATGACCCTGGAGATCCCTTTCAGCTCTATGATTCTATGATTCATTGACAATACAACTGGCAAGTAGGGGTATATATTACAAAATCCACAAGTTGAAAATATACACAAAAATTACTGTTCTGGGTTATTATCATGATTCTCTGGAACAGTAACACAAATCTAGACTGGAAAAAAAATTGGGGAGGGGGGTGTTTTTCTTTTTCTTTCTGTATTTGGATGCTCACAGTCAGCAGCAGGCAAGGCATCTTTTTTTTCTTTGATTCTCTACATTTCCTGTGCAGAACCATTTCTTCCTTTCAATCAGATCCTTACAAGGGATCAGGAGTGGAGTGGTCCCAAGTTCCAGCCAATCACCTTCGGAGGCAAGCCCCAGAGAATGGTAGTGGACCCTGTACTGAATCGTGAGTGCTCAGGTTACTCCATGTACAGCTCCAAATGTATGTGAATAACTTCTCACTGAGGGTTCTTTTGGATAAGCAAAAAGGCTGCTGGGCAAGTGTGACTGCTATATGCCAGTAGTGCTGACACTTGTCAGGGAAACAGTTAGGTATAGTGGTTAAGAGTGGTGAACTCTAATCTGGAGAACTACGTTTGATTCCCCACTTCTTCACATGCACCTGCTGAGTGACAGGTCAGTCACAGTTCTTGAAAGAGCTTCTCTCTCAAGAGCAGTTCTGGAAAGAGCTCTCTCACCTACCTCACACGGTGTCTGTTGTGGGAAGAGGAAGAGAAGAAAATTGTAAACTGCTTTGAGACTCTGAGTGAAGGGCAAGGTATAAATCCAATCTCCTCCTTCTCTTCCTTCTTTTTCAAAATCAGGTTCTATGGCTTTTAAACAATGTTCCTCCTCCAGGAACTCCTTAAATAGTAGTAGTACTAATTACTAATTAAGGTGTCCCTACAGCAGACACCCAGTGTGAAGATTAATCACATGAAATTACACACACACACGCACTTTATCTTTTCAGAAGATTAATTGAGGCCTAAGACACATGCAGCCAGATCTGCTTTTTGCCATCTTCTTCTGGTGAGGCAACTGGCTCCCTATCTCTCCCTCGAAGACTTAGCCACAGTCACAGATTGGACTACTGTAACTCGCTTTATGCAGGGCTGCTCTTGAGACTGACCTGGAAGCTTCAGCTAGTCCAGAATGCAGCAGCACTTATTCTCATGGGTAGGGCTGGTGTGTGGGAGTAGAACAAGTAGGGGGCCACAAGGTGCCCCCTCTCCTCACACCCCATGCCCGCTGCTGTCCTGACTTCGCTGAGGCTTCCTGCGGCTTGGGAGCCTTGGCAAAGGTGGGGGGCCTGGCAGCGAGTGCGCTTAGAGCCCGGCTCTGAGCTCGCACACTACCTTCCAGACTTCGCTGAGGCCTTCTGAGGTTTGAGAGGCTTTGGCGAAATAGGGTGGCGTGGTAGTGAGTGCACTCAGAGCCCAGCTCTGAGCATCCCACTGCCTTCTGGACTTCATCAAGGCCTCCCGAGGCTTGGGAGGCCTAAGCAAGATTGGGGGCATGGTAGTGAGCATGCTTAGATCCCAGCACTGAGTGTATCCGCTACCTTCCAGACATTGCTGAGGCTTCCTGAGCCTCCGGAAGCCTTGGTGAAATCTGTGTGTGTAACAGTGACATCATCGGCAAGGGGAGAGGGCGTGGAGGAGCAGGGTTTGGCCTGGGGTGCAGGAACCGCTAGCGCTGGGCCTGGTCATGGTAACATGGTAATGCCGAGAACATATTCATATTCAGCCTGTGCTCTGTCAGCTGCATTGGCTCCCAGTTGAACACCAGATCAAATTCAAGGTTTTGGTTTTAACCTTTAAAGCCCTGTGCTCTGGGACCAACATATCTGTGGGACCATCTCTCTTGTTACATCCCTTGAAGAGCTCTCCTCTTGATGGATCAAGATCTGCTGATGATTCCTGGCTCAAAGGAGGTTTGCTTATTGCCCCCCCAGTCGGAATGAAGAAGCAGACACAAGTGTTGGGTTTTAATCCGGGCCGCTTTATTAAACTTAAATACTGAGAACTGGCAGGGGTGAAACCTAACCAGACAAGCCCTGGGGTCAACCCCGGACCCCGCCTTGTCCAAAGGGCGAGCCACCCTGCCCCCAGCACAAGCCCGCCGCATTCGGGTTGTAGCTGAGCGGCCAGGCCTCCAGCCATACACCACCTGGGCAGCATCAATCCCCATGGAAAGATCCGCCCCAGGTGAGGCTCCCTGTGATCTGCATTCCCCGCACTGAGCCGTGTAGCCCATCTACGGTTCATACAGACCACTGCACCAACGGTGCTAGGCCATAGGTGCTCCCCTGAAAACCTGTGGCCAAACCACCTCCAGCCTGCGACCATAACAAATACCAATAACAAACCTAACACTACTAGGCAGTACAAGGTAGGCGAAAAAACACCCCCACATGGGCCAATTATGTGGAAGTGGAAAAATTCCTACCTGGCCCCTAATAAGGCGACCAGCAGATGCCTGTACTGCCAAAGGGAGGGTGGGCGGGCAGAGAGCCAAAAGAGACTGCGTGAGAAGGAGCGGGGAGCCAGGGCTTATATAGCCCCGACTCCCGCCCGAACTAAACACCCGTATATCGGGTGATGCAGCTCCTCCCTCCTTCCGGGGAGGCAAAAGCGGCCCCCAGCTCGAGCGCCGGCGAGCCGGCTTGGCTGGGAGGGGCCGAACCTTGCCCCCCCAGTCGGAATGAAGAAGCAGACACAAGTGTTGGGTTTTAATCCGGGCCGCTTTATTAAACTTAAATACTGAGAACTGGCAGGGGTGAAACCTAACCAGACAAGCCCTGGGGTCAACCCCGGACCCCGCCTTGTCCAAAGGGCGAGCCACCCTGCCCCCAGCACAAGCCCGCCGCATTCGGGTTGTAGCTGAGCGGCCAGGCCTCCAGCCATACACCACCTGGGCAGCATCAATCCCCATGGAAAGATCCGCCCCAGGTGAGGCTCCCTGTGATCTGCATTCCCCGCACTGAGCCGTGTAGCCCATCTACGGTTCATACAGACCACTGCACCAACGGTGCTAGGCCATAGGTGCTCCCCTGAAAACCTGTGGCCAAACCACCTCCAGCCACCGCCAATGCCAAGCCTCTGCTTAGGCATTAGCGCCCCACCGGGTGGCCCAGAGCCAACCGCAACCCCTGCCATATCTCGTCTAAAAAGGCCCGGTTGCCCAACTCTAAAAGATGAACACCATCCGGCCGATACAGGACAGCCTGCTCTACCCGTATGGCCAGATGCGGGAAAAGATTCCCAGTCCCTCTTCCATAGCTTTCTGAATGGCCCTATTGGCCTTGCGCCTAGCGCGTTCGACTACAGGGGCCTATCGGCCTTGCGCCTAGCGCGCTCCATCCTCCCAGGTGAAAAAAGGGGAGGGGGCACCTCCGGTCTTGCATGGCGATCTAGCTGCCCCGCCCGGGACCAGCCAAGAAGGACAAGCCCTGGGGTCAACCCCGGACCCCGCCTTGTCCAAAGGGTGAACCACCCTGCCCCCAGCACAAGCCCGCCAGATTCGGGTTGCTGCTGAGCGGCCAGGCCCCGAGCCATTCACCACCTGCGCTAGCGTCAATCCCCTATGGAAAGAACGCTCAGGTGAGGCTGTCCAGTGATCTGTAGTCCCCACACTGAGCCGTGTAGCCCATCTGCGGTTCATACATACCACCTGCACACATGGTGCTGGGCCATAGGTGTTCCCCTGAACGCCCAAGCGAAAGACCCAAATGAGCGGAGAAGGTGCCCTGCCTCACTCCGCACTACGGCCACACTGGCCCCTGGCAGCCCCTGGCGACCCAGCCATTCCCCAACTGCACCGACGCTGAGGCCCAGCTGGGTGCCTGTTGAAGACCGCCTGGCCCAAGGGGCCGCCTGGAACGCCCTGCTGTGCGCTCAGATGAGGACACGCTGCCACTCCCTACGAGCCACAGCACCTGAAAAACAGAAAAATTGTCAGAACAAATCATGACCAAGAGGCGATAAAAACCCTCGCCCACTAAAAATGCCCCCTAGGCAACCAGCGGGTGCACCTGGTTCAACAGGTTGCCACCCTCCGCAGGCCAACCAATGTTGCATCCCGACCTGGGGCGCCCGTCCCGCAGTGTCAGTCATGAGACTGAACAGCTAACGAGCTAATACATAGCACCCAAAACAAGCCATCAACAAGGCCGCATGAAGCAGCCGATCCCGAAAGGGGGACAGTGTCCTGCGGTGCTACCAATTGCCCGGAATTGGGAAGCCGAATAGTCCTCCACTCCACTTCTCTCACTGCAGCTTGCAGGATTGCATAATATGAACCGTCTAAATCGGCCAGTAATCCTGCAGCCCGCGGCCCCATGGAACTCCTGCATAGAAAAGCCGCTCTACTATAATCCCCTCTGGAACTAGGTGCCAAAGCCAGCTGAATGTCCCTACCAGCTTCAACTTCCCAAATCACCAGGGGTCCGGGGGGAATCGCCCAGCCGCGAGTCCACTTCCGGGGCGAGCTGCCAAAAGCACTACAGCTATTGACAATATAGAGCGTCCGCCGCCCCATTACAGCCTCCGGGTACGTGCCCTACCAGGAACCAAATATTCTACCAGAGGTAACGAAGTGTGAATAACCCGACCAGGGTCATTGCCCACACCACTTAGAAGCCTGGAGTTGGTAACATATACTACCGCCATGCTATTACCCCCGACTAGCCCAAAACCAGTCAGCGAGTAGCTCATACCAAAGGCAAACGGCTACTAGACTTGGAAAATCCAAAAAAAAAAATAAAAAAAAAAAAATGGCAGAGCCCTACTGGATCCGCTGTCCACGTAGTCGACCCCTAGCGTCCCAAATACGCCTGAAAAAGGCCGCGTCAAGTGCCACCACATTACAAGTTAAGGTGACCAACCCCCTACTGTAATTAAAGCGGCGACACCTTACGTTGCCCACTAAGAGCAGCCAACCGGCTCTTAAAATCAGCAACCTTTTTCACCCGCAGCCGAAATGCCTGCTGGTGGGTATAGAGCTCAATGCCCAAGGAATGTAAACACCGTAGTGGGCCCCTCAGAGTTCACGTACACCAAAGGTACCCCCAACTTGATGGCCAACTCCTGAAAAGCATGCAAGAGCCAGCGCATGACCTTGTACCTGCTGGACCGACAAAAGGTAGACGCCCCGATAGTGCGCCATGTCATTGAACCCGGTCCAGTCCTATAATGCCCACTCCAACAAAGAGCCAAAGCGCTTGAATGCAGCGCGGGAGACCGATGGGGTGCCCGGTCCATGTAAGATTTGCACTCAAAACAAAAGAAAAACCCCAGAACTCAAAATCCTTGTGATAAACTGACAAGAGGCGAAATGGTGCCTGGATGGCATATTGCCATTGCTGCCCCAACGCCATAAACCCCATGCTACTTTAACCGACAGGTCAAAGGAAGTGTGCTTCAAACCGAACACAATTCCATAATTCACTGTCACCCCTCTGGGTAGGATGGAAAAAAGTGTGGCGATATTCCCCCGGCGCTTCATAAGCCCCACCCCCAGGGGAAATACGCACAATGTGGGTCCCGGCGGCGTACCAAAGGGCGGTCCTAAGACCCCGCCTTCCTGGCACTCTTTGGCCATCTTAGCCCCAACTACGTGCTCAAGACCAGCCACTGACTAGCCATCGGCAACGCCCGATCCATATAGAATTTCCCTTCAAAGGAAAGCCCTATAACTCAAAATCCTTGGGGCGGGCAGGCAAGAGGCAAAATGCTGACTTGGTGACGCATATCGCCATCTCAGCCCCCCAACCCCACACCCCGAACTACTTTGACCGCCTAGTCAAAGGAAGTATAGCACACCGAGCATAGCCCCTCAGGGCTGGCGTCATTCACCGATGTTCCCTTGGGGAGGACAGGTGGCGGATAATACGATAATCACCTGCTGCCTTCTTGGGCACAACCCCAAAGGGGATACCCTCAACGTGGAGACCGGCGGTGCATCAAAGGGTCCAAGGACCCTGCCTTCCTGACATTCTTTGGCCATTTTGCCCGGACCACCTGCTCGAGCCCAACAACTGAACGCAGATTAGGAGCTAAAAAAGGGGGGGGGCCCTAGGCCCCCGATATGGAATTCGAAAACACCAGATAAACCCGTCCTGTGAGTATCGATCGTCTGCCTTCCACAGGAATGTACTCCCCAGCATATTGAGTGCCATCAGGCGAATGGGGCTGGGCCCCCTTTTCAAAGGGCTGCTGACCGCCACCGCCGCCACCGGAGCGCTTACCGCCCACTCTGGGCTTTGATCTGCTGCAGGCAGAAAGTGCGTGGGCCCCGCTGCAGGGCGGGCACTCATGTCGGAACTTACAGGGGTTTCCTGGGGCACACACCCTTGGATGCGAACTCCCAACATAACACGGGCCCCTGTGGAAAACCGTTGTTGCTGCCACCTCTGCACTAGATGGCCACTGTCAGATCTGTCTCCGGCATTTGGTTTTGCTGGGGACATCAACTGCAGCCGCAGCTGCTGATTTATTTGGCCCCACGGCATCGCAGGGTTGACGGCAGCCCTCATACTGAAGGCCACGTCGTATCGCAGCCATGCTGCACCGACAAAGTCCGTATACGCCCTAGGAATGCTAGCATGAGGGTTCGGGGGGTAAAACCACCCGCCACCCTGGGCCGCCGGCCATGCCCCTTGAAATTGGGCATACTGATGACCGCCCCAAGGCAAAATGGCCAGGGGGGGGACGGGGAGGCCGGGACAGCAGGCGGCGCCACGGCGCATGCCTGTTGGCCCACTGGGGAGAAACTGGACTGGCAAGCGGGCTATCTCCTTGAAAACCCCAAGCCCACATCTGGCCAGGACCTGACTGCCAACAACTCCAACTTGCTCAGCGCCCCATGCCACCCCTCCTGACACCGGCGGGGGGGGGGGTGTGGAGTCGTTTGAATAGGACCCCATGGCCACCCTTGAACTGGCGGAAGAGGGGGCTTACCACCGTCACCCGGGGAAACTCCAGCCCCACCAGGGGCCTGCTGCACCCACTACCAGATGCGCCGCCGCCCTTTGCCGCAACCGATGGGCCCTCCTCTGGATCCTCCTCCTGGTCCGGTTCCAGCGGTGATTCAGGCTCAGATGGCCCACCCACCATCACCGGGAAAAACACCAGCACCTCCAGGGGCCTGCTGCCCGCTACTTCCAGATGCACCACTGCCGAATGCCGCACCTGATGGACCCCCCTCAGGATCCTCCTCCTGGTCCTGTACCGCCGGTGGTTCAGGCTCAGGCGGCCCACCCTGCAAAGCAGATAGACGTGCGAGCACTTCTGCCTCAAAAGTCAGGTGCGCCGACCGGCCGGAGGCACGGCGACGCCCCTCCCAAATGGGAGCGCCCCTCGCCAGTCTATCTTGTTCTAAAGCATCGAGCTGACTCATGATAGCGAGCCAGACCCTCTCACCTTGGCCAGGCTCCTCGACTGGAGTACCCTGCTGACCGCGCCCACGGGGTGGGCGGGCGGGCTGTTTACCTTTTGACTTGCCCTGGCCTTTTTTTTTTTTTTTTGGAGCCATCCTGCACAAGCCACCAAATAGCAATGTCTAGCAACCCAGGCACTCAAGGAACCTTCTGAACCACCCACCAACCAGGGGTATGTTTTTGCTATCAAAGAGAGCGGGGGTGCACCAATGAAGCGCTCCTGCCGAGAACCAGCAGTCCCAGCTCAGTAGCCTGGGCCGAAGTGGGAGTTGGGGGGGGTCACCCCAGGAACCACCAGCTCCCTTTGCCCCAAAAGTGCAGAAGAAGAAGAAGACATTGGATTATATCCCACCCGCCACTCCGAAGAGTCTCAGAGCGGGTCACAAACTCCTTTCCCTCCCCCCCACAACAGACACCCTGTGAGGTGGGTGGGGCTGGAGAGGGCTCTCACAGCAGCTGCCCTTTCAAGGACAACCTCTGCCAGAGCTCTGGCTGACCCAAGGCCATTCCAGCAGGTGCAAGTGGAGGAGTGGGGAATCAAACCTGGTTCTCCCAGATAAGAGTCCGTGCACTTAACCACTACACCAACTGGCTCTGTGCAGGGGAAAAGAGAGGTTGAATGCCTAGGAACCAGCCTCTTCACCAGTCCACAACCAGCTACTCAGATGAGGTAGGGCCCTATAGGTAGCTGGGACTGCCTGCCTGGGGGGGAGGGGGGGGTGGAAGGAAGAGACTTATTGCCCCAACTGGGGTCCCTCCTATTCACTCCCACCAATGTGCACTTCCCACTCCCCAAAGCACCAGTTTCCCCACTGCAGGCCCCTATTAAAAAGCCCCCACAGGTGGCAATGAGGCTGCAGCCTCAACTCGCCCCCACAAGCGACCAGCCAGCCACGCGGGATCCCTGCGCTCTTCCCTCGACTCGAGGGTAAACTCAATAGCCGCCCAAGGCCAGCCTCCCACAGGACCAGGGGCCCAAATATCGGCCGCCGCGCGCGCGCTCCACCAGAGCCTCCCGGCCGCCGGACAGAGCAAACCGCCTGGATGAATCCGATCAGCCTCGCTGGCGCGGGGAAAAAAGCCGCCGCTCGCGATCTTGCCACCGCTGGCGCAGGGGAGCCGGCGCACATGCAGTCCTTCCAAGCAGGCCTCAACACAGGCCCCCTCCAGCACGCGGCTCTCCTCCAGAGAGCCAAAAGAGACTGCGTGAGAAGGAGCGGGGAGCCGGGGCTTATATAGCCCCGACTCCCGCCCGAACTAAACACCCGTATATCGGGTGATGCAGCTCCTCCCTCCTTCCGGGGAGGCAAAAGCGGCCCCCAGCTCGAGCGCCGGCGAGCCGGCTTGGCTGGGAGGGGCCGAACCCTCTCAACCAGAGCCAGGCTTTCTTGATCCTGGAGCCAGCCTGGTGGAACATGAGATCCAGGCCTTGTGGGATTGAATACAATTCCATAGGGCTTGCAAAATGGAGGTGTACTGCCAGACTTATGACTGAGGTGACAGACTTCTATTCACATTGGCCTCCCCCCTGTTCTGTTTTGCTCATTCTGTGACCATATTTAATCTGTCCAAACATGTTCCATTCCATTCACTATTCCATCTGTCTGCACCTTGCCACCAATTCTTTTATTATGTGGGCTCCATCTATAACATATGCTGAATATACTGAGATATAGACATTCTGTATTCCATATTGTATTATTAATCACCATCAGACTGTAAAGCTAACTGATTTTTAATTGGGGTTGTAAATGTTGGTTGATGTTTTAAATGCTGTTCCATTTGTATGGTATGTTGTAACCTGACCTGAGCATGCTGTGCAGAGGAGGGAGTGATTGAAATAAAATAATTCAAAAACAAATTAATTAAAATATATTAATAGAAAAGTTGGACAAATCTTAGGATACTTACATCTGGTGAGTGGAGCTATTAATGGACAAGACTGATCTTTCTACAAACTTGAAAGGTGAATTTTTAAAAAAAAAATGCATTGGAGTTTTTAAAAATCCCAATATGATAGAAAGAACACCTATAGCTTTAAGCAACAGATTCCCTTAGTAGCTGTTGCTAGGCAACCACAGTATTCCAGGCTGGGTTTCTTCAGGGGGAAAAGGCAACAGGAGAGGGTAGGGTCCTTCCCAGATTTTTGAGGGATGACTTATTGATGAAAGGCCATTCTTGCCATCTCCACATTGGGAAATTTCTGGAGATGTTTGTGGTGGCATCTGAAGAGGACAGGATTTGGGTAGGGAAGACGCCTCAGCAAAATATAATGCCATACCATCCATCCTCCAAAACAGTAATTTTCTCTATTGTCTGGAGTTCAGCTGTGATTCTGAGAGATCTCTAGATACAACCTGGAGGTTGGCAACCCTAGACCTGACTTGCATGACTCAACTAGGCCAAGCTGCTTGCTACTGTTCAACAATACAATAATAATGGGAAATTTCTGTGTAATAAGACTAAATATGAAACTGAACCTGAAACAATGAACTAATAAATGTAATGCAGAATATTTATTATTAATTACTCAAAGTATTAATAAACATTATATAGTATGCTTGTTATTAATTTCTCAAGGTATTTCTTTCAAAAATTATATCACAATTTATCACAGTTCATAAAAATACGTAATTGGTTCACACAGGCACGATAAGCACATAGTTTCATAAAAAGTACCAAACTCCACAGAATGCTAGCAATTCCTTGTTAGGGATTTAAATGAAGCAATTCAGGATCTCTTCAAAATTCATTAGCTGCTAAGTTCAAGGGAAAGTAATAACAAACATATTGTATAATGTTTATTAATACTTAGAGAAATTAATGAGATATCCTGTATAAAGTTTATTGGCTCATTGTTTCAGTTTCATATTTAGTGCAACCACCCTATGAAAGTCAGCATAGTAGAGCTTCAGAGTAGGCTCTGGGAGACCCAGGTTCAAATCCCTAACTTGCTGTGAAAGCTTTGGAACAGTTACATACTTCAGCGTAACCTATCTCACAGGGCTGTTGCATGGATAAAAAGGAGGAGATGAGACTTATGTAAGCTGATCTGGTTCCCACTGTGGAGAAAGGTGGGATATAAATGAGGTGAATAAATCACAAATATACCTGAAGATGGGAGGCAGGTAAAAGGCAGGCTGGTGAATAGCTGAGAAGGAGAGAATGAGGCAAGGAGAGGATATTGGGGTTGCTAAGAGGAGGGAAAGAGGCACCCATAGGTGTATTTCTTAGTGAACAGTTTCTTCTTCCCCCAAAATACTGTTCTGAAACAAATAATGAGTCCTGGCAGGTGATCAGAGTCCTGCATCTATACTAACTTTAGAAAGCAACTTTAGACCATGGATATTGAAGACCATGGATATTGAAGTCCAGCTTCCCCTTCAACTCCCTTCTGCTGCTGCCTCCTTAAACAGAAAAAAAAAGAAAAGCAAGTAGGAGAGACCACCTTATCCTCATCTCCCAGCTAGAGTATAAGATTTCTGATTTTTAACAAATCAAGCATATTCCCTATTCTTAGGCCTTACTCTAGTTAGCTGGGTTCTGCCCTTGTTTCCTCAAAGTGTGACTATGATGGTGCTTACTTACATGTAAATCTATACATGTAAATCTCGGCGGGGAGGGCGGGGTATAAATAAAAAAAAAAATATTTATGTATGTATGTATGTATGTAAATACACGCAGGAGGACTGCAGCCTTAAATTCCTTCCCACACCTATTCTCCTCGATTCACTAGCCCAAATCCATCCTGCATCCAGCCCTTTCCACTCAGCATCATCACATCTCCCCCCACCCCCTGCAATTACCCTTATCCAGATCTAGGAGCTGCCAACTTATTTTTTACTGACTCCTACTCCCGTGCCTTTCACAGCAGCTTGAACTGCAGGAACAAGCCAGTAATAAGTGTTTGCTCTGTTTTGTCAATAATTCCCTTGTTTATTTCTAGAGATCACACTACCACAATGTGGGTTTTAACAGCCCTGCCCCCTACATCATATTCTTCTCTGGGACATGAAAAAAATGAGAAGTCCCTCCTCCACGCACCTCTTTAACTGCCTCTAGTTAGGGACTTGTTTACCAGATGACAATTATTATTACTGTTATTGTGGTAGATAAGCTTCTCTAAACAGCTCAGGAAAATGTGACAGGGGATTTAGAAAATGGTGGGCTGTTTGCAAGGCAGATCATGCAAAGAGGATGACAACAGATAAGGGACTGGCTGCTGCCATGCAGATCATTGTAAAAGGGAGAAGGAGTGCCATGTGCTGCCTTCCCAGCATGCAGAGTGGGAGGCTGGTTGGCTAGGTAAGTTTAAGTTCAGGAAGGGGACAGGCAGAGGAAACTGAGTCAACCCCCAGTATCTGCTCTCTCTCAGTCACTCACTCTGTTTGTTGTGTGTGTGTGAGAGAGGGAGAGGACTAAGGTTCTCTTTAGTGTGAGCAACTGAGCAAATATGCACAGATTTTCACTGGTCTGCTCACAGCTTTTCAGTCTAAATGCACAGGTGTTTCCTCTAGGCTAGTCAAATGATAGTCAAATGTAGGCTTGCTCACAACTTTAATGCTAGCTCACACAGTAGAATTTTTGCCCACAAAAATCCCCACCTTAGAGAGAACATTAGAGAGGATGGGAAGAAGGAGAGAGATTGCAGCCCAAAGGGTAGAGTAGAGGCATTCCAGGGGAAACTAAACTCTACTGTGTTAGCTGTCAAAGAGCCCCAGCTGGAGCCCCTCAAGCTGATGTTGGGGCCCCCAAATTCTGTCCCCCCAATCCTCCTTTCTCAGCAGCCCTGAGAAGGAGAGATGGTTTCAGAATTTTCTTGACATTTCATCAGGGTTGCCAGTCCCCAGGTCCCAGCTGGGATTCCCCTGCTTTACGGGACTTGGATCTGCCACGAGGCAGCTGACTGGTGGGAGACAGCATTGCTTTTGTGCAAATGCTATGATTTTGAAGGCAAAAAGCCATAGAGTTTTGTTCAAAACCCAGAGTGACTCCTGTTGCCCACACCTGGAATGCCAAGGGGACCTGGCAATCCTACACTTCATAGGGAAAATACTATCAAGGTAGCAAGGGAGAAACTGAAGTATGCATTGTATAGTCTGATGCATAAAATGTGTGCACATGAGCAGTAATAAGTTCAGGGAGGTCCTGTTGGTTAGAAGAACATCTGAACTGCATTCAGAAGGTCTGGGGTTCAGTCTCTGGCATCTCCATTTAAAGGACTGTTCAAGTAGGTGGTGTGAAAGGCTGAAACCTTGGAGAGCTGCGGCCAATCAGAGAAACAATATTGAACTTTAACAGACCAATGGCCTGACTTAGTATAATATAGCTTCATGTATTCCTCAAGATCCATCTTATTTTCCCCCCGAAGAGTATTTCAGGGGAAAACAGGAGGAATGTGATGCATAAGCATTGTTGACAATTTCCCTTTAAATAACTGGCACCATTACTCAAACTGCCTTTTGAACTTGACATTTAAGCACAATGGTGGGTTGAGGTGAGAGCTTTTTAAATAGCAAACAACAGCCAATGCCACTTGGCCAGTGTGTTCAAGTACATTATATGCTATCTGTTTAACTTTTGAGGTTCTATGGGTTCTGATCTATCATTTTGAGCATTTTGAGCATAACAGGCTATTCTGCCCTCCTGCTAAAAAACTGGGTTTTTTTTCCCAATTTGGTTAGCATAATGAACATGTTTAAAGAGACAGACACAGAAAATATAGAAGTAAGATCTCTTTTCCAGTCTTATCAGAGTGAAGCACCCCTTTCATCAGGAGACAGTTGTAGGCAAAAGTATGTTTACTATTATAGTCTCAGCAGGTTTTGCTTTTAAGTGCACAGCCAAAACACACAAACCACATTAATCCTTTCATTTCACCAGCATTTTTCTTTCCTTTGCTTCTTCCTCATCTATTTTCCATACATCACATTTGCTGCTTTGCATGTTCTGTTCTATGCATTGTCACTATCATTCAAGTCTTGTTCCTGTTTTCCTTCCACTAGACTTTAGAATATATATTTTCCTTAAAGACTGAATGCCATCTTTTTACTAAGCTTTTCTGAGCTAATTAATTTTTGCCCTTCTCTTGATGATTAGGGTTTTTTTTGTTAGCTAAATCTTACATCTTGACATCCTCTATTTTTCTTTTTTGTTTATATAGTTTAAAAATAACAAAAATCTATGCTAATATAAAAAATAAAACAGAACTAAGCACATGCAATTACACTATTTTCCCCCTTCCTGTTGGTGCAATGAAGTTGGTAAGGCTGGAAGAGAGATCTTATTCTACTCAATTTCCTTTCTTCTGTTATTGACAAAGAGGGCACTTAGAAAACAAGGCATGATTTGTAGAGGCTTTTACATACTTGTTTTAAACCTGTCTAACTGACAAATATTTGACAACTTGGTTTTAATTAGGACTAGTAGATGTAACTACTATGAATGCTCAAACACCTACTAGTTCAAATAAAGGGTTAGATCCAGGCAGTGTTTTTTTTTGGGGGGGGGGGGGTTGGGGGGGAGTTTGCTTTATCTCAGCAAATTTACCTCCTTATTATATCTCCTGTTCCACATGACTTTTGTCTATGCAAGCCCCATGGTCTCCAGTATAGCCTTTTTGGTGGTCAGTGTGGAACTTTATCTTCCTTTTTTTACCAGCAGAAAGGCTTGTGAGATCCAACCCAGTGTTCTCTTTGCCAGTCATGAATGGAGATTTGATTATCATCAATCATTTGGGTGCTCACAAGCAGCACGTTCATTGGGTTGTTTTTTGCATAATCAAATACTTGGTAGTGTTTCATGCATGTGTGTTTTCACACAGCCGTATAGAGTTCTATCAAGTTGCATAAATGTGAGCAAATCAATTAGCCAATGATAATCAATAAAAAGATAAAGTGTGTTGCTTTTAATTTTTACCATCTGGTAGTACCCAGCTTGCTGGGGAGAAAGTGTAGATGACTGGGGAAGACAATGGCAAACCACCCTGTAAAAAGTCTGCCATGAAAACATGATGCGACGTCACCCCAGCATCAGAAATGACTTGTGCTTGCACAGGGGACTGCCTTTACCTTTTTATTCATGTTCTCATATCCAAAAAATACCACATGGTATTCATGTTATCCAGGTTGTTTTACACATGGTTATATCACACAGCCTTAGAGTTTACTGTTTGGAAAATTTTTCATAATACACATTGTCTTTTATCATCTTAGTTATCTTCTTCAGTTTGATATTATCTGGCAAACTTCATCACAACACTGCTCACCCCCAGTTCCAGATCATTTCCATACAAATAAAAAAGCATCAGTCCCAATATTAATCCTTACTTCCTCATTTGTGATTACTGTCCACTTGTTCATACTCTCTGCTTTCTGCTGTTTAATCATAAGAAGGCATGCCTCCTCGTCCCATAACAGCTAAGACTGATCATGAGTCTTTGGTGTGGAATCTTATCAAAAGCTTTAGGAAATTCCAAACATATAATATATACTGGATAACCAAGAACATGTGCTGGACTAACTGACCTGTAGTTTCCTGGATCTCCTCTCCAGGCCTTTTAAAAAATGGATATAACATTTGCTCATTTATACCATTTAGTTTTAATGACAAGTTACATATGCCAGTTAGTTTCATATGAGAATCCTTAAGAATCCTCAAGTGTATGTCATATGGACTCACAGACTTACTAGTTTATTTATTTATTTAATTGATTGATTAAATTTTTGATGCCTTTCCGGATAGCTAGGCTCCAGGCGCTTCACAACAAAATTATAGTTTACAAACAGAATAAAACCAAGATAAATAAGCAATGAAACATTACAGTTCCCTAAAAGCAATATGGTGTCAAATCTTAGTGATACTTCTATCTTGTAGGGGGAGTACTGCCTGTCCCACATTGGTCTTGTCAGCCACCAGCGAGCCTGCAGCAAACGTGGACTATTGCACCCTTCTTAAATCTTCGTTCGCGAAGCCAAGCCGAGAGAGAGAGAGGGGGAGTGAAAGCATAAGTGAAAGTGGGAGTGCCAGGATAAAACCATAGCTCCCCTCAGTCAAATACCTGACAGAACATTTCTGTCTTACAAGCCCTGTGAAATGGTAGTAAGTCCCACAGAGCCTGAATGAATTGTGGCAGAAAGTTCCACCAGGTTGGGACCAGGGCAGAAAAGGTCCTGGCCCTGGTTGAGGACAGCTGAATATCTCCCAGGCTGGGGACCACTGGAAGAGGCACTTTTGGGTTATACCAGGAGAAAAGGTCCTGAAAGTACATGGGTCATTGGCTACTAAGGGCCTTAAAAGTTAATACCAGGACATTGAACCTGATCTGGTACTCCACTGGAGCCAATGCAGCTCCCACTGCACAAGGGAGATATGAACTTTGTGGCGGGGCTCCTATAAGGACCTGGGCCACTGCATTCTGCACCAGTTGGAATTTCCAGGTCAGTCTCCAAGGCAGGCCCATGTAGAGTGAGTTACAGTAATCCATCCTGGAAATGACTGTTGCATGTATTACAGTGGCTTGGCCAGGGTGAGGCAGGTAGAGGGGTAGCTGCCTGAGTAGGCATAGTTGGTAAAAAATACCAGCCTGGCAACATTGTAAACTTAGGCCCCCATTGTCAATGAGGCATCCAGGAACACCTCAGTCTCCGGGTGGCAAGTGCCAGTTTCAATGGCACACCATCCATGGTCAGAAGTTTGGGCCCTGTAGTAGCATCTCCCCAACTCATCCTTTGAACCTCCATCTTAAAAGGGTTCAGTTTCAACTGGCTCTGCTTTAACCATCCCATCACAGCCTCCAGTCCCTTGGCTAAATCAGCTGGGATGGTATCTGGCTGTCCAGCTGCCGAACAACAGATAAATCTAGATGTCATCAGCATATTGATGGTAACCCAGCTCAATGTTCCATGCCAGGTAGGCAAGGGGGCATGTGTTGATGTTAAATAACATCAGGGAGAGGATGGTTTCCTGAGGCATACCACATCTCAGGGGGTGCCTAGGGGACACCCTCTCTCCCAGCACCATCCTCTGTCCCTGACCTTGGAGAAACAAAAAGAGCCACTTCAGGACAGTCAGAAGAACTCATACAATGGCAAGGTGGTGGGCCAAAAGATCATGGTTGATCATGTTGAACACCACTGTGAAATCAAGCAACAACAGCAGCACTGACCTGCTTTTTAGCCACTACATCACACTGTTGGCTCATGTTCAGCATATGGTCCACTAAGACCCCTAGATCCTTTTTGCATATACTACTGCTAAGACAAGTCTCCCCCATTCTATAACCATGCATTGGATTTTTCCTACCTAAATGCAGAATTGTACATTTATCTCTGTTAAAATTCATTTTATTGGTTTTTTACCCAGTTTTTACAGCCTGTCAAGGTCGTCCTGTATCCTGTTTCTGTCTTCTACTGTATTTGCAACCCCTCCCAATTTAGTATCATCTGCAAATTTAATAAGCATTCCTTCTATTCCTTCATCCAAATCATTTATAAAGATGTTGAACAAAACAGGTCCCAGGACAGATTCTTGAGGCACTCCACTTGTCACTCCTCTCCAAGAGGATGAGGAATCATTCACAGGCATTCTTTGAGTGCAATCTGTCAACCAGTTACAGATCCACCTAAAGGTAACAGGATCCAAACCACATTTTACCAACTTGTCAACAAGGATAATATGTGGAACCTTATCAAAAGCCTTACTGCTATATATCTACATGGCAACTCTGGACTTCCTCAGTCATGTCCCATCCAAATATTAACCAGGGCTGACCCTGCTTAGCTTCTGAGATGTGATAAGACCAAGCTAGTCTGGGCCTTATAGATCAGGGAAATCTTATTATCTGCCTTTAATTCTATTTTGGTAGAAAGGCAATTTATAAATGTCATTAAAATAGATAAATACGTAGTCTTGTTTTTGTTTCAACAGTGTGCTATCTTTTGTCTTTGTCCCCAAACAGCCCCTGCACAAGTTATATCAACACATTCCTAAATATGTAGAGGTCAAAGATGAATCATGCATCCCCATTATCTAAGTATTCTCTGAACTTGTTTTGTAACTTTTCCTATCAGCAGTTTCCCACTAGCACTCCACCAAATTTGTACCAAAGTTTAAAACCTCTTCTGTATTTTTATGTGAGAGAGTGTGTGCTGCAAAAAGAGAACTTTAGATTAAAAAATAGTACATATTCAATGAAAGCTATTTCTCTTTCAGCAGCGGCTTGCATCAAATTCCCAAACTTCCTCTAAGCTCATGGGAGTTTAAAGGGAATAAAGGGAATTGGTCTATCTCTGAAGAGCACTTCAAACCTATTTTAAGAATCAGGTGACGTATATAGAAAAGCTTTAATTAAGCTCTTCCTAAGCTTGTGGACTGTCTGAATGTGTACATAACTTTCTTATGCTTATAACTCTAATTGGGAGAACACTCTGAAGAGCCATGCATTACCTTTGAAATGTTACAAAGAGATATTAGATTATTTTAATGACATTGGTTTAATATATGTATTATACTCTTCAGAGCCTACAAATTGTATAGTAGCCTCACAAGAGACCACTGAGCATATATGCACCACCTTCAATAAGTATTCATTTTGTCCAGCATGGTTTAACAATGTTCATTACATCCTCTGTCCTTTAACAGTATGCCATTATTCTTGTAATCCCTTCTTTAACATGTATGTCTTCCATACATATTTGTGCTTATCTTTCCTTACCGATACTGTTTAACATTTTTACTCTCTCCCATATGCCTGAATAAATAATAATTCCATTCACCCGGAAAACTTTTTTTCATTCTCTAACATAGCTAGCATGTTTTAAGGTTAAGTCATTATAAGCATCTATGGCTGAAACAAAGAATTTACATACAACCGATGCCTAGATCACTACCTGTATCATTTCAGTGGGCTACCCAAAATAACAGCAAAATAATACAAAAGTAGTCTTAAAGGTAGGTAGTCCCCTGTGCAAGCATCAGTTGTTTCTGACTCTGGGGTGATGTCACATCACAACATTTTCACAGCAGACTTTTTACGGGTGGTTTGCCATTGGCACCCCCTGTCAAGCATGAGATTTCAAAATAACTAGTCCTTGGATTTTTGAAACAAAGTTTGGTTTATTGATAATCCATGTGGCTCAGCCGAGCTGGGTATTGGAACTGATACAGTGTAACAGTGAGATGCATACTTAAAGATGGCACATCAAAGGTTTCTATAAACAATTCTACATTCTCTAAACCATTCTACATTCATGTGTGAAACTTCACACTGTAACTTTCTTATCTCTATTATGGCTGGCACTTTCTGGGTCCAAGCCTGGCTGGCCTGGGAATTGGTCCCAGGAGGTTTTATCTTCAAAGAGTACATTCCTGCATTTGTTAGTAAAAGCAAAAGAGTTCTCTACTTTGATGTGCCTGAGTTTTGTTCATTCTTAGTAACATTTCTATATTTTGATAGCTACCATCAGAAAGAAATAAACAATGCTTGACATACTGCCCCCCCAAGCTCTTGCTCGGGGTTTGTCTGGGTGCAGTAGGTAAAATCTTTTCAGAAGGAGGGGGGCTCAAAGGTCAGAAGACTTTACCCATTCATCACAACTGGGGGGAAAATACTTCCAACGAACTAGGTAGTACAGGACCCCCCTTTTTTCTTTAACATCCAGTATCTTCCGCACCTCATGGTGACTCTGACCCTTCACCTGAATAAGTGTGGGCTCTGGCGGGCGGGGATACCAACTCGTAGCCCCTGGATCTCGCCGAAGATGGCTGCAATGGAAAACAGGGTGGATTTTACTAAACAGTTTTGGTAGTTCCAGCTCCACTGTCATTTTGTTTATTACCCTCTTTATTTTAAATGGCCCCAGATATTTGTAAGCGAGCTTTCTGGAGGTCTGGGGTAATGGTAAGTTCTTTGTGGATAGGAACACAGTTCTATCCTACTTTGAAATCTCATTCTGGTGTGTGCTTTTTGTCATACTGAGCCTTATAGTCCCGTTTGGCCATTTCCAGGTTTTCTTGGATTATGGCCCACCCTTTCCCCAAAGTTTTCCACCACTGTTGACAAGAACTGGGTGGTGTGGTTCAATTATTACTAGGTAGCAAGGGGGAAGAGTTTCCCTTCATAGCCATTAACAATCTCAAAAGGGGTTGCTTTTGTTGAGCTATGGAGGCTGTTGTTGTACCCATACCCTGGAAACGGCAGTAGCTCCACCCAGTTGGTCTGTTGGTAGTTTACATAGCACTGCAAATATTGCTCTAGAAGCGCGTTCACGCATTCCATCTGTCCATCCGTCTGCAGGTGGTAGGCAGAGCTTAAGCCTTGCTCCATGCCTGTTAGTTTACAAAACTCCCGCCAGAAGTTGGCAACGAACTGCGGCCCGCGTCACTAATGACCTTATCTGGGAACGAGTGGACTTTAATAATGTGCTGGAAAAACAGATAGGCTAGCTTTTTTGCAGTGGGCAATTTCTTACAGGGCATAAAATGTGCTTGCTTTGAAAAAGTATCTACTACCACCAATATTACAGCTCGCCCCTGGGAGGCTGGCAGTTCTACTATAAAGTCCATTGAAACCACAGACCATGGGTGTTCTGCCGTGGGGGTGGGTTGGAGAAGAACAGGGGGTTTCCCACCTCGTTTCTTGGCCATTATGCATACTGGGCAAGTAGTCACAAATTCGGAGATGTCTTTTTTCATTTGGGGCCACCAAAATTGTCTAGTGACCAAATGCAGTGTCTTCACATATCTGAAGTGCCCAGACAGTTTGTTACAATGGCAGTGTTGCAGGACTTCCTGCCTTAGCGCCTTTGGCACATACAGTTTCCCATCATGATACCAAAAAACCCCGGTCCCCTTAATCAACTCCTCTGGTCTTTCTTCTCCTTCACGTTCTGCTTCCTCGATCAGTCTATTCCCCCCATGGTTCCTCCGTTCCTTTCTTTATCCCCGAACGGGTGGTCACTACTCCTGCTACAGCGCTGGGAGGGACGATAGAGTCTACTACCTCCTCTTTTTGGCTCTCGTGCTGGGGCAATCTGGAGAGAGCGTCAGCTAAAAAATTTCTCAACCCGGGGATGTGTTTAAGGGTGAAATTGAATTTCGCAAAGAATCCTGCCCACTGAATTTGTTTCTCGGTCAATTTCCTGTGCCATGTCAGGGCTTCTAAATTTTTGTGGTCTGTCCAGATCTCAAATGGCACTATCGCTCCCTCTAGCCAAGACCACCATGACTTTAGTGCAAAAGTCACTGCAAATGCCTCTTTATCCCACACCGACCAGTTGCACTGCTCTTGTGAAATTTTTTTTTTAAATATACGCGCAGGGACATAACCTCCCCTCCGAGTCTCTCTGCATTAATATGGCTCCGACGGCCACGTCGGAGGCGTCGCACTGGACCATGAAGGGTTTAAGCTAGTCGGGGTGGGTTAGTACAGGCTCGTTTGTGAACAACCGCTTGATCTTCTTGAATGCCTTTTGGCAGGTGGGAGTCCATGTGAGCTTTGCTCCCAGTTTTTTCGACTCAGATCCCTTCCCTTTAGTTTTAAGTAAGTCCGTTAGGGGTAACATCACTTGGACAAACCCCTGAATGAAATTTCGGTAAAAATTTGCGAATCCGAGGAAAGATTGTAATTGTCTACGTGTCCTCGGGGTTGCCCAGTCCAATACTGCTTGGATTTTAGCAGGGTCCATGGCTAGCCCTTTCCCGGACACTCTGAACCCCAAATAGTCTAATTCGGTTTGATGGGACTCCCATTTGGACAGTTTGGCATACAACTTATGCTCATATAAGGTAGTCAGCACCCTCCTCACTCACTAGACATGGGATGCCATGTCTTTTGAATAAATAATGTTGTCATCCAGGTACACCACCACCCCCTTATACAAGTAATCTCTCAGCACTTCATTTATAAAGTTCATAAACACTCCCGGAGCCCCTTGTAATCCAAAAGGCATCACCAGGTATTCAAATTGTCCCATCGGGGTGTTGAAAGTTGTTTTCCACTTGTCTCCCTCTTTGATCCGCACTCTGAAGTAGGCGTCCCTCAGATCCAGCTTGGTGAAAATGGACCCTTCGGACACTGTGCTTAGGAGGTCTTTGATCAGGGGGATGGGGTAGGCATTGGACATAGAAATCCCATTTATCCCGTGAAAGTCAGTGCAAAGCCTGAGGCTCCCATCCTTCTTTTTCCGGAATAGCACCGGTGCTGCATGTGGGGCGGTGGCTGGTCTAATAAAGCCTCTTTTGAGGTTTTTGTCTATGAATTTTCTCAGTTCAGCCTTCTCCGCCCACCCCATGGAGTATAATTTGGTTTTAGGTAGTTCCTGCCTGGGAATTAGCTCAATGGCGCAGTCGGTGCTCCGATGCAGGAGAAGTTCATTCTCCTCCTCCTCACTGAACACCCTCCGCAGGTCTCTATATTCCCGGGGGATTGACTGAATCTCCTCTACTGACACACACATTTTTTCATTTCTGGGGGGAGGATCAGGCCCCCACTCCCCTAGCCAGTGGTGGTGTTTGCACCTCCTGTCAGTAAAGTCTATGGTTTGATTCCCCCCATTGTATGTCCGGTTGGTGTTTGGCTAACCATCCGACTCCTAATACTATGTTGAAAGATGAGGAGGGGGCGATCACAAACATCTCTATGTCCCAATGGTTTTCTACCCCCACAGGTACTCCCTGAGTTTCCTCTACGCATGCCTCCCCCCTTCATTACTGACCCATCCATTTGTTCAAATTGGATTGGGTGGGGGAGGGGTTTCTGCACCAACCCCAATGCGTCCACCAGCTTTGGGATGATAATCTCTTGCGTGCACCCTGAGTCTATTAGGGCCCGGGCATGGATAAAGCCTTTAAGCTTTTGATTCAACAAAATCATTGGCACAAAAACCAAAGATCCAGTTATTCTCACCCGCAACGGTGCCGTTAGATCCATGACCTGCCTCCCAGCACCTCTCAGTGCAGGTCGCTCTCGTTTTCCTCCGGCTCCGCTTCCCACGACTCTTCACTTAAGTCGTCTAAAATTATAGTATCCTCGTCTAGCACCATCAATGTTGCAGTGCTTCCTTGAACCGACTCTTTAGGCCTGGTCGAAGTCTTCTTCGGTGCCATCCCGGTCGGCTTCAGGGTTGGGGGGGGGCTCGAGGTTTCTCAGGGCAGTTGGCTGTCAAGTGGTTTGGGTCACCACATCAGAAGCACTTGTGCACCGGAGGGGTCTTGGATGCTCCCCCTTGGGTAGTTCCCTTCTTCCCATCTGCTTTAGCCCCTACCGAGCCTCACATCCCCCCTTTCCTCCTTGCTGCAGTTGGCGTTGGAGGGCTACCCGCTTCATATTTGTCTCCGCCTCGCTTGCCAGTTGTACCCATTCCACGAGTGTGGTGGGGCAGGCTTGTTGCAGGCCCCGATCCAGTAGACTTGCATTCAGCCCTCTCTGGAATGCCTCAATCTTGATCATCTCACTCCAGCCTCGGACTTTGGCCGACTGTGCCCGAAATTTGGCTGCATATTCTCTCACCGACTTTGCCCCTTGTTGTATATTGCACAAGGCCGTGATGACCCTCGTCTCCTGGAGGAGGTCTTTGTATTGGGTCAGTAGAGCTTGCAGGAACCCCGCCATGGTGTCAAGCTCGAGGCCCCTTGTTTCGTATAGGCTCTCATACCATCTTTTCGCTTCTCCAGTTTGGACCCGAGATAGTCCGCTCAGCTGAAGTCATTCGGGAACGTGTCCCCCCAGTAATGCATGTAACTATTCACTTGAATGGTGAAGTACTCCACCTTTTCGCGGTCACTGTCGAAAGTGGCATCCAACTCCCTGCCTCTCCCATAGTCCCGGGGCCCCGGAAGCGGTGGTTGTGGGGCTGGCAGCCCCGGTGGTGCAGGGACAGCTGAGGGTACTGGCTGCGCCGGTACCGCTGGAGGCACTTGTGTGGCTGGTGCAGCGGGTGGAGCCGGTGGGGATCTTCTGAAGTCCCGCATCAGTAGCCGGTCAATCTGCCTCTTCATCTCTCTCGCCATGAAGGTGGCGTTCGCTTGAATTGCATCCCGTAGTTCTATTGCCATGGCAGTCATCTCACCCCTCACAGTTTTCAGAATGTCCGTTTCTTTAGGGGGGCCCCCGTCCTCCTCCTTCAACTCAGACCCGCTGGCACGGTCGTCCTTGGGCCGTGGCCCACCCCTTTTGTCCTCATCTTGGCATGGGCTCTCCTCCCTCCTCTCTCCGGGTTCCCTCTGCCTTTTCCGCCTCGTCCGGGTCTTGCCAGGATGATTTCATGGCAGGCTGGTGCCTCGTCCATCAGGGAGGTAGAAGTACGCGGCTCCCACTTCCGAGGGGTGATGAACAACTGCTGCATGTGCAGAGGGGATCCGCGCCCCCGACTCTTCGAGCTCCAACGATGTGCCAGGGGGGTGTCTTTCAAATGGATCCGTAGGTTCTCTGTTATCCGGCCCTCTTTCAGCCATCCTGCTTAAAAGTTGCCAGAGCAGATAAACTCTTAATAAAGGATCAGTTCCAAAATGTCAAGCATGAGATTTCAAACTAACCAGTCCTTGGATTTTTGAAACAAAGTTTGGTTATTGATAATCCATGTGGCTCAGCCGAGCTGGGTATTGGAACCGATACAGTGTAACAGTGAGATGCATACTTAAAGATGGCACATCAAAGGTTTCTATAAACAATTCTACATTCTCTAAAGCATTCTACATTCACATGTGAAACTTCACACTGTAACTTTCTTATCTCTATTATGGCTGGCGCTTCCTGGATCCAAGCCTGGCTGGCCTGGGAATTGGTCCCAAGAGGTTTTATCTTCAAAGAGTACATTCCTGCATTTGTTAGTAAAAGCAAAAGAGTTCTCTACTTTGATGTGCCTGAGTTTTATTCATGGTTAGTAACATTTCTATATTTTGATAGCTACCATCAGAAAGAAATAAACAATGCTTGACATCCCCAGTCATCTACACTTTCCCCCCAGAAAGCTGGATACTCGTTTTGCAACCTCGAAAGAATGGAAGGTTGAGTGAACCTTGAGTCGGCTACCTGAACCCAGCTTCTGCTGGGATCGAACTCAGGTTTTGAGCAGAGAGCTCGGACTGCAGTACTGCAGCTTTACCACTCTGTGCTGTGAGGCTCACAGTACCCTAAAAATGATCAGATTTACACAAAGAAACAAAGAGAGAAGCATAAGGGCTTGTGGGGGCGGGCATCTCATTTTCCCCTCCTTCACTATTTCTTTTTTCCTTCCCTGAAAGCCCATGTAGCCTCTTCCCATTCCATGCCATCTTCTCTTCTCCCCACCCACCAGTTCAGTTAACTTTATCTACCCCACCATCTTCAACTTTTTATCCTCCTGGCAGCCTCTACCTGAGACTTATGGCCCAGTTGCACACTGCCAGCTGCCAGGCCCAGTTGCACAGTATGGAACCTGAAAAGGGCACCTCACTTTCCCCTATATCCCCTCCCATACTATTTCTCTTGCCCTGGCAACCTCTTCATTAACCAACCTACCTTTTATCAGCCTCCCCATCTTCAGTATATTTCTTTACCTCATTTATATTCTGCCTTTCTGCACAATGAGGGCTCAAACAGGCTTTCATCATTTCTCCTTCTTTGATGTTATCCTCACAACTTACCCTCACAAGAATTCCATGTGATAAATTAAACTGAGAATATGTAACTGGCCCAAGGTTACCCAATTAGCTTCCATGGCAGAGTGGTGATTCAGACCTCGGTCTCTAAGATCCTAGTCTCAAATTTTAATTATTACACACACTTTCTTTTGTGATGTGGTTGCTGTTGAATAGTAGCATCATAGGTGAGAAATGCAAGTTGTGTAGTATTAAGTTGCCTGGGGGTTGCTGCCAGGCCTAGACTCAATAAGTTTTCCCTGAAAGGTCCTGGAAAAGGCCCTTCCTGCCTTTACTGACATAAAACAAGCCTCTGAAGGAAGGAGATACTGATGTGCTTGCCTAGCAATGGTTACTGTGATCAACAATTTCTTAAAGCTACAGGCTTTCCATTTATCTTTTTTTTGGGGGGGTGAGGTTCAGTCCCCTAAATGTGTTTTTTTTGGGGGGGAGGGGATTTCAGATTTTTGTCCAAACTGTGGGTGGCTGTTTTTTTCTTCCCAATTTGTCAAAAGATCTGTTTTATCTATTCATGACTTATCTGTTTTATCTATTCATGTTTTATCTATTCATGATTTATCTGAGATAAATCAGCACTTTTGTATTGTGCACACAAAGAGCAGATGATGTGGTAAAGCTGTTTTTGGACTGCACCATTTCATATTGCAAGCAGGGATCATAAATTTCATGATTAAATATATTGCATGGAGAAGGATTGAAATATGTAATTTTCCCTCTAGCATTATGTGCCGCCTGAAATTATGCTGAGAATGAGAATATCTTTGGATTCAAGAATACTGTGTTCTGTTTGCTTATTGTGAGGTGGGTGTTAATTATTTGCTGGACAAGCAGCTAGAATTTGTTTTTTATGGTGGTTTTCTGCTAGGGTTATTATGGATTGAGGATTTTCTCTTTTTCCAAAATGCACTGTTTTAGATATAACCATTGGTTCTTTTTATTATTTTTTTTTCCTCTTTGAAAATAGGGACTGATTTTCATTTTTCTTCATTTCTCTTTGAACAGAAATCAATACATCCCTTTTGGAATTTCAGCCTTCAGTTTTATGTGATGTATAACAGATAGGTGCTATAGGAGGGTTTGGGAAGACATTGCCTACCTCTGAACATCTACAGAGTAAAATTTTGAAATTTTGCAGATGTTTGCTTTCTACTCTTCTTCAAATTTCTCTTTAATCAAAACTGATTCTAAGGTCCTAAAAAAGGGAAAATTATTGTTGCTGGATTTCAGGGACAGAAGATGGTACAGAGGAATTCAGAGCAGTTTTTCTTAATTCTGTTTTTTGTACATTCAGAAAGGCAGGAGGAATACACACACACATCACTTCCATATTGGCTCAAGGTGGCTTAAAGGAAATAATCGAATCATTTCAAATTAAATTATTACCTGTAAGCCAACTTGAACTAATAGGAAGGTGAGAGGTGTCTGTCTGTCTATCTATCTGTCTGTCTGTCTGTCTATCTATCATCTGTCTATCTATCATCTGTCTGTCTGTCGTCTACTGCAGACTGTATTTGCCAGTTTGCTATACTTTGAAGAATAAACAAAAACAATTCCCATAAAGAACTAAACATTATGCTTTCTTTTTAAAAAATCTACAATTTGGTGTTGAATTAATTTTAATAACTGCACATCTATCTGGCTCAGCAGTGGTTCACATGTGTGTATTTTCACACAGTTCCATGAGGTCAATTTAATTATCTGACCGCACCATCCATAACTCTGGGTGAAATATATTTTACTAACTGATCGGGTGGGAAAGTGATCATAAGGCAGAAGCAAATGAAATTTCTCCACCAAAGCTGACAAAGATGTATGTTTACCTAACATGGTTACCATGAAGTTCTCAACATACTGGGAAAGGCTATGGCTTCTGTGCCCCACTTGTAGGCTTTCTGGGGGCATATGTTTAGTCAGGGTATAAAACATGATGCTGAACTAACTGGCTGTTTGGCTTGACCCAAGCTGCCCTCACATTACCACTTCAATGTCAGTTTGCATAAACTGGCCTTTTAATTCATAGTCCATGAGAATTTCAAGGTCTCTAAAGCATCTCTATTTTAAGTTCTCCAAGCCAGCCTATCTTTGTAATACATTTTTTTTGTTTGCTGATGGGATATTGTGAGATGTAGTAAACTGCCTATGAATGTTGTAATGTATTTTCTCATTACAAAAATATCTTTTTAAGGGTCGTTGGAGACAACATATTCTCTTAAAATTATTTTTCTAAGACCAGCCTTAGAAAAAAGTTTCTGTTTTTATCATATGGAAGTAAGCTACAGATGTTTAAAATATTTTTTCCTCCTTTCAGCATGGTGTATGAGGTGGGGGGAAACACAATTGTTCACCAATATATGCAGGAAGAGGAAACTCTATCAAAGGGCTCTCTGAGATATCAAATGGATTTTTTGTTTGTTTTTATATCCTCTTCATATAATCCATACAAAGTGACAAACATATGGCCTAACAAAATGCCATGTGGGGGTTTAAAGTGGCACAATCAGTTATCTTATTTATAAAATGGCTGTTCATGTTAACATATATTTTTTTAAAAAAATGCACAATTCTTAATAGCAGCAAATGACTGAAGTGCAAGTTCTAAGTCCTGTGTCCCCCCGCCTCTTGTCCTACAGGTTTGTGTTGGAAGATACTTGGATACATTGGGAGTGGATCCAAGAGAGAGAAGGTGTTGGAGGGAGGAAGGGGCCTCAGCACAGCACAATTTCATAAAGTCCACCCTTCAAAGCAGCCATTTTCTCCAGGGGAGCTGATCTCTGCCAGCTGTCAAGTCACCCATGCTAACAATAATGAAATCCTTTGTATTTCCAAATAGATTCATTTATTGCAGATAGGATAATAATAATAATAATAATAATAATAATAATAATAATAATAATAATAATAATAATAATAATAATAATAATAATAATAATAATAATAATAATAATAATAATAATATTTTATTTATATCCCGCCCTCCTCGCCTAGGCAGGCTCAGGCGGCTAACAACATTTATAAATATACATAACGGTAAATATAAGGCTTTAAAATTAACATTATTAAAAACCAGTCAATATACAATTAAAATTTAACTTAATCTGGCAGAGATGATGGTATTTCCAGTGCTAATTTCTGTCAGTTTACATAGTTTACATACTAACATAGGTCCTTAAGCGGAACCATTTTTGGCGGCTCCCTTTGGGCATCATTGGGCATCATTGACGAGGGCATCATTGGCGGCATCATTGACGAGGATAGGGCATCATTGACGAGTCAGTGAGAAGATTAAGGAATGAAACCAAGGGGAAGCATTATATAGATGGGCAATAGCCATTAACAAAGGTGCTAACATTTCAAACCTAAAGGTTATAAGGTTACAATAACATCTATAGCTCACTACAAAAGTTCTACAAAGCAATTCTACAGAGTTCTGTATAGCTGATAAGGAATCTGAGAAAAGGCAGAGGAGGTTTATAACTTCAACACTTTACATTCTTCTGTAGACACAACACAGAGAGGGCCAATAAAACATGAGTAATCACACAGCAGTTGTAAACCAAATAGGATGAAAGAATGGGGGACTTGACACGAGCTGGAGATCAGATGTAAAAGTGGGAGATCTTCAGGCCCCACCTGAAGGCTGGCAACCCTAACTGTAGTTATTTATTTATTTATTTATTTGGAATCATGTGAAATGTTTAATGTCATATTCTTCAAAGAATGGACAATATCAGTAAAAATTTGCCACCTTGAGTGGATGTTTACAGTTACCTAGTCAAGCCCCAGCATTTCTGACACATTCATTCTCCTCATAACACAATCACAAATGTTGGTCATATCATCAAACTGATATATAAATATGAATGATTAGATATCTTTACTCAATACTGATACACCCTGATATAATATTCACTGGATCTAGCAAAACCCTTCCATAGGCATACCAATGATCAAAATGTCAATGAAGCATAGGGTTGTCAAGTCTCCCATGGCTGCAAGTGGGGCATTTTTTTTTTCACTTGCATGCACCTGGAAGTGACATATTGTACTGGGCATTTTGCACAGGGACACTCTAGGAATTCACGTGAAACTCTAAGGTTCTGCACAGGAATGCTCTAGAAATTTTGGGGGAAAAACTGTTAGCTTAAGACCTGTTTGAATTATATGATTTATATGATTTTATAGACATTTGATATTTGACATTTTAGACTTATTTTAGACTTTTTTGGATTCTTATAAGGTTTGAAGGTTTTTATAACCAAATATACTTTTTAGATTTTTTTTGTGGTTTTAACAAGGATGTATTATGATTAATCACCTGTGGCTTGTAAATAATGGTCTTTGACTGTAAATAAATAAATATTCATTCATTCATATGGTACCATAGAGTTTCCCCCCAAAATGCTTGAGCATCCCTACACAAAACCATAAAGTTTCCCATTAATTCCTAGAGCATTCCTGTGCAATGTGCCCAGTGCGGTAAATCACTTCTGGGCACTACATACACTACAAGGCAATGGGACTCTTTGGGCAGCAGGGTTCCTTCTGGCAGCATCTTCCCTGCTAGCAGGTTGGGGCCCACCAAACTGAGGGATTCCCCACCCCTACGGCGGGAACTTGACAGCCCTCACTAAGCATAACCCCCCCCCCCCCAAAAAAACTAGATCTAATTCTACATTGTGGTTTTACTGTTGTACTTTTAGTGTATTAACAGAATATTTTAATAGATTTTATTTTATTGAATCTAATCCAATACAGGGGGAACATAGGGAAAATAAATAACACAAATATAGATCTAACATACAAGAATCCAATTTAGATCATTGGATGCATATAACAAACAATTTGTATTAACAGAATATTCATAGGATTTTATGATCACAAGTTACTTTGGATACTCTCTGAAAGTGAAACAGTAAAAATGAAACTCATGATTTATCAGTTTATTAAAATAAATATTTTCCCCATTTTTTTTTCTTTTTTACATGAGAGAATTTGGGGTATTTTAAGAAACACACATTTTAAAGATAAATATTGTTTCTAGTATCAGGGTCATATATAGATAACGGAGCCATCAGGCCTTGGTAAAGAGCTAGTTTGGTGTACTGGTTAGGAGTATGGACTCTAATCTGAGAGAATCAGGTTTGATTTTCCACTCTTCTATATGCACCTGCGGAGTGACTTTGGGTTAGTTATGGTTCTCAAAAGAACTGTGCTCTCAAAACCAGTTCTTGAAAGGGCTCTCTCAGTCCAACCTACCTCACAAGGTGTCTGTTGTGGGAAGGGAAAGGGGAAGGAACATATGAACATATGAAGCTGCCTTATACTGAATCAGACCCTCGGTCCATCAAAGTCAGTATTGTCTACTTAGACTGGCAGCAGCTCTCCAGGGTCTCAAGCTGAGGTTTTTCACGCCCATTTGCCTGGACCCTTTTTAGTTGGAGAAGCCAAGGATTGAACCTGGAACCTTCTGCTTACCAAGCAGATGCTCTACCACTGAGCCACCGTCCCTCCCCATTGTAAGTCGATCTGAGACTGCAAGTGAAAGGCGGGGTATAAGTCCAATATCTTCTCTTTTTCTAAATACCCAATAGGAGGGTAAGATGCTGCTAGTGGGTTTGACAAAGCAAATAATTAGAGATACACTACTATAAGTTAACACTGGGTTGTGTATGACCAATACAACAATGGGCATTTATTGTACAAAAAAGTGATTGTGCTGAAATGTTCTTGGATCTGTGCCAAGAGACCTTTTCATCAGATGTTATTCAGAACCAGCCGGGTTTTTTTTTTTTTAGCAGGAACGCACAGGAACACAGTTCTGACTGGCTTGGCATCAGGGGGTGTGGCCTAATATGCAAATGAGTTCCTGCTGAGCTTTCTCTACAAAAAAAGTCCTATGTGAAACAATGGTGATGTCAGGGGTGTAACCTAATATGTAAATGAGTTCCTGCTGGGCTTTTCCTACAAATAAAGCCCTGAGAATCAGTAATGATTGAGTGAATTATATATTTCCTTCCCTCATGGATTTTGTGTCAAAGTGTAACTCCAATCCAGTTTTGGCACCATATTATTTATTTTATTTATTTATTTATCTATCTATCTGGGATTTATATCCCGCCCTTCCCACCGAGTGGCTCAGGGCGGCTTACAACATATGTAAAACTAACATAAAATAAATTACACTTTAAAATTAACATTTCATATTAAATAATTAAAATCCAACATTTGTTATAAATATATTAGATACAGGTAAAGGAGTAGAAGTGTTAGAAGCAGATTTTTCTCAATAGTTTTGGGTTGGTATCTCTGAAAATTATATTTACAGACCCCTTGGGGCTATGTACCCCAGCCTCTGTGGCTTGGATCCATCACCTACTTGGCTGATTACATTTTATGAAGTTAAAATTAATTACTCTGCTGACTAAGATCCTCTAAATTCCAAGTCCCTTAATTTGAAATGATTATTCACCAACAGAAACATTTGTGGCCAAATATATGTCTGATTTGCCATTTTGGTCAAACTAGTTGAGAGTGTGGTAGAGTTTGTCTTCAGGCCTGGCTTTGGAACAGAGTGCCTTTGTTCCTCTGGTGTGTAATCTCTTCTTGCAATTAGATAAAGCCACTCTGTCTATTTTAAATCTGGTTTGATCTTCCAGTTCATTTTGCTTTGAAGTGAGCTTGAAAGGTTTGATACTACATTGGTTTCAATCTTTGTTGGTAGCAAATTGATGATAGAATGTGGAATCTATCCCATTAAGTTTCCCATTGTGTGTGTGTGTGTGTGTGTGTTTTACCATTTTGCCAATGGTGTTTGCTTTGTATGATAAACCCTTGCTTGAGATTTCTGGTGGATTTTATTAGTATGCCAATGGCATCCAGCTCTATAATCCATCTTGCTTCTCAGTGGGAAACACCTGCTACAAATGCAATTACTAATAACAACAGCAACTAAGCCACCAGAAGCAGCAGACTTTCTACTGGACTGGTACTCATGGACAAGTGGATGAGGAATAACATGCTAAAATTGAAGTTTTAGAAGGAATTACTTGTCCCACTTTAGATAGAGAGGTGTTGAACTTAACTGACTCAGTGAGAAGTTTCACTGGATTCCACTCTGTTGTCTGAAAATCAGATAAATACAGTTGCACAGAACTATATCTTATGGTGAACTTGCCACAGGTGTTGGAATCTGTCAATCCCTGTTACTCATATGCTTTGAGGTTCAATTTAAGATGCTTCCAGTTTCATTTTAACCTTTACATAATTTGGCAAGCATATTTGAAGCATAATTTCTTCCAGTATCATCATATGAATCAGCTGACTTGTCAGCACTCTCTTCTGTCTCAGTCATTAAGTCTGTCACAGCTTCATCACCTCAGGCATAAATGCACCAGTAACATCACTGCATCACTGTGATACTTTAGGATCCCCCAAAAACTCGATAAGTGGTGTCACTTTCAGGCTTATGTCAAACAAGAAGCTGTGCCATTAGCCCAATGATTATTCTGCTCCCCCATTTCCTCAGCAACCTGATAAGAGGCAGAAGGGACAGCAGGTGGAGGGTGAGAAATCTCTCACTAAAGCAAGAGACTTGATAAATCTACAGTGACACCAACCCTTTAGAATGACATTCCCAAGGAGGTAAGGAGAACTCCCCTGTAGGCTCAGTTCCAAAAGCTCCATCAGGTTGTTTTAATAAACTGGGATTTTGAAAGTGTGTAAATGGATCTCTGCAGGTATTGTAGTCAGAGATGGAGCTGTACATTGTTGTTTGGTATAATGGTTAAGTGTGTGGTCTTTTATCTGGGAAAACAAGTTTGATTCCCCACACCTACACATCAACCGCTAGAGTGACCATGGATCAGTCATAACTCTCTCAGAGCTGTTCTGCTTAAGAACAGTCGTCTCAGAGCTTTCTCAGCCCCACCTAGTTCACAAGGTGTCTGTTGTGGGAAGGGGATGGAGATTGTAAACCACTGAGACTCCTTCGGGTAGTGAAGGCCAGGTTATAAATCCAATCTCCTCCTCCTCCTCTTCTTCTATGAGGAGCATATTGCAAAAAACATAAAGACCAACAATAAAAATTTCTTCAAATATATTAGAAGTAGGAAACCAGCCAGGGAAGCAGTGGGGCCCTTGGATGACCATGGGGTAAAAGGATTACTGATGGAGGATGGGGAAATGGCTGAGAAGCTGAATGCATTTTTTGCCTCCGTCTTCACCGTGGAAGATGAGAAGTGTTTGCCCGCCCCAGAACCACTAATATTGGAAGGGGTGTTGAAAGACCTGAGTCAGATTGAGGTGACAAAAGAGGAGGTCCTACAACTGATAGACAAATTAAAAACTAATAAGTTACCGGGTCCGGATGGCATACATCCGAGAGTTCTGAAAGAACTCAAAGTTGAACTTGTGGATCTTCTAACAAAAATCTGTAATCTTTCATTGAAATCTGCCTCCGTTCCTGAGGACTGGAAGGTAGCAAATGTCACCCCCATCTTTAAAAAGGGTTCCAGAGGAGATCCGGGAAATTACAGGCCAGTCAGTCTGACTTCAATACCGGGAAAGTTGGTAGAAACCATTATCAAGGACAGAATGAGTAGGCACATTGATGAACACGGGTTATTGAGGAAGACTCAGCATGGGTTCTGCAAGGGAAGATCTTGCCTCACTAACCTGTTACATTTCTTTGAGGGGGTGAACAAACATGTGGACAAAGGAGACCCGATAGATGTTGTTTACCTTGACTTCCAGAAAGCTTTTGATAAAGTTCCTCATCAAAGGCTCCTTAGAAAGCTTGAGAGTCATGGAGTAAAAGGACAGGTCCTCTTGTGGATCAAAAACTGGCTGAGTAATAGGAAGCAGAGAGTGAGTATAAATGGGCAGTCTTCGCAGTGGAGGACGGTAAGCAGTGGGGTGCCGCAGGGCTCGGTACTGGGTCCCATCCTCTTTAACTTGTTCATAAATGATTTAGAGTTGGGAGTGAGCAGTGAAGTGGCCAAATTTGCGGATGAAACTAAATTGTTCAGGGTGGTGAGAACCAGAGAGGATTGTGAGGAACTCCAAAGGGATCTGTTGAGGCTGGGTGAGTGGGCGTCAACGTGGCAGATGCGGTTCAATGTGGCCAAGTGCAAAGCAATGCACATTGGGGCCAAGAATCCCAGCTACAAATACAAGTTGATGGGGTGTGAACTGGCAGAGACAGACCAAGAGAGAGATCTTGGGGTCATGGTAGATAATTCACTGAAAATGTCAAGACAGTGTGCGTTTGCAATAAAAAAGGCCAACGCCATGCTGGGAATTATTAGGAAGGGAATTGAAAACAAATCAGCCAGTATCATAATGCCTCTGTATAAATCGATGGTGCGGTCTCATTTGGAGTACTGTGTGCAGTTCTGGTCGCCGCACCTCAAAAAGGATATTATAGCATTGGAGAAAGTTCAGAAAAGGGCAACTAAAATGATTAAAGGGCTGGAACACCTTCCCTATGAAGAAAGGTTGAAACGCTTAGGGCTCTTTAGCTTGGAGAAACGTCGACTGAGGGGTGACATGATAGAAGTTTACAAGATAATGCATGGGATGGAGAAAGTAGAGAAAGAAGTACTTTTCTCCCTTTCTCACAATACAAGAACTCGTGGGCATTCGATGAAATTGCTGAGCAGACAGGTTAAAACGGATAAAAGGAAGTACTTTTTCACCCAAAGGGTGATTAACATGTGGAATTCACTGCCACAGGAGGTGGTGGCGTCCACAAGCATAGCCACCTTCAAGAAGGGGTTAGATAAAAATATGGAGCAGAGGTCCATCAGTGGCTATTAGCCACAGTGTGTGTGTGTGTGTGTGTGTGTGTGTGTGTATATATATATATATATATATATAGATTTGGCCGCTGTGTGACACAGAATGTTGGACTGGATGGGCCATTGGCCTGATCTAACATGGCTTCTCTTATGTTCTTATGTTCTTATGTTCTTCTGCAAATTTCTAATGCTAGAATTTAAATTAGTTGTAGTAGCAAGGATTGCTGGCTTTGTAAATTGCCTTGAGTCATTTCTGACAATGATGATTTATTTTAAAATAAATAATTCATTCATTTTCTAATACAGGTATGCAGCCTGCTAATTGGAACAATGTATATATTTTCTTTCATATGTGAGCCAAGAAATCCTGGAGGGAAGAGATGCAAAAATCATTAATGTATTATCTTCCCATTTTTATGGTCATGTATGATATTTTAAAAAGTGTGTGTGTGTATAAAGGTAAAGGTAGTCCCCTGTGCAAGCATCAGTCATTTCTGACTCTAGGGTGATATTGCTTTCACAACGTTTTCATGACAGACTTTTTATGCGGTGGTTTGCCATTGCCTTCCCCAGTCATCTACACTTTCCCCCCAGCAAGCTGGGTCCTCATTTTACCGACCTTGGAAGGATGGAAGGCTGAGTCAACCTCAAACTGGCTACCTGAACTTAGCTTCCACCAGGATCGAACTCAGGTCATGAGCAGAGTTTAGGACTGCAGTACTGCAGCTTTACCAGTCTGTGCCAAGGGGCTCTTATATATACATATATATATGTGTGTGTGTGTGTATGTATATATATAAAATCAATGGAGCAATCAGCCATTGCCCTACAGTTCATGACTATTTATTTACATTTTAAGGCATTCTCTGGGGGGGAAAATCCACGCCATCTAATTACATTTGTAAAAACTCCTTTTTAAAGCCTTCTATTAAGTTACGGCCTGTTGTTTCTGATCTGGTTAACAAATAGTCTCTCTACTTGTTTACTTGTTTTCTGGTTCTACTTTGACTTTGTTATCATGTCCTCATTACCATATTCAATTAATTAGTATATAAAAGGTAACATTCCAGTATGCACACCTTATGAACAGCCCTATTGACTTCAGCTAAATAGGGCAGGGTTGTTGTTACATAAGGGTTGTGGGTGGCGGGGAGAGGCAAGCTTAAACAGATTTGGATAATACTGGGATAAAATACTGTGAAATAGTTTCTATTCTAAAAGGACAAGAAGCAAGGACACAAAAAGAGGGAATTATACTTTTGGAGTACAGCAGTGTGTATGACTACTGTTGAAAGGCTACATTAAGTTTAACCTTGACCTGATTATGTTTATTAATGGAAAACTGATTGTGACTTGCACATGAGCATAGAACATAATCCACTTCATCGTCTCTGAGCAACCATAAATGTTCTTTCATGTAGTTTTTTTTTTTTAATGTCTGGATTCATTGTTATATATTATTAACTGCTATAAAACCATTTCGATCTATCATGGTACTACTGAGAGGTAAAAACATTTTTATGAATTCTTTATAAGGCTAATACTTGTATATGAATAATGAAGGCAAATAAAGGTAAGCCTATAGAGCAGAATCCTACCAAGAGATGTTTTGAGTGATTTTCTGCATTATGTCAGGATGTGTGTTTATTCTACTTGGATACATCATCAAGATAACTTTAAATATGAATTAACCCTTACTATCCTTTGAGTTTAACCATCACAATCAGAATGACACTTGTGTGGTGAACTCGTGGCTTTTCCTTCACTTCTGATGTATTCGTTAGTGATAAAATAGCAAATTCCAATTTACTTAGCTGCTTGTATGTTCAAATATGGGAATAGTGCTTATTCTGGATTAGCTAAATAGAGTGCAATCCTAGGTCTAATCTATGGCACATACATTTCAACACCATGACTTAAATTCAAATTTAGAGATGTTCAATTAGCTGCCTGTTCAGCTCATGGTCTGTTCAGCTCATGTACAGGAACCAGGAACTGACTTTTTATCAGGAGGGTTACCAGTAGGGGTGTGCAAAAGAAAAAAAAATCAGAAAAATTCAAATTCGGGGGTATTCGGGGCTAAAAAATATGGGAGGCCGTATATAAAAGGAGATTCAGGCGCCAAATCTGATTTGGGAGATACCCGGCTATTCCTGAATATATGCCACCATTATACCCTATGGGCCATTGAAATCAATGGCAAAATAGGGTATAATGAAGTGCGGCTGGCGGGCAGGGGGTTTGAGGTAGAAGCTCCAAATTTTCAGGGAAGCTTCAGGAGACTCTCCTCTACAGAACTTCCAAGTTTCAAAAGGATTGGACCAAGGAGTCCAATTCTGTGGGCACCCAAAAAGGGTGCCACTATCTCTCCATTATTCCTTGTGGGCCATTGAAGTCAATGGCAAAATAGGGTATAATAAAGTGCGGCTGGGGGGCAGGGGGTTTGAGGTAGAGGCCCCAGATTTGCAGGGCAGCTGCAAGGACTTCTTCCCTACATAACCCCCAAGTTTCAAAAAGATTGAAAAATGGGTTCCCATTCTAGGGACACCCAAAAAGGCCCATTTCTCCCAATGGTGGGGGGAAAGCAATCAGTCAGTTTTCCCACTGTAATAATAGTGGGAAAACTGATTCTGGAGAGCAGAGGGTTTGAGGGAGAGCCCCCAAATCTGCAGAGCAGCTGCAGGGGCCTCTCCCCCATGGGCAGTGCCATGTCCCTGAGTAGAACCATGCTGCTGCCATTGGCACAAAGAGTACATTAGATCAAACTAGAGAATCTCTCTCATTCAAAAATTGGGGTACAGGCTCTTTGCAAGAACTGCTGCACAGAACCAGTGCATTGAATGCACTACTGCCATGCAGCAGAGATGAGGTATGAACTTCCTGCATGTCAAGCATCTGCCCACTGAACCACAGCCCCACAGAAGAAATACCTGTGCGGAATCCCTGAACACTCCACTTGTTGTTTGTCACTGAAACTGGGGCACTTGGGTTTTAAAAGAGGCTGATGAAAAAACAAGGCTGCTCAAAGGGAACCTTAATTTATGTGGCGATAAGTTTCATGGATATCACCTCTAGTCTTATTTTAAAAGCAAGTAACTTGGATACCTGTCACTGCACTGTACTTATTCTAGTTCTCTGTTCTGACATGGCACACATCTGAAGAAAGAAGCATTCCTATCTATGATAACAAAGCTGAGACCCCTGGTCTCACAACCGCAGTATACAGCTCCCGAATCAGATCAGAGAATCTGATTCGGCTCTATACTGCTTTAAAACAGCCGAATCAGCTGTTTTTCAAGGTTGTATTTGGTTTGGCCGAACCGAATGCACACCCCTAGTTACCAGCTCCAGCCTGGGAAATTGAGATTGAGAAATGGATCCTGGGGAGTGAGAATTGAGGGGGAATTTCACCTAATATCTATGGTATAGCATAGAATCTATCCTCCGAAGCTCCCAATTTTAACCAGGGAAACTGATCATAGAATCACAGAGTTGGAAGAGGTCATACAGGCCATCTAGTACAGTGCTCTACTCCGTGCAGAATCATCCTAGAGCATCCCTCACAAGTGTTTGTCCAGCTGCTGCTTAAAGACTGACAATGAAGGGGAGCTCACCATCTTCCTAGGTAGCTGATTTCACTGTTGAACAACTCTTACTGTAAAAAAAAAAATCCTAATATCTAGCCGGTACCCTAATTTAAACCCATTATTGAGAGCCCTCTCCTCTGCTGCCAACAGGAACAGCTCCTTGCCCTCCTCTAAATGATAGTGCTTCAAATACTTAAAATGTGGCAATAAAAATCATGTCCACCCTCAAGCTTCTCTTCTCCAGACTGAACATTGACATCTGCAGCCTGGAGATCCAGGGTAGCTGACTGGATTAGAAAGTCCTGAAGATTTGGTGGTGGAGCCTAGGAAGGGTGGGCTTTAAGGAGGGCAATTACAGAACCACAAGGAATAAGGTGTGTTGCAGTGGAAAATGCAATGGGCTCTAGAAAGAGGCTGTGGGCAAGGGCCCCTCATCCTTGCTGCCCCCCCACTCACCCAAGTGAAGGCATTCACTCCCCCCAGCATTGGTGTCTTCCCACCCACCCAAGGTGGCTGTTTTCTGTAAGGGAATCGATCTGACTTCAGTTTTTCATCTCCTCCCTCCTCCGCACAGCCTCTACCTAGGAAAAGTATAGTGTTTCTCCACAATGTAGACCAAAGCAGCTCACATCATTCTTCTCTCCCATTTTGATCTGCACATTAACCCTGTGAAGCAGGTTAGGCTGAAAATCTGCGAATGGTCCAAAATCACAGCATGGACCGAAGGAGGAAAGTGACCACAGCAGGATAGAATGACAGAGTTCACCCTGCAAAGCAGCTGTTTTCTCCAGGTGAGCTGATCTCTGCCATGTGGAGAGCAGTTGTAGTTCTGAGTGATATCCATCCCTCACCTGGAAATTGACAGCAATGGCTCCTCAGGAGGAAATGGCTGGTTTAGAGGGTGGAGTGAATGGCATTGTACCCATCTGAGGTCCCACCTCTCTTCAAACCCCACCTTCTCCAGGCTCCACCCCTCAAATATCCAGAAATTTCCTAACCTGGTTTTGGCAACCCTATCTCCTTCCCTTTATCTGCCCCTCTGATTTCAGCTTCCCATCCCCTCCCCACTCCCTGCAGCCTCTTCCTAGGAAAAGCACAGTATTTTTCCACAGTGCGTGGGGGGTGCAAAGCAGCTTACATTATTCTTCTATGCTCCCTTTTGATCTGTACAACAAACTTGTGAGGCAGGTTAAGCTGAAAGTCTGTGACTTGTCTGAAATCACCCAATCAGCTTCCACAGCAAGAACCTCGGTCTGGCAGACCCCACGCTGAAGCCCTATGCCACACTGGCTGTCATGGAGGGCTGCTGCTGAACAGTAGCTAGCAGTTAGACCTAGTTAAGTCATGCCTGTCAGGTGGCATTTAGTCATCTAGAGGGTGTTGCCAGGCTTAGGGTAGCCGGCCTCCGGTGGAACTTGAAGATCTTCTGGTATCACAAGTGTATTCTAGACAACAGATCTGTCTTCCCCCCAGAGAAAATAACTGCTTTAGAGGATGGACTCTATGGCATTATATTCAGCCAAACCCCTACTCAAACTCTGTCTTCTTTAGACTTCATCACAAAATCTCCAGGGATTTCCCACCAACTTGGAACTGGCAACTATAATCAGCCCAACTATAATGAGCCCAGTGTTCTCCCTCAAAGGCCAGTTAGGACTGGGAAGGGCCTTCCCCCACACCTTTTACTAAGAGAACCAATACTCATCTTTCCTGGGTCCGGCAGTGGGCAGCGGAGAAGAGCGGACCCAGTCAATGGCACACAAGTTGTCTTGACTGGCAGTTCATGGGCCAATAGCTGATGTGATGGGGTAACCACCACAGCCAATGGGAGAGTGTAAAATGCCAGGATGTTAGGCTTGTATATATATATATATAAGATGGAAAGCACTTCCAGAGTAATCTAAGCCAACCCCCTGCACAATGCAGAACATTTACAAATATCTCCCCCGCACCCCTGTGACCCCTGCTCCATACCTTGAAGTTGACAAGAAACCTCCAGGATTACTGACCAAACTGGTCTGGAGAATAATTGCTTCCTGACCATGAAGTGGTGATCAGCATATCACTGGATGTATAAGAAAGGGCCACAAGAATTAAGCATTGATGCCACAGTGCTACGCATTGATGCAATCCTACCTAAGGAGAGGAACCTTAATGGGTATAATTCCATAGCATCCACCCTCCAAAATAACCTTATTTTTTCCAGAGGGCTCAATCTGTAATTTGGAGATCTGTTGTAATTCCAGGAGATTTCCAGCTCCCATATGGAGGTTGGCAACCCTATCAATCAGCTCAGATCACAAATACTTCAAGCCTGTCTGTCAAGTTATGTTCATGTATCAAGACAGGCCAGTACAATGCAACTGACAATGTTTCATTCATGCACATTTTCACCAAGCTTGATGGTAGTCCCCCCCACACAGTTTCATTTTCATTGCAGACTATGCAGCAGCCAGTTGTATAAATACACAGTGAACAAATTAGTCAAGCAGTAATTATAAACACTATATTTTTAAAAGTCTTACCTTTTGGTTTTTAACTGTGTTCTAGTCCAGAAAAACCTTATGGTGAAATAACATTTTATGGCACCATAAGACTACAGTTAACTTTTGCTGCAACGTGCAAAAAAGATAGGTATGCTAGGACAATGATGATGATGATGGATTTGTTAGGTCACCCTTCCCTGCAAGCAGGGCTCAGATAATATAGGGTATAATATAGTGGGTTCTATGCAAAGATGAGGCAAGGTGGTAGTACAACACCAGCTCTTTATTGATAATCAAGGCTAAGCATAAGACTGGTGAACTGGGCCAATGGGGCCAACTATATACACACCCGTGTTCCCACGCAAGCATTTGATTGGTCCATTCAAACCAGTAGGGGGCCCATGATTAGAGCAGGACATCAGGGTTTAAGATCCTGCTGCCCATTGTTCCCTAGTCCCCAAGCTCTGACTGTCTGGCTCCAATGAGCCAGGCAGAAACACCCAACTCAGTTTTCACTTGAGTCCACATACATCCCTCCTCTTCTAGTTCACAAGCCCTGACATTCATAGTCCTTTAGGTAAGCAGACTTGTGGTGCTCCCTTGTTGACCGCCTGGGTGCTAGAGAAGGTGGCGGTGCGGCGGCTGCTTCAGGCATGGTAGACGGAGGGGTCGGGGATGCAGGAGTTTCTGTTGGCGGTTCCAGTTTCCTGGATGCTTCCAGCTCTGGCGGAAGGTCGAGGGTCGAGATTGATGGCAGGAGCATGCGCTGAGTGCAGGTAGACCAAAGCAGTAACTTGCCTTAGCAATAGGAACGTAGATATGAAGAGCCAACACACCAGTTTGGTTGTATACCAAACCGTGTATTATACAAATATTTCTTCTTCTTCATATTTTAAGTTATATCAGAAGGATAGGGAGGGAAGGGTTGGAGGTGGGGTGGCTCTGTATGTCAGAGAGAATATACAATCCAGTAAGACTGAGGTCAGAGAATTAGATTCCCTTTTAGAAATGCTTTGGGTTGAAATAAAAGGCCCAAAAGGAAATTTAACTATGGGAGTTTGTTATCGCCCACCAAATCAAAAGAAAGAGGACGATTATAATATGATGGAAGGCTTAAAGATAGTGGCTAAACGTAAAAACTGTGTCGTAATAGGTGATTTTAACTACCCACAGATTGATTGGGTCAATATGTGTTCTGGTCGAGAGAAAGAGATTGAGTTTCTTGATGCTCTCAATGACTGTGCTATGGAGCAGATGGTCTCAGAACCTACCAGGGGTGGGGCGATCCTGGATTTGGTCCTAAGTAATGCCCAAGACTTGGTGAGAGATGTGATTGCGCCACTTGGGAGCAGTGACCATAATGTTATTGATTTCACCATTTGTATAAATAGGGAGTTGCCCAAAAAGACCGCCACAACCACGTCTAACTTTAAAAGGGGTAAATTCTCTGAGATGAGGAGGCATGTGAAAAGGAAACGGAAAGAAAAGGTAAATACGGTCAAAACCCTTGGGGAAGCTTGGAGACTATTTAAAACTATAATCCTAGAAGCTCAGACAAAATACATACCACAAGTTAGGAAAGGCACAAACAGGCATAAGAAAAGGCCTGCATGGTTAACAAACAAAGTAATGGAAGCTGTAAAAGGTAAGGACTCCTTTAAGCGGTAGTAAAAGGGAACACATGCTGTGGCAAATCAAATGCAAGACTATGATCAGGCAGGCAAAAAGGGACTATGAGGAGCATATTGCAAAAAACATAAAGACCAACAATAAAAATCTCCCTTTCTCACAATACAAGAACTCGTGGGCATTCGATGAAATTGCTGAGCAGACAGGTTAAAACGGATAAAAGGAAGTACTTCTTCACCCAAAGGGTGATTAACATGCGGAATTCACTGCCAGAGGAGGTGGTGGCGGCCACAAGCATGGCCACCTTCAAGAGGGGTTTAGATAAAAATATGGAGCAGAGATCCATCAGTGGCTATTAGCCACAGTGTGTGTGTGTGTGTATAAAAATTTGGCCACTGTGTGACACAGAGTGTTGGACTGTATGGGCCATTGGCCTGATCCAACATGGCTTCTCTTATGTTCTTATATTTACAGTGAAGTCATATACAGATACAGTCCAGAGTAGCAAAGTGCTTCGCCAGTAACCCATATACATAGAGAGAAAAACCACTCTGGTACTCTGCTGTTTATATAGTACTGCCCACCAATCAGGTAAACTGCTGACTCATGATGACTCCTCTGGACAGATCCAGATATTGCCAGTTCTTGCATCAGCCAGGTTGAGTAGTCCTGTGACTCTTGTCATTTGATTAGCTGTCACTTTGGCAGTTCTTGATCTAGCATGCTTCATAGCAGGCTACATAATACTAACAGAGATCGCAGCAGCTGCTGGATTGGGGGCTGTCAGAGCCGGAACTGTCGGTGGGTCCCGTGGCCCGCTGTCTTCCTTGACCTTATCGCAGGGTGCCTCCCATGACCTCAATTGGTCTATGTGTCACTCCATGGTGAATCCCCCCATCGGTTGTGACCTTGTACATGACTGACTCCAGCACCCTGGAGACTGGCCAGAAGCCATGCTGGGCTACCCCCAAAGTTCTTGATGTACACTAAGTCCCCTGTATCAAATCCCCTGGATGCTCAGACCATGCCAGGCATTGCTTGCAGGTCTGGGACCCAATCAGGGTGCATGCAGTCTAGGAGCGTCAACAGCCACCAGCCCATGAGGAGCTTGTGCGAGCAGTGGCCAGTGGCAGTGCAGGGAATGGCATGCTGGGCTAGCAGTAACTCAGCGAGGTGGACCTCCCATGGTGGCATCCACCGGGAACTGTTGATAGGCTGAGCCAAGTCCAATTTTCCCAAAAAATTTGCCTCTGCTAAGGAGGCCAACACGTGGCTCCACCGGCACTAGGTAGGCATGGCCTTGCAGCGCTTTATTTATTGTACACTTATAGTCCGCACAGAGGTGGACGCAACCGTTGGACTTGACGGGGTGACGATGGGATTTTCCCAGCGGGCATTAGCAACTGGCTCCAACACTCCCTGAGCCACTAGGAGGTCTAGCTCCTCCTCTATCTTATGTTTGAGGGCGAAGGGAATGTTCTGGGCCTTCGGCCTTATGGGCTGAACATTCGGATTTAGTTGCAGTGACACTGGGGGGCCCATGTAAAACCCCAGGGTCCCATCAAAAACTGCCAGGAACTCTCCACAGATGCTCTGAAAGTCCCTGGGCTGTGTGGGAAACTGATTTAATCCTGTTACCTGGTTCCCTAAGGGTTCAAACCATGTTCAGCCCAGCAAGCTGCCCAAGTCTTCTTCAATGACTATCAGGGGCAGCTTTCCTGAGAAGTTTCCATACTTCAACCTCGGGAACCCGACTCCCTTAACTGCGATCTCCCATTTCTGATAGTCCTGGATCATGAACGAGAATGGCTGCAATTTGGCTCCCCCCCCCGGGCTTAACCTTTGGAAAGTCCTAAGAGTAATTACAGTCTGTCCAGCCCCAAGTTCACCTCCGTTTTGCATTGCTTACCCTCAATGCGTACAGTCAGTTGCAATTTCCCCGGGGGAGGGCGGGGGAAGTTGGCATACCTGCTCATCTTGGGTGTCGATGGAGTGGAGGTCTTCCTCCATGGTGGCATCCTGGTTTCTGCCCAGATCCCGCAGGGTGGTGCTTCTCAGGGTTGAGCACTTGGACTGGGAATGGCAGACTCTTGCTAGATAGCCTATTTTCCCGCATTAGTGGCAGACTGTGTCTCGAAATCAGCAGGAATGTTGCTCATGGGGGTCTCCGCAGCTGGCACATTTTTAAGCAGGTTCAGTCTGGGACGAACGGCTAGGCAGTTTCTTATGTGCAGCGTGCCGTAGTTTGAGTGCTTCATCTTCCCCAGAGTCTTCTGACTCGGACGAGGAAATGGCAGCATGATGTGTAGAGGCAGCAGCTGGTACCTTCCTTGATTCTCATACACTGTAGCCTCCTTCATAGCCTTGGCTAGGTCAGTGTTGTCCTTACCCACCAATTTTCCCCTCAGTTTTTCGTCCCGCAGGCCGAAAATGAACCGGTCTTTAAGCACTTCATCGAGGACCGGGAAGTTGCAGCAGAGTGATAACCGGCAGAGGGCAGCACTGAAATTGGCCACAGACTCATTGGGTTATTGGTGGCGTTCTGAGAACTTGAGGTGGCAGGCCAGGACGGTGGGTTGCAGGGTGAAGTGCGTTGTGAGGGCTGCAATAATCTCATCAAATATAGCCACCTTGAGGGTCACAGGTGCCATTAGACCTTGGGCCAGCTCCTTGACCCGCAGGAGCTGAGCAGCCGCACCTTCTTCTTGCACCCCGTGACCTCATTGTAGTCTTTGTGGTTCTCCAGTTGCTCTAACCAGGTGTCCCATCTCTCCAGGCAAGCCACATTGAAGGCTTGAATCGGTCCTGGCATAGCGGCCATTTCGTCAGCTGTGGCGGTGTGGAGTGCGATGCTGGATCGGAGCAGTGATGCATTATACAATGCTGGCTGCCCAGAGCAGCTGCGTCTTCAACAGCAGTGCCTTGATGCTTCTAACCGCAGCCCTCTTGAGGACTTCAGTGTTGGTCACAAAGTCACTCCAGTGGATGTTAAGGATGGTGTGAAGGCAGCGCTGATGAAAGCGCTCAAGGAGTCGCAGGTGATGACGGTATAAAACCCATGATTCGGAGCCGTAGATGAGGGTTGTCATCACAACCGCTATGTAAACATTGATCTTTGTGCCTTTTTTCAGATGCTTGTTGCTCCACACTCTTTTGTGCAGTCGGCCAAATGCATGGTTTGCCTTTGCCAGCCTGTTGTCAATCTCCTTGTCGATCTTGGCATCTGAGGAGATGATGCACCCCAGGTAGCTGAACTGCTGGACTGTCTTCAGAACTGATTCACCCACAGCGATGCAGGGAGGGTGATAATCTTCCTGGGGCGCAGGCTGGTGGAGAACTTCTGTCTTCTTCAGACTAACTTCTAGGCCGAATAGCTTGGCAGCCTCTGCAAAGCAGGACATCGTATGCTGCAGAGCTGATACCAAGTGGGAGACGAGTGCAGCATCATCAGCAAACAGTAGCTCTCAGATAAGTTTTTCCATTGTCTTGGAGTGAGCCTTTAGTCGCCTCAGGTTGAACAGGCTGCCATCGGTGCGATAGCGGATGTAGAAACCATCATCATCATCTAGATCTACTGCGGCTCTTTGAAGCATCAAGCTAAAGAAGATTGTAAAGGGAGTTGGCGTGAGAACGCAGCCTTGCTTTACACCTGTGCCTATTGGGAAGGGCTCCGAGAGGTCGTAGCAGTGTCTAACTTGGCCTCGCTATTCTTCATGTAGCTGGATGATCATGCTGAGGAACCTTGGGGACATCCTAAACATTCCAAGATTTGCCACAGGCCTTTCCTGCTAACGGTATCGAAAGCTTTGGTAAGGTCGACAAAAGTCACATATAGACCCTTGTTCTCTTCCCTGCATTTCTCTTGGAGCTGCCTGAGAACAAATACCATGTCGGTGGTGCTCCTGTTAGCTCTGAAGCCACACTGGCTCTCTGGGAGGAGTTCTTCTGCAATGGTGGGCACCAGTCTGTTCAGGAGTATTCTGGCAAGGATTTTGCCTGCGATGGAGAGCAGGGTTATCCCCCGGTAGTTCTTGTGTAGAGTGATGATGATTGCATCGTGAAAGTCCTGTGGTAGTTTGCCTTGTTCCCAGCAGGTGACAAGTACTTTGTGAAGTGTGCTATGTAGTACTGTGCCCCCATGCTTCCAGATCTCTAGTGGGATTCCATCAACTCCTGCTGCCTTGCCACTTTTCAGTTGTTTGATGGCTTTAACAGTCTCTTCTAGGGTGGGGATCTCATCCAACTCTGTTTTCACTGGTTGAAGTGGGGTGAGGTGGATTGCTGAATCTTGAACTACGTGGTTGGCACTGAAGAGAACCTGAAAATACTCCGACCACCGGTTCAGTATGGATGCCTTGTCTGTGAGGAGCACTTGGCCGTCTGCACTACGCAAGGGACTCTGAGCCTGATATGATGGGCCATATGCTGCCTTCAGGGCTTCGTAGAACCCTCTTAAATCACCAGTGTCTGCACACAGCTGGGTTCTCTCAGCAAGCTTGGTCCACCACTCGTTCTGAATGTCTCGAAGCTTGCGCTGGAGGTTGCTACATGCAGCGCGAAAGATTGCTTTTTTCCTGGGACAGGAGGGCTGAGCAAGATGTGCTTGGTAGGCAGATCTCTTTTTCGCTAGTAATTCTTGGGTCTCTTGATTGTTCTCGTCAAACCAGTCCTTGTTCTTCCTTGTGGAGAACCCGAGGACTTCTTCAGAGATCAACAGGATGGTAGTTTTTAGGTGTTCCCAGAGTGCTTCTGGAGAAGGGTCTGTGGGGCAACTGGGGTCCTCAATTCTTGACTGGAGTTTTGCCTGGAAGGCAGCTTTAACTTCAGCTGACTGCAGGCTGCCAACCTGAAGCTTCCTCCGAGGGATACCTCCTCTCCTGGGTGTGGGTTTAAAGTGAAGACGGAAATTGCAGCGTACAAGACGATGATCTGTATGACATTCCGCACTGGGCATTACTCGGGTGTGTAAGACATCTTGAAGGTCTCTCTGGCGCACCAGAATGTAGTCGATAAGGTGCCAGTGCTTGGACCGTGGGTGCATCCAGGCTGTCTTCAGGCTGTTCTTCTGCTGAAAGATAGTGTTGGTGATGGTGAGCTGGTGCTCCGTGCAGAATTCTAGCAGGAGGCGCCCGTTATCATTGCAGTTGCCAATGCCGTGTTTGCCAAGTACTCCTTTCCAGGCTTCCAAGTCTTTACCTACTCTGGCATTGAAGTCGCCAAGGATGATCACCTTGTCCTCTGTAGGGGTCTTCCGTACGAGGTTGTGTATATCATCATAGAACTTGTTCTTTTCTGCAGGATCTGCTTGAAGGGTTGGGGCATAAACCCTGAAGAGTGTTGCATGCTGCTTGTTTTGAAGTGGGAGGCGCATGGACATGATGCGATCTGAGTGACCTGTTGGCAGGTTTTCGAGTTTGGAGGCAATGGAGTTCCTGACCATGAAGCCAACGCCAGAAAGGCGGCTCTCAGCCTTTGACTTACCTGACCAGTAGAGGGTATAGCCAGCACCGTGTTCTTGAAGACTACCTTCCTCAGGGAAACGGACCTCACTGAGAGCTGCTATGTCGATATTCAACCTGAGAAGTTCGTGGGCAACTAGAGCAGAGCGTCGTACAGGGCGACCACTGTCTACTGTGTCAAGCATGGTTCTGATGTTCCAACACGCAAGCTTTAGTCTTTGCACACTTTGTGAGGCAGGTGCATGCCTTTTCTTTGTTGTTATTTTTTGACCGCAAGTAAGGATGCCCGTTGACCGCGGCTAGCCAACTGGGGGGAGGAGACGAGCTTTGTTTAGGCCACCTTTTCTAGGCCCCTCTCCGTGTGGAGCAAGCAGTGCTGTCCCTAGATAAGGCTGCTTGGTCGTTCAGGGTGCTGCCGAAAAATGCTTTCGTCTCCGGGTCAGCATCAGGCGACCAATATCCTGAACCGCCTACATGCAGGATCAGGACTGCGGCTTCCAGTGGCATCTTCCACCTGCCGTTTCACCCCTTGCCCATCGCTGCAGGACTTGGTGTGTTGTGGGTTGTGGATGTGGATATGCCCTTCAGGCCTACGCAGAGGAATTTTTAGGTGAAGCACAGTGTTCGCGGTACTGGCTCCACCCTTTCACCTTGGGGTCATCTGCCATGGCCCAGTAAGCCAGGACCCCGACAGTGAGTCCTCCAGGTGGTAGGTGTTACATTAACAAGCTCTATCTGCCCGGGTTTGATGTTAGAGTTTTCCTTCTCTTGGCTGGCGAGGTTGGTGAGTCCAGCCTGCCCATCCGGTTATACCGCCGGACATTTGGTCGCACCATGACGTTGCAAACTCTGTGAGAAATGGGGGGGGGGACCAGCGGGAAGGTGTTGCCACGGATGCAGTAATGCAGGAGAGGCCATTGCAGTGACCATCTGCCAGGCATAGCCGGACAGTGACCACGTGGCGTTCACTACACCGGGAAAGGAGAGGCTATGTATTGCGCATACAATTCCCTGGGGGGGCAGGATACCCAAGAGGGAGGCCCCCCCCCCCAACTCTGGCTCCAATAAGCCAGGCAGAAACATCCAATTCAATTCTCACTTGAGTCCACATACATTACATCCCTCCCTTCCTAGTTCACAAGCCCTGACATACATAGTCCGCCACTGCATTTTGCCCCCCCAGGTTCCAGTCAAATTTCTCAATTGCACCTGTGTTTTTAGTTGCACTTGTAGTAACATAATCCACATGCACCTTCCTGGAACCTGAAGACTGAAAAACTATTCCTAAATATTTGAAACAGCAAACCTGCTCAATGTCTACTGAGTTAATCCTCCACTGATATAATAAAATAATAAACAATGGCATAGATACAATATATAAACTAATATTAAAATTAAGCTATTAAAATTAAGCTAAAAACATTACAATGGTGCTACAATCTCTGTTTATCCAAGATAGCGTAATATTAGTTCTGGTTCCATCTTAAAAGGCTAATTGGAAGAGGGCGGTTTTGCAGGCCCCAAGGATCTTATTTTGTTCTGTTCACTCACACAATTTTCCTTTCAACCGAATGGCATGCAATTTGCTTACTATTTTGGGGTCTCTTTTATTACCTTTCTTATAAATGGGCATTATGACCCTGGTGTCCCAATCTTTAGGAATAGATAGGCTGTCCTATCTATTTCCGTAAATAGTTTTGCAAGCAGTGGGACCCACTGGTCTACATTTTCTTTGCATAGTTTTGCGGGGGTCAAATCAAGACCAAAAGCTTTTTTGGACTTCACGGCCATGATTAGAAATTTTACTTCAGAGGGTTCAACAGGGTGCCAATATGGCAAGTCCTCCTTCAAAGGAGTTGGTTCCTCCATTGTTCCATCTGAGATCTCATTTAGGGAAGGGGTAAAAAACTTCCGCATGGTAAGTGTATGTAAGACAAATTTTAATGTGATCATTGTATCCTTAAGATATACTTAAATATCCTTTCAGTTCTTCATCTTGGCCAAAGTTCTGGATTGTGTATGTGTATTCAGAATTTGTAAACTGACCTTGTTCTAAATTGTCTGTTTTCAGGCAATTCAGTGTACTTCTCCTGGCCCTCATCATTACTGGGGCTTGCATAAGGGAGAGTCTTAGTGGAATAAGGGATCTGGTACTTGTCTTTTCTAATCAAATACTGAACCTTCAGACTTATACTTTAGAGGTCATGGGATGTGATGCTGCACTTCCTCCTAATCTGCCCTGCTTGTTGGTCAATATGTAAAGCAAAGATTATGTTTCTGCCTAACAGCACAGCCTGACAATAAAATAGATAAAATAAACACAAGAACAATGCTTATCCCTCTCAAAACCAATAGAACTATGAAATGATTGGTGAGAAGTAGAAATGGTATAAACAAAATGTCATCTGGCTAATCCTGTTGGCAGGAATGTCAGGTGATATCCCTGAGATGTATCTGCTGAGTCATTCTTTCCTGGCTGCCCCTCCTATTTGCTGCTACCTAAGAAAATTAAACCAGATAATGATAAACAATGATATCAGATTTTTCCAACTATTTCTGAATTTTGGAAATAATTTTGTTTAGATTAGACAGCATGGTGTAGTGGTTAAGAATGGTGGACTCTATTCTGGAGAACTGGGTTTGATTCCCCACTCCTCTTCATGAAGCCTGCTGGGTGACATTGGGCCAGTCACAGTTCTCTCAGAACTCTCTCAGCAGCACCTGTCTCACAAGATGACTGTTATGGGGAGAGGAAGGAAAAGCAATTGTAAGCCACTTTGAACTCCAGAGGGTAGAGAAAACTGGGGTATATATATATTAAAAATATCCTTCTTATTATTATATCTGATTGTGAACAAGGCAGAAACAGAACAAGATCTATGCAATAAAGCCAAATACTTGGGGCGATTTTTCTGCAAATCTGGGTCAGTCTGCAAGTTTATGGAAACATCTGAAAATTGGGGGGGGGGCAGTAAATAGCCCCTCAAACTGCTAAGTGTATAGGAAAATAAATGAGATTCATCTATAATGAAAAAAGAAAGATCTCATGCAGTATGTCATAAGATATCATTTTGAGATCTTAGCCAAGGGTTGCATAGTAACTCCTTTAATTGACTCCTTTTATGGGTGCAACGAAGGAAAGAAGATAACATGATTGGCATACATACCCTCAGCACTCCTGGAAGCCTAGAGATAGGATTCCAGGCCATGCCTGGCAGCTAGAGGAAGTTTTGGTGCAGAATCTGGGGGTGGACGGGACATAGCTACAAACTATCACTTCTGGGTTTTCCCAAGTAGAGATGCTGCACACAGCACTGGATATATTTTTTTTTTTAATTCCCTATTGCTTCTTAGAGCAATGGCAGGCAATGAAAGCTGACAGTGAGAGGCAACCCTGATTGCAGGACAAAAAGATGGAGTGTGGTTACCTAGCCTATTTGGCTCCTGGGGGTGATAATTTTTAACACCTCCCTCTTCCTCCTCCTCTTCTTCTTCTACTTCCATGTTCAAGAAAACCCCTCATCCATGGAAACTCATTGGATTAGAGATACATAATTCCCCATCTGATGTCTAATTCTAAAAATTCAGGTTGTCAGTTTAAATCACCTGCTAGTGGCAACTCAGAATTCTTTCCCTTCCTGCAGTCATTTGAGTGGCATCTTACAGTAGCGTGGGACAAACCAGCAAATAATAGGCAGTTTCCACAGATTGTAAAGAAGTTGTATGCTTTACCAAGTTATGCCAATGAGTTACTGCAAGTACCCCCAGTGGATGGTCCAGTTGTTGCGCTTCAGTCTTCAGATCTGCTGTCTGAAGATGGTCATGGGTCTATTTGAGACCCCCTGGATAAGAAGGCAGAATCAGCATGCAAGCATTTACACGAGGCCATAGCCATAATTGTGAGAGCTTCTATCACAGCATCCATCGTCAATAGAGCTTCCATAGTTTGGATCAGAAAGCTGATAAATATTTTTCCTGAGAATGATTGCAGTTTTCTAGAGGGAGCAAGTTGTATTTTAAAGGCAGCCTCATTCTCAGCTGATGCTATGCTGAACATCATCACCTTCACATCCAGAGCTCTAGCTTCTACAGCTGTCTCCAGATGTCTCCTTTGGATGTGAGCTTGGCTGGCTGATTTTTTATCTAAATCTTTAGTCTCAGCTTACCCCCTACAGGGTGACAGATTACTTGGAGACTCCCTTGACAAAATCCTTGTGAAAACTCAAGACAAGAAGGCCATGCCCCAATCCATCAGGTGGTCCAATCAAAAACGGAATCAGTCCTTTTGTACCAAACACATCTTGCCAAGATTTCATCAGGACTCCAAGAAGACATCATGGGAGCCTCCAAGACTTCCTTTAAAAGAGCCAATACTGATTCTAAGTTCCGCAGACAGAACTTCAATAAGGGAGATTGCAACAACTGGGATGCAAAGTCCAAGCAAGTGTGACTATCAAACCCTTCTGGTGGGGGCATTACTCTCAGTTTCTACCTGCTTGGGAGGCTTCCCTTGCAGATGCTTGGGCCTTGGACATGGTTTTCTCAAGTTATACCATGGAGTTTCTTGAACTTCCCCCTCAAAAGATTTGTTCTGTCTCCAATCTGCAAGTCCAGCAGCAGATGAAGTATCCTCAATCAGGAATTAAATCATCTCTTAGACATTCATGCGATAGAGCCGGTTCCTTTAGAGGAATGGGGTGAAGGGGTTTATGCCATCCTTTTCACTGTCCCTAAGAAGAACAGGGACACAAATTCCTTAACAAATTTATCATGCTTCATCATTTCTGCATGGAGACATTTAAGTCAATAACAGAGTCCATTCAGCCAGATGACTTCCTGACTTCGGTGGATTTGACAGAAGCTTATCTCAATATCCCAATCCACCCAGCTCACAGGCGGTATCTTCACTTTGTAGTCCAAGACTATCACTTCCAATACAGGGCTCTGCCCTTCAGCCTGTCCACAGCCTCCAGGGTTTTTTCGAAGATCCTCATAAATTCTGTAGTTCATCTTTGGAAGCAAGGCATCCATGTCCACCCGTATCTTGATGATCTACTCATTTGTTCCAGCTCACTTTCCAAGGCTTTCCTAGACACAGAGAGGGTTCTAAGTTGTCTACAGGAACACGGGTTCTTAGTCAATCTGACAAAGAGTCTTCTTCAGCCTACTCAAAACCTCTGGAGACAATCATTGATATGACCTGCAATTCCCTATTTCTTCTTCAGAAAAAAAAATCACAAGCATCATGGAGACTGCTTCTCTCATTATCAGGAGCAGGTAGTCTTCCTTAACAATTTTAGCCTGACTAATGGGACTTCTGATCTCATGCCTAGACATGGTCCAATGGTTGTGTCTGCATTCTAGAGCACTACAATGGTTTCTTTGACCATACCAGCGTGCCATCATGGAGAAAAGACACATGATCCTGATTGTTCCAGCAGCAGTCAAACAGTTTTCGGTGGCCCTTCAATCTCCAGCACGGCAAAGTCTTTTATTCCCCCAATCTCCAGGAGTTGTTCATGGATGCCAATCTCCAGGGTTGGGGAGCCATGCTTAATCAGATTCCAGCACAGGTCTATGGTTGGTCCAGGAACAAGCTCTTCCTATCAGTGTCTTGGAACTCAGGGCCATCTGCTTAGCTCATTTTCAACTACTCCTTTTGCTTCAACATGTACTGATAAGGATGGACAATATATCAGTGAAAGCATACATCAACAAGCAGGGTGGCTCAAAGTCTCATCTGTTGCATCAGAAAGCCATGAGGATTCTCAGTTAGGCAGAAAAACATCCCCAGTCCATTCAGCTGAACACATCAAGGGAGTACTCAACATCCAGGCAGATTGGTTGAGCAAATAAACTGTCAACGAAGAAGAATGGTCTCTGCATCCAAGGATCTTCAAGTTCATCTATCATCATATGGGGCGTCCCAAGGTGGATCTCTTCACGTCCCCAACAAAACACCAGTTACCACAATACTTCACAAGAGATTTCCATCCCAGGGCCAAAGTGATGTCTCCTTGGTCATCGGAAATGCTCTTTGCCTTTCCTCCAATTCCACTCATTGCCAAGACAATTTGGCAAGCCAGGGAGAAGAGGGCAGAAGTAATTTTGGTTACTTCCTTTTGGGCCCATTGTCCGTGGTTCTCAGTCCTTCAAGAATTAATGGCCCGACCTCCACTGTCTCTCTCAGTGGCTCCAGACATGCTTCTCCAAGGGTCCATATGGCATCCACACCCAGAATGGCTATGCTTGACTGCATGGAAATTGAACTGGAGCATCTGTCACACCTAGGTTATTTTACTCAGGTACTCCTCCAGACGACAGTCCACCATCTGCATCTATAATGCCACCTGGAAGGCATTTGTCAGATGGTGCTGGAGAAAGAAGGTGGATCCCCTGCAACCTTCTGTATCATCGGTGTTGTCCTTCTTGCACGATGGTCTGGAGTCCAGTTTAAAGGCATCTGCATTATGAAGACAAACAGTTGCTTTATCCGCTGTCATTCCATTGATAGGATACAAATTAACAATGCATCCTCATGTTCTTCTCTTCCTACAAGATGCGACACTCAAGGCTCCATCACAGGTTCATCTATTTCCTATGTGGCATCTACACTCTGTTCTTACAGCTCTTATGAAATCTCCATTCGAAACCCTTAGACAAGTGGATCTTAAATAGCTCCATATGAAGGTTCTTTTTCTGGTGGCCATTACATCAGCCCACAGAGTATCAGAGCTCCATGCTCTTTCCATTAAGTCTAGTCTATGTATTTTCCACAAGGACAAGGTGGTGTTGAGGACAGATTCCACATTTGTTTCTAAGGTTTCTTCTTTATTTCATCAATATTTTTACCCAGTTTTTGTCCTAATTCCAAACATGTCAAGGAGGTTGCATGGTACCCATTAGAAGTCAGGTGAGCTCTCAAGATATATATATATATATATATATATATATATATATATATATAGAACAGAGGGGATCTAGAAAACAGACTCCATGTTCATAAATATTTCTCCTCCAAAATCAGGTGTTTAGATGTCTAAGACTTCCATCAGTTCCATGCTGAAAACATGTATTATAGAGGCTTATAAAGCTTCAGGCCTTCAGGTGCCCACTGGATTTATGGCTCATTCCCTTCACAGTGTGTCCACGAATGCTGCCTTCCTGAATCATGCATCAGTGGAAGAAGTTTGCAGAGCATTACAAACACCATACTCTGGCATCTGCTGAAGCAGCATTTGGAAGGAAGGTTCTGCAACGCATCGTGACTAAAGCCAAAAATAATGACCCACCCAATTGAAGGGACACTGCTCTGACAGACCATTGAACTTACTGTGAGGGATCCTTCTCCTCTGAGTCCAGGAGGACATCTGGGCCCTCCATTTCATCTTCTCTTTCTTTTTACTTCTGTGTTGCTATTCTCTTCTTTACTTCCTGCTTCTACCTTTTTACTGTTAGAAGTTCAGTTTATGACTTAGTGCTAATGTTACGCAGTTTTTTCTTTTCAGCCTAGTTATTAGTTGCAATTTACAGTTATGGCTTTCAGAGTCCCAGAATTGAGGGATGGATATTCCAAAGGTGCCAAAGGGAAGTGGAAAAAAGTGTTTCCTGCCTCCCAAAAGGAACAATGAAAATACCCAAGCAGATGTCCTCCTGGACTCAAAGGAGAAGGACCCCTCATGGTAAGTCCAATGGTCTGTTTCCAGCATGCCACTCCTCCTCATTCCCTCAGGCCCCATCTGTGTAGTCAAAAGTGGGGAAGCTGAATGTCTTTCTTGGCCCTTTTCCCACTCCCCTTTGGTGAATGCCTGGCACCTTGTACAGCTCTTATTATTCCACAGACTTCAGAAGTCACCAGTCCTAGCATGGTAGGTTCCCATCCCTAGAGATCAGGGTCCTGCAGAACCTATGATGGTTCCACAGGGTCTGTAAGATGGAGCTCTTTCACCAGGCCTTTAATTGAGGCAGTAGGCACTCATTTTATATCAGGGCTCCCCTCCAGTCACCACAGATCTGAGTGACCACCTGGGCCCAATTGGGTGGATATCTGTTGAGACACTGACTAGATATTGATGCTGATGCTCTGACCATTTTAATTGTACTTTAGTTAGTCAATGTGTAATTTTTATGATGGAACCTGCCCTGAACCTGCTTGTGGGGAGGATGGGATATAAATGGAATGAATGAATAAATGAATGAAGAGAAGAGAAGAGAAGAGAAGAAAAGAAAAGAAAAGAAAAGAAAAGAAAAGAAAAGAAAAGAAAAGAAAAGAAAAGGAAAGGAAAGGAAAGGAAAGGAAAGGAAAGGAAAGGAAAGGAAAGGAAAGGAAAGGAAAGGAAAGGAAAGGAAAGGAAAGGAAAGGAAAGGAAAGGAAAGAGATTGGATTTATAACCCTCCCTTCACTACCCAAAGGAGTCTCAGAGTGGCTTACAATCTCCTTTCCCTCCCCCTCCCCACAACAGACACCCTGTGATGCAGGTGGAGCTGAGAGAGCTCTAACAGAAACTGCTCTTGAGAAGAACAGTTCTGTGAGAACTGTCACATAAGCAGGTGCGTGTCAAGGAGTGGGGAAACACTATTCTAAGTGTCCACACATATGACCACTACACCAAACTGGCTCTCCTTGTAGTCTTAAAGGAAGTTTGAAACACTAGCATTTTTGTTAGATGCCAGCTTCTTCTGATTTCTTTTAAAAGATCACTTACTGTAAAAGCAAAATCTGCCATCACAAATAATAGGGTTGTTAAATACTTAGATAGGTGAACTAATGGTCTCAGTATAACAGTGCACCTACTGGCCCCATGAAGGCTATATGTATTTTGTGCTCACCTTGCACTAGCCTTGCCTATTAATTAGCATTCATTATATATAACCAAGTCATGTAAAAATACAAGGGAAGTTATGAAAAACAGGACAACATGGCCCATAACAACATGTGTCTCCAAGGAAAATAGAAGGCAGTAATGGATATGTTACCAGATTGTCACTGATACTCACAAACAGTAATTGCTGACAAATGTCACATAAGCATCAGGGTAATCCTCTCATCTGTGAGAGACAGGCTGAATTCATGTTACTGAGTCTACTTTGATGAGTCTGTTTGTTCACCTTGGCAGTGGTCAATATTTCAATGCATTCTATTGATGTGTTGTAGATTTGGAGTGGAGAGTTCACAAACAAAGAAGCAGTGCCCTGCAAAATCATGGAGCCCTCTCCAACAACAGTCATATTATTATCCCAAACATTTTCCTGTGACAGAAAAAAAAGATCATTTGCCATCAGTTCAATATGTTATTTGTTTAAAAACAAACCAGTTTTTATTTTTGTTGTTTGTTCATTTATTCGACTTGGTGAATCACCCCATCCCGGCTGTCATGTAGCTACCTAGGCAGTGTGATGCCACCTGCACTGTAATTCTCAAGCAGCAGTGTAAAAATGTGCCTGACTCCTATAACAATCTTTTATTTGTAGACACTATTCATAATTGGTTATCCAATTGTAATTAAATCCACAGGGAACTCACCTATTACTATGCCTAATATGCCATTGAATCCAGCAATTCTAGAAGTGCACATCAAAGAAATCTGGAGGCTGAGGAAAAATTTCAACCACTGTCCACACATGTGAATGTTGATGGTTATAGGAAATGTTCTTCCAAGCAGCATTGACCCTTGCTTGGTAGGCATTTTAGCATAACTTCATTCTGCTTTCAATATGGTGTACTGTGGTATGGTCTGATGGTATATAGAACTCCAGCTTCTTGGCAGGAATTGGAACTTATTGCTTTTTGTATTTTCCAAGTTTGGAGAGCTGGTGTGTATGTGTTAAATTCTTTAAAGTAACTTCCAACTTATGATGACCCTATGAATTAACATTCTTCAAATGTTCTGTTGCTAAAGCCTTGCTCAAGCATTGCAAACTAAGGCTCATGGCACCTTGATAGAGTTACTCAATCTTTTATTGGGTCTTCTTTTCCTGCTGTCTTCCACTTTTCCTAACATTATTGTCTTTTCCAGTTACTCTTGTCATTTGGTAATGTGAGCAAAGTTTGATAGCCTAAGTTTAGTCATTTTAGTTTCCACAGAGAGGTCAGGTTTGATTTGGCCTAGGACCCACTTATTTATCTACAATACCAGTAAAACTCACCTCCACAACACCAGTAAAACTCATCTCCAATACCATATTTCAAAGAACTCTACTTTCTTCCTGTCAGCTTTCTTCATCGTTCAGCTTTCACACCCATATATAGTAATGGGAATTACTATAGCATGAATTAACTTGATCTTGGTGAGCAGCAACACATCCTTACACATAAGGATCTTTTCTGGAGAGCCAGTTTGGTGTAGTGGTTAAGTGTGCGGACTCTTATCTGGGAGAACCAGGTTTGACTCTCCACTCCTCCACTTGCACCTGCTAGCATGGCCTTGGGTCAGCCAGAGCTCTGGCAGAGGTTGTCCTTGAAACGGTAGCTGCTGTGAGAGCCCTCTCCAGCCCCACCCACCTCACAGGGTGTCTGTTGTGGGGGAGGAAGGTAAAGGAGATTGTAGCCGCTCTGAGACTCTTTGGAGTGGAGGGCGGGATATAAATCCAATATCTTCTTCTTCTAGCTCCTTCATGGCTGCCCTCCCCACTCTCAAGCTCCTTCTGATTTCTTGTGTTCAGTCTCCCTTTTGGTTGATGATGGAGGCAAGGAATAAAAAATCTTGAACAATTTCTTAATTGTCAACCTTAAAGTCATATAATTCCCAGTAGACATTAGTTGTGTCTTCTTGATGTTCACTTATAATCCTGCTTTGGCTCTTTCTGCTTTAACCTTCATCAGTAGTCATTTCAGGTCTTCACTATCTTCTAGCAGTAATGTGGTGTTATCTGTATATCTCAAATTGTCAATATTCTTTCCACCAATTTTCATTCCATCTTCACCTAAATCTAATCCAGTTTTCCTTATGATATGTTCTGCATACAGACTGAAGTGATAGGGAGATAAAACGCAACCTTGTCTGACACCTTTGTCGATTGGAAACCATTCTATTTCTCCATATTCTTCTGTGCAGTGCTGACCTGGGTTAGCTGAAGTGGCACTTCCATTGTCTACAAAAGATCCTTCACCAATGCCATCTTCCACTACTGCTGCTGCTCAGTAGCTACCCTTCAAGAATTCCTCCACACCCATCACCATTGGAACTGTCTTTTGCTGATGTGGCCATTGATCCCTGAAGTGGGTGGATGCATCTTAGTCCGGTGTCTCAGTTGTGACCATTCTGCCTTGAGTGACTCTGCTAGGAGTTTAGATGCCTTACAGTATTGCTCTCAGCTTCACTGACACACACAAACCCTCTCACCAAATTAATGTGTATGTCAGGAGGAGGGGAGAGACCTGGTAAGGTACACATAAACATGAGGATGAGATGTGGCAGTGTATTTTGCTAGTTGTATTACCATTATTGAGAGTTACCAAAGACAACTATGAGTGCTACTTGGAAATGTAGGGTTACTGACATTTAGGGATGCCTGAAAACTCCAAGTCTGCAGAAATATGCCCTGTCTTTTAAACAGTTGATGTTTTTTACCTCTATGCCATAAAAAGCTTGAGCTGTCAATTTCCACAAATTAAACCTCTGTTAAAGAGACAGGATCATTTTTTCCAGGTTTGTTAGCAACTCTAGATCCTCCCAGGAACTTGGAAGGCAATGTGCTGAAAATCACACTGAGACTATGATCACACACACTAAATAAAGCACTTCAATTACTTTCAATGCATTTTCCAACTGGATTTTACTGTATGAATTGGCAAAATCCAGTTGGAAAGTGCATTGAAAGTGGATTGTAAGAGCATTATTTAGTGTGTGTGATTGCAGCCTGAGAATCTGTTGTTCTGTCCCTAGTCATCCCAAAGCAGGAGAAGCTCTTCTTAATATTTAGAGAGAAGAAGCTAATAATGTGACAGAATGCATATCAAAAACAGTTGATTAACCTCATTAAGAAATAGATCTAGAAAATGGAATTGGATGTGTGTGTCTGGAGATGGGAGGTGTTCAAGTGAATATATTAGCCTAACCACAGGACTGTTCTCAGTAGTTCTCACAAGCATTGCAGATCTGGTAATACTTTGGAAGTGGAATTTACCTAATCAGGAGAATCATGAAATTGAGATCAAGGGAGAATGAGGCTGCTTAGATCTGGCTGCTTGTTAATGTTCAACAGCATTCACTCCACAAAACCAGTGTGGTGCAGTAGTTGGAATTTCAGACTTGGACATCAACTCCTCATTCTGTCCTGGAAGCTCAATGGTGACACACTGGGTTACATTCTCAGCCTAATTTAACTCACAGGCTGAGCCAAGATTAAACATTAAACTCGTTCCTTCCTTCCTTCCTTCCTTCCTTCCTTCCTTCCTTCCTTCCTTCCTTCCTTCCTTCCTTCCTTCCTTCCTTCCTTCCTTCCTTCGCAGGGGAAAGCATACAGCAGCACCCAGCTATCTACCTGTGCAAGGCAAGCCAGGGTGGAGGGCAGTACCCAACCAATCCCCATGCAAGGTGCAGCAGAGAGTGGTGCCTGGCTCAGCCCAGCTGAGCCTTGCATACGATGAGGAAAGTGCTCATCTGGCATGGCCAAGGTGAGGGAGTCAGTGCCCATTGGCAGAGAGACAAGGGAAATGGTACCTGGCCTGTCTAAGGCTTGCCTGAGGTGATAAAAGCATCAGCTGACTAACTGGTTAGGCAGGATGCCTCTTCCTCTTTCCTTCCATCACCCATTTGGAAAGGAGGGTCAGGGTCAGACAGACCTCTCTCCCTCCCTCCTTTGGGGGCATTGTTGTAAGATTAAAATGGAGAAGACAATGAAGTAAGGTGCTTTGAGTTCCCATTACGGAGAAAGGTGGTCTATACATGAAGTAATTGATAATTAATGCTATAATATATTGGGTTCTATGCATTGATGAGGCAAGGTTGTAGTGATAACAAGCTCTTTATTGAGTACAGCATGGTGGGTGGCTGCACTAACCAGACTTAGGAACGGGGCCCACTGGGCCAACTATATACAACACTGAGTTCCCGTGCTAGCAAGTTATTGGGTCATTCAAACCAGCAAGGGGCCTGTGATTGGAGCAGGGCAGTTTGGATTTGGATCCTATTGCCCTTTGTTCCTAAATCCCTAAGCTCAATCCTTTAGGCTCCAATGAGCCAGACAGGAACACCATTTGGTAACAACATGAATTCTCATGCATAACAAATACATTTAAATAAATAAATAATAAATATAGCTGAAGATGGAGGGAGAGATAAAATGTTGATGGTTGCAGGGAACATAAGAACATAAGAGAAGCCATGTTAGATCAGGCCAATGGCCCATCCAGTCCAACACTCTGTGTCACACAGTGGCAAACATTTTTTATATATACACACACACTGTGGCTAATAGCCACTGATGGACCTGTGCTCCATATTTTTATCTAAACCCCTCTTGAAGCTGGCTAAACTTGTGGCCACCACCACCTCCTGTGGCAGTGAATTCCACATGTTAATCACCCTTTGGGTGAAGAAGTACTTCCTTTTATCCGTTTTAACCTGACTGCTCAGCAATTTCATCGAATGCCCACAGGTTCTTGTATTGTGAGAAACGGAGAAAAGTACTTCTTTCTCTACTTTCTCCATCCCATGCATTATCTTGCAAACCTCTATCATGTCACCCCGCAGTCGACGTTTCTCCAAGCTAAAGAGTCCCAAGCGTTTCAACCTTTCTTCTTAGGGAAAGTGTTCCAGCCCTTTAATCATTCTAGTTGCCCTTTTCTGGACTTCTCCAATGCTATAATATCCTTTTTGAGGTGCGGCGACCAGAACTGCACACAGTACTCCAAATGAGACCGCACCATCGATTTATACAGGGGCATTATGATACTGGCTGATTTGTTTTCAATTCCCTTCCTAATAATTCCAAGCATGGCATTGGCCTTTTTTATTGCAAAAGCACACTGTCTTGACATTTTTAGTGAGTTATCTACCACGACCCCAAGATCTCTCTCTTGGTCAGACTCTGCCAGTTCACACTCCATCAACTTGTACTTGTAGCTGGGATTCTTGGCCCCAATGTGCATTACTTTGCACTTGGCCACATTGAACCGCATCTGCCACGTTGACGCCCACTCACCCAGCCTCAACAGATCCCTTTGGAGTTCCTCACAATCCTCTCTGGTTCTCACCACCCTGAACAATTTAGTGTCATCCGCAAACTTGGCCACTTCACTGCCAACTCACTTCACTCCCAACTCTAAATCATTTATGAACAAGTTAAAGAGCATGGGACCCAGTACCGAGCCCTGCGGCACCCCACTGCTTACCGTCCTCCACTGTGAAGACTGCCCATTTATACTCACACTCTGCTTCCTATTACTCAGCCAGTTTTTGATCCACAAGAGGACCTGTCCTTTTACTCCATGACTCTCAAGCTTTCTAAGGAGCCTTTGATGAGGAACTTTATCAAAAGCTTTCTGGAAGTCAAGGTAAACAACATCTATCGGGTCTCCTTTGTCCACATGTTTGTTCACCCCCTCAAAGAAATGTAACAGGTTAGTGAGGCAAGATCTTCCCCTACAGAACCCATGCTGAGTCTTCCTCAATAACCCGTGTTCATCAATGTGCCTACTCATTCTGTCCTTGATAATGGTTTCTACCAACTTTCCCGGTATTGAAGTCAGACTGACTGGCCTGTAATTTCCCGGATCTCCTCTGGAACCCTTTTTAAAGATGGGGGTGACATTTGCTACCTTCCAGTCCTCAGGAACGGAGGCAGGTTTCAATGAAAGATTACATATTTTTGTTAGAAGATCCACAAGTTCAACTTTGAGTTCTTTCAGAACTCTCGGATGTATGCCATCCAGACCCAGTGACTCATTAGTTTTTAATTTGTCTATCAGTTGTAGGACCTTCTCTCTTGTCACCTCAATCTGACTCAGGTCTTTCAACACCCCTTCCAAAATTAGTGGTTCTGGGGCGGGCAAAAAGTTCTCATCTTCCACAGTGAAGACGTAGGCAAAAAATCCATTCAGCTTCTCAGCCATTTCCCTATCCTCCTTCAGTAATCCTTTTACCCCATGGTCATCCAAGGGCCCCACTGTCTCCCTGGCTGGTTTCCTACTTCTAATATATTTGAAGAAATTTTTATTATTGGTCTTTAGAGAAGGAGAGAAGGAAGCAGAGAAGGTTGAGGATATTCGGCCCCCACCCAGCCGAGAGGCCAATCGGCCGCTAAGGCTGGGGGCCGTCCATTGCCTCCCCGGAAGGATGGGAGACAGTATACTCATCCTTGCTGGGGGGGGGGGTGAGGTCGGCCTTATTAGGCAGGACCCGCCCCCGGTGGTGCAGTTCTGAAGCCGCGTTTGGAGGAGCAACAGCATGTGAGGCTGTTTGCTCCCGCGGCTTTTTGGTGCGGCATCGGGGCATTTGGCGGCTGGGTAGAGCTCTAGCCCAGCCCCTGGATGGCATTGTCTTCACGTGCGCCTGTTTCAGTGCCGGCTGGTGACAGAGGCTTGAGGAGGAGGCGTCGGGCGAGCGTCTTTCCTGACGCCGAGTCGGGAGTGGCTGTGGTGTAGTGTGGGTGACTGAATTCTGGGCGGCTGCTCCGGACTGTAAAAGGGGGTTTTGGAGGGCCCCACCCCACCCGCTTGCTTCTATTTCGGGAGGGTGCTGGCTTGCGGGTTGAGGCCCGTTAGTTGGGGGTGGCCGTTCTGGGTGTTGGTGCTCTGGCCCATCAGTGGGTGGTTGTCTTACACATCCTGACCTGGATTGCCCAGGCTGGCCGGATCTTGCCAGAGCTCAGAAGCTAAGCAGGGTCAGTCCTGGTTAGTCCTTGGATGGGAGACTGCCAAGCAGTTCCCTCTGAGCTGAGTTAGTGTTAACCAGCTCACAGTTTTGGACCTTGCTTTGCTTTGGCGCAGTGAGGCCTCGGTGTGTCCTTGGCTGAGCTGTTTGAGTTTTGGGACTTCACTAGAGGGTGTGCTTGGAGGCAGCATGGGGCCTAGAAAAGGACAGGGCCCATCTAAGGGGAAACAGCCGGCCAAGAGGCCTCTTAAGAGGCCGGCTCCTGTTCAGCCCCTGGCTGATGACGGGGATGAGGTGGTGATGCGGCAGGCCATTTTGGACCACTTGGCCATTTTGGAAGAGGCGAGAGGGCTGGCTGGTCCGTCTCAAAGATTTGCTGGGCTCAAGGGTTCTGGTAGGGCTGTCACCATTTCTTTTCAGAGAGAGGTGCTCGCCTGGCTTTCTGCTTTACAGGGTTCCGAAGAAGGCGGGAATAACCCGAGTGAGGCAGTGCCGATGGATGAGGAATAGCGCTAGGAGCCTGAAGCGATTGCGGTGGTTCCCACCAATGTTGAAGTTAAGTCACCAGCTTTGCATCAAGGGGTGGCATGGCCATGGAGTCCCTGGTGCCCAAGTGTTGCCTCTGGTTCAGGTCTGGCGGTTGTGTCCCCCGCTTCAGGGTCGCCCTTTGGCGGCATGGTCCCACTTATCAGTCAACATGGGGCATTGGTGGCAATGCCTCATCAGTCGGGTAGCTCGCTTCCATTTCAGGTTTGGCCGACTTGGAGCTCGACTACAGCGGTTGGAGGTCAGGCCGGTAGCTTGGGGACAATGGGGTTTTCTCCGGCAGGAGGTGGGTTGCCTTGGAGTTGGCAACAAACTGCTTCTTCGTACCCAGCCTGGTCTTCGCAACAGTTGGGCGGTTGGGGATTTCCATCCCATCCCCCATTTCCTTATAGTTCGGTGGCCTTTCACGCTCTACCTTTTGGTGATCCAGCAATGCCTCTAGGTGATCACCTTACGGTGGTGACCAGAGAGAAAATCTTAAAAGGTGAATACGTGGACGTGTTCAGCCTGTTATACAGGGAGTTGGAAAAGAAGTCCAAGGACAAGCTGGATGAGAAGGATAAGGAGAAGTTGAAGCGGTGGAAGGTAGACAGGTCTTGGTCGAATTGGCTGCTGGGATTTCTTATATATGCGGGGGTCATTGCCAGGGCCCAGCCTTGGAGGGCAGCCCCACTATTCCAGTACTGTGATATAATTTATCGCGCGTACAATGATTTTTCTGGAGGGGCGTGGCTGCAGTATGACGAAAAATTCCGCATGAGAGCGGCAGTGAATCCTGGTCTTCCTTGGGATCAGATCAATCAACAGCTTTGGTTTCAGCTTATGGCACCTGCGAAACCAAATACTGGAGATAGATCTGACAGTGGTCATCTTGTGCAGAAGACTGTTCATTCTCCTGCACCCGCACGGCTGCGGGGCAGTCGGTTCAGCCACGGCTGTTTTGCTGGGAGTTCACCTCCCAAGGCACGTGTGCCAGGAAGGCTTGCAGGTACAAACACGAGGGTTCGTTGTGTGGTGGGCCCCATGCCTTCACGGCCTGTAACAGGTCCAAACCAAAAGGGGCCAACAAGAGGCCAGGGGGCGGGTCAAGTCAGCCTCCTGAAAAAGGGGCCCAGTCCCATACATCTGAGGGTTCTTAAGAAGCTATTGCAGGATTATCCTCGGACTGAGGAGAGAAGTTATTTGTTGGAAGGGTTTTCCCAGGGGATCAGAATTCCGTACCAGGGTCCCCGGTTCCCGTTTTCTAGTTCTAATTTACGGTCTGTTCACAGTTTAGAGCACGTTGTTAGGGCTAAAATTAGGGAGTGGTTGGAGGGACGAGTGTTAGGCCTTTTTGCGGTTCCTCCAGTGCCCAATTTGCGGGTTTTGCCCTTGGGGGTTGTACCTAAAAAAGTTGCGGGCGAGTTTTGTTTAATTCACCACTTGTCCTACCCTAGGGGGCAGTCCGTGAATGAAGCCATTCCCTCAGAACTATGTTCGGTTAAGTACACCTCTTTCGACCGGGTGGTGCGGATCGTGCGTTGTTGTGGTGTTGGTGCTGAGCTGGCAAAATGTGACATTAAGTTGGCCTTTTGCCTCCTCCCTGTGCACCCAGAGGATTTTGAATTGTTAGGCTTTTCGTTTGAAGGCAGTTTTTATTTAGACAGAGCGTTATCGAAAGGGTTTTCGGTATCTTGCGCTGCATTTGAGCGATTTAGTACTTTTTGGGAGTGGGTGCTTCGGGCTAAGACAGGGGTGTGCGACACGGCGCATTACCTGAATGACTTTCTCTTTGTGGGCCCCGCTGGCTCCGGGCAATGTTCTCATGTGTTGGCGGCGTTCGGGCAATTGGCAGAGAAGCTTGGTGTTCCATTAGCTAGGGAAAAGACCGAGGGCCCGGTTACAGTTCTTACCTTTTTGGGTATCGAGCTGGACACTGTGCGCCAATTGTCAAGACTGCCGGGTGATAAGTTGACTAAGGGTGCGGCTGTGTTGGTTAAGGTCACCCTTCTCAAGTTGCAGCAGCTGGTGGGGCACCTGAATTTTGCCTGCAAAGTGGTGGCCCCTGGTCGTGCATTTCTTAGGCAGTTTTGCGACAGAATGGTTGTCCTGAGTGCTCCGCATCATTATACCCGAGTTACAGAGGGGATGCGCAGGGACCTGGAGGTCTGGGAGTCATTTTTAAGGGACTTTAACAGCATCTCTTTCTGGCAGGAGGTTATGCAATTGAATGCAGACCTTCAGATTGTATCTGATGCTGCTGGCTCTACTGGTTTTGGCGTGTACTTTCGGGGACGCCGAGCATTGGCCTAGTGAATGGTTTGGCTCTGAGATATGTCGTAACTTGACGTTTTTGGAATTTTTCCCCATTGTTGTCGCTGTTTTTCTATGGGGACATTCTCTCGCCAACCACACAGTTAATTTCTGGTGTGACAACATGGCGGTTGTCCACGTGGTCAACAACCTTACCTCAAGATCCAAGCTGGTTATGCGCCTTGTTCGGGTGTTTATATTGTGTTGCCTTAAGTTAAATGTTCTGTTTTTGGCAAAGCATGTTCCAGGCATTTGTAGTGGAGTGGCGGACACCCTGTCTCACCAACAGATGGTGCAATTTCGACTGCTAGCTCCAGAGGCCGATCCGTTCCCCGCTCACATCCCAGTGGAATTGTGGCAGATTGGAGGGATGAAGTTAGCCGGGCAATCCACCTCACCATAGCACCTAGCATGAAAAGGTCGTATGACTGGGTGGCTAGTCAGTTTTCTGTTTTTCGGGAAGGGACAGGGCTATCTGTGACTTGGCCTGCACCAGCTGAGCATCTGCTACAGTTTTGTGTTTGGCAGAAAGAGAGAGGTCTCTCTGTGAAATCCATCAAGGGACAGTTGGATGCCTTGTCCTTCCTCAGTAAGGCTAAGGGGTATCAGGAGGCGACTAAGGATTTTCATATTCTGAAGATGTTAGAGGGTTGGTCATGGGAGACGGGGCAATGGGTTGATCGTAGGCAGCCAATTTCCCCAGCAATTCTTCAAGGTTTGCATGCCACTTGGGCTTTGGTGTGTGCCTCAGCCTTCGAGGAGGCGCTCTTTCATGTGGCCTCCCTGACGGCTTTTTTCGGGGCCTTGCGGGTGCTGAGTTGGTGGTGCTCTCCCGTAGGGATATTTCTGTTAGGGCTCTCCAGTTTGGGGATGTTAAATTTGTTGAGGATCGAGTGATGCTAGGTGTCCGTCAGTCAAAGATGGATCAGATGCAGTGTGGTTGCACGGTAACTTTTGGACCTTGCTCGGAGAGGGAGTTATGTCTGGTCGCTGCCCTCGCGCATTATGTGGATTTGCGGGGGTGGGCAGATGGCCCTTTGTTTTGCCACCAGGATTCTACCCCTTTGACCAAATATCCGGGCCGGGCCTTGGATAAGCTAGGTCTTAAGGATGTCAAATTTGGTACCCATTCCTTCAGGATCGGAGCTGCGTCCACAGCCACAGCTTTGGGTTACGGGGGCGAGGCCATTCGTCATGTGGGACGATGGAGATCTGGGGCCTATTGGGCCTACATTCAGCCTTTGGGGCCATAGGCGGTCTTCCTTGTGGTAACCTTGCCCGCTGCAGTGAGTGTTTAAGTTTATTTAAAAAGAGAGAGAGAGAGAGAATTTTAATGTTTTTTCTGTTCTAGGTGCTGTTGCTGGCACTGAAAGGAGGAGGGTCCTTATTTGTGGCCACAGTATCGTTTTCTGGGCGGCACATCAGGCTCGATGGATGTCAGTCGGTTCACAGTTGGGCCTGAGTGAGCAGGTTGTTATTGAGTGGCAGGACCGCTGGTGGGCTGCATGGGTCCAGCAGGTTTGGAGAGAGCCTGGAGGAAGGCCAACAGGGTTAGGGTTAGGGTTGAGCATTGCCCTTGTGCCACATCCATCCATTAAGGCCTGTTTTCAGGATTTGTACAGGCCAGGTGGGGTCCATCTTTCATTAAAGGGCAACAAGTTCTTTTTGGCTGATATACGGCAAGGGCTCGAACATGTTCTGGGTGTTGGTGTGGGTGCAGTTGCCTAAGCTGAGGCTTAGCTGTTTGTGGCCATTTTTTGTTGGGAACATGTTTTGTGGGGGATTGGTGAGCTCCCGCGGCACTGCACCATTGTGCTGATTGGCTCCCTGGGGTGACTGTTAAGCTGTATGGCCCAAGGTTGTCTCCAGGGAGCTTGGGGATCCCATCACACGGTTGAGTTGTCCACATCCCAGGCTGTACGGCTTGGGGGAGGGTGGAGCTCAGGGGTATGAGATCCCATGGCCTGGACAGCCGGATCTGAGCCGTTTGGTTGGCTCACACCCGGGGCTTTGGAGCTCGCCCTGTTTGCAGGTTAAGGAGGTGGTCTGGTATTGACCCCTGGCTTTACCTGTCCCCATCTTTTGACCCTTGCCGTTAAGTTATGTTAATAAAGTGGCCCTTTAATCCATATCTTTGTCTGTCTCTTTATTCCGACTGGGGAGGCAATAGGAGTTGTCAGGGGGAAATATGAATGCTTTGCAACTTCTGTGCAGCTGTGCCTGCCCTGGTAACTGGCACCATGTAACTGGCACCACTGTGCAGCTGGGCCTGCCCTGGTAACTGGCACCATGAAACCTGGCCACAATTTTTGTGGGTAGAAAGTGCCAGCATAAGGGTATGGTGGAAAACTGAAGATGGGGAGAAGGTAAAGGTAAGCTAGCTGGTGAGTGAGGGTGAGAGGAGGCAGGAAGGGGGCAGAGGCTACAGGGTTAAAAGGAAGGAAGAGAAGGAAAGAGTAGGAAAGGAGGAAAGTCTTTGTGGGTTCCTGCTCATTGGCATAACTATTACTTTTGTGCTCTGTAAGCAAAGTAAAACCTGCAATGTAAACAAAGAATTTATGTGGTTAAAATAAGCAACCTCAAAGGGGAAAACCACCCACAAAATTTGCTTGTTCAAATTGGTTTACAAAATTATACTTAAATCTGAGGTTTTAAAATTATAATGAAAGTAGTAGATGATGTTTTGGATTGGCTCCACTTTTTTAAAACCCAAAGCTAGATAAGAACATAAACGAACATAAGAGAAGCCATATTAGATAAGACAAATGGCTCATCCAGTCCAACACTCTGTGTCACACAGTGTCCAAAAAACCAGATACCATCAGGAAGTCCATCAGTGGGGCCAGGACTACTAGAAGCCCTCCCACTGTTGCCCTTCAAGCACCAAGGATTTATCCAATCCCCTCTTGAAGCTTGCTATGCTGGCAGCGGTCACCACCTTCTGTGGCAGTGAATTCCATGTGTTAATCACCCTTTGGGTGAAGAAGTCCTTCCTTTTATCTGTTCTAACCTCACTGTTCAGCAATTTCATTGAATGTCCATGAGTTATCGTATTGTGAGAAAGGGAAAAAAGTACTTCTTTTTCTACCTTCTCTATCCCATGCATAATCTGGTAAACCTCTATCATGTCACCCCTCAGTCGACATTTCTCCAAGCTAAAGAGCCCCAAGTGTTTTAACCTTTCTTCATAGGAAAAGTGTTCCAACCCTTTAATTATTCTAGTTGCCCTTTTCTGAACTTTTCCCAATACTATAATATCTTTTTTGAAGTGCAGAGGCCAGAACTGTACACAATATTCCAAATGAGGATGCACCATCAATTTATACAGGGGCATTATGATACTGGCTGATTTGTTTTCAATTCCCTTCCTAATAATTCCCAGCATGACGTTGGCCTTTTTTATAGGAATCGCACAATGTCTTGACATTTTCAGTGAGTTATCTACCAAAACCCCAAGATCTCTTGGTCAGTCTCCACCAGTTCACATTCCATCAGCTTGTATTTATAGTTAGGAGATTTGGCTCCAATGTGCATTAATTTGCACTTGGCCATGTTGAACCTTATTTGCCACATTGACATCCACTTGCCCAGCCTTGACAGTTTCCTTTGGAGTGCCTCACAATCCTCTCTGGTTCTCACCATCTGAACAATTTAGTGTCATCCGCAAACTTAGCCACTTCACTGCTTACTCCCAACTCCAAATCATTAATGAACAAGTTAAAAGCATTGGACCCAGTACTGAGCCCTGTGGCACCCCACTGCTTACCATCCTCCACTGAGAAAATTGCCCATTTGTACTCACTCTCTGTTTCCTATTAATTAGCCAGTTTTTGATCCACAAGAGGACTTATCCTTTTACTCCATGACTCTTGAGTTTACTTAGGAGCCTTTGATGAGGCATTTTATCAAAAGCTTTCTGGAAGTCAAGGTAAACAACATCTATTAGGTCCCCTTTGTCCACATGTTTGTTCACCCCCTCAAAGAACTCTGACAGATCTTGCCTTACAAAACTTGTGCTGAGTCTTCCTCAATAACTTTTGTTCATCAACATGCCTACTAATTCTCTCTTTAATAATGGTTTCCATCAACGTTCCCGGTATTAAAGTCAGACTAACTGGCCTGTAATTTTCTGGATCTCCTTTGGAACCCTTTTTAAATATGGGGGTAACATTAGCTGCCTTCCAATCCTCAGGAATGGAGGGAGATTTCAATGAAAGATTACATATTTTTGTCAGGAAAGCCACAAGTTCACCTTTGAGTTCTTTCAGAACTCTTGGCTGTATGGCATCCTGACCTGGTAACATATCAGTTGTAGGACCTCCTCTCTTGTCACCTCAATCTGAAGCAGGTCTTTCAACACTCCTCCCAAAATCAGCGGTTCTGGAGTGGGCAAGCACTTCTCAACTTCCACAGTGAAGACGGAGGCAAAAAATGCGTTCAGCTTCTCAGTCATTTCCCTATCATCCTTCAGTAATCCCTTTACCCCTTTACCCCTTGGTCATCCAAAGGCCCCACTGCCTCACTGGCTGGTATCCTGTTCATAATGTATTTGAAGAAATGTTTATTGTTGGTCTTAATGGGTTTTTTTTTGCAATATGCTCCTCATTGTCAAGACATTGGCAGTTCAGTAATTCACATCAATCATGAGATAAGGTTAAGTTTATTACTGACAGTCCTTAAGGCATAATAGGTTTTGCTAAGACTAAAACCCTAGGCAATATGGCCCTAATATATATGTGCTGCAAAACCATTACATAGTTAATTAAAAGTGGGAAAGTTTGGCGGGGATCTTTGGCGGGAGAGTGCCCCCTCCCTACCAATGTCCTTGGAATGCAGGTGGTTATCGCTCTTGCTTTAGCAACAGCCTTGAGGTGTTGTCTCAAGTTGGTAGAGTGTCTTCTATAATATGTTACACAGATAACAGCATGTGAAGCGTGGGACAACCAGAGCAACATGAACAATACCAGGTTTCACATCCTGTTCAGCATATCACACAACATTAAATCAGTAAATCATGGCAAGGCACTTGATAGTCATAGTCCCTTTCTGCCTGTCTGATCACAGACTTGCATGCTATTTGACATAGCCTGTGTTCCCTTTTATTAACTTCACTTGGACTAGCTTTCCACTGCTTAAAGGAATCCTTCTTACCTTTTACAGCTTCAATTACTTTGATTGTTAACCATGCAGGCTTTTTTTAATACCGATCTGTGCCTTTCCTGACTTGTGCTATAATTTTATCTGAGCTTCTAGGATTGAAGTTTTAAATAGACTCCAAGCTTCCCCAAGGGTTTTGACCCTATTTACTTTTCCTTTCAGTTCAGATGCCTCCTCATCTCAGAGAATTTACCTCTCTTAAAGCTAAAAGTGGTCGTGTTGGTCTTTTTTGGGCAACTCCCTATTTATACAAATGGTGAAGTCAACAACATTCTGGTCACTGCTCCCAAGCGGTGCAATCACTTTTACATCTCTCACCATTTATTGGCATTACTTAGGACCAAGTCCAGGATCCCCCCACCCCTCATAGGTTCAGGATCCCCCCACCCCTGAACACATATTGACCCAATCAATCTGCGGGTAGTTAAAATCACCTATTATGATACAGTTTTTACGTTTAGCCGCTATCTTTAATCCTTCCATCATATTATAATCGTTCTCTATCTTTTGATTTGGTGGGCAATAACAAACTCCCATAGTTAAATTTCCTTTTGGGCCCTCTATTTCGACCCAAAGCATTTCTAGAAGGGAATCTAATTCTTTGACCTCAGTCTTACTGGACTGTATACCCTCTCTGACATACAGAGCCACCCCACCTCCAACCCTTCCCTCCCTATCCTTCCGATATAACATATCCAGGAATCACCGTGTTTCACTGATTCTCCTCATTCCACCAGGTTACTGAAATTCCCACAATGTCTATGTTTTCCCCCAACACTAAACATTCCAACTCACCAATTTTACTTTGGACACTTAGCATTTGTATACAAACATCTATAATTTCCCAGGCAAGTTAGGCCTGCAACCTTCCTCCTGCTGCCTCGAGACTTTGGCAGGCAGCCCATACTGTTTGTCACCATCTCAGTGGACAACTCTGATCCATTACCCAATAGAAAAGTAACAGTTAACCCTTCATCTCTTTGAGATGAGTCCTCCCGAACCAGAGACATTTCATCTCCTGTCAACTTTCCCCTGAGATTTAGTTTAAAAACTGCCACCTTTTTGATTTTAAGCAGCTTGGTTCCATCTGGGGACAAGTGGAGACCATCTCTTTTGTACAGCTCCTGCTTGTTCCAGAAAGCATCCCAGTGGCTAACAAACTTAAACCCTTCCTCCCTACACCATCGTCTCATCCACACATTGAGACTTCTAATTTGTGCCTGTCTCTCTAGCTCTGCACGTGGAACAGCCTCTGAGAAGGCTACTTTGGAGGTTCTGGTCTTAAGTCTCCTGCCTAGCAGCCTAAATTTTTCCTCCAGGACCTCATGACAGCATTTCCCTACATCGTTGGTGCCAGCATGCACCATGACCACTGGCTTCTCCCCAACATTATCAGCCTATCTACAACACGCATAATATCCGCTATCTTCGCACCATGCAGGCAAGTCACCATATGGTCAGTACACAGTTTTGCCACCCAGCTGTCTACTTGCCTAAGTATCAAATCACCAACTACCAAGACCCCCCCTCTCTCCCTGCCCAGGGATGGTTCCTTGGCACAAAAGGATACCCACTCACCAACTGAAGAAAAGGTCCCTTCTGAGGGCACATTCCCTTTATCCTCAGCATGGTGCCCTGTTCCCTCTCGACCCTCATGCTCCCTGGCAGCAGTGGGGTGCCACATTCAGAGTGGGGCACATCTAATATGTCCCCGAGAGTCTTCTCTGAGTGCCTGACTGTCTCTACTTCTCCAGGTCAGTTAGATCGGCCTCAAGGGTACGAACTCATTTCCTGAATACCAGGAGCTCCTTGAATCGAGCACACACCCAAGACTTCTTTCCTGTGGACAGATAGTCATTCATGTGACACTCAGTACAAAACACTGGAGAGCCCCCACCTTCCTGCTGACATTCTACCTTCATGATAGCTTTTTTGAAATATACAGACCCCTTTTAAATCCTGTTTGCTTATGTGGCTCTCCTTCTGGAGGGTCTACTTACCTTATTGGGAACACAAGGAAAATAGGGATCTGGGTTCCTGGTCCTTACACAGCCCCCAGGCCAAGAGCCACAGGCCAAGAGCCCTTTAGCTCTCACCCTTTGGTTCATGCCAAAGGCTCACACCTCTGGCAAGGCGCAGCTTAATAATGCAAAGAGGGTGGGGCCTCAGTCTGCCCCAGGAACACAGCCACTCCTAATCAATCAGCAACAATCACCTTTAGTCCACTCAAACCAACAGCCCACTCAAACCAAACAAACAGCAGTTCCTCAGCAACCACAAACTCAGAATTGTCAGCAATCACACAGTCACACAAACTCAGAAATTCTCAGAAACGTCTCCAGCTGTTTAGAATGTAAACCTCACCCTTATAGTACTTCTTATCTGCTCTCTCTCAGAGCTCTTTGAAATGTGCTCAGCCTCTGGCAAGGCGCAGCTTAATAATGCAAAGAGGGTGGGACCTCAGTCTGCCCCAGGAACACAGCCACTCCTAATCAATCAGCAACAATCACCTTCAGCCCACTCAAACCAAACAAACAGCAGTTCCCCAGCAACCACAAACTAAGAATTTTCAGCAATCAAACAGTCACACAAACTCATCAGCAATCACACAGTCACACAAACTCAAAGCAACTTGGAGGGACAGCCATATACAAATAAGAAGAAAATAGATAAAGGGACTGCACAGCAAGAAAGAAAATAGAAGGGAAACACTCTTGCATCCGAGGGAGGGAAGAGGGTGAGATGGCCATTTGGAAACCTATTGGATCTTTAACATATAAACAGCTTCTGGATTTAAACCAGGAATGTTCTAAGCACTGTCAAATCAATCAACTCCGCTTTTATATATTTTGGAAAAACTGTATGGTTCTGCCTGCTGGAGAAACTCTCACTTAAGAATGCACATTAGAGGTTGCCTATTTAAATACTATTAAATAGTATTTAAATACTATTTAATAGTAGATAACCAAGAAGATGCAACTTTCTCCTTGATATGTTATATGTCAGTATGTAGGTAGAACAACTGAACATGCAGTCCCACAATGTATCCTGAATTTGCAATTTTGCTGCATCAACTGTACTTTGATTTTATCATACAACTGATAAGCAATCTTGGAAAGTGGAGAAGAACAAGTGGGAGCCCGTGAAACTCATAGACAGAGCCATGTAGAGCTGGATATATGCCCAGGTCAGATGGGAAACGGAGGATCCATTTCAAACTATACTTTTCAAACTGTACTTTTAGATGTGAAAAACCTCAGCTTGAGACCCTGGAGAGCCACTGCCAGTCTGAGTAGACAATACTGTCTGATGGACCGAGGGTCTGATTCAGAATAAGGCAGCTTCATATGTTTATATGTACCCTTGTCGGCTAGCTACAAGTGGCAGCTAATATACGCAGAGAGATAGGAGTAGCTTTTACTACCCACAGATTGATTGGGTCGGGAGAAAGAGATTGAGTTTCTAGACACTCTCAATGATTGTGCTATGGAGCAGATGGTCACAGAACCTACGAGGGGTGGGGCGATCCTGGATTTGGTCCTAAGTAATGCCCAAGACTTGGTGAGAGATGTAAAAGTGATCGCACCGCTTGGGAGCAGTGACCATAACATTATTGATTTCACCATTTATATAAATACAGTGTTGCCCCAAAAGACCAGCACAACCATGTTTAACTTTAAAAGGGGTAAATTCTCTGAGATGAGGAGGCATGTGAAGAGGAAACTGAAAGGAAAGGTAAATACAGTCAAAACCCTTGGGGAAGCTTGGAGGCTATTTAAAACTACAATCCTAGAAGAGCAGATAAAATATATACCACAAGTTAGAAAAGGCACAAACAGGTATAAGAGAAGGCCTGCATGGTTAACAAATGAAGTAATGGAAACTGTAAAAGGTAAGAAGGACTCCTTTAAGCGGTGGAAAGCAAGGTCAAGTGAGATTAATAAAAGGGAACACATGCTATGGCAAATCAAATGCAAGACTGAAATCAGGCAGTCAAAAAGGGACTATGAGGAGTATATTGCGAAAAACATAAAGACCAACAATAAAAATTTCTTCAAATATATTAGAAGCAGGAAACCAGCCAGGGAGGCAGTGGGGCCCTTGGATGACCAAAGGGTCAAAGGATTACTGAAGGAGGATAGGGAAATGGCTGAGAAGCTAAATGCATTTTTTGCCTCTGTCTTCAATGTGGAAGATGAGAAGTGTTTGCCCGCACCAGAACCACTAATTTTGGAAGGGGTGTTGAAAGACCTGAGTCAAATTGAGGTGACAAGAGAGAAGATCCTACAACTGATTGACGAATTAAAAAATAATAAGTCACCAGGTCCGGATGGCATACATCCAAGAGTTCTGAAAGAACTCAAAGTTGAACTTGTGGATCTCCTGACAAAAATATGTAATCTTTCATTGAAATCTCCCTCCATTCCTGAGGACTGGAAGGTAGCAAATGTCACCCCCATCTTTAAAAAGGGTTCCAGAGAAGATCCGGGAAATTACAGGCCAGTCAGTCTGACTTCAATACCGGGGAAGTTGGTAGAAAGCATTACCAGGGACAGAATGAGTAGGCGCATTGATGAACACAAGTTATTGAGGAATACTCAGCATGGGTTCTGTAAGGGAAGATCTTGCCTTACTAACCTGTTACAGTTCTTTGAGGGGATGAACAAACATGTGGACAAAGGAGACCCAATAGATGTTGTTTACCTTGACTTCCAGAAAGCTTTTAATAAAGTTCCTCATCAAAAGCTCCTTAGTAAGCTTGAGAGTCATGGAGTAAAAGGACTGGTCCACTTGTGGATCAAAAACTGGCTAATTAACAGGAAGCAGAGAGTGAGTATAAATGGGCAGTCTTCACAGTTAAGGAAGGTGAGCAGTGGGGTGCCGCAGGGCTCAGTCCTTGGTCCGATGCTCTTTAACTTGTTCATTAATGATCTGGAGTTGTGAGTAAGCAGTGCCCAAGTTTGCAGATGACACTAAATTGTTCAGGGTGGTGAGAAACAGAGAGCATTGTGAGGCACTCCAAAGGGATTTGTTGAGGCTGGGTGAGTGGGCGTCAACATAGCAGATGAGGTTCAATGTGGCCAAGTGCAAAGTAATGCACATTGGGGCCAAGAATCCCAGCTACAAATACAAATTGATGGGTTGTGAACTGGCAGAGACTGACCAAGAGAGAGATCTTGGGGTCATGGTAGATAACTCACTAAAAATGTCAAGACAGTGTGCAACTGCAATTTCAAAAGGCCAATGCCATGCTGGGAATTATTAGGAAGGGAATTGAAAACAAATCAGCCAGTATCATAATGCCCCTGTATAAATTGATGGTGCGGTCTCATTTGGAATGCTGTGTACAATTCTGGTCACCACACCTCAAAAAGGATATTATAGCACTGGAAAAAGTGCCGAAAAAGGCAACTAGACTGATTAAAGGTTTGGAACACTTTCTCTATGAAGAAAGGTCAAAATGCTTGGGGCTCTTTAGCTTGAAGAAACATCAACTGCGGGGTGACATGTTAGAGGTTTACAAGATTATGCATGGGATGGAGAAAGTAGATAAAGAAGTCCTTTTCTCCCTTTCTCACAATACAAGAACTCGTGGGCATTCCATGAAATTGCTGAGCAGTCAGGTTAAAATGGATAAAAGGAAGTACTTCTTCACCCAAAGGGTGATTAACATGTGGAATTCACTGCCACAGGAGGTGGTGGCGGCTACAAGCATAGCCAGCTTTAAGAGGGGAATGGATGAAAATATGGAGCAGAGGTCCATCAGTGGCTATTAGCCACAGTATATATATGTGTGTGTGTGTGTTGTGTATACATACACACACACATATTTTGGCCAATGTGTGACACAGAGTGGTGGACTGGATGGGGCATTGGCCGGATCCAACATGGCTTCTCTTATGAGAGAGAGAGAGATGCGCAAGGAACTGAGAGATGAGGCGAAATTACTTTCTTATTCTGCTTTTTAAATGGGACATGAGAAGCTTTTGAAAGTTCTAAATAAAATGTTTTTTAAAAAAGCTTGGAGGGGGAAAAGGTTATATGGAATCAGGTGTAGGTGAACAGATAATAAAACTGTGGTAATTTTTTATTCACACAGGAAAATACTAGATAATTTGTTGCCAACAAGTAAGTATTCAACAAGGTCTTCAAAACTTTGAGAGAGGCTCCCCCCCCCCATCCCCATTTCTGTTTAAACACTCAAGCATACGTTTCTGAGTTTCACCAACACATAAAGTTTAGAAGGCAGCAACATACAGCCAAGTTCCCCAAATTCTTCTTTATACACAGATCAGAGATCACTCCTCTTTTTTGAGAAGCCATTTTCTTTCTTTTCAGAAGATGTTCTCAGGCTCTGTTAGGCATTAAACAAAACAAATACAGCACTGGATTAACATTATGTTGAGTCAGGCATAGAAACAAAACAAATACTGACAATGCTAAATCATTAACTGGTATACTGTTTCTGAATAACAAGTAGTGATATTAAAATGTGATGGATCTATATAAGAAAAAACTAATGACCTCCAAATAGTGAGCTTTTAAGAACCCTTGAATTCAAAAGAGCATTTCAGCTAGTGTTAGTCACAATAACAGAAAACTAGTTCCAAAGAGCAGAGGAAAATGGCAAATGGTTTCGATTAGAATAAAATGATCTAATTAATGTCTCCCACAAAGGACTGTGAACACCAATATCAAACAAAGCTGTAAAACAATATCTTTGAAGTGTCTCTTTACAACAGATTATTGACATAAAATTCAGCAGAAATATAAGCCACCAGATGCCAAGGCTCGAATTCTGCAGATACAATAGATTGCTTTGGCAATTATGAAGGTGGCATACTCTTTAAATTGCCACTTTCAGAAGGCATTGGTTTAGAGTGGTGCCTTCCAATTATTTTTAAAGACTTTTCATTCTAAAGGGCTGATAACTTGGTTTTTGTCTCAGAAACTTCATTTACATTCTAAGCACTAGAGCTAATTCACAAATGCCAGATTTGAAGCACTCTAGGCCTGAAGTGATACTTTTGGCTAAATTCTGCCCTTACATACTAAGAACAGAATAATGACCACTGAGTTAAGTCTCTGGATAACACAGTTTCCTGTTGCTCTATCTGTAGTGATCAATCTTATACAACAAAGGAGCAGTGTACCAGATTTGTACAAGCAATCAGCAACTGGGACTGTATGAATCACTTTCTTATGGATCACCCAAATACAGGTGAAGTCTATCGATCTATTTGGGCCATTTACATTCTTGCTATGGTTATAACTGTTTTAGCTACATGATTGCTTTATCATCTATAATTCCTGTCTTCAAGTAGCAGTCCTCCTGAATTCTATCCATTGAAGAGCTAAAATTTTATTGGGGTCCCTATTTCTAAGGGAACATATGCTTCTCCATGTCTGATCATGCTTCCTAAGGTATAGTGTTTGCAGGCCTCGGATTCAGCGCGAGCTCTCAGGAGTGCAGCTCCCAAACCTTTCTGAGAGTTCCACCTCCTCCTTCCCACCTTGTCCATTCAATAGTAGGTGCAGCTGCATATCAATTCCTGGATGAATTCGACCACCTATTTTTCTACCAAATGACCCCTGAGTGTTTGTATTTTCCCCAGTGTAATTAGCCATTACTTCTGAAAGACGAATCAACAATTGAAGTTTATTGTAATTTTATTGCATTATGGTGCAGAGTGGTAAAGCTGCAGTACTGCAGTCGAGCCCTCTGCTCACAACTTGAGTTCGATCCCAGCAGAAGCTGGTTCAGGTAGCTAGCTCCAGGTTGACTCAGCCTTCCATCCTTCCGAGGTCAGTAAAATGAATACCCAGCTTGCTGGGGGAAAAGTGTAGATGACTGGGGAAGGCAATGGCAAACCACCCCGTAAAAAGTCTGCCGTGAAAACGTTGTGAAAGCAACATCACCCCAGAGTCGAAAATGACTAGTGCTTACAAAGGGACTACTTTTACCTTTTTAATTGTTGTTAGCCACCCTGAGCCCATATGGGGAGGGTGGGATATAAATAATATTAAAGAGAGAGAGAGAGAGACTTAGATGCAATATTTCATATAGAAAACATCTGGAGGGTTGTATGTTTTTTGATTTGATTTTTTTTTCCTTTTTGTACACTGTTTTTGGTCCATCCAGAGGGGGAGAAAGTGGTTTAAAAAGGCTGCTATAACTAACTACTGCCACTATGGGCATTCCAGTTTCCCTTGCACCTATGGAAGAAAGTACTTTCCCATTATTATATGGGAATGTCGAAGTTCTGTATGTCAACTCCATTGACTGTAATACCAACACAAGGAAATGGCAGGTCTAAGATATATAAAAAGAGCATCTTCTACTGGTTCTTTTCCATCTAAAGCATTTCTATAAAGGATATCAATACATCCTATCAAAACAGAGAATTCCATTCAAGGCAGCACTTACAGCGATTGCACCTACAACATATTTTATGTTTTACTTAGAGACATCTGGTAGTTGAGCTGTGATCTTGATAATGCCCTGTTCCTTGTATTTATTTTAAATAGGGAAAGGGTCTTTTGTTGTTATTTACTGTAGACAGGACTGCATAATCAATCCTGACTAAGTGGCCTGGTTACCATTTTGTGTGCAATGTGTCATAATTAACATGATGCAAATGTTTGTGGCACCTGGACATGTCACCTGCTGAGTCAGAATGCAAGATGATATGTTCCAGTTTTGGAACTTCAGCAAGCTACTTTTCAGGAATACAAGTCTACCTGCCACATCATATTTTCCTTTGTTCTAGAACATATTGCTCTTCATTGTTGCAAGGAGAATGGCTCTGTTCTTCACCTACCTTACAATTTTGTTTTTTAAAAGAGTTTGTTTGCAGTTGTTAAAATAAACAGACATGACATCATCAAATCAGAGCCCTAGCTAAACAGATTAATGTAATCTGTAATCCTGTATCATATACAAATTTAAGTATTTATATATACCATCTTTTTTTTTAAAAAAAGTATTTTTTTTAAATAATCACAGCAGGAAAGTGTTCCCCTCACCCTAAGATTAGAATATAGAATTACAGATCCACATATATTATTAGGTTAATACCAATAATGGTTGCAAGTGATAGGAAAGAGATATAGCAGCATCCTCTAGTAAAAGACAAACTTGTGCAAAGTTGTATGTGTATGTATGAGTGTAACTGTACGCTTGTGTGTAAAGTGTCATCAAGTCACAGCAGACTCATGGTGACCTCAGCAAAGAGCTTTCAAGGCAAGTGAGAAGCAGAGCTGGTTTGTCATTGCCTTCCTCTGCAGAGTCTTCTATGGTGGTCTCCTTTCCAAGTACCAACCCTGCTAATCTTCTGAGATTGGATGAGATCAGGTTATACCATGCTGCATTCCCTCCCACATTGTTGTATACCTGTTCCATATCAATTATGAAAGATCAGTTTATGGGAGAAAGTAGAAATGGCTACAGTAAAGCTGAGGAAAGTAGAGCAGGCATGAAGCCAGAGAGAAAGCAAGTGAGTGAGCGACTAAGTATGAGAGATATGTTTTTTCTTCTATGGTTACATCTCCAGGAACAAGTATTTTACCTCCCATTCACAGGCTGACTAATCAGTATACTTAAAAGCAAATTCCTATAATCTCTCTAAATATTTCAATGAATATTATCAAGCCATATCTGTAGCAGGCTATAAACTTTGATGACTATAAAAACTATGTATCCCTGTTTCCACTGTTTTTATACAGAATTGCTCCCCATTGCATTTCCATTGTTTTGGTTTCTTCCAACTCCCAGTTCCCTGTCTAACAGTTTGGCTTGGAAGTGAACCTTGAAACATCACATTGAATATGCTAGATTTGAGAATTTGATTCAGATGATCATCTTATCTGGGCCTGAGGCCAGAACCTGACACTGTTTTCATCTAATGATGCCCCCAAAGATTACAAGAGTGCTTATTACTGGTACCCAAGCACATGACCTTAGACTCTGTAATATTACGTTTCATTACCTCAGAACATGAGCTCATCTACTGCATTATTTTAGATGACAGCAGATCCCTCACTTAGTGTCATCAGTATATTTCATCAATATATTTTTAGCTTCACTAACCATATACCAATGAAATATTAATGGGGAGGGCAGAAAGCTCTTTTTCCCAAGCCACTTTAGGAGGAAGCAGGTAAGATGTTCTTGGGATGGGCTACAGAAAAATAATTCTCATGCACAGCCTGGCCATAGGAGAGCCACAACAGTGAGGAACACTGTTATGGCAGGCTGTGACCAAAATGTCTGTTGTCACAGGCTCCAGAGGCTGTGGCTGCAACAGTATGAACCAGTGGCAATAGAGGAACAGTATCTTTAAAAAAAAAAAAGACTGATGTATAGTAGCAATTCTGCTGATTTCTGATCATTCATCTCTAGCAGCCAGCAGCAATGCTGCTTGGCTGCAGGGCCATCTTTGCCTCCATGGTTGGGAAGGGAGGACTTTTGTGTCCTGTTTGGATGTGTTTCTGAAGGGGCAGGGCTTGCCACTGTAACTGCAGAACCACCAACCCCCTACAGCAGTCTCTGGTTGATGATCGGAGAAGGAGGAGCGCAGCTAGCTGCTCCTCTTTCTCGGTCAATTTCAGGGCTGGAGGCTGAATGGATGGGTGGGAGTGCGTTCGTTTGCTTCTGCGCTGCACTGCTGTCAGTTTCAGGGACCAGGAGCCACTCAGGTTGCTGATAAGGCCCATCAGGCTCAGTAGCATTGCTGAAGAGCAGCCCCATTGAAGGAGGAAGACATCAAAGGGGAAGAAGCGGAGCTCATGTCATGGCTTGTTTGACACCCCCCCTTTCCCTCTTAATTGAATTTTGACATCCTCCCAGGGTGTTCTTTCGGGGCGTTTGGCGGCCTTGTATTGCCTTTATTGCCAGGATAACCCCCATCCCAGCCCTCTGTTTTAGTGCTTGCCAAAGGGTTCGGAATTTTGTGCTTTGCAAACTCCTTTCCCTTCATTTTAAAGGGAGTTTGTCCAATTTCTGCCTACCCAATTTTTGCTTTCTGTGGGCTGAGTGAGACTGGGTTGGCCATATTTGCTTCTTTGTGGCCTTCTTATGTAAGAAAGCGGCCATTTTAGGGGCTGTGGAGCAACAGCCATTTTGAGGGTCTATTCAGTATAAGGCAGCTTCACATAGGCAGACAATATCAGCTTCTTGTGGCTTTTCCATTTGAAGCTGTAGGCAGCCATTGTAAGTGGTGGCCAGGGTCAGCCATTTCAGTGCAATTTTCAGTGGATTCAGGGGTGGCCACTTTTAGGGCATTTATGTGTGTTTTATTCTTAATTTGTTTTTTGTAAAATGCCTGGAAAGAAAGGGTTGGGTAGGTCTAAAGGTAAGCAATTGGCATGCAAAGCCCCTAAGGCCCTGCCTAAAAGGCCAGCCCCCCCCCCCCCGCATCTTCTTCAGATGATGAGGTTGAGGAAGTGGTTAATTCTGCTGTTATGCAAAGGCTTTTGGCATTGGAACAAGTGCCAGGCATTCCTTCCTCACAGAGTTCAGACTTGGGCTCGGGGAAAAACTCTAAAGTTGCATTTCAAGCAGATATACTAACAAGATTGTCCATCCTTGAGGTCAGGTCTGCTGGGATCATCGCTGAAGGATCTGGGGCTACAGCAGTGCAGAAGGGGGTGCAGCACCATTTCCAGTGGATGCCGGAGTGGGATCAGCACTGGTGCCGATCAGATCTGGGGGTAAGGCTGGTGGCACTCTGCAGTCCTACACTGGCATGGCTTGGCAATGGGGTCCTTGGGGTCCTGCTACTCAGGTTGTGCCAGGCACTGCCGCTGGGTCTCTAGGATCCTCCCCCTCCATGGGCATGGTTTCACAGCAAGCTTGATCGTGGCCAGCAAGCCAGTTTGGCCCCTCTGGACCTTGGCCTGCAGCCAGACAACAAGGTATGTCATGCCCTTTTGGGGGGGATGGGACTGTTCACCTCAGTTAGGTGCTGCTTATGGGGTGGTCTCCTTTACTGCCTTGCCTTTCACGGACATAGCGTTACCTTTAGGTGATTATTTGTTCCCTGCAACAAAAGATAAGGTCCTAAAGGGGACCTCCTGTTCTGTAAACTGGAGAAGAAAGATAAAGAGGATTTGGATAACAAAGAAAATGAAAAATCAAAGAAGCGCAAAGTGGACCGGACTTGGGCCAATTGGCTGCCTGGGTTTTTCATATATGCTGGTGTGATTGCACGCATCCAGCCTTGGAAGGTGGCTTTACTTATCCAGTATATAGATATTATTTATAGAGGTACAGTAAGATGGAAAATTCAGGATGTGGACTGCTTTATACCCTTCCCTTCAATGGGATCGTATCCACCAGCAGCTGTGGCTTCAGGTCATGTCCCCTGCACTACCAAATTTGGCAACTGCTCTGATAGCGGTCATTTGGTTGCCAGGATATTGGCAACTTCTCCAACTTCTTCACCCTCTTCCTGCAATTCTGCGGGGCAGGCAGTTCAGCCCCAATTGCTTTGCTGGGAGTTTGGCTCCCAAGGAGTATGCAGTAAGAAGGCTTGCCAGTACAAGCATGAATACCCCATGTGTACTGGCTCTCACTCCTTTAGTAACGGCCCCAGAGCCTGGCCATGTAAGGGCCAAAAGAAATGGCAGGGGTGGTGGTAATTTCCAAGCTGGAAAAGGGGCCCAGTCTGATAAAGGTGAGACCTCTTGAATGGTGGCTTGCCAGATCTACAACAGGTTGATAGGGCATACCTGTTAAAAGGTTTTATTTTGGGTTTTTAGAATTCCATTTCAGGGTCCCTGGGTCTGGGAACCTTAGTTCTGTTAAAGGTATGGAGCATGTAGTTAGGGATACGATTGCCAAGAGCTGGCAGAGGGCAGGATTTGGGGCCATTCCCTAATCATCCAGTGCCTACCTTAGGGTTCCCCCTCGGGAGTAGTGCTGAAGAAGGTGCCTAGCGAATTTCGTTTGATTCACCATTTCTCTTATCACAGGGGTGCGTCAGTAAATGATGGTATTTTTGAGCATTTATGCTTGGTTAGATATACCAGCTGATGGGTTCAGGTGGGTGTGAGCCAAGATCTTAAGTTTCTTGAGTTCTTTCCCACGCTTGTTGCAGTTTGGCTGTGGAGGAATTACATGGCCAATCGCACAATTCATTTGTGGTGTGATAACATGGCAGTGGTACATGTCATTAATTCCCTTTCATCCAACTTTCAGCAGGTTATGAAATTGGTGAGGGCCTTCACTCTGTGTTGTCTGCGGCTTAACATACTGTTTTTATGAATAATGGGGTGCCTGACGTTCTCTCTCATAAACAGATGGAGAGGTTTCGTCAGCTGGCCCCAGAAGCCGATCAAGAGCTGGCGCAAATGCCCCAGGAGCTATGGCTGATTGGAGAACCGAGTCCTGCAGAGCGATAGGTCTAGCCATTGCACCCAGCACCAGGAAGTCTTATGAACATGCCATGCGGCAGTTTGAGAACTTTAAATCAGAGGCAGGGTATCGCATTGTTTGGTCCCTCCCGGTGGAGCAGTTGCTCCACTACTATGTTGCTTTAAAAGGTAACGGATTGGCCATGTGATCTATTAGGGGGCACCTGTCTGCTCTGGCTTCTGCTAGTAAGGTGTTGAGGTATAAGGAGGAAACCGCAGACTTTCATCTGCAGAAGATGATTGAGGGCTGGGCTTGAGAGGCCGGGCCTAATCCTGATGCTATAAAGCCTATTTCCCCTTTGATTCTTAGGGTCTTGAAGGGGGGTTGGGGCACAGTGTGTGCATCCTATTTTGAATCCACACTGTTTCATGCTACTTCTTTGGTTACCTTCTTTGGGGCCCTTAGAGTTAGTGAGTTAATGGCAAGCTCCAGAAATGATGTTTCAGGTAGTGCTTTATTGCTACAGGACCTGAGGTTAGTTGAAAGTAAGGCGGTCATCACCGTTCGACACTCTAAGACTGACCAGCGTCACAAGGGAACCATTTTGGAACTCAGAACATGCTCTGAGCTGTTGTGTCCTGTTTCTGCTTTGGCTGCTTATTTGGCAGTACGTGGTCCCAAGGATGGATTTTGGGCTGTGACTTCGCGGGCTTTAGCTAAGCTTGGGTTGTCTGGGTTGCAATTTGGTACCCACTCCTTTAGAACTTTGGCGGCCTCTACAGCCGCTGCCCTATGTTATCCTTCATCCACCATTCAGCACCTGGGCCGTTGATGCTCATCGACTTATAAATCTTATATTCGCTCCTTGCTCAATCCCTAACTTAGTGTGGTTTGTAACATATATGTTATGGTTATCGTTTCTAGTTTGACTGTTTTTTTCTTTTTAGATGCTGTTGTTCCTGGCCAGAGGAGCCAAGTTCTCATCTGTGGACACAGTTGTGTGTTTTGTTTGAGGAATAAATAAATAAATAAATAAATAAATAAATAAATAAATAAATAAATAAATAAATAAGTAAATCAATCAGGTCAGAGAATTTTGGTCAGCTCTCAGCTGGGATTCAGCTAATGGGTCACTATTGAGTGGCATGGGCGCCAGGGTCTTCATTGGCCTGGCCTGATGCAATTGTTATTCCAGGGGTATGCAGGCCCTCCTCCTCAGGTTTTAAATATTCACTTGGGAGGGAATGATCTTGGGCTAGTAAAAGGCAAGGCTTTAGTCTTGCAGGACAGGGATGATTTTTGGGCCATTAAGGAAAGAGGTCCGGCACTATTATTATCTGGTCGGTCATAATCCCCCGCCTTGTTTGGCATGGTGCGTGGGACCCTGCAGAGATTGAGAGGGTCCATTACAAGGCTAACAAGGAAATTAAAAAAGCCCTAGAGACGGGGTTGGGCCACTATTTGCCACATCTGGAAATTTCTATGAAATTTCCTGACCTCTACAGAGTGGATGGGATACATCTTTCTGAAAAAAGGTAATACGCTTTTCTTGAGAGATCTTCAGCAATGGTCGCAGGTGGCTTTGGGCCTTTTGGTGGGTACTAAGGCCTAAGTAGAGACTTGGCCTTAGTGCTGGCAGATTTTACTGGACTTATGGTACTGTGCAGACAGAGGAGGACCAGAAAGTATCTTCTCTTGGGGGTTAATGGTCTGGCAGGATCAACCTTTGGGTTTGATGACCTGGGGTGGGAGAATGCAGACTGTCCTTTGAGGCTCGACTGGAGGGTGCATTCCATTGAGACATGGGTCTGGTGGTTGGGCCCTCTGCAGCTTGCCTTCTTGCTGAGATGACCTGGTGGAAGCTGTGGCATACAGCTTCGGCTGGGGGCTGGATTCCTCGCCCGTTTAATGGCAGGGGAGGTGTCTGTTGAGACCCCTGGCGCTGACAAGGCCAGAGTTCTGGTTTGCCCTTGCCATTTTTTATTCTGCTTAATAAAGTGGCCCTTAGTTATACCAATACCTTGTGTCCAACTCTTTTTTCTGACTTGGGGGGCAAAGCTCTACCACCTATCTTCTAGTGAGGCTAGAATGTTTCAGGGGAAAGGGGAAAGTATAGCTACTTCAGGTAATACTTAACAGACTCCCTCTCTCCGTCAAGATATTTTCATTTTTTGTATCATTCATTATCACAGACAACAAATAAGGGTGGGAGAAAGTTTCCCTCTGTAAAGCAGCAGTACTGCAGTACTGTGGTCTGAACTATCTGCTCACGACCTGAGTTCGATTCTGGCAGAAGCTGGATTCAGGTAGCCGGCCCAGGGTTGACTCAGCCTTCCATCCTTCTGTGGTCAGTAAAATGAATACCCAGCTTGCTGGGAGGAAAGCGTAGATGACTGGGAAAGGCAATGGCAAACCACCCCATTAAAAGTCTGCTGTTAAAACATTGTGAAAGCAGCATCACCCCAGAGTTGGAAACCAGTGGTGCTTGCACAGGGGACCTTTCCTTTTCCTTTCCTTATTAAATATATAAAAATGTGGCATTTAAAAATGAAGATATGTATGAGATAAAGATGCTCAGTAGCAAAGCTTTGGTGGTAACAGAATTGATTTTCAATGAATGGTGAAGAATTGTCCAGATGTTGAAGACAGTATTCAACATCTGATCTCCAAGATACCTGAAGGCTAAGGTAACCTTCACTGAAAAATTGGGAGAGAAGTCCTTGGATAGAAAGCTGTTGTTGCTAACCAGCTGTTTATAACATTTTGTGCAACCATTTTAGCCATGTTTAGCCAGGATTTGTGTGATTGCTTTGCTGGATAAGATCATAGTCTATTTCTGGAGTCCTTGTCCTTTTTGTGCCTGCAGGAACCTTTGGAATTTTAAGAGGGTCTGGTCAGTGCCCCAAAATGACTGCCACAGAAGGCAGAGGTGGGCCCAAATCGCTACACTTTGCAAAATAATTGCAGAAAGGGATTAAAAAGAAATGAAGGAAAGCCCAAGGGAGGAAGAGAGAAAGGGGAATGAAGGTGGGAGGATAACACTGAAAGGGGAATGGAATCACAAACCTGCTTTCTTAGTAGTCCTCCTGATTCTTTACTGGCAGCTGCTGCAATTGGATCTGTGGAAAACCCTTTCATTAGAAGAAGGGCAGTCAATATCAACTCCTGTCTTACAGGGAAAGTACTGGCAGGCACCATGGTGCCCATGGGCACCACACTGGGGAACCTGGTTTCTCTGTTCCAGCACTGTGTTCTCCAAAAGCAGTTATAAGCTGCTTCTAGAATCTCAAAAGCAATGCATTAAAACTATGGCCTTTCACTCGTGTCATCCTCAGCCATTATTTAGAGATGCTTCTGTACATGTAAAGTCCTTTTAGTTATTGTGATAGTGGTAGCTGTATGTCATAAGAACATAAGAGAAGCCATGTTGGATCAGACCAATGGCCCATCCAGTCCAACACTCAATGTCACACAGTGGCCAAAAAAACCCAAGTGTCATCAGGAGGTCCACCAGTGGGGCCAGGACACTATAAACCCTCCCACTGTGTCCCCACCCAAGCACCAAGAATACAGAGCATCACTGCTCCAGACAGAAAGTTCCAACAATACACTGTTGCTAATAGCCACTAATGGACCTCTACTCCATATGCTTATCCAATCACCTCTTGACTTTTATCCAATCCCCTCTTGAAGCTATGTCACTTGGGCAGTGAGTGTCATTTCAGTATTTGGTACACACACATGCACACACACCCGGAGTAATTTGCATTTTTTGACATTTTCAACAAATAATATGTATCTTTTGTGATCAAGATTGTATGATCCAATAAACCTATGGTGATGTTTTCCATTAATACCAGCTAGATCACTTCCTGCAGTTTGCCAAGTAAGCATACATATGATACATGCAATTACATTTTCATTCTTCTGCCTCTATATTAATCTTCTGGGTAAGAGTGTCTAAAATTTTGGACAGAAGTGTCATCAATTTGCTGATGACATCCAGATCTATATTTCATTAATTCAGCATTCAGGAGCAATGGCTTAGTGTCTATACTTTGAACTATTGTCTGGATCTGAAGCTGAATCTAGATAAGACATCAGTGGTAACAAATTTGAGTGATCTCAGAGTGATATAGTTTTTAGGGAGCTTGGTTACCATATTGTGATAACTTCGCAGTTCCATGTGCATCAGCATCAGCTTTATTACTTGACAAGCTGGTAGACAGCTCGAAGTATAGCCGTGCCACTTCCTGTAACCGAGAGAGTTTATGTGCCAGAGAATTCTTTCATATAATTTTCCAGAATCATCCATGTTGTTATATATCTGGTCTCTCCTTGAGATGCTAGCTTCCAGGTGGAACCTGGGGATCTTCCAGAATTACAGCTCATCTCCAGACTGCAGAGATCAGTTGCCCTGGAGAAAATGGGTGCCATGAAGGGTGGATTCTATGACATTGTACCTCATTAAGGTCCCTTTTCCCCCCAATCTCCAGGATAAAATCTCTAGAAGTTTCTCAGCCTGGATCTGGCAACCCTATCCCCCAATTCTCTGCTGGTGGCTGGGGGACCTGGAGACTGTATCTATCACAAAGAAGTTTACAACAGAAGACCACAATAACAGAATGGCAACTTCTTTATTCAGCCATTTTGAATATAACCTTATTCAAAAGGTGAGTACTCTGTTGATCCCTCCAGTCTAATGGCAACCCACACAGTCTAATAGCAAACCCCTCAGAGAGCATTATGCTCGTCTGGTAACAACCTGGCATGACTTACCTAGGCCTGGCTGCTTGCTCCTGTTCAGCAGCAGCTCGCCTATGACAGCTAGTGTGACTTAGCAGCTGCCAACTCCAAGATGGAAAATTTCTGGAGAATTTGAGGGGTAGAGCCTGGAAAAGGTAGGAGAAGGGGTGGGACCTCAGACAGTGAAAATGCCATAGACTCCACCCTCCAAATAAGCCTTTTCCTCCTGAAGAACCACTGTCACCAATCTCCAGGTGAGGGCTTGAGATCACTCAGAATTACAACTACTTTCCAGATTGCAGAGATCAGCTCCCTTTGAGGTGTGTGTGGGGGGAGTGAATGTCTTCACTTAGGTGGGTGGGAAGACAGCAAGGTGGGGGAGCACTTGTTAGCAAAACTGCTGGGGGTCTCCTCTTTTAGACGGGGGAATTAGCAAGAGGAAGACCCTGGTAGAGTTTAGGAGAGATCTTTTACCAATTTACGGTACAGTTTCAGAAAGAAGACTCCAGACTAAATATATGTATATATTAAAATGTTTACTATAAATATATATATAGGAAATACAATCACACATATGCAATCAAAAAATCATAAAAAGAGACTAGGAAATAAGTGGTGAAGAATAGAGATGTTTAGGAATTATTGCAGGGGGTAGAGGATACTGCCTGGTCCATGAATCCTTGAGGCAGAAGACATGGTGGAGAGTGGCTCAAACAGAGTTTGGGGGTACAAGTCTGTGGTAGGGTAAGACAAGACGCACTGAACTGGCAGGCCACATGGACTTATATTATCAAATTTGTGTCTCCAGGATATGGTATCACGTGACTCCTGACCTGGAGGTTATGTGACTTATGACACTGCATGACACCAGGTACATGTGACTTCTGATGTTGCAAAAAGGGGGAGGTTCACAGAGGGTTGACCAGATTAGTGGGTCATGATGAGTTTACCTAAGGTAAACTACCTTAAACAAAAGGAAAGAATTGGTCAATTCAGAGCCACATTGTAATCTACTGTAACACCATAGGTAACACAATGGGGCTGTCCTGCATGACGGGATTAAGTTTTTAGCAACAGTCGCTGCTTTGGGCTTCTTCTTTATGTCCAGGATCTCTTCAATGACTGGCAGGAAGGATCTTTTTGTTATGTGCAGGTGTGGTAGCAAGCTCCTTTGTACAACTGCAGGCTACTCCATTTGCATCTGCATTGACCCACCTGGAGTATGTGCAGCTGTTTTTTTTTTTTTTTACCTTCATGGCTGCTGTCTGCGTTTAAAGGCTATCTCCAGTGGACAGGAGCGCAGTGGTGTTCTGCCTGGCTTGGCAGCTTCTTGGGGAAGCCTGATCTGGAATCCTTCTATGCAGGGGGAAGCACAGTCACAACAATGGCAGGGACATGCAGGAACTTTCCTTATCTGGGGTGCTTGTTGCTTGGCCCCACACAGAGTAACATGTCCATACGGAAGCTGGCACAAATGTCAAATACTTAAGATCAAACAGGATCCACTGCCCATAGACAGTAGGCAAGTGGGTATTTGTTATTAATGTCCATATTAGGTTAGTTCTTACACCCAGTGTTTTCTGCTTATCACTGAATGTTCATAGTAGCAGTTTGCCTGTGTTCACACAATATAAATTCACACTGAAAGTAGATAACAATAAGAGTCCTGTATCTCTGACACTATACCAGAGTAAACTCAGTCCTTCCGGTACTCTACTGGTAGCCAATGCAGTTGGTGCAGCACTGGCCAGATGTTTGTCCATAAAGGCAATGCAGTTATCAGGTGTGCTGCCACATTTTGCACCAGCTGGAGTTTCCAGGTCAGCCTCAAGGGTAAGCCTGCATAGAGTGACTTACAGTAGTCCAACCTGGAAGTAACAGTCACATGGATCACTGCAGCTAAGTCCTGGGAGGACAGGTAGGGTGCTAGTTGTCTAATCTGCTAAAGATAATAAAAGGCAGATCGAGCAACTGTTGTGATCTGCGCCTCCATGGAAAGTGAGGCATCCAGTATCACTCTCATGCTCTTCATCTTCTGGACCAACACAAGAGGTGCACCATCCAGGATTGGGAGCCAGATGCCCAATTCTAACTCTCCACATCTCAAGTACAGGACCGCCATCTTCAGCCGACTTATCTGCAACTATCCAGTCACAGCTTCTAAGGCCCTGGTCAGATGATCTGGGGCAGAGTCTATCCATACAAACAACTTCTGAAATGAATTCCCAACAAACAGAGGGACTGTGCTTACTTCCTTTCACACATTCACTGGGAAGAGCCAAATGGTTCTGCTTTCTCACTCCATCTCAGCATTGTCCTGCTGAAATTTAAAGGCACACATACCTTTCAAAACACAGGCAGTTCTTTGCAAGTTTCTTCTAAAATTTTAAAGGCACATGTTGGCTGTTGGGGTGGGGCTTCCCCCCAATGGCCAGCTGGCTGGTGGGGAGGAGTCTGCAAAACTGGGAGATCCCCCACTGGGACCTGGGACTAGCAAGCCTGCTCTCAAAAGTTTTTACCCCCAGAATCTTGTTGGTCTCTAATGTACAACTGGACTCAAATTTAGATCTTGCTGAAGGTGCTGTTTTACGTCATTTTCCACAGCCTATATTGCAGACTGCTTCTCTCTGTATGAGCCTATACACACAGAGAGAGTTCATGACTTCATGGAAGGCCTAGGTCCCATGGATTTTCCCTCTGAATTTCCAAAAGCAGGGCACCCTTGGCAAAGTCCATTTTTTTATTATTACTGTTGCCCTGAAGCTGTGAAATGTTCTTACTGCTGAGATATGTGAGGCATCTTTATACTACTTTGGGAGGGGAAAATATGATATGAGGCATGTTTAGTTCAAGCAGCCTTGTAGCTAAGTGTGTCATTAGAAAGACAGCATTAATGTCAGGAAGGAACTGCAAGATTCCATCACAACAACTGAGGGTGAAAAGTTCTTTTTCCTTCTTTCCTAATGAGCCTCCTCTCAATTTGTTGTGTCTGTCATTTTTAGATTATAAGCCTGTTGGCAAGACCCAGTGATATTAAATTAATGTTGTACAGTGCTGAGTAATTTTATATGCCTCCTAAATAAAATATAATGATAACGAGAAGAGGAAATGGCTCACTTCCATAGTGAAAAAGATTCTACTTGCAGTTTGTACAGATAAAGGATGTTGGCTTACTGTAGTTTGAGAAGGCCAGATCAGAAATGGAGCTAATGAAGAACAATCCAGATTTGTTGTAATGCTATTTCTTTTCCAACAAGTAGAATCTGTGTTGAAACCACTTCTACTATAGAATGTATGTCTATGCTAACCTACCAATTGAAAAGAAGCTCCTTTATTCCAAATTTCCAATAAAAAAACCTGAAGACTAGTCATGGAAAATATTGTCATGCTGTACCCATATTCAACATCCAGCCATTCTTTCCCTTTGTGCTATCATAAGTAAATGAAAGCAGTTATATTTAAATTCTGTCATAAGAATGAGAGGATTTGTTCTGTTTCATTTGTACTTCTAAAATTAATTCTGGAATTTGAACATGTACAATCTGCTGCAGGTTTCCATTCCTTCAATGTATTTGCATCCCTACCCCCATACATTACCAATGTGTATTGTGTGCATTCAGAGAACACTGCAAAACTCAGTCTCTATGTGATCATAATTTTACTAACATTCACATGTAAGCACCTTGGTAAAACAGTTCTCAAATACCTATGGGTGAAATTAAATGTATGATTATATCAGGGTAGTTTTATTTTTATGTATTTTGCAGTATTTTAAAACATAAGAAAAGCCGTGCTGGGTCAGATGACCAATAGTTCATCTAGGCCCTTTCCACACGTGGATCTCAGACTGGGTTTTCTCTGAGTTTGACTCATGGCCATTTACCTTGCATTTATCTCTGGTTATTACAGCATCCATGCACACTGGAACAACTGTGAGGTGAAACTGGGGTGACCTCAATTAAATGTAGAAATGGGGGGAAATGATTAAAAACATGGGTGAAATCAAGTGTAGTGTAAAATGTCAGTTTGGGGACAGGAATGAACCAGGATGAAAGGTCTAATGCAGGGGTGGGAAACAGTGGCTCTCCAGATGTTTTTTGCCTACAACTCCCATCAGCCCCAGCCAGCATAGCCAATGGCTGGGGCTGATGCGAGTTGTAGGCAAAAAACATCTGGAGAGCCACTGTTCCCCACCCCTGGTCTAGTGTGCAAAGGCCCCTAATATGTATCCTGTCTCATACAGTGGCCAATTAGTTCCCTTGGGTGGCCAACAACAGGACAAGGCTTTCCACGATGTCACCTCCTGGCTCTGGGTTTCAGAGGTTAAGCGCCTCTTAATGTAGAGATTTCCTTCAGTCACCATGGCTAGTAGCACTGATAGATTTATTCTCCATGAATTTATCTAATCCACTTTTAAAGCTGTTTATTCCAGTGGCCATCACTACATCTTCTGGCAACAAATCTCAAATTTTAATTGCAAACTGTGTAAAGAAGTATTTTATTTTGTTCATCTTGAACCTCAGCTTCATTGAATGCCCTTATTTTGGGAGAGAGGGAGGGAAAAACGCTCTTTGTCAACTCTCCCCACAGCATGCATAATTTTATATATAATTTTATATATCATTCTATATATCATATCAGTTGACAGATCTGGATGACTTGATGTCACTTGACTGGCATAAATTACCTAGGCCTGGCTGCTTACTCCTATTCAGCAGCAGCTCCCTAGGACAGCGAGTGAAATGTAGTAGTTAGGACTTTAGAACAGGGTCTGCCAGACCCAGATTCTTGCTGTAGCTGATGGTGATTTTGGACCACTCACAGATTTTTAGCCTAACCTACCTCACAGGGCTATTGTGCAGATCAAAAGGGGGTGAGAAGAATGATGTAAGCTGCTTTGGTCCCCACTGTGGTGAAAAACTACCTTTCCTAGGTTGAGGCTGCAGAGAGGGGGGAGGAGATGGAAAGCTGAAGTCAGAGAGGCAGATAAAGGTAGGTTGATGGTTGGCTGGTAAGGAGATAAATTTGGAGATTTAAGGTATGGAGCCTGGAGCGGGTGGGGTTTGATGAGGGATGGAACCTCAGGTATAATGCCACAGACTTTACCCTCCAAACCAGCCATTTCTACCTGAATAACCATTTTTTCCAATCTTCAAGTGAGGGCTGGAGATCACTCAGATACCATGACAGCAGAGATCATCTCCCCTGGAGAAAATGGTGGACTCTGTGTCATTATACCCTGCTGAGGTCACTTCCCTCCTGCTTTGGTCTACACTGTGGAAAATACCACCCTTTTCCTTGGTAGAGGCTGCAGGGAGTGGGGAGGAGGTGGAAAGCTGAAGTTAGATCAATTTCCCTAAAGAAAATGGCCACTGTGAGACACATGCCAAGCCAAAAAAGACAGATCACACCATAAGCACAAGCTGATGCTGAAAGTTCCAAGGCCAAATATGACAGGAAAAGCTGGCAACAATGCAGTGCAGACAAAAAGAATGCTGAATGATCATCTTCATGCTATGATGCCACAGCAAATTAACACTGAGGGCTCAAAGCTGGGGCACTTACCCAGAACCTCTTTCTGGAGGCTTTTTGTTGTTATTTCCACAATGAACCTTATTCCTAGTTGGTAACATTTGCATCTAGTTTGCATTTGCATTCCTAGTTGGTAACATTTGCATCTAACTATTTCTGAAAAGGATTTTCTGGATGACACTTCCACCTTAGATCCGTGCCAGTCTGGCTTCCGCCCGGGCCATGGGACAGAGACAGTTTTGGTCGCCCTCATGGATGACCTCTGGCGACATCTGGACCGAGGCGGCTCGGCGGTATTGCTGTTGTTAGACCTATTGGCTGCGTTCGATATGGTCAACCATCGGCTGCTGACCTGCCACCTCGCCGATGCAGGAATTCGGGGGCTAGCCCTACAATGGCTCTCCTCCTTCCTTGAAGGTCAGGGACAAAGGGTGGCGATTGGAGGAGAGCTGTCCCAGAGACACCTACTTAATTGTGGGATGCCTCAGGGGGCAGTTCTCTCCCCGATGTTGTTTAACATCTACATGCGCCCCCTTGCCCAGATTGCCCGGAGGTATGGGCTGGGTTGCCACCAGTACGCTGATGACACCCAGCTCTATCTATTGATGGACGGCCGGACTGACAATGTCCCTATAAATCTGGACCGGGCGCCGCAAGCCATGGCGGGTTGGCTCAGGCTGAGTGGGCTGAAGCTGAATCCAGCAAAGACAGAGGTCCTTTGCATGGGTCGTGGCGGGCCAGGAGGGGAGATCCCCCTACCAACCTTTGACGGTGTGTCACTGATACCAGTGCGCAGGGTCAAGAGCTTGGGGGTGCTACTGGAGCCTTCCTTGACAATGGAGGCCCAGATAGCTGCCACTGCTAAATCCACCTTTTTCCACCTTAGGAGGGCGAGGCAGTTGGCCCCCTTCTTGGAACGTAGCGACCTGGCAACTGTGATCCATGCAACGGTCACCTCAAGATTGGACTACTGTAATGCCCTCTACATGGGGCTGCCCTTGTGCCGAACGCGGAAACTGCAGCTAGTGCAGAATGCAGCGGCCAGGCTGTTAGTGGGACTACCACGGTGGGAACATGTGCGGCCTAGGCTGCGGGAGCTGCACTGGCTGCCGGTTGTGTACTGAGTTCGTTACAAGGTGCTGGTCATTACCTTTAAAGCCCTATATGGCCGAGGACCTGACTACCTTAGGGACCACCTCTCTCCATATGTTCCCCAGAGAGCACTGAGATCTAGTTCTCAAAACCTTTTACGAATCCCTGGACCAAGGGAGGCCAGACTGAAAACAACGAGGGAACAGGCCTTCTATACAATGGCTCCCCAATGGTGGAATCAACTACCAGAGGAGGTGCGAGCCCTGCGAGACCTAAATCAATTTCGCAGGGCTTGCAAAACCGTCCTCTTTCAACTTGCTTTTAAGATGGAACCCGGGAAATGACATCAAGCCATCCTATGCATATATCGAACTGTAGCATTTTAATCTATAATTTATAATATTTTAATGTGTATTTAACTTAACTGATGAATGTAATGTAATTATATTTTAACTGCCTTTTATAGTAATGATTGTATTTTGTTGTAATCATGGTATACCATGTTCTGTGAGCCGCCCTGAGCCTGCCTTGGCGGGGGAGGGCGGGATATAAGAATAAATTTATTATTATTATTATTATTATTAAGGAAGAAATGCAAATGAACTGGGTGGAAATGAAAGCTGTGGAAACTGTGTGTGCACAGTTCTGAATATGAAATATGAAAACTGGAAAAAAAAAGTTATGAAGCCCAAAGTAGTCATTTTGCTTTGGAAACTAGACTGGAGAATTTTAAATTACAAAAATTCAGGGAGAAATCTGAACTGAAGTTTAATACTGGACAAGACAAGTATTTTTAGAAAAAGGACAAAGCCAGGCAGGGCTTTTGCCCAGCGAAGTTTCTGATAGGCCATTGGAAATTTGATTGATTTGAACAGATTTTTAAAAAATGTTGCTTTGGCAGCAGCTGCTGCCACAACAAAGATCTTCATTGTGTGACTGAAGGTAAGTGGTTGGTTCCACCTCCTGTAGCAGACATTTTTATGGCAGCCATTTTCTAGCTGTGCCAACCATGCTGTCCAAAAGGGCCTGCAGGCTCAAAAAAGTTGGGAATCCCTGCTCCAGGGTCACATACATTGTATCACCTCATTTTCAGAAATCATTTTAGATAGCATTTCTTATGTGTATCATAGAACCTTGCTTAAAGGCTTACATTCTAAATATTATGGCCAAAGAAGATATGAACATGTCCCTGTGTCAGACCTGAGGCTACTGCCACCATCGTGTTGAAGCCTAGCATGAGCACTTTAAAAATGCCAGGAGGCCCTATCCTGATTGGGCCGTCAGTGTGGTGCCTGTGTCCACCTTATCATGGGGAGCACTTCATCCTGCATTGCTGCAGGCCCAACAATGACTAGGCACTTGTCTCATTTTTTTCAGTTGTTTGAACTGAGCTTAAAATGACATCATTGTCCTCAGGTCATATATGAAGACACCATTGCATCTACTTTGGCTTAACATACAAGGAACATAGGACATGTTCACCAAAAACGAATGGTCAGTTATCTGTTTTTATGATGAAATAGTGTAGTTTGTTTCCTTCAAAGTATGGCATTACTAGTATCTTTGAAATGGTGTATTTCCACAACATTTTCATCCACATTTGCAACTATTCCTGAAAAGAAAACTAAATACATAAATAAGAAAACAAAGATAGCAGGAAATCCAGTATATGGAAAACAAGAATGTGGTTAGAAAAGCAGTGACCCTGGCCAAACTATACAAAAGTACAACTAGTACTACAAAAGTTCTGTGTTCAAATCAAAATGGGCAGCACCTAACAGTCACACATTCTTATAGACATATAAATAGGGTTCTGACTTTCATAGACATTTTCACCTAGGTGAATAATTATGCTGATTGAGAATTTCACCACTACTGTGAATTCAGTTTTTAATACTCAAAATTGTTCTAGATTATATCAAATAATTTGAACTTTCTTTTTTCTCTCACTGTATTCCCCCCATCACCAAATCCACAAGAGAACGGGGTGGGGGAACCCTCACAAAAGAGGGGCTTTCTTTGGTTTCTTTGTTTCCTGAGGTGAGGTGGAGTGGAGGGAAGCTACATGTCTATATAGTATTCAAGCCTTACTTATTTTGGCTGCCTGTCTCCCCAAGCCAGGTGTGTTTGTGTTAATCAAGTGTTCTAAATTGGATTGCAAGAACTTCACCCATTCTCGCACTGCTGTCTAGAAGCTGCAGCTTAAAGCCGATAATTTCAAAGTATGTGCCAACATGATGAATGCTGCTGACTGATGAATGCTGTTGACTCTCCAGATGCAAAATTGTACCTTTAAAAAAATATGCATGACCTCCTTGTGATGGCCTCTGAGGCATCTCCGGAAGACAGTAAATGATGTGCAGGAGCCACCAGCAGCTCCCTGGGAAGATGCCATCCTGTCATCACATCATAAGCAGAAAGCTATTTGGAATGCCTCCATTTTAGAAGCTGTAAACAAACCACCCATGCTAGATTAGGTGATGCACAACTCAAGAAAAAAAACTAGGCAATGGCAAAGATGAGTTTTAAGTGTTTTCTCCCCTTCTTGTAAAAACTGAATCCTCTCTGCTGCTTTCTTTTTTCAATCAAATGAGCACAACTCTAAAGACACAACATGGCTTGCTTCAGCATCACAAAAGGGGTATCCTGTGCAACCTCTTGTTGTTGTAATATCTATCTGTCTGTCTGTCTGTCTGTCTATCTATCTATCTATCTATCTATCTATCTATCTGTCTGTCTGTCTGTCTGTCTGTCTGTCTGTCTGTCTGTCTGTCTGTCTGTCTGTCTGTCTGTCTCTCTCTCTCTCTATCTCTCTGTCGGTCTGTCGTCATCATCATCATCTACAGATACATAGATAGATGATGATACATACATAGGGATGCAATATTTCACAATTTTAAGCATGTAATGAATCAGAAATGCCACATACTTGAGTGAACAAAGACTCCATCAAACACTGCTTCTTCCCACAGAATGTGTTGTAACCCAATACTAGCAATTCAGCTTTGTACCTGCATGCATTTCACAGATGATATTTGTAAGACCAGGTTGTTACAGTATGGCCTGGAAAATCTACTCCCCACCCTCTTATCTTCTAAAACTTTATTTGGTTTCTATCAGATGCATAACATTAAAATAATTTTAAAAACAGAACATTATACTGTATATTAAATAATGTGACTTATTATCACAATTATTCTTGTTAATAGGTTGGCAGGATTATGTGTGTTGTCCCAGGAAACTCAGACTGGAAGCCCTTCAGGGACAGCAATCCATTTGTTATTTTTGAGTGCAGGTTTTTGGTAACATCCTTAGCCTGTCTGATAACAGGTACATAAATAAATAATATTTATTAATAGGCTTCTTTTATTTACAACTTGTTATGTTGGTTTTCTAGATCTTTAAGGACTATTGAATTGTAAAGTTCTAAATCACAAGGATATTATTCTGTTAACTGATATGAATGCAAGTGGAAAATGTAATATTTTTGGTGGCTGGTTTCATCATGTTCTGCTGTACAGAAACTGTGGGACTGTGTCATTTCTAGACATGTTTACAGCATCTTCGAACATGAAGATAATCTTAAAGAGAAGAAAGATATATTTGCTGAGTGCAGTAGCCATATTTTAACTCCTCCATTGCAGAAGCAGAGTGATTGTAGCAGTAAAGGTCTTAAAGAGTCTAGTTTTAAAAATAACCACATACATTTTCCTGCATCCATATTTTACCAGGCCTGGGGGGGGGGGGGAGATTAAGTATCATCTATGCATACTGACACAGTGCAAGGTGGTAGAAAAGTGGGCAGAGGCTGATCTCAGCAGTATTCTCTGGTTTGTTTGTTTTTTCATTCAAAAGGCAATGCAATGTGGAAACCAGAAGTTTAAGGAAGGATTTATAATAGTTTGTTGTTAGTGAAACTGTGAATAAATCTGTGATGTATGCTACAAGCATATAGGGGGGCATTTGGAATCCTGTACAAAGTGTTCTAACCCTGAATTCAGTAAGCTCTCTTTTTTTCTGGAGGAACATGGTGAAATGGAGTTCTGGAACCTTTTCACTGAAACAAAATCCTCAAAAAGTTTAGAAGTCCACTAAAGACACCTGTGTGTTTCTCCTTCTTGAGAGTTCCAGCATCTCTTTTTCTTGAAAAAAAAAAAGCCTTCAATAGATGAATAGCCTAATAGGGAATTCTGTTTGAAAATCTATTTCTTTATCTCAAACAGTGCGATAGATCACTGGATCAAATAATCATTGAGAGGCATTTAACATAAAAAAGCAAAAACATTTATTTTCAAAGGGGTACTTGGAGGTGAAAATAACAAACACTATAGAACTACATGCTTACACTAGAAGCTGCCCTGAGCCTGCTTCGGCGGGGATGGCAGGATATAAATTAAAATTTATTATTATTATAAGATCATGTGCTTAATGGAGACTACTTCCTCCTTCTTCCTGACCTCTCTGCCTGAACAATGGAAGTCACCTGACTAACTGACCAAACAGACAAAACAGGTTTTCCCGTTTCTAGACCTTGATTGATAGCAGTCAGTATCTTCTTCCCAGGTCATGCAGACAATAGGGAATCAAGCACAGTGTTAACCCTATAATGACTGGAACTTTAGAACATCACAAAGGACATACAAAACAGACACATATTTCCAACACCCCTTCTCAATGCCTAATGTGCCAGTCATTATACATTCAATAGTCATTATTCATTATTCACTGTAACATTCACATCAACTAGATTCATCATTTCACGTAAACGTTCAAATCTAGTACAAGGTAATGGCTTTCTAAGTATATCAGCTACCATAGCTTCTGTACAACAATATTCTATCTTAATCAGCTCCTTCTGGTGTAGATATTTCACTAGCTCACATTTAATACCAATAGATCTACTTCTGGCTGTTCTACTTTCCCCTTTACATATAGCAATATACGCTTGGTTATCTTCAAACATTACAATAGGTACAGGTTCTTTTAACTTCAAGTCTTTCAGCAGATGAAAAATCCATTCAAGTTCACTGCAGGCACTGGCTGCTGGCACACACTCAGTTTCTGCTGTAGATTGTGCCACTATAGTCTGTGCCATTCTACAAGTCCATTTCCATAGAAGAACAAGTATCCACTGGTTGATCTGTAATTGCACGATTCTTCTGCATAGTTGGCATCCATGTATCCAACTAGTCTGGGATTCTCAGAAGGTTCAATGATCAGTCTTAAGTCCACAGTCCCTTTTAAGTATCTGGCAAGTTTCTTTACTGCATTCCAATCATGGTGATTAGGCGAACTTACTTTTCTGCTCAGTATTCTAACAGCAGCTGTAATATCAGGTCTGGTAGTTTTACTCAGGTACAGGAGTTTTCCTATAGCTTCTCTGTACTCTCCAATGTCTTTGAGCGGTTGACCACCCTGAGCTCTCAGGTATACAAGTTCAAGAGGTATCTTAGATTCTTTACAGTCTCTCATGTCAAGAGATTCTATAAAATCCATAATCTTTCATCTATGGCACAGTTGAAAGGTTCCATCCTTGAGTCTCTCAATCTGTATTCCTAGGTAGTGTTTAATATTTCCAAGTCTTTTGACTTCAACCTCTTTGTTCAGCTTTTCAACAATGTCCTTAATGTCCTCTTTGTTCTTGCAGCTCACAATCAAATCGTCAACGTAAACCAGAATGTATTGATATCGCCATCTTTAAGTCTAGTGTACATGCAGGGTTCAGCTTTCCCTTGCTCAAATCCTTGCTGTTGTAGTAGTCCAGTTATTTTGTCATACCAGCTTTTCACAGCCTGTTTCGAACCATACAATCCTTTGTTGAATTTGAAAACATAGTTTTCTTTGCCAGGGACTTGAAAATCTTCAGGTATTTTCATATAGATTTCCTTTGATAGCTCACCATTAAGAAATGCTGTCTTAATGTCTAGGTGCTCTACGAGCATATTTCTAGATGATGCCACATTCAGTAGTGTTTTAAGTGTAGCACTATTGATAACTGGTGCAAAAGTCTCCAAATAATCAGTTCTAAATTTTTGTGCATAGCCTTTGGCTACTAGCCTTGCTTTGTACAAGTCTATAGTTCCATCATCTTTGTATTTTATTTTGTAGACCCATTTGCATCCAACAGGCAGCTTTGTAAGAGTCCATACATCTTTTTCATAAATGGATAGTATATCTTGTTCCATTGCTTGAATCCATTTCTCCTTTTCTTCATTAGGTAAATCACACACTTGTTTCCAGCTCTTGAGTTGCTCTTTAAGTCTCTATAGATCTCACAGTGTCACAGTATCCATATTTCTGTGGTGGTTGCCCTTTTGTGCTCCTTTCTGATCATCTTAAAAAGAGTGGAGGTTCTGTTGCTCCCTGCGGTGCGGTCCCTGTTTCCCTTTCTGGTTCATTAGAGTCTTCAGAAGGTAAACCTGCTGGTTCCCCAGTGGTCACTACAGGTAACCAGGTACACCAATCTTTAGAAGCATCATCATTAACCTCAGGAACAGATTCAGGTACACAGGGTGCTCTAGGCAAATTACTGTCATCCACAAACACAACATTACAATGTTTGGTCTTATTCAGCTTTGGATCATAGACTCTGTAGCCTTTTCCCACTGAGGGGTATCCTACTATGAATCCAATCTCAGTCCTTGCATCAAGCTTCCCTCTATTTTCTCTAGGAACATATGCATAGGCTTTTGCTCCAAAAGTTTTGATATGCTTAAATTCTGGCTTCTTGCCAAACCAAGCCTGTAATGGAGTAATTCCTGTTACTTTTGAAGGTATTCTGTTGTGGATATACACTGCTGTATTTACAGCTTCAGTCCACAGGCCTTTAGGTAATCCAGAATGCATGAGCATTGCTCTGGTCATTTCCTGTAACACACGATTAAGTCTCTCTGCACTCCCATTCTGCTGTGGAGTATATGGGAAAGCCACTTTGTGTTCAACCCCTTCTGCTTTCAGAAACTTCTTAAACTCATTATTGCAATATTCACCACCTCCATCTGTCAGCAAACTTTGAAGTGCACACCCAAATCTGTTTTTAACCATGGCAACATATTCTTTAAATTTATCAAGAGTCTCATCTTTTGATTTGAGCATATAGACAGTGCTATATTTTGCTTCTGTGAAAACTTAGAAAAATTTATTTCTCCGAATCGAAGCTTTTATAGGCCCAACAACATCACTGAATATTGTATCCAACAACCTTTCGTTATGCACACTGCTTTTTCCACTGAAGCAAGGTGCAGTTCCTTTAGCTCTCAAACATCACATCTTTCCTTGGATTTATCACAATGCACAACATCAAGTCCACAATCCTTTAGCAACTTTTCAACATTCTGCATGCTTCTGTGTGCTAACTTTACATGCCAAGCATAAACACATCTTCTATGATCACACTTTCTGCCTTCAGTCTGGCAAACAGTTTTTTCCACAACATCAACAGCATCTGACCTTTCACTTAAGTCCATAATATAATGAGCTCCATTTCTTTCATCCAGTTTAAAACTAATTCCAGAATTCTTCTGAATAATTTCACCTTCATCTCCTTTATCAAGATATACAGCATAATTATTTCTTATAAGCACTTGGCTTGAAAGTAAATTCTTAATTGATTCAGGTGCATAAGCTACATTTTCCATCAGTAGTAAGCAATTTCATTTTTATCTCACCCACACCAAGAACTTGTAAGGGTTTCTGGTTGGCACCTATCATTTCAGGTCTCTGACTTTCATCCAACTCTAAAAACGTGCCCTTATATCTACAAATATGCATAGAAGATCCACTATCAATCAAAAATCTTCCTTTTTAACCAATAAAATTCACATTATTAACATGCATAGTATTTTCTTTGTTCTTTTCTTTGTTCCCTCCTGGGCCATATGGCTTGAAAAATTTCTGCTTTAAAAATTTCTGGCTGCTATTATATTTATGGCCACAGGATGGCGCCCATGTTCCCTCATTTGAAACATGTGCTTTAAAATTGCTATTCCTTTGTTCAGTGTCCTTGTCCCCAGATCTGGAGGCTGCTTCCTCCTCAATAGCATTTAACAGGATGGCGCCCATGTTCCCTCATTTGAAACATGTGCTTTAAAATTGCTATTCCTTTGTTCAGTGTCCTTGTCCCCAGATCTGGAGGCTGCTTCCTCCTCAATAGCACTTAACAGGATGGCGCCCATGTTCCCTCATTTGAAACATGTGCTTTAAAATTGCTATTCCTTTGTTCAGTGTCCTTGTCCCCAGATCTGGAGGCTGCTTCCTCCTCAATAGCATTTAACAGGATGGCGCCCATGTTCCCTCATTTGAAACATGTGCTTTAAAATTGCTATTCCTTTGTTCAGTGTCCTTGTCCCCAGATCTGGAGGCTGCTTCCTCCTCAATAGCATTTAACAGGATGGCGCCCATGTTCCCTCATTTGAAACATGTGCTTTAAAATTGCTATTCCTTTGTTCAGTGTCCTTGTCCCCAGATCTGGAGGCTGCTTCCTCCTCAATAGCATTTAACAGGCCTTCCAGACTGAAATCCTTTTGCAGTCTCAAAATCATCTTAATTGGCTTGTAAATACTGGGTAGAGCTTTCAATATAGTTGAGATTAAATCTCTTTCTGCAATAGCCTCACCAACCTCCTGTAGTTTGGATTTCATGCACATAAATTCCTTCAGATGTTTAGTCACATTTTCCCTTTATTGCACTTGAAAACCAAATATTTTTCCCTTTAAATCATGAATACTGCTTATGGGAGTTTTGTTATATTTATCTTTAAGGCATTCAAGCATTTCTTTTGCAGTTTTAAGAGTGTGCAATTCAGGAATTTCATATGCCTCAAGAGATTCTAAAATGAGAGTTTTTGCAAAACCATCTTGCTGTTTAAAATTTGATTTTTCTTGCTCATTCTCAGGGGGATTTTCAGACAAAACTCTTTCAGCTCCATAAATCTTAAGTCTTTGCGTTAGGATTGAGAGCCAGAATGAGAAATTATTCTTAGTTAACTTCAGTGTACTAATTTCTATCACTGAAAGGTTACTCACGGTACCAAAACCAAGATTTGCAGTGGCTGTTCCTGAAGTTGTGAAAACAGAAGATCCAGTGGCTCCTCTCTCTGGGTTTGACATTTTTCACAGCAATCAGGCAGGGCAGGGTTAAAGATTCTTCCTTCCTTACCGGAGAGAAAAGGTGGCTGAATGTGCATGCGTGGTTGCAGCAAGGCTCTTTCAAAGTCTCTGACATAACTCACAGAAAAAGGTTTAAAAAGCTCCAAAAATTCTCTTTCTAGCACATCTGAGGCTTTTAGACAAAAGTAGCAGCATTTCCAGATTGAGACAATCTGAATTCAAAGCTCATTTATGTCTCAACAATCTCAATAATGGCAAGAGAAAAAAAGGCGTCGTTTTAAAATTGAGGCTTGTCTGCACAGCATAACAGCTTTTTGCCTACTGCTTTCTAAATGCTCTCATAGGTGATCCAGATTAAAAAAAAACATTTAGAGTTCAAAAAACAGTCCATGCTATAAGCTACCAGCTTGATGGCAAAAACCAAGAACCATCTGCTCTGCTATCAATTTTGTTAGGGATTTCTGTTTGAAAATCTATTTCTTTATCTCAAACAGTGCAATGGATCATTGGATCAAATAATCATTGAGAGGCATTTAACATGAAAAAGCAAAAACATATTTCTACAGGGAAAGGGTACTGGGAGGTGAAAATAACAAACACTATAGAACTACATGCTTACACTAAAAGATAATGTGCTTAATGGAGAGTACTTCCTCCTCCTTCTTGACCTCTCTGCCTGAACAAAGGAAGTCATCTGACTAACTGACCAAACAGACAAAACAGGTTTTCCCACTTCTAGACCTTGATTGACAGCAGTCAGTATCTTCTTCCCAGGTCATGCAGACAATAGGAAATCAAGCACAGTGTTAACCCTATAATAACTGGAACTTTAGAACATTTCAAAGGACATACAAAATAGATGCATATTTCCAAAATAGCCTAGGGGACATGAGCAATCTTGGGAAGAGGGGACAATTTAAAAATCTCAGTCTACCCCTAATTTCTCTCTCTAGCACTCCTTGATTTCTTCTTTCCCCCCCTTTAACTGACACTTAGCAGTTTTCAGTATTCCATTCCTTGTGGAGAACATGCAGTCTTAATTAGATTGTATTGCTGTAGTTAATTTACAAAATTTAAATTTTTCTCCATGCTTCTGAGTCCGTTAGTGAGGTAGAGACAAAAACCTTGCCTGAGGATAGGGTTGGTTTGCTTTTTTTAATCACTCATACAGGAAACAGTCAGTTTAATATTAGGTCTAGTGTTTTATTATTAGGTCTTTTAGATATAGAACTCTGCCATTCTAAGCAGGGTTACACTCTAGACCGATGTTTCTCATTCACAGGGTCATGACCCAGCACTGGGCCATGGAAGCCTCAATACTGGGTCACAAGAAAAGCCAAAGCTAGCCCCGCCCCCAGCAAGGCATGAGCTCTGCTCTGCTTCCTTCCTTCTCCCATCTCTCTGTTGTGCAGAGAAAAGCTAGGCTTGAAGACTGACACAGACTGCAAAGCCTGAGCTCTGTTTGGCTTCTTTCCTTTCTTCCCCCATTTCTGTGTTGTGCAGAGAAAAGCTAGCCTTGAAGACTGACATAGGCTGCAAAGCCTGAGCTCTGTTTGGTTTCCTTCCTTCCCCCATCTCTGTGTTCTACAGAGAGGAACTGGGCTGCCTCTTCTTCCTTCTCCCCCACTCCCAATGTTTGAGAGAAAAAGCTAGAGTCCACTGGCACTTTAGACCCATGAAGTGTTCTTCAAGGTATGAGCTTTCATGTGCCTTGCAGTATGTTCTTTTGGGGAGATTTCCCCGGGAGGCCTGGGCAGCAAAGAGGGGTGGGGGGATTTTTTTTTTTCATCTGAGAGATGCGGCAAGGGGGCATTCCAGTAGCTATTTTTCTTTTTTTAGCAAATGATCCCTGGGCAGAATTGTTGCTGGCTGGGGTCATCTGATGGTGAGTAAGGCTTTTTTTTTCTTTGTGCCCGCTTCTTTCTTTCCCTGCAAGTGATGCTCTGTCTGCATTCTTGGTGCTGGGGGGGGGGGAGCAGAGAAGCAACAGTGGGAGGGCTTCTGGTGCCCTGGCCCCACTGGTGAACATTTTGGTGCTTTTTGAGCATTGTGTGAGAGAAAGACTGGATGGTCCACTGGCCTGATCCAACACGGCTTCTCTTACGTTCTTATGTTCTTTCTTTTCTTTTCTTTTTTTTCCATTTCTTTCCTTCCTCCTTCCATTTTTACTGGGTGAAACTTTTCTGTTCATCATACTGTTGCTGCAGACATAGCTCTGCCAATGAAAAGTTGGCACCCCCAGTTGTAGCCAGCTGGCCTTTCTATGAGATTTCTGTGTGAGCGAGTGAGAGGTGTGGGGCAGAAAGAGATTATTGGAGATTACTACTGTATATCTCAACAGCACTGGAAGTGATAGTACTATGAACTTGGCATCATTTTACTGGTCCTGCTTTTAACAGCTGTCTGACACCAAAATTAAACTCCTGTAGATATTAAAAAGGATAAAAGAAGTTCACTGGCTAAATATCTGCACACCAGGTTGCTTTTAAAGGCATGGGAAACACAGTCAATAAAAAGCTGCAAGCTCCTCATAAATATCCTTTTTGGGATAACTGCAGAAAAGCTTGTATGAACTTCATATAACTTGAAATTAATTCATTAATTGCAGTGCAGTTCTCTGCTACCTTTCACAGCAATCTCCCAGGGTTTCAGCCAAGGAAAAGTATGAAAAATAGCTATCAAAAGATTTTCTTGAAACCAAGCAAGCTTGGTTGTAGCTTGAGGCAGGGTTCCAGTAGTAGCAGCTGAAGGGCCTACTAAATGTGTCAGCATATTTTGAAGTAGAGTAGCTGCCAGGGCTCAGTGTGGGTGGTACAGAGTGCTGACATTTCTGATGGCAATGGCAACAGCACTCCCAACTGCATACACTGACCAGTGCTTTTGAGGAGGGGGTGTGTATGTGGGGCAGGCAATTGAACATAGGAATGAGGAGTGCTTGCAAGCTGAAGAAGAACATGCATGAAGATAGATGCATGCAGGTGTGGGGGTAGAAAGAGATGACCCTAGGAATGTATGAAAAAGTTGCAGACCACCCACTTTCCACCCCCATTTTGGCTCAGCATGAGTTTCAGAGAGATTTTTCTGAAAACAAAGTTACTTCAGAAGAAGAGGCAGGTTTGGGGGAGTGCCCCGGAAGTGACATCACAGGAAAAGGTGGAGTTTTAGTTCAGCATGTCCCAGAAGTGACATCACATGGCCCTTGACCTGGAAGTGAAGGGACACCACAGGAAATGACATAATTCCTGTCTCCCAGCTCCACCCCCAAAGTCTACTGGCTCCACTCCCGAATTTTAGTGGGCCATGAAGGAGAAGTGTAAAAATAATCGGGCCAGGGGAAAGAAAAGTTTGGGAGACCCTGCTCTAGACCTTTTACATGGACTTAGGTGTAACTCTGGTTAGGGTGGCACTTAAATAACATACACTGTGCATACAAATACAATGAATGTGGTAGATAAAAAACCATGCAATGTGAATATACAGTACATGCTACAAAACTGGCTACATAATACAGAAAGAACAACAAAATTATAAAAAATAAACAGTTCTACACCCATAGTGCAAAAAAAAAAAAAAAGTATGCATGTTGAGTTTAAGTTTTATGACAGAATGCGACCCAACTGGAGTAGATGTGCTATATTTAATGTTCTTCAATCAGTATGTTGAATCCAGTTCACCTTTGGTTTGTCTTATATTCCTTGAAGATTTGTAAGGAAATAATACTGACAATGTAATAGTTTATCTGTAAATTAATATAATGAATTCTCCATTTCTACATGTTTACCATCACCAGTTGAAGATTAGTTGCTTATGTGTTTCTTTATAGTGCTTAATGAACAAAATCAACAAATTGGTCTTTGTGAAATTTCATTCATGGCAAAGCAAAATGTCTTCTATGCAATTACACATGCATCATGGGCAACTGAACAGTGGAATGAAAAACAAAGGCATGTCACAGCATCAAGTAATGCATGGAATAGTATTATATTGTACTAACATGACAAATATGTGAGATATATTTTTGAGATGACTCTGCTTTCATATTCCAGAATTCTCTGCATATGTCCCTTTTCATCTTACTCCTCATAATGATGCTGAAGAAGAGAGCTATGCTTAGACAGGGCATGCAATAGTATTTTTTTTTTTTTGCTTTTATTTAGTATTCCAAGAAGCAAAATGGCCAATTCTGTTGTATAAGTCCCATGGAAGATTTCAATAGATGGGCATATGTTGTTGGTGTATTGGTGTGTTGGTGTATAAAGCTAATAAGAAAAAAGGGGATTATATATAGAAAACAAAGGTTCTGTATTTCTTGGACTGCACATTTGCACCAAGCAAGGGCAGCCTTCACTGCAGGGTATCCAAGGCAGATTCTCTGGGCTGGAGGGAGGGACAATTACCCATAGCCAAAACACTGCCTCCCACTAAAAGGGCAAAGAACAAGAGTAGCCTGCTACCATATACAAATGTCCCTCTAGCTCTTCTCCCACTTCACTGACAAGTAGCATCCTATTGTTTGGGGCAGTCCCTCAAACTAAACCTTGGCAAGCTCCACCTCCAAAGGAGCCACCCAGGTTGGGAAGGAAGCTGAGAAACACAGACTTGGAGCACTTTTTCTTCTCCTCCAGGCTGACATGGGGTAGTGGGGAACAGGCATGGAGAAAGGGTAGCAGTGGCTATCTAAATTCATTCTGGCCACGCAAGTAACAGCGACTCCAAGGGGAAGGTAATCCATAAGAACATAAATGAATAGAAGAGAAGCCATGTCGGATCACGTCAATGACCCATCCAGTCCAACGCTCTGTGTCACACAGTGGCCAAAAAAACAGGTGCCATCAGGAGACCCATCAGTAGGGCCAGGACACTAGAAGCCCTCAAACTGTTGCCGCTCCCCATCACTTGTCACAGACAGAGAGTTCCAACAATACACTGTTGCTAAAATCCATTGATGGACCTCTGCTCCATATGTTTATCCAATCCCCTCTTGAAGCTTGCTATGCTTGTAGCCACCTCCACCTCCTGTGGCAGTGAATTCCGTGTGTTAATCACCCTTTGGGTGAAGAAGTCACCTCCTATCAGTTCTAACCTGACTAATCAGCAATTTCATTGAGTGCCCACGAGTTCTCATATTGTGAGAAAGGGAGAAAAGTACTTCTTACTCTACCTTCTCTGTTCCATGCATAATCTTGTAAACCTCTATCATGTCACCCCTCAGTCGACATTTCTCCAAGCTAAAGAGCCCCAAGCACAGGGCTTTTTGTAGAAAAAGCCAGCAGGAATCTATTTGCATATTAGGTCACACCCCGAATGTCACCATTGTTTCACACAGGGTTTTTTGTAGAAAAAACCCTGCAGAACCTCATTTGCATATTAGGCCACACCTCCTGACACCAAGCCAGCCGGAACTGCATTCCTGTGCGTTCCTGCTAAAAAAAAAAAAAAAGCCCTGCCCAAGCATTTTAACCTTTCTTCAGAGGGAAAGTGTTCCAGCCCTTTAATAATTCTAATTGCCCTTTTCTGGACTTTTCCCGATGCTACAATATCTTTTTTGAAATGTGGTGACCAGAATTGTACACAGTACTCCAAATGAGTCTGCACCATCGATTTATACAAGGGCATTATGATACTGGCAGAAAACTTTGTTTTCAATTCCCTTCCTGATAATTCCCAGCATAGTGTTGGCCTTTTTAAATTGCAGTTGCACACTGCCTCAACATTTTCAGTAAGTTATCTACCATGACCCCAAGATCTCTCTCTTGGTCTGTCTCCTCCAGTTTCCACCCCATCAATTTGTATGTATAGTTGGGATTTTTGGCCCCAATGTGCATTATCTTGCACTTGGCCAAATTGAACCACATTTGCCACATTGATGCCCACTCACCCAGCCTCAACAGATTCCTTTGGAGTGCCTCACAATCCTCTTTGGTTCTCACCACCCTGAACAATTTAGTGTCATCTGCAAACTTAGCCACTTCACTGCTTACTCCCAACTCCAAATCATTAATGAACAAGTCAAAAAGCATCAGACCCAGTACTGAGCCCTGCAATACCACACTGCTTACTACCCTCCATTGAAAAAAATTCCCATTTATATTCACTCTCTGTGTCCTATTAATTAGCCAGTTTTTGATCCACAAGAGGACTTATCCTTTTACCCCATGATTCTTGAGCTTACTTAGGAGCCTTTGATGAGGAACTTTATCAAAAGCTTTCTAGAAGTCAAGATAAACAACATCTATTGGGTCCCCTTTGTCCACATGTTTGTTCACCCCCTCAAAGAACTCTAACAGGTTAGTGAGACAAGTACTGTTTTCGCACACAGCTTACCTTGCAGTCACAATCCTGTTCCCTTTGCAGCTTCGGGTCGGATTTCCCACCATCTGCGCCGGAGTTACAGGAAGTGCCGCAGCTTTTGCATAGCAAACGTAAACTGCTAAAACCCAGTTTACGTTTGCTATGCAAAAGCCGCAGCACTTCCTGTAACTCCGGTGCAGATGGTGGGAAATCCGACCCGACGCTGGGGAGGGAACAGGATTGTGACTGCGAGGTAAGCTGTGTGCGAAAACGGTAAAGATCTTCCCTTACAAAACCCATACTGCATCTTCCTCGACAATTTTTGTTCATCAATGTGCCTACTAATTATCTCTTTAATAATGATCTCCACTAACTCTACTGGTATTGAAGTCAAACTGACTGGCCTGTAATTTCCTGGATCTCCCCTGGAACCATTTTTAAAGATGGGGGTGACATTAGCTACCTTCCAGTCCTCAGGAACAGAGGCAGATTTTAATGAAAGATTACATATTTTTGTCAGGAGATCCACAATTTCACCTTTGAGTTATTTCAGAACTCTTGCATGTATGCCATCCAGGCCTGGTAACTTATCACTTTTTAAATTTTCTATCAGATCTCCTGTCTCATTACTCAATCTGACTCAGGTCTTTCAACACCCATCCCAAAATCAGTGGTTCTGGAGTGGGCAAACACTTCTCATCTTCCACAGCAAAGATGGAGGCAAAAAATGCAATCAGCTTCTCAGCCATTTCCCTATCATCCTTCAGTGATCCTTTTACCCCTTGGTCATCCAAGGACCCCACTGCTTCCCTGGCTGGTTTGCTGCTTCTAATGTATTTGAAGAAATTTTTATTGTTGGTCTTTATGTTTTTTGCAATATGCTCCTCACAGTCCCCTTTTGCCTGACTGATCCCAGACTTGCATTTGATTTGTTATAGCCTGTGTTCCCTTTTATTAATCTCACTTGGACTAGCTTTCCACCACTTAAAGGAGTCCTTCTTACCTTTTACAGCTTCCATTACTTTGTTAACCATGCAGGTCTTTTTCTATATCTATTTGTACCTTCTCTGACTTGTGGTATACTGTATAAGTTATCTGACCTTTTAGGATCAGAGTTTTAAATAGCCTCCAAGCTTTCCAAAGGGTTTTGACTGTATTTACCTTTCCTTTTAGTTTCCTCCTCACATGCCTACTCATCTCAAAGAAGTTACCCCTTTTAAAGTTAAAAGTGGTTGTGTTGGTCTTTTTGGGCAACTCTCTATTTATACAAATGGTGAAATCAATAACATTATGATCACTGCTCCCAAGCGGTGCAATTACTTTCACATCTTCACTAGATCTTGGGCATTACTTAGGACCAAGTCCAGGATCACCCCATCCCTTGTAGGTTCCATGACAATCTGCTCCGTAGCATAGTCATTGAGAGTGTCTAGAAACTCTTTCTCCCAACCTGAACACATATTGACCCAAAGTGCAAATAGTTAAAAATCACCAATTATGTCACAGCTTTAACATCTAGCCGCTATCTTAAATTCTATCATCCTCTATCTTTTGATCCAGTGGGCAATAACAAACTCCCAGAGTTAAGCTTCCTTTTGGGCCCAATATTTTGATCCAAAGCATTTCTAGAAGCAAATCTAATTCTCTTAGCTTCTCAGTCTTACTAGACTGTATACCCTCTCTGACATACAGAGCCACCACACCTCCAACTCTTCCCTTCCTATCCTTTCGATATAATTTATATCCAGAAATCACCATGTTCTACTGATTTTCCTCATTCCACCAAGTTTCTGAAATACAGTGTCTATATTTTCCCTCAACACTGAGCATTCCAACTCCCCAATTTTATCTTCGACACTTTACCAGGTATTCTGAGCATGTGCAAAAACTTCAGCTGCTTCTTCCTTTGAAATGTCTGCACATCAGTAATGGGGAAAAGTGAATCCACAAAGAAAGACTTCCTCTTCCCTTACTTCTGCTCTAACAGAGGCTTCAGGAATGTTGTAAGACAGGGAGACTTGAAGCTGGCAAATTGGCCTTTCTGACTTGGTTCTTTTTTCCTGTCCTACCTTCTGGCAGATACAGGTGCAGTCTCACTCATGAGTGAGGAAGTAATACTTCCTTTTGCTCTCTTCCCAGCCTTTCTTTACCACCAGCTGTTATGCACAGACTTAATGTCTGAATAGGGTATTTCCTACATGTGGGCTGAGCTTTGTCCAAACCAGCTGATTACCTTGAGAAAGTCCTCACATGTACATTTTTAGACCAATAGGTGGGTGTAGCCTGTGGCTGCAATCTCACCCCCTTCCTTTATATCCAAAAGGTCATTTGAAAATGGTTTCTCTAACACTGGGCAGCCAGCTTACTGACCATGGCTGCATGCTTATGTATCCTCTCTGGAGCTCAGGCGGCCAGAGGTTGTATGCCTTGCCCCCATCACAGCTTGGGCAACTGGCTTTCCAGTGGCTGCCCACTGCTACAAAGCTATAGAGGATCCAAAAGAACATGACTGAAAAGAACTTCTTCACACAAACTTCCTTTCCCCCCTAATACATGCATGAATATGTTCATTTGTAAGTGCATTTGTACTGCAAGATTCATTTTGATAGATATATTCATTGCAACACCATTTATCTTCCCCGATATGGATGAGGGTATGTACTTCCATGCCCATTTCAGTGAAGGTGGGACTCTACATCCCAAACACCTCCTCAGTGTGAATTGTTGAATACATCTGTGCCCGAACTGAGGACACTACATTTACTTCCTAGTATACAAACCCATTGGGAAACTTTGCACCATTCGATTTTCAAGGATCTATCTCTAGTTTCTAAATGCATTATTATAAGATGCCATATTAATTTACCTGCTGCTCTCAATGTGCTCAAACTGAAACTACAGCCCAGTAATTGGAACAATTATTTGTGTGGCATATGCAGTAAATGGTTGTATTTTGGAAGTAATTTCAAATGTACATTCTGACATTCCAAGTTTCTAGGCTGGTGAGACTTACTAACGGGAGACTTACTACTTATCACCATGGGATATCTCTTTCATTATTGCCTAAATAACACTTTAGCTTATGAAAGAGCCGTTTATATCCTTTTGACATATTCAGCCAACCTTCAAGAAATAATTGTTTGCCCACAGATTCGTCATGGTGCCCACTGTTGTCCCATGCAGAGTAAGGGTGCTGTGCGCCATTCAGTTAAATGCAAGCTGAATTGCAGACTTAAATCAAAATCTGCTGTCATTTGAAAGTATAATACATGCCCTGACATTTAGTTTTATTTCAGGTTTATGTGTTCAATACCCTACATTGTTTTTATAGTACTGTTACACAAAACAAGAAAATAACCTTCCATTGACATAGTATTGGGATGTAATTTACTTGCTTTCAGTGTTGGATTGAGACCTCTTATTAACATTTATTTTTGTATTGAATAATGCTGAGATCCCCAGGCAAAGCACTTCAGTCCAGAATACACTTACACATGCCAAGAGGATAGGATTTAAATCTGTGCAAACAGAGAGTTATTTTCACTGAATCAAAGGAATAAGTATGATATCCTCATTGTTTATACTGTCCAAGATTATGTAATTTAATTTTCCATAATATTAGCATGTCACAACACTATGCTGTTGCATATGGTTACAGTGCAGCCAGTAACAATTTTTTGCATAAACTTTGAAAATGGCCTGTAAAATGGCACTTTTTTCTGTCAGGCTTTCAGCTAACCAGTGGCTGACCACTCATTCTGACTCTTCCTACCCAAACTGCCCTCATACTTGTTTGATAGTGTAGAGGGTGATAGTTTCCTTTATAGTAACTGGGCTATTATTATGTCTCTGCCCTCCTGCTCTCTGATGCAAGTACCACGCTGAATTATTACTGGCTTGCCATCTGTTTTAAAATGAGATTCAACTTTTTAAAAAAATGTGGTTTTATTGTTCATCTTTTGTTGTGATCCACCCTGACCCTGCTTGCAGGGGAGGGCAGGAGAGACACTAAATAAATAAATAAATGCCCTTTCCCTTTAGCAGTGTTGTTGATTTTCTTCATTAAGAGAGTTTCTTTCTACATGTCTGTTGAGGAACTCTTATGTATCTTTCATTGAGTCCATCTGTATGCCTGAGGATTCTGGAGCATTTTCCAGGACACACAGCCAATTTAACAAATCTTATTGGATCCACATCTAGCTCTCTCTGCACATTACAGGGAAATATTTAATATGACACACAAACTACCTTTCAGGGAATCTCAGCTACCATTACAGATTGTCTCAACAAGAACTCCTTTAAGAGTCCAAGGAAGACCAAGTTGGAACTGTTGCCTTATATCAGTCAAAGTTCTCCTCAGGTTCCAAAGTGGTTTAGGACATAGCATGGAAGCAGTAGTGGTGGCCATATGAACGGATAATAAGAAGGCAAAAGAGAAAAGTTCACTAAGTTGGTGGCAACTAGCTTAGACTATTAACAAAATATTAGGCAAATTCAAGAAAGATTAGTCTTCCATGAGAAATGGGAACTAAATGGAACCTTTATACTGAGAGGAAAAAGCTAGAGTATCACTGCACGATGTTGGCTCTGCAGTGACAGCATTTCTGGGTGATGTCATCATGCCATATTTTGAGCCATTTGCAGTTGGGGAAGAGCCTGCAAAAATGGGGTAACCCTACTGAGTTGTAATAACTTGCTATCTTGGAATAAATAAATGATTATGAAAAACAACATTAGGTCTTTACCTTTATGTCTTGTAAATATCCTGCTGATAATTATTGGAAACAGAATGCTGAGACAAACATTTTTGGGTTTGCTAGCTAGCAAGGGCAGTTTTTATCTTCTTACTCTATGCATGTTACTTTTCTGGACCACAATCTATTATACCCCTGAGTTAACGAACAGTCCATTGCTTCTGGTGTGGAGAAAATTGGGGGGGGGGCAAGATTAATGAGGGGTTGTCAAGACTGACTTGAAGAATTGTTTTGCACTCTGCATACCTTTGCTTTGGCCTAGAGGCTTTGGCTTTTCTATAGACTATTGGTATTTCAATTGCTCCATATTATGGAAATATTGATTAAATGCTTCCTGGTACAAACAATAAAGAGTTAAGAAAGTTGTTGAAATGCAGAAAGGATTGAAGCATGATACAAAATTCACAGACCACATTCCTCAAACCACTTCTTCTGCAGAGGTCATATTAAATAGTACTCTCTTGGCATAAGTAAAATAAGTAAAATAAATCTTCCCAAGTAAAATTACTTGGCATAAGTAAAACCACATTTTAAGAAGGATATAGACAAGTTGGAACAGGTCCAGAGAAGGGCAATGAAGATGGTGAGGGGTCTGGAAACCAAGCCCTATGAAGAAAGGTTGAAGGAGTTGGGCATGTCTAGCCTGGAGAGGAGGTGGCTGAGAGGTGATATGATCAACACCTTAAAGTACTTGAAGGGCTGCCAAATAGAGGATGGTGTGGAATTGTTTTCTGTGGCCCCAGAAGGTAGGACCAGAACCAACAGGTTGAAATTAAATCAGAAAAGTTTCCAGCTCAACATTAGGAAGAACTTCCTGACCATTAGAATAATTCCTCAGTGGAACAGGCTTCCTCGGGAGGTGGTAGGCTCTCCTTCCTTGGAGGTTTTTAAACAGAGGCTAGATGGCCATCCGAGAGCAATGAAGATACTGTGAATTTAGGGGGAGGTATTTGTGAGTTTCCTGAATTGTGCAGAGGGTTGGACTAGATGACCCTGGAGGTCCCTTCCAGCGTTATGATTCTAAGAGTTTTACCTGCCACTCTATTACATTTTTTAATGTTAAAATCCTCCCATCAATACTTAACCATTAGGTTTAATCTCTAAACAGTAGCCAACAGTTTTGTTTCAAACTTTGTCTCACTAACCTTTTAGATTTCTTTCAGGGGGTGAACAAACATGTGGATAAGGATGACCCAGTAGATGTTGTTTACATAGGCTTCCAGAAAGTCTCCCTCCTCTTTTTCCAGTTTTTAAACTTTATTTTAAAATTATGTATACAAAATAACATACAACATCAAAACGATCACCAAAATAACATTTTCATATCCAGAAAGATTTTTGATAAGGTTCTTCACCAAAAGCTCCTAAGTAAACTCAGAAGAGGACTTGCCCTCTTCTGGATTAAAACTGCTTAATTAACAGGAAACAGTGAGTAGATAAACAGTACCCTTATTGGCATGATAAAACTTAGAATTACATTTAAGATTAATAGATAAGGCTAAGATCAAATACAGAGGTTAAATACATATGATTAAATTAAAAATATCAATTTTATAACAGCATAATTGGACTTAAATTTCAGAGTATCCTCTAAGTTTTGCAATGTCTCTAGTGATTTCTACTGCCAACAATTAATCATCTTGTTTCTTAGATCAGTTACATGAAATAATTTTTCAAATTCCTATGTAGGCTTTCATAGACAATCAAAAATTATATGCTGGATTGATTCAGGAAGGTTCACTCTGCAGGGACAGAGTCTCTCATGAAAAGGAATGTGTTGGTATCGTCTATGAAGAACACTAGAAGGGAACACATTCATTCTAGTCAGCATAAAAGACCTATGTTGAGAAGAAATCTCTAGGTAATATAAATAATGGGACATCTTTCCAGACATAATGTTGAGACATAAGGAGAACATATATAAGGCTGGATGGGCAAAGTTTGTGGTATTCTAGATCTAAAAGTCTCTGTTTGATAAGTCTATAACAATATAATTCATCTGATAAAATTAAATCATCTACAGCAATTCCTAACTGTTTGGGTTTAGACATAATTCCAATTGACCATGCTGCATTATAGGGATCACTCTTTAAATAAGTAAGTAGGCTACCAGGTTTAACTCTAAAATAAATTTTGAGCCAAAAATTGAAAGTTAAAATCCACACCTTTGTTTTAATCATAGATTGAGCTATCTCTGAACAAAGTGCAAAATATGAAACACATGTAAGCATCCCCAAAATTTGTCTAAAGAATAATGCTTGAATTACCTCCACAGAAATCAATTCATCAGAGCCTCTTGAATGCTTGCCAGAAGCCATTAAAAGCACTACTCTTCCAGGTCAGCAGTTAATGAGGTTATAAGTTTACAAACTTTCTCAGTCATAAAGATATTTCATTACCTCCAAGTCTCTGAAGTTTTAAATCTTAAAAAGAACACTGCAGCGGGCTGCTGTCTCCAATGGTTGGCAGATCAGAAGTCCCAAGACTGGGCAGTTTTCACAGTCAAAGATGGTAAGCAGTGGGATACTGCAGGACTCAGTACTAGGTCCAGTGCTTTTTAACTTGTTCATTAATTATTTCGACTTGGGAGTAAGCAGTGAAGTGGCTAAGTTTGCAGATGACACCAAAATATCCAATGCAGTGAGATCCAGGGAGGACACTGAGGAGTTCCACAGAGATCTCTCAAGGCTGGGCTAGTGAGCTTTATGTTCAACGTAGTCTCAGTGAGGTTCAATGTGGGCAAGTACAAAGTAATTCACATTGGAGCAAAAATATTCTAACTATAACTATATATTGATGTTGATATATCTTGATGGGGCCCAAACTGGCAGTAACTGACTGGGAGAGAGATCTGGAGTAGTGTTAAATGACTCACTGAAGATATAGATTCAGTCTGTGACTGCAATAAAAAAAGGCAAATGCTATGCTGGGGGTTATTAGGAAGGGGAATGAAAACAAAGAAGTTCAAGATTATGTTCAAACTGACAGACAATATACAAAAAATGGTGGGCATTATACACTACTGTAAACTTCATCAAAACAAACCATCTTTCATATTGGATATAGAAAAGGCCTTCGATACCTTAGAATTTAACTATCTTAATAATTTGTTAGATAGAATGAAATTTGGAATCCATTTCAGAAGAGCTATCCAAACAATTTATTCCTCACCAACAGCATGTCTTCATATTAATGGCCTACATTCATTTGATCTCTCCCTATACAGGGGCACAAGACAAGGGTGTCCTCCAGGCCCACAACTACTGGGTGAAAGGGAGGTTCAGGCCCACCAATCAGACCCCTAAAGAACCTTTCAGGCCCCTCCAACCAATCCCCCAACACCCACAAGGGGAGGGACCAAGAGCCAAACTGCCTCCTGCTCCTGCCTGGGTCAAGGAGAAGCAACAGTAGCAGCAGTCTTCTCCTCTCTCACTCTCACTACCACAAACCTGCAAACAGCAGCAGTAGGGGTAGTTAAAGGAGCAAGGGGCAGGCACTCATCCTCTTTCTCTCATAATACTAGAGTCTGATCGAAAACTTGTATCAAGAATATATAATTGGCTATTAGAACAAAAAATGCATGAGGAAACGGTAAAAGAAGCATCGGTGAAATGGATGCAGGATTTTGGATACAGTATGGAAATAGAAGACTGTGAAAAAAATTGGAAAGAAAATTTAAAACTCATAAAATCGGCCATCCTTAGAGAAAATTTATATAAAGTAATCTATCGTTGGTACTATACACCGGATAAATTATCTAGAGCATATCCAGAAGTATCAAATAAATGTTGGCAGTGTAAGAAAATAATAGGTACACTGTTCCATATGTGGTGGCAATGTGGCATAGCAAAGAAATATTGGATCCAAGTATCTATATGGATACATAAGATATTAAAAAAGCAAATCCCTCATTTACCAGAATTATATTTGTTAAATGTTTACAAAATAGAGACAACCAAAGCGGAGAGGAAGCTTTTATTACACACGATAACTCTGCCAGAAAATTATATGCAAAGCATTGGAAAACAGGGGAAACACCTAATAGAAAGGAATTTATTGTTAAAATAATGGAAATAGCAGAAATGGATCTGCTCACTACCAGATTACGAGAAGGAAATGTTACAGAATGTGAGAAAACATGGGAACCAATGTATAAATGGGTGAAACATTTTGAAATTGTAAAATAGATTAAGATATAAGATGATATCCTAACGCTTCTTTAGATGTTAGATGTTGTATGTGATGTTTGTGTTAAGTTTTGTAATAATATGTCTTGAATGTTTGAATGTTTGTTGATTGTTAAATGTTAATAAACGGAAAAATTTCAAAAAAACAAACAATTTATTCCTTACCAACAGCATGTCTTCATATTAATGGCCTACATTCATTTGATCTCTCCCTATACAGGGGCACAAGACAAGGGTGTCCTCCAGGCCCACAACTACTGGGTGAAAGGGAGGTCCAGGCCCACCAATCAGACCCCTGAAGAACCTTTCAGGCCCCTCCAACCAATCCCCCAACACCCACAAGGGGAGGGACCAAGAGCCAAACTGCCTCCTGCTCCTGCCTGGGCCAAGGAGAAGCAACAGTAGCAGCAGCCTTCTCCTCTCTCACTCTCACTACTACAAACCTGCAAACAGCAGCAGTAGGGGTAGTTAAAGGAGCAAGGGGCAAACACTCGTCCTCTTTCTCTCTTCACCCTGGTGCTTTCTTTTTTTGTCTCTTGTTGAGGTGCCGCTCAGCTCACCTCCAAAGCAGCTTGTCTGCCCAAGAGATGTGCTATTCTGTGTGAACAGCACTGGCTAGCTGGTGTAAGTGTGAAAGAAAGCAAACCTCCAGCCAAAGGTCTCCGTCCACTGGCTCTTGTTTGCATTTCCACCCCCTTTTCTCTTTACTCTTCTTCTCTCCAGGATGAGGAAGTGCTCTCCAAGGCCTGAGCTTGCCTGCTGCCCTCTCCTCTCCCACTTCCCAAACCTGCAAGGAGCAGTTGCAGAGATGGGGGAAACAGTGGGATCAGTCAGCCTTCTTTGGGGAGGGGACTCTTGCAGCCAGCTGCTGTTCAAGGTTTTTATTTATCTTGCAGCTGGCTGCCCAGGTTTTTTTTTTAAACTTTTTGCAATGTCATTGTGACATCATTTTGGGCCCTGAAGCCACATCCCCCAAATGTTATCCCTTGCCCCCTCAACTGAAGTTTTTTAGCTATGGGCCTGGCATCCTCTCTCCATTGCTCTTTTTTCTTGCAATTGAACCACTGGCCCAATCTATCCACAACAATTCATAAGAACATAAGAGAAGCCATGTTGGATCAGGCCAATGGCCCGTCTAGTCCAACACTATGTGTCACACAGTGGCCAAAAAAATTATATACACATATATATACACACTGTGGCTAATAGCCACTGATGGACCTCTGCTGCATATTTTTATCCAACCCCCTCTAGAAGCTGGCTATGCTTGTAGCTGCCACCACCTCCTGTGGCAGTGAATTCCACTTGTTAATCACCCTTTGGGTGAAGAAGTACTTCCTTTTATCCATTTTAACCTGACTGCTCAGCAATTTCATCGAATGCCCACGAGTTCTTGTATTGTGAGAAAGGGAGAAAAGGACTTCTTTCTCTACTTTCTCCATCCCATGCATAACCTTGTAAACCTCTATCATGTAACCACGCAGTCCATGTTTCTCCAAGCTAAAGAGCCCCAAGCGTTTCAACCTTTCTTCATAGGGAAAGTGTTCCAACCCTTTAGTCATTCTAGTTGCCCTTTTCTGCACTTCTTCCAATGCTATAGGGTGCGGTCACACTCACCATTAAATCCATCTGCAACGCGCCTCTATTATAATCCGCACAACCAATTTCCCGATCAGACAACAGCCAAGCTACCATTCTATCCCATGTGGGTCCTGTCGCTGCTTGATCAGAGTGCTCAACTGGACCTCATTTTTTGAGATGGCATTCCACGCTCGCGCAAGCACAGTACCATGGGATATCGTGCTTGGCTTTTGTTTTTTTTAAAGGTGCCAGAAAAGGTGGGCGATCTCTCCCCCCCCCCCATTTAAACACCCGAAAAGGAAAGGGAAGCCGAGGAGTTCTCTTTACTGTCTCTCCGCCTGGCGGGGAGATAGCAAAGGTGTGGGATCTTCCTCCCCCCGCCATTTAAACAACCTGCCGTGGTGTTTAAATGGGGGGGGGCGCACGACAACTCTCTTTGCTGTCTCTCCGCCTGGCGGGGAGATAGGAAAGGTGCGGGATCTTCCTCCCCCCCATTTAAACACCCCGCCGTGGTGTTTAAATGGGGGGGCACACGGCAACGCTCTTTGCTGTCTCTCCGCCATGCATCTGGCTTTCATCCATGCCCATCTCGTCAGTTTATGTGTGTCTGATCTCGGCCATAATATCCTTTTTGAGGTGCGGTGACCAGAATTGTACACTATTCCAAATAAGACTGCACCATCGATTTATACAGGGGCATTATGATACTGGCTGATTTGTTTTCAATTCCCTTCCTAATAATTCCCAGCATGGCGTTGGCCTTTTTTACTGCAATGGTACACATTCTTGACATTTTCATTGAGTTATCTACCACGACCCCAAGATCTCTCTCTTGGTCAGACTCTGCTAGTTCACACCCCATCAACTTGTACTTGTAGCTGGGATTCTTGGCCCCAATGTGCATTACTTTGCACTTGGCCACATTGAACCTCATCTGCCACGTTGACGCCCACTCACCCAGTCTCAACAGATCCCTTTGGAGTTCCTCACAATCCTCTCTGGTTTTCACCATCCTGAACAATTTAGTGTCATCTGCAAACTTGGCCACTTCACTGCTTACCCCCAACTCCAAATCATTTATAAACAAGTTAAAGAGCATGATACACAGTACTTAGCCCTATGGCACCCCACTGCTTACCATCCTCCACTGTGAAGACAGCCCATTTATACTCACTCTCTGCTTCCTATTAATTAGCCAGTTTTTGATCCACAAGAGGACCGGTCCTTTTACTCCATGACTCCCGAGCTTACTAAGGAGCCTTTGATGAGAAACTTTATCAAAAGCTTTCTGGAAGTCAAGGTAAACAACATCTATTGGGTCTCCTTTGTCCACATGTTTGTTCATCCCCTCAAAGAAATGTAACAGGTTAGTGAGGCAAGATCTTCCCTTACAGAACCCATGCTGAGTCTTCCTCAATAACTCGTGTTCATCAATGTGCCTACTCATTCTATCCTTGATAATGATTTCTACCAACGTTCCCGGTATTGAAGTCAGACTGACTGGCCTGTAATTTCCCGGATCTTCTCTGGAACCCTTTTTAAAGATGGGGGTGACATTTGCTACTTTCCAGTCCTCAGGAACGGAGGCAGATATCAATGAAAGATTACATATTTTTGTCAGAAGATCCACAAGTTCAACTTTGAGTTCTTTCAGAACTCTTGGATGTATGCCATCCGGACCTGGTGACTTCTTAGTTTTTAATTCGTCTATCAGTTGTAGGACCTCCTCTCTTGTCACCTCAATCTGACTCAGGTCTTTCAACAGCCCTTCCAAAATAAGAGGTTCTGGAGCAGGCAAACACTTCTCATCTTCCACAAAGAAGACGGAGGCAAAAAATGCATTCAGCTTCTCAGCCATAACCCTATCCTCCTTCAGTAATCCTTTGACCCCTTGGTCATCCAAGGGCCCCACTGCCTCCCTGGCTGGTTTCCTGCTTCTAATATATTTGAAGAAATTTTTATTGTTGGTCTTTATTTTTTTTTTGCAATATGCTCCTCATAGTCCCTTTCTGCCTGCCTGATCACAGTCTTGCATTTGATTTGCCACAGCCTGTGTTCCCTTTTATTAATCTCACTTGGACTAGCTTTCCACCGCTTAAAGGAGTCCTTCTTACCTTTTACAGTTTCCATTACTTCATTTGTTAACCATGCAGGCCTTTTCATATACCTGTCTGTGCCTTTCTTAACTTGTGGTATATATTTTATCTGCTCTTCTAGGATTGTAGTTTTAAATAGCCTCCAAGCTTCCCCAAGGGTTTTGACTGTATTTAACTTTCCTTTCAGTTTCCTCTTCACATGCCTCCTCATCTCAGAGAATTTACCCTTTTTAAAGTTAAACGTGGTTGTGCTGGTCTTTTGGGGCAAATCTCTATTTATACAAATGGTGAAATCAATAACGTTATGGTCACTGCTCCCAAGTGGTGCAATCACTTTTACATCTCTCACCAAGTCTTGGGCATTACTTTGGACCAAATCCAGGATCGCCCCACCCCTCGTAGGTTCTGTGACCATCTGCTCCATAGCACAGTCATTGAAAGCGTCTAGAAACTCAATCTCTTTCTCTCGACCTGAACACATATTGACCCAATCAATCTGCGGGTAGTTAAAATCACCTATTACGACACAGTTTTTATGTTTAGCTGCTATCTTTAATCCTTCCATCATATTATAATCACCCTCTATCTTTTGATTTGATGGGCGATAACAAACTCCCATAGATAAATTTCCTTTGGGGCCCTCTATTTTGACCCAAAGCATTTCTAGAAGGGAATCTAATTCTTTGACCTAATTCTTTGAATCTAATTCTTACTGGACTGTATACCCTCTCTGACATACAGAGCCACCCCACCTCCAACCCTTTCCTCCCTATCCTTCCGATATAACATATCCAGGAATCACTGTGTCCTACTGATTCTCTTCATTCCACCAAGTTTCTGAAATTCCCACGTCTATGTTTTCCCCCAACACTAAACATTCCAACTCACCAATTTTACTTTGAACACTTCTAGCATTTGTGTACAAGCATCTATAATTTCTCAGGCAAGTTAGGCCCGCAACCTTCCTCCTGCTGCCTCGAGACTTTGGCAGACATTCCATACTGTTTGTCACCATCTCAGTGGACAAATCTTATCCATTTCCCGGTAGAAAAGTAACAGCTAATCATTCATCTCTTTGAGATGAGTCCTCCCGAACCAGAGACATTTCATCTCCTGTCGGCTTTCCTCCAAGATTTAGTTTAAAAACTGCTCTGCCACCTTTTTGATTTTAAGCACCAGCAGCTTGGTTCCATCTGGGGACAAGTGGAGACCGTCTCTTTTGTACATCTCCCGCTTGTTTCAGAAAGCATCCCAGTGCCTAACAAACTTAAACCCTTCCTTCTTATACCATCATCTCATCCACACATTGAGGCTTCTCATTTGTGCCTATCTCTCAAGCCCTGCACGTGGAACAGGTAGCACTTCTGAAAAGGCTACCTTGGAGGTCCTGGCCATAAGTCTCCTGCCTAGCAGCCTAAATTTTTCTTCCAGGACCTCACGACTGCATTTCTCCACATTGTTGGTGCCAACATGCACCATGACCACTGTCTCCTCCCCAGCAGTGTCTACTACATCTACTACACGCGTCTACCCATCTACTACATGCGTAGTGTCCGCTACCTTTACACCAGGCAGGCAAGTCACCATACGGTCAGTACATGGTTTTGCCACCCAGCTGTCTACTTGCCTAAGAATTGAATCACCAACTACCAAGAGGCCCCCCCCTCCCTGCCCAGAGATGGTTCCTTGGTGCAAAAGGATTTCCGCTCACCAACTGAAGAAGAAGTCCCTTCTGAGGGCACATTCCTCTTATTCTCAGCATGGTGCCGTGTTCCTTCTCGACCCTCATGTTCCCTGGCAGCCACATTCAGAGTGGGGCTCATCTAATACATCCCCGAGAGTCTTACCCGAGTGCCTAACTGACTGTCTCTGCTTCTCCATGTTAGTCACCTTGGCCTCAAGGGTACAAACTTGTTCCCTGAGGACCAGGAGCTCCTTGCATCAAGAACACACCCAAGACTTCTGTCCTGTGGGCAGATAGTCATACGTGTGACACAGTGCAAAACACTGGAAAGCCCTACACCCCTGCTGGCATTCTACCTTCATGATAGCTTATTTTAAAAATATACAGTCCCCTTTAAATCCTGTTTTTTTATGTGGCTCCCCTTCTGGAGGGTCAACTTACCTTATTGGGAGCACAAGGAAATTAGGGATCTGGGTTCCTGGTCCTTACACAGCCCCCAGGCCAAGATCTACAGGCCAAGAGCCCTCTAGCTCTCACCCTTTGGCTTGTGCCTCTGGCAAGGCTCAGCTTAATAGTGCAAAAAGGGTGGGGAAAACAGCCACTCCTAATCAATCAGCAACCATCACCTTCAATCACCTTCACCTTCAGCCCACTCAATTCAAACAGACAGCAGTTCCCCAGCAACCACAAACTCAGAATTTTCAGCAGTCACACAAACTCAGAATTTCTCAGCAACTTCCCCAGCTGCTTAGCCAAACCTTATATCCTTATTCTCTGCTCTCTCTCTCAGAGCTTCTCTGCTCTCTCTCACAACTCTCTGAAATGTGCTCAGCCTCTGGCAAGGCTGATTTTGGGTATTCCTATAGGACAGGCTCATTTTAAAACCAGTCTTTTTGAGGATGATATGATAATTTATGTGATAGACCCATGCACTATCATACCAGCCTTCAAACAACTTTAACTGAATTTGGAGAACTGGTAAGACTAAAAGTTTAACTAATAAAAAATGGTACTATACCTGATCATTTCTATACTGATGACGGAATCTTACATCAAATTTCACTATAATTATTAATGTACTTAAAAACAGTGGACCTATCTTGGCATTTGCAAATCTGGCTGATGGTTCAACAAAACTGCCCACAAATCTCCAACAGGCTTTATTGCTTTTTCATTAAACAAGAAGGGCATATATTGACATTTCATCAAATGGTACTCAAATACTTGGTAAATGCTAAAAAAAGAAAATGAAATTTGTATATTTTGTAGTTAGAATGATATTGACTCATATTGATTGCCACCTGACATTATTTTGCTTTACTATTAACGCATTGAAAAGTTTTGTAAAAGGCTTTAAATCTTAATAAACAGTTTAAAAAGTTAAAAAAGAAAGAAAATAAGTCAACCAGGATCATAATGCCCCTGTATAAATCTATGGTGCAGCCTGATTTGAAATACTGTGTCATTGCACCTCAGAAAAGAAGAAGAACTGCAGATTTATACCCCACCCTTCTCTCTGAATCAGAGACTCAGAGCAGTTTACAATCTCCTATATCTTCTCCCCCAAGAACAGACACCCTGTGAGGTGGATGGGGCTGAGAGGGCTCTCACAGCAGCTGCCCTTTCAAGGACAACTCCTGTGATAGCTATGGCTAACCCAACACCATTCCAGCAGCTGTAAGTGAAGAAGTGGGGAATCAAACCCAGTTCTCCCTTATCTGGGAAGGCTGTGTAAGGACCAGGAACCCAGATCCCTAATTTGCTTGTGCTCCCAATAAGGAGCACAAAAGCAATACATAAATGTATTATAGCATAAAGGTATTATAGCATTAGGAAAAGTGCAAAAAGGGGCAACTAAAATGATTTAGAATACCTTCTCTCGGGGCTTTCTTTTGTAGAAAAAGCCCAGCAGAAACTCATTTGCATATTAGGCCACACTCCCTGATGCCAAGCTAGCCGATACTGTGTTACTGTGCATTCCTGCTAAAAAAAAAAGCCCTGCCTTCTCTACGGAGAAAGATTAAAGAAGTTAGGGTTCTTTAGCTTGAAGAAATGATCATTGACAATTAACATGATAGAGGTTTACACAAGGCTTTTGCAGGAACTCTTTTGCATATTAGGCCACACACCCCTGATGTAGCCAATCCTCCTGGAGCTTACAGTAGGCCCTGTACTAAGAGCCCTGTAAACTCTTGGAGGATTGAGTACATCAGGGGTATGTGGCCTAATATACAAAGGAGTTCCTGCTACAAAAAAAAAAAGCCCTGGGTTTACATAATTATATATAGGATAGAGAAGGTAGAGAAAGAAATATTTTATTCTTGTTGGAAGTGAAATCAATGAACACTTTTTGTACCTTCAGCCTTGCTATATTGTTTTATGTTGCAGACTACAGGGTAGTGCTCTAGGAGGAGGACAATAAAATTTGGGAAGAAATTCTTTTCTGAGCATCTACAAAGTAAAATTCCAAAATGCTGCAGAACTTCCCTTTCTGTTGTTGAATTTCTCTTTGATCAAAATGGAATGGATTGTACACTGAATCCTAAAGAGAGGAAAATAATAGGATTGTTGCATTTTAGTGATAAATTAGGTGATGAGGAGAAGGAGGAAGAGAAGAAAAAGATGATGATGATATTGGATTTATACCCCACCCTTCATTCTGTGAGGTGTGTAGGGCTGAGAGAGCCTTTCAAGGACAGCTCTGCAAGAGTTATGGCTACTCCAAGGCCATTCCAGAAGCTGCAAGTGGAGAAGTGGTGAATCAAACCCAGTTATCCCAAATAAGAGTCTACACACTTAAACTTCTGGGCTCCGTCATCTTGCTGGCAGAGGTGTCCACAGATCGCTCACCTGCACCACCTCTGATTCTGGCTGTCGGAGGGGTGTCACAGAAGTGACACCCCCCACAGAAAAACCTTGTTGGGGGTTTTCTTTGGCATGGAACTTTTGCGATCAGTCTAGGAGTCCAGCTGCAGCTGCTCCTTTGTTCCTTGCATGTCCCGAGGCTCCGTGGCCATCAAAGCTGGTGAATCACCAGCAGAAAAAGATGAACACCAAACTGCAATCTTACTTTTGCTTCTCTCAGTATGCCTTTGAAGTAGCGTCTTTCTACTCCTAATGTGGTAATTCTGCCTGACAAGTAAGCGACTTTTTACACCGTTGGCAATGGGTCATGTTTGCATAATAATGAGAGGCTGGCTCAAAAAGAGAGAGATGGCCTCATAAAGTCTTTGAGCAATCTTAAATACTGATAATCATCAAAATTGGACTGAATACAAAGAATAAAAATGACCCGGATTATAATTGGACATATGTTAAAAAGACTGTGATTAGGCTGCAATATGATCTGAATGTAAACAAGATGTATTTTGGAGAGATCTGTCTCTGTCACCTATTTGCATTTGAAAGGAGTACATTTGAAATCACAGGTGGAGCTGTTGTGGAATGTGGATTTAACAGGATTTTGAAGTTACTTTTCAACTGGGGTTAAGAGATTGATTGCTGTCAGAGAAAATGACACTGCCTAGCAAATCGTTTTACAAAAAAAAATCTTATCTCTAATCAGCTCTCTGAAACAGGATCTTGTCTCAGGATCAGGAACCGGAATGTAAAAGTGATATACTCCAAAACAAACAAAAGAAAACTAAGATGGATTCCTGTGTCGCAGTTGAAAATCAAGACCGGAAGTTAAGAGTCAGTGAAGTCAAGTTGAGTGGGAAAAATGGCATTGAAGTCTTCACTCACTGTTGGGGGGGGGGGGCAGATCACACTGAGAAGAGAAAAGGTACACCCTGACCAGCTAATCATGATATGGCAGGTGTTTAGGAAGAAGGATTTCGAATTTTCTTTTTTTGCGGAAGGTTGGACATGGAATTCTTATTAAGAAGTGATATTTGACTTTAAATGGCAAAGTGTAAGGTCTGGACTGTACTAAGTGATTTGTCTCCAGTGTAATATGTGCACAGAAAATGAAGCAATCTAGAAGTGTTTTCAAATTTTGGGCAGAAGGATTTATAAGTTTTTACTTCTCTTTTTTCTCTTTGTGGGTAACTAAGTATGCAACTATTAATAATGAATAGATATGTGATTTAAAAATAATAAGGGTGATTCTAAAGAAGGAAGAGAGTTGTTATAATTTTAACTCACCATATAGTTAACTTGGATTAATGCTAAGGAGTGCAGCTAATACAAATCTGGTTTTTTTTTTCCCAGATAGTAGATTTATTGAACATATGAAGCTGCCTTATACTGAATCAGACCCTTGGTCCATCAAAGTCAGTATTGTCTTCTCAGACTGGCAGCGGCTCTCCAGGGTCTCAAGCTGAGGTTTTCCACACCTATTTGCCTGGACCCTTTTTTTGGAGATGCCAGGGATTGAACCTAGGACCTTCTGCTTCCCAAGCAGATGCTCTACCACTGAGCCACCATCCCTATTCATAGTAAGTTCAACTGGTGGAAATGTTTATATCAATGTAAGAGTTGGACTAATTGTTGAAAAGGTGGACAACATAATTGTTTTGCAATCTGGTAGATTTATTTTTTTAAATGTTTCTTTGGAGAAATTGTTTAGATTGAGATAGACAAATTATGAAGTATTTTTGGTAATTTGTCAAAAACAAAAGTATGATATCAAAGAATTCAGGTTTTCATGGCTGGTAACATCATTAGGGTTTGTAGAATCTTTCGGGATCAAGTGCCATGTTCTACTGGAGAAAGTTTTCCTTCCAGACGTTTCGTTCTCAGCTGCGGAGAACATCCTCAGTGGCGTTGCAGCCGGAGCAGGCGCTCAGACCTTCTTGGCTGCTGTGCATTGAGTGGGCCCACTCAATGCACAGCAGCCAAGAAGGTCTGAGCGCCTGCTCCGGCTGCAACGCCACTGAGGATGTTCTCCGCAGCTGAGAACGAAACGTCTGGAAGGAAAACTTTCTCCAGTAGAACACGGCACTTGATCCCGAAAGATTCTACAAACCCTAACAAAAGTATGAATTTTATGTGTCTATTCTAATAAGTATTTTATTAAATCAACAATCTAATTTGTGCCTCTAATAGGGTTAAGTTAAACTAGACAAAAATGGTGTTGAGAAGGTTTTGAAATTTCATCTTTTAACTTCATATACTTATGTCTGTTGAAGAAAAATGTTTAGATTCATATTGCTGGTATCAGTTTATTGAAAAAAATTCTCTTGGTAACGACAGAAAGGTTGATGAAATATATGGAGATTTTAATATTTGCAGGTAGATAGAACGGGAGATAGAACTATAATTGATATATATGTACTGGGGTTTTTTTCTTTCCCACTCTGTAATTTCCCTTCCCTCTTTTTATGTATTCTTTGCATTGCTTTTTTCTTTGTAGTTAAAACCAATAAAAACTATAAAATTGAAAAAAAGACTTAACCACTACACTCTGAACAACTTCTAAATATACATAACCTGGATTCACTCATCTATGAACCATGGCCCAGCCAAGGTCTCTCAGCTAAACTTATGTCATGGTGATATGTTCTGTGAGGACAAAATAGCAACAGAGAAACACCTATGTATGAAACCTTGAGTACCTTAGACAATGTGCAGGATTTTAGGTTTGCCAATCCCCTAGTTGAGGGCAGGGGATCCCCTGGTTTAGAGGCCCTCTTCTTGCTTCAGTGTTATCAGAAGTCCACTGAGCACTCTATTATACCCTATGAAGACCAGTCTCCATAGGGCATAATGGATAATTGATCTATGGGTATCTGGGGCTCTGGGGGCCCTGTTTTTTTGAGGTAGAAGCACCAAATTTCCAGTATAATATCTGGTGCTTTAAAAAAAAAATAGCAAGTTTCAAAAAGATTAGAAGAAGGAGTCCAATTCTACAAGCCCCCAAAGGAAGCACCCCTATCCACAAGTATTTCCAATTGAGGGAAGGCATTTAAAAGGAGCATGGTCACTTTAAAATGTGATGGCCAGAACTACCTTTGGAGTTCAATTGAGCTTGTCATAACCTGGCTCCTGGCTCCACCCCCAAAGTCCCCAGATATTTCCTGAGTGGGACCCGGCAACCCTAAGATAGGTGGATAAATGGATAGACACAGACAGAACCCAAGCAAAAAGATGTTAGCCTTTAAGGTGCTAGACTCTTACTCTTTTCTGCTGCTATAGACAGGCTAACATGGCTACCCAGCTTGATCTATCTTCAAGTAAAAAGTTTTGCAAGAAGATCCCTTGGCATGTTTCTGTTTAAACAATAATAACTTCTATCAAGCTGTGGGTTGTAAAGATGAAGAGGCTTTTCAGATACACAGATCAAACTTTTCTCTGTTTTGGCTCAAGAGGCCCTTACCTTTGACTACTATACAATAGGGAATAATTTTAGAGGGTAGCTGTGTCGGTCTGCAGTAAAACAGTAGCACATTAGAGACCAACAAGTCCAATAACACTTTTGAGACCAACAAGAGCTTCAGGGTATAACCTTGCATGAGTCAAAGCTCATGAAAGGTTATACCATGATACCCACTGGTCAGTCTGAAAATCTTGCCTATACAAGTATCTACTATTCAATTGCCTCTGATTTTGGCAGATAACTTTGGAAGAGACAGAGCTAATATGAGAAGGCTGGAACGTTTTTTCATCAAAATACAGCTTTAGTCCTATATGAAGCTATTTACTAGGCTCATTTCTAAAAACAAGGTTAAAGTAGTTGTTATGATGACAACAGATTATCAAATAGAGGCAGACACAGCTGAAGAGTCACTGGTTATCTACAGTTATTGCATGCTTGTCAACATGTCTCTTGATAGGAATTATGGATCTGGGAAAGATCATAATTCTCCTCTATCTTTGTGATCACCAATTAAACTAAACTTCACCTCTCCATATTGTTTTGTTTTGAAATAAGAGACATGCAGTTATATTTTCCTTTTATCTTCTCAGACATGATCATCAAGACTGAAAGAGCAGCACTGGTTGCATTGAAACTCTTACAGATTCCCATAATATTCAGACATTTTCTTCATTTTTACAAGGACAATTAAAACACTTCTAGTCTTATGTCTTCAATCTTAAAAGTAATTCTGTATGGTTAGCACACAGCCTTGGTTTCCTATTTGGGTCAGCCATCTCACATGATCAGTACATACATCATCACTATAGCACCCAGCAGACATTGGAGCTCATTTATGTGATTCTGCTGACCTAAAAGGAAAAGGCATGCAGATTTTATTAATGGACCTCCATGCATTCAGAAACTATTTGTGGATGACATATCCACTGCAGATTTTTCTTTAAAAAAAATTTTTTTTGCCACATTATCTCATTTTTAGACAGTATTATCCTGAATCACAAATAGATGTTCTATAATTTTGTGTGCTGGTATAATTAAAGTTAATATAATTCTAGTAATAAGTGTAAACTGCTAACTGTTTTGTGCTATTTTGATGTTCTGTTTGTGGTTCTATGTTTTTTTTAATTGCTGATTTTAATTATTTATTGTTGTTTTTAAAGATGTCCTCTTGTTTTACTTGGTGAGCAGCCTTGAGCAGGTCAATGGAAAGGCAACATATAAATGTTCCAAACAGATTTGTTGGATTTTCCAGGATTAAGATAAATCATGCATCAGGCAACATCAAACACATTTGAACATTTGCACTAATCTATTGGTGACATTCATCATATTCATACTTCATCTGAACTTTTTGTACACTGAATTTGCACAGTCAGCATACTACCAAACAGGAAACATGAGCAAAACTGATACATTTGACAGGCAGATATCTCATACCACCATTCAAACAAGAGCAAAACAACTAAAAGCAAACTTTTTTGTGAACTTTTTTCCTTTTGGGTAGAAAAAGAACAAGGACATCCACTGGGATGTAGTGCAAAAAAAATACAATAATTTATAACCATGTTGAGTGCCGGGGGGGGGGGGCGGTGCTGAGCTTTGTATTGTTAAAAAGTTATGTTTACAATGTTTGTTATATAAGAAGAAGAGTGATCCCACATCGCTGAATATAATGTAGTGGATAGACCCTTGGTTTTGCATGTTGGAAATATTCATGAAGATCATCAGAAGGCCAGAAACTGGGTTAACCTACTGCCTTGGATAAGGCTACCTGTTGCCTTGGATAAGGGAAAGGATGCACACTAATATTCTAAACAGTAAGTATCCTGTTAGTTCTAATTTTAACATAGGATTTACTGAAGCCAAATAACTACTATCAAGAGATCAGATGAAATACAAAGGAATTTGTACAGAACACTGCCAGATACAACCACTAGGCATGGTCATGAACTGGGGGAAATGGTGGTTCATTTCATTTTGTGATTCATTTGATTTCTGAATCAGTTCATTGATTTGTTCAGTTTGGGAGGTGTAAAACTCACTGGGAGTCTTCAGCAGGCTCTCCTCCACCTACTCTCTAAGTTTGGTAAAGATTAGATTTGTCTGAGGTATAGGACCCAAAGCAGGTGTCCCCAGGAAAGCTCAGCTAACTATTCAAGACAAGTAACTATTCTCTCTTTGTGCTGCAGAATGGGAGTTCCATGATTGGCTCCAAGAGCTGCCAATCAAGCTATGGACAACTGCTATTTGTGTTTCTAGGGCTCCCATAAGTCCACCCCCAGCATTGCCTAGGAATCAACTGAATCAGCACCAGGATGTCTGGGAAAATGGACTGCAAAAATGAACCAAAACAATGCACCAAGGTCCAAACTGGTTCAGATCAAACCACAAATAAACCTAATTTGTGCACAAATCACAATTCATTCATTGGTTTGTGCCCATGCCAAATGGCCACAGAGCCTGGAATTTAGTCCATATTTTCCTGGATTATAAAGTTACAAGCAATGTCTTAAAATGCAATAAGGCATTAATTTATAATGCCATCCTAAGCAGGGTTAAACTTGTCTAGTTCACTAATGGAAGAAGGATGTAATTCTGCTCAGATTAGCACTGCCAATGCACCTATTAGCAATTTTAAAGTTACATTTCAGTGGAGGACAAGCTCTTAGATGTCTGGAAAGCTGGAAAAATATTGGACTGTAATGCCATTTCTTGAAACTTAACATTTCCTTTCCTTAATCCTTCTTGGAGGCAGTAAATGAGGTTTTATCTTATCCAATGTATGCAGCCACTCCTGTAATTTGCATCCACAATGCCAGCAGAGAAATCAACACCTACACACCTTTACTATGAAGGATTTCCAGGATACTACTGACTATGGACTTTGGTTAATTTATTTTTCCTAGAATGTTAAATTCAAGCCTGCTTTCTCCATATATATATATAATTGTGAGAATGATTTTGTAGTCCATAATGAGGTAATAAGATTCCATATTTTCACAAAGTGATTATCTAGAAATCACTGGAATACTAACTAATTAGTATGAAACTCCAGAATGATGAAAGGACAGTGGCTGAAAGTGGGATTAGGCTGTAGTCAAGTTAGAGACAGAGGATTTCTTTGCACCAGATTTTTGTTCCAGCTTGGCTTCATAACTGTGTTTCTCCTCCCTAACACACATTATCATTTACCAGTCAATGCTGTCTGTCTGTCTGTTGTGTTTTTTCAGGGTTTTTCTTTTTTGAGACTAAATAGTCTGAAAAGACAAAGGGAAGAACCCAAGCAAAAATGTAAGAAGAATGGGAGCGGGGAGTGTGTGTGTGTGGGGGGGGCATGCAGTAAAGAAGCTAATCTTGAGCAAAACCCTGGTATGAAAAAGCACAAAATGAACAGCCAGGCCCATTTTGTGGGACACATAGGAGGACTGGTCTCAGCTCTTGAAAAAGGGAGGCTCCTTCTCCTGCTTCAAGACGAAGTTACTGAATGGTCAATCAGTGTAGTGGTTAAAAAAACAAATACAATGGCAGGGTCCAGAGCACTGGCTTGAGGTGGCAGTGTGTTGACCTGAAAGTAAACTGGCATAAACAGACGCACCCTGGGATGTCCAGATGGCGTGTGGCTCGCCGTTGGAACAGGGACAGGCCATGGGTGCTTTGGAAGAGTTCATGCGCCTTATTGCTACTCCCTGGGCATTTCCCGGCCATCCAGACGGAGACACTCTTCAGAAGTGGTAACTTTTTGAGGTGAGATTGGATGCCTACGGATGGAGTGAGTGCAGGAGTGGGATGGCAGGCAGATGTGTGTTCGGATATGCTTTTTTGATCTGCCTGGGTCCTGTCCCTGTGCCAGTTTAAAATGCTGGTCTGGATTCAATCAGTGATAAACAAATCCAGATGGCCCCAGGACACCAAACTGGCAAAAACATTATGCGAGGAAAAAACTGAAAAATCTCTAGATACTTTTTGCCTAGAATTTAGAGATTACTTTGAAAGCCATGGAGGAGGGCAAAAAGTATTTTCTTATTTGGTTTGAACATTTACAAGCACAAATAAATAGACACTGGTCCAGTCTAGATATTACTACAGCATCTGTGATAGTTGTCATCTTTGAAAAGTAGGGATTTCTTAAGAATTAAGTTGCCTGAAGCTTCATGGCCAGCACTATCTCAAACACCTTACCCCCCAAAAGGAATGCTGACAACCAAACAATAGCAAGGTTAGTGGGGTTCAGAGATGCATTCTGTCAATAACTCAAGCCTGGGTCCTCTGAGTCACCACCTCCTGGGCAAGGAGGCATTGCTCAGAGCTGTGGCAGGTATCACCAACTGAAGGGCATCCATAAAACTATGACCAGACTACACTCTAATATCATCCTGAGATTGAACTGTACCAACTGTGGAAACTAAAGTTGTGGCAGTGACAAGTGATTTTGCCCCCCCCCAGGTGGAATGACGAGACAGACACCAAGCTGGGTTAAAGGGCCACTTTATTAACTTGACGGCAAGGGCAAAACATGGGGAACAGATCAAGCCAGGGGTCAACCCGACCACCTCCTTGACCTGAAACTGGGCGAGCCCTCTAAGCCCCGGGTGTGAGCCAACTGAACGGCTCAGACCCGGCCAGCCTGGCAACTTGATCACCGCTCACCTGAGCTCCGCCATCCCCACAGACCTGCAGCCTGGGATGCGGACGCTCACCACGTGCCGGGATCCACAGACTCCCTGGAGCCAACCTTGGGCCGTACAGCTTGCGGTTCCCCAGGACAGTCGTGCACCAAATGGCGCGGTGCTACGGGAGCTCACCAATCCCCAAAGCATAATGCCAACCACAAACTGCCAAAGACAGCGCCAAGCCTCTGCTTAGGCCGCTGTACCCCAAACTATAAAACCCGAACCAGCCCTTGCCGCAAGTTGGTTAAAAACAACTCGTTGCCCTTCTCTGACAGATGTACCCCGTCATCCCGGTATAATTCTGGGATACTGGATTGGATCAAAGGATGGGGCACGTAATCCCCAAGCCCGCCATATAGGGCCTTGCGCAATGCCCGGTTGGCCTTTATTTTAGCGCGCTCCAAACCGTCCGGGTCCCACGCTGTCTGCCACACCCTGCGCGGCAGCATGGCCGACCACAAAATAAGGACGCCCGGCCACCGCTGTTTGATCAAAGCCAGATCCGACTGGGCCTGAATCGAGAGGGCCTTGCCCTTGATCAAACAAAGTCGTTCTCTCCCAGATGAATTACCAGAATCTGCAGAGGAGGGCCGGCCAGTTCCCTGAACAACAGAGGCAGGAGCCCAGGCCACCTCATTCCCCGGCGGCCATGCCATGTAATTACAGCTCTGTCGCTCAGGCCCAGTTGTGAACCGATCGGCGTCCGTCGGGCCTGGTGTGCCGCCCAAAAGACAATGCTGTGGCTGCATATAAGGATCCTCCTCCTCTCATCGCCAGCCACAGCCCCTAGAAGAAAAAACTATTAGAACTGGTAATCGAGTAATAACACAGAACCCACAGCAAATGTTCCCAAAACTAAAGGTAATAAAACCCATCCTTACGACCTCAAAGGCCTAATATAAGCTCGATAAGCCCCAGACTTCCAACGCCCGACACGACGGATATCCTCTCCCCCATATCCGAGCGCTGCGGCTGTAGAAGCCGCACCTATTCTGAAGGAATGAGTACCAAATTTCTGGCCCCCGAGGCCCAAATGTTGCAAGGCACGACTCGTGATGGCCCAAAATTGGTACTTCGTCAAGGGAGCCTCATCGATATGGCGGAACAGGGGGCCGTCAGATGCGCCGCGCAAGTCGATGTAATGCTTGATAGCCGTGACTGGGCATAACTCACGGTCGGCACAAATTCCTAACTTCACAGTGCAGCCAAGCTGCTTCTGGTCCGTTTTTGAACGGCGGACTCTAAACTCCACCCGGTCGCTAAATAAAGTAACATCCCTAAACTGCAGGGCCCTTGCGGAAACATCATTGCGGGAGAGTGTCACCAGCTCGGATACTCTGAAGGCCCCAAAAAATGCCGTCAATGAGGCGCCATGGAAGAGTGCCTCCTCATAAGCTGACCCGCAAACAAGGGCCCAGGAAGCACGAAGCCCCCGAAGAATGGAAGGCGAGATAGGCTGCCTCTCATCGGCCCTAGGACCCGCTTCACGAGACCATCCTTCAAACATTTTTTGAATGCGGAAATCCTTGGTGGCATCGCCGTGCCCTCTGGACTTACTCATAAAGCTTTATCTGCTTATGGACGGCCGGTCGGTCTCCGCCCCACAAAATCTGGACCGGGCGCTACAGGCTGTGGCTGGGTGGCTCAAACAGAGCGGGCTGAGGCTAAACCCAGCGAAGACAGAGGTCCTTTGCTTGGGCCGTCGTGGCCCGAGGGGGGAAATACCCCTTCCGGGTTTTGACGGTGCGCCGCTGATGGCGGCGCACAGGGTCAAGAGCCTGGGGGTACTTCTGGAGCCTTCCTTAACTATGGAGGCCCAGATAGCAGCCACTGCCAAGTCCGCATTCTTCCATCTTAGGCGGGCTAGACAGCTGGCTCCCTTCCTGGAACGCAACGATCTAGCAACGGTGATCCATGCTACGGTCACCTCGAGGCTGGACTACTGCAATGCCCTCTACATGGGGCTGCCCCTGTGTCGAACCCGGAAATTGCAGCTGGTGCAGAACGCCACCGCCCGGTTGTTATTGGGGCTCCCAAGGTGGGAGCACATTCAGCCGGGACTTCGGGCGCTGCACTGGCTGCCAATATCCTATCGAGTTCGGTACAAGGTGCTGGTTATTACCTTTAAAGCCCTATATGGTCTAGGACCTGCCTACCTGAGGGACCGTCTCTCCCCGCATGTTCCCCAGAGAGCACTGAGATCGGGATCTCAAAATCTTTTGGTTGTCCCCGGGCCAAAGGAGGCCCGCTTGAAGATCACAAGAGACCGGGCCTTCTCTGTAATGGCTCCATTTTGGTGGAACCAGCTGCCGGAGGAGGTAAGGGCCCTGCGGGATCTCACCCAATTCCGCAGGGCCTGTAAGACAGTCCTCTTCTGGCTGGCCCACAACTAACGGCCCTGTATACCGACTACTGAATGCTGTATACTGTATACTGAATTTTTATCTGAAACTGAATAGAGTGTAGCTCCACGACTGCTGTCTGTTTTAATGATGTATAGTTATAACAAATGTTTGATTTTAATTATATATTGTGAAATGTTAATTTAAAGTGTAATTTTATACTTTTATGTTAGTTTTATATATGTTGTAAGCCGCCCTGAGCCACTCGGTGGGAAGGGCAGGATATAAATCCCAGATAAATAAATAAATTTTAAAAAAGGCAAGCGCCGCCATCTGGCCTTTAATAGACTTTACCGACAAACCCCGCTGTTTCTGATGCACACAAAACTGCAGCAACTGCTCAACCGGGACGGGCCAAACCTCTGGCAGTCCTGCCCCATTTCTGAAAAACAAAAACTGGCTAGCCGCCCGGTCATACGACCTTTTAGTGCTGGGCGCTATGGCCAGATGTATCGCCCGGCTCACTTCTTCCCTCCAATCTGCCATAGCTCTGCTGGGATGCGCTTGGGCAACAGGTCGGCTTCCGGGGCTAATTGATGGAAATGGTCCATCTGTTGGCGAGACAGAGCGTCCGCCACCCCGTTACAAATGCCAAGAACGTGCTTAGCCAAAAACAAAATGTTCAATTTTAAACAACGCAAAGTAAATGCCCTAACAAGCCGCATAACCTCAGGTGACCTGGATGTTAACCTATTGACAACATGTACGACGGCCATGTTGTCACACCAGAAATGAACCGTGCAATTGGCCAGTGCTTCGCCCCACAGAAAAACGGCGACGACAATCGGAAAAAATTCCAGGAACGTCATGTTCCGGCACAACTCGGAACCCAACCAATCACGCGGCCATTGCTCGGCACACCAGTGCCCCCTGAAATAAACCCCAAAACCTATGTAACTGGTGGCGTCTGAAACTATCTGCAACTCGGCTTTGAGCTGCATGTCCCTGCGCCAAAAAGAGATGCCGTTAAAATCCTGCAAAAATGTTTCCCAGACCCTAAGGTCCTCCCGCATCTCCCTAGTGACACGGGTAAAATGATGCGGCAAGTGCAGGTTGACCATACCGTCACAGAATTGCCACAAGAAGGCCCTGCCCGGGGCCACAACCTTACAAGCGAAGTTCAAATGGCCCACGAGCTGCTGTAGCTCCAGTAGGGTGACCTTGCGCTTGGCCAACACTGCTCGGATCCGGGCTAAAAGGCTCACACGCTTGTCTTCAGGCAGCCTAGAAAACTGGCGCACCGTATCAAGCTCGATGCCCAAAAAGGTAAGAACCGTGGCCGGGCCCTCGGTCTTTTCAGCAGCCAACGGTACTCCTAGTTCCTTAGCCAAATCCACAAAAGCCGTTAATAAAAACAGGCACTGTCCAGAACCCACGGGGCCCACAAAAAGAAAATCGTCCAAATAATGAACGGTGTCCTGAATCCCCGTCTTAAACCGTAAGGCCCACTCCAAAAAAAGAACTAAAACGCTCAAACGCAGAGCAGGAAACTGAACACCCCATAGGAAGAGCCCTATCAACATAATGACTACCTTCAAACGCAAAACCTAGCAATTCAAAATCATTGGGGTGTACTGGGAGAAGGCGAAAAGCCAATTTTATATCGCACTTTGCCAACTCCGCACCAAAACCGCACCGCCGGACAATGTGGACCGCACGGTCAAAAGAAGTATATTTTACCGAACACAGCTCAGATGGGATGGCATCATTTACCGATCGACCCCTGGGATAAGAAAGATGGTGAATCAACCGGTATTCACCTGGTGCTTTCTTGGGTACCATTCCCAGGGGGGACACACGCAGGTTCGGTAGGGGAGGGGACTTAAACGGGCCTAACACTCTACCTTCAACACACTCCTTTCTGATCTTTTCCCTCACAATGCGTTCCAGACCCTTAACTGAACGTAAATTGGTGGAAAAGAATGGAGTCCGGGGGCCCTCATATGGGATTCTAAATCCAACCGAAAACCCCACCGCCAAGTAACGTGCGTCATCAATACGAGGGTAAAATTCTAACCACTGCCTAAGTGCCCTCAGACGAATGGGACTGGGGCCCTTTTGCAGGATGCTGTCCGGGCCCGCCGCCCGTCCGCTTATTAGGCCATCTCTGTTTTGATCTGGTGCATGCCGTGAAGGCGTGAGGGCCTGCACAAATCGGGCACTTGTGCTTATATTTACAGGCTTTCCTGGCGCACGAGCCTTGGGAGGTGAACTCCCAGCAAAGCAGCCGTGGCTGAACCGGCTGCCCCGCGGTTGCGTGGGCACCAGGAAAGGTTGTTCCTGCAGTCTTTTGCACCAAATGGCCGCTGTCCGATCGTTCCCCAACATTTGGTTTTGCGGGCGCCATAAGCTGCAGCCAAAGCTGCTGGTTAATCTGATTCCACTGAAGGAAAGGATTAACTGCCGCACGCATGCGGAACTGTTCGTCATACTGGAGCCAAGCCCCGCCAGCAAAGTCATTATATGCACGATATATAATGTCACAGTACTGGAACAGTGGAGCTGCTCTCCACGGCTGGGCCCTGGCAATAACACCCGCATAAATGAGAAAACCGGGCAACCAATTTGCCCATGTTCTATCAACTTTTCGACGCTTGAGCTTCTCCTTATCTTTCTCGTCAAGCTCATCCTTTGATTTCTTCTCCAATTCTCTATATAACAGGCTGAATACATCTACGTATTCACCTTTAAGGATTTTCTCTCTGGTCGCAGCAGTAAGATGGTCGCCAAGGGGCATGGCCGGGTCCCCAAAGGGCAAAGCATGGAAATCCAAAGAAGCATAGGGAACAGGTGGGTGAGGTGGAAACCCCCAGATTGCACCATGTTGCCCTGACCAGGGTAGAGACGTAGATGGGGCTTGCTGCCATCCCCATGGCAACACACTCAAAGCCGGCCCCTGGCTACCAGTCCCAAGACCGCCCCCGTAACCATCATTCCCTGGCGCTAGCCCCCAGGGAGAAACAGAACTCTCAGCCGTAGGAGCTACGGCGGGAGTACTTGCCTGCGGCGGTAAACAGGGGGCAACCTGCTGCCCCATAAGTGGCACAGGCCCCAAATAATTGGCCCCTGCAGACTGGGTTCCTCCCACCGGCCCCGAAACTGAAGCCACATTGGGCCCCCATGGGCCCCATGGCCATGACACTCCCTGCTGTAACATGGGTAACTTACCTTCACTCACAGGAGGCACCACCGCCACTGCATCGGGCTCCTCACTCGGCTCATCCTGCGACACTCCATCCTTAGGCTCGCCACTGCTTCCTTCAGCTCCTTGTAACACAGAAAGCCGAGCCAGCACCTCCTTCTGAAAGGAGATGGTGGCCACTCTACCTGACCCTAGAAGGCCTGTGGCCCTTCTGGAAGGACCAGCCAAACCCCTCGCCTCCTCCAAGGCTGCCAATTGAGCCATAATGGCCTGCCGTGTCTGAGCCTCATCCCCTTCCTCCTGCGGGGGCAATTCTGGGGGTGGTCTCTTGGGAGGTTGCTTGGCCGGCTGTTTTCCTTTTTTATTACCTTGTCCCTTCTTGGGACCCATTTTTTTTTCTAAACTACCCTGCACAAGCCTTCCTGGCTAAAATGGCACAGGGGTGTATGAGGGGGAGGGAGGTGGCCCACACAACTGCACACCAACAGCTGAACCTTCAAAAAAAGGGGGGGCTGCACCAGGACCCAGTACAGGCCTATGTTCAAGCCACCACACAACCGCCACCCCCGGCTAAAAATATCCACCCTTATCAGGCCTGCTAAAGGCCCTCAAGAACAAGAATGGCAAGGGGGGGTGGGCAATCAAATAACCGGCCCTTAAGGCGCCGCGCTGCCTCCCCAGCCCTACCGCGTCACCCCCTCACGCTGCACACAACCCACAACGAGCTGGAATGCCCCCTCCAACGATCGACCTAAACAACAGGGAGGGAAAGCTTGGGCGCCAAGCGCCTCTCCGCCGCCAAAGCCGCCCGAGAACGGGAACCGCCGCTCGTCTAAGGCAGGCCTGCTCGGGCCTACACAAGAGGAACGGGGGAAGAAAGGGCGGAGCCTGAAGAAAGGCCTCGCCGGGGTCTCCCACCGCCCCGCGGAAGCCGCCAACGCCACAACACAGACCGTGCCGCTCTCCGACGCCCGGACAGGCTCCCGACGCTCTCCGACGCCCGACAGGCTCCCACAGACCGCGCCGCTGCTCCAAAGTGTGCTAAGCCGACGACGCCTCGCTCTCAACGGCCCTCAGCCAGCCTGTAGGTGACTGATCTGGCCGAGAGCGATTACAAACTGCGCATTAGGGGGCGGGGTCAGCCTCTTAAGGCTGCTCCTCGCCCCCTCCCTCCAGGATCACACCAATGCCTCTGATCTGCTCGGGGAGGCAATGGGCGGCCCCCAGCCTCAGCAGTCGATGGACTGCCCGGCTGGGAAGGGGCCGAATTATCTGCAAAATACATTGCAAAAGCATCACAGTTGGCCTATATGCTTTCTCAGGCATCTGTTTTTAGAACCCTGGGCTAAGAGCTCCTTCACAACCCAGGAAATATTAAAATAAATCACAAAAGGAAGAACTTCTAGTGGCTAGCAAACTAGCTTGGACTGGTAAAAGGCACCTCTACCACCTTCCAAGCCAAAGACTGCAATGCAATGCCTCTTGAATGTATGCCTTCAGGGAAGGAGTGACAGACAATGTCATGTAATGGTTAGAATGCTAAACTATTGTATGGTCCTAGGTTTAGACCCCAGAAGTCCTAGGTTCAGACACTACTCTGTCTGGAAGCTCAAGTCAATCTGTTATGTATGTGAATACATGTGTTCTGGCCTGGCTCATGGGAGCCAGAAGGATGAGCTTGGGGACTTAATGGGCAAGAGGATCCAAATCCTAACTGCTCTGTTCCAATCACAGGCCCCCAACTGGTTTGAAAGGCCCTATCAAGCACTAGCGCAGGAACACAGTACTGTATATAGTTGGCCCTGTGGGGCCTGTTCATCAGTTACATAGTGCAGCCATCTACCATGCTATACTCAATAAAGAGTTTGTTATCACCACTGCCTCAATTCCTCAATGCCTAAAACCCACTATATTATACAATCATTCTTTATCAAGCTCACAGGGTTGTTGTGAGGCTGGTATGCTGTCGTGAACTTCTTGGATGAAGAGCAGCAGGCCTTGAATTCAGCAGGAGCTAATAGGAGCACAGCTCCTGAGCCTTTCTGACAATTCCCCCTCCTCCTCACCTTGTCCATAGAATAGTAGGTGCAACTGCATAGCCATCCCTGGATGAGCTCCAGCCTCCACCACCTATTTTTCTACAAAACAACCCCTGAAGAGCAGGATAGTAATATATTAGGTAAATAAAATTTCATGCAGATTAGGTTGTATTCCTATGTCAAGTGTACTCTGAACTGTCACCACTCTCATCTTGTCTGTACTGAGTTCCTATTTGTTCAGCCTCGTTCAGTCTTTTACTAACACTATTAATATTTCTACAGCCTTCCTGTATGGATTTAGATGGAAAGGAGAAACAGAGCGATTATCAACATATTTATGGCACTTCTCTCCAAACCTCTGGATGATCTCTGATAGCAGCCTCATGTAAATATTAAACAAGAAGGAACATGTATATATTTCACAAGACAATGGGAAAAACAGAAAGTCTTCCAGAAACACAATCAGGCACTGACCATATTTTTAAAAAATTGGGATGAGTTTAATACTGTACCTGTGAGGCCATTCTGACTATGCTATTCCATATTATTGTTGTACCATTGTGTCCTGTCAAGGAAGAGCTGTTGCATAGCAAGGAGAGGAACTGTATGCACATTTTCTCTTGGTACTATCACCAAAAGTTCCAGTAACACCTGTCTCCTAAGAGCTAGTTGATACATGGAGTCATCAGCACAAAATCCTGTGTGTGTAGGGTCAAATGCTGGATTGTGTCCATACCATAAGCTATGTTTTAAAGAGAAATATTAGTTTAAGAAGTATATCTTTCATTATTTATTGAAAGAACATTTTAAATCTACCTTTGTTCTGGAAACATAGTCTATAGTTTCCATCTAAGGATTCTAAATTGTTGCCATATTTCATAGATGAAGACCTATTTGTTTTGGCTATTCTGTTTTGTGATGAAATTAATTCTGCTTAACCCCCAAATGTGCAAAACCCAATGGGGAGACTATCTTCTCCTAGAGTTCTATTAGAAGGTGAAGACTATTTATCTTTGATATATTCTTTTCTGGAAATTTTATCAGGGAAATAGAATAAAATTCATCTTTGTTATCAGGGAAAACAGCAGGAAACCACAGTTTAGTTTAAAATAATGGCTTTCTGTAAATGAAAGCTTTGAATGCAACATTTTGTTTACTTTAATATCTGAAATGTTTAGAAAATTACAACAAAATACTGTCATGTACTAAGTGTTACAAGTTTACGCTAGCAATGGATGATCTCTGTCAGACTCACTTCAGAATTACCTTGATTTCCTATGGGTTTATCTTTTTTCTTTTTAAAAAATAATTTCTAGAAGAAGAAAAAATTAAGTCCCTTCTGAGCTTTTTCCAAGAAAGCTCAGAAAGAGCAGCTTGGTTTTACATATTTGCTTGTTTGCTACTTTGTCTAACTGTCATAAACATATATTCATTTACCCATTCAGAAACAGGACTATATTTTGGCAAGCCAATTTCAGGCCATCTTTCCTGCCTTTCATTCTGGGACCAGCCCAGCTTTCTCATCTGCACAGTTTGAGTACCCATAGCCCCTGATTCTTCCACCTTTATTTCCAATCCCAGAAATAAAACAATATATACTATGCCCCAGTTGCTGGTTCTATGTTTGGGGAAAGAATCCTTCTTCAAACTATGAATTTTACCTGGTCCAACACTGTTCTGAGAGCAGCTTAAACAGCTATCTGTTATACAACATACTTCCCTAAAAATAAGAACCATGGATTCTAAGTCTAAGGCTAAATTTAATAATTACTGCAAAATTAGGAGGTAGGAGCTAGGGTAGTGGGAGGAGTCAAAAGCATCTATTGTATTCACATTGCATCCAAAAATAGAATATTCAGTTTTTATTTTTTTAAGACATTGTATTGTTCTTTATATAAAAGTTATTTACTTAAGACAATTCACTTTTCCTGTATAAAATCTACAACTTCATAAGCTGTGTCTTGATGCATTGAAATCATTGCATAATTTCAAAAATATGAAAATACATCTTCCCTTTGACTCTGCTTTGCAGTTTGTACAGTATTTTCATACTTGTGACTGTTGTGTGCACAATGGAAATTTGATTTATAGTACTATTAAAATATAGATATTAGCCCATGACATGCATTCTGTTGCACCAAGGTCATTATATCTGACAAGTGCTAAAGTCATTATCTTTGACAAGTATTGTTGAACTTTCATAGTGCACAAACATATTGGAGGTTAAAATATATTTCTGGAGAAATCCTGTAAAGTGGTGATATTTTATGATACAGACAAGAAAACTACCGTAACCTTCCTTTCTTAGCCCTGTAACTCAAAGCTCATTCACATGAGTCGCTGATTATCATTTACACTGCACAAAGTGGAAGACACCAAAGTGGAAGACACCAAATACTAAAGGAAGCTCTGCTGGCACTGATTGTGGATGGAAATATAAAATGTGTTTAACTGTCCACTGAACAGTGCTTAATATACCTTTTTTATAACGATTACAAACTGCTATGCCCAAAATTGATTTTGGTTCACTTGTACAACCCGGAAAGCATTGTCTATAAGCATTTGGTTCTGGCCAGAAAGATATACATTAAAACATTTTGGGGTGAATTCTGTAAGACATTTGTATAAAAATCTTACATGAAGACTAAAGCAGGAGTCAAGTAGCACCTTTAAGACCAATGATTACTACCTGAATTTCATGTGTAAATTCAGGTAGTAACTCAGACTGTTATCTCACATGCCAAATATAAATAAACCTTTCCAGAAGTTAAAATGCCCCAAATCCCCCCGGTGTTGAAGACATACAGCAGAGAAAAAATTGTGCTCTTGGGTGTGATAGATGTTGATGTTGATGTGACAACTGAAGTTTATTGGATTTATATATTGTCTAGAAGTCTGGTCTAGCATTGTTGGGATGTGAATGGTTACAGAGATTATCTTCAGATTGGATATCCATAAAGATACTGAATATTGACACACAAAGCCAACTACCCAAGGTACTCTGAAGGGTATAAAAGCAAGGTTGATGTTAGTTGACAATGCACAGCCAATGCACAGCCAATGCTCCTTGCAGCATTGCCCAAAGGTGGATACTGAATTGGCTCAATTGGAAAAGGAAGAAGTACTTCCCAAAGTAGTCTGTAGTGAACAAACTACTGCCATATTTGCAGGGTTGTTTTTTTTTAAAGAGCATTACAAATCTCTAAGGATTTTAAGGTTACCATAAATCTCTCAGGCAAGTCACAGCTTCACAGCAGTGTGTGCAAAATTGGGCAGAAGCACCATTGGAAAAAAGGAGCATGAGACCGCAGCAAGGCTAGTGGGGAATCAGCCTTACTTATCAGTTCACTGCTTGAAGGGCACTTGGTGTAATTAGTAGACTGATCAAAGCCACCAAGTAAAACACTGTCTTACAGTTTGCAAAAATATACTACAAGGATTGTGTACTACACAATAAACAATACAATATTGATAGAGGCCAGTGGTGCTAAGGCCTTTTAAAGTAACAGAAACCCCAAGGGGGCCAAAAAAACCCAGACCCAAATGAATAGATATTAAGTCCAAACTTGAGCTATAAGTCCAAACTTGAGCTATAAGTCCAAACTTGGAAATAGTCCAACTGAAATTCACAAGGTGGGTACTCCTAAGGAACATAGCTTCAACTCAGCCGCTTTCTTAAAAATACGTCTCTCTAGATTTTGATGAAGTTTCAATTCCTTCTTCAGTTTTAATGGCTCAATTTTTAGGAACCCTGTTCTACATTATCTAATCACAGCATTTAGCTTCTCATTTTCAGTGTGAATATTTAGTCAGCTTACATTCTGAATAAAAGGTTGTTGGTCATAAAGGTGATACTTGTCCCCTGCTTTGTTCTACTGCTTCAGACCAACACAGCTGCCCACCTGGATCTATTTCCATGAAGACTGTCACACGAGACTGAACTGATAAGTAAGGCTGATTCCCCACTAGCCTTGCTGCGGTCTCATGCTCCTTTTTCCAACAGTGCTTCTGCCCAATTTTGCACACACTGCTGTGAAGTTGCGGCTTGCCTGAGAGATTTATGGTAACCTTAAAATCATTAGAGATTTGTAATGCCCATTTAAAAAAAACAACAACCCTGCACATGTGGGAATAGTTCATTCACTCCAGACTACCTTGGAAAGTATTCTACCTTTTCCAACTGAGCCAATTCAGTATCCACCTTGGGGCAATGTTGTAAGGAGCAGGCCTGACTTTATGAAATTTGGCTGTGCGTTGTCAACTAACATCAACCTTGCTTTTATACCCTTCAGAGTACCTTGGGTAGTTGGCTTTGTGAGTCAGTATTCAGTATCTCTACAGATATCCAATTCGAAGATAATCTCTGTAAGCATTCATATCCCAACAATGCTAGATCAGACTTCTAGACAATATATAAATCCAATAAACTTCAGTTGTCACATCAACATCAACAACTATCATGCCCAAGGGCACAATTTTTTCTTTGTTGTATGTCTTCAACACCAGGGAGATATGGGGTGTTTTAACTTCTGGAAAGGTTTATTTATATTTGGCATGTGAGATAACAGACACTGCAGATCCTGTGTCCAATGCTGTCTTCAGAGTCTGAGTTACTACCTGAATTTACACATGAATTTTAGCATTTTTCATGTTACACCACAATGTAAACTTTAGTTCATTCTTCATCATGCCAGAGTAATACCTTTTGTAATGTATTTCCTGCACTATACATCTTTGACTCTTACCAGGATGTTCCTTTGTTTGTTCAGCAGCCATTTTGTGCACCCCTGATATGTCTTTTGGTGTTCCAGTATATCCTGGGCTGCTGTTTCACAGAACCAAAAGTCTTCCATCACACCCCAGTCTATTATATAACAAATGAGGTACTTGCCAATTTATCATATTCATCCTATTCCATACATAACTAAACATGGTCCAGTTCAAAGACCACGCCCACTGAAAATAACATCAAGCAAGCAAAAACAAAAACAAATAGGATGATCTTGTGTGTGTAAAGTGCCATAAAATTGCAGCTGCCTTTTGGTGACCCAATGGGTTTTTCAAGACAAGAAACATTCAGAAGTGGTTTGCCATTGCCTGCCTCTGCATAGCAACCCTCACATTTATTTTGGTCTCCCATCCAAGTACTAACCACGACTGACCTTTTTTAAACTTCCAAAATCTGATGAGATCAGGCTATACCATGCAACCTCCCCTCCCAGGCTAATCAAAGAGGCCTCCAAATCCCTGTTTGTCCCTGAAAGGTCTACAATAATATTATCCCTAGCATTAACAACCATGAATACATATAGAAACCAGGATGTTCACAGCTGAACTTACTGTGCTTTCACTGCATATGATCACGATAGTGTCTGTTTGCAGTTTTAAAGGAACAGCATTTCAAGTTGTGTTGAGCTGTCCAGTTGGCAGGATTTAGCATAGTGGTTGGCTGGATAGCTGGCACATGCTCACAATTTACTGGGTTTCCTGGATATGTATGCCTACGAGCATTGTGACAATTCATGCACCAAATCAGCCACATTTCAAGTGTTGTGCTAGCTTTGTCTCTCCACAATTGGCAGTGTTCCTCAATCAGTAGTATTCATACTGGTGCATGATCAGAATTTACTGGATTGAAATAGAGTTCCTAGGTAGGTAGCAGTATGAGCATATTTGCAATCCAAGTAAAATGATTAACATGGCTTTAAAAGTCAGGAAGACCACAGGTTATGCTGGATACTAGACAGAAATTCCATGAATTTTCCTCACTCCCCACACTGTCCCAGAGGATAGATTCAACCAACGAAAACCTCTTTTTCTGTCATTTATGTTTTGTCAGGTAAGCTAGGTAAATGATGAATTGGAGAAAAGGACATGGACAGCTGCAGGAAATTTCTCTTGCCTTATCTCTTTGGACTCAAGCTAATAAACAATGCAACAAACAATTTGCAAGGATATAAACCAGGGATGGATAACCTTTTTTCTGCCAAGGGCCGCTTAGAAATTTATAACTTCATTCATGGGCCAGTAGGAACTCGTTAGCATATTAGCCCACACCCCCTAATATTAGCATCTTAGGCCACATCATCTGGGATAATCAAGTGGAAGTTGAATTGGTGGTAGCTGGCTCCCACCTGCCACCCCTCCCTCCCTCCCTTCTTGCAGAAACTGCTGCTGCTCCCGCCAGACCCAAGGCACCCACATACCCCTTCAGCCATCCTTCACAACACCCACCACTCAGGCTCCAGAGAGAGAGAGATAAAGGGAGATAAAGAAATGAGAAGGAAGAAAAAGAAACAAAGGAAATAAAGAAAGGGAAAGAAATGGAGGAGGAAGAAATGGAAATAAAGGGAAATAAAGAATTGGGGGGAGAAAAGAAAATAACGAAAGAGGGAGAAGAAAGGGAAATAAAAAGGGGAAACAAAAACATGAAACAATAGGGGGAATCAGAACATGAAAGGAAAACAAAAACATGACCCCCCTCCCCCCCTTCCACCAGCCAGCCGCCCTAGGAGGCTGTAAACACAGCATAGCCCAGAGATCCCGATGGGCCAGCTGGGCCCAGGGAGGCTGCTGTGGGCCAGTCTGAGGGGTCTTGCATGCCATTTGCGGCCCACAGGCCGGAGGTTCCCCACCCCTGATATAAACCATAACTATCCAATTAAGAAAATTAATACAGATTAAAATGCACAAATTATAAATTTAAAAGCAATTTTTAAAGTAAACAAGAATTAAATATGCCAGATCAAGTTAAATCTACTGGTGAGTTTCCGGTAACGGCACGGCGCTAACAGACGTGTTTGTCGGAGCTCCGGCTCTGCAGCGTCTGTGCTGGTCTTTTTGGGGGGGTTCTTCAGCTGGTAAGAACTCGGTGGTGCCCCTGTTGGAGGGGCACTCGTGCAGAGGAGTGCTGGGTGCTCTGTGCCGGTTTTTCTGAGCATAGAGCCCGTTCAACATATTACTTCAAGCCCAGATAGGCCAGACGCCTTAATGGCAAATTAGCTGCGACCACTGGAGAAGGGGAGTAGGCGAAGCGGCATTTGGAGGACAGAATAAATGGTAAAGAAGGGGGGGGGAAGTATATCTGACCCTAAACTGGAGACATAAACGAAGGAAAGAACTTACAAAGTGTATTGTTTTGCCCCTACTTTCAAGTAGAATCCAAAGCTGGGGGGGAAGAGACCTGGTTTGGCGAATGCACAAAGGTAGAAAGCGGAGGAGTGGTGGAGGACTACCTTGGCAGCAACGGCAGAGGTTGGGAGTCGTAGACTGGCTATGATTGTAAAAGTTTGTGAAGAGCACTGAGACAGAGGAGGTGAAGAAGGGGGGAAAAGAGGAAAGAAGCAGGAGATTTCTGACGATTTAAGGGGAGCCTTCATGAACTTCTTTTCCTCTCCCTTTTTCCCATATGCTTGTGCATGGCGATTTTCTTAAAGAGACAGGGAGCTAAATAAAGGCTCAACGGTGGTTATAATATACAGGGTGGAAAGAAAGTCACCGGACTTTTGAAATGAGTTGAATCTGAAGATGGGAGACTTTTGATGTTAGTATAGAGTTTCCAGGAACGCAAGGGCGGAGGTGAGGTGGAGAGGCTGGAATTCCGTTGGCAGAGATATGGAAGAACAGGAATGGATTTACTGAACTGGCTTTTTGAACTGGTACCAGAAGAGAGGAGCAGAGATTGAGATTAAGAAGAGGAAGAAAAAGGAGAAGAAGAAGAGGAAGACAGAAGGATAAGCAGTTGGGAAACATTAAGGATTCAAAAGAGACAGTTAACAATTAATGGATTGAATAATTAACTATTGTTAATTTGATTACTGCTTATTTTCTGTATGATTTTCTATATGTAATGAGTTTATGTGAATGTTCAGGTGAAGGGTGTTTGGTGGTAAAGAATAGTAATTTAAGGATATAAAAACCAACTGGTATGTGAGAGTGTTAAAGGAAGGTGATGTATGAATTTTGAGTGAAGTAAGGCGCAGTAGTAGTATATGAATTGGAATTGGGATGTCAGTAAGACCTTGGATAACAGAAAAATGAGTATGACATACAAGTAAGACAAAATAGATAGGTTAGTCCCACTATTGGCAACTTTAAAACTGATGGAGATAATGTCCTCACAGGAAGTTATAGAGGAATTGCAGAATTCTATGCAATTGTATTTTATGAATGCATTGAGTCAGGTGCAGGCAAATCTGACAGAACAATTAGATGGAGTAAATAAGAAATTAGATGGCCTGCAAAAGCAATTGGCGGAAGTAAAGGAAGAGATTCATGGCTTGACACAATCTGCAAAATATGTGGAAGGAAAGTTGGAAGTAGTGAATGAAAAGTCTGAGGAGATTGAAAAAGTTCAAAAATAAGAAGGGGACAGATTAGTGAGAATAGAAATGGTGCAGGTAGTGCATATTTCAGCAATGCAGAATAATCCAGAGGATAGGTATGACCATATAAAGGAGGTGATAGTAAAGATCTTGACACCAGTTCTTGGTATGAAGAAAAAGGAATTGGAGAAAGATATAGAAAATGGCTATAGAGTTTGCCTTATTTATTTCAAGGAACACCGCCTGCTGAGAGAGGTTTATATAAGGTGTATTAGAAGGAAAATGAAGGAATTGGTCTGCCAGACGATGAGAGACAAATCATTAAAATTATATCGTTGGCATATTACACCAATAAAACTGAAGAAAGTGTATTTCAAAATTGCTGGTTGCTTTGTTGCAGGGAAACAAATTGATACCATGCAATTCACAAACAAAGTAAGATTATTTGAAATGCCAATTTTTTTTCTTCTTTTTTGGACCACAGTGTAGAAGAAAGAAAGTTTTCTTTTTTGTTAGTTCTAGACTTAGCTGAGGTAGATACTCTGATGGAGATACTAAGAGAAGAAATTAACAAATAGATAGAAGGAAAACAGAACTTATTGTATGAAAGTGTATTCCAAACTTGCTGGGGTTTTTTCTTGTTGTTGTTGTTGCAGGGAATTAAATTGATACTGTGGAATTTATAAAGGGGGGAAGGGGTGGGCTCCCTCTTGTGTATCCTGCCACCCCAGGGAAAGTGTATGCGCAATACATAGCCTCGCCTTCCTGGTGTAGTGAACGCCGCGTGGTCACTGTCCGGCTATGCCTGGCAGATGATCACTGCAATGGCCTCTCCTGCATTACTGCATCCATGGCAACACCTTCCTGCTGGTCCCCCCCGTTTCTCACAGAGTTTGAAACGTCATGGTGCAACCGAATGTTCGGCGATATAACCGGATGGGCAGGCTGGGCTCACCAACCTCACCAGCCAAGAGAAGGAAAACTCTAACATCAAACCCGGGCAGATAGAGCTCGTTAATGTAACACCTACCACCTGGAGGACTCGCTGCCGGCGTCCCGGCTTACTGGGCCATGGCAGATGACCCCAAGGTGAAAGGGTGGAGCCAGTACCACGCACACTGTGCTTCACCTAAAAATTCCTCTGCGCAGGCCTGAAGGGCATATCCACATCCACAACCCAAAACACACCAAGTCCTGCAGCGATGGGCAAGGGGTGAAACGGCAGGTGGAAGATGCCACTGGAAGCCGCAGTCCCGATCCTGTATGTAGGCGGTTCAGGGTATTGGTCGCCTGATGCTGATCCGGAGACGAAAGCATCTTTTGGCAGCACCCTGAACGACCAAGCAGCCTTATCTAGGGACAGCACTGCTTGCTCCACACGGAGAGGGGCCTAGAAAAAGTGGCCTAAACAAAGCTCGTCTCCCCCACCCCAGTTGGCTAGCCGCGGTCAACGGGCATCCTTACTTGCGGTCAAAAAATAACAACAAAGAAAAGGCATGCACCTGCCTCATAAAGTGTGCAAAGACTTAAGCTTGCGTGTTGGAACATCAGAACCATGCTTGACACAGTAGACAGTGGTCGCCCTGAACGACGCTCTGCTCTAGTTGCCCACAAACTTCTCAGGTTGAATATTGACATAGCAGCTCTCAGTGAGGTCCATTTCCCTGAGGAAGATAGTCTTCAAGAACAAGGTGCTGGCTATACCCTCTACTGGTCGGGTAAGTCAAAAGCTGAGAGCCGCCTTTCTGGCGTTGGCTTCATGGTCAGGAACTCCATTGCCTCCAAACTCGAAAACCTGCCAACAGGTCACTCAGATCGCATCATGTCCATGCACCTCCCGCTTCAAAACAAGCAGCATGCAACACTCTTCAGTGTGTATGCCCCAACCCTTCAAGCAGATCCTGCAGAAAAGAACAAGTTCTATGCTGATCTACGCAACCTCGTACAGAAGACCCTACAGAGGACAAGGTGATCATCCTTGGCGACTTCAATGCCAGAGTAGGTAAAGACTCGGAAGCCTGGAAAGGAGTACTTGGAAAACACGGCATTGGCAACTGCAATGATAACGGGCGCCTCCTGCTAGAATTCTGCAGGGAGCACCAGCTCACCATCACCAACACTATCCTTCAGCAGAAGAACAGCCTGAAGACAACCTGGATGCATCCACGGTCCAAGCACTGGCACCTTATCGACTACATTCTGGTGCGCCAGAGAGACCTTCGAGATGTCTTACACACCCGAGTAATGCCCAGTGCGGAATGTCATACGGATCATCGTCTTGTACGCTGCAATCTCCGTCTTCACTTTAAACCCACACCCAGGAGAGGAGGTATCCCTCGGAGGAAGCTTCAGGTTGGCAGCCTTAAGTCAGCCGAAGTTAAAGCTGCCTTCCAGGCAAAACTCCAGTCAAGAATTGAGGACCCCAGTTGCCCCACAGACCCTTCTCCAGAAGCACTCTGGCAACACCTAAAAACTACCATCCTGTTGATCTCTGAAGAAGTCCTCGGGTTCTCCACAAGGAAGAACAAGGACTGGTTTGACGAGAACAATCAAGAGATCCAAGAATTACTAGCGAAAAAGAGATCTGCCTACCAAGCACATCTTGCTCAGCCCTCCTGTCCCGGGAAAAAAGCAATCTTTCGCGCTGCATGTAGCAACCTCCAGCACAAGCTTCGAGACATTCAGAACGAGTGGTGGACCAAGCTTGCAGAGAGAACCCAGCTGTGTGCAGACACTGGTGATTTAAGAGGGTTCTACGAAGCCCTGAAGGCAGTATATGGCCCATCATATCAGGCTCAGAGTCCCTTGCGTAGTGCAGACGGCCAAGTGCTCCTCACAGACAAGGCATCCATACTGAACCGGTGGTCGGAGTATTTTCAGGCTCTCTTCAGTGCCAACCGTGTAGTTCAAGATTTAGCAATCCACCTCACCCCACTTCAACCAGTGAAAAGAGAGTTGGATGAGACCCCCACCCTAGAAGAGACTGTTAAAGCCATCAAGCAACTGAAAAGTGGCAAGGCAGCGGGAGTTGATGGAATCCCACCAGAGATCTGGAAGCATGGGGGCACAGTACTACATAGCACACTTCACAAAGTACTTATCACCTGCTGGGAACAAGGCAAACTACCACAGGACTTTCACGATGCAATCATCATCACTCTACACAAGAACAAAGGAGAAAAGTCAGACTGCTCCAACTACCGGGGGATAACCCTGCTCTCCATCGCAGGCAAAATCCTTGCTAGAATACTCCTGATCAGACTGGTGCCCACCATTGCAGAAGAACTCTTCCCAGAGAGCCAGTGCGGCTTCAGAGCTAACAGGAACACCACCGACATGGTATTTGTTCTCAGGCAGCTCCAAGAGAAATGCAGGGAACAGAACAAGGGTCTATATGTGACTTTTGTCGACCTTACCAAAGCTTTCGATACCGTTAGCCGGAAAGGCCTGTGGCAAATCTTGGAACGTTTAGGATGTCCCCCAAGGTTCCTCAGCATGATCATCCAGCTACATGAAGACCAGCGAGGCCAAGTTAGACACTGCAACGACCTCTCGGAGCCCTTCCCAATAGGCACAGGTGTAAAGCAAGGCTGCGTTCTCGCGCCAACTCTCTTTACGATCTTCTTTAGCCTGATGCTTCAAAGAGCCGCAGTAGATCTAGATGATGACGATGGTGTCTACATCCGCTATCGCACTGATGGCAGCCTGTTCAACCTGAGGCGACTAAAGGCTCACTCCAAGACAATGGAAAAACTCATCCGAGAGCTACTATTTGCTGATGATGCTGCACTCGTCTCCCATTCGGTATCAAGTCTGCAGCATATGACGTCCTGCTTTGCAGAGGCTGCCAAGCTATTCGGCCTAGAAGTTAGTCTGAAGAAGACAGAAGTTATCCACCAGTCTGCACCCCAGGAAGATTATCACCCTCCCTGCATCACTGTGGGTGAATCAGTTCTGAAGACAGTCCAGCAGTTCAGCTACCTGGGGTGCATCATCTCCTCAGATGCCAAGATCGACAAGGAGATTGACAACAGGCTGGCAAAGGCAAACCGTGCTTTTGGCCGACTGCACAAAAGAGTGTGGAGCAACAAGCATCGGAAAAAAGGCACAAAGATCAATGCTTACAAAGCGGTTGTGATGACAACCCTCATCTACGGCTCCGAATCTTGGGTTTTATACTGTCATCACCTGCGACTCCTTGGGCGCTTTCATCAGCGCTGCCTTCGCACCATCCTCAACATCCGCTGGAGTGACTTTGTGACCAACACTGAAGTCCTCAAGAGGGCGGAGGTTACAAGCATCGAAGCACTGCTGTTGAAGACGCAGCTGCGCTGGGCAGGGCATATTTCTAGGATGGAAAACCACCGCCTTCCCAAGATTGTTCTGTATGGCGAACTTTCCCCTGGCCATCGAAATAGAGGTGCACCAAAGAAGAGGTACAAGGACTCCTTGAAGAAATCCCTTGGCACCTGTCGCATCAACCATCACCAGTGGTCTGACCTAGCCTCAGATCACAAAGCATGGAGGCACACCATCCACCAGGCTGTCTCTTCCTTTGAGAACGCACGCATAGCTGGTCTTGAGGACAAAAGGATATTGAGGAAGAATCACACTGCTACAGCACCAACCCCAAATCAGATGTCCTGCAGCCACTGTGGCCGGATCTGCCTGTCCCGCGTTGGTCTTGTCAGCCACCAGTGAGCCTGCAGCAGACGTGGACTACTGCACCCTTCTTAAATCTTCATTCGCGAAGTCAAGCCGAGAGAGAGAAATTTATAAATAAAGTAAGATGACTTGAAATGCCAAATGTTCTTTTGGATCACAGTGTAGAAGAAAGAAAGTATTTTTGGTTGGTTCTAGACTGAGCTGAGGTAGGTACTCTGATGGAGATATTAAGAGAAGAAATTAACAAATAGACAAATAGAAGGGAAATGGAACTTATTGTATGAATGGTTATGGGGGAAAGATAACAAGAATATAGTGTAAAAGGGGGTTAACTGTAGAATGTATGATTTGGTTTAGGTTAGAACAAAGGATTTGTATTCTAATGATATAAGTATATAATGCATCCCGTGGTCTACATCCCTAAGTTTATGTTTTGTGTATATATATATATATATACACTATATATATATATATACACTATATATATATATATATATATATATATAGTTATTGTTGTTAAATGTAATAAAAAGTTAAAAACTAAAAAAAAAAGTTAAATCTACTGAAACAATTTAGCTTCTGAATAAGACTGCCTTACATGACTTCCTAAGGGACTTTCCTGTCAGTAGAGCATGGGCAGAGTGCAGGAACAGAGAACAACCACCAGGTCGACACAAGGGGGAACAAATATGACCCACACACCAGCACCTTGTGTTAAATAGTGTATTATACAACTATATACAACAGACGTGGTGCGGTGATTCCAATATACAATTCTGAGGATCAAAGTGCTTCGGCAGGAACTCGTTCAAACAAGAGAGAGAGATTGTCTGGCACTGCACTGCATATATATATTGGTCAGCCAATCATATTAGTCCACAAATATGCTGACTCACAGCAGGTGCCTTCCCCAGGTACAATCCAGCTTCAACCAGCCTTCTTCCAAGGTTGCTCCAGCCTGAGCTGTCAGAAGCTGTCATAATAGATGCACTTGCTGTAACCATGCTGTATCCATGCTGTGCACTATGGACTCTTATACTAACACACCTCAGAGTCCGTAGGCGACAGCATGCCCAATAGCTTCACAATTCTAACATGCTCATCAGCGGTTAAACATTTTGTAAAAATGTCTGCAGCATTCTCCTTTGACATACATTTCTCCAGCCTTATCAAGTTGCTGGCAATGGCCTCTTTTACATTTTGATACCTGATGAGGATATGTTTACTCCTCCCTTTCGCACATTGGTTCTCAGCCAATTCCTTCGCGGCTGAGTGGTCACCATAGACTGTAATGGGTAGGTTAACAGGTAACTCCAGATCTTTCATGAGTTGTACCATCCACTCAAGATTCATTACACACTCGTTTAGTGAACCATATTCAGCCTCACATGTGCTACATGCCACCAATGTCTGCTTTACAGCTTCCCATAGCAATAAAGCGTTACCCAGGAATACTCCCACTCCTGTGGCTGATTTGGCCTTGGGTCGATCACCCCAGCTGGCATCTGAGTAGGCATATAACATGGGCTTTTCCCCCATCCTGAGTGACAGTCTCTGATCTACAGTGCCACTTAGGTAGCGCAGCACCCTCTTTGCTGCCACCCAATCTTTAGTGTGAGGCTCTGCATTCTTTTGGCAAAGTATGTGCACGGCATAACTTATGTTTGGTCTAGACCAACAAGCCAGATGCAGTAGTGACCCCACCAAAGACTGCACATTGGGGAACAGATCACCTTCTGGTTCCCTGCTGTAACCAGTTGTCATAGGTGTGGATACACTCTTTGCTCCCTCCATACCATACTGAGCCAGCAATGCTTTCATCTTGTTCTTCTGACACAGCTCAAAACACCCATCTGAGTCCCTGGTTATCTCGATCCCGAGATAATAGCTCACCGGGCCGAGATGCTTAATGGTGAACAGCTTTCTGGCTGTGTCCAGAAACCACTGTAACTGTTTATCAGTGTCAAACAGCACAATCAAATCGTCCACAAAGATAAAGATGACGATTTTGGACCCTTCTACCACTCTGGAAAACATACAGGGGTCAGCTAACTGCTGCTTGAATCCCTCTTCCACCAGAGCTGTATTCAAACACTTATACCAGGTGTGTCCAGCCTGTTTGAGCCCATACAATGCTTTATGCAGCTTCAAGACCTCATTTCCCTCTTTGAACCCAGGAATCTGCTCCATATACAGATCCTGATCTAGTGGGGAATTCAGGTATGCTGTTTCAAAGTCTATGTGGTGTGCCCTTTTCTTTGAGCACCCAGCCCTGCATAAAGCAGCTCACAATGTTTCAACCTTGAGGGTTGGTGCGTACACCTGGTTATAATCCGAACCCTTTCTCTGGGAAAAATCTCTGGCAACCAGCCGAGCCTTCCTCTGTACTGCACCGTCAGCAGCCCGTTTGACCTTGTAGGTTCACCTGCACGAAATAACATTTTTATCTGCTGGTCTCTGTACCTTAGAGAACACTCTGTTCTTAATCAGAGAGGTGTACTCCCGTACCATAGCTGTAAACCAAGCTTGTTTCTCATCGCTTTTCAGTGCTAGAACCTCTTGGTAAGAATCAGGTTCGGGCACAAACACATGGTTTACATTAGGGAAACCATATCTCTCTGGTGGAACACCCTTTGTCACCCTAGAGGACACACGTGGCCCTAGGCTGGTACTGGGTTCACACTCATCCTGAGGCACCTCCTGACCAGGCGATTCACCCTCCTGATTAGCCACATCTTGCTTAGTTTCAGAGCTTCTCTCTGAGAATGGCAGCAGCACTGTATCTCTACTCTCAGTGCCATGCAGTCTTTCCCAGTTACTGTGCTCGCTGAAGCTAGCAGAGCAGCTGTAAGTCAGCTTAGCCTCCGTGTTACAGAAGCGATAAGACTTTGTATTTGGCTCATAGCCCAGAAAAGTCAGATTCTTTGCCCAGTCACTTCCTTTCCTACACAGTTTTAATGGCACATTCACCCAGGCTTTTGTGCCAAAAACTTTGAGAAACCTTAGGTTTGGCAACTTCCCAAACAAAACATTATAGGGGATGTCGTTTGTTGCCTTCATCCACAGCCTATTACACAGATATGCTGCTGATTGGATTGCCTCTGCCCAAAAGGAAAAAGGGAGAGCTGCATGCTCAATCATTGCATACATCATGCTCTGTAGGATCACCCCTTTGCGCTCGGCCACCCCGTTCTCCGAGGGAGTAGCAGGATTTGACAACCTATGCACAATACCACAGTCTTTTTTCCAGACTTCAAAGCTCTTGGAGGTAAACTCCTCTCCTCTGTCGGACTGCAGAGCTTTGATCTGCAAACCCAGTTGCTTCTCTATGGTCTTTGCCCACTGAGTGAAACACTGGAAAGTGTCTGCTTTATGTTTCATATTAAACACCCAGCAAAACCTAGAATAGTCATCGGTCACGGTTAAGGCAAACCTGTTACCTGAATGGCTCTTTGGGAATGGCCCAATAATGTCTAAGTGCAACAGTTCCAGAGCTTGTTTGGAAACTCTCAAACTCTGTTTGGCCACTGTGCAAGCCTTGCTTTTTATCTTTTTGCACACTTGGCAATCAAGAAATCTCTTGCAAGGTTTAACTTTCAGAAGAAGAAGAAGAAGATAGAAGATATTGGATTTATATCCCACCCTCCACTCCGAAGAGTCTCAGAGCGGCTCACAATCTCCTTTATCTTCCTCCCCCACAACAGACACCCTGTGAGGTGTGTGGGGCTGGAGAGGGCTCTCACAGCAGCTGCTCTTTCAAGGACAACCTCTGCCTGAGCTATGGCTGACCCAAGGCCACGCCAGCAGGTGCAAGTGGAGGAGTGGGGAATCAAACCCGGTTCTCCCAGATAAGAGTCCACACACTTAACCACTACACCAAACTAGCTCTTCAGGTCAGGTATAAGGGACAAAGTTTTGTTCAATGCATGAAAACCACAATGCCCTAATCTGCGGTGCAACAAATGTAAACATTGATCATGATCAGGCACATTAGACACATGGCCAACCCCCACAGATTCACTTCCCAACACATACATCTTATCCACTCTATTGCCAGTGGCAAGCACCTTATTCCCTTTCAACACTCTGCACATTCTACGGGTGAACAGCACATCAAACCCCTGATTGTCCAGTGCACTGACACTTAGCAGATTTGACTTCACAGACGGTACACACAGCACATTTTTCAACTGACACCTAAGAGAGGGAAAGTTAACAGTTCCTTCACATTCCACTGCAGCGGTCAAACTGTCAGCCAGCCTCACGTGGGAGAGATTAGAGTCCTGAGAGTTCAGCAGCAAGCCTCTCAAGTTACAGATATGGCTAGTCGCCCCAGAGTCGAGTAACCATGGAGACTCAGCACAGGCTGCAGATGACACCAGCTGAGCCTGCTCTTCATAGCTACTCCTGGGATGCTGAGTCCTCTTCCCCTGCTTCCTCTGTCGCCCAACCTCAGTGCAGAAACGCAGGAGATGGGACGTAGACCCACACTGATAGCACCTCCTCACCGACAGAGCCCTTGGCTCAGCCTCTGCTTTCGGTTGCTTGGCAACGGCTGCTCGAACAGGCACTCCTCCAGACAGACGCTCCTTAGCAGACATGAAATAGCCTCTGCTCTTGCCTGAAAATCATACAGATGAGTGCAGACATACTCCATCGTTAGCACAGCTGTATCCACAGTTTCCAAGGCAGTGATAAGCGGGGAAAACTCAGCGGGGAGCGACGATAGCAGGATAAATACCCTGTCATCCTCAGCGACCACTTTGCCTCAAGTCTCCAGCTCCACAAAGGAGTCGGTCAGCTCTTTAATGTGTTTCTGCACACATCCACCGGCAGGCATAAGAGTGCGATACATTCTGCGGGTCAGAGCCATTAACGAGCCCACAGTTGTCTGCACATAGACTCCTCTCAGAGCATCCCACACATCCTTGGCAGAGTCCTTGCCCTGAACATAAATCAACTGGTCGTCTCCGACGCTCAGCACAATGTTGGCAAGATCCTTTTCTGCCTGGACAGTCTCATTAGCAGTTAACACAGCGGGGGGGGGGGGTACTCACATATGCCCACAGGCCTTCTCGCTTCAGGAAAAATTCCATGCGAAGACTCCACACAGCATAGTTCATGGATGTGAGCTTAGCCACCAGCATGACAAGTTGTTGAGCCATATCTCCGGCCTCAACAGACAGCTGGCTGTTGTCGTCCCCCTCGTCGCTCTCCGACAGAGATAACTGGAGCTCTGCAGCACTATCCTCCTCGGCTTTCACCTCCGGCTCCACCTCAGCGTCTCAGACAGACCTCAGGCAGTCCCTGTGCAGCGGAACCCAGCTGGGCCCATAACCCTATCAGTAGAGCATGGGCAGAGTACAGGAATAGGGAACAACCACCAGGTCGACGCAAGGGGGGAAAAGCTGTCATAATAGATGCATCTGCTGTAACCATGCTGTATCCATGCTGTGCACTATGGACTCTTATACTAACATTTCCTCACCCAGTTTAAGAGGCCATTCCAAAGAACTGGGCCAATCACAGAAAAGGCCCATGATCTTATGGCAACTCTATGGACGATTCTAAGGGAGGGTATCTTAAGAAGAAGGCTGTCTGTGGAAAGTAACTGATGCAGGAAAGTATATTGAGATATGTCCCTAGGCCATTATGATCCTTGGTCATGAAGGGTTTTATAAATAAAAACTAACACTTTGAATTCAGCCCTCAACTCATAGGTAGCCAATGCAGTTGACGCAGCCCTGGAGATGTGTGTTCCAGTGGCTACAATTTAGAAATATTCCTTTTGACAAAAAGTGAATTTTACCTTGTTTGATGCTGCTGCTCACAATTATTTCCACTGGTAACTGAAACAGACCTTACATTTGTTGGTCCTATCAAAACTTTTATACCCACCCTACTATGTTAATTCTAGACTCATATCTTTACTGTATTGTGATGAAGTTTCTAATTCATTTTAAAATTTGATAGAATTCTTTGGAAATGGATATGGTTGTCCTACAGAATTTCCTTAAATTTGAACTGTATTACATTACATCATCTTCAATAGCAACTGCATACCAGAAACCAATCTGTCTCTTACACTACGAAAGAAAAAAAACTATAAACTTAAAGATCTATCAGTATGAACACATCTTCTGGAATTGCTACTGTGTGTGAATTCAGCTGTGTGAGCTGAAAGAGAATTAATATATGAAAAAGTACTGTGTTTAGATAATAAAACTGTTCAGGGTTCCAGAAATAGAAGCAGAGATCCCTGAATCATGGCCTTGCATGAAAGAACCTTAACTGATTAAACCATTGCCAACTACAAGTGGATGTGCTAACATCTTGTTAAAACACGTGCTACTGGGGTAATAAACTTATTTGCACTGCATAATGAAAGTGTGTTTATTTTCACATAAGATCTTGTGTTAAAATAGCAAAAAGACCCTCAGAGAGGGAAGGACAGAAATCCAACCAGCTGCACACCCATTTTCCTTTCTCATGCTTTGTATCATCCTGTTCATTATTGAGTCTATTGCCTAAGGCAATGCCCAAATTTATCCCTTTCCACTGTCACCTAATTAAACATGGCATTCAGAAGCTAAAGAGGCTAGAAATATTTGAACCTCCTATTCAAAGAGGTCCCACCAGCATGGAGTTGTGCCTTTCCTCTTACTATTAACTCACCCTTTCATGCTTACAGAAAGTAGAAATCAGAGAATCTATCTCAAATTCTCATCACTTATCATCTGCAACTTGTCTGTTCTGGTCCTAAGTCTCTGTTTCAGTGTCATATCACTGATTACCATCTACACACAAAACTTAGAGAAGATTGTAAGCAATTTTTTTCTGTTGTCTGGTAGGAAAATATTGCACTTACATCTATTGTACTCCACTCCCAAAACTGCAGCATATGAAGGATCTGTGCCTTATCTTGTGGCATTTTCAGTATGGTGTTTTCAGTATCTGCCTTAACCCATTCTCCTGATCTGTTTTTCTGCTTGCATGTATGGAAGCAAATTCCATTATATGCAAGACCAGGACCAACGGGGCAGAGTAATAAGCACACATGAAGAAGCAGAGCTTATTAAAAAATTTAAAAAAAAACCCTTCCCAAATGCCTTACACTGACATTGTGACTGGTATAAAAAACACTTAAAAAGACAGAACAGTCACTACAGTCCATTCTAGTTTTCAATTCTGTTGATTGTAAATATTTATATCACTACATAGCTGCTGAATCATTGACTACTCAGATTTCCCCCATCATGAATTCTAAACCAGATGGCCAGATATAATAATGGCCAGATCTGAAGAACACCAAATATTACTGGTTGCTGTTATTCCCCCTCCCCCAATTTAAATTGGTTTAAAAGGTGTTTAACTGGAAACTACTTTTCTCTGTAAAGGATCCATCCTCCCTCCCTTTTTTGTTGGTTTGCTTGAGTTTTCATTAGTTCCTAATGGATTAATGAGTTTCTTTGGGTCCTTTTGGAGAAAGGAAGGCTAGAAAGACTGCAAATAAATAAACAGTTAACATATGGGTCCATGTGCTTGTTGCTGCTGAGGTAAGTAATCTGAGGTGGAGAAAATGGGGAGTAAGAGGGAATTCCATGTGCATGTGCAGAATCTTTCGTCCTCCCTTCCCAGATATCTGATTGCCTTGGCTTCCTGTCCTGCATAAATCTTGGATCCATGTTCTCCTCCTCCACTGCTTTGGGAAATCTGGTTTATATTCTGTATAACATAAATTAATTTCCCTGCAATGTGCCAAGGTACACCATTTTACATACTATTTTCCCAACATTTTGCTTTGAAAGTAAAGATATATTTATTTTAAGAAGCTGCTTGAAATAGCACGGCTCACAGTGCCATAAAAGTCACCACACTACGTGTCAAAATTTAATTTGCACTGATGTTCTTTATTACATCAACATGAAGAGATTTTTTATTCATTTTTGCAAATATTGCCTATTGTGCAAAGCACATACTCTGTATAGCTGTTGCTGTCAAGCAGAGGCATTATGTTCTGCACAACCTTGTAAAGGTCAAGTACAGTCAACCCCCTCCCCACCCAAAAAATTTCTATTCTTCTGCTAGCTTCATATCAATTTTCAGCAGTGACTATCATGGGCTTATATCTTTAAAACAAAACAAAAGAAAAAGCAGTCTCTGACTACAACTCATTCAAGACATTCATTCCACTTCGATTACTGACAAGAGGTAACATGATGTGAAATCAAGGTTTCAGAGTCAAACTATGAAGTAGAGACATGTTTCAAGTGCAGAACTACTATAGAAAAAAGGAATATTAGTGATATTTATTTGAATAGGTAAATTTTATTAATCTAAGTAGGTACCACTGGATTTCCCTATGATGGTGTATTTCACAAAGACCCATAACATCTAGATGACTTTAAAATATAATATGTAAACATATATTAATCACCTGCAAACCCAGAATACCAAATAGTAGATACAAACAATATACCTTCACAACCTGATAGCATGCATTTAATAAACCAGTGTGGTATAGTGTTTAGAACACTGTAGTATGGACAGCGAGATCTGAATTCAATCCCTAATTCAACCATAAACTTCACTTGGGCTATAATCCTAAGATCACTTGGATCTAAGTGAATAATATGTGTCTTATTTCTGAGTAGGCCTGCTTAGGACTGCTCCTTTGGTGACCTTCTCTTTCAGACTGATTTACCTCACTGCTTTGTTGGTAGGATAAAATGGGGACACATACTATCCTGAGTGTGTTGGTGGAAAGAGAAATAAAGATGTAATAGCTGGCCGCTGTTGTAAATCAGTAGGGTTGTTACAGCTTACTTTGGGGTGAAAATGAAGGGACTTAACAACCCTATCCTCCCATGCATACTATAGATAAGCTTTGTTCAGCTCATATCCATTTTTTATTTCTTTGTTTTTCCAATACTTCCTAAAAATTGGAGGAAATTGATATTAGTGATGAAATTTGCTATATGTTTTTTGAGGGGGGACAAATTTTAAAAAATTATGCCCCCTTATGGACCATTCTATCTATGGTCCCCTAGAATACAATGGATTCCATACCCAATTTGGTGCCCCCACCTCCGTTGGTGCCCCTCCTCCCCCAGATCCGGCCCTGATGAAGAAGCAGTTAAGACCATTATACTCTGAGTTATACTCTGAGTTAAAAATTACCTAACAGCACAAGAGACTGTTGCAATGCTGACTGAGAGAATTTCTCAGAAAGATAATGCTTCACCTTCAGATGAGAGACTGCTCTTTGCCAGTGAAATAGACACATCACTGTAGGTTGTATGAGCCTCCCTGCTGCTCTTGGTAAGTCCCGTTCCCATCTCTGGCAACTATTCATGTTTTCCTGTGGATGCAACTACCATTAAATATGTCAACTGCTAACCAATCAATATGCAATACTGGTAGAGTTGCAGAGCCTTTCATCTTAGTATGGAATGAGTGTAGTATGCTTCACAAAGCTTTATTTGAAGTTATATACTATACACCGTACATTTGTGAAGAAATAATTTACTTTGGGAGGAATCACTGTTGTATTAACTTCAAACAAACACTACTTGTTCTTCCCAAAGAACTAAAGCTGGTATTTTGCAGGCCTGCATCAAATCATCATACATTTAGATTTATTTTAAAAACCCTGCTTGAAGAAATGTAGGCTGATAGCAAAGAGCCGGTTTGGAGCAGCTTGAAGCCGCCCCAAAGAGAGACAGCCAGAAACAGAGCACCCTGGAGCTTCTGGGTGGCACTCAGAAAAGGGGCGGGCTGTGGGCACCCAGAGAGCATCTGGAATGCTCACACATCCCATCCACTGCTTCCTGGGCGCTCTCTGGGTGCTTCCTGGCCTTCCAGATGGCCAGGGAGGCGCCCTAGCAAAAAGGCACCACTTTCAATGTATGCATATGGATGTGCTTTTTTGGTCAACCTGTCTCCTGCCCCCCCCCCCCCGGTCTGCTATATGTTGTTAAATTCTGATGTTGGGAAATGTTCTTCCATTTTATCTTCACAGGAATCACCCTGTGTGGTGGGTTAAACTGGCAGAGCTGATAGTTCAAATTTGGGGTTTCCAAAATCAAACACTCTACCCATTATAACACAACATAAGCTTTGTTCGCAGACCAGAGATGGTGGAAATACTCTCTACACTGGAGACGCATTGCCACTCTGACTAGATGGTGGGGGGGGAGAAGCTTGCAATGCCCAGCCATTTCATGTTTTCCTAGACAGGGCATTTTATATTTTTAGCTTCTTCTGTGATCCTTATGCTTTTTTTCAATGTTCTGTTTTCAAAAATTGCATTGCCAAATCCCACTATTTCCCCACCCTTCCATTTTAAACAAAATACTGCAAGACTCTTAACCATGTTTGTATTTTAAGTTTTAAAAAATTATAATTGTATTTTTCGGTGTCCTTTATAAAGTTTGACACCCCTTCCCTACACAGTAAGAATGATAACCTTTCAGAATAGATTATCTACTAAATATTACCAAAAGTGAAACTGCCATGCTATGTATTCTGAATTCAAAGATCTCATTCATTCATTCATTCATTCATTCATTCATTCATTCATTTATGGATTGCCTAATCCCCACAGCTGTGGGACTCTAGACAATGTGCAGTGTTATAAAAATAATAAAATAATGTATATCATGCAGGTGGATATGGGACTGCTAGAGGCTAAGCTAAGGGAGAGGCAACCAAATTCCATCTAAAACAAAATGTCAAAACAAAGCTAAGAGTTGCTTAGGAATCTTCCATTCCATCTGCCTAATAATATCAGCCAGGGTCAAAATGAAATATGGAATGCTTAAAATTTCATAAGATAGTAATTTATTTTTAAGGTTCTCATATCTTAGAAAAGAGATGGCATCTGAAATAGACAATAGTGCTTGCACTGAGATGTTAGTTCTCAGTATGGCTTCCAAATTTGGTAGACAAAGTTGTCCCCTATGTAGGAGTTCCCTATAGTAATTTAGAGCCTGATTCTGTTTCTGCTTCTTGATTTTACTTTGCTTCTTGGTCTCACATAAAGAGTCTCCCTGTTCATTGTTTGGATTTGTTGTCTGCCTCCTCAAATAACCCCCTTGTGGTTGTTCCAATCATGCAGAGCTGCACAACAGGGCCAAAATATATTCAAATGCACACAAAATGCAAAAAATTGACCAAATTAAGTTGTTTCATTTTAGAAAACACTAATGATTTCCTGCATTACACAATGTGGTTTCCTTGATGATGTTCTTAGACAAACTTTATCATTTTACATGCTGGTATTCATATATTTATTTGCCTATAAGACTTAAATGCTTGTTGTGAATAGATGATTGTAGTGTTCCAGGCTTTGGATTTTCTCTCAAGATACTCGGTTCCAAGGCGCACACTCAAGTCCAGCAAATCAGGCAAAGTTCCTGATTTAATTAATCAGGCAAACAAAAATTAAACATCTTCTGGAGATTAACAAACTACAACAAAATGAATAAAAACATCCAAAACTTACAACTCAAAGACAGGGGAGTATCCTGCCCAAAAGACAAAATAAATAAAAGACAGGCAATAACACCCCCCCCCCCGGGGGTTGGCTTTATTTCCAAAGAAACCTGTTAATATGCTGCCCCTCCCTCTATTCAGTCCAACTGTTAATTAAGGTGATTCAGCTATGCAGGTCTAGCAAGATGGACAGTTCCTGCAACAACTTGATCCTCCTCCTCTCTTCCTCCTTTAGTTCTTCAGAATTGATGTTTTGGGCCAGAACTGGTCTCTTCCTTACAATCATCTTTGTCAAGATAAGTGTATATTTCTTTTAGAACTCTTCTGCAATTAAAAAAATGTTGCAGTCACTTTTCGTCTCCAGTCTCTTTGGTGATGAATAGCATTCTGCTGCAGCAATGCTATGAAAGCTGGAAAAAAGACGACTTTCCTCGCTCCATCTCTCTTCCTCTTCCCCTAAGTAAAGAAACTGGCATGATTCCTTTTTGGCACATGGACACCCAGAAGTCAAATGCAAAGTGTTTTTGTACTTCTCGACTAGCAGCTGTTGCCAGATCTATTGTGGATTCTCCTACAGTTGTTTTACAGAGATAGTGTTGTCCACATCCATTTACACTAATTATAATAATAATCCTGCATAATAGGCTCAAAGCAACAGCCAGAGCCTTACTCCTCCAACTTGGAGCTGGAATTGCTTGGTATCAGGATAATTCAGATGTAGCTTGTTCGAGCTGTTTAAAGATAAGCACAAGTGGTATGTATCACCTGCTACAAGTTTTCCCATTCTCTTTCTCGGCTCTCTAGTGGCCCTCTACTTTTTTCTTGGCAGAGTTATGTAGGCAGAGAAGAAAGAGGTGGCATATAAATAAAGCTGACATACCAAATGTTTTTATTCAAGCTGGCAATCAATTCATAATATACAAAAGTGAATGCTCTGAGAATCTAGTTTATATATGTTAATATGATTTTATGGTTTCTCAGTTCATGACTCATTAGAATTGTTATTATTTATGCTTTTGACATTATTGAGTAGCAGAATCAGCATGAAGCCAGTCTGAGAATTTCCATCATGTACCGTAGGATCCCTTCCCCTCAAATAGAGTTCTGTTGAGCTAGGTTGGTGTAACAGAGTGTTTGACCTGGACAGTGAGAATTAGGGTTGAAATTCCCATTCATAAACCCTAAGCAGAGCTATACCATTCAATTTATTAATGCATTTACATTAATAAATTACACAAGGTGTAAATCTGTTTAGGATTGCACTGGTAATGACTTTGGCATCTCAGTTTACTGTTACAATAAAGGGATAATCCCTGTGGATACTTTCCAGAGGTTTTTAGAAGAATGTTGGATATACCTAATTAAAAAATTACAGAACTCTAAATTGAAGAAAAGGCAGTTATCATGATGCCTGTTGTGCCTTGACCCCCTCTCCCCGCCCTTAAAAACTATTTTCAAAGGAACTTTTTCATACAATGAATTACAATTGTCAAATGGTGAGACAGAGAACTCAAATGTTCATCTGAAATCACACTTGAAATAATTCATGCAGGGTGTGGGGAGGAACATGTAAACTACCCTTGGGTATCTTTTTACATTAAAAATACAATAACTCCTTTATTACAAGTATAACATTCTCCATAATCATAATTGCATTTCTATTTATCTACCATTATCACAGTGATTGCTGTTTAGCTACCTGGTGAATCTTTGATGGAGAAAATAGGCTGAAATATTTTAAAAAATCAAGAAATAGATATATCTAAAAGCCTGATTAGACATTTTAGAAATGTTTTGCAAAAATGCATGCTGGGGATACTTAAGAGTTCACATCTACATACACAAAAAAGTATTATCTGAACTGACTGTCAGGCTGATTCCGCACTCACCTTGCTCCAGGGCTGGCTTCCATTTCTGTGCAGCGTAAGCTGGCGATTTTGCACCAGTTGCTCCATGCTGCCATTTTGCGTGGGGCAAACCCACAATTTGCTGCACCGCAGTGTAAACCTGATAAAACAGGTTTACACTGCAACATGGCAAATCATGGGTTTTCCCCATGCAAAATGGCGGTGCAGAGCAACTGGTGCAAAATCGCCAGCTTGCTCAGCACAGAAGCAGAAACCTGCCCCGAAGCAAGGTGAGTGCAGAATCATTTCAAAAACATCATACAGGATGCAAAAAAAGAAAAGAAAAAAGAAATGTCTCACGCATGCTGTGCAGTTTTGAATGATAGTGTATGACTATCTTGTAGGGATGTCCATGAACTGAGAAAATGCAGTTTGATTTGTGGTTTGTGTCCAGACCATGAACCAGGAGATTTGTTCACAAACCAAACTGGTTTATAGTTCATGGCTCCACAAACCCCATTGAAAGGGACTGCAGTGGGGTGGAGCAATGCCGGCGATAATGGTGGTCGCATAAATGGACCGATCCCGACCCCTTTTCCCCTGACTATCTAAATTCTTACTGCCTGGCCATAAGACTGTGTCCAAAAGGATGAAGAAATTCAGGGGAGCGAAGGCTCAACAATCCCCCCAAAAGGCAGGTTCAGTGAGGGCATATTTTAAAGGAGACGCGATAAAAACCTTTCCTGCGGCAGCACCTCTCTCACCTGACAAAATGGCAGGCGCATCAGATCAAGACATCTCAGACAGCCTTATTTGTGAGTCATCTGAGGTGCTCACCCAATAATCTTTAAAATCACACCTTCAATTGGTGTATGAATCTCACGTAATATGGCTTGCCTGTTGCAACCAATCACAGAACAACTCACTGACATCTCAAAGACTCTGTCACAAACCACTGAAACCATGGAATGGGCTCTTAGTCTTGGTCTCATCTTTCAAGATGAAAATCAACAGATTCAAGAGAAATTAATCTCCCTGGAAGCGAATTCAAGGTATGCCAACCTGATGAGGGATGGGAAGAGTCAGCGAATTTGGTGCATTTGATTAGTGACTGGCTGGCTTTTATGTTAAATTTGAGGGGAAACACCGTGCCTGTATTGTATAAGGCTCATTGTTTAGGTGCCCTTTCTCCTAGTGTGGCCAGAAAATACCCCAGGGATATTTTAATTACATTACAAGATCTAATTTTATTTATTTATTTACTTATTTATTTATTTATTCTATTTATATCCCGCCCTACCCCACCAAGGCGGGCTCAGGGCAGCTGAGACATCGTAATGCCATACTTCAGAAAGCAAGAGAACAAGGCTTTATTTTATACAAGGATGCCAAAATCTCTGTGTATCCTGATCTACCTGCTGATGCCTTAGCAGCAAGAAAAGTGCTTAAACCCATCGTCCAGAAGCTCCAGTAAGCCAACATCAAGTCCAATGGAAAATGTATTGTAAACTGCAAAGTTTGTCATATGGGAAAGACTCTCTTAGCCCATGACTTTGAAAGTGGCATTAAACTTTTGCATGCACTGAACTTAGACCCACCATCAGACGACAACAGGAAGACATCAAAGAGGAAGCTGGCTTTTACCCCAGAAAAAATCCAATAAAATCACTCCAAGAAATTACACTTGGAGACAGACAGTTCTCTTTTCTGCAAAGGAGACAGCTTAATGGCTTCATCTGATCTACTTATGTTACCAGGCACTGAATATATGGTTCTTTAATATTATTGTTATACTATTTTATATTGCATTTACTGTATTATACTAAGGGGAAAAGGGAGGGAGTTATAGGACTGTTTAGAGTTCCTTTAGGCTTTATAAAGGTTATTTCAATATTTTTCAGGTGTTTCTTCTGAAAGAGGTAGAGAGTTATATTGGGGGGGCGGTGAGTGTGTGTGTGTGTTCGGTTTGTCTGCTCTGAGCTAGCATTAGATAGTATCCATAAATAATTAATTTTTGGTAAATTAGGCTAGGTTAGGTTATAGATAAGATAAGTTAGAAGTAAGGTTTTTTAGTTCATAATTATTAGATAGATTAGTAGTAGTTAATCAATTATTTTAATTAAAATCAATTATTTATTGGTAATCAGATTTCTTGGGAAGAAAGTTCATACCAACTGTTATACCAACTGCTTCTTCAATTACTGTTTAAGAGGTTTTGGTAATCAATTGTATTCTAGGTTGCAAAAGTTTATATATACACACACACATACACACACAATTTTGATTAGGTAGGGTACGAGGAATATAATCTAATACATTGTGCATAATTTGTGAAAATCAAATTTTCTAACTTGCATAATTTTTAGCATACTATTTTAATCTGTTAGATAATTAGTAATTCAATAATATTGTAGTTTGCAATATTCTGATTGTGCAAGGTTTGTTGAAAATTAATTCTATATTAGCTGCTTGATTGACTTTTTGGCTTAATATTTGGCTTGTGTAAGGTAACCAGAAAATCAATTCCATTTAACTTCATATATAGATATATAGATATATACAGTTTGATACTATTCTGATTGTGTAAAATATTCTAAGTAACTCCTTTTTAGACTGCATAGTTTTTAGCATACTCTTTTATATATTTCTGATTAACTTTCATAATTAATTGGAATTTTTTTAAAAAAAATATTTTATATATAAGCTTAAGGTCTCCTCTTGATTTTCAAAAAGTTTTTATTAGTTTCAGAAAAGAAGCAGGAGTAGGGGATTGGGAAATAGAAAGCACAACACATCCCAGTATTATTTTGCATAAGAATGCCTTCAAAAATCATAATTCTACAATAATTTCTTTGCATAAATTGTCCCCTATTATTTTGTCTCAACTGCACAAAATCCATTTCAAATTTTATAGTATACTCCTTTTGTTAAAATTATCTAATAATTTTGACAATTCCAATAAGAACAAATTTTATAATATAATAATAATAATATATATTTTTTAATTTATATCCCGCCCTCTCCACTGAAGCAGGCTCAGGGCATCTTACATAGCATAAAATACAACGTTACAATAATACAACAATAAAATACCCAATTTCATAACAGTTAATTAAATATACAATTTCATTTAAAATAGCAATTAAACTAACAATTTAAAACCACAATTTGATTTGGTGCTATGATCTTGATATAAAACATAGTTTTCATGGTGATGGTACAATAATTCCACATTAAAAAGCTAGCTGGAAGAGGATGGTCTTGCAGGCCCGGTGGAACTGGTTGAGGCTCCGCAAGGCCTGTACCTCTTCTGGTAGCTGGTTCCACCAGTAGGGGACTGTAATCGAGAAGGCCCTCTCCCTCGTGGCTTTCAATTTGGCCTCCTTCGGCCCAGGGATGGTCAGCAGATTTTGTGAGCTAGATCTCAGTACTCTCTGGGGAACATATGGGGAGAGACTGTCCCTAAGGTAGACAGGTCCTCAGCCATATAGGGCTTTAAAGGTGATAACCAGTAACTTGTAATGAACCGGGTACACAATTGACAGCCAGTGCAGTTCCTGTAGCCTAGGCTGTATATGTTCCCACTTAGGGAGTCCCATTTACAGTCTGGCTGCCGCATTCTGCACTAGCTGCAGTTTCCAGGTTCGGCCCAGGGGCAGCCCCATGTAGAGGGCATTACCATAGTCTAACCTCGAGGCGACTGTTGCATGGATCATATAAAATACAGGGTGGGAAAGAAAAATAATAATAATAATAATAATAATAATAATAATAATAATAATAATAATAATAATAATAATAATAATAATAATAATAATAATAATAATAATAATAATAAATTTTATTTATATCCCGCCCTCCCCGCCGAGGCAGGCTCAGGGCAGCTTATAAATTCACATCAGAGAATCTTAAAAGTCTTGATTATCTAACCAGGCTTAAAATTTAATCCAATATTTTCTTGCTTCTTCATTAGATTTCCCAGTCAAAACTGGGATAAGAAATCCAACTCTGCTGTTTCCAGAACTTTTCCCACTAAATGCATTTTCGTGGGAATTTCCTGAGACTTCCATCTTTGCACCAAAAGGATCCTAGCTGCTGTATTAAAGTTCGCCAACAAATGTCTCATCTCTTTGGAATAGTCCTCAGGGAATATATTCAATAAAAATAGTTCTGGTTTGAAATGAATCTGTGTCTTCATGATCTTCTGTAGCATTTCATGAACCATTTTCCAATAGTCTTTCACAATCTCACATGTCCACCACATATGAAAAAAGGAACCAATCTGTTTAGTACATTTCCAACACTTGTTGGACATATTAGTATAAATTTTACACAATTTCTGTGGCATCAGATACCATCTATAGAACATCTTATATAGATTTTCTTTGAAAGTTACTGACCTAGTTAATTTGACGTTAAGTTTCTGCAGTCTCTCCCAATCTTCTAATGCAATATTGTAGTCAAAAAATTTTGCCCATTGAACCATACAATCCTTTACAACTGCATCTTGTGTCTTCATTTGAAGTAGGTATGCATATAGTTTGGGCCCAACAAAATTTTATCAAATACATATTGCTCTGTATTGAAACCTGTGATCTTGTCTTTGGCATATCTAGATTCAACTTGCATTCTCAACCACCAATTCATTTTGATATCCATGTTTTCCAATTCTTTGGTTTTCAGTTGATTGTCTTTTCCCAACAAGTCGTCATACCTATAATTCTGATTTATTTTTAAAAGGTTTGGATGAGTAAATGCTTCCACTGGCGAGACCCATCTTGGAATTTTTTGATAAGTTCTCATCTTCAACCACTATCAAGTATGATACAAAGATTTTCGAAACCAATAGTTTTAAAAATAGGAGTGGCCTTCAAGTCTTTGATACCACAAATATGCATGCCATCCCATAGTCAAATCATGTCCTTCTAGTAACAGTTGTCTCTTGTCATTCAGAAGTATCCAATCTCTTACCCATATCAATGCAGATGCTTTATAATATAACTGCCAATCTGGCATACCCAAGCCTGCTCTTAGTTTAGAATCCTGCAATGTTTTAAGTTTGATTCTAGGTTTTTTGCCTTGCCAGACATATTTAGCAACCATCCTGTTCAATTATTGAAAAAAATCCGCTATTTAAAAATATTAGAATAGTTTGAAATAAAAATAATAATCTTGGTAAAATATTCATCTTTAGTAAAGCTATTCTTCCCATTAAGGATGTTTAAATCATGCCATTTTTCCAAGTCTTTTTTAATTTCTTTAAGTAGATTATCGTAATTGTCAGCTTTTAAACTGCTGCATTTATTTGAAATAATGCCTAGATATTTATTTTTACTCATACAAAAATCTTGATTTCAGATGGAAGGATTGAATTTGTTCCATCGTCATATTCTTTGTCAAGAATTTTGTTTTATAATAATTAATCTTTAATCCTGCATATTGGCCAAATTGTTTGATCTTATTTATAAGACAGTCAATTGAGTCCATTGGTTGTTCTAATATAAAGACTAAATCATCTGCAAAGGCTCTGAGTTTATATTGTTCATCTTTTATCACAGCTCCCTTTATATTTGGATCTTTCCTTATTTGGTTGTTCAACATCTCTAAAGATGAGATGAAAAGTAAAGGTGACAATGGACAGCCTTGTCTTGTACCTTTTTGAATTTTAATAATGTCTGTTAGTTTGCCATTCACTGTCACCCTTGCATTTTGTGAAGAGTATATTGCTTTTACTACTCTCAGAAAATTTTCACCACACTCCATGCCTTTCAATTGTTGTAACATAAAGTACCAACGAACATTGTCAAAGCTTTCTCAGCATCTAAACAAATTAAGGCCAATTGTTTCTCTGGATGTCTCTCATAATATTCCAAAATGTTACAGACTGTTCTGACATTGTCTTTCAAATATTTTTAGGAAGAAATCCTGCTTGATCATAGTGCATTATAGATTGTAAAACTTTCTTCAGACGTTGTGCCAATATTGCAGCAAAAAATTTATAATCCACATTTAAAAGGGAAATTGGACGGTAATTTTTTATGTCTTTCAAGTCATCAGTTTCTTTTGGGATCAAAGATATTGTGGCTTCTTGCCATGAAGCTGGTATTTGACCTTCATCTTGGATCTTTTCAGTGAGGCGCTTGAATGGTAAAAGCAAATAGTCTTCATAGGCTTTACAAAATTCTGCAGGTAGACCATCTGGACCAGGAGCTTTGCCATTCTTTTGAGATGTCATTGCCTCTCCAAGTTCCCTTATAGTTATTGGCTCATTTAAATTTTTTTGTTGTTCCTCTGTAAATTTATTAAGATTATTTTGATTAATATATTCTTCTAACTTTGTTTTCTGAATTTGCTCCTCTTCATATGATTTTTTATAAAACTACTCCATAATTTGACATATTTCTTGCTTTTGACTTTTCTCTTTATTGCTCTCATCTTTCAATGTCGTAATTATTCTTTTGGCCTTTTCTTTTCTCATCCTATAAGCCAACTACCTTCCAAACTTATTGGCATGTTCAAAAAATTTTTGTCTAGGGTACCTCAGTTTAATCTCCATCTCTTCCATAAGAATTAAATTCAATTTTTGTTGCATTTCTTTACACCAGTTTGGTGTAGTGGTTAAGTACGTGGACTCTTATCTGGGAGAACCGGGTTTGATTCCCCACTCCTCCACCTGCACCTGCTGGAATGGCCTTGAGTTAGCCATAGCTCTGGCAGAGGTTGTCCTTGAAAGGGCAGCTGCTGTGAGAGCCCTCTTAGCTCCACCCACCTCACAGGGTGTCTGTTGTGGGGGGAGAAGATATAGGAGATTGTAAGCCGCTCTGAGTCTCTGATTCAGAGAGAAGGGCAGGGTATAAATCTGCAGTCTTCTTCTTCTTCTTTTTTTGGAATTCACATTTTATTGGTTGTTTTTTAAGATTCCTTTCAGCTTCTCTGGCTTGTGACATTAAATTTAGTAAGCTTTAGCAGTGTCTCAAACTACTTGCATCTTTACTTCTTGTGTTATATTCTGTTTGAAAAAATATTCCATTTCAGCCTTGGATTCTTTAAGAAATTCTTCATCTTTCAAAATTGAAGTATTTAAATTCCATGCTTTTCTCTTCCATGAACCTTTTAGCTTTATCATTACAGGACCATGATCTGAGATAACTCTTGTTTGAATTTCTGTGTCAACTAGATCTTTAATCAAACTTGCCGAAAGCCAACACATGTCAATTCTTGACCAGGTTTGGTGGCTGGCAGAATAATAGGTAAAGTCTTGAGCTGGAATATCTTGTTCTCCATACATCTACCAAATCCATTTCTTCTGCTAATTTCCAGACACTTAATGGCAACTGAGGACCTTTACTTTTCATTTGTTTGAACATTTTTTTTATTCAATTGTCTATCTGGGACTGCATTAAAGTCTCCTATTAAACAATATTCTGCATATTCTAAATTTGTTAATTTAAAATACAAATCTTGGAAAAATTTCTCTTGGTGATCATTTGGGGCATAAATATTTGCAAGTAAAAATTTTTTATTGTCCACTGTGATTTCCACTAGTAAAATTCTTCCATCTTCAGAGGCAAATTGCAATTGTGGATTAAATTTATCTTTAATGTATGTTGCCACTCCCCGTTTCTTCTTATTTTTATCTGTTGCTATGAATAAATTACCTAATTTTTTGTTTTTCAAGAAGTGTTGGTCTTTTGTTAGAATATGAGTTTCTTGTAAGCAAATTATATCCATTTCCAATTTTGCCAAATATCTGAATGTCTTCCTCCTTTTAGCAGGAGAATTGAGTCTATTCACATTAATTGAGACTATTGAAGCCATTACGGATTTGAATTATCATTATCTTTCTTATCCTTTTTGATGTGTTGTCTTGTATGATATCTTCGTGGTTCATTTGGATTTTCTTCCCAGAAACTTCTCCCTCCTCCTCCTCTTCATCCTTTTCTTTACCTTCTTTTTCCTTCATTTTTTTCCAAAAAATGCTGCACTTTGAAGATGGAATTAATCCTATATCTGGTATCCTGTAATGTAAAAAAGAAGGCTGTCTGGTATTAACCACATATAAGGTATTTTTCTTCTTCTCAGAAAGTCTGGTATCTCTTGGTATTCTCTCCTCTTTTGTCTCAGAGGCCAGGGAACCTCCCTCAGAATTTTCACCATATTTCCAGCTGTCATCATTGGTCTGTCTCTTACTTGTTTTAGAATGTCATCTTTGGTCTTCTTTCTTGTAAATTTCAAATGGACTTCACTGGGCAGTTTGTTTCATCTTGTATAGCTCAAAGGTACCCATCTAACTTGATCAAATTCTTCTTCTATCCTCTCAGGAGTCACCTGCAAAATTTCAACCAAGGCCTCACTTAAAATTTTCTGTAAATCCTCATTTTTCTCTTCTGGTATGTTTTGAAACCTTAACATATATGCGACTCTGTCTACTTCCAGTTGTAAAAGTCTAGACTCTGTTCTTTTCCCATATGTAGACTTTGTTCTTTTCCCATATGTTCCACCTTTTGGGTATTCTCTGTCACTTGACCCTCTAGTATTTTTAAGGCCTTATTAGTCTCATTTGTCTGTCTGGTATTCTCTGAAAGTTCTTTTTAAATCTCTGCCATCTGCTCACCGATGTTGTCTACATTGCTAGTTAGTTGTACTATAGCAGTCATTAAAGCAGCTTGCATCTCTTTCATATCTCCTTGCATAGTCATGAATTTACCTGGTCCAGATGGAGGATTAGGAGAAGGAAATATTTGCTTTCCTTCTTTGTTGTCCTTTTTTAACAGATTCCTTGGGGCCACTCATTGTTGAAATAAAAATGCTCACAAGCAAAAATCCAATAACACCTCTTCTACGTTTGTTTTAAAACTCTTTGTTCTTCTTTATATCAGATAAGCTAGACTGCACACAAGAATATCCTTATTATCAAATGGTTCAAGAATGAAAACAACCTTCTGGTTTCTATCAGCAATTTGTGTTAGTCAAAACAATACTAAAAATAATAATAAACACCCCTTTACAGTTCACCACAGTAGATAGTCAGTAAGGAAAACAGTTCAGTTCAGTTCTCTGAAGCTGCAGCCATTGCCTGTTATATGAAGCAAAGCTAGTTCAGTTGTAATTCAAATCACCAACCAATCTTCCAGCTAAATTTCAGATATAAAAGCTGCAAAATGTAAATCTGTAATCCAGGGCTGATTACCCTATTTGTAATCCAAGGATGAGACCCAAATTCAGACTATAAACCAATAATCCAGACCAAAATAAAGGAAAGCCAACAATAAAGGCAAAAAACCCAGATGCATCAAACAAACATTCAATAATCCAGGTAGAGAAGCCATAAATCCGTAACCCAGGGCTGAATGTCCTATTTGTAATCCAAACACATGCCCCCAAAATAAGCAGAATGTCAGCAACCCAAACAAAAGGGAAAAAAACCCCACAAATACAAAAATAAAAACATACAGGTGCACAAAAAACAAAATCCCAAAACAAAAATCTTTGCAACCGTATCCAAAAAGTAATCCAACCACAGATATACACAAAACCAAAAAAGAGAAGAAAAAGTAAAATACCAGATAAAATAGTTATATCCACAAAAAATAGATGAAAAACCAGTTTTTTAAGGAAATTGCAAAGTACTCTTCTTACAACAAGAGATCCTGTTGTACCTTATAATCAATATCAAGTACCCACCAGCTTTTAATAGTTTCTTAAAGTGTTTATAAATTCCATTACGACACTTTAACTAGTTCTTCAAAGTATTTCTAAACCGTCCAGCTCTCACATCCAAGTATGTTTGTCAGCAAAGATCTTTCCCCAGAAGCAAAACGCTTTCATCTCCCAAGAGGAATTTAAAACAAATCATTTAAGTTTAGTAATCTATTATAAATTGATGAAATCTCTTACATGCAGATATTCTCCATATATCAAGTTGTGCAAACTTTTGCAAGCCTTGAAAAAGAAAGAGGGAGAGTTTCCCCATCCTCCTTCTCAGTCTCTTGCCTTGCTCAAAAACTGCTCCTGCTTCTCTTTTTCCCTGCAAATGCTACCAGTCTTGAATGAAATATGGGGGGGGGGGGGGAAACACTTACAGTAATAAGAAGCTCAATGTCCTTTATGAAGCTTGAAAATCCGGAATGTAAAGTGGTGGAAAGAGGAAGAGGAAGCTGGTGGCTGACCCTTTTGCCATTTAAAAATGGTGATCGGCACAATGAGGCTTGAGGAAAGTGGGATCATGGGAGCAGTCACCTCTGCTGACATCCTCGATCTACCGCTCAGTCCTCCAGCCTTCTGGAAGCCTTCCTGGCCCCCAGAACCGAGTCGTCCTTTGTGGGCGACCCGTCAAGAATGCCGATTTGAGAGTGGCTCGAGATGCATCAGTCCGAGCTGCTCTCAACCCCGTGTCTCCAAAACCGGAACTTAAGGTCTCCTCTTATAATGAGAGAGTTTTGCTTTAGGATTTAAAGCAGCAATATCTCAAGGCACAAGGAAGAGGACAGGTTCACTGGATCCAACTTCTGATAAACCAGTTACACCTGAGTTGATACAAAAACTATTTGATCAGTTGGGTAATAGGTCTGATGAATTTGAAAAGAAAACAGAGGACAATTTTCTGAAATTGAAAGCTGAAATGACAAAATAAATTGACAATTTGAACTGGTTAAAAAAATTTCTACAGAAGTTGACAAAGTTAATAATAAAGTGAAAACTTTACAGAGTAAAAAAAAAAGTACTGGATAAACAGTTAAAAGTCACCAATACAATTTGGCCCAATTAGAACAAAGAGAGAAAGAATTTTCTGGTGAAGATATTCAACAATAATTTACTAAAACCACAGCAGATTTTCTAGAGGTTGATGATGAAAATATGGAAATGGAAATTGAAAAGATTTATAGAATAAATTCTAGATATTCCACAATGAAAAAGGTTCCAAGGGACACTTTGGAGCATTTTGTAAGGAAAAGGTCAAGAGAACAAGTCCTACAATAATGTTTTAATAGACAACTGAGAATGGACAATACAATTGTCTCTTGTTTATTTTGGTTCTCAAAATATTGAATAGAGATATAAGACTTGATGACAGGAATGGAAAAGTTAAACTTACAAATTAAGAGCCTTTACAAATGATTTGGTTTTAATTTCAGAGGAACCCTTAAAGGGGATGGAGGAACTGATGGCTGTTGATAGAATTTGGTGCACTTTTGGGTTTTAAAATTAATGAATTAATGTTAGCAAATAATAGGATTTGGGTAAATTGGGTACCTCTGCAAATTAATCTAACAGACATGAATTCCACATACACTCTACTGAGGTATCCTGAGAATTGGAGATGCAACAAATAAAGCTCCACCCTGATGCTTTCCAGTTCCCAAGACAACCAAGAGACAAGAACTAGAGGAAAAAATTGGGGGTCTTTGGTCACTCCAGGTGCCAATAGACCTGGACAAGTCATGCTATTTCCTTTTTTAAAATAAATAAAAACTGAATCATGTGATAGCTCTCAATAGCTCCTGGCAGACTTGCCAGGCTCCATTTACCTTCTGGAATCTTGGGGGAAATCTGATGTGAGGAAAAGCCCCCTACTTTTCATACATGTGAACATCATGATCACCAGCATGGTTGCCAGGGTGCCTGGAGATTTGACTCTCACACATCTGCTCTAAGAAGTGGACTTTGCTTACACTTTCTAAGGCTTATGTGGCAGCTTTGCATTCTACATCTCTGAAGGGTGTGAGCCAGAAATACAGACATGCTCCAGCTGATCCTTGTGTGCCCAGTCTTGGCCACTGCAGTGGAAGAAGCCACCATGTTTCCAGCCTGGCTCCATGGACCTAGAGCTAACAACAGCAGAATCCAGCTTGCTTTCCTGACCCAAGCTTACCCTGCCAGGCTGAACTCATTCCTTCTTAGTGGGAAAGTCACACGTACACACCCTGAGCCTGCAAGCAACCCATTTACCTCATGAATGGATTAATAGCTCCACTGTTGATCCTAATTGCTCAGCAATACCAGAACAATAAATCTTGCCCAGCAGAAGATGAGAAAGAGGAAGGACATCTCCTGTCTTCATCAAGTCTTTTGTCTAACCCGGGTGGTACCTAGGCCAGCATTTGATTACCTATTGTCACCCTCCTAGTTAATCCCATTTAAACTTAAGTATCCAGCCATTCCCATTCTTACTCCAGTCTAAGTACCCTGGGGCCAACACAAGCAGCATTGCAGCTTGGAAATTTCCAGGTTCACTGGACTAAGGTGAAGTTCATTGGCCAAAGCAGGCATCCAATTAGGTGTCAGTAAGGAATGTCCAGCCTCCTTGGTCATCATAGAGCCTCCCCCTGCTCCTCCCCTAGACCTCCCAGTCCCTTAGGGTCTGAGGAAGCCTATTTAACCTGTGACCCAACTCCACTCATGTGTGCTTTCTATTCAGCAACCCCTATTACCCGCTGTCTAGATCCATCCCCAATTATGGCCACAGTGTTGGGTCCATTTCCCCTGTCCTCTTAAGTCGCCATTGGAAACCTTCCTGGAAGACTACGATGGTAAATATTACCCTGTCTGTTTATCCATATATGTTCCCCTATTGATCTATCTATATTTCCTAGACCTGTGTGAATGTGTGAGTGTTTTGTATTTTTACCTTGTATGAAAGAAATATTATTCTAAATAAATTACAATTGATTTTTACTAAATTAGAGTCTCTTATTGAGCATTGACTATCTGAACGGTTGAGCCTGGTATACAATTGATAACAAAGATTCCTATTGGGCTAGCTGTCTCTCAGTCTAATTCCCCAACTTTATTTTGAGAGCAGTTTCCCTAACAGAAATTGGTGGAGAAAGCATTGGCATTATCCTGTTTGTGGGAACACACGCGTGTCTTCATACAGACAGACGTAAGGTTGCACCGTTCAGAAAGTCTTGCTAGCGAGGCTATTGCGTGAGTGATTGAGTGAATGAGTTCTGTGTGAAAGGCTCTAGCGAGCATCTCTGTACTTGTGGGTTGGGCTGCCCCCATTTCTATCATTCAACTGGACTTCTCAGCCGCACCTAGGAGGCCAGGCACCTCGAAAGAGGACTGAGCCCGATAGAACGCAAGGGGGAAGTCCCGTGAAGTCTGGCCGCCGTCCCGAGGCCTTCTAAACGCGTCTATCGTGGGAGGGAATGTAAGGACAGGCTAGGATTGTTTAAGACCTGGAAAGAGCGCCCTTCCCTTCTCCCTTTTCTTTAGAGCTTAGTGCACACACGCACACACACTACATACACACTCAGACACTTGCACACACACACCCAAGTCCTTACACGAGTCTAGGCCAAGGCTAGTCTAAGGCACCCGACAGTCAAGAAGGCAGGTGGGTCGTAGGACCGCTGCAATCTGACTGCCGGGCAACTTTTCTTTCTAAGGCCGAGACGCGATCATTGGGTCGGCTCGTTGCCTAAAATTTCGCCCGAGACGCGATCGTTGGGTCGGCTCGTGGCTCCCTTTTCTGGCCGAGACGCAATCATAGGATTGGCTCGCTGCCCAAAACTGTGCCCGAGACGCGATCGTTGGGTCGGCTCGTGGCTCCCTTTTCTGGCCGAGACGCAATCATAGGATTGGCTCGCTGCCCCCTAAACCCAAGCCGAAGCGCAATCAGAGATTGGCAGTAGGCAAAACAAAAAAAGGGAACATAAGTAAAGTTGCCAGCCCAGGTGTAAAATAGCACATAGGAGCCAGGAAGCATCTGGAAATATGCTGCTAGTTCTCTCACTTGGCTGTGCTTTTAAGAGAATTTAGTGGAAGGAGCAAGAAGCTCTCCCTTGGGGTTAAAAAAAAAATTTTGTCCCGGGTCTGAGGAGATAGGAACTCTTCTCAGCCGAAAAATTTCCCTTTTGCTTAGGGCCAACAGAGAAAAAGTTCAGGCTCTGAGACTTCTAAAACCTTTTGGTAAACTCAGAACTGCCCTACTAAGGAAAGGTGCAGGGCCAGTGACTTTTGATGGTTTGGAGGCAGAGGCTAGAGAAAAGCCCCTCCTGAGGAGCTCAACAATGTGTGCAAGGCCATAAGCCCATGCCTCAAACATTTGTTAGTGTTGCAGAGAACTAAGGAAGGTCCTGCAACTCCCTCCTTTACTTGTGAGACACACAGAGGTGTCCTGCAAGTTCTTTGCTCCCCAATAAGCAGGAAAAGTGCCAGGGAAAGCTCCTGCATCAGTTAATTTTGGTGGCCTGTGGTTAGGCACCTAACAGTGCAGGAAAACCAGCCCTGCAAGTAAAGTTAGAACTTAAAAGAGAAATCCCCACACGCCACAATGGATATTCTTGCCAAAAAGGAAGAGATCCCCAAATTGGACAAGTGGCTGATAAAGAAAGGAGATAATCCCTGGAAAAAGGGACTCTTTAACCAAGGCTCTGATCCCCTCCAATCCCTCAGGGACATTTTTGAAGAGGGTTGCAGCAACAAAACAATTAGCACCGGCAAGAGAGATCTTTTTGCCACGTGGGGCTTGTTTGAAGCCCTACGGGATAGCTCGGCCCTGAATACACAACTCAGGGAGCAGCTAACCCAGAGAGACCAGCAGATAGAAAAGAAGGAACAAGAATTAGAGGCAAGCCTTAAGAGACATGCAGAGGTGCTGGGGGATGAGTTCCGGAAGCATACAGCGGAAAAGGAACTCTTACTCCAGTCCCATGCAGCAGAGATAGATACAATTCGGCAAAACCATGAGGCAGAAAAAGCAGAATTGCATAGGAGACACGCCGCAGAGATAAATAGCCTGGCGGAGGAAAACAATAGCTTGGACCTCGACTTGCAGCAGGCAAGTCGAACCATAGAAGAGGTCAAGATAGAGAAAAATACCCTGAACTTAGCCTACCAGAGTACAGTGTCCGCTCTAAATAAGGCCCAATCGCAAATAAAAGCGTTGGGAAAAGAGTTGGAGCAAACCAAAAACCGGAATGATAAATTGCAATATGCCGTTGAAATAGCCACAGAAACGGTGAGAAAAAACAGAGAAGCAGCCAATCATGAGGCATGCAAAAAGGAGATCGCTCTCCTGCAGAATAAGATAGACCGCAAAAATGCTCTCATAGCGACGGTCTCTCCTTCCACCCTCTATGCTTTCTCCTCAGACGAGGAAAGCGAGGATGAGGAGGTAACCAAAGTTAGTGGAACTGCCCCCGCCCTGGTGTGTCCGGTAATCACTCGACAGACCACCACCAGACATGGGAACGGCAAGGAGACAGTACAGGTGGTAGAAGGAAATAAAAACAGCTCAGCCCCAGTCCGTCCTGTGGTCACTAAAAAGACCACAGCCAGAAAACAGAATGAAGCTGAATCTGTAAAAGTAGTGAAGGAAACCAGATCTTGGGGAGCAGAGGACATTAAAATGACTGCCAGCTTCCTTGGCCCCTATAACATAGACACCTCAGTGTTGTGGATGGCCAGCGCTAGAATTCACTACAAAGAAGCCTCCTTAACTGAATTAAACCATGTGCTGAGATTATGCGCCTCAGGCCCTGAACTAGACAAAGTAAGAAATGTAATGTATCGCCTGAACCTGTCTAATGCCACCATCTTAGAATGGATGGCTGAGGTACTATCTGCCACCTGGGATGGAGAGGATATAAAAGATTTCTACCATCAGACCTTACAAGGTCATGATGAGCATCCAGTGAGCTATCTAATGAGGAAGAAATTCCTAGCAGAAGCAGCTAAGGTAGTATTACCCAAAGACAATGGGGAACCAGATTATGAGAATCAAAATTTCATATCCGATGTGATCAGAGGTCTCAATATACCCACCTTGAGGTGCTATGGCATAACAGCCCTGGTAAACACCACCTGGAAAGATCTAGAGGCTAATCTTGACAGAGTTGGCAATTTTATGGAAAGAGAGAGTAGAATGAAAGCTGACTATGCAAAAAGGGAAATAGTTCATGAAGACTACACAGCTAGATTAAGTGCTCATGAGAAGGAGATAGCAAATTTAACCCACTCTCTCCATGAGGTCAAATGGAGACTGGAGAATGCTTTAAAGCATGCCCAAGTCTCTGAACAAAGAGTTGCTGTTTTAGAAACACAGCTCACTCAGGCACAATATAATCAAGAGCAGGGTGGGCATGGAAAAGAGAGCCAGAACTGGAAGTTCCAAAACAATGGCCTTGGTTCCAGCTCTTCTTGCCATCCCCAGCTTGCCCCAAAGGTTCCCCTTCACAAGCAGGCTTATGCTCCTAGGCAGACACAGTCAGCCTCTGGGCAACCCTGGCCTCAGCGGACCCCTCGAGACAAAGTCAGAATGGCAGCTTGGTCCCAGCTTAGAGCCACTGGAGCAGACATGAGGCAGTTTGATAAGCAGCCCACACATGTGCTACTTGCTGCACTTTCAGAAGCCATGAAGCCACCAGGGCACATGGTTCCCAAAGCCCCAGGGTCTGCAGAAAATGGAGACAGCCTCCCCAAAGCTACTGCTTTGGAAAATTTCCCTAATAAGGAAAGGGTAGGGAAACTTACAAATCCTACTCATGAAAAGGATTTAGAAATCCAACAGCTTGCTGAGAAAAACCAGGAACTTCAACAAAAGTTAGAAGCTGGTAGGAAAGAAAAGGAAACTGCCAGCCTCCTTCAAAATGTTCTGGAGTCTTGCAGGGCCACAGAGAGGAGACTGGAAATTCTGGAAGTGCAGGATAAAAGGAAATGTGGTGGGGCAAACCCAGCTGTGCAGCCCCAGACTTCTTTCCCCCATGAAAATGAGAAAACAGTCCCTATTTCAGTTCTCTTACCCCAGAATCATGAAGGAAATGTGGTCTCTGAGCCTATGCAGAGTTCCCCACTTATGGCACAAGGTATTTCTTTTAGCAAGGACTTGCTCCAGACACTCCTACATGAACAAGCCTCAGCCCTTTATGCCAGAAATTTTCTGTCTTTAACTCATCCCATTTGGGGAATTTGAAAGCTAGAATTCTGTGGAACTTCAGAGAATGGTAATCCCACATGGGCAGGCAAGGTTCCTTTGTCTCTGAACCTCCCCCCACCCAAAGGAAAATCTAACATCTAGACTTGAATGTCTCTTAAAACAGAGAGATCTGGCTTTATTAGGTTTAAAGGTAACAAGGGCGCCTTTTCCCTTGACTAAATAAGAAAACATACAAGCAATGACTTGGACTACAATTAGACCAGGCCATTTCTCCAGGTAAGGCCTGGAGATCTCCTGGAATCCCAGCAAGGGTTCCAGCCTGCAGAGTTAGTTTTCTCTGCAGGGTAATGGGAGCTTGATGTAATATCTTCAGTTTAACCCTTTAAGAATGCCAGCATCAAGTACCTGAGAAAGAGAGATTGAACTAGTTTTTGTTAATTCAAAGCATTCAGAGCAAAATGTAAGAAACTGACTGTTTTTAACTTTCAAATTGGCTGAATGAAAATCTGTGAAACTCCCAAGTTCATCTTCCTCTCTCTTGCTTATAAAGTCAAAAAAATATTTATTTCCTCAGTTCTATGAATTTTAAATGGTATAGCCTCTGAGCTTGTACAGAGTGCCTGCAGATTAGCCCAAATAGAGCTGGCTAAAGCAGTGCAAATGCTCAGCACTCTTGCTATCAGGAAGAAATGCTAATTGTTCTCCCTATTGCTCAATGGAAATCTGTAGCAGTAAAGATTTGATAAGTAACTAAGGCAAAGGAATAGAGCTTTAAATGCATTGCCCTGAGAAATTAAATTTTTGTTTATCTCAGGTCTCCTTAAGGTACAAGCAACTCAGTGTCTTTGAGAGAAAGCCTCATTTTCTTATAGACCTAAAGCTAGCCAGTGGCAAGAGGAACCACAGTTTTTGTTTGCCACCATTCTTGTAAAGAACTTTTTGTCCCAGTATCTTCCAGTGGATGGCTGGCTAGGAAAGTTTTCTTGCAGAGCCTCAGAAGAGATCAAATTCAGTGTTTGTAATATAAGAGGTGTTGCCTCTCCTTCTCAAAGGTCACAGCAACACAAGACAGCTAACCTCAAATGGGCAAGTCTGTCATTTAAATTTGAAAGTACAGAAAGGAGAACCTCCAGCTGCAGGAGCAGCAACAACTAATGTAGTACTGATTGGCAAATCTCATGCAGACCCTCTTGAAATAAAATCAGCCAAATTCAGCTTGAGTTAAAGAAACTGGAAAGAGTTACAATTTTGAGCCCCACCCAGGCAGAAAGCTCATTATTCTCCTCCTCCACCTTTCTTTGTAAAAACTTATCAGGGTCAGATAAGAGTACTGGCCAAATCCATTGTGTCTGTTTTAGCCTTTTGTTAAAGCTAAGCATTCACTTAACCCAAGAGGGAAGGAATTTTGGTTTGTCTGTTCAAACCTTCCCCTCCTTTCACATCTAGGGGGGGAGGGTGGAAATAGTGTGGAAATGTGCTGTTTTGAATTCTCATCTCCTGATTTTGGGTCTAAAAAGATATAATTTCAAAAGTTTTTCATTACCAAACTTTTTTTTAATATTGCAGTCTCTCACAGAGACAGCCTCTTCCCAGCCAGAGAAATACCTGGATGGAAGATGTGCATACTACTGTGTTTTTGTAAGGTTGCCAGTCTCCAGGTGGGACCTGGAGGTCTCTCCCAAAATCATAGCCTTTTCCCCAGTACATTGAGGCTAAGCCTCTGGAGGAAATAAGTGTCCAAGGAAATGGACTGCATGCCTTGTGATTTTCAAATTTGACCCAAATTTCTAGAAATCTCCAGCCTGGAGCTGGCATCCCAAAGTTCTACTTACAGCCAATCCTTCTCTGCTAGAGAAAATCCTCTGCCTGTAAACTGCCCTAATACTAGGAGTTCTCCTAGATTAGAAGCTTTCTTTCTGTTATTTTTGCTGTACCTTTTAGGTCTTAAAATATTTTTTCTAGTGACTGGTACCAATCTCTCCTATACTTAGATTTCATAGCTTTAATTTTAAGGGAAACACTTTTAGGAAATGGCTCCTCAAAGTCTATTGGGCATTCCCAGTGCTTTGCTTTGCAATCTGTGGGCCCTTTGCTGGGCATTGGAGCTCAGAAAATTTTATCTCACAAATTTTGGTTCCTACAAGAAGTATAGGACATCTGTACACTTCCTTGGGGTAAAATTACCCTCTCCCTGTGCTTTTTCTCTCTTAAGCCTCAAGAACTAATACTCTGGTTGTTGGCAGAATTCCTGAAAGCTCTTGGTTTCCATTAGAAATCTGGATTCCTCAAATGTACTTCAACTATTGATATCTTCATTTTCTCTCTGAATGCCATTTGCATCATCAATCTTCCCTTTTAGCTATTTGGTGAATCTTGAGTTTTAATTTTAGTTTAATCCAGTCTGCCTGTGGAAAGAGGTATCCACATGTTCTTAAAAGGCCCCAACTTGTGGGCTCAGTATCTTTGTTTGGTTTTAAGCAATATAATGACCACTGAATGGTTCTGCCTCCACCTATATCTTGTTAGAACTAGACTTTTTCTGAGTGAAAACCCTTTTCTATTTTCCATGTTCTCAAGGAAATGAGCAATAACCTATTAGATTCTTAATGTAGATTCCTCAGGGTTCATTTCTAATCATGATTTTCTTCTTGCTACTAAATGTCTTTTGTGTTATTTCTGCATCTATAACCAGTTGGCTGAGCCTATTAATGCTCCCCAATTCAAGTCTTGTTGTATCATGTTCAAATGTTGGTCTACTTGGTATTCCTGACAGCATGTTGCCTTCCAGCAACACATTCTTTGCACTCTGTGTATGCACAGAGGAAAATTGTTCTCTGGCACAAGCCTTAAACCTGGAGCATTGTGCCATCATCTTAGTTTTGCCTTTTACTCCATAAAAGGTTTCTTCGTCAAGGGATATGCTTTCGTGCTTCAAGTCTTTCTTTTGACTTGCCCTTGCAACAACTAAGCATTTTTCTCGTGGTACTACAGATGCCTTGCCACATCTTTTCTCTTTTTATGAATTGTTTTAATGTGTTTGTCAAGGTGAATTAACCATAATTTGATTTCTAGGATGTTGTAACTGTTTTGTTAAGTTTGTTCATCTTTTCTTTCAATATAGATGTGCAGGGAATCTGGACCTGCAAGTCAAGTCTAATGCATGCTCAGTAGTTCTAAGAGTTGTTGATAGTCCTGTTAAGAATTGTTTTATGTATGTGTAACCATTATGTTGCTTTTCAGAATTCTTGTTTTGTTAAGTTTTTGTTGAAATCTATGCTCACATGTGAGACCCCCATACCAAGATCGTTTTAGCTGAACTAGCCCAGAGAAAAACTGGATTTAGTGGGACCTGATCACCTCACTTATGTCCAGGTTTTAATTTCTCTGCTCTAGCTCACCTGTCATTTGGGGTATGATCCCTCTCATATAAAGCTAGCTAGCATTGTTCTATTGAGGCCTCAGTTTTTGTTTTTGAAGTTTTTATATTGTTTTGACAATTTATTATATTCCAAAGCTATAGCAAAGGTTTTCTTTTGTCTCTTCTTTATGGAACTATTTTCATCATATGGGGGACGCCCCAAACTATGGTCATTTTCCTGGATTGTGCACAATGTTTTATTTTAAGTTTTATGTTGCAACAAAGTATATTTGGGGTTGTGTTTTCTGAATTGTGTATGTTACTTCCCTTCCTTGACAAGGAAAAAGCCTCCTAAAGTCCTGAATGATTAGTGTAATAGGCAAACCTGCCCAATGCAGGCCCCTAACATGACATATGTAAGCTTGTGACGTAAAAGCTCACTGGTCACCACACTCTGGACAGGAGGACACTTCACTAATAGCTTTTTAAAACTCCTTTCTTCATGGTTGAATGTATGCGTTTTTGATCTGCTTTCACTGCTCCCTACAATGGTACAGAATCATCTCCATGTTGTCATGTGTGAATGTTTTTGGTTCCTTTTTGGTTCTTTCCTCAAAGCCCACTGTTGCTCTATGGACCATCAGTGATACAGGCAGAAAAGCACCATTGCCAATTACATGCTGGGTTACAGGAAGACTCCCTTTTAGCAACAATAAAGACAGATTTCGCTGGGTGCTAGGGGGGGTGGGAAGACTCTTTAGTTCACCCTCCACTAGGACTTTCACATACCCAATAGGTACCTGGAAGAAGATCCTCTTCAAACCCCAGTATAAGAAGCTTATCAAGGGGGGGAGAAGAAGAAAAGAAGACTCAAGATTAAGATATGGATTCACTTGTAACCTGTGTGTTTTCCCAATCAATTATTGTCATGATTGTGTGTGATTTATAGATCAATTCTTGTTATTTATCTGGTTTAAATGGCAGTAATGATTTTATGAACTCAACTTTTATTTCAATGATTGTAACCCCGTGTTTTAATACTGTATGCCCTACAATGTTGCCAATGCCTGTTATCCCTGCATCGTAGTATTCAAAGGAAGGAACCTTTGGCCTATTGGAATATTTTTCCAAATTAATTTTTGAGTAGTTTAGATAGTGGCTCCAACCTTTTTAGATAGACGGTACACCCCGATAGACACCTGAAGCTACGTGGACTCGCCGCCTGTCAACTACAGATATGGACATTGTGTTATTGCAAGACCTCGCCACCAGATGGTGACGTAGGTCTTGAGGGGGGGAACTGTGAGGAAAAGCCCCCTACTTTTCATACATGTGAACATCATGATCACCAGCATGGTTGCCAGGGTGCCTGGAGATTTGACTCTCACACATCTGCTCTAAGAAGTGGACTTTGCTTACACTTTCTAAGGCTTATGTGGCAGCTTTGCATTCTACATCTCTGAAGGGTGTGAGCCAGAAATACAGACATGCTCCAGCTGATCCTTGTGTGCCCAGTCTTGGCCACTGCAGTGGAAGAAGCCACCATGTTTCCAGCCTGGCTCCATGGACCTAGAGCTAACAACAGCAGAATCCAGCTTGCTTTCCTGACCCAAGCTTACCCTGCCAGGCTGAACTCATTCCTTCTTAGTGGGAAAGTCACACGTACACACCCTGAGCCTGCAAGCAACCCATTTACCTCATGAATGGATTAATAGCTCCACTGTTGATCCTAATTGCTCAGCAATACCAGAACAATAAATCTTGCCCAGCAGAAGATGAGAAAGAGGAAGGACATCTCCTGTCTTCATCAAGTCTTTTGTCTAACCCGGGTGGTACCTAGGCCAGCATTTGATTACCTATTGTCACCCTCCTAGTTAATCCCATTTAAACTTAAGTATCCAGCCATTCCCATTCTTACTCCAGTCTAAGTACCCTGGGGCCAACACAAGCAGCATTGCAGCTTGGAAATTTCCAGGTTCACTGGACTAAGGTGAAGTTCATTGGCCAAAGCAGGCATCCAATTAGGTGTCAGTAAGGAATGTCCAGCCTCCTTGGTCATCATAGAGCCTCCCCCTGCTCCTCCCCTAGACCTCCCAGTCCCTTAGGGTCTGAGGAAGCCTATTTAACCTGTGACCCAACTCCACTCATGTGTGCTTTCTATTCAGCAACCCCTATTACCCGCTGTCTAGATCCATCCCCAATTCTGGCCACAGTGTTGGGTCCATTTCCCCTGTCCTCTTAAGTCGCCATTGGAAACCTTCCTGGAAGACTACGATGGTAAATATTACCCTGTCTGTTTATCCATATATGTTCCCCTATTGATCTATCTATATTTCCTAGACCTGTGTGAATGTGTGAGTGTTTTGTATTTTTACCTTGTATGAAAGAAATATTATTCTAAATAAATTACAATTGATTTTTACTAAATTAGAGTCTCTTATTGAGCATTGACTATCTGAACGGTTGAGCCTGGTATACAATTGATAACAAAGATTCCTATTGGGCTAGCTGTCTCTCAGTCTAATTCCCCAACTTTATTTTGAGAGCAGTTTCCCTAACACTGATCTATCAATTTCCCCTTATGAGCATGTAGGTCTTCATGTCCACAAATACTATTACAGAATGTTGTGAACCTGTTCCTATAAAGAAGCCTCTGACCTAACATAAGGAGTTTAATGTCAAGAAGGAATGTGTGCCAAGTCTCAGTATTCATGTGAAGTAGGACCACACTGAATGTTCAGTGGCGAAAATTGTTATGAAGAAGTGCTTTCAAAGAGGATGACATAACACCAGAACTTGCCAGTGTTTTCACAGCATTCACTGGAGTTAGAATTTGTAGATTCTAAACTTCAGACCATGGGAATGGATAATGCTTTTTTGTTGACTTTGTCTTATTCCAAAGCTTGATCCCTGGTGAAAAAACCCCTGTTTCAGTGGGACTTAGCACTATTTTCTGTGCTCGTCACGTGTGCTCTCCCGCCTTCTTTGGTTTTACATACTCCAAGTCCTATTATCCCTATATAGATTTTCTGACCATCCAAGACTGCAGAAGACCCTTCTTTTTAGCCAGGTTTAATGTGCTCCCTACTGCTGCTCTTAGTGGACGAGAAAGCCCTATTCTGTGGTTGTGGATCCGGCTCTGTTGAAGCTGTAGAACATGTGTTTTTTGTTTGTCAAAGGTATAACTACTTAAGAAAACAGTTTATCAACCCATTAATTCTCTATATTGATCTGCCTATGGCAAATAAGCTCCAGCTTTTGCTTGGTGGCTTTGATCTAACCATCACAGTTTCAGTTGTAAAATTTCTTCTGGGAGTATTTAGATTTAAGAGACAAGAGGAGGATTTTAAGAAAATGGAAAGTGATGTTTTATGTTGTGCACTTTGCTGATTTAAAATGTTTATTTTGTAAAATCTGTAAAATCTATATTATTGATGAATTTTCTATTTCATTGCCATCTGTTCATGACCAAATGGTCTGTGAGCAATAAATATGTATGTATGTATGCAATATGTGGCAGTGACACTAAAGGCAATTTTGTAGAGAAAAGAGGTGCTGGAGCTCATTACCACAACTCATTTGCACAACTCATTTGCATATGCCACTAACCCCTGACATCACCAAAAGCTATACTAAATTATATCAGTTCAGCATCTACTTTAAAATGCTTCTTGAATTATAATTGTCATAATAAAACCTTACTCCCATTATACTTTTAAAATTACTTTCTCTTATGGGGCCACAGTGGCAAGATGAAGATTTCCATCAGTCTACTTATAGGTTTTGGTTATTTCCCCATTTTTTATGGGAAAACTTTAGAGTTCAGCAGAATTCTCACAGGGGGTTTGAACAATGGAGCTCAGAAACAATTTTTTTTCAGAGGGGGGGATAAGAAAGAAAGTGCAATAAAATTTAGAGGTTCCAGAGCTTTGCTCCTGCGAGCTCCTGTCCAAAATGAGACCTGGCCCTCACTATGCTTTGCCATTGTAACCAGGCCTTCTTAACTAAAATAACATCTCAGGAAATACACTGGGATGCAAGGCATTACAGCAATCCATAGAATTGCAAAGTGTCTATTTGTATGGTGCCATAAAGGACAGGATAGACAGTGATTAAATTGTACTAAGGAGACACCTTTTTTTCTTTTGGAGGGAGCATGCAAGGAAGAGGCACTTATTGTGTGTGGGCAGGAGGGCAATATGGCTGTCTGAATGTGACTATGTGAACATTTTATCCATGTTGAAGGCCTCTCCATGAATAATCATTGACAAAGGAAGATATACTTCAGAAGATGTCAAGTTGTTTGTGAAACATGAGCATCCCATGGGGATGGAAGTTAGGGTTGCCAGGTCTGACTCAGGAAATATCTGGGGACTTTGGGGGTAGAGCCAGGAGACTTTCCCATTTCCTAAATAAATAAATATGCAAAAGTGCAGTTCACCTGAATACAGTCTTCATTTCCTCATCCTCTTTTTTTGCCTATCCTGGCAGCTGCACTTCCACTAAATTAAGATGAAATTTGTCATACCTCCACAAGTCCCCTTGTCAGGCATTTCCAAAGCATTCCCAAGCAAGGCTTTTTTAAAAGGACATGCACACATACAAAGCAGCCAAAATAAACAGTTTGCAAGCCCACACTTTTGTGTGGTCTCACTGGAGCAATTTACTCACCATGGGAACTGCTGAATGTAATGATCTGCTGTATTTCAACCAGCTTCTTCAAACACAGGAACACAAATGGAGAAAAAGCCTAGGGGGTAGAATTTTCCTCCCTCCCATAATCAGGTTCTAGCTAACTCTTTACTTTTACTTACTTTACATTTTGCTTCTGAGGCAAATGCAAAACAGAAACACTGTGCTGGTTCTTCTGCCTTTCTCACAGGCTGATTCATAGCCATGTGGCTCCACCTGCTTGTACTACTCTCCTGCAGCTGTTCTCTGCTGAGATTTAAAGGCACATACACATTTGGAACACAAACAGTTGCAAGCGTCTCCCAACCCTGTCAATATTTAAAGGGCACATAGAGGCTGTTGGGGCGGGGCTTTCCCCCAACAGCAAGCTGATTGGTGGTGCGGAGGAGCCTGCAAAACTGTGGGATCTTCCACTCAGACCTGGGTACTGGCAAGCCTAAGAGAAGTAAAATAAAGTGTTTTATTTTAGGCATGTGATTTAAGTTGTGTTGAAGCTTGAGTGATAATAATTATATTTAGTTATCATTAAAATATTTTAGATTTATATTTACCTTTTAGGAAGTAGAGCAACATTCAGCATACTCACAAGTACAATAAGAATGTTGTTGATATAATAGTTGTAGAATTTTACATCTCTTCAATACTGTCTCATTTTAATAGCCTCTTTCACTCTGCTGCTTTGAGATATGAAAATGCTCAGCACTATAGAATCAGTATTCATTAACAGCAAAAAGTTACAAACACACACAAACACAAATGGAAGGTTCTGGCTATAAATGTGAATAGCAAATATATTAAAATAATTAAGAATATAAAGCATATATGCATTATTAAAGCAATTATCTATGCCTATATAAATACCTGAATCTTAAAATAGGTTATGTGCCACACAGTCAGTATAATTCTTTAATGGAATATCATTAAATACCAGAGACAATTCGATTCGGGACTTGAGCCAAATACAACAAACATGTAACATGTGGCAAAAGTTTACAATATTCTGAACGTCAATAAGAAAAAAAAAGTTTAATACAGGTAAAATGGGAAGCATCTTATCGGATAAAATTCAAACAATTGCATGCAAACAGTAAATACATTTTTCTCCTTGTCACAGCTGCAGTGAAAGAGCCTTCAGAACAGAAAGGTGGAATATCCCAACAATGAGTATGTTCAAGGCCCTCAATTACATTTTTGTTATAAAACTAAATAGATAAAACAAATATGTTCTTGTATACCAGGTACACACATCATCATATAATGAGTCAACCTACTAACAGTGTAATCTAGTATCGTAGTTATTCATAAGCTACATTGTCTCTTTAGAGGAATCTGTATCAGCATTGCTGTAACAGTCCAGTTCTGCAAACTGCTGTAGAATCTTCTTGCTACTGTTCCCAAATGAAGAGGAGGAGGAGGAGATTGGATTTCTACCCTGCCCTTCACTCAGAGTCTCAGAGTGGTTAAAAATCTCCTTTCCCTTCCTTTCCCCACAGACACCCGATGAGATAATTGCAGTTGAGAGAACTCTTTTGAGAACTGCTCTTTAGACAACAGCTCTTTCAGGAAGTGACTCACCCAAGGCCACTCAGCAGGTGCATGTGGAAGAGTGGAGAATAAAACCCAATGCTCCCAGATTACAGTCCATGTACTTAACTAGTGCACCAAACTGGCTCTCAAGATAGCAGCGTGGGTTTAACTATCTATATTTATGAAAATCTGCTGATCTATATCAACAATTAATCATGGGGATTGTGCTAGACAGCCTGTCCATGTCTGCCTTTGTTCTGGCAAACCTACCCTAGCTCCAAACTTGGCGATCAGCTATCAGCAGTCTAATTTATCCTTGCCCATACATAAAATGCTAAGAGGTGCTCAAACTCCAGCTGCCTACCTTGATGCCTGTTAAGCTGCAAGATGTTACTTAGCACCAAAGGTGCTCCTTCCTGAGCTCCATTCTGCTGTCTAGCAAGTGATGGTCTGTTCAGGACATGTTCTCTACCACACCCAATGGCACAGGGTGCTCACCACTTACCCCTACCCAAATGTGCAACCCACCCTATCCCTGCTAAACTAGTTGTGACCTAAACAGTCAGAGGTCACACAAAAACGGGGGGGGGGGGCAAGGTAGGCATACTTGACTGTTTAGGTCACAACATATATATAACAAACAGGTACAGTGCAATTAGTGCAAATAATCCCCATATACAGTGCATGATAGAGTGAAATATAACAATTGACGGTCAACTGGCTAATTAAGACACCATTTCAATACCAGCTTTAGAATTGTTTCTGTTACATTCCTGTTGGAGAATGGCCTGTACAGTTGTTGTGGACTGTCTATAAAAGACAAAAGTCAAAATATCTTAATGTATAAAAGAAGTATCTAAGTGGATTTATTTACAGCAGGGAAAAAGAAACTGTTTTTATCAGCCAATCATAGAAGAAAAAAAGGCACATTTAAATCATATTTCTGTGAAACATAAAATATAAACCAAGTAGCATAAACGAAAGTACAAAGAAAAAAGGAAGGATGCAAATCTATCTATCTATCTACACACACAACTGAATAAATACATAAAATACCCCACCCCAATCACTCTGCAGAACAGATGGAATGCTATCACTTGGGGTAGAGGAAGTCTCAAGGTCTCATTCTATTTCCTTTTGTCTCTGCAGCCCCATGCCTGTTCACAAGTAGAGGCAAGTAAAGCATTTCTCCCCTACAGGTGGAATAGATCTATTCATCGGGAGAGGACAAGCAATACTCCTGTGTCTCCATTCTCCAATCTACCTTGCCTGTTTAGCAGCAGGTTCAAGGAGAATCTTTCCCTTAACTCCTTGGCATGCATGCATCTGCAAATAACGAAGTAGTTCAGGCAGCCAAGAGCTGCAGTTATAGAAATGTAGAAAGTCCTGCCAACGGCAGTGTAATCCTATCAGTGCTTTTCCTGGGAGTAAGCTCCATTGAATAGACCTTAGTTCCTACTAACTGTCCACTGTTGTATCATCTGAGAGAAAGAATAATCACTTTAATTAACACTGAAACAATGTGGATTCTAATTGCTATGGAGGAATGCTACTTTAACAAAAGTCCATTGTTCCAAAATCACCATGATTGATTTGCAAAAACATCTTGAGCAATGGTCTAAAAGCCTTAGCACATAAATAGGTCCCTAACTCCCTGGACTTCTTGTTTCTAGCACATTCTAACACAATCCAGTTGGGTTTCTCTAAGTCAGTCTGTTCTCTGCTGGCTTTTTCCTTTGTGCTACTAATAGCCCCAAGCCACATTTCACAAGGAGTAACAAAGATGAGCCAGACACACAACTACCTATGAAGAGCAATAGAGAAAGGCCAATAAAATAGTGTTGATAGCAACATATTTCAGGTTTATCCGGCATTTTTTTTAAAAAAAAAGCCCAGCAGGAACTCATTTGCATATTTGGCCACACCCCCTGAAATCACCATTGTTTCACACAGGGCTTTTTGTAGAAATAGTCTAGCAGGAACTCATTTGTATATTAAACCACATCCTGTGGCATCAAGCCAGCTGGAACTGCATTCCTGTGTGTTCCTGCTCAAAAAAAGCCAAGGGTTTATCACTCATCAAGAACATGGAAAAAAAGAGACACTTCACCCTTTTCTCAAATTCAGGCTTAACATTGTAAATATGCTTTATACACATACATACACACTTGTTATGCATGCATGTTTACTAATTAGAAAGCCCCACTTTATTCAATAAGGCTTTCTGTTAGATAAGTTTGCCGAGGATTGTAGCAAGGTTTTATCTTTTCATTTTCATATTAATGTATGTCTTTGCATCATATGAGACTGTTTGACAAATGTCATGTAGTCAGCCATTTTTTTAAAAAATCAAATATTATAATTACATTCTATTCCTGCCCAAGGGTGTTACTGGAGCTGCACCCCCTTGTCAAGGTGGAATGGAAAGACAAGCTATAGGTGTTTCAATAAATAAACTGTCAGGCAGCAGTTTGATACTGAGAATGAGGGACTAGTTGGTAGTAGCACAAACTACATTCAATGATGGGGCAATGTTGTGTGTGACCTGACCTCCCTTTTTGGGTTATATTTGCTTATTTCCCAGCCTTCCAATTTATTTCAGAATAAAAAAGTTCCCATGTACTGAGCTCTTTGGACAAAGCATTAGATAAACGTGAAGAATAGAATGGATGGGTTGATTGTATGTTGTATATATATATATATATATATACACACAAGTTGTTCTAAAGGGTGCTACACTTCTAGTTCTTTGAGTAGTCCTTTACAGGAATGGCTCTGAAAGTTAGAATAGCCCTGGATCAAGCCAGGCTGAGTGGTCCCCGCACTCAGATCTTCTATGGTTTGTTTCTATTTGCTCCTGGTTGCTAGCAGTCTTCTAGGGCAGTGGCCCATGAGCTGCCTTCCTGGTAAGTTAAATGGCCTGTCTCCCACTAGCCCTTTACATGGATGAGTAGACACTTACTTCATGTAGCTTTTTTCAATTGAGTTCCAGTAAAAAAGGCAGACTATAAATAAGAAAAAGGAAGGAAAGAAGGATAGGTACATTGTTAAAATATTCTTGGATATTTTTAAATTAAGACTGATTCTTGGATATTAGGATCCAGGAGGGCAGCTGTGTTGGTCTGAAGCAGTAGAACAAAGCAGGAGTCAAGTTGCACCTTTAAGATCAACAAAGTTTTATTCAGAAAGTAAGCTTTCGTGTGCTAGAAGCCCACTTCATCAGACAATATGATGGAATGGTAAGCAGTCCTAAATATAGAGAAAGTGGGAAGTGAATTAGTACGCAAAATAATGGAAATGTTTTTTTAGCAGATTAAAAGAATCAGAAGTTGGGGGCTGGTGATTGTTAGTTTATGTTGACTAGGCTGAAACAACAAGAAGAGATATAAGTCGGGATAGCAGATTGATGTCTATGTCATTTGGGGTGAAGTGCAATAAATAAAAATCTGTTCTAATGTTAGCTCTGGGCTAAAATGAGGGCATTAGTTTCTCAGAGGTTTAATTTAAACGTGTAACACACATATAAACATTATTCTAGTTTTCCATTAGAAAAAAAGAATGCATTAAAATATAGTGGAAGATGGGTTAGTATATGTAATGAAATAAACAGCCAATATCCCTTATTTGGGTATGTCAACAAAAAAAAACATTATTCTGATACACTATTCTAAAAGAGAAATACATTTGAATACTATGGATATATATCTATATTTGGTGAAAGTGGGTTTGGTATATGTAATGAAATTAAAAAAAAAAAAACAATATCCCTGTTCAGTCCTGGGGAGGTGTTTGTTCCAAATTTCATAATAATTTGTAATTCAGCAATTTCTCTCTCCATTCTGTTCTTGAAGTTCCTTCGTAGCAAAACAGCAACTTTGAGGTCACCTGCTGAATGTTCTGGAAGGTTAAAATTTTCTCCTATGAGTTTCTCAGTGTTGTGATTCCTGATGTCAGATTCTTTTTTTCTAATGGCAAACTAGAATGATGTTTATATGCATGTTACATGTTTAAATTAAACCTCTGAGAAACTAATACCCTCATTTTACCCAGAGCTAACATTACAACCAACTCTTATTTATTGCACTTCACGCCTAATTACATAGACATCAATTTGCTATTCTTACATTGCCTTCTTCTTGTTTCAGCCCAGTCAACACAAACCAACAATCACCAGCCTTCAACTTGTGATTCTTTTAATCTGCTAAAAAACATTTACATGATTTTGCATACTAATTCACCGCCCACTTTCTCTATATTTAGGACTGCTTGCCATTCCAACCTATTGCCTGATGAAGTGTGCTTCTAGCACATAAAAGCTTACATTCTGAATAAAATTTTGTTGGTCTTAAAGGTGAACTTGACTCCTGCTTTGTTCTCTTGGATATTAAGTTAAATGCCTGATTTAGTAGATAGATATATAGGAAATACCTAGCCTGCAGCTTAAAAAAACCTTCCTATATACTTAAGAAATCAATGTAGGGCAAAAATAATAGCCACATAATCTCTTCTAATCAAATACTTTAAGAGGGAGGGACCGAATTGTCGTATAGGAGGAGGCAGGAACTTTGCCCGAGAGACTCTGATGATTCTAAACACCTCTATGATTTTTCAAACTCTGCTTTCTTTCTGAGTTGTGCTTATGTGACTACATTACTTGTGACATTTTATTGGTTTTATGATGTTTTTATTTGTTTTAATTCATGTGAATATAGAGATTAAATTGGATACTCTGCCATGTGAAACATGGAGCAGATCAAATTTCCTGTTTATTATACAATTGTCTCTAATGATCTGATACCACCCACCCTTCAAATAAATCAATTTTAGTCTCATTAGGAGGGGTAAAAAGCATTTTTACTTGCTCCTGCTCCTTTTACCCAAAAATGCATTACAAGTCATTTATTAAACTGCAAAAGAGTATGTGGTATCAAGAGGGAATCAGGTAAACTCACAAATATGAAATTAGACACTATATTATTTTTCCTTTTTCAGAGTGCAACTTAGGAGAGTCAGAATGGATCAAAGTAGCTTTTCGGTCATAATGAAAATCATTGGCGGGGGCATGAGACAGGATATGAAAAGGGTCTGCATAAATTCAAGCCTGTATGCAATGAACTGTTCTAAGTGCAGTACACTATACTTTGACTTTTTTTAAAAAAAAAGATAGATAATATTTAGATAATTTTACCTTTACATAATTTGAATTTGGATGTGTTTTAGCTATTAGCAGACCTGCTCTCATCAATAGGGATGGGCACAAACCAGAAAAAAATGTGGTTTGTGTGGGTTTATGGTTAGCAGCTGAATGACAAACTGAACCACAAACCACAGTCCCTTTCAATGGTGTTTGCAGAAAGCTGAGCTTATTTTTCATACTTTCTTGTGCAGTCCCTTTAAACTTTACAGGGACTGCACAAGAAAGTTCCTGATGAGGAACAGAAAGCAGGGGCTTAAACGGACTTAGCCCCTTTAAACCCCTGCTTTCTGCTCTATCCATGAATTGCTTTAAAAGTTTGTGGAAATTCATGACCCGGCATTCATGAACCACAAATAGGGCAAAATTCATGACAAATTTTGCTTTGTGGTTCAGTTCATGCCCATCCATACTCAGATCTCAAAAACTAGTTAGTGTCAGCTCTGGTTAGTATTTGGAAGGGAGCCTGCAAGGAAATCCAGGGTCACAATGCAGAGGAAGTCAATGGCAAACCCGCTGTAAACATTTCTTACCTTCAAAACCTTACAGGGTCAACTCATCAGCCACATGAAGACTCTTTCCACCACCACCAGTCATATTAAACTTGCAATTATTTATTTTAGTTACTATACTGAAAATGAAACTTACAATTTCACTTTAGTGTGTCAGACAAATAAGGCGAGGAAGCTCATTCTTAGGTATCTCTCTGAAGCACTGATTAGAGGTTTATATGCAAACATATATTCTTGTTGATAAGTTGGTAAAATGTGGTTTGGATACTAATACTTTTAGGTGGATCTGTAACTGGTTGACAGATTGCACCCAAAGAGTGCTTGTGAATGGTTCCTCATAATCTTGGAGAGGAGTGACAAGTGGAGTGCTTCAAGGAACTGTCCTGGGACTTATTTTGTTCAACATTTTTATAAATTATTTAGATGAAGGAACAGAGGGAATGCTTATTAAATTTGCAGATGATACTAAATTTGGAGGGGTAGCAAATATGGTAGAAGACAGAGTTGGGATACTGTCTTGACAGGCTGGAAAACTCGGCTAAAACAAATTGAATGAATTTTAATGGGGATAAATGTAAAGCTCTGCATTTAGGTAAGAAAAATCAAATGCATCATTATAGGGTGGGAGAGACTTGTCTTGGCAGTGGTATGTGCAAAAAGGATGTAGGGGTCTTAGTTGACCATACATTGAACATAAGTCAGCAGTGCAAAATGGTAGCTATGGCAAATTTAATTCTGGGCCCTATCAACAGAAGTATTCTGTCCAAACTGACGGTATCACTTTACTCTGCTCTGGTTAGACCTCAACTAGAGTATTGTGTTCAGTTTTGGGCACCACAATTTAAGGATAAGCTGGAACATGTCCTGTGGAGAGCAATGAAGATGGCAAGAGATCTGGAGACCAAGTCCTATAAGGAAACATTGAAGGAGCTGGGTATGTTTAGCCTGGAGAGGAGATGACTGAGGTGATAGGATCACCATTTGCAGGTACTTGAAAGGCTGTCACATAGAGGAATATGTGCCATTGGAGCTGAGTTGGGTTGAAAGTAAATCAAAAGAGTTTTCAACTAAACACTAGGAAGAACTTCCTGACAGAGCAGTTCCTCAGTTAAACAGGCTTCCTCAGGAGGTGGTGGACTCTCTTTCTTTGGAGGTTTTCAAACAGAGACTAGATGGCCATCTGACAGCAATGCTGATTCTGTGAACTTAGGCAAATCATGAGAGAGAGGACAGGAAGGGTTGAATCAGTGCTTAGCAGGGTTTGTTTTCTTTTTAGCAGGAATGCACAGGAACGTAGTTCCGGTTGGCTTGGCATCAGGGGGTGTGGCCTCATATGCAAATGAATTCCTGCTGGGCTTTTTCTACCAAAAAAGCCCTGGCGCTTAGTACTCGTGACCCCTTCTACATGCTCAGGGAAATGCTGATTGCCACTTTGAAATCAGGGAGCAATTTTCTTCAGGCCATTTTGGCCAGGAATCATGGAGGGTTTTTCTTCCATCTTCTAGGATGTGGCAAGGAAGTATTTGTGAATTTCCTACATTGTGCAGGGTGTTGGACTAGATGACCCTAGATGTCCCTTCCAACTCTATGATTCTGTGAAACATATTTGAAACTTTTCCAACCCCATTCTAAGTTGTGATGCACAGATGGAGAAATTAGCGAGGGATGCATTCATTGCTCAATTTTCTATAATTCAAAACATGAACAAAAATTAAAGGGTAGATTTGCAATATTCCATATTAACCTTTCTATGATAAAAGAAACTGATGGACCACATAACTTGGGCGATCATAAGATAAATATATACATTGAAAGAACAGAGAAATTCAGAAAGATGTGGGATAAAAGGATTTTAGTCTGGTTTTTACTGTGTTTCTGCTCCCTAGTTTATTTAAATAAAACAGTATTAAGATAACAATAGTGTGACCATTACAAGTAGATAATAAGAGAAAAAATGTGATGTATAAACCTCAGCTGCCATATCTTTTGGGGGTGGGTGCGCTAGACTCCCAGTTCCCTAATGCCCCTTAACATGCTGGCAACAGAAAAATTAAAAAGTCTCCTCAGCATTCCACCCAGTATGGGTGTCAGCAGTAGGTGGGGTCAGGCACATGCTGAGACCCACACCTGCTGTGAAATAATTGTGATTCTTTTTTCACATTGCAAATGTCACACTATAGTGAAGTGGAGAACAGCAACTTTATTACTTTATGGTGATGGACTCTAAACTCTCAACAAGATGCCAAGGGACAATTTGTCTACTCTAATGACCTACACTAGAAATGATACCATCACACCAGGGTAATATTCTAAGATTCATCAAAGAGTTTTGAATGAACCTTAGAGCATTACTGCAACACTGTAACATCACTTCTGGTTTTCCACCATGTTGTATATTGGTCCCCTTAATTTTCCCAGCAAGGGAAGAGAGACAGATAACCTGAATTATTTCCAATATATGTTATGAAAAGGAGTTAGGAATATGACACACTATAGAATCCCTTTTTTAACTTTAAAATTCATGTTTTGATTTTGCTTTTCCCTTTTGCAAACTGAAGTTATGAATTCAATTTCTGCACTATTTTCTATTTTCCATGCTAGATTTTTCCTATTAAATTTATACATGAATTTAATTTTATTTTTCAACAGCTGCATAAATAATGCCTACTATGTTTTAAGTTGTGTGAAAAGAGCATAAAATAAATGAAATCAGGAACACCAGGAAGAAAAAAAAATCAGGAAAAAGAAAGATACACAACAACACAAAACAACATGGCAAAAACAGAACACATAATGAGGGTATGGAGGGTATGAGGGTATGGTTCCCAGGAGGAAAGACCTCTCCGTCAGAGGCTTGTAGTGATCCATTAGGAATTTCCCACCAATCTGGAAAGGTACCACTAATGGCCTCTGGGTGAGTCTACCCCTCCCCCAGCCTTGCTGCCTTCCCACCCACCCAAGTTAAGGCATTAATTTCCACACAGACACACACACACCTCAGAGGGAGATTATCTCTGTTGAGGTGCCGAATCTGTTTTTAACACCATCATTTCTTCTTGGGCCAAAAAACCTGTATTTTGTGGAATGTGTCCTTTCCACCGATGATGCACCTTATTTAGTTTTATCATTCTGCTGTTTTGGTTTTATTGTATTGTTTTAAATTTGACTTGTTGGTTTTTATTGTCTAATCTATGCTGTGATGGGAAAGGGTGGAATATACGTTTACTAAATAATAAATAAATAAGTGGCTCCTTCCTGCTGTGAATAAACATTCCTTATCAGTTGAAGAGATGTTAATTACTTCTATATGTGTAGATTAAAGGCAGAAAGGTAGACAGACAGAATGAAATAAAAAGACTGAAAGACAGAGATACAGAGCAAGAATGAAAGAAAGAACAGAAGGGGAAGGTAGAAAAAGAGAGGGAGAAATGAGTGAAAGAAAGAAAAATGAGAAGGAAGATAGACAGGGCCTTGAGTTGAGGCAGTACTAGTCAGTAAGCCCCCAGCAGAGAACTGTCTCCCTCAGAGGTCAGCAGCCATCTGATAGTGTTCTTGCCTGACAGGGCCGGTGGTGGGTGGGGGAAAGCAGAATCAGTCAATGGCATGGCAGAGACTGATTGCAAACCAAAAAAAGTTCCTCATCAAAGGCTCCTTAGAAAGCTTGAGAATCATGGAGTAAAAGGACAGGTCCTCTTGTGGATCAAAAACTGGCTGAGTAATAGGAAGCAGAGAGTGAGTATAAATGGGCAGTCTTCGCAGTGGAGGACGGTAAGCAGTGGGGTGCCGCAGGGCTCGGTACTCGGTCCCATGCTTTTTAACTTGTTCATAAATGATTTAGAGTTCGGAGTGAGCAGTGAAGTGGCCAAGTTTGCGGATGACACTAAATTGTTCAGGGTGGTGAGAACCAGAGAGGATTGTGAGGAACTCCAAAGGGATCTGTTGAGGCTGGGTGAGTGGGCGTCAACGTGGCAGATGCGGTTCAATGTGGCCAAGTGCAAAGTAATGCACATTGGGGCTAAGAATCCCAGCTACAAATACAAGTTGATGGGGTGTGAACTGGCAGAGACTGATCAAGAGAGAGATCTTGGGGTCATGATAGATAACTCACTGAAAGTGTCAAGACAGTGTGTGTTTGCAATAAAAAAGGCCAATGCCATGCTGGGAATTATTAGGAAGGGAATTGAAAACAAATCAGCCAGTATCATAATGCCCCTGTATAAATCGATGGTGCGGTCTCATTTGGAGTACTGTGTGCAGTTCTGGTCGCCGCACCTCAAAAAGGATATTATAGCTTTAGAGAAGGTGCAGAGAAGGGCAACTAGAATGATTAAAGGGCTGGAGCACTTTCCCTATGAAGAAAGGTTGAAACGCTTGGGACTCTTTAGCTTGGAGAAACGTCGACTGCGGGGTGACATGATAGAGGTTTACAAGATAATGCATGGAATGGAGAAAGTAGAGAAAGAAGTACTTTTCTCCCTTTCTCACAATACAAGAACTCGTGGGCATTCGATGAAATTGCTGAGCAGACAGGTTAAGACGGATAAAAGGAAGTACTTCTTCACCCAAAGGGTGATTAACATGTGGAATTCACTGCCACAGGAGGTGGTGGCGGCCACAAGTATAGCCACCTTCAAGAGGGGTTTAGATAAAAATATGGAGCACAGGTCCATCAGTGGCTATTAGCCACAGTGTATGGAGCACAGGTCCACCAGTGGCTATTAGCCACAGTGTATGTGTGTATATAACATTTTTTGCCACTGTGTGACACAGAGTGTTGGACTTGATGGGCCGTTGGCCTGATCCAACATGGCTTCTCTTATGTTCTCTTATGTTCTTATGTTCAATCCTACAAGAATGTGGGGAAGGCTGAAGTGGGCAGATGACAGAGATGCTACCCAATGGTAGTGGAAAGTGGTGGCAATACTTGGTGCAGTACAGTCCCAGTACTGCAATGAATCAGGACACCGGAAATTGCCACCACGGCTTCAGTTTTATGACTAGAAGATTTGGATGAAGGAATAGAGAGGGAATGCTTCTTAAATTTACAAATGATACTACATTGGAAGGAGTTGCAAATACAATTTTGACAGGCTGGAAAACCAATAAAATTAATTTTAACAGGGATAAATGTAAAGTTCTGCATTTAGGTAGGAAAAATCCAATGCATAGTTATAGGATGGGAGAGACTTGTCTTGGCAGTGGTATGTGCAAAAAGGAACTAGGGATCTTAGTGGACCATCTGCTGAACATGAGTCAACGGTGTGATGCAGTGGCTAAAAATGCAAATGCAATTTTGGTCTGTATCAACAGAAGTATAGTCTTCCGATCACATGAGGTGATAGTATCACTTTGCTCTGGTAAGACCTGGAGTATTGTGTTCAGTTTTGGGCACCACATTTTAAGAAGGATATAGATAAGCTGGAACGGGTCCAGAGGAGGGCGATGAAGATGGTGAGGGGTCTGGAGACCAAGTCCTATGAAGAAAGCCTGAAGGAGCTAGGTATGTTTAGCCTGGAGAGGAGGTGGCTGAGAAGTGATATGATCACCATCTCCAAGTACTTGAAGGGCTGTCATATAAAGGATGGTGCAGAATTGTTTTCTGTGGTCCCAGAAAGTAGGACCAATGGGTTGAAATTAACAGAGTTTCCGGTTCAACATTAGGAAGAACTTCCTGACAGAGCGGTTCCTCAGCGGAACAGGCTTCCTTGGGAGGTGGTGGGCTCTCCTTCCTTGGATATTTTTAAACTGAGGCAAGATGGCAATCTGACAGCAATGCTGATCCTGTAAATTTAGAGGGAGGTGTTTGTGAGTTACCTGCATTGTGCAGAGGTTGGACTAGATGACCCTGGGGGATCCCTTCCAACTCTATGACTCTATGTTTCTATAAAAAGGAATAAAATAAATAAATCCCTTAAAAGGGGTTTTAGAACAGAAGATTAAACCAATTTTTAAAAAGTTTATATTTTTATTATTAATTAGATTGCCGTTGCTTTCTTATGTGATGATTAAACCATTTGAAAGAAAGAAAATTCAGCACATTTTGAAGGCTATAGTATTCCTGGAATGTGTAGACATGGTACCAATGTCACACAAATCAATAATTTGCAAATACCTTTAGTTCTGATACCATGGGAACTAATCAAGTGGACATGTATTTTCTTTTTAATTAGCTGAAACTATAATTCTTGCTATTTTATTAAACATTAACAAAAAGGAGTTGTCTCAAATTGGACAAGTGATGGACAAGGAGGAACAGATGTTTAAATAATCTATTCCCTTTTCCATTTAAGAACAACAACAATAGTCTACTATGTATTCCTATAGACACAGGTCCAAAGAATAAATTAACAACTGAACTTGAAAATATCATATACATTTAATGTTAAAGCTCATCTGTTTTTTTAGATATGGCACACCAGAGATGGTGTCAAATTGATCTGGAGTATAATTTGTTAAAATTAAAAAGTGAATTATCTAATATATTAAATATATTAATTTTGCAGATTTAATATAATTGATGATGTAGCTGGAACTGAGGAGAATCCAAGGGCTGTCTCAAGGCTAAGGCTCAAACTAGGCTACATCTGTCATCAGATACAGTGGTGTCTTTTCTTCAGGAAAACAGTTAACATAACATTGGCCAGTTGTGAGCCTTCCATTCCACGTTATAAAAGTGAAGAATAAGCCTACTTCACATGGGACAACCGCCATTGAGCAATCATTATATCTAATTCTGAACCATACCTTCATGAAAACTGATAGAGCCAGCAAATGAAGCTAGGTTAAGAGGTGAGACATTTCCCCATGTCTCCTTGGGAAAGAAAGAAAAAAAAATCCAAACAATCTACAGAAATGACAAGGGTGTCAAAAGTAAAGGGATGCTTTCTGAAAATGCATAGGCAATGTCAACTTCCTTAGCAGGGAGGTGAAGATGAATCAGGCAATCTTGTATGCTCTGACTAAGCTCACCCTTGCCTCTTTTCTGCAGGCTGGCCAGCAGCTGGGAGAGAAATAAGTTTGGTGTAGTGGTTAATTGTGTGGACTCTTATCTGGGAGAACCAGGTTTGATTCCCCACTCATCCACTTGCACCTGCTGGAATGGCCTTGGGTCAGCCATAGCTATCACAGCAGTTGTCCTTGAAAGAGCAGCTACTGTGAGAGCCCTCTCAGCCCCACCCACCTCACAGGGTGTCTGTTGTGGGGGGAGAAGATATAGGAGATTGTAAGCCTCTCCGAGTCTCTGATTCAGAGAGAAGGGCGGAGTATAAATATATGGTCTTTATTTAAATGTGTGGAAAATATGAAATAAAAACAGACAAAAGAAGATACTTCTCACATAACTCTCAGTATTATATTATTGGGTTAGACCAATTGTCTGGCTGCATTTCTAGTGTTCCTCCTAGTCTGGTTGGAGCTACTGTGAGCAATATTCTGTAGCCTACTTTTCAGTACCCCTTTACCCAAAGTATTTCTGTTCTCATTCAAGTCCCAAGATGCTAAGAAGGCAATTGCTTTGAAGGCTGCTAGCAGCTAGGCCCCAGCAGAGCTCTATGTACCCTTTGTATAGTTGAATACACAGGAGCACTGCCACAGCTGATTCTGCTCTTTTACTAATTTTACAGCTTTTGATGGAGTATGATATTCTTAACTGCCTCCAACTCCTGCATTATTTACAGCACTTATAGGGTTTTTTTTTAAAGGATAGCCAGCTGAATGACTCTGAGGGCTAGGGATGGGCACAAACCAGGAAAATATGGTTCAGTTCTTGATTTGTGGCATGCCTGATTTGCAAAGCATGAACCATTATGAACTCTTAGCCACCAAATAAACCAGTTTGGTTTATGAGGTTTGTAATACAGTAGTGTGTATAGAGACACCAAACTTGCAGGAGATTTCCTCTTACTCTCCTCTACCTGTCCTCCAAGTTTGGTGAGGACTTAATTTACAGGGTTCAAGTTAGCCCCCACCCCCCACCCCCCAAAAAGAAGGATCATCCAGGAAAGTGTTTTCTGCAGAGAACATGAGCCAGTATACTTGGAAGCAGGCTGGGAAACAACTCAGAAAGAGCCAAAGGGAGTAAGGACAGCTGATGCTCAAGTAAGACACAGGAGCAAACTGAGAAAAGCAACAGCATTTGAACACCCTTAGTAGCTATCCAACAACAAGAAATTGGGGCACATTGCTGTGAGGGAGCACAAGGGGAAGAGCAGAACAACCAAGCAGGTGACAAGGCAGAGGCCAAGGAGGAACCTGTGAGGTAACTCAGTTGCAGTTTGTGTCTTCTGGAAGGCATGTTTTTCTAGGGAGGTATGAATGCCTCAAACTTGTCAGATTAAACATAAGCCTAACATAGCAAGGATAAGGGGGAAGAACAAGAACATGCCACTGAGTCACAACATACTCATGTCTGCCCAATTCACAGATTTTTTTTACGGGATGGTTTGCCATTGCCTTCCCCAGTCATCTACACAGTGTTGACTGTGGGTGTAGTGTATCAGTAAACAATATGCGACCGGGCGCAGGGGCAACTGGGCCGTCCCAGGAGCCCCAGCGCAGGGCGCGAATCTCCCCGCCTATCAACAGCTGTGGCGGGAAGTTCAACGGGTCAGGATTGGCCTGACCAACCCTGTAGGTTGTACCGGGGATTGTATATAAGTGGGACCCGGCCCGCGTGTTGTTTTGCTTGCAACGTGCTCCTAATAAACAATGTTGCCCTACTCTCGTCTCCGCTTCGAGTACGTTACACTGGCGACGAAGGTGGGATACTAGCCTTATCGGCTACGACGGAGATCTTGGGCAACGAACGACCGGTCACGACCGCCGCCGCCACCATGGCCAACCAGGGCGGAATCACCGGCTACCTCGAGCCCTTCGACCCGGCAAATCCAGAGGGCTGGGAGTCCTACTCGGAACGGGTCGAGTTCTACCTCCGGGCCAACAAGATCACCGACGCCGGAGCAAAGAGGGATGTTCTCCTGAGCGTATGCGGGCCTGCCACGTTCGAGATCGCAAAGGGTCTCTCGGCGCCCGCCCGCCTGGCGGAGAAATCCTACGAGGAGATCATCAGACTCCTCACGGGCCACTTCTTGCCGCAGCCCTCACGGGTGGCTCGCAGATTCCTGTTCCACAGGAGGGACCAGGCGGCAGGAGAATCGGCCGCCGACTATCTGGCAGCCCTCCGCAAGATCGCCGGGAACTGCAACTTCCCCCAGCTGGAAGACACCCTGGCCGACCGATTCACGTGGGGCCTCCGCGACGAGAGGCTCCAGCAGAAGCTCTTCGCCAAAGAAGAGCTCACCCTCCAGAGCGCCTTCAGCGAAGCGGTAGCGTTCGAGAGGACCTCCAGGACCTTTCCCAAGACCCGGTCAGACACCGTCCACCACGAGGAGCTGGACCACGACCGCATGGAGGAGAGAGAAGCCTACCAGCTGCGTCGCCCCGCCGGCCCACCCAACAGAGCGGCCCAACGCTCCCGAGCGGCCGATCGACCACTGGCGTCGGAGAGGGTTCCGGCCACCAAGTGCGCCAGCTGCGGCGACTCCCACGATCGGAGAGACTGCCAGTACCGGACCTGGGACTGCCGGAGCTGCGGGAAGACCGGCCACATCGCCAGGGCTTGCCGCGCCAAGCTCAACCGCCGGAGGCCGACCACGCACCACGAGTCAGCGGAGTCCCACTCAGCAGACTCCACGTCCCTACAGGTACTGAACTTGCCCCTCGCCACCCCCGATAAGATTAAAGTGGCAGTCCTCATCGAAGGGAACCCCTGCCAAATGGAGGTGGACTCAGGTTCCTCCATTTCCCTCATAGCGGAGGAGACCCTAAGGGAACTGTGCCCCCGGCAGCGGCTGCAACTACGGCCGGCGAACTTCATACTCCGGGACTTTCAGAAGAACCCGGTGCAAATTGCGGGGTGGGCGCGGGTGCAAGTCGAGAGGGGGTCCTTCTACGGGCCGCTGGACATCCTGGTGGTAAAGCGCCAACTTGCCACCCTGCTAGGGCTGGCTTGGTTCAAACCCTTGGGGATACGCGTGGAGGGGGTGGGGCAAACCTTAACGCCCAGCGGGTTCGGGGAGATTTGCAAAGAGTTCCCCGAAGTATTCGACGGGTCCCTGGGAAGCTACAAGGGGCCGGCCATCTCCCTGCCCCTAGACCCCACGGTCAGGCCGGTTCGGCTCAAGGCAAGGAGGGTTCCGTTCGCCTTGAAGCCCAAAATAGAGGCCGAACTAGACCGCCTCACAGCCCAGGGAGTCCTGGAGCCAGTGGACTACGCCCCCTGGGAGACCCCCATCGTAACCCCACTAAAGCCAAACGGGGAGGTGCGGATCTGTGCAGACTACAAATGCACGATAAACCGGGCACTGCAGGATAACCCCTACCCAGTGCCGGTGGTGAGCCACGTCCTGGCTGCCCTCGCGGGGTCTAAAATCTTCGGGAAGCTGGATCTGGCCCAGGCCTACCAACAGCTCCCGGTAGACAATAAGACGGCCGAGGCCCAGACGATAGTAACGCACAGGGGGGCCTTCCGGGTGAGGAGGCTACAGTTCGGGGTAAGCGTCACTCCGGGGATCTTCCAGAGTATAATGGACGCTCTCCTTAAAGGGATCCCCGGAGTCCAGCCGTTCTTCAATGACGTTTTAGTCGCCGCCCCGGACCCCGAAGAATTCGGCAACCGCCTAAGAGAGGTGCTCCGCCGGTTCCAGGCTGCAGGGCTCAAAGTCAAGAGGGAGAAGTGCCTGCTGGGGGTTGCGCGGGTGGAGTTCCTGGGGTTCGCCGTGGACGCAGCGGGAATCCACCCCACGGAAGAAAAGACACGGGCCATCGTGCAAGCTCCGGTCCCCACCTGCAAAGCGGAGCTACAAAGCTTCTTGGGGGTCCTTAACTTTTATCACTCATTCCTCCCCCACAAGGCAGCCCTAGCAGAGCCCCTTCACCGCCTACTGGATAAAAAAGCCCCTTGGGTTTGGGGCAAACGACAAGCCGCCACGTTTCAGGCGGTCAAGGACGTTCTGGTGTCCAACGCGGTGCTCCACCATTTTGACGAGGGCCTCCCCGTCATCTTGGCTTGCGATGCGTCGCCGTATGGGGTGGGAGCAGTCCTGGGGCACCAACTCCCGGACAGGAGGGAGGTGCCGGTAGCGTACTACTCCCGCACACTGACACCGGCAGAGCGCAATTACGCTCAGATAGACAAGGAGGCTCTGGCGATCGTGGCGGGGGTCCGCAAGTTCCATGAGTATCTGTACGGGCGGAGGTTCACCATAGCCACGGACCACAAGCCCCTCTTAGGTCTGCTGGCCCCAGATCGACAAACCCCCCAAATCCTGTCACAGCGCGTGTTGAGGTGGAATCAATTCCTCAACTCCTACACTTACACACTGGTACACCGGGCCGGCAAGGCTATGGGACACGCAGACGCGCTCAGCCGCTTGCCGCTTCCGGAAATGGGTCCAGACCCCGCCCCCGCACACCAGGTCATGCTGATGGAGAGCCTCCCAGAGCCGCCCCTTCATGCAGCGGAGGTCGCCAAGGCCACCCAGAAACATAAGACACTTGCACGGGTGCTCGACTGGGTGGTGAGGGGGTGGCCAGAGGGGAACATGGGGGAAGATTTCAAACCCTATAAGGTCAGGAGGGAGGAACTAGCGGCCCACAAGGGGTGCCTACTATGGGGAAGTAGGGTGGTGATTCCGCCCCCGCTGCAAAGGCGTGTTCTAGAATCCCTCCATGAGACCCACCCCGGCATAGTTCGTATGAAGGCCCTGGCCAGAAGCTACGTCTGGTGGCCGGGAATGGACGGGGAAATAGAGAGTTGGGTCCGCAGGTGCCAGACATGCCAGGAGTCGCGGCCCGAGCCTCCCAGCGCCCCCGCCACTAGGTGGGAGTCCACCAGGAAACCATGGTCGAGACTCCACCTCGACTTCGCGGGGCCGTTCCAGGGGCAGATCTTCATGATAATTGTGGACGCCTACACCAAATGGCTCGAGGTCATCCCCGTAGGGTCCACCTCGTCCGCAGCCACAATCCGAGCATTACGCAGGGTCTTAAGCACACACGGTATCCCGGACACCATAGTCTCGGACAATGGGACCGCTTTCACGTCCGCAAACTTCCAGGCGTTCCTCCAGCGATACATTATTAGGCACATAAGGTCGGCCCCCTTCCACCCAGCCACCAACGGTCAGGCAGAGCGGATGGTCCGCACCACCAAGGAAGCCCTGGGCCGTATTGTACAGGGAGACTGGGACCACCGATTAGCGGCATTCCTATTCGACAATAGGATCACCCCCAACCCGGTCACAGGGGTGAGCCCGGCCGAGCTCCTCATGGGACGAAAGCTCATAACCCGGCTGGACAGAGTACACCCTGACCGGGCGTCAGACACCCGCGAGAGCCCCGAGGTCCGGGACGCAGTCAGGGGTTTCTTCGCGGGCGACCCGGTTTACGCCCGGAACTACGCAAAGGGGCCCAATTGGGTGGCGGGCCGAGTGCTACGAGTCACCGGGTCCTGCCACTACGATATATCAACTGAGGGGGGCCAGGTACTACGGCGGCACATAGACCAATTGAGGCGCCGCACGCTACCAGAGGAACTGGCGGACACAGAAGAGGCAAGAGCCGGAGAGGAGCTCATCGGGGACCGACCGGAGGACACGGCCCCATCACCCCTAACGCCGGCCCAGGTAGCACCGGAACCGCCAGAGCCCGAAGGTGTCGAAGAACCAGTCCAGCCGCCACTGTCCGCACCCGGGTCCCCCGCAGCATCAGATGCGGTGACGGCGCCTCCCCCACAGGACCTCCCCAGACGGTCCACCCGAGAGCGCCGACCTCCCGCATATCTGCAAGACTATGTTCATTAACCAGGGGGGGAGGGGTGTAGTGTATCAGTAAACAATATGCGACCGGGCGCAGGGGCAACTGGGCCGTCCCAGGAGCCCCAGCGCAGGGCGCGAATCTCCCCGCCTATCAACAGCTGTGGCGGGAAGTTCAACGGGTCAGGATTGGCCTGACCAACCCTGTAGGTTGTACCGGGGATTGTATATAAGTGGGACCCGGCCCGCGTGTTGTTTTGCTTGCAACGTGCTCCTAATAAACAATGTTGCCCTACTCTCGTCTCCGCTTCGAGTACGTTACAGTGGGGCAACCTAACTACACCCAGTGGAAGCAGCCATCCTCCACCAAAGCACAATTTGGCACAATCTATGAGCCACAAGCTGCGATCACCCTAAAGGGAAAAGGAAGGCAGGGCACCTAGGGGCCCAGCAAGGTGAGATTGATCTTTAGAAGGGACAGTTCATCTACCCTTGCCAGGTCTAGGCAGTGTCTGAGGATGTCTCCCAGATGGGAGAACACTTACTTACTCTGGACACTAGTTGAATGGCAAGGCTGGGGCTGACTCGTCAACGACGACGCCTGGCTCCGGGATTAACAAGGTAACAGGAGAGTCGGGAGAGCTCTACTGGCTCCCAGCCACCCCCCTCGCTCCTTCTATATGCTTTAGCCCCTCGACTGGGGCTTGCACGGACCTGACGGTCCCCCAAAAGCCTTAGTTCATCCCGTCTTCGACACACAGGCTCGAAGACGCTGCTGCCTCAGCCCGCCGCAAACCGGAATATCCAGCCAGTACCCTCCCACACTTCATTTAAACCAATTATCACAAGTCCTATCCTCTGCTACCAACAGGAACAGCTCTTCACCCTCCTCTAAGTGACAAGTCCCTCAGCCTTTCTTCATAATGCTTGGTCTCCATCCCCCGATCATCCTTGTTGCTCTCCTCTGCACCCACTCCATTCTGTCCACATCCTTTTTGAAGTGAGGCTTCCAGAACTGCACACAATACCACAGGTGTGGCTTGATTATGTGTACAGCAGAATTATGACATCTGGTGATTTGGATGTTATGCCTTTGTTGATACACCCCAAGATCACAGTAGCCTTTTTTGTTTCTGCATCATACTGACTGCTCATATTTAACTTATGATCCACCCATACCCCAAGATCTTGTTCAAATACACTACTACCCAGGAGGACAACAGGGTTGTAGTTCAGCAGCTCGGTAACCCCAGATAGCTGCTCCGAAATGGTGCAGGCATTGGGTGTTAGCCAGGAGGCAACCCCAATGAGCACTAGGAGACCAAGTCAGATGGGGGTATAGCAGTTTAGCAGCCACAGAACCCCAGATAGCTGCTCTGAAACAGTACAGGCAGCCCAACTCCTAGAGGAGATGAGATGAGGTAGGTGTTAGTCAGGAGGCAACCCCATCCAGCACCAGTGGACCAAGTCATACAGAAAACCTAGGAGGAACTGGGGGTATTGTTTCTCAGCAGCCTGGTAACCTCAGACAGCCATTCTGAAATGATGCAAACAACCCAACGCCAACCCCAACAACCCAGATGAGTGCGCACCCCCATTGCTTGGTGTGTTCAAGGCACATAGTTTTTGAGCCACACCTCCAGAGCCTCAAACCAGGCAAGGTTTGGTCTGAATTTTGGTGTGGTTAAGGTCCGTGTCCATCCTTAATTCATATGACGTGTCCAAAATATTGTTAAATTAGTTGGTGTTAATATATTAATAAGAAAAACAAGATAGCAAGAAATGCTTAACATCAACATTGTACAATTTGGAATGGGAATGTGTTGGAATTGACAGCTATCTCAGAGGATATAGTTAACAGTGTACTAACATGCAAGCAGAAAGCTTTATACTACTGTTTATAAAAACAAGATAGTTGTGTAGAATCCAACTGAAGCAAGCTTGCTGAGCCAGAAAAGAAAAACGGAGAGAAGTTTCCAATAGCTGTCTTTCATTCTGATAAACTCTTCGCTTTCCTCTTTAGCAAGTGATGTAGCTATGTTATAGAAGAGACATGCTAACAGTGCTGAACCTAGAATGGACATAAAATTTGGACCTAGGCAGCAAATGATTATTTTTGAGTATAGATTTCTCAGGGCTTGCACAAAAGTAATATCTTTTTTGCTGTGTTCCTGGTTTAATCTAAGACTCTGATTCATTTGCAGACCTAGAGGTACTTTAAAAGACAAATAGAAAAAGATCAGAGTTCAAGATATCTTAAACATCACATCATTCTCCTCATCTGCTTCTACTCTTCAGGTTATTTTGGTACTAAATAAAAGGCCACATGCTACCCTTAACAGGAAGCTGCAGTGAGATTTGCATTTTCACTTAAATTGTCTACTTCACAGTTTGGTATGTTTGTAGTGCTGTGTTTTGCCTACAAGAACAGAAATTGTAGCTATGCTGCTTTGGGAGGAGGACTGGTGTGAATTTACTGATTGAAAACTCTGTTAGTATTCTATGAATGTAAAACAAAGATGATGGTAACCCAGAATATATATTATAAAATTCTACATACAGATATGAAATATAAGTTAAATAAACACATCTCTTAGAAACTAAACTCAAAATGCACACCCATTTTTATTAGTAACAGAAATCATGCCTATAGTGAAAGAAATTACTTTATTTCAGCTGTGAACCCAGGGTTTCACTAGAGAGCATGGAAGTAGAGTAAATAAAATAATTCAAAGCAAATATTGGTTACATTTTGTTTCTAAATCCAGTCTTTTACCTTTCATATTCTGTTGATATTATGTTTAGCACTGGGTGAGGGGTTCCATTTCTTTTCTCTTATTTTAATACTACTGAGTTTCAGCATCACTAGAAAACACGTAGTTGTATCTTGTGAATCCATTCTACTAACTGTTGTGATTTCCTGTGGCATAATTGTTAGAAAAATCCTGGAGATTTTGGAAGTAGAGTCTGGGAAGAGTATGATTTAGGGAGTGGAGAGACTTCAGACTTAGGGGGGGTTTAATGCTACAGAGCCCACCTTCCAAAGCAGCCATTTTCTCCAGGGGAACTGATCTCTGTTTGGCGGGGGAGGGCGGGATACAAGAATAAATTTATTATTATTATTATTATTATTATTATTATTATTATTATTATTAGAAGATCTCCAGAGATCACCTGAAGATTGGCAACCCTATCTCCTCTTCTCTTTTTTATCCCCTATGAGATAAATTAAACTGAAAATATATAACTAGCCCTACATCACTCCTGTTCCTCTGGAGAAAATGGCTGCTTTGGAAGGTGGATTCTGCGACATTATACCCTCTCCCAAGTCTGAAGTCCCTCCTCTCTTTAAACTCCATATTTCCCAGCCTCCACCTCCAAAATCTCCAAGTATTTCTCAATCCAGAGCTGGCAACTCTAGATGAGAATGATGTAAGATGTCTTGGCTACGTGGAGAAAAGTGGGGTATAAGTGAAGAAAATTAGGTAGATAAAAACCAGGTTTATGAATGGCTAAGAAGAAGCGAATGAGGCAGAGAAAGGACAGAGGGTATAGGAGTTGTTAGGATGAGGGGAAAGTAAATAATGCAGGGAGGGTGATAGAAGAAAAAGTGATGTCCCCCCCCCCCACATTTCCTTAATTGGTCCCTACCATGCAACTAGGCCTGGCCCAGCAGCCTATGCCACACAACAGGGCCTTAGTTTTCCTAGACAGAGGATGCAGGAGGGCAGCAGAAGACAGCAGGGCAGATGAACTTTGGTTGGCTATTGGGTAGGAATGAATGAAGGAAGCAGGAAAACAGGAGAGACTGTGGGAGCTTTAAGTGAGGGAAAGAGGAAAGTCGGGGAGGGGGGAAATAGATACTCTTTGCAAGTCCTTATGGGTCCATATACTAATAACACAGTCAACCAAATCTTAATTCTGGCAACTGGGGCAGTGAATAGAAAAAACAGAACTTTCTGCAAACCTGAAAAGGACTCCAGGTTTTGTGCTGGAGTTTGAGGAAGGCAGGGTTTGGAGAGGGAAGACCCCCTCAGCCAAATATAATGCCATAGAGTCCACTCTCCAAAGCAGTCATTTTCTCCAGGGTGACAGATCTCCATCAACTGGAGTTCAGTTATAATTCTGGGAGATCTCCAGGTTCCACCTGGAGGTTGGCATTGACAACTCTAGGACTGGAAGCAACCTCTGTGTGACTTGATACCACCCAATTTACATTACTCAATTAGGCAGTTGTTACATTGTAACTTGAATAAACTGCCTGATTCTAATTGAAGGGTTAAAACAAAATCAAAAATACAATTTTGGGAGTGGGAGGAGAAAGACCTTTGTCCTGATGCTTTCATCTTTTCTACTGCCACTTGGTGACAAGACATAAGTAGTACAGAAACAGCTAAAAGAAAAGAAAATGGTGGAAAAGTTGGACTATATTCTTCCATTTGTAGACATTCTACCAAAAAGTTCACCTTCTAGATGCAACCCAGCAAAGCTACTGGCAGGGAGCAAATTGCCCCCCCCCAGTCGGAATGAAGAGGCAGACACAAGTGTTGGGTTTTAAACCGGGCCGCTTTATTAAGAATTAACAACTGTAACTGGCAGGGGGGTGAAAACCAGACCAGACAAGCCCTGGGGTCAACACCTGGACCCCGCCTTGTCCAAAGGGCGAGCCACCCTGCCCCCAGCACAAACCCGCCGTATTCGGGTTGTAACTGAGCGGCCAGGCCTCCAGCCATCACCAACCGGGCTGGCATCAATCCCCATGGAAAGATCCACCCAGGTGAGGCTCCCTGTGATCTGCATTCCCCGTACTGAGCCGTGTAGCCCATCTACGGTTCCTGCAGACCACCACACCTACGGTGCTAGGCCATAGGTGCTCCCCTGGGAAACCCTGTGGCCAAACCTCCTCCAGCCTGCGACCAAAACTAATACCTTTAACCAAACCTAACCTACTAGGCAGTACAAGGTAGGCGAAAAACACACCCACATGCGCCAATTGTGTGTGAGTGAAAAAATTCCTACCTGGCCCCAAAAAGGCGACCAGCATACCGCCTGTACTGCCAAACGGGAAGGGTGGGCGGGCAGAGAGCCGAATAAACACTGCGTAGGAGAGGCGGGGGCCGGGGCTTATATATCCCCAGCTCTGCGCCTGGACAAGCACCCGTATGTCGGATGATGTTGCCCCTCCCTCCTTCCGAGGAGGCAAAGACGGCCCCCAGCCTAATAGCCTGCAAGCTGGCTCGGCTGGGAAGGGGCCGGACCTTGCCCCCCCAGTCGGAATGAAGAGGCAGACACAAGTGTTGGGTTTTAAATCGGGCCGCTTTATTAAGAATTAACAACTGTAACTGGCAGGGGGGTGAAAACCAGACCAGACAAGCCCTGGGGTCAACACCTGGACCCCGCCTTGTCCAAAGGGCGAGCCACCCTGCCCCCAGTACAAACCCACCGTATTCGGGTTGTAACTGAGCGGCCAGGCCTCCAGCCATCACCAACCAGGCTGGCATCAATCCCCATGGAAAGATCCACCCAGGTGAGGCTCCCTGTGATCTGCATTCCCCGTACTGAGCCGTGTAGCCCATCTACGGTTCCTGCAGACCACCGCACCTACGGTGCTAGGCCATAGGTGCTCCCCTGGGAAACCCTGTGGCCAAACCTCCTCCAGCCACCGCCAATGCCAAGCCTCTGCTTAGGCATTAGCGCCCCATGGGTGGCCCAGAGCCAACCGCACCCCCTGCCGAATTTCGTCTAAAAAGGCCCGGTTGCCCAAATGAACGCCATCTGGCCGATACAGTTCGGCTTGATTGACCCGTATGGCCGGATGCGAGAGGAAAATTCCCAATCTCCCCTCCATGGCCTTCTGAATGGCCCTATTGGCCTTACATCTGGCACGTTCAATTCCACCCGGCGAAATGGCGTACCTCCACACCCTATGCGGCAAAATTGCCGACCACACCAATATAACCCCAGGCCACCTTCGCCGAATTTCGCGGAGGTCAGCCAACGCCTGCTGGGAAAGGGCCTTCCCACGCAGCAACCCCAAGTCGTTCCCTCCCAAGTGAACGACAAGAATGTGTGGAGGTAATGCCTTCCGCTCCCTGAACAACAGTGGCATGATCCCAGGCCAGCGCAGCCCCCGACGACCCAGCCATTCCACAGTAGCCCACGCACTGAGGCCAAGCTGGGTGCCCACAGGAGACCGTCTGGCGAAATGGGCAGCCCAGAAAACCATGCTGTGCCCGCAGATGAGAACCCACCGTCTCTCACCACGAGCCACAGCACCTGAAAAGACAAACAACTGTCAGCATAACATACACAAGCAATCAACCGACCCTCCCACCTACCCACTAGGTGACAAGGGGGCGTACATAAGACTTATAAGCCGCTGACCGCCATCGGCCGATATGCCGGATGGCAGAGGGCATGTAGCCCATAGAAGCAGCTGTGGAGGCCGCCCCAATCCGGAAGGAATGCGTCCCAAATTTGATGCCCGTCAGACCCAATCGAACTAGGGCCTTACTTGTGACCGACCAGAACTAATATTTGGTAAGAGGGGAACCATCATCATGCCTAAGAAAAGGACCATGGGCCTCGCCCCTGAGCTGGGTGTAGCGACGAACAGCCCTGACCGGACATAATTCCTGTAATGCACACATGCCAATCGTGATGATGGTTCCCCTCTGCCTCTCATCAGTCTTGGACCAGCGAATCGTCAGAACCAGCTGACTATTGGCAATTTTTACATCTCCAGACTGGAGCGCCCTCCCAGAAGTGTCAGCCTTTGACTGCACTACCAGCTCGCTTACGCGCAGGGCCCCAAAGAAGGCCAACAGCGAGGCAGCATGGAACAATGCCGCCTCAAATGGGGAAGAGCAAACGCTGGGCCAACCCCCAAACAATCCACGGAGGACAGACGGGGAGATAGGCTGTCTGTCGTCTACGTGCCGGACCCGCTCCCGTGCCCAGCCCTCTAGCATCTTCTTAACTCTAAAGTCCCCCGTGAACTCCGGGAGGCCGCGGGCCTTGCTGTCAAAGGCCAATGCCGCCAATTGTCCCCTTATAGTTTTTAACCCCAAGCCTCTTTCCTTTTGGTGCACGCAAAATTGCATGATGTGCGCCACAGGAATCGGCCAACAATCCGGGAGTGCAAAGGCACTCCTGAACTCACAAAACTGAGTGGACGCTCTGGCATATGCCCTCCTTGTACTAGGGGCTAGCACCAACTGAATGGCCCTACCGGCTTCCTTTTCCCAAGACTCCAGAGCTCCGCGGGCATTTCCGCCGGCCATGGATCTGCCTCTGGGGCCAACTGCCGGAAACGCTCCATCTGTTGGCGAGACAGAGCATCCGCCACACCATTGCATATGCCCGGTACGTGCCTAGCCAGGAATAGAACATTCAACCGGAGGCAACGCAGGGTAAAAAACCGGACCAAATTCATGACCGCGACTGATTTAGAAGTCAAAGAATTGATAACATGTACTATAGCCATGTTATCGCACCAAAACAGGACTGAATGGTTGGCAAGCTGCTCCCCCCAAAGGCAAATGGCCACCAAGATGGGGAAAAATTCCAGGAACGTAAGATCTCTACAGAGCCTGCTATCCAACCATTCAGCGAGCCATTGCTCAGCGCACCAATGGCCCCTAAAGTATACCCCAAAGCCACTGGCACCGGACGCATCTGAAGAAATCTGAAGCTCTGCTTCAATCTTCAGGTCCTCCCTCCAGAAAGAAACCCCATTGAAGGATTCCAGAAACTCCTCCCAAACCTCCAGGTCAGCTCTCATTCCAGCGGTGACTCGGGCCTTATGGTGGGGGAGGCGCAGCCGGCCCATAGCGTCGCACAAGCGTCGCAAAAAGGCCCTGCCGGGGGCCACCACTTTACAAGCAAAGTTGAGGTGGCCCACCACCTGCTGCAGTTCTAACAGGGAAACCTTGCGCTGCCCCCTCAAGGTGGCCAGCCGGCCCCTAAGGTCAGAGACCTTATTCTCCGGTAAACGTGATGTCTGCTGGAGAGTATCCAGCTCAATGCCTAAAAAAGTAAGGACCGTGCTGGGGCCCTCGGTTTTTTCATGTGCCAATGGCACCCCAAGTTCGAGGGCTAACTCCTGAAAGGAGCTTAACAACCTGGCGCACTGCCCAGATCCTGCTGGACCGACGAAAAGGTAGTCGTCCAGGTAATGCGCCGTGTCGTTAACCCCGGTCCTATCCCTGAGCGCCCATTCCAAAAATGAACTGAATCGCTCGAACGCCGCACAGGAAATGGAGCAGCCCATCGGCAGCGCCCGGTCCATATAGAATTTTCCTTCAAAGGAAAAACCCAATAATTCAAAATCATCGGGGTGAACAGGCAAGAGGCGAAATGCAGACTTAATGTCGCATTTCGCCAACTCGGCCCCAACCCCGCAACCGCGAACTACTTTGACCGCTTGGTCAAAGGAAGTATAGCGCACTGAGCAAAGCTCCTCAGGGATAGCATCGTTCACCGATGCTCCCCTAGGATAAGACAGGTGGTGAATAATCCGATACTCGCCCGCTGCCTTCTTGGGCACCACCCCCAACGGGGATACCCTCAATGTGGAAACCGGCGGCGCATCAAAGGGTCCAAGGACCCTGCCTTCCTGACATTCTTTGGCTATTTTTTCCTGGACCACATGTTCAAGCCCAACAACCGATCTTAGGTTGGGAGCTAAAAAGGGGGCCCTAAGCCCCCTGTATGGAATCCGAAACCCCGAAGTAAACCCATCCTGCAAATATCTGGCATCTGCCCTACACGGGTATGCAGCCAATAACCTACTGAGAGCCGGCAGGTGGATGGGGCTGGGCCCCTTTTCCAGGTGGCTGTGAACCACCGCCGCCGCCACCGGGGCGCTTACCGCCCGCTCCGGGCTTTGATCTACTGCAGGCCGACAGTGCATGGGCTCCACTGCAAAGCGGGCATTCATGGCGGAATTTACAGGGCTTCCTGGGGCACACACCCTTGAATGCGAACTCCCAACACAACAACCGGGTTTGAACCGGCTGGCCCGCGGGAACGCGGGCACCTGCGGTAGACTGTTGTTGCTGCAATCGCTGTACTAAATGGCCGCTATCGGACCTATCTCCAGCATTTGGTTTTGCCGGGGCCATCAGCTGCAACCACAGCTGCTGATTTATTTGGTCCCACGGCATTCCCGGATTGACAGCGGCCCTCATCCAGAAGGCTTCGTCGTATTGCAGCCATGCTGCACCGACGAAGTCCGTATAAGCCCTATAGACAATGTCTATGTACTGAAAGAGGGCCGCCGCCCGAGCCAGCTGTGCTCTTGCGATGACTCCGGCATAGATCAGGAATCCGGGCAACCAATTTGCCCAAGCCCTGTCAACCTTCCTGCGTTTTAGCTTTTCCTTCTCCCTGTCATCGAGCTCGTCCTTACTTTTCTTCTCGAGCTCTCTAAACAGGAGACTAAACACATCCACGTACTCCCCGCGGAGAATTTTCTCACGCGTAGCCGCCGTCAAATGATCCCCCAAAGGCAAGGAGGTATCGCCATAAGGGAGAGCGTGAAAGGGGATACTTGCATAGGGGTTCGGGGGATAGAATCACCCGCCCCCTTGAGTTGCAGGCCATGCCCCCTGCAATTGTGCCCACTGCTGACCGCCCCAAGGCAAAATGCCAGGTGTGGGCAGGGGAGCAGGGGCTGCGGGTGGTGCCACAGCGCCCACCTGCTGACCAATAGGAGAAAGAACTGCACTGGAAAGCAAGCTGGGTGTATGCAAGCCCCAAGCCCATGGCTGGATGGGGCCCAACTGCTCACCGGCTCCCGTCAACCCGGGCCCCCACCCCCCCACCCGCCCCCTGCAGTTGGGGGGGAGGCTGAATGGGACCCCAAGGCCACCCCTGAACCGGCAGAATAAGGGGCTTACCACCATCACCCGGTAAGACGCCCGAACCTCCAGGGGGCTGCGGCCCCCCTGCCAGATGCACCGCCGCCCGATGGCATGCCCGATGGGCCTTCGCCTGGGTCCTCCTCCTGGTCAGGTTCCAGTGGTGCTTCAGGCTCGGACGGCCCACCCTGAAAAGCAGACAGCCATGCGAGCAATTCTGATTCAAAAGTCAGCCGCGCCGACCGGCCGGTGGCACGGCGACCCCCCTCCCAAATGGGGGCACCCCTGGCCACACGGTCCTGTTCGAGGGCATCCAACTGGCTCATAATAGCAAGTCGAACCCGCTCACTCTGACCTTGTTCCTCGGCTGGGGCTCCTTGCTGACCCCGCCCACGGGGTGGGCGAGCGGGCTGCTTGCCCTTAGACTTGCCCTGTCCTTTCTTTGGTGCCATCCTATACGGGTGAACCGCAAATAACAAAGGCTGGTGTTTACCGGCCACCTAAAGGCCCCTCTCAGCCCCACCCACCTCCCCTAATATGAGGAGATGGAGACGTGGTTAATGGGGTAGGCCCAAACTACCAAACCCAAACTCAGGAGCAGGTACCACCCTAGAACAACCCCCCAAAGCCCACGAACTCCCCACCTCCAAGGGGAAGGAAGGGGATGATGGGGGGGGGGCTTAAAGAACGAGCCCCAGCACCAGGCCGTTGAAGTAGGTGGCCACAAACTATCCTCCCAGGAGAAGAAAAACAGGAGATGGGGTAGTTCACCACCCCCACCGAGCAAAACAGGAGCCCGACTCACCCTCCAAAGGGAGGAAGCTAAGATACTGTGGTGGCCTAAAGTCCCTCAGGGGAAGGCTACCGCCTAGTAATGGCCAGCCGCCTGCGCTCCCGTTGACCAGGGGCCGCTGCGCGCTGCCCTGCTCCGGGCAAAAGAAATGGAAGTGGGATTAGCCCAGCAAAATGCCGCCCAGAATCGGCCCCCATGAGGGGCCTTGCCGAAAGGAAGCGTCCGCGCCGACCCTGCCCGTCCAGGCCTCCCCCCAAGCCACCGGCAATACTGAGCCTCAGCCTCGCCGCTCGTCTTAGCCGCCGCAAGCGCGTCACGCCGCGCGAAGCCCGGCGCCGCGCCGATCAGCTGATCCGCCGCCGAAAGCCACCGACAATACTGAGCCTCAGCCTCGCGTCTCAGCCGCCTCAGGCGCGTCTCGCCGCGCGAAATCCAACGCCGAAGTCCCTAGCTGCCCAGGCCTCAACCTCGCTGCAGCACCAACGCACGTGGCTCTCTCACAGAGAGCCGAATAAACACTGCGTAGGAGAGGCGGGAGCCGGGGCTTATATATCCCCAGCTCCGCGCCTGGACAAGCACCGTATGTCGGGTGATGTTGCCCCTCCCTCCTTCCGAGGAGGCAAAGACGGCCCCCAGCCTAATAGCCTGCAAGCTGGCTCGGCTGGGAAGGGGCCGGACCTAGTGTGAATGAGTCAGTGCAGTCAAGATGTGTGCACAGTGTACATACACAGAGAGAGAGAGCAAGTCACATTAATTTGGTTCAGTTCTGCTTGTATTTGTGTAGCAAAGCTATGAGCATTCACCCTTTGTAAAATAATAGAGTGAAATTTCTCACAACATTTTAACTAGCATGGAAGCCGAGTGTTTACATAGTCCAAAACTATGTTTAAAAGTGTTACCTTGTGGGTGTACACAGAGGATGATAGAAGGCAGCGACAAAACAATTTATCACAATCTTTTAGGAAAAAATGCCTAATATCTATATAATCTGGGGTGGGGGGTGGTCCTTGTTTAAAGTCATTGTGGACATAACATTCAATGTTATCTCTTTGTCACATGAATAAAATGGGGTGGTACATAATTTCCTGGCAGAGATTGAAAAGGCAGGAAGCAAGAGAAGCCAGAATGCAGATAACTGAGGAAAGCACAAAGAACTATTGAGGCATTTTGGCTCCACCCAGCCGAGTGGCCGATCGGCCGCCTTAGGCTGGGGGCCGTCCATTGCCTCCCCTGCTGGAGGAGAGACAATGGTTGTGCCCTGAACTTCTGGGGGGTGGGCGGCCTTATATAGGCTGGCCCAGCCCCCTGTGTCGCAGTTCTTCTAGGGCTTTGTCCGGACGGAGCAGCTCGGCCACGTCAGCTGTGGCTGTGCGGCGAGCTGATTTGGAGGGCCGGAAGCGCCTGCGGGGACGCTTCGGCTGGGCGGCGAGGAGCTGCGGTGCTGAGCAGGACGAGCGGCTTGTCCCTGCTATGGGTGGCAGCGGCGTCCTTGGCTGGCCCGAGTGGTTTGGCGGCTGCGGCCTTTCTCCACCCTTCCTCCTTTATTCTTGGGTGTTAGGCTGGGCCTGGTTGGGAGGCTGAGCCACTTGAGGGGCTGCAGGGAGGCTTTGTGCGCGGCTGCGGGTGTCCCCCCCCTCTTTCCCGACGTCTCTGGAACGGGCGGCTGGGTTCCTGGGTGGCTTGAAGAGCAGCTGCTGGGGCTTCCCAGGGGGTCGGGTTCCTTCAGGGCGGCTGCGGTCATTTCTTCCTCCCCCCCCCTCTCCTCTGTAGTAGAAGAGGCATCATTGGTGAGCAAGCAGGGGGGATTGGAGGGGGGCGGCCTCTTTTGGTCTAAAGGCACTAGTGGGGCTCCATTGGCGGTTAGTCCTTTGGCTGGCCAGCTTGGTATCTGGGTAGTTTTTGGGGACGGTGGCTCAGTTGTGGAGCGCCCGTGTGGTGTATTGAGTGACCTAGGTTTTTGGTTCACTGCATCTCCACCCCCCCTCCCAAAAAAAGGGCCCAAGTCAGTATGCAAGTAGAGTGGTGGTGGTTAAGTAATGGCCATGGGGCCAAAGAAGGGGCAAGGCCCTTCAAAGGGTAAGCAGCCCGCCAAGAAGCTGGTTAAGAGGCCCACTCCTACAGAGCCGCTGGCGGATGAGGGGGAGGATGCCGGCACGCGGCAGGCTATTCTTGACCGCTTGGCAGCTTTGGAGGGTGAGAGAGGGTTGGCAGGTCCTTCAAGGAGAGTCACGGGGCTCACTGGTTCTGGCAAGGCTGCCATGATCGCCTTTCAGAAGGAGGTGCTCACACGTCTCTCTGCCTTACAGGGCGGGGAAGACGGCAAGGAGGCGGACTTGGAGACATCAGAGGAGGAGCACAGGCAGGAGCCTGAGGAAGTTGCTGTGGTTCCACAGGACCAGGAAGGTAGGTCGCCCGGTCAACCACAGGGGATGGTATGGCCGTGGGGCCCTTAGGGCCCGATCATTGGACCCGGTTTGGGTACAACCGGGCCACCCCATTCGACAGGTCCCCAGTATGTAGGCGGTGGCCCGTCCACGAGTCAGCAGGCGCTGTCGGGGTGGCCATCTACTCTGCCTTCCACATTGAGGCAAGTTGGGTCCTGGTTATCTTGGCCTTCTTCGCCATCATTGGCGGGACAGTCCGGTACTGCAGGTGGGGTGACGAATCCTATGGCCGGGGGTGTTCTCCCTTGGGGAGCTCAGCTAGCTTCTGCTTCATCTACATCCTGGTCCCCACAGCAGTGGGGAGGTTGGGGGTTTCCAGCACTTCCCCCGGTTCCGTACAGTTCGGTGACTTTTCACGTTATCCCTTTTGGAGATCTGGCTATGCCTTTGGGTGACCACCTTACAGCAGCAACTAGGGAGAAGATTTTGAAAGGTGAATACGTGGATGTATTCAGTTTGTTATATAGGAAGTTACAGAAGAAGCCCAAAGAGGAGATGGACAAGAAAGATAAAGAAAAACTGAAGAAACATAAGGTTGATAGGTCATGGTCAAATTGGTTGCCGGGGTTCTTAATATATGCGGGCGTAATTGCTCGGGCGCAGCCCTGGAGGGCGGCCCCCCTTTTCCAATATTGTGATATTATTTATTGTGCTTATAATGATTTTGTTGGTGGTGCGTGGCTTCAATATGATGAAGCGTTTCAAATGCGGGCAGCTGTTAACCCAGGGCTACCGTGGAACCAGATCAACCAGCAGCTTTGGCTGCAGCTTATGGCACCGACAAAACCCAATTTGGGTGATAGATCGGACAGCGGTCATCTGGTCCAAAAAACGACTCAACCTGTTGGTTCCCGCATTACTGCAGGGCAGTCGGTTCAACCTTGGCTGCTTTGCTGGGAGATTACCTCCCAAGGGGCGTGCACCAGGAAAGCCTGTCGTTATAAGCACAAATGTCCGCTGTGCGGGGGCTCCCATGCCTTTACGGCATGCAACAGGTCCAAGCCAAGAGGGGGCTTTAAGCAGCCGGGAGGCCCCAACTAACAATCTGGAAAAGGGTCCCAGCCCCATCAGAGTGATGGTTCTTAGAGAGTTGTTGCAATTCTATCCGCGTTCAAAGGATAGGCGTTTTTTGTTAGCGGGGTTTGAGTTGGGGTTTAGGATCCCTTACCAGGGTCCGCGGATCCCGTTTTTTGTTCCAATTTGAAGTCTGTAAAGGGGTTGGAGCATATAGTGAAGAACAAAATAAGGAAGGAATGTGCGGAAGGACGAGTTTTAGGTCCCTTCCCGTAGCCTCCGGTGCCTAATTTGCGGGTTTCCCCTTTGGGGATGGTGCCTAAAAAAGCAACGGGGGAGTACCGGTTGATTTACCACTTGTCATACCTGCGGGGCCAGTCCGTTAATAATGCCATTCCATTTGAATTGTGTTCCATTAAGTACACATCTTTTGATCAGGCAGTGAGAACAGTACGTCAATGCGGGGTAGGCACGGAACTTGCAAAATCCAACATCAAGTCGGCCTTTCGATTGCTGCCAGTGCACCCGGATGATTTTGAGTTGCTGGGTTTTTTTTTTCAAGAGGGGTTTTTATATGGACTGGGCCCTCCCCATGGGGTGTTCCATGTCTTGCGCCGCTTTCGAGCGGTTCAGTACATTTTTGGAGTGGGCGTTACAGTTTAGGACGGGTGTGCACGACACGGCGCATTACCTAGATGATTCCTTTTTGTTGGCCCAGCGGGCTCTGGACAATGCGCCCATTTGCTCCGGTCATTTGAGCGGTTGGCAGATGAGCTGGGTGTCCCATTGGCAGTCGAAAAGACAGAAGGCCCCTCAACTGTTTTGACGTTTTTGGGGATAGAGCTCAATACCGTGCAGCAGTTTTCTTGTTTACCGTTGGATAAGTTGCAGATCTTGTGGGAAAAAGTTGTTGAGGTAAAAGGAAAGCGGAAAGTTACGCTGCTCGAGCTTCAGCAACTAGTTGGCCACCTGAATTTTGCATGTAAGGTGGTGGCGCCAGGCAGGGCATTTTTGCGGCAGTTCTGAGAGGGCATGTCAGCTCTGCGCTCGCCCCATCATTTTACCCGTGTCACCACGGGTATGCGCTGCGACTTGGAGGTTTGGGAGACCTTCTTGAGGGGCTTCAATGGTATGTCTTTTTGGTGGGAGGTAATGTTGCTGGAGCTGCAGATCGTATCGGACGCTGCTGGTACCACCGGTTTTGGTGTGTATTTTCGGGGCCAGTGGTGTGCTAAACCTTGGCTGGCGGAGTGGATGAACTCCGATTTAGTTCATAATTTGATGTTTTTGGAGTTCTATCCTATTGTAGTTACTGTTTTTATTTGTAATAAACAATTTTTATTAGTAGCATATGGTAGTAAAACTATATCTTCATCTTATAAAGATCTAAAAAAGAGAAATTCTTCTACCCCATATCTTACTTTCCCCCCACCCCTCCCCCGTTACTTGACCCCCGCCAGTGTTATTTACTTAAAAAACATAAATATTAAAGGTACCTTTAACTATTAAAAAAACAAAAATTATACTTTTGTTTTTTTTTAAAAACGTAATCATTATCAAAAATTGTCCAATGTCCTTTTATTTTCCACTCTTTTTCTACGTATCTTCTGAACTTCTTCCACTCCAACTTAAAAAGCTCCAAATCATAGTCTCTTAACTTACTTGTTAATTTGTCCATTTCACTCCATGACATAACTTTTATAATCCAGTCCCATTTCTCTGGTATTTTTTCCTGCTTTCACAGCTGCGCATACAATGTCCTAGCAGCTGAGAGCAAGTACCATATTATAGTTCTATCTTCTTTTGGAAATTTTTCCATTTGTAATCCCAGCAGAAAAGTCTCTGCAACTTTGTTAAACTCATATCCCAAAATCTTAGAAATCTCTTGCAGTTGTGGATTGTCACTTGTTCTTGAATTTTTAACAAGGTGGTATCATATACTTTCATTTTAACTTCCACCTCCTGCACTTTCTTAGCTGTTTCCCCAGTTTCTTTTTTGAGATCTTCCATTTCTTTTTAATCTCTGTAATAATTTCTTCCTTTGATTCATCTATCATCTTCCTGACTCCTTTCATTATCCTGGCTTCCATGGCATCCAATTGGTCCTGCATTTTCTCTAATGAAAGAACCCTTTGTCGGGTCTGTTTGGGTTCAGACAATTAGGCAAAGAAAAAAAATACCAAAAATTTTGGTCTCACAAATTACAAGTTTAGCTATCAAATTCAAAAGATCTAAATTTACTCTTTATAATGAACTTTATTCCATCTTCCTCTGAGCTTCCTAGGCCAAGATATGAATTTTTTTAAAAAATTTAAACCCTCAAAAAATAACAAAATTTTGACCTCACCAATTTTCAATCTGATAGTCACATTCAAGAGAATAGGACTTGCCCTTTCTAGCAAGCCCAAATTCACTGGTCTCTGAGCCCCCAACGTCCAGATATTTACTAAAAAAGTCTTTAAAATTTCCAAAATGGCGGCTGCGACTTTTTACTCCTTCAAATTTTCCTTTTCTTTTAAAACTTCCCTAGTAGCCCACAAATAATGTGACCAATAGTACTTGTCTTCTTACCCTTTTTCCAGTTGATTCTGACAATTTTTAATGTCCCAGATTCTTTTAAAAACCATGTTTTAAATTTAGCCTCCCAGCAATGGCTGCCGATGTTTCTCTATGGTATATTTTGCTAGAGTAGGTTTTTTTCTTACTGTTTCCTGTTTTTGTCACCATCAACTCCCAAGAAGATCTCACGGTACTTGATGTACTTCTTGTCTTGCTCAGATGTGCTGCAGGTCTGTTCCAGTGTGACAATGTTGCTTTTACTTCCAAACCGCAAGTAGACAAAACAATAAATTCCTTCTCACTTTTTAGCAGTTTTTAGCACTGTCCTTTATATTTATAAAATCCAAACTTCACCCCTTCCTTCTTCTTCCAAGCTTTCTATAGTTCCTTTTCCCACCTTTTAATTTTGTCCCTTTAAGGTATAAATAGCTCCGGAATGAAAAAAAAAAAAAAAAACTTCTGTATCTTTTCTTCCAATTATCCAAGTTTCCACTGGTCTTTCAAAGCTTTAGATGTTTAGAAATGTCCAAGAAGTTTAGGATCCTGATGAGCTTATGTCAAATAAATGACTCTGGGCACTTCTGCAGACGATGACTATGCAACTTCCCGAGACCCCTCAAAGCCTCAAGGAAGACCCTCTCCAGGGCTCCCTTTAAGCCAAGGTAAATCTCTTTTCAAAGTTTCTGTGCATGTTTTGGATTCTTCTCTCACTGAGAAAAGTAGGCAGTAGGCATTAATTTGCCTTCTACTACCCCGAACAGAAGTTCCAGCCTGCTCCCGTTATGAGAGACTGCTCAGCTTGGCATTTTCCTTCTCCAGAAGTCCGTTACTGTTTTTATCTGGGGGCATTCCCTCACCAACCACACGGTGCACTTCTGGTGCGACAACGTGGCGGTGGTTCATGTTGTCAACAACCTTACCTCCAGGTCTCCCCCAGTTATGAGGTTGGTTAGGGTTTTTACGTTACGTTACGTTGCCTTGAGTTGAATGTTTTGTTTTTAGCCCGGCACATACCGGGCACCAGTAATGGCATGGCGGACGCCCTGTCTCGCCAACAGATGGTGCGTTTCTGGCAGCTAGCCCCAGAGGCCGACCTTGTCCAGGGCTCATGCCGGCAGAGCTGTGGCGAATTGGAGAGACAAAGTGAGCTGGGCCATTCAACTGGCAATAGCACCTAGCACAAGGAGGTCATATGACCGGGCGGTGAGTCAGTTTTCTGCTTTTCGGGTGGGCGCTGGGCTCAAGGAGACTTGGCCTTTTCCTGTCGAGTATCTGCTGCAGTTTTTTGTGCAGCAGAAGGAGTGCGGCCTTTCTGTAAAATCTATTAAGGGACAGCTTGCGGGGTTGTCCTTTATTAGCAAGGCGCGGGGGTATACGGAATTGACGAAGGATTTTCAGATTTCTAAGATGTTGGAAGGGTGGTCGCGGGAAGGGGGGGCAACAGGTTGACAGTAGGCACCCCATTTTGTCCGCTATCCTCCGGGGACTTTACACCACCTGGGCCTTAGTTTGTGCCTCAAGTTACGAGCAGGCGTTATTTCATGCCGCTGCGTTAACGGTGTTTTTTGGTGCGTTATGGGTATCCGAGTTGGTGGCAATTTCCTGTAACGATGTTTCGGGCAGGGCCCTTCAGGTGGGGGATGTTAAGTTTGTGAAGGGGCAGGCGGTCATTTGTGTCCGTCGTTCTAAGACTGACCAAGGACAGAGGGGTTGCATGATCCCCTTGGGCTCCTGTTCTGACAAGGAGCTATGTCTGGTGCGTGCTCTCGCGCAATATGTAGATATGCGCAGACCGACGCAGGGTCTGTTATTTTGCCATAAAGACTCGTCCCCTCTTTCTAAGTTTCAGTCTTGGGCAGTTACCAGTCAGGCCTTGGAAACATTGGGACTTGGGGGTGCAAAGTTTGGCACTCATTCATTTCACATAGGTGCAGCATCCACAGCAGCAGCCATGGGCTATGAAGGCGATGTTATTCACCGGGTGGGTCGTTGGAAGTCTGGGGCTTTTTGGACTTATATACGGCCTCTTTCGTTGTAAGGGGGTAGCACTGAGGCTTCCCTTCAGGATGTTATTGTTCATTTATGCACTTCTAAGTTTAATGTTTTTCTTCTGTAGGTGCTGTGGCTAGCCTGAAAAGGAGGAGGATCCTCATTTGCGGCCACAGTATCGTTTTCTGGGCAGCACATCAGGCCTGTCAGATGCCAGTTGGATCTCATTTGGGCTTGAGTGAGTGGGCTGTAATTGAATGGCAGGGCCGACATGGCATGAAGTGGGCAGGACTCCTTTCGCTTTTGTTTAAGGAAAGGAGGGGCCCGCCGCTGCATATCTTGGTGATTCACCTGGGGGAGAATGATTTGGGCTTAATGAAGGGTAAGGCCCTATCACTTCAGGCCCGGGATGATATCACCCTGATCAAGAGGAGATGGCCGCGTGTCCTTGTCCTGTGGTCGGCCATGTTGCCGCGCCGCATGTGGCGAGCTGCCTGGGAGCCAGCAGGCTTGGAGCGGGCCAGAAAAAGGCTAATAGAGCCTTGTGTATTGCCATGGAGTCGGGATTGGGGGTTTATGTGCCCCACCCATCCATCAAAGCTAGTTGTGCAGACTTGTACAGACCTGATGGGGTGCATCTTTTGATAAAGGGCAACGAGGCCTTTTTGGCAGAGTTACGGCATGGGTTGGAACGTGTTCTCATTTAGGTGGGGGACAGAGGCCTAAGCTGAGGCTTGGCTCTGTCTGTGGCGGTTTTACTGTTGGGAACATGTTCTTTTGGGGTATTGGTGAGCTCCCATGGCAATGCACCTTTGGGGTGTACGGCATCCTGGGGTGACCTAAGCTGCACGGCTCAAGGTTGGCTCCAGGGAGCCTCGTGATCCCATCACTAGGGAGTTGTCCACATCCCAGGCTTGCCTGGCTGGCCGGGTTTGAGCCGTTGGGTCGGCTCACACTCGGGGCCCGGGGCTCGCCCAGTTTTCGGGTTGAGGAGGTGGTTGGTGTTATGACCCCTGGCTTAACCTGGCCCCATTTTTTCTTATTTGCCTTTAAGTTTAAATAAAGTGGCCCTTTATCCCACATTGTTGTCTGTCTCGTTATTCTGAATGGGGGGGCAATGTCTGCATGACTTTAGAGCACTCCAATTTGCTTCAACATCTCATAGGGTTGCATTTTGTATACCGAGTACAGGTTCCACATCTGTAGCAAGTCCCCTATTCCTTGTGGATCATAGCATACTCTGGTGATATTTTACTCAGTCTCTTCTGTTGTATATTATTGAAATGGTTCCTCAGGGGATCCCTGAAACCTGTTCAGGTGGTCTGAGAGCATCAGTTCCTGCCTCATCTGCTTAAACCCAGAATGTTCAGTAGGGTTTCTTGGCCTATATGGGTCCTTAAATACTAAGTCTTTTAAGTCAAAATGTGGGCCATTGTGGGAACAGGGAAAAAATACAATAGAGACCTTTACTTTGAAGGCCAAACCATCCATGATGTCAGAAAGTTCATGAATTTATTCCCTCTTTTAAAAGTTAGAAAGAGTTGGGATTTGGATCATGGCTGCTGTGTTGTGGTGGGAGTTCATACTCTTTGGTTGTTTGGGTTCCCAGTGCAAAGTCTCTCCTTTGGAGCTGGTATGTGCCCAACATGAAAACATGGAGATACACATATAGAATCTGCATGTTTTCCCCATGGAGCAAAACAAAAACAAGAACAAATTGATGAGTTATTTAAAGAGGAAACCCTATGTTATAGCACTCTGGCCCTTTTAGTCTAAAACTTCTTATAGAAAAATAATTCTTACCATGTTTAGTTTGGTGTCTAATTAGTGTTAAAACTGATGTCTAAATTACTGGACAGTAACATGATCATCAATTAACTGATAAGAGATTATATACACGGGTTATTGAGGAAGACTCAGCATGGGTTCTGCAAGGGAAGATCTTGCCTCACTAACCTGTTGCATTTCTTTGAGGGGGTGAACAAACATGTGGACAAAGGAGACCCGATAGATGTTGTTTACCTTGACTTCCAGAAAGCTTTTGATAAAGTTCCTCATCAAAGGCTCCTTAGAAAGCTTGAGAATCATGGAGTAAAAGGACAGGTCCTCTTGTGGATCAAAAACTGGCTGAGTAATAGGAAGCAGAGAGTGAGTATAAATGGGCAGTCTTCGCAGTGGAGGACGGTAAGCAGTGGGGTGCCGCAGGGCTCGGTACTGGGTCCCATGCTTTTTAACTTGTTCATAAATGATTTAGAGTTCGGAGTGAGCAGTGAAGTGGCCAAGTTTGCGGATGACACTAAATTGTTCAGGGTGGTGAGAACCAGAGAGGATTGTGAGGAACTCCAAAGGGATCTGTTGAGGCTGGGTGAGTGGGCGTCAACGTGGCAGATGCGGTTCAATGTGGCCAAGTGCAAAGTAATGCACATTGGGGCTAAGAATCCCAGCTACAAATACAAGTTGATGGGGTGTGAACTGGCAGAGACTGATCAAGAGAGAGATCTTGGGGTCATGATAGATAACTCACTGAAAGTGTCAAGACAGTGTGCGTTTGCAATAAAAAAGGCCAATGCCATGCTGGGAATTATTAGGAAGGGAATTGAAAACAAATCAGCCAGTATCATAATGCCCCTGTATAAATCGATGGTGCGGTCTCATTTGGAGTACTGTGTGCAGTTCTGGTCGCCGCACCTCAAAAAGGATATTATAGCTTTAGAGAAGGTGCAGAGAAGGGCAACTAGAATGATTAAAGGGCTGGAGCACTTTCCCTATGAAGAAAGGTTGAAACGCTTGGGACTCTTTAGCTTGGAGAAACGTCGACTGCGGGGTGACATGATAGAGGTTTACAAGATAATGCATGGAATGGAGAAAGTAGAGAAAGAAGTACTTTTCTCCCTTTCTCACAATACAAGAACTCGTGGGCATTCGATGAAATTGCTGAGCAGACAGGTTAAGACGGATAAAAGGAAGTACTTCTTCACCCAAAGGGTGATTAACATGTGGAATTCACTGCCACAGGAGGTGGTGGCGGCCACAAGTATAGCCACCTTCAAGAGGGGTTTAGATAAAAATATGGAGCACAGGTCCATCAGTGGCTATTAGCCACAGTGTATGGAGCACAGGTCCATCAGTGGCTATTAGCCACAGTGTATGTGTGTATATAACATTTTTTGCCACTGTGTGACACAGAGTGTTGGACTTGATGGGCCGTTGGCCTGATCCAACATGGCTTCTCTTATGTTCTTATGTTCTTAAATGTCATACAATGTAATAATGTTTATTTGTATTTTACAATATGACATTTTGCCCTCCCCCCCCAATTGGAAGAAACAGAGAGACATGGAACTGGGTTTAATAAGAGCCACTTTATTAACTATTTACACCTTTGTGGCAAGGGCCAACCGTAAGTGCAGAAAAAATAGGCCAAGGCCAGTGGTCACCCTGGACTGCCTCCTTGCCATTGGGTAATCCTTTGTGCCAGGAGTGAGCCATTGCTCATGACAGCTCCCCCCAAGCTGCAAAACTTAGAGAAGAGGAGCTGACCCAGGGCAGTCCCAAAGGCAGTCCTCATCCCCACACTTGGCCACAAAAACTGAAGGCTGAGCCTGATGGATCCCTTGATGCCAAACAGGAAAGGATCCATATAGTGCTCACCAGATCTGCTTTTCCTTTTTGCACATTAACCTTCCAAGTAATCAATTCTATTTAACACCACATTCATAGTTGTCCCCAGACAATAGTACAAGGTAGATAAAAACACCCCACCTTATTTGCCAATCAAAAGAGGGGCAAAAAATTGCTAACCAGCTGCCAAAAGGTTATCAGCAGAAGCCTGCACTGCATAAAGAGCAGGAGGGTGGACTGAGCGCAGTGAAAGAGAGGATGAATGGGGTGGAGCCAACCTTAAATATCTGCCACCCATGCACCAAATGCTGTGACACTGAGTGTCCCAAGGTGTCTTGCCTCTTCTTCCTTCCTAGGGAGACAAAAATGGCCCCTGTCTGCGGCCAACATTGGCTCCATGGCCAAAGGTAAGCCAAAAATTTCTTGTAAATCAAGACAGATAAAAACATCAAGTCTTTGGCATTTGTCCTCTCAGTTTCTCTATAACAGGAGTGGCCAAACTGGCTTAACCGAAGAGCCACACTGAATAAACATCAGATGTTTGAGAGTTGCAAGACACAAATGTCAGAAGAAGGAAGTGTAGAGTAAGCCCAAGGCCTAAATGAGTGTTGTTTCATAGATCTTTGGGAAATCTCCTGGAACAAGCTTTGAGCTTCCAGAAAGCAGTTGACAACAATAGAAGATATAAGCAATCTGTTTTTCGTCAAAACTAATTATCTACGAGCAATACATTGGAATCTGCAAACGAGCTGTCAAAATGAGGACTAACAAGAAATTATGGTTTAAGTTTCTGAACAGAGAAAACAACTTGGCAAAATGCCCTTTCTTTGTTTAATCAAGAGGTCAATTAAAGTTTAAAGCTCCAAAATGTTGTTTTTAGCTCATAATATTTTAATATTAGCTAATATTAGTTGTTTTTAGTTTAGATTCTGAAAAAGTTCATAAAATAATAGTTTTAAACATCATGGATTAAAAGTTATTGATATTTAGTTTAAGAAATGCATAAATAAGTAGCTTGATCATTTATACTCTATGATCATAGCATCATTTTTAACAAGCAAAGGTGAACTTTGTTACTGGAAAGTATTTTCAGCCAATTAGACTGAATTTTGCTATATAAAAGTTTTGCTTGTAATATGAAATCAAGGTTGAAAGTTTATGAGAGATGGAATGTCTAGGAAAGAAGCCAAGTGTAGGTAACAGGAGGGTCAGTGTCTAGAAGGATGTTACATTTCATTTTTAATGAACAAGTCTTGACAACACACCTGTGGATGAGAAGGTCAGTAAAGTTGAAAATAAGCCAGGAACATCTTGTTTGTCAAATGTAAGATTAATGAATGTTAGAGAAAAAGAACTTGCAAGCGCACATGCTTAGTGACGTAAGACTAATTATGTAAAGGGGAAGGGCGATGAAAAGTATAAAAGTTTGAACCCAACTGAAGCTCAGTGAACAACTGAGCTGAACCTTTGGCTGTATGTTGTTTCTTATTCAATTAAAACTTTTGTTACCTCTTTTTGCTGTCTGGGTTTTGTCTCACTGTGTGACTGTAATTGGCTAGCCACACAAGTCAAAGAACCTTGACATCCTGAGGGCATTGCTATAGGAAGGGAGGAAGGGAGGGAGGGAGGAAGAGAGGGAGGGAGGGAGGGAGGGAGGGAGGGAGGGAGGAAGGAAGGAAGGAAGGAAGGAAGGAAGGAAGGAAGGAAGGAAGGAAGGAAGGAAGGAAGGAAGGAAGGAAGGAAGGAAGGAAGGAAGGAAGGAAGGAAGGAAGGAAGGAAGGAAAATAGGGGGAGGAGAGGTGGAAAGAATGCAACATTAATTTTGAATGCATACTCCAAGCCACCAGCTGGATTGGCTCAGAGAGGTGATTTAAAGAGAGAAATGCCTTCTCCAAGCCAGCCAATGGGATGTTGAGGGCTTTGAGAGCCATACAATAAGTGCAAAAGAGCCACATGTGGCTCCTGAGCCACAGTTTGGCCACCCTTGCTCTATAAGATTGTACTGTCTATAGGTAAATAACGCAAACAATTTCTTGGTGTTGTAATTATCAGGCAATGAGCAGGCATCTGTGAATTCACCCTTCAGACTCGTATTTTGGCAAGCATTTTGGAGAAGTGAAGACTACAGAGACTAACATTAGCACCTGACATTTCTGCTGACCAACAGTTGCAAGGATAGTATGATTAAAAGGTGATATCAGTACAAAGAGCATCCAAACAAAGGTTTTATTTTAAAATATGCAATGAAATGAATGAATTGTCAGTTACAGAGGCAGATCCAAATGATAAGAAATTTGTTGTTCATGAAAGGAAAAGTGCACCTTATGGAAGAAAATACAGGACTCAAAACTAAGCAGGTGAAGAATTATTTTAGTGCCAGATAAATTTGGATTCCAGAAATATTACCATTTACATATGCTGCCAATTTTGAATCATCTGTTGCCAATAGTATGCAAGAGCACAGCAAATGTAAATGTATAACTAAAATGAATGGTCATCGTCAATTCATGCAGAATAACCATTATATCCTGAAGGACTTCAGCCACTGAATATGACAAATGTAGTTTTGGTCATATAACACAATCAGGTCCAGCTTGCCCACTAGGATAACTAGGTGGTTGCCTAGAGCACCAGGAGGAGGGCTCTGAATTGCCCCCCAGTGCCCAAGACAAATGCCTAAATTTGCCTCTCCCCACCACCACCAGCCCCTCCCTTCCCTTCCACCGCGCTCCACCCGCCCCCCTGCATGATCAGAGGAGTGCACCATGACAAGGACTGCCCCTACCAGTTCCAAGGTAGCCAGTATCTGAGCATTCTTTGAAGAGAGAGCTGGAGGAGGCTTTGCTCCCCCCTCACTTCTGGTTCTTCACTTTCATATGCCCTAGGGCCAGCACTGAGCACAATAGGGATTGCTATTAAAGCATAACCACTGCAAAACTAAAAGTTGTTGTCAAAGAATAAGCAAGCTGCACAAGAAAAAATAATCCAGGAATGCCTACTAGCTGGATGTTTGCACGTCTGTTTAAAGAAATGTCACTGGATTGAAAATTGACAGATATCAATACATTATCCTATTCTCAGGCACTATTTTGGATGAGCATCAAATACAGGAATGGAACATTGTTTCAGGTTTCACGTGGGAAAGGTCTATAAACTATTAAATTGGCTAAGTTAGTAAATCAATTCTTGAGCAAGTTTGCCAACTAGATTTAACACTGATTTATGCACCTTGGGGAGTACATAAAAGACAAGTTTCTTGGGACTATTCTTATATAAAACAATTTGCTAGTCTCATCAATCAATTCATTCTTTCCCATCCTGCGAAAGAATCAGATCAGTGGCAAGATCCCCACCACCCAAATGCATATGAGAAAACGTTCTCTTTCTGCAGTAGGATTAGGTTTTAGGAAACTAATTTGAACATTTTTAGAAGGGAAGGTCTATAAGTAATCATAGGCTTTATTTCAGGCTTTTCAGTTCTGTTCAGCTCCGTCTACAAATGCACTAGCCAAAATGTTTTTATTGTACTTTGCAGGAAACAAAAGAACTGTGTGATATGCCAAACATAGTATTAAATCCTTCACTAAGATGTCAGAAGAGTCCCAAGATCTAACCACATAGGTTCCCGTGTTTGTGAAAAGAGACAGCTGATCCCCTCCCATCATGAAAGGAGCTCAAGAAAGAATTTGTCCAGAACACCGATATAGCACTGGCAACATGCAGCCACTGTGATATATTGGCCAGAGAATCTAGGAGATCACTACTTTTCCAGGGAACTTTATATTTCTTTGACTGAATTTTTTTTTTTGCTATAGAGTTTTGGAGTCTATGTGTATGTAGACATCTGAAATGGGCTTTAGAAAGTAGTGCAGCCTTTTCAAAATGTCCTTGATCCAAACATATCATTTACAAGACATATCTAAAGGCACAACAGATATTTCACCAGGAACTCATTTGAATAACAATTGGCTCTGATTATTTCTTCTGATAAAATGCACTGCAATTGTGTTCATCTTGTAATGATATATGGATGCATTCTAAGCAAATGGAAAAGGAAATATGACAGAAGTTATTTTGTTGCTCCAGAGTGCTTGTTCACACATAACAATGTTTTCACCCCAAAGCAAATATAGTCTACTACATCAGTGTTGTGCAGCAACTTAATGAACAGCAAACCACACATGTTGGAGACTTTGCCTTTTTTTAAGCTTTCCTTTCTCTTCTATTAGTTTCACACAGTCTTTGTATTTTCCTCTCAGTGTTCACTGCTCTTCATTCAGAATTGTTTCACAGTACCTCTCCAGTCTAAACTTCAGTCATTAGCCAAGCATGTTATCTCCTTCACAAAATGCATTTTATATGAATGCTTTAAATGGCAAAGAATAACCTCCAAACATGGGTATCATACAGGTACTACCATAAGAGATCTGGGATTGATCGTATTTCTCTTTTAAGCAAATGTTATGGCAAAAAGTCACAACATCTCTTGATTTTTCCCCCCAAACAAAATGGAGGCTCTTCTGTGTCTTCCACACTTCTTATATGCTTTATCTCTTCAGGCACCAGAAACATATATTAGTGAGGATCTATGGTCCAATACTATACTTGTTTAAATCCTCAAATGTAGGGTGAGAAGTTCTACATGTCTGATGTTTGAGGTGACACAGGGACAGCCCCCAGATGGATTAAAAAATCAAATCCAGATGCAAACATCTGGAGACTCGCTCCCATACTCACCCAGTCTTCCAGCACTGTTGAAGCAACTGAAAAAGCTTCCACTTCCAAAGTGGTAGTAAATCTCCACAACACTTCCCTGTCACCTTTCCTGGTAGTCTGAACAGCTAGGGAGCACCTGGGAAGCCCCGCTCAAGTACTTGAGTAGTCTGACCACTCCTCCAGGACACACACAGCCCATCCCTGTCCTGCCAGCAGGCCACATACCATCTGACCACCCAGGGGGCGCTTCTTCCTCTGCCAGATTTCTTCTGGGACAGGAGGCTGCCACCCCAAGCTGCTAGTCTGTACCCAGCCTATGCCTTGCATCTTATGCAGCATGAATAGAGCTGTGCAATATAAATGGCAACTTTCACACCTTGCCCTCCACTGAAATTTTAATGTATCCAGAATTGTGGACCCCTCCCATAAACATCCTGGGTGTGAAGTGGATATCTGTAGCTACAGAAAGGGAACTGGCAAATCATGATAATTCTCTCCCTCTTCTGTGAGCATAATGGGTCTAAATCCAGTTTATGCCATCAGGTTCACATAGTTTACAGAGTCACAATTAGGCTTCCTTAGTTGTCTGTTGCAGCAAACAACCTGGACTCCATCCCCCTCACTGGAGAAATGGAGCAGTGGGAGGAAAAGGGGGAGCAACTGCACGAACACTGAGTGAGCAACCAGAAGTGATGGCACAGCATCTGCAACGCTCTAGGAATTTCTTCAATCTCTATGGTAAAGGCCATATAGATTTTGGGAATTCTTACAGCATCTGTAGCCAGGAGGCACTGCCTGCCTTTATGGGAACACCACATAAGCAACGGAGTTCCCATTTTCCTGACCTGAACTGGAGGTTCCTTGTCAGAAACAGGCCAAGGGTAACATGCTGTACGGGCCACAGACATGTCTGGGCTTGTTCTGACTGAATACAAGCATCCTCCAAGCCAACTACTACACTTCCCTCCCCCCCACCCCCACTCTGCAATGGAATGTGTTTAAACAATGAGTCTCAGATAGAGTATTGTTAATGTCTTAATCTCTGGCTAGCAACTAATGGCTAATCTTCTTTCCCTTCCTGCTCCAACTCAGCATCTTTTGTGTTACCTCTATGTTAATGCAGATCACCTTCCACAAATCTTTTTGTTTCTTTCCTGACCCCTCCTCAGAGTTTTGAAGCCAAATTAATCTCAAACATTAAGCTATATGGCTCTTCCTGACAACTATCAGGAACCTATTCCCACCATTTGTGTCAAACTGAGCGTCTATTCATTTTACCCTGGAAAGCCTATCTCCTAACTCCATTCTCTGAGCAAACAGAAAATTACACTTTTTGGAGAACTCAGACGATGCTTTTGTCAAGATTTCAAAAAAAACATCAAATTATTGTTTAAACCACTTTACACACCCAGCTATACCCCCAGGTTATGTTTTTGCCTGTTTAAGGAGATGCTCTGGACATGCTTAATGTGTCTTGTCTTGCTAGAGACTTGCACCCCAAAACATTGGTACACTTCCATATTCACATCCTCTGCTTCATGGATCCATAGACCACATTTGAATTAGGTAAATATCATCTCTGTAATAATTCTTAAAAATTATCCATTCCTCACTCCCAGTCTTCCTAGCCCCTTGATTGTGTGTATTTTGATTGCTTATGTGTGATTGTATTTTCCACATATTTTTCTAGTAAACATTTTAAAAACATTTTAACTCTGGAATCTTCCTTCTGATACTGGACCTTCGTATTATTGGTGAGAAGATCCCTGCTCTAAATTAGCTCTACCTAAATCTCTCTCTTGCTAATTCCCTCCATCTAAAGAGGAGACAGCCAGCATTTCTGTAGTGACATATCAAGGATGCCTTGATGTCACTTTCACTTGCTCATCTGGATGTCATGATGCTTTCCCTCCCAGGCTCTGCTTCCAAGTACTGCTCACAGAGCACCAGTAACCCTAGAAGAGGTATGTGGAAATATAACACACGAACATTTTGGAATGTGTACTTATTAGAGTTAAATATTAGGGGGGGAATTCCTGAGGTTTTTGCTTTGCTTTTATGTGAGAGAAAGAGAGATAGAGAACTATACCTTAAAACAAATAAATAAAGTGATTCCTTAGCAAGATTTCTGAATATGGTTCTAGGAAAAAAGCACAAAGGAAAAATGTCCAAAGAAAAAAACCAATGGACATAAATGCTCACAGGAAAAAAGCCCCCATGGAAATATGTCCACATGGAAATAAACCCACATGGAAAGAAGCCCACACGGGAAAAGGCCCATACTTAAAGAAGCCCACATGGAAATAAGCCCACATGGAATAGGGTTGCTAAGTCCAATTCAAGAAATATTTGGGAACCTTGGGGGTGGGGCCAGGAGACTTTGGGGGGTGGAATCAGGAGCAAGGTTGTGAAAAGCACAATTGAACTCCAAAGGGAGTTCTGGCCATCACATCTAAAGGGACCACACTCCTTTTAAATGCCTTCACTCCATAGGAAATAATGATGGATAGGGGCACCTTCCTTGGGGGCTCATAGAGTTAGACCCCCTGGTCCAATCCTTTTGAAACTTGGAGGGTATTTTGGGGAGAGGCGCTGGATGCTATGAGGCAAATTTGGTGCATCTACCTCCAAAAACAGCCCCCCCCCAGAGCCTGAGATATCCATTGATCAATTAACAATTATACCATTTTTTTTAATTAATTCCAACTATGTTTATTGATTTCTTCCTTCCAGATACTTGCCAGTCCTGCTTAGCTTCTTAGATCTATAAAGCCTTAACTACTTCTGCTATTTAAGAAAGAGAAGCTATCACAGAGCAGGCAGTAATTTCCCTAACTCAAAAGCCATATATTTTGACATTTTTGAAAATTATATTTTCAAACTGATATTTCACGATTCTGGTGTGGAAAAATCCAGACAGAATTCTGGTTTTAGGTGATAGAGATCTTATGCTGGAATTAAACAAAGATACCATCTATGGAGATGGCACCTTTGATAAAGTGCCAAATATGTTTTACCAATGGTACACATGGCATGCTAAAGTGGGTAATTCATATCCACCATGTATTTACATTTTACTCCAAAAAAAGAACATGAACACCTATAATAGAATGTTTAAAATAATGATGCAATTGATTCCAAATCTGTCACCTCAAAAGGTTTTAGTGGATTTTGAGAAGGCTTGTATGAATGCAGTGAGGATTGCTTTCCCACACATTGAGGTCAAAGGGTGTTATTTTTACCTGTGTCAGAGTCTCATTAGGAAAATCAACAGTGTTGGCTTGAAGACTGAATATGAAACTAATATGGACATAAAAATTACACTGAAATCTCTTGCTGCATTAGCCTTTGTCCCAATCAATGATACGAGAACTGTTTTTGATGAGTTTGCTGCCACATTTCCAGACATATATTGTGGGTGCAGCAGGTAGATATCTTCAGTTTCTTATAAGAATATGGAATCATCATGGTGCAACCCTGGAATGGTTACCAAAGACTATAAACTGTTGTGAGGGATTTCACAATGCTATTAATTCCTTGTTCCATTTCAGTCATCCCAGTGTGTGGTCTCTATTCGATGGACTGCAGAGGGACCTGGCTTGTCACAAACTAACATCAGCTAATGCACAGGCAGGTTGCCTAGGTGTGAAAAAGAGGAAATATGGGGCACTACATGACATGGTTGCCATTTCTGTGCAACAATATGAGCAGGTGGAAGATAAACAGGCAGCCCAGTTCTCTATCAGGGAACGTGATAAAGGGCAGACAAAGGGAAGGGAGCAGGCAGCAGCACAGGGGAGCAGGCTCAGCAAATGCCCCCTGCTGGAGCCTACTGCCTGGTTCAAGTGCCAGAGACGCTCGCACACCAAGTGGTCAAGAGCAAAGGGGGGAGGCTGGGGGGGCAGTGGAACTTACCCAGTCATGGGCGACAGTCCTTGCATGCAGAGCCGGGAGCCAGGAACCTGTGAAGACCTGCTAACAAGAGCAGTTAGCCCCAGGGGAGAGACCTCTCTCTCTCTCCCTCACAAGTCAAAGATACTGTCAAAGCAACTGCACGGTGAAAAAACCCGTCACCAACATGCCTGCCTGTCCCTCACTCTGTATGGCCCAGAGCTCGCCGGCAGAACTTCCCGCCATGCGCTCCTCTCCCTAACAACTGAGTTGTGCAAGGCCAGAGCGGAAGTATTTCTAGGAGGCAGGAGACTGTGATTGGGTGCTGGGGAGGGGGCTCGTCAGCCCGAGGCATGAGGGGATTGGTGAGGCAATCACGCCATTCACTAAGGGGTTTGCGACCTTCTGCAGCAGCGGAGGCGACCTTTGTTTTTGGTTTCATCGAGTGCCTATGGGACATGGCGCTATTTTTGCTGGTGTAAAGTTGTGCCACTCGGGGGGCATGTCATGGGCCAAACTGCTCAGGATGCTGCCTAAGCCTGGCTGCGCCCCCAACTCCACCCCCCTCCTCTGCCTGAACATCGCACTCCACCTCACTTCTGCCCATACTTGGGCACAGCCTTCAGGCGCCGCTGCTCTTTGGCGGAACGGTGCTCGGGTGGCCCCCCGCTCATGTAACTCCCCCCTCTGTTGCAGTGCCAGTCGTACGCCGGTGCAAACCCTTCCTGTGCCCACGTAGCGGCTCGTCTGCTCCCAAAAGACTTTCCACCTCCCTCTCTGGATTGTGCTGTTAGTTGCTTAAAGAGATTTGCAATGAAGAATTATATCTGAGTTATTATTGTTGTTAAATAAATGTTGCTTTTACTATTAGGGTTAGATAGTCTTTTGTCATGGTCACTGGGTGTACCACAATGTATTAACATTAAAAAGGTGGACAAATTGTAAATTAATAAAAAAATATTTAATTTTATTTAAATATATTTTCTATGTAGAGTTTAATTTCTCTTATTATTGTTTTTCCTTCTTAATAAAGTTCATTGATAACAAAATGATCACTTCTTGTTGCATGTGAATATGACATAATTTAATACTAAAATAATAATATAAAAATAACAAAATGGTCAAAACTTTTTGTTGCATGTGAATATGACTTATTTTAATCTTAAAATAACAACAAAATATTATTAATAGTTATCCACAATTACAAACATCTATGGTGCTTTACATATTCTTCCATGTGGGCTTTTTTTACATGTAGGCTTTTTTCTATGTGGGCTTCTTTCAGTATGGACTTTTTTCTGTGTGGACTTCTTTCCATGTGGGTTTATTTCCATGTGGGCATGTTTCCATTTGGGCTTTTTTCCTGTGATCATTTATGCCAGTGGGCTTTTTTCTTTGGACTTTTTTTCTTTGTGCTTTTTTTCTGGTTACCTCTGAATATATATGGAATAATTTCAGTTCACTTTGTGCATTTGCTTAAATGATATGTTAACTATGGAAGCGCATATTAACCAGACACTAGCTATAACAAAGGAAGTGTATTGTATCACCTTCCATAGTAATGTGATTATTCCTAGAGAATTCACATAGTGCATTTTGACACAGTACAGTGCAGCAGCACATTGCTAGTGTGACTTGGACCCCACTCTATAGTATATTTAGTTTAGTAGTTAATCCTATCCTGCTGCCCAGTATTTATTTTGCTACAAGTTGCCCTCATGTTTACTGAAAACACATGGCACAAAATTAGATCTGGCATAGCCTCATATTCACCTAATCCAGAACTAATTTTGGCCTTGTTAAATGCGGCAGATGTGATACAGACCAACTGCCCCTCCCTTCATTCAGAAACAATAGTTTGAAACTGACCCAAGCTAGCAGTAACGCTCTTTGAAGCAAGCTCTGGCTGCCACTTGGTATGCAGGTGCTAACTCCAAGATTGTTACTTATTGAATTCCTCCCAGACAAAAGAATGAAGGGATATGAAGTAAATCTATCCTATTACATTTAAGACATTTTGCCTGGAGAGAAAATTGAGGCATATTCAGGAGGTTCTGAAGCACATTCTTTCTTTCCTGTTACACACATACACACACACACTGCCAACAGTGTCTCTTGGGCTGTGCTTTCAGGAACAATAACTTCTATGGATCTCTGAGTGTAATCCACATTCTGTTAAATTCAGCAGTGCAATGCCCAGTAGTGTGGTATCATGTCCCTTGGCAGAATGGTGATGCTACTGCTACTTTCAAAGGCAGGCCCCTTCCTTCTACAGTTTTTAGGGGGAGGGGGCTTAACACATACTTCATAAATAAAAAACACATACACTTCTACAATGTGTGCACCTTCCTATTTATGATAGTTGTAAATGATATTTTGTATCCTTTACAAAGAGAATAGACTAGATGGCAAAGGGTAGATTTTAAAAGACCTACCCACTGAAACAACCTTTGATTTCACTAGAATGCTCACCAAAGCACAAGAGGTTTTTTTACTATTATTTTGTTCAATTTCTAGGCTGCTGTCCTTGCACAGCAGGATCAGCGTGGGGTACAACAAACATAAACTCACATAAGTATAACATTTAAAAAACATAATACAGTTGTTAAAACCTACAAGGATCAGATACTTGATTAATGCTACCAATGGATCTGTAGCACAGTTGTCAAGTCCCAAACCTACCCATGGCCGAGGTCAGACGCACATAAACTGATGAGATGGGCATGGATGAAAGCCAGATGCATGTCGGATTTTATGCGGTTGTCCAAACATCAGCATCTGGCAATGGTCGTTGGCTCGTTCGTGTCCCGAACTGCCATGACTGAGACATGGACTTTTTTGATAGTACATTAAATCTGGAATAAGAATGCTTCTGACGACTCCCACGTGTACTTTCTATGTTTGAACGCTCCATTGTAGCCGACTTGTCGCAAGCGCACATCCGCTTCCCTGCGAGAGCCCACTTCAAATGATATAATTGCGCCAGCAATTGTTGATTCAGCCTTCCAACCTTCCGAGGTCGGTAAAATATGTACGGGGGGAGGAAGATGACCCACCTTTGCTGTCTCCTCACCAGGCGGAGAGACAGCAAAGACAACTCCTGGGCTTCACCTTCCTTTTCAAGTGTTTAAATGGGGGGGGGGGCAGATCGCCCACCTTTTATGGCACCTTTAAAAAAAAAAGCCAAGCACGATATCCCACGGTACTGCGCTTGTGCGAGTGTGGAATGCCATCTCAAAAAATGAGGTTTGGTTGAGACCTCTGATCAACCAACAACGGGACCAACGCTGCTTAGAACTGAAGGATGGAGGGATGTCTGATCAGGAAATTTGTTGTAAAAAAGCTGTGGGGTATAATAGCGACGGGTTAGGGATGGATTTAACGGTGAGTGTGACCACGGCCCATGTGTGCCATAGATGGAATAGCACATACAAGGGCCACAGTGGATGGAACAGTGCAGGGGGTGCCAGTGTAGCTGGTTTACTGATGCTTCAACCAGAACATCTCTACTTTACAGGCTCTGAGGAATTGTGTCCCACAGGACCTGGATGTTGCTTGGGAAAGTGTTCCACCAGGCTGGCACCAAAGCTGAAAAAGCTCTGGCTGTGATTGAGGAGAGGCAGACTTCTTTTGGCCAGGGATCACTGGCAGATGTTGCTCTAAAGAGTGTAGAGCCCACTGAGGGACATATTGGGTGAGAGAGTCCTGCGGATATGTTGGTCCCAGTCTGCATAGGGCTTTAAAGCTTGCTTGCTTGGTTTTCTAATAAATGAGTTTAAATTCAGAGAAAGGTGAATGTCTGAAAATGTTTATTATGCAATAGAAGTTTCTCCATCAGAGATTAGTTTCCTTATTTTAAAGATAATTTGTGAAGTATTTGTTTTTCATATATTTACTTGAAAAGCTAGGTAGAGATCTAAAGGTGAAATAGTAGTTAAAGCAATATATTATTGCAAAAGTTATTTGCTCCTCCTGGGTGGTTTATTTTCTTGCACCTGCTGTTTGGGAAAATGTCTGTCTATTTTTGCAATAATAGGATTAGAGTGCCTAGCAAGCTTGCAAAAAAAATATCTTTTTTGGCTTTATACTGCTTTTTTTTTCACTGCAGCCTAAAGAAAACCAGTAGATTGCAAGTGTCAGATATAGATCCATGGCTCTGGATTGTTCTTACACTCGTTGTTCATTTCAGTGAAGCTTGCTAATGGTGGATCGCATCCCTCAACTGAAATGTGTTTTAAAATATCAAAAGAGAAGGTGCTAACCCCTATTACAAAGCAAGACTAATCAACTTACTCTTTGCTGCACATACTGTTGGTCTGGGGGGAAAGAACATTTCACTGCTGCAAACCTGGGGAATTGCTTCATAACTGAGACCTTAATTAACTTTAACAATGGGTCTAAATTAGACTGTAAAATTTTCTAGTCACCTAGGAAAAATTATATATTTCACCCAGAAGAGCCTCAATATAATGCATTTTTTCCTACCCTGAAGAATTGGGTCACTTCTGCCTGTGTGAACTGCCCAGGTACTGAGGTTATCTGGGAGAGGCTCACTTTGGAAACCAAATTATCTGACAGGAGCATGAAGGAGATCTTAAATGACATCAAAATAAGCTTATATGTTGTAGTGGCACCTCACACAGATGACGTCTCTTTCCCATGTAAACTAGCTACCATGTGGAATGACTACAGCCCTATCCACACAATACAGTGAATGCACATACACCCTGCATGAAACCAAGAACCAGTACCTGGATGAATATGGGGTGCCAATCACACTTTCAGACAGACAGACATAGATAGATAGATAGATAGATAGATAGATAGATAGATAGATAGATAGATAGATAGATAGATAGATAGATAGACAGACAGACAGACAGACAGACAGACAGACAGACAGACAGACAGACAGACACACACACACACACACACACACACACACACACACACTGAATGGGATAGAAGAATTATTCAGCACACACACACACAGATTAAATCCTTGCTCACTGCAACTTGTGGACAGGGCTCATGGCAAGAGCTTTCACATCAAATATTTCACATTCCTGTCAGCCATAGTCACTGAACTAGAGACTTCCCACATTATTGGGCCAATCCATGACTAAGCATATGTTTCAGACTCTCCCATTCAAAAACCCACTGCCAATAAACATCCTTGACAGTCTATAGATGTGGAATACAGGGCTTTTTTTGGTAGAAAAAAACCAAGCAGAAACTCATTTGCATATTAGGCTGCACCCCTGACATCACCATTATTTAACACAGGGTTTTTGCCAAAAAAGGCCAGCAGGAACTCATTTGCATATTAGGCCACACCCCTGACATTAAGCCAGCAAGAACTGCATTCCTGTTCATTCCTGCTCAAAAGAAGCCCTGCTTGAATATGATCTTTATGAAAACATGAGATTGGTAATGTATGCACGTTAGAATCAGAGTAGAAACTGTTGAGCAATCCAACTTGGTATAAGACAGCTTCATATGTTACTTCAAAAGTATCATTTGAAATTTCCCAGATCAGAAATTGTTTTTAATCTGAGTGCCTTAAAATGTTGAAACCATACTTATGATTATGGGAACTGCACAATGTACACAGCACTAGATAAATTAGCTATGCAGAGTTAAATTGACCCCTTCTCTATGTTTGCCAAAAATTATGTGTTGCTCTTTTCTGCCAATTTTCCATCTGAAATAATTGATAACTTTTTCAGGTAGGAAGAGTAAATCCAAGAGATCAAATATGGCATCTGCAGGCAGAACTTTAGCCCTTAAGGTAGATCTTGCTCAAATCCTGTTTTCAGAAAGTTGAAAGCAAATGTATCGTTCTGAGAAATATATTTTGGATTTGCTATTTCCCTGGTCTAGTGCAGAGCATTATCTTACACCTTAGGGTAACAGTACAAGATCAGAGTCAATCCTCTCCTTGCCTACCAATGCAAATTTTAAACATGAACTTGGTGTGCTTGCACTAAATTAACAGTAGGGAAATGATGCAGGGTAGAAATCTCTATGCTGTGACAATCTAATATAAACCTGATAGGAAAAAAAATAATCCTATTACTGGACTCTGCATATTCTGTTTGAGTGGAACCTTTGAAATAAACACATAAACATATGGTAAAAACAACAACACTGAAAGTACTAGATCCTGTAAACAAAAATTGTGATATATTTATAAATGTTATAGCATTAATAAATGCATGCAGATCTGTGTCTATAAAGTGAGGTTATTCTTTAAAAAAAATCCTAACAGAAGGTTTAAAATTGTGGCTAGAGAAGTTAGCATAATTGTATGCAGAGATGAGAAAAAATTTGCTAGTCTCAACTGGAAGCAGATGGGCCTCTCTAAACCTCTGCAGGAATCTTACAAAGCAGCCTTGAGGGTTTCCCAAAAATTTTTAAAGCTTGGAATGACACAACGATTATATAAATATATACTTTAGTATCCTGGTTTTGGCAGTGACTAACCAGGTGAATACATGAAGCTGCTTAAAACTGGTCCATTGAAGTAGTCAGTTTTGTCTATTCAGACTGGTTTTAGGCAGAGGTCTTTCACAATATCAACTACCTGATCTTTTAAACTGGAGATGGCAGAGAGTGTACTTGGGATCTTCTGTACACCGAGCAGGTGCTCTACTACTGAGCCAGAGCCTTCCCCAAACACTCCCTGGAATCTACAGCTGGGCCATAAAAGTCACTACTTTCAACACCAGTATTAACAGCCATATTGCCTCAAAACATGGAATTCCCATTCAGCTAATGTTCACTGGCAACTGTTAATAGACTTATGAATTTGTCTGATTTCTTGTTTAAACCATTTCAGACAATGGCAGTGTATTCTATAAGTGTGACATGAATAAGTAGTTTCTTTTGTGCTACATGAATAAATCGTCTTCACGCTATGGCCAATCTATTTCAATGGGTAACTCCAAGTTAATCATACAACAAAGGGAGAAAAATATTTCCATTAATTTCTACACAGCATGCACAGATTTTATAACTTTATATCATAGACCTTGTTAATTATTTTCTCCCAAACCAGCAATACAATCCAGCACATGTTTACCTAGGAGTAATCCCATTAAACTAAATGGGATTTAAATCACAGTGACCCTGATTTATGATCAGATTGTAAATCCCCATATGTTTTAATCTTTCTTTGACAGGACGATTCCTTTGAAAAGCTGGTTGCCCTTTTTTGCATTCAGGTCTGTTTATATTCTTGGTAAGTGCACACTACTGAAAACTAAGGAGCTACCTAGAAGTGGCAAGGTCCTTGTGGCTGCCATGAAAACACCACTGCCTTTTTAAAGACTTTTGAAAATGGCTCAAGGGCCCAATACTGATTGAACCCACAGTCTGGCAGACTGAGATGCTCTTGTTTCCTGCACCCCTCTGCTTTGGTACTTGAAAAGACGTATGGGGAAGGGACAGGACTGCCATGCTGTGGACCCATTTTAAAATAACTCCTAAATGGTGGTGGTGCTCTCATGGCAGCCATGAGAATACCATCATGCCTGTAGTGCATGCAATGTTATTCGGCCCCTTCCCGGCCGAGCAGTCCATCGACTGCTGAGGCCGGGGGCCGCCCATTGCCTCCCCGCGCGGTGGAGAGGCAATGAAATCTTCCTGAGGGAGGGGGCTGGGGCAGCCTTAAAAGGCTGCCTCCGCCCCTTAGCACGCAGTTGGAATTGCTCTCAGACGGCGCAGTCACCTACCGGCTGACTGTTGGCCGTTGGGAGCGAGGCGTCTTCGGCGTGTTCACACGCCTTGGAAGAGGTTTCCTGAGGAAACAGCTGATCGGCGGTCTGACGTGGCGGCTCCCGGCGGTCGGCGTCTTTGTGGGGTGATCGGAGGAGCGAGCGTCTTCGGAGGAGCGGTTTGACTCTTCCTCCCCCCCCCCCGTTCCTGGTGTTTGGGCCGGATTCACTGCTTTCCGCGCCTGTTTAGGCGCGGTCGGGCTGAGTAGGCCGGTTGCGGCGGCGCGCGTCACCTTAAACTGCCGGGGGAGTTCTTTCATCTGACGGGGCCGCGGTAGGCCTCGCTGAGGCCGCTGGGCTATTTGGTGCGGCGCGGTAGCGTCTTGGGCGCCCACCCCCCCCCCCTCTTTTGCCTGACTAAAAGAAGACGACGCAGCTCGCGTTAGCGTGGGGAAGCGGCGTTGGCCAATAGGTTGCTGTTAATAACGCCCCCCCCCCCTGTTTCCCTTGTTGGGAGGCCTTAGCAGGCCAGATAGAGTGGGTTAGGGGAGCAGTGTGTGGCTAGTGCGCGGGCATCTGTGGGGCCTGTTTCACCCCCCCCCCCTCTTTCAGGGGGTAGTTGGGCTTGTCCCTCCTCTTCTATTAAGAAAAAAAAAAAAAAAAGGAAGGAAGGGGAAAAAATGGGTCCTAAGAAGGGGCAGGGCAACAAGAAAGGGAAGCAGCCTGCTAAAAAGCCAGCCAAGAGGCCGCTCCCTGAAGTGCCCCTGCAGGACGAGGGGGACGAGGCTCAGACGAGGCAGGCCATTATGGCTCAACTTGCGGCATTGGAGGAGGCCCGGGGTCTGGCTGGCCCTTCTAGGAGGACCACTGGTTTGTTGGGATCCGGTAGAGCAGCCACTATTTCCTTTCAGAAGGAGGTGCTGGCTCGGCTTTCTGTGTTGCAGGAAGCTGGAGGAAGCAGTGGTGAGTCAAAGGATGGTGCGCCTCGGGAAGAGGAGCAGAGCGAGGAGCCCGATGCTGTGGTGGTTGTGCCTCCTTTGAGTGAAGGTAAGTTACCCGGGCCCCAGCAGGGATTGACGTGGCCTTGGGGCCCATGGGGACCTAATGTAGCTTCAACTTCTAAGCCGGCTGGCGTACCCCAGGCTTCAAGTGCCAATTATGCGACAGTGCCACTTTTTGGGCAGCAGGTCGCTCCCACTCTTATGCCGCAGGCTGGTACTTCCTCTGCAGGGTCGGCCTCTCAGAGTCCTTGTTTTCCTTGGGGGCTAGCGCCTGGAAATGATGGCTATGGGGGCGGTCTGGGAACCGGTAGTCAGGGCCCAGCTTTGAGTGTGCTTCCATGGGGATGGCAGCAGGTCCCGGCGGTGTCTTCACCATTGTCCGGGCATCATGGTGCTATCTGGGGGTTCCCATCTCACCCGCCTGTTCCATACGGTTCTTTGGATTTTCATGCTTTGCCCTTTGGGGATCCTGCCATGCCTTTGGGCGACCATTTAACGGCGGCGACCAGGGAAAAAATCCTTAAAGGTGAATACGTGGATGTATTCAGCTTGTTGTATAGGGAATTGGAGAAGAAATCAAAAGACGAGCTGGATGAAAAAGATAAGGAAAAGCTCAAGCGTCGTAAGGTTGACAGAACGTGGGCAAATTGGCTGCCCGGGTTTCTCATTTATGCGGGCGTTATTGCCAGGGCCCAACCGTGGAGAGCAGCGCCACTTTTTCAGTACTGTGATATAATATATCGGGCGTATAACGATTTTGCTGGCGGGGCTTGGCTTCAATATGATGAGCAGTTCCGCATGCGTGCGGCGGTTAACCCTTTCCTTCAGTGGAATCAGATTAACCAGCAGCTTTGGCTGCAGCTCATGGCACCCGCGAAACCGAATGTTGGGGAGCGATCTGACAGCGGTCATTTGGTGCAAAAGTCAGCAGTAACAACCTTTCCTGGGGCCCGCGCAGCCGCGGGGCAGTCGGTTCAGCCACGTCTGCTTTGCTGGGAGTTCACCTCCCAAGGTTCCTGCTCCAGGAAAGCCTGCAAATATAGACATGAGTGCCCGATTTGTGCGGGCCCCCACGCCTTCTCGGCATGCACCCGATCTAAACAGAGATGGCCCAATAAGCGGACCGGTGGTGGAACCGGGCAACACCCTCCAAAAGGGCCCCAGCCCCATTCGTCTGAGGGCTCTTAGGCGGTGGCTGGAATTTTATCCCCATAGGGATGATGCGCGTTACCTGGCGGAGGGGTTTTCAGTTGGCTTTCGAATTCCATACGACGGCCCTCGTAGTTCATTTTTCTCTTCCAATTTGCGTTCAGTCAGGGGGCTGGAAAGCGTAGTTAGAAAAAAGATTGGTAAAGAGTGCGCGGAAGGCCGTGTTTTAGGTCCGTTTGAGTCTCCTCCCCTGCCGAACTTGCGGGTGTCCCCCTTGGGAGTGGTACCTAAGAAAGCAGCAGGTGAATACCGGTTGATTCACCACCTTTCTTACCCTAGGGGTCGATCTGTGAATGACGCTATCCCATCTGAGCTGTGTTCGGTAAAATATACTTCTTTTGACCGAGCGGTCCAGGTAGTTCGGCGGTGCGGGCTGGGTGCTGAGTTGGCAAAGTGCGATATAAAATCAGCCTTTCGCCTCCTCCCAGTGCACCCGAGTGACTTTGATTTACTAGGTTTTGCGTTTGACGGTTGTTATTATGTGGACAGGGCTCTTCCTATGGGGTGCTCAATTTCTTGTTCTGCGTTTGAACGTTTTAGTTTCTTTTTGGAGTGGGCTTTACGGTTTAAGACGGGAATTCGGGACACGGTTCATTATTTAGACGATTTTCTCTTCGTGGGGCCCGCGGACTCAGGGCAGTGCCTGCTTTTGTTAACGGCTTTTGAGGATTTGGCCACGGAATTGGGGGTTCCGTTGGCTCCTGAGAAAACCGAGGGCCCTACCACGGTGCTTACTTTTCTGGGCATTGAGCTTGACACGGTACGCCAGTTTTCCAGGCTACCTGAGGACAAGCGAGTGAGCCTGTTGACTCGGATCCGAGCGGTTTTGGTTAAGCGCAAGGTTACCTTGCTGGAGCTACAGCAGCTCGTAGGCCACTTGAATTTTGCCTGTAAAGTGGTGGCCCCGGGCAGGGCCTTTTTACGGCAATTTTGTGAAGGCATGGTGAACCTTCGCTTGCCGCACCACTTTGCCCGTGTCACTAGGAATATGCGGGAAGACCTTCAGGTTTGGGTAACCTTTTTACAGGATTTCAACGGCATTTCATTTTGGCGGAAGGATATGCAGCTGGAAGCCGAGCTGCAGATAGTTTCTGATGATGCCGGTTCTATTGGTTTTGGGGTATATTTTAGGGGGCACTGGTGTGCCGAGCAATGGCCGCAGGATTGGTTGGGCACGGAGTTGTGTCGGAACTTAACGTTTCTGGAGTTTTTCCCGATTGTCGTTGCCGTATTTCTTTGGGGCGAAGCTCTGGCCAATTGCTCGGTGCATTTCTGGTGCGACAACCTCGCTGTCGTTCATGTTGTCAATAGGTTGACCTCTAAGTCCCCAGCTGTTATGCGGCTAGTTAGGGTTTTTACCTTACGTTGTTTGAAATTAAATATTTTGTTTCTAGCTAAGCACGTTCCTGGCATTTGTAACGGGGTGGCGGACGCTCTGTCTCGCCAACAGATGGACCGTTTCCGTCAGTTAGCCCCGGAGGCCGACCTGTTGCCCCAGCGCATCCCGGCGGAGTTATGGCTGATTGGAGGAAAGAAGTGAGCCGGGCGATTCATATGGCCATAGCGCCCAGCACGAAGAGGTCATATGACCGGGCGGCCAGCCAGTTTGTGTCATTCAGGGAAGGGGCCGGTTTACCGGATGCATGGCCCGTTCCGGTCGATCAGTTGCTGCAATTCTGCGTGCACCAAAAGCAGCGGGGTTTGTCGGTCAGGTCTATAAAAGGCCAGATGGCGGCCCTGGCTTTCATGAGTAAGGCTGGGGGTTATTGCGATGCCACTAAGGATTTCCGCATCCAAAAAATGTTTGAGGGTTGGTCTCGGGAAGCAGGGCCGCGGGTTGACGGGAGGCAGCCTATTTCGCCTTCGATTTTGCGGGGGCTCCGCGCTTCTTGGGCCCGGGTTTGTGGGTCGGCGTATGAGGAGGCCCTTTTCCATAGCGCCGCATTGACGGCCTTTTTTGGAGCCTTCAGGGTGTCCGAGCTAGTTACACTTTCTCGTAGGGATGTTTCCGCGAGGGCCCTGCAGTTCAGGGATGTCACTTTGTTCAGTGACCGGGTGGAGTTTAAGGTCCGCCGTTCAAAAACGGACCAGAGACAGCATGGCTGTTCTGTTAGGATTGGAACCTGCGCTGAAAGTGAGTTATGTCCAGTTACAGCGCTCAAACATTACATGGAATGGCGGGGCGTATCTGAGGGGCCGCTCTTCCGCCATGCAAACGAGGCCCCCTTGACAAAGTACCAATTTTGGGCTGTCACCAGCCGTGCCTTGCAGTTGCTGGGCCTCGGTGATCAAAAATTTGGTACTCATTCCTTCAGGATCGGCGCTGCCTCTACAGCTGCGGCGCTTGGATACGGGGGTGAAGAGATTCGCCGAGTCGGTCGGTGGAGGTCAGGGGCTTATCGTACTTATATAAGACCTCTCAGGTCATAAGGCCGGCGTTTGCTACTTCCTTAGTTTCAGTACCTGTGTTGTGTTAAGTGTCATTTCTTGTTTCAATTCTAATAGTTTTTTCTTCTAGGGGCTGTGGTTGGCGATTCAAGGAGGAGGATCCTGATCTGTGGCCACAGCATTGTCTTTTGGGCGGCTCACCAGGCCCGTCGGACCCCGATTGGTTCACAACTGGGCCTGAGCGACAGAGCGGTGATCACCTGGCAAGGCCGCCGTGGTATGAGGTGGCCTGGGCTCCTGCCTCTGTTGTTCAGGGAGCTAGTCGGCCCTCCTCCGCAGATTCTTGTAATTCATCTGGGTGAGAACGACTTGGGCTTAGTCAAGGGCAAGGCCCTTTCGATTCAAGCCCAGTCGGACCTAGCTTTGATTAAAAAGCGTTGGCCAGAGGTCCTTATTTTGTGGTCGGCCATGTTGCCGCGCCGCGTTTGGCGGTCAGCATGGGACCCTGAAGGTTTGGAGCGGGCCAGGATAAAGGCCAACCGGGCCTTGCGCAAGGCCCTGTTTGGGGGGCTGGGAGATTATGTGCCCCATCCTTTGATTCTTTCGAGTTTGCCCGAATTGTACCGGGATGACGGGGTACACCTGTCAGAAAAGGGCAATCAGTTGTTTTTAACTGACTTGCGGCAGGGGCTGGTTCGAGTCTTGTAGTTGGGGTACAGCGGCCTAAGCTGAGGCTTGGCTCTGTCCTTGGCAGTTTGTGGTTGGCATTATGTTTTGGGGATTGGTGAGCTCCCGTAGCATCGCGCCATTTGGCGCATGACTCCCCTGGGGAACCGCAAGCTGTACGGCCCAAGGTTGGCTCCAGGGAGTCCGAGGATCCCGGCAAGTGCTGAGTGTCTGCATCCCAGGCTGGTGTCTGTGGGGATGGCGGAGCTCAGGTGAGCGGTGATCAAGTTGCCGGGCCGGCCGGGTCTGAGCCGTTTTGGTTGGCTCACACCCGGGGCTTTGGGGGCTCGCCCAGTTTCGGGTCAAGGAGGTGGTCGCGGTTGACCCCTGGCTTGACCTGTCCCCATGTTTGCCCTTGCCGTTAAGTTAATAAAGTGGCCCTATAACCCAACTTTGTGTCTGCCTCGTTATTCCGCCTGGGGGGGCAATTCGGCCCCTTCCCGGCCGAGCAGTCCATCGACTGCTGAGGCCGGGGGCCGCCCATTGCCTCCCCGCGCGGTGGAGAGGCAATGAAATCTTCCTGAGGGAGGGGGCTGGGGCAGCCTTAAAAGGCTGCCTCCGCCCCTTAGCACGCAGTTGGAATTGCTCTCAGCCCGCCCGCCCGCCCTTCAAGCAGTACAGGCACAGGCTGGTCGCCTGTTTCAGGGGCCGGGTAGGAATTTTTCGCCCTCGAATGATTGGCCTTGTTCGGGGGTGTTTTTGCCTACCCTGTACTGCTGATGTTGGTGTTGGCATTTGGAACGGCGGTGCTGTTATTAGATTGGTCACTGGCAGTTTGTGGTTGGCATTATGTTTTGGGGATTGGTGAGCTCCCGTAGCATCGCGCCATTTGGCGCATGACTCCCCTGGGGAACCGCAAGCTGTACGGCCCAAGGTTGGCTCCAGGGAGTCCGAGGATCCCGGCAAGTGCTGAGTGTCTGCATCCCAGGCTGGTGTCTGTGGGGATGGCGGAGCTCAGGTGAGCGGTGATCAAGTTGCCGGGCCGGCCGGGTCTGAGCCGTTTTGGTTGGCTCACACCCGGGGCTTTGGGGGCTCGCCCAGTTTCGGGTCAAGGAGGTGGTCGCGGTTGACCCCTGGCTTGACCTGTCCCCATGTTTGCCCTTGCCGTTAAGTTAATAAAGTGGCCCTATAACCCAACTTTGTGTCTGCCTCGTTATTCCGCCTGGGGGGGCAATTCGGCCCCTTCCCGGCCGAGCAGTCCATCGACTGCTGAGGCCGGGGGCCGCCCATTGCCTCCCCGCGCGGTGGAGAGGCAATGAAATCTTCCTGAGGGAGGGGGCTGGGGCAGCCTTAAAAGGCTGCCTCCGCCCCTTAGCACGCAGTTGGAATTGCTCTCAGCCCGCCCGCCCGCCCTTCAAGCAGTACAGGCACAGGCTGGTCGCCTGTTTCAGGGGCCGGGTAGGAATTTTTCGCCCTCGAATGATTGGCCTTGTTCGGGGGTGTTTTTGCCTACCCTGTACTGCTGATGTTGGTGTTGGCATTTGGAACGGCGGTGCTGTTATTAGATTGGTCACTGGCAGTTTGTGGTTGGCATTATGTTTTGGGGATTGGTGAGCTCCCGTAGCATCGCGCCATTTGGCGCATGACTCCCCTGGGGAACCGCAAGCTGTACGGCCCAAGGTTGGCTCCAGGGAGTCCGAGGATCCCGGCAAGTGCTGAGTGTCTGCATCCCAGGCTGGTGTCTGTGGGGATGGCGGAGCTCAGGTGAGCGGTGATCAAGTTGCCGGGCCGGCCGGGTCTGAGCCGTTTTGGTTGGCTCACACCCGGGGCTTTGGGGGCTCGCCCAGTTTCGGGTCAAGGAGGTGGTCGCGGTTGACCCCTGGCTTGACCTGTCCCCATGTTTGCCCTTGCCGTTAAGTTAATAAAGTGGCCCTTTAACCCAACTTTGTGTCTGCCTCGTTATTCCGCCTGGGGGGGCAATGTTCAGTTCTTTTAATTTTCATTTTGTTTTAATTTCATTCATTATTATAAACCTCAACAACACTTGTCATGACCAACTGCTGCAGTTCCTGGTGAAAAGAAGAAGAAGATATTGGATTTCTATCCCGCCCTCCACTCTGAAGAGTCTCAGAGCAGCTCACAATCTCCTTTACCTTCCTCCCCCACAACAGACACCCTGTGAGGTGGGTGGGGCTGGAGAGGGCTCTCACAGCAGCTGCCCTTTCAAGGACAACCTCTGCCAGAGCTATGGCTGACCCAAGGCCATGCTAGCAGGTGCAAGTGGAGGAGTGGGGAATCAAACCCAGTTCTCCCAGATAAGAGTCCGCACACTTAACCACTACACCAAACCGGCTCTCCAGAAAGCAGATCACTTCCTTTCCCTCCTAGATGTTCTGCTGTGACATCTCCTTGCACTTTGGTGACACTGTAGTTACAGTAAGCATACTCTGAGAGGTGTACTGTGGTCTGATGCTGCTGACCCTACAGGAACTGTATCCAAGACATCATAAGGAGGCAAAAGAGTAGAGGTAGAAAAGAAGGAGTAATATCATTTCTCTGGTATGCTAAGCATGCATACTATATGTGCAAAACCATGCAGACAAAATCATTTGTATCACCAGATTACATTTAAATCAGGATAGAGTGCTATAGTCAGAGGGAACAGTAACTATGGCTGCTTTCAGATCACCAGTATAAGCCGCCTCAGAGATGCCCATGACCAGACCAAAAAAGCATGTTCAAATGCGCACATCTGGATTTTGCCCCACTCCCTCTTTTACCTCATCCTTACCCATCTTCCTGCCGCCTCAAAAAGTTACCACATACGAAGTGGAGTAAACCAGCTGCAAATTGGTGAAGTGCTTCTGGGGTGCCTTTCCTGGCCATCGCAATGGCTCGGGAACACCCAGGAAGCAGCGATCAAGTGGATGAGTGGTCTAACCGCTCCTCTGGAATGTGCACGGCCTATCCCCATTCCAGCAGTAGGCCACACGCCATCTGACCAGCCTGTAGGCACTTCTCTTTCTCCCATCTTACTTTCAGATGGGAGGCTGCTGCCCCAAGCCACCCATCTATATTCAGCCTATAAGGGGGAAATAATGTATAAACATTTGCCTGTTCAATTGTATTCTCTTTCATTTTCATTACCCAAACAAAGGGAAGGAATAGGACTTTCTCATTTCATTTGACCCCATGTCAAGAAGGATTTTTGCCCCAATGTTTATCATTTTACACTCGCAGGTCCCTTCGTTGCTGCTCAGTCACCCACTTTGAGCAGATCTTTTCTGAGTTCTTCACAAACTGGAGGAGGTGCAACCTAATTATCTGGGGTCATTTGCAAATGGGTTATGTCACTTTTGATTACATTTATAAATAAACAAGTAAACAAACAATGCATTATTAATATATTCTGAATTATTTGTATACACAAACACCATAAGTTCCTTTTCTCTAGTAAAATAGAAACCTTTTGTAGGATTCTTATTTGATAACCTGTACTTTAGATAACCTTTAGTGTAACCTGTACTTTAGATAACCTTAATATGATTATGGACTCCATCTTTCTTTCTAATCCCTTGTTATGGGCATTTTAGACATCTACAAGATTAAAAATCAACAGATTGTTTATTACTGAAGCCCAGATCTGTGGGGTGCTTCTTTGCATGCTGATACCTTTCCTGGAACAGCTGTGGCCTAGCATCTGCTGTGTTGTCCTTGATTTTCCAGGTATCTGCCTTTTTATAAGAAACTTTCCATGCTTAAAGTTGTGTATTGAAGCACACAGTAAAAATATGCAATTATTTTCTAGAGATTGGTTTATCCCAAAGTCATAATAAAGTTTATTCATGTTAATTAAGAGCAGAAGCTAGATCAGGAATGCTATTGTTGTGCTTCTTTCAACATACATCATGACTTCCCTCACCCACTCAGGTGCTGACTGTCAAGAGTGTTCACAAATGTAGCTCCATATTCATGTTTTATCAGCTTACATGTGTACAGAACAAACTGAAATGGTTATCCATTTGTTCTTTCAGTATAGGCCTAATAAGTAATGGTTCTGCATCAGACCAGTAATTTTGTCTGGTAGTAACCAAATTCTTGAATTTTCCTCTGCAATTTTTGTGTCTATTCCATAGTTCTGCTGCCTTCACAAGTGCTATTTAAGTCACATAAGTTAAAGGGGGTTCCCATTTCTTCCCTCAGGCTCCTCGGCTGAGCAAACAGCCAAAATATTGTACTGACCAGAATTCTTCAGAAAAGAAGAAATCAGATAACTGAGGTGACTCAGTCACAAAAGAGAAAGAAAAATGGATGGAAAATCTTGACTCTGAGGAAAAGAAGTGGAGGGGGGTATCATACTCTATGATTACTGTATCAGACTTCAGAGATTGGGGAAATTCCTTAAAAGAATGATGTTACTTCAAGGTAAAAAGTTGATGGATGTGATTTCTCTTCCAGGTGACACTCTAGGAATCCCTCATTCTCTGTGGTCTTTATGTCACACTTTTTCTGCAGTGGCAGTTGCTCTGCCTTTGGACTTCTGCTTTCCTCAGCTCAACTGATTCCCCACCAGTTACTGTATAGCCACATTTTGACTTGTGTCTCCCTCCAATTTTCCCTGCATCTTCCTGATATTGTTTTTTTTAGAGAACAGGAAGATGCTGTGGAAATTGGAGGGAGATGTGAGTCAAAATCCGGTCACACAACAACTGGTGGGGAATCAATCGGTTGAGCTGGGGAAAGGAGAAGCCTGAGAGCAGAGTGACTGCTACTGCAGAAAAGGTCATACTGATTTGGGGAAATTCCTAGAATATTGCCATCAATTCCATTTTCATTTTTTTTCTCCCAAACCTCAAAATTATCAAGAGTAGAAGGTTGAGACTTAGAATAGAATATAGCCTGCTACTAAAGGACAAATGGTAATCCTATGAATAGTGCTGCCATACTTCTTAACTTCATTTTATTCTACTCTTGATTCCACAGTGTAAGAGGTTGTACATAAGAAGCTTTCCAAGGCAAGCTGACCAACCCTTCTGAAAGAAGAATTAATGCAATATCTTTCCCCCCTTATCTTCACTCCTAGTTGGCAGGAATCTCTATTAGCTAGCTTCATTCATTCAGATGAATGCATAGCATTTAAAAGATGAGAAGATATTAAAATCAGCCATGCTCACAAAAGGGGAGGGATGGTGTCTCAGTGGTAGAGCATCTGCTTGGGAAGCAGAAGGTCCCAGGTTCAATCCCTGGCATCTCCAAAAAAGGGTCCAGGCAAATAGGTGTGAAAAACCTCAGCTTGAGACCCTGGAGAGCCGCTGCCAGTCTGAGAAGACAATACTGACTTTGATGGACCAAAGGTCTGATTAGTATAAGGCAGCTTCATATGTTCATATATGTTCAAGTACCAGTATACAGGGCTGGAGCACCTGCCTAGAGTGCCAAAAAGCCTGCCACTGGCCATGCCATGCAGCCTTTCATTTTGTAATGCCCCTCAGTAACCTCAGAATCTGAATTTGTAGTTTGTAGTATTTGTACCATGCAGCCCTTATCAATATGAAAGTGAATTCACTTTGATAGCTATCTGGATGACTTACCATTTGGCATCGGTTCCTTTGCCTGCTAGACACACAAAAAGTCACCCTGAATAAAACTTTGTTGGTCTTAAAGGTGCCACTGGACTCTAACTTTGTATTAATGCAAACCTAAGGATACTTTCCCAGGAGTAAATTCCACTGAATGAGCCTAAGTAGGTTGCTGAGTAGACCTCCTTAGGATTGCTCTCAAAATGTCTGAGTTTTCATCTCATGCTTTAGCTGAGCTTTATTTTCCAATCAAAAAATGTCAAATGTTTTTCCACAACACAGTAACTTCTGCCTTTAGGGGAACTATCTGAAGGAATAAAAATTGTGATAAAAGCTTGTGAATTGGCAATGCCAGCAATTCCTGGCCATTTTCAAGTACATATTATAGAAGTGGAAAATAGGCCCCCTCCCACCCACACATTTGCTGTTCCAAGCATGCCCTTCTCCTATGGTTCTGATTTTGCCTCAAATAAAGGCTGCAAGAGCTGACTGGGCACAATGTAGCTGAAACTCAGCTAGGGATTAGCAAGTGTCCCCTATGTAGTTTCTTTTTTTAAAAAAAATATGTATTTCTGTCTACATTTTTAGGTATCCATATACATTTTGCTCTTGGATTTGCATTTTGTATGCATACTACAGGGCTTATAGTATTTACATGATTCTTGTATATAATTTCTCCATCTAATATATGAGTAACACTCAATTAATGACATACAAATAATATTGAGAAATGTGTACATTTTGTGGAGAGAGAGTTATGCAAGAAATTAGGAAGTGATAAACACAGAATAAAGAATTATAAATTTGGTTCACACAAGAGATACATCAAACTGTTGAAATAGTGTGGATGAAAAATGCTAAATTATCCTTATGCTTGCTCTTTCAGAAAAGATTTGGGTGGCAACATTTATTCATTCTTGAGAATAAAAAAAAAAATAGGAGATTATATTGCAAATTGGATTGTGTATGTCTGAAATGTGATCTCTGGTCCTCTGAAAATAATCTTTATGCCCAACCCACTGCTCTTTTAGTTCAGGCAGTGGCTTGTATGTGTTAGAAAACAGTAGTCCAGTCATCAAGATAGAAGTTCAGAGCCCCAGCTCAGCAGCCTCCCTCCCCAAATGCAGGCTAGAGTATGGCAAAAAGCAGCTGCCTACAGTGTTTGCTGCCTATACACAAATACAGCAAACATAAATAAAAAAACACCTTTTGGACCTCCTCATCCTGAGAAAATAGAGGATTTTCTTTCACTGTGCATCAATGGAAATTCTCTTCTAAACGACCTCCTTCAGTTTCTTCCCTACTCCAGTTGCATACCTCATTCTCACTCAGGCTTTCCCCCCACATAAAAGTTACACTTGGAATCCAGGTAATACAGTTGTCTTGAGATTGTAATAGCATCAACATAATCTCCAGTCAATATACCCAGAGGTGGAATTCTAGCAGGTGCCTTGTAAACTCTTGGATGATTGGCTACATCAGGAGTGTGTGGCCTAATATGCAAAGGAGTTCCTGCTAGAATTCCACCCCTGAATATACCACCTACCATTGTTGAACAAAAATCTGACAAGCGGCCAAGGAAAAGTGTGAAGAATGGTGGCAAGTAGGGATGTGCAAAAAAAAAAAATTCGGAATTCCACGGATTCGGAAGTATACGGGGAAAAAAAATTCGGAATCCCTGTATACTGCTGAATACCGTATTCAGAATAGCCGCATATACGGTAATGCACAGCTATTTCCAAATATACGGCCCTATTATACCCTATAGGCCATTGAAATCAATGGCAAATAGGGTATATTTGAAGCCGCCTGGAGGGGAGGGGGTTTGAGGGAGAGCCCCCAAATTTGCAGGGGACCTGCAGGGGACTCTCCCCTCCAACCCCTCCAAGTCCCAAAAAGATTGGGCCAGGGGATCCCATTCCAGGGGCACCCAAAGAGGGTGCCCCTATTCCATCATTATACCCTATGGGCCATTGAAATCAATGGCAACATAGGGCATAATTAGAGGCTACTGGGGGGCAGGGGGTTTGAGGGAGAGCCCCCAAAACTGCAGGGCAGCTTCAGGGGACTCCCCAGCATGCAACCCCCCTGGCCCCAAAAGACGGCACCCATCTGTGGGCACCCCAAAAAGAACACTGCTCCCAATGGTGAGAAAAAACCAATTAGAGCCACTTCCTCACTGCAATTGTCGTGGGAAAAGTGGCTCTGGGGAGCAGGAGGTTTTGAGGAGAGCCCCCCAAACTGCTGTGCAGCTTCAGGGCACTGTCCCACACAAAACCCACAAGGCCAAAAAAAAAAAAATTGGACCAGGGGGTCCAAATCCTGGGGCACCCAAAGCCAAACCTAACTTCACACCAGAGAATCTCTATAGGAACCAAAAGCACTACATCCCTCTATCTACTCTATGAACCCCGCAGTCCTGGAACAAATGTAAACCCAGTTGCCAACGTCACTGCCACACAAAACACAATCTGCTCAAGGTCTGCTCTGCAGACCTGGCTGCAGCAAACCCAGATGCCAGCTCTCCAGCCCTGCCCCAAACAACACGGGGAGAGCTGGCCAACCCCAAAAAGCCTGCTGGTTCTGGGTCTCTCACCCAGGTGCCAGCTTCCCTGCCATAGAACACACAATCTACAGATGCAAGCTCTCCAGCCCTGCCCCAAACAACACGGGGAGAGCTGGCCAACCCTAAAAAGCCTGCTGGTTCTGGGTCTCTCACCCAGGTGCCAGCTTCCCTGCCACAGAACACACAATCTACAGATGTCAGCTCTCCAGCCCTGCCCCCAAACAACACGGGGAGAGCTGGCCAACCACAACAAGCATGCTGGCTCTGGGTCTCTCACCCAGGTGCCAGCTTCCCTGCCCCAAACAACACAACTCTAGTCTCAAACAAGAGAAGTGGTGGACCACCACCCCTAGCTCTACATCATTCTGTAACACAAAACAAGAAGCATTTTGACTTACCTTGAGTGATGGATGGTTGGCTGTTTCGCGTTACCCAGGGTGCACCATGAGGAGGCGAGCCAGAATTGCACCCCAAATGAGGAAGATCACTGGGAGGGCCTCAGATTATGTGAGAGGAAGGCAACCATTCCTTCTCTCTCAGCTCAGCAGTAACACACAAGCATCACTGTCCCATTAGAGGGACCTCAGCATTGGTATGGCTGCTGGCTGCCTGTCATCATCACTGGCACCTCCCTCTTTCTTCCTCCTGCCCCTGAAAAAAAACTGGGTGGGTTATCCTGGCTGGGCCTGTGGGTGCTGTCGGTTACAGTTGGGGGCTGCAATGGCCCTTTCAGTATTATTAGGCATGTGTGGATGGAGGACTGGAGAAATTTGGATCGCTTTGCAGTTTTTAAACCAGCATTCACTTTTGGTTTGGGGAGGGATGAGTGGGGGGGGGGATGCATTGCCAATCAATTTGTGAGTGAGTTTTTGGGCTGTCTTTGGACTCTAGTCAGTTTTTATTGGAGGAGCGTTTTACAACCATCTTCCAAGCACGGGCCAAGAGAGGATGCAGGCACAAGTAGGTGCTCACTTCATTCAATCTCAAAGTCCATGCTTGGGGAGCCGAACATTGGCAAGTTGACCTTCAGGAAGATCAACTGCTGAACTGTCCAGGGTTGCAGGCGATTGCGATGTGGGCAGACAATGTCGCCCTTATGTGAAAAGACGCGCTCGCTCTGCACGCTCGTCGGTGGGCAGGAGAGGAACGCCTTGGCCACGGAGGAGAGGGCCGGCCAGACCCCCTCCTTCATGACCCAGTAGTCCAAAGGAGACGCTTCCTGTGGCTCGAGGGGCTCAAAAAGATAGTCCCTCACCATCGCAGCACCCGTCTCCGCTCTCGGTGCCCTACTGCTCCTAGAGGGGCCAACGACCCGCCCAATGAATGTCACCTCAGCACTCCTCGTGGCGTGAGTCTGGTGGGAAACACTGCCTAGCTGGGGAGGCTGGGGATGAACAACAGCAGCGGAAGTCGCAGATGAGCTGCTTCCACCCCCCTCCTCCTCAACTATTGGCACTGGGCCCCCCCTGACTCTGGAACGCTCGACCTTCTGGGAGAGCTCGTCTTGCCAGCGATCGAGCCCGCTGGCCTGCTCGGCGACTGTGCCCTTAAGGTGTGGGTCTAACATGGTCACCATCATGTAGACCTTATCCTGGGTGAAAGTCTGAAAGCGGGCCTCTAGCCCAACCTGCAGCCTAACAACCAGGGTGCGCACCACTGGAAGAACGTCTGCATGGCCTTGAGCTGGTACTAGAAATGAGGCCAGGTCCTCACGGGCCATCTGGACCATGGGGACGACCAGTGCGATGCTCGCCGTGTCAGACGAGAGCATTTCTGTGTAGGTCTTGAAGGGCCCAAGAACCTCCACAGTCTGAGAAATGACCACCCAATCCTCTTGGGTGAGACGGTTCTCATCCCGAAAGACCCTCGTCTCAGAGACAAAGGCATCCAGGGCTGCTCTCTGCTCCACCATGCGCTCCAGCATGGCGCAGGTGGAGTTCCAGCGTGTGCTGACATCACCGAGCAGGCGGTGCCATGGCACGCTTGTCAGTGTCTGTTTCTCACGCAGCCAATACGAGTCCGTATTGCTGCGTGAGAAGTGACCCGTGCTGTACCGACATTTCTGGAGCAGAAGTCGGTACTCATGGGTCGCGGCTTGATACAGACGATCTTGGTTTTTCGTCTGTCCCAACGCGTCCTTGACCACAAGGTGGAGAAGGTGGGCCACGCAAGGAAGGCGTTTTAGGCCCTCATGCTGGACAGCCGCCTTGATGTTGGAGCCACCATCAGTCACCACGAAGCCCTTGGCGACGCCCCTGCTGCCTACCCAGCCCTCTAACTGCTGTGAGAGGATGGCTCTGAGAGTGTCCGCCGTGTGCGGCGCGTCGACTGCTTCGGCGTGCAGTAAGGCACAGCGATAGCCGGCCCGGCGGCCCTGACCCTGCCTGTTACTACTGCCACCCCCACCCTGCACCTCACTGGGTTGCCACCAATGCACAGTCAGGGAGAGATACCCCTCGAATGCATGTTTGGAGGTCCAGATATCTGAGGTGAAATGAACAGTCCCCCCGGCAGCACGGGACAAATGCTCCTTCACCACAGAACTGGTCGCCCTGAAAAGAGCTGGCACAATGGTCCTGCTAAGGGTGGTTCTAGCAGGAATTTTGTACCAGGGCGCCAGGTACTCCAGCAACCCCCACACCCCAGGATTCTCGACAACTGAAAACGGAAGCCCATGGGTGACCGACCTGGCAAGGTGCCAGGCGATCACCCTCCTGCCATGCCTGATTCCCCCTCTTGGCACAGAGGTGCCCCTACCAAACATCTCAGGCAGAGATGCCTGGCATCCCTGTTCTCCCACGGAACGCTCCTGGAGAGCGGGGGTAGTCGCGATGGGACGGACCCCCTGGCTGGGTGGTGTTGTTGTCCGCTTGGACAACACAGCACCAGCCTGCTTCTCCCCCTTAAGAAGCACCCCCGGGTGGTGCTTCTGCAGGTGATTCCGCATCCCCCCCAGAGTCAGGTGGGCAGGGTCCCGCCCACGACTGATCCAGGCCCTGCACAGCTTGCACTGTGCATAACGTGGATCCTCCATAAGTTCGAAATGCTTCCATACTTCAGAGGTGAACGGATGCCCAAAGTGACTGGCAGGTTGGGTGTCCGGAGCCACCTCCTTTGAGGTGCTCGGGGGAGACACATCGTGCCTCGGGGTGGCAGGAGGGGCTGGCCGCTGGGGGGAAGTGGGCGGAGATCTCCTCCCCCTCCACCCCATGCGGCCTCCCCTCCTGGCCATCCCCTGAAGGTCTGCTGGTGCCCGAAGAAACCGAAGAAGGGGGCTGGTCCTCCTCAACCAGCTTCTCCTTCAGCTCCTGCACGACACTCTCCACCCTCCTTGGGGTGATCATTTTGGACAGAAAACTGTCCCCAAAGCTCATCTCTAAGGAGGGCTGCTCTTGCTGCCCCTCCTCCGGCTGCTGAGGCCGAGCGACATCAGCTGGAGGAGTGACTGCCCGAGCAGCAGACCCCTGCGCAGTGCCAGCACCTAATGGTACCTTTGCTGGGGGCGCCCCAGCAGCAGCCTCGATGAAGGGCCCAAGGCGGGCCTTCTTCTTCATCACACTCCGGCCAGAGGTCGGAGTGCTGGAAGGTGGCTATGGAGTGGCTCTATACACAGGTGGTGGTGGGGGGGAAACCTTGGTACTCTCCCTTCCCTCCGCCCCTTTAGTCTTGTCCCTGGCCTTGCCCCCAGGGCCCTTCTTCTGCTGCCTGTCACTCATGTCACCTTTGGCCAGTCTCACACAACCTGAACTGAGAGTGGGTTTTTTTTTTTACAAACCTAACTCTCTTCACTGTAACCTGAACCAATAGGTGGACTGACTTCTTTTTAAAAACCCTCCCACCAAAACTTGTTTGTTTGTTTTTTTGGTCCCTAACCTGCCTTCTTTGGGTTGGGGTAGTAGTAGTCTGGTAAAGTTTAGCAGACTAGGTGATCCTGCCTCTACCTGGCTGCAGTTTTTAAAAGGCTACCTTGAGATGAAGGCAATCCTTGTTATATCCTCCTAGTTAAACTTCTCCTAACTAGATCCTGGGACAAACCTGATTTCCTTGCAAACTAGAAATCAGGTGTCCCCTATAACATGAGAGAAGCTGTGGTTTACCCTGTGGAAATCTAAGGATGCACCAGCTTTCAGTGGCTGAAAGCCAGATGCACCGCTGCTGAAACCCTAGTCTCATTAAAAGGGAGCCTGATGTGGCCTAGTAGTCACGCTACCTTTTATGAGAAACCTAAAAACTTTTTAAAGCACGCCTATCTGGCCTACTTGAATTGTGAAAGGAAATAAAGCCCTAAACTGGATTAATTTTGTTTTAAATTTCAAAAAAACACAATCCCTAAAAACACCCTTATTAGTGGGGCAGCCTATTTGGTGGCCCTAGCCAAACCGAGATTCCAAAAATCACTCTTTGACAACAAGAAACTGACCCAGCCCACACACACCCTCGCCAACCCCCACACCAACCAGAGGTAATTTTAAAAAACCAAAACAAAACCAGCAGAATCACAAAAGGCCAAGCAAAGCAACTCAAGTTTTTAAAAAGTGGCCTTTCACCAATAAGAAAACTTAGGCCAAATCAGTCAACAACACCCCCCCCCCCAAAACCAGGAAAAGTGACAACAACAGGGAAAAAAGGCCAAGCAAAGCAACTCAAGTTTTTACAAAGTGGCCTTTCACCAATAAGAAAACTCAGGCCAAATCAGTGAACAACAACACCCCCACCCCTAAAACCAGAACCAGGAAAAGGGGGACAAAAGTGGCCTTTTAAACAATGAAAATTAGGCCAAACAGCACCACCACCCCCAATAACCTGAAGAGAAAAGTAACACAGCAGCAACACAACACAGCAGCAACAAATCAAACACTGAAACAGTAAAAAACTCAACTTTTAACAATGCAGGAACTTCCCCCCCCCCAAAAAAAACCCTTCACCCTAACCCCAAGAAATCCAAGCCACCCAAATCAGGAGAAGTAAAAGGACACTGCACTTTAAAAAGTCCTCTCACTAAATTAAGATATGGGCAAATTAGCAAACCCCCCCACCCCAGGCCCCCACCCCCAACAGAACCTAACCCCAACCCCAAATAGGCTACCCTACCCCCCCAGTACTCACCCACCCAAATCTGGACAAGTAAAGGGACTCTAGTCCTTTTACCAACAAAAACTAAAACAAGAACCCCAAAACTGTCTTACCTTGTCTTCTCTTAGTCCAGGGAAGTAAGGCTGAGTGAGAGAGCAGCAGGCAGCAGCAGCTGAAGCCAAGGGCCAGCCACCAGCAGCAGCACAATCTCTCTCACACACACCAAGCCACACACCAACACAGCAATGGAGGAGTCCAGCAGGAAGACTCCTTAAAAAGGTTCTCTGGCCCTACAGAGAGCAATTTCAAAAAATAGCACTGCTCTCTGATTGGCCAGACAACAATGCTTACTTGGATACCCAAGTAAGCAAAAGATCAAAATAACAACAATGTAGCTGATGGCTGGGCCATCAGCTACACAACAGCCCTGCAAAGCATGCATTTGCAATGCATTTTGCAAATGCATGCTTTGGATTGGCTGCTGGGGCTCCTCTTCCCCCTCCCCCCCCGATCCCAGGGAGGCTACGGGAGAGGGGGGAAGAGGCCACTAAAGGCGGGAAAGTAGGCAAGCAGCTCCTTTGAGGCTGCAGAAGCTATTTCCCGCCTTTTGCTTTGACAGCTTTGACAGCCATATACTTCCGAATAGCTATTCGGAAGCATACGGCGAGCCGTATTTGGCTGCTGCATAATAGGCGGCAATGGGAATCGGCTACAGCCGATTCCGTATACAGCCGAATCAGTGTTGATTCGGCTGTATATTCGGTTCGGCCGAACCGAATGCACATCCCTAGTGGCAAGTAGTTTAATGAACCTTTCCACTAACCACTTATAGTCTTGTTCTTTATCCAGACAGGTTAACCCCAGAACTGATTTACTGCTTGGGAAAGCAGAGGGATCTCTGGTCCTATCCTTGGGAGCACAATGTTGCTATTATCATACTATTAACCAGGCCTTGAATTCAGCAAGAGCTCACAGGAGCACAGCTCCTGAACCTTTCTGGCAGTTTCCCCTCCTCCTCTCCACCTTGTCCATTGAATAGTAGGTGTAGCTGCATAACAATCCCTGGATGAGCTCCACCACCTATTTTTCTACAAAGTGACCCCTGCTATTAGCATACTTGCTTTGAAATTTCTTATCTATGATTACATCCTGGTGCATTGAGAAAGATCTGATAGAAGCCTTGACCAATTTAAACTCTCTTACAATTTAAACTCTTCTCTGCCACAAAAGTCTTGTTCTCCAAGTTACTTTGGAAATATCACTAGAAGATAAAATAAACACTCATTATGCATTAAGATATCCCTCTTTTTTCTCAAATATTTGAAAATGATTGATTTTCTTTAAAAATATTACTTAATAGATACAAGTGGGGACCTACAAATTTGTATAGTGGCTATCCTATTCCCCCCATCTTTGCTTCTTCCCTTTCGCTCACACTCTTTCTCCCACCTGTCACTCCTTTTTATACTTTCACTCTCCTCTGTGTCTGTCACTTCCCATCTTTTTCTGCCCCATCACTGTCTCTTTCTGCCCCATATCACTTTCCCAGCCTTTTGCTTGCTTCCTCCCCGCCGACAGCAACAGCAATGGCAGCAGTGGTCCCAACCGCTTACCTGCTTCCCACCCCACCCCTCCTACAAAGTAAAACAACAGTGGTGGTGGCAGATCATAACATATTCCCTAACTACAGAGATCAATTCCCCTTGGGGTTGCCAGTTCTAGGTTGGGAAATTCCTGGTGATTTGGGAGTTGAGGTTTGGGGAGGGAAGGATCCTTAGCAGGGTACAATGCCACAGACTCCACCCTCCAAAGCAGTTATTTTTCTCCAAAGGAACTGATCTCTGGCATCTGGAAAGCAGTTGTAATTTCAGGTGATCTCAGACCCCATCTGGAGATTGGCAGCAGTACCTGTGGAGGAAATGGCTGCTTTGGAGGGTGGAATCTATGGATTATACCTGTCTGATGCCCTTTCCTCAAACCCCGCTCTCCCCAGATTCTGCCCCATCAGATTTCCAGAATTTTCCAACTTGGGTTGGCAACCTTTTCACCCAGCAGCCAACCTGACTTCATCTGATGCTCTGTCTTCAGCTTTCCATCTTTATCCCCTCCACCACAGCTTCTACCTAAGAAAGCTCCAGTCTTTCTCCACAGTGGGGACTAAAGCAGCTTACATTATTTTCTTCTCTTTTTTATCTTTACGAAGCCCCTGAGAAGGTTGAGTTGAATGTATGTGACTGGTCCAAAATCATCCAGTAAACTTCCACAGCAAGATGGAGATCTGAACATGGGTATCACAGACCCTAGTCTGAAGTTTCAACCACTATGCCACACTGGCTTTCATATAGTAGCTGCTGTTGAACAGTAACAAACAGCCAGGCCTAGTTGAGTCACACAAGTCAGGTGGTACCAAGTTTTTCAGGGGTTGCCACCAGGCTTAGGTTTGCCAGCCTCCAGGGGGGACCTGGAGATCTCCCAGAATTACAACTGAACTTCAGACAACAGAGATCTGTCCCGCTTGAGAAAATGACTGCTTTGGAGGGTGGGCTTGTTATCCGAAGAGGCAATCACCTAATTAGTTGGGGGGAGTAGCTTAAGAATACAGAGCAAGAGGGGGTGTCACACAGCAGGGGACCAGGAAGAGCCTTCTACCACTGCCACCACTCTGGTAAGGGTCTGTATGGGAAGGCCCAGAGCACCCAACTATCCCTCTGTCTCTTCTGAGAGCCAGTTTAGTGTAGTGGTTAAGTGCACAGCCTCTTATCTGGGAGAACCAGGTTTGATTCCCCACTCCTCCACTTGCAGCTGCTGGAATGGCCTTAGGTCAGTCATAGCTTTAGCAGAAGTTGTCCTTGAAAGGACAACTGCTGCAAAAGCTTTCTCAGCCCCACCTACCTGACAGGGTGCCTGTTGTGGGATGGGGGAAGGTAAAGGAGATTGTGACCGTTCTGAGACTCTGAGAGTCAGAGTATAGGGTGGGATATAACTACAATACCTTCTTCTTCCTTTTTAGCAAAGCCTTTTAACTGTGACCAAAGAGACATGAGGACCCAGGCAGTTTAACAATAACACAAGAGATTTATTCTAAGTGCTCAAAACAATAAATGGGTTGCCAAAACTTCTTAGTACGCACTGAGTATATAAAGAAATAAAGTGTATAAATAAACAAACAGCTTTAATATAACTATCTAAATGTTCCCTTCCTCTGCCATCTAAGACTCACCCACCTTGAGCGAGGGAACCCTTCTGATGCTTTCTCTCCTGCAGCCAGTTTGGTGTAGTGGTCAAGTGTGCGGACTCTTATCTGGGAGAACCGGGTTTGATTCCCCACTCCTCCACTTGCACCTGCTGGAATGGCCTTGGGTCAACCATAGCTCTGGCAGAGGTTGTCCTTGAAAGGGCAGCTGCTGTGAAAGCACTCTCCAGCCCCACCCACCTCACAGGGTGTCTGTTGTGGGGGAGGAAGGTAAAGGAGATTGTGAGCCGCTCTGAGACTCTTCAGAGTGGAGGGCGGGATATAAATCCAATATCTTCATCTTCTTCATCTTCTTTCCCAGAAAGAACACACTCTGTCTGTGGCTTGGCCTTTTATGCTTTCCTCCCAGGTCCCACCCCACCTCTTGGCCAGTTTTCTCTCCACAATTTCTGAAACCTAATCAGAGGGAGAGAAGGGATCCTGGAAGATGTAGGCCCACCAGCAGGGAAAGCAACAGCAGTGGTGGGGAGAGCTGGGTGGGGAGAGCAATGGCAGCAGTAGGAAGAGTGGGGCAGGGAGTCTAATGCAACCCAGTATTGGGGTGTCTGTGACCTGGTACCGGGTCGGGACCTGGCAAATGGTAAACGCTGCACTAATAGGTAAAATGAATAGGGTTTAGTGTTGCTTAACTGTTGAAAAATAAAAATAAGGAAATGTAGGGGAAATGGACATAGGTGTTGATAGGATTAGTCCTGGGTGAGTCAATAGGTCTTCGGAGGCCAGTTGTCTTAAATTTTGCAGCTCTCTGGAATGTGTAGGTGGCAGTAGACAGTCAGCTGCTCTTACTTACTATGGCTTGGTTTTGACTGGCATCCATTTTGTGTCATTTTGGAAGGCAGTGCCTTCCACATGATTTTTGAGGCAATATTTTTAAGAAGGGTGTTTATGGTTATTCTAGCTATAAACTATCCATCTCCAGACTGCACCTCAAAATCTCTAGGAATTTCCCAACCTGGAGCCTGGACCCCTTGTCTTGCCTGGTCCTGAGGATTTTTCCCTCAAAGACCAAAATAGGCCTGGAAAAGTCCTGCCCCCTCTTTTATTGACAGAACCAAGCTTGGAATACTATTGTTGCCTAGCAACTGCCACAGAAAGAATATGTTTTTTAAAGCTAAAGGCAGTACTTTTATCATTTTTGTTGTTTTTGTTAAACTCCCCAACATTTTTTTAAGACTTCACGTTTTTCTGCACACATGGGGCCATTTTTAGGTTTATAGAAAGATGTCTTGCCCAGTCATAGTTTCAGTCATCAGATTTAAGTATCCAAAGTTTTGGTGACTTGGCTATTAGAATATAAGATGATGACCATTTGTAAGAGCAGTGCCTTACCATCCCTGATGGAGGCTGTAGCAAGCTGGGCACTAGAGCATCCTCGACTTATAGTCTTGGGTGACTTTAATATCCATGCCGAGGACACGGCCTCCACTCGGGTGATGGACCTAGTGTCTTCCAAGGCAGCACTAGGACTCTTCCAATATGCAACAATGTCCCCACACCAGGCCGGGTACATGCTAGATTTAATCTTTGTGATGGGAGTTGTAGTCAATCAGATTTCTGCCGATGCAGTGCCATGGTCTGACCACTATGTCCTGAAGGCCCATGTGTATATTTCACTTCTATCCTGTTTAGGTGGTGAGCAAATTTTGGCTTGCCCATGAAGCCAGATGGACCCACTGCGGCTTCAAATGGCTTTGTGGGATCCCTGGCCCTCTGATGACTTATTGGATGAGTTTGCAAAGATCTGGAATAACCAGCTCTCTGCAGCCATTGATGAGATTGCTCCTTGATGTTCTCTTCATCCCCACTCACAATCTGCACCGTGGTATACCCCGGAGTTGCAATCAATGAAACTGCAATTAAGACAACTAGAGAGACAGTGGCGACGTACTCATGATGAAGCAACTAGAATATCTTATAAGTCGTTTATGTGGCTTTGCAACCTAGATTGCATCTGTGACTTCATGCCCAGCATAATAATTTAGTATAATTTGATCATTGACAGCCTTACCACAAGTTAAACCAAATATTAGGGAACTGGAAATCAGCTGTGAGGCTTTTGTGAGCTTTTTTGCAGATAAGGTCTCGTCGCTCTGATATGACCTCCCCACCACATTGATACAGTGAGTTAACTTGAGGCACCGAGCTCATCTTCTGGTTCGTTTTTGGATCCCTTCATTCCACTCAGCCTGGAGGAAATTGACAGGATCCTTTTTACTGTGCACCCTACCACCTGTGGGGTGGATCCGTGTCCATCTTGACTTGCAAAAGCTAGCCAGGTATTGCTACATGAACCACTACAGGCTATTGTCAACATATCCCTCATAGAAGGGATTTTTCCTACACCTCTTAAAGAGGCTGTGGTTTGTCCCCTCTTGAAGAAACCATCTGTAGACACAGCTGTATCGGCAAACTATCAGCCAGTGTTGAAACTACCTTTTTTGGGTAAGGTTATAGAGCGGGCAGTGGCGACTCAGCTACAGTGATTCCTGGATGACACTTCCTCACTGGATCCATTCCAGTCCGACTTTCGGCCAGGTCATGGGATGGAGATGGTTTTGGCCACTCTCGTGGATGACCTCTTATGACAACTGAATTGGGGCAGCTCAGCAGTACTGTTGTTATTAATCTGTCAGCCACAGTTGATACAGTTGACCATCAGCTACTGTCTAGTTGCCTCACCGACATGGGGATCCAGGGGTCCGGCTTGCAATGGCTGGCCTCTTTTCTCCAAGGTTGGGGACAAAGGGTAATGATTGGGGAAGAATCATCCCAGAGACATCCACTTATATGTGGTGTGCCACAACGGGCGGTTCTGTCTCTGATATTATTTAACATCTATATATGCCCCCTTGCCCAGATTGCCAGGAGCTATGGACTGGGATGCCATCAATATGTAGATGACACCCAGTTCTGTCTATTGATGGGTGGCCAATCCGACTGCGCCTCAGACAACCTGGACCTGGCACTCCAAAACGTAGCATCTTGGCTCAGGCTGAGTCGACTGAAGTTGAATTCGATGAAGACTGAGGTTCTCTAGCTGAGTCACGGTGGCCCAGAAAGGGAGATCCCTTTGCCAGCTCTTGATGGGGTACCACTGATACTGGCCCCTAAGGTCAAGAGCTTGGGAGTGCTCCTTGAGTCCTCTTTGACTATGGGGGCCCAGGTAGCAGTCACTACCAAATCCATGTTTTTTCATCTCTGGTGGGTACAGCAGCTGGCTGCTTTTCTGGAATATATCAACTTAGCAATGGTGATCCATGCTACCATCACCTTGAGAATGACCGCTGTAATGCTCTCTATATGGGGCTGCCCTTGACCCTGACTTGGAAACTACAGCTAGTGCAAAACATTCCAGCATGGTTCTTAATGGGTGTCAAAGTATTTTATTGTTGTAGCCATAGGCCATAACAACCCTGCAACCCCCCCCCCCCCAAATATACAGTTTACTTCTTGCCATAAAAATTAAAACATTAAAAAAATAGTAAAATACAGAACTATGAACAAGATTTAAAACATAAATAATAAAATAACATGACAGAATGAGACTATAACTTGGCCAAAATTCTTGTATGGGTGGCTGTAGTTATCTTCTTCCTTATTTTTATTGCTAAAAAGTTTAAAGTAGCCACCTTAAGGGTAACATCTGGAATGGCATCAGCCAATAAAAAAAATAATACATTCCTCTTCTGATTTAAAATTTGTGAGAAATTGATTCAGGTTTTTTCCGAATAGGCCATAGAATGGACAGGATAGAATACAATGAGCAATATCTTCTGTCTGATTGGTACCACCAGAACAACGATGCTGGTCTACAGGTATTTTTTGAAATCTACCCTGAAGGTACAAGGATGGCATGGTTTGAAAATGGGCTTGGGTAAATGCTTTTCTTAGAGGGGCATCGGAGAGATCAGCTAGATAGCAGGGAAAGGATTTATTTTTCTTGAACTGGTGATACCAGACAGAATTTAGATTGATGGATCAGATTGATGTCATGAAGGGCATCCTTTTCAAAAATCCAGTCCCACGGTTTACTTGGATCCCAGCCTATTACCGACTTTAAAGAGGGTAAAGAGTACATTTGTAAAATGGGAGAAAGTAATTTGGACCACACATTCATATTGCTGAAGTACTGAAAACTGTGTTTTACCAGGTGGTGGTCTGGAATACCACTAAGCTTTTTATAGTATTTTAATAGTATCACGTGAGCTCTAGAGGTGATTGAGGGCATACTGACTTCTAGTCTCAGATGTAGAACAGGGGTACCTTGGGGAAGGCCCAAAATTTTCCTTTTAAAGATATTTTGGATAACTTCTAGCTGGATGAGTATTTTCTCATTCCACCCCCAGGTTTCTACTCCATACAGAAGCTGTGACAACACCTTTCCTTGGAAGACTTTTAGGGTTGGAGATATTAACTGACTACCCTTTGAAAATAAATTTTTTAAAATAACTCCCATATTGCATTGTACAGTTAAAAGAGTGGCATTAAGATGGACTTGCCAGGTCTGGAATCTCTGGAAAACTATACCAAGATATTTAAAAAAGGAGCATTGCTCTATTTCATGACCGTTAATGGACCAGCTGTGTTTTGGGCTATTATTACCAAAAACTACAATTTTTGTTTTACTGTAATTAATTTTCAGTTCTTCTCTGTCACAGTAATCAGCCAGCTTAACTAATATCCTTCTAAGTCCTACCTGGGTGAATGACATAATTGCCATGTCATCTGTGTACAACAGAACAGGGATTTTCCAGCCAACTAGTGAGGGAGAGAAAAGGTCCTTAGAATTCATAACCGGAACAAAATCATTAATATAGAAATTAAACAAAAATGGAGCTAGTAAACATCCTTGTTTGACCCCCTTTCTCAAGGGAATAGAGTCCGTGAAATAATATCCCATCCCCTGCTGAGCAAATCGAGGTACATGAGAAACCAGCAGAACCATTAAATCATGGGTGTCAAACTCATTTGTTATGAGGGCCGGATCGGACATAAATGAGACCTTGTCAAGCCGGGCCGAGCCGTGTTGGTCCAGGCCATGTGTATACCTATTTAAGATTAGGTAGCAGAGATATAAACTTTTTAAAGGACACAGACAAACATGATTAAAGTTTTTTTTAAAGAAACCCACCTTAAAATAAAACATACTTAAAACATTAGCACTTGTTGGTCTTAAAGGTGCTTTCTTTGTATTTCAGGAAGCTCTGGTTCTTTCCCTTCCTCCCCAGGGGACGAGGTAGAGGAAGCTCAACCATGGAGGAAATAGAGGCTTTGCTCTGTAGCTTCTGTCTGATTGAGTAAGACTTGAAAAGCAAGCTGAGATGCAGAAGGAAGCAAGGGAGAAAGGAGAAGGGAAGCAGACAAGAGCCAGTTACTCAGGGGCTGATAGGAGCCCTCCAGGGGCCTGATTCGGCCCCTGGGCCACATGTTTGACACCCCTGCATTAAGCAGAAGGCAATTATGACTCCCTTCACATTAATTTACAACCCCAACAGTGTGGTAATAAATGTCTTTCCTTTGACGAGAAGACACATTGTTTGGAGTACAAAAGGAAAGGCTAGATAGGGTTATTCTAAAATCCATTGATCTTATTCCTCTGGAAGGACTTGCTGGAATGTTGCATTTGGAACATTTTCTTCTCTATTTTAATACAAAAAGAATTCCTGCTCTTTTGTTTGCACAAGCCTCTAAGCTTTCAACATTAGGAATCAAGCTTCAAAGACATTTTAGGAATTCTGAAATTCTGAGACTATTGCCAAAGTATGGTCCAACCAAGAAGAGTATTTTGAACTCAAAAATTCTTTCTTTGTTAATGGGGCTTCCTCGATGGGAACACATTCACTTGGTGCTAAAAGAGCTGCACTGGCTAACTATTGTGTTCCGAGTCCGTTTCAAGGTGCTGGTCGAAGAAGAATTGAAGAAAAAGAATTGCAGATATATACCCCGCCCTTCTCTCTGAAAGAGCCCCGTGGCGCAGAGTGTTAAAGCTGCAGTGCTGCAGTCCTAAGCTCTGCTCACAACCTGAGTTCGATCCCCGGGCAAAGCTGGGTTTTTAGGTAGCCGGCTTGACGTTGACTCAGCCTTCTATCCTTCTGAGGTCAGTAAAATGAGTACCCAGCTTGCTGATGGGAAAGCGTAGATGACTGGGGAAGGCAATGGCAAACCACCCCATAAAAAGGCTGCCATGAAAATGTTATGAAAGCAATGTCACCCCAGAGTCCGAAATGACTGGTGTTTGCACAGGGGAGCTTTCCTCTGAATCAGAGACTCAGAGCAGCTTACAATCTCCTATATATTCTCCTGCAACAACAGACACCCTGTGAGATGGGTGGGGCTGAGAGGGCTCTCACTGCAGCTGCCCTTTCAAGGACAACCTCTGCCAGAGCTAATGGTTAACCCAAGGCCATTCCAGCAGGTGCAAGTGGAGGAGTGGGGAATCAAACCCGGTTCTTCCAGATAAGAGTCCACACACTTAACCATTACACCAAACTGGCTCTCTTTTTTAAGGTATTGACCCTTAAAGCCCTATATGGTTGAGGGCCTGCCTATCTATGGGACTGCCTTTATCCATATGTTCCCCAGAGAGCACTACGTTCAGGAACACAACACCAAGGGAGACCAGACTGTGCTCTGCACAGACTCAGGCCTTCTCAGTGGCGGCACCAATAATGTGGAATGCCCTCCCAGAGGCCATAAGGGCCCTCGGGATCTCTCCCAATACTCCTGGGCCTGTAAAACTGAATTATTTTGACAGGCCTTTAATACCTAATGGGAGAGAATTGCCACTCCACACTGCTGAGCAACTTCACTTATGACAAATTATGTCCACCATAGATTCACTATCAGAAGAAGGAAAGTTATAACCCTGCCTATACTGAACTTTTAAGTAGCACCATAAAATGTATTTTAATCATTAATTTTTACTGTTTTAAATTGTAATTTTAAATTGTGTTTAATTGACTGTTAGCCGCCCTGAGTCTGCTTGCATAGAAGGCAGGATAGAAAAATAAAGTAATAAATAAATAATAAATAAGGGTATCTTGACATGTAACAAAATTAGTTGGTTTAATATAGCCATTGCAAAATTCCCTCAAAAAAAACTGATTTCTGAGTAAGATTTTGTTCATACTGATTAAATGATATAATAGTGGCTGCCAAGTCACATGACTTCAGTTGTGTCATCTCCTAAACATTTATAGACATGTCCCTATACTTCTAATTTCAAATTAATGAATGGGCCTCAATCCAAAAGAGCAGGATCCATAAATCCATTAAATCCAAAGTCTAAAATTATCTACCTTCACTTTTCTTTAAAAGCTTTAAATGTTCAAAAAAAAAAGCACTCATTAATACCACCTCCTTCAGAAAAGCTCATTTAATGCCGAGATCTGTTAGCCTTATAGCTAATCCCTTCAGGAAATTTCCCCAGAATCCTGTTTGTGATATCTTGTGCTAATAACCACTATATTTTTGCTTTTTCATGTGGAGACCCAGAACACCTGCTTTATAGATGCTCTTCCCAACAAACCCTGGGATAAGGTGCAAGGAAGGAGTTTTTTATTCTTTATTATCTCAGTCTTTTCTTGGTGTTATTCAGTGTTAACATTCGTAAACAGAACTGCAAACCTAACTACCCACTGGAATCTTAGTACTTACTAGAAACTTGTCATGTCATCAGACTTACTTCTGAGTAAACATGCATAGGATTGCATTGTAAAGGGGGCACAAAATATAATTAACACTTAATATACAAATACAGAATATTTTCTGAGGACCCCAATGTATCTGGGAGGCAATAAAAATTAGTAGTAGTATGTTAAGTGCAAAAAAGGAAGTAGGGGTAGCTTTATAGAAAAGAAAAAGGAGCAAAACTTTTCCCCTCTTTAATTGGGACTGAATAAAACTGAGCACATGTTAAATTAAGCACAGGTGAGTAGGAAAATTAGCTAATTCAGGGAAGTATAAATCAGAGCTGTGTGCAAATAAGAATCTGCAGGGATAGTGTAGATAAGAAATAAGCTCTAACAGGTCAGATAAATTTGATAAAACTAGCCATGTTTGACTTTGAACCACAAAGAATGCCAATTAGTTAATAGGTTCAAATAGTGTATATGTATATCTTGGTTTGGGATTTCTTTCTTTCTTTTAAAGGAATCTTGCCTGCAGTGAAATGTCAAAAAAAAAGTGTAGAAGTAGCATTGAATTCTAACTACATGGTTGATAAATACTGTTCTGCAGCTTAGCTGAAATAAACAACAGAAGGTTTATTATCACAGTACATTTGCTCCTAAGGAATACAAATGTAATCAACACCTGTAAACAAAACACTGTTGGGCAATAGTCCTTCCTTTTGGAAGCAACACTGCTTTCCCTCTGCATTGCAAAAGTCTTTGCTCAAGCTTTTAACGAGTCTGATTATTGTTTAAAACTGTCTTCAAAATCTAGCAAAGAGATGAACACATGGTGGGGAGGGAAGCAAAGCCTGGATCTCTACAGGGAGGGAAAAATGTCAAGTCTGCAGATTCAATAATGAGTCAATGTAGATACAAAGAAACTAGTTTATTGATACTGGATACTTGTGGCCTAAGCCAAGGCTTGAAAAGACTAACGTACAGTAGATACATTGCATATAAGGAGTACTTCAAAGGCATTCCTACGGGTAGGGAAATTGTGCAGGGAACATTCACACATAGATGTTACCAATACATTCTCATGTTGATTAGAGGCCTGCTGGCCTTGATGCTTTTCAGGCTCCTTCCTCTCCCCCGGGCCCGAGCTGAGAAGGTTCGGATAAGACTTTTCACACATCACCATTTCAAAGCAGGGAGATTCTCTAAGGAGGGGAGGGGGGAACAGGGAAAGGTTTGCTAGCAGCATTTGGTTATACCCAGCATGCTCTTTGGCTGAGCCAGAGTTAAAGCCAGACTTGACAAAATAGATGGTAGGTGGTTTGCAATATATACAGGGATTGGAGGGAAAGTATAAACCATCCTGTTCTTGACCCCTCTTTTCTTGCTGCTCCTCTGTTCACCACCACTGTTACCTACTGGTTTTGTTGAAAAAAAAAACACTGCTTGAGCTTCATTACACCAACTGCATATAACTTCCAGTTTGCCCTGTTGTTCTTTGCACAGATATATGGCATGTTTGCTTAGGACCTTTATTTTCTTTCTTTCTTTCTTTTTATTTCTGAGGATTTACATTCCGCCCTTTCCCAAAATGGGCTCAGGGCAGATTCCAACATATCACACAGTTAAAACCAATAGTTACACTACTACAATCAATAGATAATCAATAAGACAATAAAACAATTAAACAAGAAGAGCATTATTAACAAGTTAGAACAGTTAAAACAGACCGATAACAGCGTGGATAGTGTGGACACTTAAATTCACAGCCTGGTGTCCAAAGATGTCAACTCTATCGGCCCGATTTCCCCAGTCCAGATGGTAGTCAGTGTTCAGTGTTGGGAGGCCAGTTAGATGGTATAGCAAGATAAGGATGTCCGCCCGCCTCAGCCAAAGGCATGGCAGAACAACTCCGTCTTACAGGCCCTCCGGAAAGGCAACAGATCTGAGAGGGCCTGAACCTCTATAGGGAGCTGATTCCACCAGGTCAGGGCCAGGACCAAAAAACCCCTAGCCTTGGTCGAGGCAAGGCTAATGTCCCTTGGGCCAGGGATGGTCAAAAGGTGTTGAGTGACCAATTGTAATGGCCTCTGGGGCTCATTTCTTCAGCTTTACTGTAGCAAATCTGCAAGACTTGATAATATAATAGTTATATTTAGAGTACGTAAGATACTCCTTTTTTGTAAGTTCTTTTGAGGCTTTGGAGAACCACAACAAGAAAGATAATAGGTGAGGTAAACTAAAATGAATCATTTTACTTGGGAGTTTAATTTGGCTTGTGAATTAAGTAGAAGTTAAATTAATGTTAGTTGGTTGTGTGTGTGAATGATGGGAACAAAGGGAGTGAGGTCTGTATAGAAGATTATTTGAGTGCCACCACAAATTGGTATTTTTCAAGTGATAAAACACAGGGCAAAACATGTATGCAAACAAGCTAAAGGACAGGGAACAAAATGATAAAGAAACATAGACACCGGAGGAAAATTTGCTACAAGCCTCATAAATAGGATTTTAATACTTTTTTAAATATAATCCTGTCCTTGAAATGAGATGACCATAACAGCTGTATGATGTCATGACCAACCACACCAAATAATGTGTGGTGGTGGAAAGTGCGATTAAGTTAGTTGAATTATGGTGACCCCATAGGGTTTTCAAGACAAGAAATGTTCAGAGGTGGTTTGCCATTGCCTGCCTCTATATAGCAACTGTGGAATTCCTTAGTGGTCTCCCATCAAAATACTATTCAGAATCAACCTTACTTACTTTCACAGATCTGATGATATTAGGCTAGCCCGGGCCATCCAGGTCATGGCAAACAAAAGGATAATCACTAAGTATTATGTTAGCCACTTGTGCTGAGTCAACCTTATTGCATCTCCACTTTTTTTGTCCCTATTTTGTTAGCATCAGCTCTTTTTTCCCCCTTGTCCCATTAATTACTTCCTTACCCAATTTAATCTTTGCAAGTCAATGTTTGGGAGACCAGGTGAAATCTGCATTCTTCCCTGTAGTTTACAGGGTGATTTGGTTCTCTCAGCCTAGCCTAAACCACAGGAATGTTATAAGGATAGAATAGGAAGAACACGTATATTGCCCTGAGCTTCTTTAGAGGAAAAGTGGAATAGAATTAAACACATACATAAAATAAATAATAGTCATTCTGGCATCCTGTGACTGAGTCAAATGTTGGATTGAAAAAGCCATTCTTCACTCTGTCTGTCCTGCATTCTGTTGCCAATATTGCCTCACAGTGAAAGAATTTAGGTTGTCCCAGAACAAAGTCCCATTCAGCTTTATTTCACCTCCTGCTGTAAATTTCTTCGCATGAACACATGACACTGCATTTTAATGAGTCAGGTCATTCATCTATCAAGATCAGTATATACTGTGAGCAGCAGTAGCTCTCTAGGGTGTCAGGTCAAGGCTTTTCACACAACTTACTACCTGGTACTTTTAATTGTAGAGGCTGGAGAATGAACCTTTGGCATTCAAAGCAGATGTTCTGCCTCTGAACCACAGTCCCTCTCCAATGGGTGGGACTGAAAGTACACACATATATTAGAAAGACCTAGATCTATAAGTTTGCAGATGGTTCTTTCCATATTTGCATTTAAAGGAGCTGAGTACATAAAAGAGAAAGAATATAATTGTGGCATTTGGGTCAATGATAACTCTTTTCTTGTTGTGTTAGGTGCAATGACAAACTAAAAGTAGGAATATAGGCTATACAATAAAACTATGATTATAACACAGTTTATAAATCTATCTCTCTGTTTGTGTCTGTGTAGACCGTTAGATGCAGTATGTGTATACATATACAGATATATAAACAGAGTGAGAGAACTGTTTCACACTAGAAGTCTGACAAAGTCCTGAGGCATTAAAAATCCAGAGATAATTTAAAATATTATTAGCTGGAGGATGAATGCCTCTTGATATCCTCAATTCCTAACACAAGTATTCCATTCCTCACACTTATCCATACAACATGGTCAGGGAGAGGTAAAATATTATCTTCCTGCATTGTATCATTGACTTGCAGAGTTAAATCAGCAGCTTCCAGGGCAATCATACTGTAGTGCTCAATTGACAAAGTTCAGGCATGGCAAGCAGTTAACTACTCACCAGAGTTTAGTAGTGCCATGTTACTGCACTATGAAGTGGCAAAATGGAAATGATCATGGAAAATATTCATGAAAATTCCTCATAAGGCCCCAATTTGTTTCTTCTGAAGACCAATGCTTAATTTTCATTATTATCTAATAATCTGTGGTGTTTAATGTATGGATTAGTTTTTAATTGATATATGCTTCACTGTTTTGTTATTGCCCCCCCAGGCGGAATAACGAGGCAGACAACAAGTTGGGTTAAAAGGGCCACTTTATTGACTTAACGGCAAGGGCAAAACACGGGGACAGGACAAGCCAGGGGTCATCCCGACCACCTCCTTGACCTGAAACTGGGCGAGCCCCCTGAGCCCCGGGTGTGAGCCGAGCAACCGGCTCAGACCCGGCCGGCCCGGCAACTAGATCACCGCTAACCGGAGCTCCGCCATCCCCTCAGGCAGCAGCCTGGGATGCGGACGCTCACCACGTGCCGGGATCCAACAGACTCCCTGGAGCCAACCTTGGGCCGTACAGCTTGCGGTTCCCCAGGAAGTCATGCACCAAATGGCGCGATGCAACGGGAGCTCACCGATCCCCAAAACATAATGCCAACCACAAACTGCCAAGGACAGCGCCAAGCCTCTGCTTAGGCCGCTGTACCCCCAAACATAAAACGTAACCAGCCCTTGCCGCAAGTCGGTTAAGAACAACTCGTTGCCCTTTTATGATAAATGCACCCCCTCATCCCGATATAAATTCTGTCCAGCTGGCTATAATCGAAGAATGGGGGACGCAATTAGCAAGGCCACTACACAGGGCCTCAAGCCGTGCCCGGTTGGCCTTATTCTGGCACGCTCCAAACCTTCAGGCCCCGTGCAGTCCGCCAAACACGACGCGGCAGCATGGCAGACCACAGGATAAGGACGCCCAGCCGCCGTTTCTTGATCAGAAGCAATTACGACTGGGCCTGAATCGAAAGTTGCCCAGCCCCCGATCAGGCCAAATCGTTCTCACCCAGATGAATTACCAAAATCTGCGGTGGGGGGGGGGCCGCCCAGCTCCCTCAACAACACAGGCAGGAACCCAGGCCACCTCAACCATGGCGGCCTTGCAGGTGATCACCGCTGTGTCGCTCAGGCCCAGTTGTGAACCGGTCGGCATCCACCGGGCCTGGTGTGCCGCCCAAAGGACAATGCTGTGGCCGCATAAGGATCCTCCTCCTCTCATGACAGCCACAGCCCCTAAAAGAGAAAACTATTAGAACTGGAAACAGTAAATACCTGGCACCAACGACGGTTCACTACGACTAGAAAGAAGACAAAACCTGCCTTAAAACCACAAAGGCCTGATATAAGTTCGCTAGGCCCCTGATTTTCACTACCCGACCCAACGGATATCATCTCCCCCATACCCAAGCGCTGCGGCTGAGGAAGCCGCTCGCCAGGTGACACGCAACCTCCCAATGAGGGTAACATTCCAACCACTGCCTAGGAACCCTCCGACGGATGGGGCTGGGGCCCTTCTGGAGGGTGTTGACCGGTCCCACCTCTGGTCCCCTTATTAGGCCTCTGTTTTGATCTGGTGCATTCCGTGGAGGCGTGAGGGCCTGCGCAAATCGGACACTCATGTCTATATTTACAGGCCGTCCTGGAGCAGGAACCTTGGGAGGTGAACTCCCAGCAAAGCAGCCGTGGCTGAACTGACTGCCCCCCGGCTGCGCGGGCCACAGGAAAACTTGCTCCTGTTGACTTTTGCACCAAATGCCCGCTGTCGGCTCGCTCCCCGACATTCGGTTTTGCGGGCGCCATGAGCTGCAGCCAGAGCTGCTGGTTAATCTGATTCCACTGAAGAAAAGGATTAACTGCCGCACGCATGCGGAACTGCTCATCATACTGGAGCCACGCCCCTCCAGCAAAGTCATTATAGGCCCGGTATATTATATCACAATACTGGAACATTGGGGCGGCTCTCCATGGCTGGGCCCTAGCAATGACTCCCGCATAAATAAGAAAACCAGGGAGCCAATTCGCCCACGTTCGATCAACTTTACGACGCTTGAGTTTCTCTTTATCCTTCTCATCAAGCTCGTCCTTTGATTTTTTTTCCAGTTCTCTGTATAACAGGCTGAATACATCCACGTATTCACCTCTCAAAATTTTTTCCCTGGTTGCTGCTGTGAGATGGTCACCCAGGGGCATGGCAGGATCCCCAAAGGGGACGGCATGGAAGTCCAAGGAACCGTAAGGAACTGGTGGGTGGGGTGGAAAACCCCAACTTGTACCATGCTGCCCATACCAAGGTAAAGAAGCAGCCGAGGCTTGCTGCCATCCCCATGGGGGCACACGCACAGCCGGGCCCTGTCCGCCTGACCCGAGGCTACCGCCATAAGCACCGCTCCCAGGCACCGCACTCCATGGAAAACCAGGACTATCAAGTGTGGGCACTGCAGTAGAAGTGCTTACCTGCGGCATAAAACAAGGGCCCGCTGTTCTCCCCAATAGTGGCCCGGCCCCCAAGTAGTTGGAACCTGCGCCTTGGGCTCCTCCCGCAGGACCTGAAGCGGGAGCTACATTAGGCCCCCATGGACCCCATGGCCATACTACTCCCTGCTGTGGCACGGGGCACTTACCAGGCTCCTCAGACTGCTCCTCCTCCTGGGGCACTCCTTCCTTTTGCGCACGACCGCTTCCTTCGGCTCCCTGCAAAACAGAAAGACGAGCCAGCACCTCCCTTTGAAAAGAGATGGTGGCAGCTCTACCGGATCCTAATAAGCCTGTGGCGCTCCTGGAAGGGCCTGCCAAGCCCATAGCCTCCTCCAAGGCTGCCAACTGGGCCATAATGGCCTGCCTTGTTTGAGCTTCATCGCCCCCCTCCTGCGGGGGCGCTTCAGGGGTTGGCCTCTTGGCAGGGCGCTTGGCCGGCTGCTTTCCTTTTTTATTCCCTTGCCCCTTTTTGGGAGCCATTTTCTTTCTTTCTTTCTTACTTTCTTTCTTTCTTTCTTTCTTTTTTTTTTTATATACTGCCCTGCACAAGCCTTACTGGCTACAATGGCACAGGGGAGTGTGTGTGTGTGTGGGGGGGTGGAGGTAGCCTAACGACAGCACCAACAGCTGCGCCTATAGGCCTATGCACTACACAATACAATACCCACCCCTGGCTGAAACAATCACCCTTAACAGGCCCGCAAAAGGCCTTCCAAAACAAGAGTGGGAGGGGGGGGGTTGGCAATCAGTAAACGGCCCTTAAGGCGCCGCGCCGCCGCCCCCAACCCAACTGCGCCGCCTGAAACGCAAGGGGCCCAGCCTCAGCCAACAAATGAAAGCCAAAGCTCTCAAACACCCCCCCACAAAAAACCAAGAAGCCTATGCCCGCCCTAACAAGCCTGGCACGCACAGTGCCTGGCGTGCGTGTGTGTGTGGTAGGGTGGGGGGGGGAGGAGGGGGGGGGCTACAACACTGCCCCGCAAGCGCCCACCCGGCCACCAAAGGAGGAGGAGTGGGGGGGGGGGGGTAGGAGGCCGAACGCGGCCCCGCCCTCTCCCTAAACGAGCCGCACCGCAGTCCTCGCCTCGCCAAAAGACCCACTGCGCCGCTAGCCCGATCGGGCCTAACGGCCCGTCGGGTGAACCTCGGCCTGAACGAGGCCAAAACAAAAAGAGGACGGGCAGGGGAGGGGGCTACACCCGCGCGGAAGCAAACCGCCGCGGGGAAGCCTCACGCCGCTCAAAAGCTCCGCTGAAGGCTCCGACACCCAGGAAGACGCCGCCGTGTCGAGCCGACGTCGGGCCGGGCCGCAGTCCTCGCCTCGTCCCGAGCCCCAACCGACGCTTCGCTCTCCCAAGGCCTGCAGAAGACGGCAGCAGACGCAGCCGCCGGTAAGTGTGCTCAGGCCGAGAGCGATTTCTTGCTGCGTGCTAGGGGGCGTGGGCAGCCTCTTAAGGCTGCCCAACGCCCCCTCCCCTTGGGATAACCCATTGCCTCTGATCCGCGCGGGGAGGCAATGGGCGGCCCCCAGCCTCAGCAGTCTATGGACTGCTCGGCTGGGAAGGGGCCGAATAATATCTGAAAACACTGACTGATGAAAAAAGTTATCTAGTGACCCACAAAGTGCATATGTGGAAACATTCACAATCCCAGCTGTTACTCAGAATAATCATTGAGAACTGAAACTTTATTGATCTTATAGCAAACAGTAAATATCTTTCTTCATCCTGTTGTGTCCCTTGGGCAGAAACAGGAGTTGTATGTGATTAGATCATCTCTGCCCCACTCATGTTCTTTTTCCCTTGGCTTTCTCTTTCTTGACCTTGTTTGATTTCAGTGACCAAGGGGAAAAAAGAGTAGCACACATAATATTCTTATTGAGAAGTTGGCAAAATGTGGTTTGGATCCTTTTGCTGTTTGCTGGATCTGTAATTAGTTAACAGATTGTGCCCAAAGAGTGGAGAGGAGTGACAAGTGGAGCGCCTCAAGGATCTGTCCTGGGATCTATTGTGTTCAACATCCCCCCCCCCTTCTGTTTCCTCTGTCTGGGGATTGGATTACCTACTGTGACAGAGTTTTAAACTGGGAGCATGTTGTTTATGCCATGCACTGAAATAGTTTCATGTGTATTTTAAATTTGCTTTTAACTGTTTTAAATTGTAACCTGCCCTGAGCTTATGGGAGGGTGGGATAGAAATCAAATGAAATAAAAAATATAAATAAATATGAATTATTTGGATAAAGGAATAGAGGGAATTCTTATACATTTGCAGATGATACTAAATTGGGAGATGCAGCAAATACAGTAAAACACAGAGTCAGGATACAGGATGATCTTGACAGACTGGAAAACTGGGCTAAAATTAATAAAATGAATTTTAATGGTGATAAATTTAAAATTCAGCATTTAGGTAGGAAAAAATGAAGTGCATAATCATAGGAATTTCTTTGTGAAGATTAGAAAGCAGGGGGTTAGTGAACTGCCATGGATTGCCATAAACTGCTTTGAAATTTGTGGAAGTTTGTGATAGCTCTTTGGTTCATGAACCGCAAACCAACCAAAATTCATCATGAACTTATGTTTGTGAGCTGTTTGTGCCCATCCCTATCCATGACTGAATCAGCTGGACAAAAATAGACTGGGCTAGAAAACAGAGACATGCTATGGAGCTTCTGTTCCATTTCTCAAGCAGGATCAGAATGCCTCATTTGTAAGAAAGTCATAATAATGCATATTTGATGGATGCTGGGGAAGATAAAACAAAGGAAATGCAGTGTGTAATAGAGCAATAAAGCATGTATTTGGGATTGACAACTGCTTACAGATGGGCAGTTTGAGGCAACCCAGAGATGCCTCAGAAGTCAACTAGAAAAACCCATCCAAATGAGCAATTCTGCCACCTGCCCCCATCCTATACTCAACCCCTCCTCTGCCATCCTAGAGCAGCTCAAAGAGCTACCACTTTTGATGTGGTAGCAAATATCTGAGCCACACGCCTGTTGCCTCTTTGGTGGATGGACGCAGAAGTGTGCAAAAGAAGTGCCTTGGCATCAGGGGGCGTGGCCCAATATGCTGATGAGTTCCTGCTGGGCTTTTTCTACCAAAAAAGAAAAGAAAAGCCCTGAAGCTTTTCTTTTCTTTGGTAGGACATCCAAGAGGCCAATGTAAGAACATAAGAGAAGCCATGTTGGATCAGGCCAATGGCCCATCCAGTCCAACACTCTGTGTCACACAGTGGCAAAAAAATTTATATATACACACACACTGTGGCTAATAGAATAACAGATAACTCTGTGATGTGCTAAGGGAGGAAAAGGAAATGTTCAAGAAATGGAGACAAGGACATGCTTTCTAAAGAAGAGTATCTGCGGGTTGTTAGGCACTATAAGTCAGCCATCAGAGAGGCCAAAGCTCACAATGAGCAAAACCCAGCTGGTCGGCTCACTACAAGAAAATCTTCAGATATGTGAAGAGCAAACACAAGATGAAAAAGGCGATGGGCTCACTGTTGGGTCAAAATGGAAAAACTTTGATAGAGGAAAGACAGAAAGCAGAAAGGCTCAATGCCTATTTTGCCTCAGAATTTTATGAGATCTGAACACACTGAAAAAGTGGGTGGATGTGAACAAGATGCAATTCAACAAGGTAAAGTGCCAAGTTCTACATCTGGGTAACAAAAATGAGGAACATACATACTGGATGGGGGCTACACTTCTGAGTAGCAGTGTGCATTAACAAGATCTTGTGGAATGGGTGGACCATAAGTTAACTATGAACAGCCAGTGTGATACAGCAGCAAAAAAAAAATGTGATCTTGTGTGTATCAACAGAGGAATAACATCCAGATCGCAAGATGTCATAGTTCCACTGTACACTGCATTGATCAAGCACCAATGGAGTATTATGTGCAGTTCTGGAGGTCTCACTTCAAAAAGGATGTAGACAGAAGGTTCGGCCCCTCCCCAGCCATGCCGGCTTGCCGGCGCTCAGGCTGGGGGCCGTCTTTTGCCCCCTCGGAAGGAGGGAGGAGCAAGGTCACCCGACATATGGGTCTTTGCTTGGGTGCGGAGTCGGGGCTATATAAGCCCCGGCTCCCGCCCTTCGCCACGCAGTTCCTTTTGTCTCTCTGAACGAGAGCCACATGCGGGTCATAGCGCGGACGAGGCCTGATCGCGGCGAGGGACCTGGCGCGGCGGGGACTGAAGCGAGCGCGTGCGGCGGCTCTTGTGCGCTCAGCGAGGATGCATGCGGCGGCTGGTCGGTGCTGGTGAGGCTGAGCTTTCTTTTATTTTCAGCTGCGTGGCTGGGGCGGTTAGCGGCCTGGAGGCCGGAGCGGGCAAAGCGAGCACGGCGGCCATCGGCCTACCCCAGCCCCTTGGGCACTTAGGGGCCGATTCAGGGCAATTTCAGGTGGCAGTGAGCTGTGGCCACTCTCTCTTTCCCCTCGGAGCGAGGGAAGCGCGCGGGGGCCCCCCTTTCGGCAGGCGTCTCGCAAGCGGGGGGCCAGTTCAAGGCATTGCCTTGTCATTGGGCGAGGGCGTCTTTGGAGTGGGCTGCAGCCGTTTGGGCCCTTTAGAAGCTGAGCTGCCCCCTTTTCGAGGGTTTGGCTGTAGGTACCCAGGTTGGAGGCAGATAATTGCCTAACCCCCCCCCCCCCTCTCTGGCAGGGCAGCCTGAGCCCTCCTATCCTTGTTGCTGGAGGCAACGTGGTGCTGGGGCTCATTTTTCCAGTCACCCCCCTTCCCCTTTGGGTATAGGGAGCCTGTGGTCCTTAGGGCGGCTGCTTTGGGGCCGGGCTCGGCCTTTGGCCTTTGGATTGGGTGTCTGGGGGACTCCCCCCTTTACTTAACCTTCCTACCACCACACCATCTGGTGGTGGGGGAGCGCAAAGGGAATCGTTGAGTGTCTGTGGGCAGCAGACACTGCTAATTTTGCGGCCTGTGCTTATAGAAGCACATAGGATGGTACCTTAAAAAGGGCCGGGCAAGTCCAAGGGCAAGCAGCCCGCCCACCCACCGCGTGGGCGGGGTCAGCAGGGGACTCCAGCTGAGGAACCTGGGCAAGGGGAGCATGTGAGGCTTGCCATTATGAGTCAGTTGGATGCCTTGGAGCAGGATAGAGTTGCCAGGGGTGCTCCCATTTGGGAGGGGCGTCGCCGTGCCTCTGGCCGGTCGGCGCAACTGACTTTTGAGTCAGAAGTGCTCGCACGTCTATCTGCATTGCAGGGTGGGCCATCTGAGCCTGAATCACCGCTGGAACCGAAACAAGAGGAGGATACAGAGGAAGGCCCATCGGGTGCGGCAATGGGCGGCGGCACATCTGGTAGCGGTGTGCAGCAGACCCCTGGAGGCGTTGGTGTCTTCCCGGGTGACGGTGGTAAGCCCCCTCTTCCGCCAGCTCAAGGGTGGCCGTGGGGTCCCATTCAACTTCCTCCACCTTCGCTGGTGGCGGGTGGGGTGGCATGGGGTGCCGGGCAGCTGGGAGTTGTGGAGCAGTCGGGTCCTGTACAGCAGTGGGCTTGGGGTTTTCATGGAGCAAGCCCGCTGGCCAATTCAGTTTTTTCCCCAGTGGGCCAGCAGGCGTGCGCTGTGGCGCCGCCTGCTGCTCCTGCCTCTCCGTCCATCCCTGGCATTTTGCCTTGGGGCGGTCAGCAGTTTGCCCAATTTCAGGGGGCATGGCCGGCGGCCCGGGGTAGTGGGTGGTTCTACCCCCTCCCCAACCCTTATGCTAACATTCCTTTCCACATCCTCCCTTATGGCGATACCTCTTTGCCTTTGGGGGATCATTTGACAGCTGCTACACGTGAGAAAATTCTCCGCGGGGAGTATGTTGACGTGTTCAGCCTCCTTTTCAGAGAGCTCGAAAAGAAAAATAAAGACAAGCTCGATGACAAGAAGAAGGAGAAATTGAAGCGTAGGAAGGTCGACAGGTCCTGGGCAAATTGGTTGCCCGGATTCCTGATCTACGCTGGGGTCATTGCGAGAGCGCAGCCGGCTCGGGCGGCGGCCCTTTTCCAGTATATAGACATTGTCTATCGGGCGTATACGGACTTCGTCGGTGCAGCATGGCTGCAATACGACGAGGCCTTCCGTATGAGGGCCGCCATCAACCCTGGGATGCCCTGGGACCAAATAAACCAGCAGCTGTGGCTGCAGTTGATGTCCCCGGCAAAACCAAACGCCAGAGACAGGTCCAACAGTGGTCATCTGGTGCAGAAGTTGCAGCAACAACAGCCTTCTACAGGGGCCCGCGTTACCGCGGGCCAGCCAGTTCAAACCCGGCTGTTATGTTGGGAGTTCGCATCTAAGGGTGTGTGCCCCAGGAAACCCTGTAAGTTTTGACACGAGTGCCCACTCTGTAGCGGGGCCCACGCACTTTCTGCCTGCAGCAGATCAAAGCCCAGAGCAGGTGGTAAGCGCCCCGGTGGCAGTGGCGGCGGTCAGCAGCCCCCTGGAAAAGGGGCCCAGCCCCATCCGCCTGACGGCTCTCAATAGGTTGTTGAGTGCATACCCGTGTAAGGCGGACGGCCGATACCTACGGGACGGGTTTACCTCGTGGTTCCGAATTCCATATCAGGGGCCTAGGGTCCCCTTCTTAGCTCCTAATCTATGTTCGGTTGTCGGGCTCGAGCATGTGGTTCGGGCAAAAATAGCTAAAGAATGTCAGGAAGGTAGGGTCCTTGGACCTTTTGATGCACCTCCGGTTCCCACGTTGAGGGTATCCCCTTTGGGGGTTGTCCCCAAGAAGGCAGCCGGTGAATATCGTATTATACACCACCTGTCTTACCCCAAGGGAGCATCGGTGAATGACGCCATCCCTGAGGAGCTCTGCTCGGTGCGCTATACTTCCTTTGACCAGGTGGTCAAAGTAGTACGGGGTTGCGTGATTGGGGCCGAGATGGCGAAATGCGACGTCAAGTCAGCATTTCGCCTCTTGCCTGTCCACCCCGAGGACTTTGAGTTATTGGGTTTTTCCTTTGAAGGGAAATTCTATATGGATTGGGCGTTGCCGATGGGTTGTTCGATATCCTGTGCTGCGTTTGAGTGCTTCAGTTCCTTCTTGGAATGGGCGCTCAGGGACAGAACTGGGATTAGTGATAGGGCGCATTACCTGGACGACTTCCTTTTCATCGGTCCAGCAGGGTCAGAGCAATGCGCCAGGTCGTTGAACTCCTTTCAGGAGTTAGCCCTCGAACTCGGTGTGCCGTTGGCACATGAAAAGACCGAGGGCCCCAGCACGGTTCTCACCTTTTTGGGCATCGAGCTGGACACTCTGCAGCAGACGTCATGTTTGCCGGAGAGCAAGGTCGCCGACCTTAAGGTCCGGTTGGCCACTTTGAGGGGACAGCGGAAGGTTTCGCTGTTAGAATTGCAGCAGGTTGTGGGCCACCTTAACTTTGCTTGCAAGGTGGTGGCCCTGGGTAGGGCATTTTTGAGGTGCCTGTGTGACGCTATGGGCCGGTTGCGCCTTCCCCCATCACCGGGTATGCGTTACCGCTGGAATGCGAGCGGACTTGGAGGTCTGGGAGGAGTTTTTGGAGTTCTTCAATGGTGTTTCCTTCTGGAGGGAGGACCTGAAGATTGAAGCAGAGCTTCAGATCTCTTCAGATGCGTCCGGGGCCAGCGGGTTCGGTGTATATTTTAGGGGGCATTGGTGTGCGGAGCAATGGCCCGCGGAATGGTTGGACAGCGGGCTCTGTAGAGACTTGACATTCTTGGAATTTTCCCCCATTTTAGTGGCCGTTTGGCTTTGGGGGGGAGCAGCTTGCCAACCATTCGGTCCTTTTTTGGTGCGATAACATGGCGGTAGTACATGTTTATTTGTTTATTTATTTATTTATTACTTTACATTTATATCCCGCCCTCTCCGCAAGCGGACTCAGGGCGGCTCACAACATCATAAAAACAATCAATTCAATAAAACATATAAAACCATAATTTACTTATCAATTTAAAACTATTAGCGCTGTCTCAGTCCAATCTAGGCGGTATTGACTTCTGCCTATGCTCGCCAGCATTCTGTGGGATGTCCGGTGGCAGCCCATTTTCAATCAACCACAAAAGCCTGTTTAAACAGTTCGGTCTTACAGGCCCTGCGGAACGCCGACAAATCCCGCAGGGCCCTTATAGCTTCTGGGAGGGTGTTCCAGAGTTCTGGTGCTGCCACCGAGAAAGCCCTAGATCTTGTTATGCATAGCTTGGCTTCTTTTGGGCCAGGGGTAGACAGCAGATTTTTTGTCCCTGATCGCAGTGCTCTCTGGGGAATATATGGGGAAAGGCGGTCCCATAGATAGGCAGGTCCCTGACCATATAGGGCTTTAAAGGTTAATACCAACACCTTGAAGCGAACTCGGAACACAACAGGCAACCAGTGCAGCTATCTCAGCACTGGCTGAATGTGCTCCCGTCGTGGTAGCCCCATTAACAGCCGTGCCGCAGCATTCTGCACTAGTTGTAGTTATCAATTCTCTGACTTCTAAGTCAGTGTTGGTGATGAATTTGGTTAGGTCTTTTACCCTGCGCTGCCTCCGGTTGAATATTTTATTCCTGGCAAGGCACATACAGGGTGTTTGCAACGGGGTGGCGGATGCTCTATCTCACCAACAGATGGTGCGTTTTCAGCAACTGGCCCCAGAAGCAGATCCATGGCCGGCGAAAATGCCCATGGACCTCTGGCGTCTTGGGAAAAGGAAGCCGGTAGGGCCATTCAGCTGGCGCTAGCTCCTAGTACAAGGAGGGCGTACGATAGAGCGTCCGCTCAATTTCGGGATTTTAGGAGTTCCGCTGCACTGCCGGATTGTTGGCCGATTCCTGCGGCGCACATCATGCAATTCTGCGTGCACCAGAAGGAGAGAGGCTTGGGGCTAAAAACTATCAGGGGCCAACTTGCGGCATTGGCTTTTGTTAGCAAAGCCTGCGGTCTTCCTGAGTTCACGGGTGATTTTAGGGTGAGGAAGATGCTAGAGGGCTGGGCCCGGGAGCGGGTCCTGTGAGTGGACGACAGACAGCCTATATCCCCGTCTGTCCTTAAGGGGTTGTTTGGGGGGTTGGCCTAGTGTTTGTTCTTCCCCTTTTGAGGCTGCATTGTTTCATGCTGCCTCGCTGTTGGCCTTTTTGGGGGCCTTGTGAGTAAGCGAGCTGGTAGTACAGTCCAAGGCTGATACTTCTGGGAGGGCGCTCCAGTCCGGGGATGTTAAAATTACTCATAGTCAGCTTGTTCTGACAATTCGGCGGTCCAAGACTGATCAGAGGCAGAGGGGATCCATCATCACGATTGGCACGTGTTCCTTGCTGGAATTATGTCCGGTCAGGGCTGTTCGCCACTACGTCCAGCTTAGGGGTGATGTTGGGGGTCCTTTTCTTCGGCATGATGATGGCTCCCCTGTCACCAAATATCAGTTCTGGACGGTGACAAGTAGGTCCCTAGCTAGGTTGGGTTTGAAGGGCGTCAAATTTGGGACGCATTCCTTCCGGATTGGGGCGGCCTCCACAGCTGCTTCAATGGGTTACACGCCCTCTGCCATCTGGCACATTGGCCGTTGGCGGTCTGCAGCCTACAAAACTTATGTGCGCCCACTGGTCACCTAAAGGGCAGGTGGTGGGTGCTGTTGGGTTGCATTGTTGTTATCATATGCTGACAGTTGTTTGTCTTTTCAGGTGCTGGGGCTCGTGGTGAGAGATGTCGCGTTCTCATCTGCGGGCACAGCATGGTTTTCTGGGCTGTCCATTTCGCCAGATGGTCTCAAGTGGGCACCCAGCTTGGCCTCAGTGCGTGGGCTACTGTGGAGTGGCTGGGTCGTTGGGGGCTGCGTTGGCCCGGGATCATGCCCCTGTTGTTCAGGGAGTGGAAGGCACCACCTCCACACATTCTTGTCATTCATTTGGGTGGGAACGACTTGGGGCTGCTGCATGGGAAAGCTGTCTCCCAGCAGGCGTTGGCTGACCTCCGCGAAGTTCGGCGGAGGTGGCCTGGGGTTATTCTGGTATGGTCGGCAATCCTGCTGCATAGGGTGTGGAGGCATGCCATTTCGCCGGGTGGTGTTGAACGCGCTAGGCGCAAGGCCAATAGGGCCATTCAAAAAGCTATGGAAGGGGGATTGGGAATCTTTCTCCCGCATCCAGCCATACAGGTAGAGCAGGCTGACCTGTATCGGCCGGATGGTGTTCATCTTTCGGAGTTGGGTAACTGGGCCTTTGTAGACGAGATATGGCAGGGTTTGCAGTTGGCTCTGGGCCACACGTTGGGGCGCTAATGCCTAAGCAGAGGCTTGACATTGGTGGTGGCTGGAGGAGGTTTGGCCACAGGGTTTTCCAGGGGAGCACCTATGGCCTAGCACCGTTGGTGCGGTGGTCTGTATGAACCGTAGATGGGCTACACGGCTCAGTGCGGGGAATGCAGATCACAGGGAGCCTCACCTGGGTGGATCTTTCCATGGGGATTGATGCTAGCCCAGGTGGTGAATGGCTGGTGGCCTGGCCGCTCAGCTACAACCCGAATACGGTGGGCTTGTGCTGGGGGCAGGGTGGCTCGCCCTTTGGACAAGGCGGGGTCCGGGGTTGACCCCAGGGCTTGTCTGGTTCAGGTTTTCACCCCTGCCAGTTACAGTTAATTATTTGTTTAATAAAGCGGCCCGGTTTAAAACCCAACACTTGTGTCTGCCTCTTCATTCCGACTGGGAGGGCAATGGAGCAGCTGAAGAGAAGAATGATGAGAATGATCAGGGGCCTAGAGACCAAGTTCTTTGAGGAAAGGCTGAAGGACTTGGGAATGTTCAGTCTAAAGAGGAGGAGGTTGAGGAGGGACATAATTTCTCTAAGTATTTGAAGAGCTGTCAAGGAGGGCAGGGATCTGTTCAAGTTGCCAGCTGAAGATAGGACTTACAATCATGGGTTTAAAATTAAGGGCAAGAAGGTACCAGCTGAATATCAGGAAAAACTTTTTTACAGTAAGAGTTGTTCAGCAGTAGAATCAGCTACCTAGAGAGGTGGTGAGCTCCCCATCACTGGCAGTCTTTAAGCAGCAGCTGGACAAACATTTGTTGGGGATGCTCTAGGCTGATTCTGCATTGAGCAAGAGGTTGGACTAGATGGCCTGTATGACCCCTTCCAACTCTGTGATTCTATGTTCTAAAAGACTTCTTTTGCCTGTGGCTTCTTTGAAGAACTCTTAAAAGAATGTAAGGTGCCTTAATGAGTAACTTTTGGGAGCTGTTATTCAGTTCTTCAGAGAGCCAGTTTGGTGTAGAGAGCCAGTTTGGTGTGGTGGTTAAGTGCATGGAATCTTATCTGGGTTTGATTTCCCATTCCTCCACTTGCAGCTGCTGGAATGGCCTTGGGTCAGCCATAGCTCTTGTAGTTGTCCTTGAAAGGGCAGCTGCTGTAAGAACTCTCTCAGCCCCACCTACCTCACAGGGTGTCTGTTGTGGGGAGGGGGAAAGGTAAAGGAGATTGTGACTGGTCTGAGACTCTGAGATTCAGAGTATAAAATGGGATATAAATCTAATATCTTCTTCTTTTATCTTCCTCATCTAGAAAAAGAATGTTACAATTGTCAAGTTAGAGGCTAGAGAGGAGGTTTGAAAATGTGCATGTCTAAAATTCTATAAAACTGTATAGTTATGATTTCTTGAAGTCATCTTGCTCTAGCAATATTGTTAATTAATTGGGAGGGGTGTTAATTTGTATTTTCTCTCTTCCCTGTAGTTTGTTTTCTGTCATTTTAGTTATGATTGTTTATAGTTCTATTTGTTCTGTGAGCCAAAGCTAGATTCTTTAGACATAGAATTATATCTATTTATTGCTGAGAGCTCCTTGGTTTGGTCATGTTCTATCAAATGAAAGATATCAGAAATATAAATGTTAGATTTTTAATTAAAGATCTTGGGAAAGGGTGTGATGTTATTTTTGCTTATACAAAACCTCCATACAACGCATGCCTTACAAATCCAGTTGTGTGTGTTTTCTAGTTTGCAGGTGTGTGAAATAAACCAAAATAAAATAAATGCTTCTCCAGAATAAATATTTATTCATATTATTCATTTGTTTATGTTTAAAAAGCTAATAAGATCAGAATTCTATAGAATATTTTGTTTCACATCACTTGAATTATTTTTTGAACTCAGAACCACATATTCTGACATAAACAGTGATACTCCAGGAAATAATTCCAGTAATTTAGAGCCCCTAGAAGAAATGTTATAAGCATCCTAATTAGTAGTTAGATTGTTGATATTTGTCAGAGATGAAAAAACACTGATTCAACAGTCATTTTTTCAAGCCTTTCAGCCACCCCCTTCTAAGATGGAAGGCTTGCTACCACAGCTACAAATGCAACGGACTATACATTAGATGATCCTATGTGCATGTACTAGTTGGTAACAGTACAATCTTAAAGAGAGTTATACTAGTCTAAGGCCGATTCTGCATTGATGTTTAAGCCAGCTTTTCTGTGGACTGAAGCTGGCTTATATAAATCCGGAGTATCCTCGAACAATCCACACTGTCTGGGTGTGATGATCATGAGGGCTGTATTGATTCACTTATCCACAAGGTGGCGGCATTGCTCTCATTGCTTTTGGACCACAGATCCTTATGGATCCACGTGATTTCTGCTTTATTAGTTGCAGCCACCATGCTGTGTCATGATTCCAAAGATGCAGAAAGGCTTAGGGAAGTCGTACACCCCTGTCTACATGCTGTACTCTTGGCTCACCAGGTCATGCTAAGCCAGTATGTTGTAGTGGTTGGAATATTACATTAGGATCTAGTAAACCTAGGTTCAAATCCTGACTGCCATGGAAGCTTGCTGTGTGACCTCAGGACAGTCATGCACTCTCTGCCTAACCCACCTTGCAGGGTTTTTGTGAGCATAAAAGTGGAGGACAGGAGAATGATGTCAGCCCCTTTGCTTTCATTGGGGAGAAAAGTGATACATACACGAAGCCAGCAAACAAAGGTAGTTTTGGAGACTAATGGAATGAGATGCAAAAGGAGAACCCATCCTCGAGTCCTCCCATATACATGTGGAATGTGGGGTGTGGCTGGGCCTTTTCCCTCATCAAATATGACTGAGGACAGAAGTGTTGCCATACATATGTGATGTGTCTTGATGGGACACCTTGAGAATGAAACAGGGTCAGTGGCAAAGGGTTGACTTTTTCCATACATCACTTATCTGCTTAGAATTAAAACTTATTGAGTCTTCTTTTAATTACAATAAAAACATAGTGATTTTGCATAATCTGTGGTTTTCCCATGAGAGAGCAAGCTGTGCACTCCGCCTTCTATGCTTGAGGGCAAAAGAGCTTCATAGGTCGGCTTCTGAAATGAGACTAGGAATTTCAAGGCCTGCTCTGTTGTGTGATATTCTGATGAATCCATCTCTCTCCCATTAGCTGAACCAGGATTGGATGATGTTACCGAATGACCATACTTTTCCTTACAGATATTCAGACTGGAGTACAGCTACCTATTCTTTGATTTGGTGCTTTTAGTGTACAGAAATGACAGCTGCTCTTGCGTGAGCTCTCTGGATGTAAGTGGGGGCAGAATATAAGGATCATGCTACAGTTTTACATAAAAGCAGTTTTGTGGACTGCTGGCCTATTTATAGTTCCGGGTTTTATTTTCGAAGTCTCAAACAACTGCAAGATTTTTTTTCTGAACCTAGTTGCATATTCATTATAGCATGGGGGAGACTTATCTTTGCAGCACTATGTATGAAACTAATCTAGGGGGCTTCGTGGACCACACGCTGAACATGAGTCAGCTGTGTGATGTGGCGGCCCAAAAGGCAAACACAATTTTGGGCTGTATCACCAAAAACCAAGTGTCCACATCATGTTCAGTGATTGTGTCATTTTACTCTGCTGTGGTTAGGACCCTCCTAGACTGCTGCGTTTAGTTTGGGGCACCACAGGTTAATAAGGAAACATGCCCAGAGGATATGCCCAGAGGGATATGGAGACCAAGTCCTATGAGGAAAGGTTGAAGGAGCTGGGGATGTTTAGCGTGGAGAGGAGGCGGCTGAGAGGTGATATGATCACCATCCTCAATACTAGAAGGGCTGTCATATAGCGGATGGTGTGGAATTGTTTTTTGTGGCCCCAGAAGGTGGGATCAGAACCAATGGGTTGATATTAAATGAAAAGAGTTTCCGGCTCAACATTAGGAAGAACTTCCTGACTGTTAGAGCGGTTCCTCAGTGGAACAGGCTTCCTCGGGAGGTGGTGGGATCTCCTTCCCTGGAGGTTTTTAAACAGAGGCTAAATGGGCTTCTGACAGCAATGAAGATCCTGTGAATTTTGGGGGAGGTGTTTGTGAGTTTCCTGCATTGTGCAGGGAGTTGGACTAGATGACCCTGGAGGTCCCTTCCAACTCTATGATTCTATACAATTTTATGATTTTAGTGTAGAACAGGGGTGGCCAACGGTAGCTCTCCAGAAGTTTTTTGCCTACAACTCCCATCAGCCCCAGCCATCAGCCATGCTGGCTGGGGCTGAAGGGAGTTGTAGGCAAAAAACATCTGGAGAGCTACCGTTAGCCACCCCTGGTGTAGAATGTCAGTTTGGGGACACCGCTAAACCAGGAATAAAGGTCTACTGTGAAATTGTTTTCCAAGACTCCTATCTTCTCATAAGAGGAACCATGAGGATCCGTGCCTCAAAAACATGTTTTGGATCCATGGTGCTGCCACGAAGCCATGGATCTGTTATATCTGTGGGGAAAGCTCTTTCCATGGACGCAACATGAGATTGGATGGTGAGCTTGGGATGATCCAATGCAGATATCATGAGGATCCATGAGGATATGTGCTTCAAAGCCATGTTTTCGCTCCATGATGTTGCCACGATGCCCAGGATCCATGATTTCTGTGGTGCAAATTCTGCCCATGGACGTAATAAGTGACTGGATGGAGGGCTTGGGGGGATCCGAAGCAGAAATCATGTGGATCCATGAGGATCCATGGTCCAAAATCAAGTTTTTGGTCCCCGGCACTGCCATGAAGCCGTGGATCCATGATTTCTGTGGTACAAACTCTTCCCATGGACAGGATGTGTGATTGGCTGGTAATCTTGGAGTGGCCCAAAGCAAAAAACATGAGGATCCATGAGGATCCGTGGTTTGGAAACATGTTTTTTCAGTGCTGTGGTGCCACAAATTCGTGGAGGCATGATTTTTCTGGTGCTGCCTATAGTCTAAGAGAGGATCTACAACATGATGGTGGTTTGATTTCATTTCACCATAAAAATCATATGAATTCATGAGGATTCATGCTTTGCAACTCAGTTTTTGCACTGCTGAGGTGCCACGAATTCATGGAGGCATGATTTCTGTGGTCCTGCCTATAGTCTAAGACAGGATGTATAGAATTAAAGTGGTTTGATTTCATTTCAATGTAGAATCATATGAATTCATGAAGATCCATGTAGATCCGACTTTTACCCAGACCCTTCAGGGACACTGCATGATGAACAAATATGTCAGTCACCTTCACATCGGTCGTGCTGAAGAAAGTAGCCTTTGGCCCAGTACTATTAGCTTAGCTGTTCAAACCTTAAATTAGGAGGTGCACCCAGGTTAATACTTGGCCCTTAAATAAAACATATATCTAGCCCACTGAGATCGACTGTGGGCTTTTGTGAGCAAGAGGGGGGATGATTAGCATTTCTTCCTGATGGAGGAGGAGCACGAGTGCTGAGCATTTGCAATACTTTAGCCAGCTCTATTTGGGCTAGTCTTTAGGCACTCCATACAAGCTCAGAGGCTATACCACTGTAAAATTCATAGAGCTGAGGCAATGAATATTTTCTGATTTTATAAGTGGCAGAGAAAGATGAGCTTGGGAGTTTCAAAGATTTACATTCAGCCAATTTGAAAGTTGAAATGGTCATTTCCTAACCATTTGCCCTGAATGTTTTGAATTAACAAAACCTTTTCCAACCTCTTTTTCTCAGGTTCTTGATTCTGCCATTTTAAAGGGTTAAAATAAAGATATTACATCAAACTCCTTTCACCCTGCAGAAAAAACTGAAGGCTGGAAACCTTGCTGGGATTCCAGGGGATCTCCAGCTCTTGGCTGGAGAACTGCCCTTGTCTAATGTTATTTCTCTTTTTTTGTATTTACTTGAGAGAAAAGATGCCTCTGTTACCTGTTAACCTTACAAAACAAGGTTTCTCTATTCTAGGAGACATTCAGGTTTTAAAGTTAGATTTCCCTTGGGGGGAGGGGAGGCTCACAGACAAAGCCTGCTCATGTGGGAATGCCATTCTCTGAAGTTCCCCAGAATTATGGCTTTCAAGTTCCCCAAATGGGATTAGCTAAGGACAGAACATTTCTGGGGAAAAGGACTGGGGCTTCCTCATGTGGGAGTGCTTGAGCTAGTACTTGCTAAAAGGAATGCCTTATGCCATGAGTGTGGAACTCTGCATAGGCTCAGAGACCATTCTTCCTTCATGATTCTTAGGTAGCAGAACTGAGAAACGGATTGCCTTCTCAATTTCATTTCAAGCGCACAGACTGCCTAAACCTTTGTCCCTCAGATGGTGCCAGAAGAAAAAAAATGCATCTTCACATGAAAGCCAAGTAGCTTTTTTGTGTAGACCTGTCGCCTAGGTGTCAATTTGGCCATCCATTGATATGTTTAACAGCTCTCACAGCAGGAGTTTTCCTCTCCTTTTGTTACCTGGTAGTCCGATCAGATAACATAGGACGTCACATAGGACCGACCAATGAGGATTGCTGCAGGAAGCACCACCTGCTGGTGGTAATGAAGAAAAGCTACAGAAAGAATAAAACCCACTAAAAGTCCGCTGGAAAACAGCTCTTGGAAAGTAAGCAGCAACACCGAGGCTAATGCAGCTTCACTCCTGTTCCAGGATTTCAAGTGTAGATCGTACCGAAAAAGCAGGAGCTAGACAGGAGTGAGGCCAGTTTTCAGTGTGGATTGAACCATCTGAGAGGGTAGTATTACTGGCTCTTTTGCCCAGTGCAGAATCGGCCTAAGTCCACTGAAATCAACTGACTTAGACTGGGAAAACAGCTTAGAGGGAAAACAGCTATCTGCTTGAAACATCTAGTCTCAGTGTTTCTCTTTCTGATATAGGTGTTTTGAAGCCTGTGACCAAGGGTACAAGTTCTTGCATGCAAGTCAAAGGGCTCTGTGGCTTGTAGCCCATGGCCTTGACCTAATGGATTAACCTGGCACAGAGAGAGAGAGAGAGAGAATTGATTTCAATGGGACTTACCTCTTGCATGATTACAGATTGGGCTGGAAAACTGGGCTAATAAAATGAATTTTAACAGGGATAAAGTTCTACATTTCAGGGAAAAAATCAAACACATAGTTTTAGGTTGGGGGAGACTTATCTTGGCAATAGTATGTGTGAAAATGATCAAGTTGTAAGCCCAAGCCCCCTCCTCCATCTTTTTTTTTAATAAATCTTTATTAAAAACAAATATATTTGACTTACAAATGCATATGAAGAGCATAAAATTATATAATTCAACAGCATTGCAAAAAATAGTCAAAAGAAATACTGCATAAAATAGTATGAACAGAGAAATAATAACTAAATACAAGTCAACCAAATAATACATCCAGAAATGCACCTCTCAGACCTTAAACAACTAAAAATGAAGCCAAGAATGATAATTGCAGTTGGAAGGAAGAATACATTGTTCTGACATAAAATTTAAAATCGGGGCCCAGATAGATCTAAACTTGATATGAGTATTTCTGTATTCGAAAAGTTGTGGTTCACAAAGATCACAATTTTATCATACCAGACTCTTAATGAAGGAGGCGAGGGAGATTTCTATACTGAAGCAATAGTAATTCTAGCCCTGGTGCCAGACTCCCTGCACTCTTAGCTATTATGGGGTATATATCCTCATAAGCACATGTATCCTGCTACACTGGACTCTCAGCCTTGCTTGAGTTCAATCAATCACTGGGGTTTCAGCTCAATATTGGCATTTACTCTGTGTGAATCTGCATCTGTGTTCCTTGCCAATTTCCAGCCAGCTTCCTGCTTGAGCTCATTCGTGCATGCTCTTCAGAGAAGGACTCCAGATCATGCTTCTCTCCTGGACTGCTCAGACTACAAATCATAACTGCGTTCCTGTTTCTGAGAGCCATCAAGCAGTCTAGAAGCCATGTTTCTGTGTTGTCTTAAAACAACAACTTCAAGCTAGGAGTGTGCATTTTAGGCCCTGGCACTGGATTGCTGCCTTGATGTTGGAGCCACCATCAGTAACCACGAAGCCTGTGGAGATGTCCCGGCCTACCTAGCCCTCTAACTGCCATGAAAGGATGGCTTCAACAGTGTCTGCCGTGTGTGGCGCATCGACTGCTTTAGAGTGCAGCAAGGACCAGCGATAGCTAGCCTGGCAGATCTGACCCTGCCTGCCACCTCCCCACCCTGCAGCTCACTGCCACCAATGCACAGAGATACCCTTCAAACGCATGTTGGGAGCTCCAGATATCTGAGGTGAAATGAATAGTCCCCCCGGCAGCACTGGACAAATGCTCCTTCACCACAGATCTGGTCACCTTGAAAACAGATGGCACTATGGTCCTGCTAATCGTGGTTCTAGCAGAAACTTTGTACCAGGGCGCCAGGCACTTGAGCAACCCTAGCACTCCAGGATTCTCGACCATTGAAAATGAAAGCCCATGGGCAACCGACCTGGTGAGGTTCCAAGTGATCACTCTCCTGCTATACCTGATTCCCCCTCTTGGCACACAGGTGCCACCCCCACCAAACATCTCAGGCAGAGATGCCTGGCATCCCTGCCCTGTCGCAGAACTCTCCTGGAGAGCTCTGGAGGTAGTTGCAGTGGGACGGACCTCCTGGCTGGGTGGTGTTAACTGCTTGGGCATCCCAGCACCAGCCTGCTTCTCCCCCTTAAAAGCACCACCTGGTGGTGCTTCCAAAGGTGGTTCCACATCCCCCCTGGAGTCAGGCAGCAGCGTCCCACCCATGACTGATCCGGGCCCTGCACAGCTGTCACTTCACATAGCGTGGATGAACATATGAACATATGAAGCTGCCTTATACTGCATCAGACCCTTGGTCCATCAAAGTCAGTATTGTCTTCTCAGACTGGCAGCTCGAGGCATACACATCGTGACTTGGGGTGGCAGGAGGGGCTGGCTGCCAGGGGGAAGTGGGCGGAAATGGAGGCATCTTGAGTGTCTCCATCTCTTCCCCCTCCAACCCATGCAGCCTCCCCTCCTGGCCATCCCCTGAAGGCCTGCTGGTGCCCAAAGGAACCGAAGAAGGGGGCTGGTTCTCCTCAACCAGCTTTCCTCCAGCTCCTGCACAACACTCTGCATCCTCCTTGGGGTGATCGTTTTGGACAGAAAACTGTCCCCAAAGCTCATCTCCAAGGAGGACTGCTCTTGCTGCCCCTCCTCCGGCTGCTGAGGCCAAGCAACATCAGCTGGAAGAGAGACTGCCCAAGCAGCAGACCCCTGCTCAGTGCCAGCAGCTAATGGCACCTCCGCTGGGGATACCCCAGCAGCAACCTCGATGAAGGGCCCAAGGCAGGCCTTCTTCTTCATCACACTCCGGCCAGAGGTCGGAGTGCTGGAAGGCGGCTATGGAGTGGCTCTATACACAGGTGGGGGGGGAAACCTTGGTACTTCCCCTTCCCTCCGCCCCTTTAGTCTTGTCCCTGGCCTTGCCCCCAGGGCCCTTCTTCTGCTGCCTGTCACTCATGTCACCTTTGGCCAGTCTCACACAACCTGAACTGAGAGTGGGGTTTTTTTTTACAAACCTAACTCTCTTCACTGTAACCTGAACCAATAGGTGGACTGACTTCTTATTAAAAACCCTCCCACCAAAACTTGTTTGTTTGTTTTTTTGGTCCCTAACCTGTCCTTCTTTGGGTTGGGGTAGTCGTCTGGTAAAGTTTAGGAGACTAGGTGATCCTGCCTCTACCTGGCTACAGTTTTCAAAAGGCTACCTTGAGATGAAATCAATCCTTGTTATATCCTCCTAGTTAAACTTCTCCTAACTAGATCCTGGGACAAACCAGATTTCCTTGCAAACAAGAAATCAGTTGTCCCCTATGACTAGAGAGAAGCTGTGGTTTACCCTATGGAAATCTAAGGATGCACCGACTTTCAGTGGCTGAAAGCAAGATGCACTGCAACCCTAGTCTCTTTAAAAGGGAGCCTGATGTGGCCTAGTAGTCACGCTTCCTTTTATGAGAAACCTAAAATCTGGCCTAGTTGAATGTTGAAAGTAGATAAAGCCCTAAACTGGATTTTTTTTTTTTAAATATCAAAAAGCACAATCCCTAAAAACACCCTTATTAGTGGAGCAGCTTATTTAGTGGTCCTAGCCAAACCGAAAAATAACTCTAATAAACAGGAAAATTCATTGACCCACCCACAAAGCCCATCCACCGGCCACAAACTCCCTCACGCCACCAACTAGAAGGAATTTGGAAAACATGAAACTTAATCAGCCAAACCTCTTGAAAACTTAACTTTTACAAAAAAAAAAAAACCCACCTCAAGGCAAAAATCAGACACCCCCCCCCCAAAGAAACAGAACAACAGCAGAAAAAATACAACCAGGAAACCTCTTGAAAGCTTAACTTTTTTCACAAAAAACCACCTCAAGGCAAACCAGACCCCCCCCCCCCCAAGAAACAAAACAACAGCAGAAAAAAATACAGCTAGGAAACCTCTTGAAAACTTAACTTTTACAAAAAACAACAACAACACCTTAAGCCAAACCAGAACCGCCCCTCCTCAAGAAACAGAACAGCAGCAGAAAAACTCCAACCAGGAAACCTCTTGAAAACAAAAAAAGCTCCAGGCAAACCGAACACCACACCCCCTCAGGAAACAGAACAGCAAGGCTAAGGAAAAACAGGAAGCATGCAACAGCAGAACAAACCCAAACAGGAAATGTATTAAAAGTTTTAAAACCTTAACTTTAACTTAAAAACTGGAATTTAACAAATGCAACTTGACCAACCACCCCTCAACAACCTTCACCCTAACCTCAAGAAATCCTAGCCACCCACAGAAATCAGAAAAAGCAAAAGGACACAGCACTTTTAAAAGTCCTCTTACTAAAGTAGGCTATAGTATGCAACCCCTCCTCCTTCCCCCACTCCAAAAGAACCCCCTAACCCCAAATAAGCTACCCACCCAAATCTAGGTAAGTAAAGGGACTTTAAAGAGTTTTAAAAGGTCTTTTTACTTATATCCTAAGTATAATAAAAACAAGAAGAACCGCAAGACTTACCTTTGGATGACTTCTCCAGTCCAGGCAGGTCAGGCAAGGCTGAGACAGAGAGTAGCAGCAGCTGAAGCCAAGGGGCCAGCACAGTACAGTCTCTTAGTTACAGCATAGCAGCAGTCGCCATGGAGTCCAGCCAGGCAGGCAGACTCCTTAAAACGGTTCTCTGGCCCTACATAAAGCAGTTTCAAAAAATACCACTGCTCTGTGATTGGCCAGAGAACAGTGTTTACCCGAGTAAACAAAAGAACAAGGATGTTGCTGATGGCTGGGATTAGCCCAGCCAGCAGCAATACAACAGCCCTGCAGTGCAAAGATGCATGCATTTGCAAATGCATGCTTTGGATTGACTGCTGGGACTCCTCTCCCCCTCCCTCCCTGATCCCAGGGAGGCTATGGAAGAGGCAGGAAAAGGCTTCCAAAGGCAGGAAAGGAGGCAAGCAGCTTCCCTGAGAGTGCAGAAACTCATTTCCCGCCTTTTCCATTGCATTCCAAATACTTCCGAATATTGATTCAGAGGTATTTGGGGGAGCCTATACGCCTCCCATATAGTACCTTTAAATTGGATGCGAAAGTATTCAGCGACGAATACTTCCGAATCAGGGGGTATACGGGGGTTTATTTGGTTCGGCTGAACCAAATGCACACTCCTAGCTTGAAGTTGTTGTTTTAAGACAACACAGAAACATGGCTTCTAGACTGCTTGATGGCTCTCAGAAACAGGAACGCAGTTCTGATTTGTAGTCTGAGCAGTCCAGGAGAGAAGCATGATCTGGAGTCCTTCACTGCCACACAAAACACAATCTGCTAGGAGCAGACCTGGCTGCACCAAACCCAGATGCCAGCTCTCCAGCCCTGCCCAAAGCAACGTGGGGAGAGCTAGCCAAGCACAACAAGCATGCTGGTTCTGGGTCTCTCACTCAGATGCCAGCTTCCCTGCCACAGAACACGCAATCTACAGATGCATTTAGACTTACCTTGAGTGATGGATGGTTGGCTAGTCCAGGCTCTTTTGCGTTACCCAGGGTGCACCACGAGGAGGCGAGCCAGAGTTGCACCCCAAATGAGGAAGATCACTGGGAGGGCCTCAGATTGTCAAGGCTGGGCAAGTGGGTATCAACGTGGCAAATGAGGTTCGATATGACCAAGTGCAAAGTAATGCACATTGGGGCCAAAAATCTTAACTATAAATACAAGTTGATGGATGTGAGACTGACCAAGAGAGAGATCTTGGAGTCGTGGTAGATAACTCACTGAAAATGTTGAGACAGTGTGCAACTGCAATAAAAAAGGGCAACACCATGCTGGAAATTATTAGGAAGGGAATTGAAAACAAATCAGCCAGTATCATAATGCTCCTGTATAAACCAATGGTGCGGCCTCATTTGGAATACTGTGTATAATTCTGGTCACTGCACCTCAAAAAAAAAAATTATACGGTGGAAAAAGTCCAGAAAAGGGCAGCTAGAATAATTAAAGGGTTGTAATATTTTCCCTATGAAAAAAGGTTAAAATGCTTGGGGCTCTTTAGCTTGGAGAAACGTCCACTGAGGGTTGACATGAAAAGAGGTTTACAAGATTATGCATGGGATAGAGAAGGTAGAGAAAGAAGTACTTTTCTCCCTTTCTCACAATACAAGAACTTGTGGACATTCAATCAAATTGCTGAGCAGTTGGGTTAGAACTGATAGAAGGAAGTACTTCTTCATCCAAAGGGTGATTAACACATGGCATTCACTACCACAGGAGTTGGTGGTGGCTGCAAGCATGGACATCTTCACGAGGGGATTGGATAAGCATATGAAGCAGAGGTCCATCAGTGGCTATTAGCTACAGTATATTGTTGGAAATCTCTGTCTGGGGCAAGTGATGCTCTGTATTCTTGGTGCTTGGGGGGGGCACAGCGGGAGGGCTTCTAGTGTCCTCCTGATGGTGCCTGGTTTTTTTCAACCACTGTGTGACACAGAGTGCTGGACTGGATGGGCCACTGGCCTGATCCAAAATGGCTTCTCTTATGAATTTTGTACATACAAAGCCCACATACCAACACCACGATAAGGCCCATGCCTATAGAGATCATATGCCATCCTGCTTTTGAAATGGAAAATATTTGTGTTTCATTGGGGGTCATTTTGAATGTCTTATCCCTGCTTCTTCAGACTCCAAATTAACTTTTTGATTTTGATTCATATTTGTAAAGTTCAGCATTTTGATTTTCAATAATATTCCCACAATCTGAACCCATGACATGTAAATAAAGGACAATTTTCTATTGACTTGAACCAAAAAATTTCATATAAAATGTATACATTTTTCAAAATTATATTTGCATTAGCATTATATATATCATTATACATATAAATGTCATACATTGTACATATGAATGCCATGTAAATTGTATGTGAAAAGCAACAACTTTGCAATGAGTGGGTATGCTGAAATGCCCATCAGTTCACCTCATCTTATATTTTCAGTTGTAAGAAAGGAGCTGATTTTTAGTTGGACAGTTTATTTGTGAATATCTCAAGTTTGTTCAGAGGGTTTCTTTCTGTATGCTTAGACTGTATTAAAGAGTCTGTTACATTTGACATGCATGTTCTCTAACAGCCTAATTGGAATCCTAGTTTGCATCTACAACTAGTAGTTTAAACAAAGGATTATTAAAACTATCAGTTATGTAGAAACACACTTTTTAATGTCTGTTTGCTGCTTATCTAAGTCTGTTTTATTAACATTATTTTGGGGATGCATATTTTTGTACAGCCTCCCCTCCACACACACACAATTGCCTGACCTAACATCCATCGCCCTGGGAAAGAACCAAATTAATCTACCATGCAACTGCAAATATGGCTACAAGACAGGAAACTCCACCTCCATAGCTGTTGCACAGCCACAAAACTGTTCAACTGCTGCTTGGTTGGACAGTAGTATGGTGAGTGATGATAAGTGATCACAGCTGTCAAAAACAGTATATTCAGCTGTTTGAATAAATTTGCACACACCCAAATTGAAAAGCAAGTTTAAGGGTGTGTATAGATTTAGAGACATATGGGGTCACAAGAGGTATCCTGCCCGTTGGTGCGGCCACAATGCTGTAATTTATGGCTAATCTCAAGAGTTAATCACATGAACAACAACAATAACAATTAATTATGAATTTTATTTGCAGAGTTGCTGCTTTAAATATTTTATGCAATACCATAAAATTCAATTTGTGCTCAAGGTGCTTTACATAGTATAACAAAATGCAATTACACAATATCCAATTGAAATAGGTTTTTTAAAAGGGGAGGGGGTAAGGGAAGCTACATTATTGAATCAGCATTTTTAAATTAGCAATGGTCACTAGCATCCCTCTATAAACTAGATTTTCCATTAAAAATGGCAAGCCTTCCACTATAGCTTATTTTCCTCACCTGTGCCCTCAGTGTGAGAATATACATAAACACACAACCATTATATTTGTGATTTGGGTGGCAGGGTAGGGCTGTACATAAGAACATAAAAGAAGCCATGTTGGATCAGGCCAGTGGCCCATCCAATCCAACACTCTGTCACACAGTAGTCAAACCACACACCCCCAGGTGCCAGAAGGTCTCCCACTGCTGCCCCCCAAGCACCAAGAATAAAGAACATCACGTGCGCCAGACAGAGAGTTCCATCTATACCTAGTGGCTAATAGCCACTGATGGACCTCTGCTCCATAGGTAGGCTCTCTATGGTGAGCAAAAATGTCTGTCCTTTGAAGTGGCCAGAGTTATATATCTAGTTTGGATTAGTCATGCATTCCTTCCAAACTAAAAGGAAAGTTGAGCCTCATTATTCATCATGCTGTGGCTTCTTGGGGAATTCCAAATTCATTAAGACATGTTGGCAGATAGGAATTTAAGAGACTGTAGGATTTATTCAGGAAACAGACGCAGTATGGGCATGAGGGAATTTTTTTTCTGATAAGTACTGTGCACACCTTCTCATGTGGATTTGTGAGACATTTTATTTGCATAAACAGCTGTCTTCTTACCTCATTGCAGCAGGAACAAATAGCTCCTTCTAAGAGAACTGCCATAATAGATCCCATTTTTATTCTTCAAGCCACTCCCCCTCTTCTTGTAGCTGCTTTCTACAGTCACAGAGGGGTGGGGGAAAGGAACAGTGAAGATTACATTGTTTGCTGATCCCATCTTGAATCTTGCCACAATAAGAAAAGTGTCAGACCCCATGATCTTTAAACTAAGGAGATAATGGAGGAAATCTATATTTCTGTTATCTTGCATTCAATTCAATAAAGTTCATCTTGATTTGCCAGGTACTGATTTCTCACCTGGTTATCAGAGAGGTTGTTAAGAGGAAGATGAGTGAAAAAACAGCCATGCAATTAAACTACAAAATTCTGAAAAGGTCAACATAGTATAGGATACTAGAATAGTTCACAGAACAAATGAAACATTTAAATGCCAATATTTCATTCAGATAACAAAAACAATAGGATGATTAAGTTTATGACATCCTAAACTGATATAAATGGCAATTCGAATTGGATTGAAACCCTCCCCCCCTTAAACAGTGTTCGCAAACCTGATGCTTTATGGGTCTTTTCTGAGAAGATGGATAAAGACAACTTTTAAGAAAAGAATCAAGCAGCATTTCAGAATCCTACATAACACAGAATTCCCTGTTCACAGTGGAACTGCATGTATGCAACATAAAATTCAGTTCTATTCTCACTGTCTTCTACAATAGTGTTTCTACAGTTTAAAAAAAACACCTTATACCATCTTTTTTGGGAATACTAACATTGCCTTGATTTTTAATAATAGAATCCATGGTTAATTTTAAATATTTTATGTTTATATCAGATTAACAACAGCAACTTCTGTCTATGTAACCATTGCCTTGAAAACCCTGTGGGGATGTCATAAGTCATCTGTGGGTGCAGTCAGACGTACCATTAGTGGCGACACAGCTTCGTCTCACTGATGGATTAAATACGTTTGTCCGGACATCCACATCTGGCAATCGAGCATCATCCAGGGTCATCCCGGCTTGCTGCGAATCAATGCCGCATTAATTTGACAGCACAGAAAGTCCAGCCCTTTTTCAAAAAAGCAGTACAAGATTGGTTTTTTCCTGTTTGGACAGCTCACATGCATTTCTGCCCCTTGAAATGTTTACCGCCCCTCCCACCTTTTTTTTTTTTAAAGCCCCAGCAGACATGCGTATTGCCAGATCATCCGGGAATCTGAGGTGATGCTTCTGCTTCTCCAATCAACACAGGATCGGAAGGGGGGGAATGTTATCCCACTATTCAGAACAGGAAAAAAAACCTTTTTTTTTCAATGTGGAGGATTTCCAGATATCATTGTCACTGCCAATTTCTAGGAAAGTAATTCCTGGCAGTTCCCTGGTTTGAATTGGCAACGTTAATTCTGGAAACTCCCCCCCCCCCCGAAGCAACGTTTGATTTGTAAAATGTAAAACAGTAAAAATGGCGGCGGCGGTAAGAGCTTAGGTGCTAGGGCTCCCGCCAGGTAACAGCTATATAACATCATGATATTAACAAACAAAGCAAACAAATACTAAAATTAACAACAGTGTGACCATCGCACATTAAAGAGTCTTCAACTCACAAGACGACGGAGGCGACGGCTCTCAATTCTTGCGGAGAGAGGACCAGGAATATCGTTGCTGGTCGGGCCGACACTGATGCAGAAGTAGGGTGCGGCCACGGACTGGCATGTGAGAAGAGTCCAAACGGCACCGGGGAGAGGAGTGCGGTGCAGTGGTGTAACGAGAACGCGGGTGGTGAGTGTGTTACCGGGGTGTGGCTGGAGGCTGCTGTGGACGGAGGCCAGAAAACTGTTGGAGTGCTGTGAGTGGACGGAGTGGTGGACTGGTCCTGGGACGTTTATCTCGGCGGGCACCCTCCAACTCTCATCTCTCGCTCCCCACCTCTTTACCCTGTGAACGCTACCCAGGTGCAACTGGGCAGGCAGCTGGGAGTTCCCCAACTGGGAAGCCCTGTACGGGGCTCGAGTGATGCGAGGAAGCCCAACGTGCTGAGCTACGGAGCGTTTGGAGGTAGCGACGGGACTGTGATTGTGTAGGGGCTTAGCTGAACAGTTGGGAGGACACGGGGGAGGGGCTCACCCCTCCCGGGTTGCCTGAGCTGCGAGTGCTGGTAGGTCCCGAGGAAGCCACATCCACACGAACTGCACCCACACTTTGAGAACATCTGTGAATGTCTGAGCACTGACACTTTAAAAACAGCACTTTAAAGAACTGCACTTTACTATCTTCTCCCCTAACTTGGTATCCTGGACTTCCATTCCACTGAACAATAGGTTTTCTACTGACCACTATTTTGATTGGAAATTATTATTAATTAATTAATTGGATTTTAGTCAATTGATTGGTATTATGGATCTATTACTATATATTTATATATTTATATTTTTAGCAGATTAATTGGGGAGATTGAAATTGGAGGGATTTTCTTATTAAAATGCTAAGAATGAAATTGTTTAATCTTGACTAATCAATTAGGGGGGAATATTAGGGTGAGCTTTATACTACTTAATTATTGATTAAATAAATAGTGAGTCTGATAATTAGGGGGTTTAAGTGGATGGTGGGGTGGGAACTTAAATTGTGAGTTTAAGATAATCTAAGTGGGAAGGGGAGGTCGTCCTAGTATTACTAAGACCATACCGGGCATAGGTGTGGATGCTTGGCCAGGAGATTCCAGTGCTCCTGGGGAAGGAAGGTATGATGGTGGGAATGGACAGAATTATAAAGGAAAGAGGCGGAGACAAAATAGTGCTCGGCCTCCTTCCAGTCTACTTCCCATCCCAATGGTGACAGGTAGTGGGGCCAAGAGGAATTGTCCATCTCTGTCATTGGTGTTATGCAATGCCAGGTCTGTAAATAACAAGACCTCGATCCTTAGGGAGTTCCTGCTTTGGCAGGATATGGACCTGGCTTGCGTGACCGAGACCTGGGTGCGAGATGGGGAGACAGTGGCTCTTACCCAGATGACCCTCCCGGGTTACTCGGTCTTTCACCAATCGTGGACTAGTGGGCGGGGGGAGGGGTGGCGCTATTCCTAAGGGAGGGTTACTCCTGCCAGGCTCTCCCGGCCCCAACGATCAATGGCATTGAATGTGCCAGTCTGGCGTGGGATGTCCGAGAGGAGTTGGCAATCTGGCTGGTGTACCGTCCGCCTAATGCACCAGCCAGCGCCTTACCATCCCTGATGGAGGCGGTGGAGGGCTGGGCATTGGAATACCCAGGGCTTATGGTCCTGGGTGATTTCAATGTCCACGCCGATGATGCGGCCTCCAATCAGGCGACGGGTCTAGTGTCTTCCATGGCGACACTAGGACTCTCTCAATTTGTTACGACTCCTATGCACCAGGCAGGGCACATGTTAGACCTGATCTTTGCGTCCGGGATTTTGGTGAACGATATTGCGGCAGAAGCAGTGCCATGGTCGGATCACCTAGCCCTCAAGGCCCATATGGAAACGCCACCTCAACCCTGTATGGGCGGAGAGCCTATTTTGGCTCGCCCGCAGAGCCTCATGGACCTGGAACGGTTCCAAATGGCTCTGCGGGATCCCTGGCCCCCTGGCGATTCACTTGATGACCTGGTTGAGACCTGGCAAAACCGGCTATCCAGGGCTATCAACGAGATTGCACCTCGACGCCCTCTGCACCCTCGTGTGAGGCTGGCTCCATGGTACACCTTGGAGCTACGACAGCTGAAACAGAGGCTCAAACGGCTAGAGAGGCAGTGGCGGCATACTCGTGACGAATCGACGAGAACATCCTTTAGAACGTTTATGAAATCTTATGAGATGGCAGTCAAGGCTGCAAAGAAAGATTACTTTGCGGCTAGGATTGTGTCTGCAAATTTATTTATTTATTCTATGACTTATATCCCGCCCTTCCCATAAAATGGCTCAGGGCGGCTCACACCCGGCACAATTATTTAGAATAATTGGCAATCTTACTACACTGCCTCAAGGCAGACCAAACGTGAGAGAATTAGAGATAGGCTGTGAGGCTTTTGCAAAAAATTTTGCAGATAAGATCACGTCGCTCCACCAGGACCTGCCTTTCACATTGGATACAGTACATGAACTTGAGGCTCTGTGCCTGTCTTCTGATTTAGTTCTGGATCACTTCAACACACTCAGCCTGGAGGAAGTTGACGGAATTCTCTCAACTGCACGCCCAACAACTTGTGATTTGGACCCTTGCCCCTCCTGGCTGATTAAATCTTCCCAGAGGGAACTCAGATGTCCTTTATGGGACATCATAAATAGGTCCTTCTTGGAGGGGCATTTTCCAGCACCTTTGAAAGAGGCTATGGTTTGTCCCCTTCTGAAAAAGAGTACAGCAGACCCGGCCGAATTGGCAACTTATCGACTGGTTTCTAATTTACCGTTTTTAGGTAAAATTATAGAGAGGGCAGTGGCATTGCAGCTCCAGGGCTTCCTGGATGACACTTCCATCCTAGACCCCTGCCTGTCCGACTTTCACCCGGGCCATGGGACGGAGACAGTGCTGGTCGCCTTGGTAGATGACCTCCAGTGGATAGAGGTGGTGTGGTGTGGTGGTGCTGATGTTGTTAGATCTGTCGGCTGCGTTCGACACGGTCGACCATCAGTTACTGACCCGCCACCTCGTCGACATAGGCCCTGCATTGAATCAATATTCAGCAGTTCAAATTTGAGCGCTACACACCCGCTTTTAATGTGACATGTGACCGCACCCTGTTAGGGGTGTGGATGTAAAAAAATTCATTAAAAATCGGTTTGGGGTTGATTAAACAAAAAAAAAATGGTTATTCCCTTGGAAAGTCAAATCTCATATTAGGTAAAGAAAAAAAACCTGGGGGAAAATCGGTATTCCCAATTTTCTTTTTTTTGCTCTATTATACTTTATGGGACATGTTAGTCAAAGGCAAAAACCCTCAGAGTACATTCCATGGGCTGGGGCGGGGAGGACGTTTGAGCAAGAAGCACCAAATTTGCTGGGTACCTGCTGGAGCCTCTCTCTGAAAGAACACCCAAGTTTCAAAAAGATTGGACTAGGGGGTCTAATCCTATGGGCACCCAAAGAGGATGCCCCTATCCCTATTGAAATCAATGGTTGCAAAAACTCCATTGGTTTCAATTGTGTGTGTGGGGAGGGAATGCCTAAGGTCAAATAACAGAACCAGTGCATGTGCCCAGCATTGCCCAAAAAAACCCCAACAGAACAAATATCAAATTTGATAGGAGGGATTTCCTGGGAACCATTGTTGCCAATTTCCAGGGGAGGGTTGGAGTGCTCTCCAGGTGGCAAAATCAGCTCCCCTGGAGAAAACAGATGCTTAAATTAGGGTTGCCAGCCTCCAGGCAGGGCCTGGAGATTCCATGCTTTTAAGATCTTATCTGGCCTACTTGCAGGGGAAGTGCTAAAGCTCTATGCCAACAATGTTACTCAAAGAATTTCCTGTCTCAGACCCTAATTATTTTTAAAAAAGCCTAATAATAGCTCTAAGTTGTAAAAACTCAGAAGTACCCACTGAACAACTCTCAGACCAACTGGCTTGCCCCTGAAAAACAACCTTCTGGAAGTCAAAACTATGCCCCTCAACAAAGCAATTAAACTTTTTAAAAAATACCTAGGCAAGGGCAGACTTCCCCCCAACCCATAGTAGCCACCCCTTAACAGCCCTCCCTTTAATCCACTAGGCAAATTTTAAAAGACCTAACAGGAAAATATTTTTAAGCATTGCCAGGCAAACCAGGAGATGTCTTCCACAGGAGTCAGGGAGCAAGATATTCCTCCAGAAATGTTCAAGGAATTCAGCAGCAGGGTAATGCTCTCTGGCCATGCACAGAAGATTTTCAAAATGTGAAAAACCCCTGTGACTGGCATGCACATATTTGGCCCTAATTGGACAGATTGTCCATCGCTCCCTCCCCACCCCTGTTCCTGATGGCTGCTAGGCCTTACAAAGGAAAGCAATTTAACTATACTGCATAATTAAAGGAAACACAAAGGCATGATAAATTACATACTAGCCTTGTTTTTAGCTCTTGGTTTATTTCAGAAGTCCATTCCTTTGCTAATCCATTCCTGAGTATGTGTGAAATTATAAATATTAACCATTCTAGAGCATTTATTCTTATTTGCAGTAAAATAATAAACTTGCTGCAACAAATCCCTCCTCTCCTCCCATTGCCCTGACTGAGTTCACACTGATAGAACAGTTGTTGATGGCTGAGAGACTGAGAATTTTCAGACCTCTTAATGGATTCTAATTGTAGAGACAAAAGAAGATGAAAGATTCTCCTGAAGTATACAAGGAAGAGGAGTATTCTACTCCCCTCCCCCCTGCCATTCTCCTGATTCTCGAAAAAAAAAGTTGATTTTTTTTGGCTTTTTCTCTGGTATGCCTAATTTGGCTACCAGGTCAGATCAGAGAATCTGACTCAGCTTTATAAAAGCCTAAAATTACCAAAAAGGACATTTTTCGTTTTTTCCCCACATTTTATCTTTACCGAATGTACACCCCTATCATCTGTGACATAACGGCACTTTCCACCACCAACCCATTGCATCCCTCAGTTTAATAAGGTTCATCTGTCTCTGAAAAAGCCTGTTTTCTTTGCATCTTCTCTTCAAAATCTGTATTCCCCTCCTGAATCGATCAAATACTCTATGCCAGTGGTAGCCAAATTTGCTTAACAGAAGAGCCACATAGAATAAACATCAGACATTTGAGAGCAACAAGACACAAACATCAGATGTTTGAGAACTGCAAGACAGGAAGGAAGGAAGGAAGGAAGGAAGGAAGGAAGGAAGGAAGGAAGGAAGGAAGGAAGGAAGGAAGGAAGGTAAATAGATGGGGAGGGTGGAAGAGGTGGAAAAAAATGCAATTTTAACTTTATATGCATTCTTCAAGATGCCTGCTGGTAACATTGGGAAACAGATATTGGAGATAAAATTTTAGATGAAGATTGGGAGAGGATGTTTAGATTACCTCCCTTTGTTACAACATCTAGGTTAGTGCAGGAGCAGGGATTGAAGATGATACAGAAATGGTATTATACACCCATTAACATGTATTATATTTCTAAATCAGGGAGTAAAAATTGTTGGAGGAAATGTGGAGAAATTGGAACTTTCAGTCACATGTGGTGGGATTGTCCCTTAGTGAAAAAATTCTGGTTGCAGGTTGGCATAGAGATGACAAAGATTATGGGATGGAAAATAAGTATATCTAAAGCAATGGCAATTATTAATTTGGATGGTGTGGGATTAAGATCAAAAGAGGATAGTAAATGGATTAATTTGATGTTAGTAGCAGCAAGACAAGTGATAGCAAGGAATTGGAAAGAAGCTGAGGAATTGACAATTAATCACTGGAGGGATAAAATGAATAATATAATTATTTTGGAGTATTTAACGATGAAGATACGAAGAATGAACGGATTAAAGGTTAGGGAACAGGAGGAGGGGTGGTTTAGGAAGATGGTGAGATATTTGGAAACGTTTAAACAATTTAAGACGATTGGTTGGTTAATAAGAAAATGAATGGATTTTATATAGAGTTTAAATAGAGTGATGGAGTTGTATTTGGATGAAATGTTAATAGTTATAAATTTATGGAATATTATAATGTATCTATGGCCTGGGACTCTCACAGAGGTGGATTGGTGTTGGAATATATAACAATAAAATTTTTTTTAATTTTTTTTTTTTAAAAAGATGCCTGTTGGCTTGGCTTGGAGAAGTGATTTAAAGAGAGAAATGCCTTCTCTGAACCAGCCAATGGGGTGGGGTGGGGGCTTTGAGAGCCACACAGTATGTGTGAAAGAGCCACATGTGGCTCCCAAGCCACAGTTTAGCCACCCCTGCTCTATGCCATAACATACCATACCATTCCAACCAGTAATGTGTAGAATTATTATCTCAGTTTTATTCAAAATAGAAATGAATGAATTTGAATGCTTTTTGGAAGGGATGAGTGGATTGACCTCTGAGAGTATTTTATGCACCTTCATTGTGGCATAGATATAATTATCCCTATGTGCTGCAAATTTATTTTGAAATTTGATATAAATGAATGAGTCTCAATCTAATATGAACATTTACAGGATCCCCCTTGTGAGTGGGACAGCCCTTTTTCATGCAACCTCTTTCAGCAAGAGAAATTATAGTGAACAAATGGGGGACCTCAATACTTGTGGTAGGAATCCCATCTCCCACCCACTTTCTTGCCAGGTCCACCAACTCACCTCTGCACTCAGTAGTCTGGAGATGCTTTGGGTGGGCTCACTGAGAATTCCTTCCCCCCTCCCTGCTCTTGGTGACTCAGCTGGAGCTGCTCTTTGTCAGGTACAAGTCCCTGACATTGACTTGTTTTTCAGTATCTATATCCTGAGCTATGTCAATTTTATTAACAGTATTGTACACGCAGAGACACAGACACACACATGCATACACATACTAGGAGTAAGGCCTGTTGTGAAGAAAAATACAGTGGGCTGCAGAAGGAGGCTCTGGGCGAGTGCCTGCCACCCTTGCTGTCTTCCCTCCCACCCAAGTAAGGGCATTGACTCCCCACCACCTCAAGGGGAGCTGATCTCTGCCATCTAGAGAGCAGTTGTAAATCTGAGTTATCTCCAGTGGTTCCCCAGGAGGAAATGGCATTGTATCTGTCTGTGGTCCTATCCCTCCTCAAACCCCACCCTCTCCAGGCCCCACCCCTTAAATCTTCAGGAATTTCCTAACCTGGAGTTGACAACCCTATCTCTTTCCCTTAATCTGCCCCTCTGACTTCATGTTTCTATCACCTTCCCCCTCCCTGCAGGCTTTACATAGGAAGATGACAGTCTTTCTTAAGGGGGGGGGCAAAGCAGTTTACGTCCTTTTCCTCTTCTCCCGTGGGATCTGAATAACAACCCTATGAAGTAGGTGAGGTTGGAGGCCTGTGAATAGTCTGAAGTCACCCAGTCATCTTCCACAGCAAGAACCTGGGTCTGGCAGATCCCACTCTGAGCCCTAACTCCTATGCCATGGTGGCTGTCATAGGGGGGCTGCTGCTGAACAGTAGCAAGCAGCCATGCGTAGGGCAGCCAACCCCCAGATGGAGTCATCCCTTTATCTGCCCCTCTGATTTCAAGTTTCCATTGCCCCTCCGCTTTGATTTGAACAACAACCTTATGAGGCTTCCCTAGCTCCTTCTCAGGCAACCATCCTGGGGCGAGGTGTGAATGCCTCTAGGTGAGTGCTTCCCTACCTTTGATGTCTTCCTACCTGCCCCAGTGAAGGCGTTCACATTCCCCCACTCATCTCCAGGTGAACTGATGTCTGTAATCTGGAGAACAGTTGTAATTCTGAGTGATCTCCAGCCCTCACCTGGAGACTGGTAACAGTGGCTTCTTGGGAGGAAATGTCTGGTAGCATTAAGGCATTCAGAGGGTACTGCCAGGCCTAGGGTAGCCAGCCTCCAAATGGAGCTTGAGGATCTCCTGGGATCACAACTGAACTTCAGATGACGCATTTCTCTCCCCATCCTGGAGAAAATCACTGCTTTGGAGGGTGGTCTGTATGCCATTCTGTTCACCTGAGGCCTCTCCCTTTGCTGACCAACAGCCTGTGTTGCCTAGCAACAGCCTCTGGCTAGCACTTTCCAGACAGCAGGAGACACTCCCAGCAGGGCCAGGCCTCTCTGGCTATTTTTGCAGCCTTTGGAAGCTGAGTGTGCTGACAGGCCTTTCGTGAGGCCACAGAAGCTCTGCAGCCCTTTCTGATGTTAGTTGACAGAAAGGACACAGAGTAGAGCTGGAGATGGTTCTGTTTCTGAGAGAAGACTGCTTCTGACAGTTTGTTCAATATTCTCGGCCTGAGTAGGCGGAGGAGAGCAGAAGCATTAAGTATTAGGTTGTTGTATTATCATATACAGGGCTGTCTTTGTAGAAAAAGCCCAGCAGGAACTCATTTGAATATTAGGCCACACTCCCTGACATCATCTTTGTTCCACATAGGACTTTTTGTAGAAAAAGCTCAGCAGGACCTAATTTGCATATTAGGCCACACCCTTTGGCACCAAGCCAGCTGGAGTTGCGTTCCTGGGCGTTCCTGCTCAAAAAAAACCCCCTGATCATATATATCCAATATTGTTATTGTATGTATAGTAGTTAGCCGAGTTGGCTCACTGTAGGAGGAAGAAGATCCAGCTGCAGGGAGAGGGCCTTGCCTAATCTGGTCTCCCTGGAGACAAAGACTGATACCAGCTGGAGACCTCTGAGCCATTGGTATGTGGCCTTGACAGAGAGTGCCACTGAGGCCTGGGAATATGATTCAAAGACTATACACAGGAGTGGGTTAGGCAAGGAAGGTGTTGAGCTGTTAAGTGACAAACTATATCTGACCTGTAATTTTTGATTGCCCTTTGGTGTAGTGGTTAAGTATGTGGACTCTTATATGAAAGAACTGGATTTGATTCCCCACTCCTCCACTTGCAGCTCCTGGAATGTGTATTAGAACCATCTGATTTCTGTTTGAGCGATTTACCTGATTGGCCCCCTGTAGATTCTGATGAGACAAGGGAATTAATTGTCCAACTAAAGGCTGGGAAAACCCCTGGTCCAGATGTGATAACCCCTGAAATTCTAAAATCAGACCCAGATTGGTGGGCTCCCCTACTCGCTGCCCTTTTTACAATGATTGATAAAACTGGTTTAATGCCCGAGGCTTGGACAAATGCAGTAATAGTACCAATCTACAAGAAGGGTGACTGTTCATCCCCCTCATATTTTAGACCCATTAGCCTCCTCTCTATAATTGGCAAGTTGTACGCCAAGCACCTGTTAGCCAAACTTACTGCATGGATGACACAACAACAAATCCTAGGGCCAGAACAAGCGGGTTTTCACCATGGGAAATCCACACTGGATCACTGTATTATCTTGTCCCATCTGGTAAATAAATATACTAGGAAGGCCAAGCTTAAGTTATATACTGCCTTCCTAGATCTTAAAGGAGCTTTTGACTCCATAGATAGAGGCCTACTTTGGGACAAACTGAATAAAATGAATATTGATAAGCGATTAAGGCCTACTTTGGGACAAACTGAATAAAATGAATATTGATAAGCGATTACTTTTTCTTATCAGAAAATTGCATACCTCAACAACTTGTCAGGTCAAATGCTCTCTAGCTGGAAAGTTAATGGCAAAAATTCCATCTAATAAGGGTGTTAAACAGGGCTGCATTCTAGCCCCCTCCTTATTTAACCTTTTCCTTAATGATCTAGCACTGACGTTGTCTGGCGCCGACGGTCACAGCTCTAAACTCGGTCCCACTCATGTGCCACTGTTACTGTATGCAGATGACGCTTTACTAATGTCCTGCATGCAAGTGGGTTTGAAGCGTCTTTTTAGCCGCTGTCTAGAGTATTTTGAAATCAATAAGATCCAACTTAATTTTGAAAAAACAAAAATCCTTGTCTTCTCAAGAACTTGGAAATTATTCAAATGGGATTTTAATGGAAATAGAATAGAGCAGGTCAGACACTTTAAGTATCTAGGTATTCATTTTCAATATAATGCACCATGGACTGTACAGAGAAGGTCTGCAACCAATATGGCTAAGGCCAGTGCCCAGGCTATCTGTCGTTTCTTCTACAATAAGGGCAACGAATTTGTGCCGGCTGCTCTGAAAGTTTTTAAGGCCAAAACATGTGCACAACTACTATATGGTATGCCATTATGGATTGGTGCATTTGATTATTCTTTGGAACGCATCCAATCCAAATTTCTCTGTAAAATTCTGGGAATGCCATGTTGTGTGCCTTATGCAGCCCTATGCCTAGAATCGGGGCAGGTTCCACTTGAAACTAGGGCATGGCTTTTAATTGTTAAATACTGGTTACGAATACACTATAATTCTGATCCTTCCAGTCTTATCACTCAAATGCTTTCAGAATCTAGATACTCTAATTGGCTAGACTCCATCGAGAAAAAGATCAGCACTGTTGGTTTATCTACAGAGTCATTATCTATGCTCTCATAAATAGAGGCATTTCGTATGATTAAAGCCAGATTCCTGGATATTGAATTACAAAATCTCCACAGTGCCGCTAATAAAACTTGTTCTCCTGTGAGTCTAGGGTTTTCGTTTGATGTTGGCCATATGGCTTCTTATCTCTATTCTCTGCAAAGTCCTCAACAGTGTAGGGCCTTTTCATTGGCAAGATTTGATGTTATGCCATCAGCAGTTCTATATGGTAGATTTCATAATATACCCTACTCAGCCAGACTATGTCCGTGTAAGTCCGGATCTATTGAAACCATTTCACATATTCTTTTGTACTGCCCTTTTTATGTAAGTATTCGTTGTCGATTTTTGGATCCTATTCTTCTAAATAAGATGGGTCTGGCTGATCCAGATAAGGTCCAGCTTGTTCTGAAGGATGTTACTCCTGACATAACTGTGAATACTGCCTCATTTCTGTACTGGGCCAAAAAGATTCGTCAAGACAAGGAACAGTCTTGTTGTTTCATTTAACTGTGATTGTATGTAACTGTGTTTTAATCCTGATTTTCAGTATCTTAACCTATTTATTGTTTCTTAACCTGTTTTTATATGCCATTAAAGGTTGATACTGATACTCCAGGAATGGCCTTGGGTTAGCCATAGTTCTCACAGAGTTGTCCTTGAAAGGGCAACTGTTGTGAGAGCCCTCTCAGCCCCACCCACCTCACAGGGTGTCTGTTGTGGGGGGAGAAGATATAAGAGATTGTAAACTGCTCTGAGTCTCTGATTCAGAGAGAAGGGTGGGGTATAAATCTGTAGTCTTCTTTAGTCTGGCAAGGCAAAGCCATGCTACAAGTATTTGCTACCTGAGCTGTCAATAAATTCTTCTTCTGCATATACTCAAGGAGTCTTATGATAGTATCTGGCCACACCCTTACACTCCTGGAGGGCTTGCTGAGACTTCCTCACACTCTCCCTGTTCTTGGCAGTTTGCCCTAAGCTGATCCAGGTGAGCCCCCCCAGGGCTGTCTCCCCTGGCTCATAGTATTGTCTTGGAGCTGCTCAACTGTGGGCTCACAATACTTGCAAGGGAAATTTCCTCCCCTCCACTTTTGCTCCAGGCCCAGTGCAACCCACTACTGCCGGGCTCAGCAGGGCTCCTAGGCTGTATGGCTGCTACAGGGGCCAGCACAATTCACAAGGTGTGCTGCTGCTGGCATCATGTCCCGCAACGCTCTGAAATGTGCAGCTACCACTGCTGCCAGGCCCAATGAAGCTTTCCTGTCCCGCAGGTGAACTACTTTAATTTTGATGGGAGGAATTACCCCCCGCCCCCACAAGATAGTTTTTTTAAAAAGATTTAAGATTTTTCTGCAAATCAGGTACTCCCAAAAATAAAAGCAAAAAAAAAAAATAGAAAATAGAAAAAAGTTCCCCTATTTGGTGATACAAAAAGGAATGAAAAATGAAAGATGCATAAAAAAAGGAATCCCAAACCAAAACAATATTTAAACCATGTCAAAAAATATTCCAGCCACAGATAAAAAGAAGGCAAAGAAAAAATAAAAAACAAGTTTAAAAGGTTATATCCATTTCATCCAACAAGAATAGATTAAAATCCACTTTGGAAATTTGTAGAGGTATTCTTCTTACAGCCAGAGATCCTGCTATGTCTTATAAGTCAATATCAAGCCTTTATAAAACTCTTATAAATTTATTCAGAGCACTTCAATTTAAGCTTCAAAGTATTTTTAAGCCAGCTGTCTTTCACATCCATATACACTTGCAAGCAAGCATCTTTCCCAAAATCCAAAACATTTTTCTCCCCCAAAGAGGGCTTAAAGTAGATCAGTTAAATTCAGCCATCAAGTCTCTTATAAAACTAAAAGTTGGTGTGGTCTCCTCATGCAGGTATTTTCAATGTTATCAGGTTAAGCAGAAACTTTTGCAAGCCTTGAAAAAGAATGAGGGAGAGTCCCCCCCCCTCTCAGTCTTTTGCCCCACTTGAAATCTGCTTCAGTCCTGATTCTCCTTTTTCCTGCTTGTCAGAGATGTTACCATTCAAAAAAATAGTATAGGAAAAGAATACTTACAGTAGTAGGAAGATCGATGTCACTTATCTTGATATTAGCAGATTTTAAGGTCCAAAATGTAGAGTGCTGAAGAAAAGAAAAAGAAGTCAGTGGCTGACCCTCTTGCCATTTAAAAATGCCGATCGGAACAATGAGGCTAGAGGCAAGCAGGATCAGGGAGCAGCCACCTCCGCTGACACCCCTGTTCTACTGCTCAAGCCCCCTGTCTTCTGGGACCCTTACTGGACCCCAGAGTCGAGTCGTCCTTCGGAGGCAACCCCTCTACGGACCGATTTGAAAGCGGCTCTGGACGTGTCAGTCTGAGCCGCTTCCAGCTGCACGTTGCCAAAACCAGAAGTCCCGCTGATTTATGGATCTATATCCACAGTTGGAGGCCACAGGTGGCTAATAGTATATAGACTTGTATTGACTTAGAATAGATGCAATGTCATGTAAAATGAAAGCTGAGAATAACCATACTCAGAACAGTGCATATAGACTGCATCGATGGGGATCTAAATTGCCAGACCCCATGGTTTGGTCTAGTGAGGGGTGTGTGTGTGTCATGATCCTGGGCCTAGTGAGACCTGCAGGCTCCAGAGAAGCCTGCCTAGGAGTTACTGGGAAAAGCCTACATTTCCCAGGATCCCCTCTGATTGGGTGGCAAGCTTTTGGAGGGAAACTAGGCCACAGAGGAGTGGGGTCTGGGGGGAGAGGATAAAAGGACCAAACTCAGACAGGGTGTGTTCTTTTCTGGAGAAACCATAGGCAGAGAGGTTCTCTGTCTAGAGAGGTTGCAGATGGAGAAGGAGGGCTTTCTGGAAGAGGCAGCAGGAAAAGATCCCTTACCCAAGGGGGTGAGTGTTGGTTATTAGAGTAGGGACTGTATAGTTAAATACATCAGGACTTTTGTTTCTTTGCACCAACCTTTACTGTTTTCATTTTCACTTTAGCACTAAATCTTTGTCACTCACTTATTATTTTAGAGCACTAATATTAAACATTTTGTTGTTATACTGCCTGGGTTCTCATGTCTCCTTGGTCACAATTAGGAGGTATTTATTAATAAGGAAGACAAAGGTGGTTGGGTGCTCTGGGCTCTCCATACAGACCCTTACCAGAGTGGTGGCAGCCAGTAGAAGGCCCTGCTGTGTGACAGCTTCTGTGGAGAAATCATTGGTATTCAGGAAGTGTAGGGATTAGGGCAGTGTTGGCATTGGGCATCCATATTTGTTTCATTTGAGATAGCCCCAATGATATGTCATCAAAACAAATTTCTGTATTTATTTAGAATATTTATATGCCACTACATCAGGGAATTCCCTTGTGGCAACTTAAGAAGCAAAATATGATAACATCATAAAACAGCAAACAAGTCTTTAACAAGCTTATATAAACCCAGCCATTAAACCTCAGCAAGAGTGTATAATAATAAAAAGCATTTAGTAGCCTAATATGACCCTGGTAGATGGAAATTAAATAGAGGTTGTTGCAACTGCCCATGCCTCAGATGAAGATACCAGATAAAGTGTGGGTTTGAGGGTTTCACATCCAATAACTGATGTGCTAAGCTGCTTACTGGGCAATCATCATTCAGGCAACTCCACTCTGTTTGCATTGCTGGCCTTGTTCACCCTCAACAGCACTTGGAAACATCATTCCTCCTCCCCAGCATGTGGAGGAGTTTGTTGCTTCTCAGAGTTTGTTGCTTCTCAGTACCAAAGGGCTTCCCTCCCAATACACTCTACCATAAAACAAATTATGGCTGTCAGAGGGATTGTCTTCCTTCACTTGCCATGTCTTGTGGCAGGGGTGGCCAACGGTAGCTCTCCAGATGTTTTTTGCCTACAACTTCCATCAGCCCCAGCCATTGGCCATGCTGGCTGGGGCTGATGGGAGTTGTAGGCAAAAAACATCCGGAGAGCTACCGTTGGCCACCTCTGTCTTATGGTACTTGCCCAAAAGCCCAACCTATTCTGAGCAACCTGCTCTATTCCTTACAAAGAAGTTATGGCCTGGCTCATCCAAGACCAGACATAATTAATTCACCTCCAGTAAAAGCATGAAGAATGATCCCTCTAACATGCCAGTCATAGGGGTAACTCCCCAAATTTCTGCTTGGTCCTCGAGTGACTGGCTAATCCCATGATGCTTCACTTGAGTGTGAGTAGGTCAGCCACACATAACAAATAACTGAATAGGAGAGGCATAGCTTGTTTATAATCATTCTCTTACCTTTTACAGTGGTGGACACACAGGTTTAATATACTAAGTATTCTACCTCTGTGCTTCTTTCCTCTAGAGGTTTTTAACTTTTCATCACTTTCTTCCCCTCTGCCCTTTCATTCTCTTAGGCCCTTCCCTTCTTGCGATCTTGACTCACAATTCTCCTTGCAATCCTCTGACATAAAAAGTTTGAATGTCATTCTGGGAAGTACAAAAGAAAAGCTGAGTTTGATGGTCTAATCCATTACACCCATATGAGTGCTACAAATCACAGCAAAATTTGGTGCAATTAGCAGCTTCTTCACCATAAAATCCTAGAACTGAGATCAAGGGTGGTACCGATGATCAAACAAACACATATTTATAGCACTATGTCAGATTATACAGCACCTGTCTTTTACATCTGGCTGTAAAAAGAGTGATTTAATCCCTCCTTTTAATGAGCATTCAGTGGAATTTAAAAAAAAAACTTCCCAAATTAACTGGTTTTGGAAAAATTAACTCCCCCCATTCTTTAGATAAACAAGGGAACAATAATAACATACTTTTGAGAAGTAGAGAAAGAATGTTGTCTAGAACAGCAATATAACAAGTCATTAGTTATTATTTCAGCTCTCAAACACTATCAGCACAAATTCCAGTGCTCACTTTGGGTAACAGTCAATGAACATGTGTCTCTGACTCTTACTAATACACAGAGCACTTTCACACACACTGAATAATGCACTTTCAGTCCACTTCCAATGCACCTTAGCAATTGTTTACAAGTAGATTGCCAGTGGATTAAAAGTACACTATTTAGCATGTGTAGAAATGCCTCTGTATTGGTTCATTTATCACAGTATTGCTTACTCTGACTGTGCTGAAGTGTCAGCTGTCTTTTTCTCACTTTCTCTTTAAAAAGTAAAATTTCAGCACCTTTCACCATAAAGAAGGGAAAATATGCAGGCTGAACATTTTCCCTTATAATCCATAAAGGAGTTACTTTTTAAAAGTGATTTTAATAAGAACATAAGAGAAGCCATGTTGGATCAGGCCAATGGCCCATCCAGTCCTACACTCTGTGTCACACAGTGGTCAAAAAAGAAAGGAGGTTCACAAGTGGGGCTAGAAGCCCTTCCACTTTGCCCCCCTCCCAAGCACCAAGCACCAAGAATACAGAGCATCACTGTCCCAGACAGTTCCAACAGTATGCTGTGGCTAATAGCCAGTGATGGACCTCTGCTCCATATTTTTATCCAAACCCCTCTTGAAGCTGTCTATGCTTGTAGTCGCCACCACCTTCTGTGGCAGTGAATTCCACATGTTAATCACCCTTTGGGTGAAGAAGTACTTCCTTTTATCCGTTCTAACCTTACTGCTCAGCAATTTCATTGAATGCCCAAGAGTTCTGGTATTGTGAGAAAGGGAGAAAAGTACTTCTTTCTCTACTTTCTCCATCCCACGCATAATCTTGTAAACATTTTAGAATGTTAGATCACGACACTGAAATAGCAATTACTGATTTTTAAATAAAAAACAACCACATCAAAAAGACTTCTGGTGGCACAAGTTTAAAAATGCAATGAAAATCATGTCTTGTGTGAATGCAGCAATACATAGTTAAATCAGTCTCAAATAATACAGGTCAGTGATAAATAAATGACATTTAAAAAAAAATTGTACCCTTCAATCCTTAGTTAATGGATATTAATTTCATTGGATCTATAGCACTTTGCATATGCACAGATTTTATTTAGGAGGGGGCAATGCAAACCTGTTTGGAAAATATTTGAATTGTTCAATCCCAGCTGTTCATACCAGCTGATCAGTTCTCTTATGATTGTCTTATTCAAACACATTAAGTTTAATTGCTGACAATGTTCAACAGAAAATCTGCAACATCCATAGGGAAAGACAGTACTAGGGGTCTTGGTGAATGACCAGCACAAGGTTGTGAGAACTACTGATCATATTGGTGGGACAAAGTGGAGAGGGGAGATTTCAGCCAAATGTGGAAGCAATGTTACTTCTGGGTGATGTTCTAGGATTCCTTTCAGGTTGGGATGCAATACCTCTTCCACATTCTCCCTCTGTAGCAATGATTATACTAAATTGGATTATCAGGCAAATAACTGCTGGGGATGGGAAGGTAGCAATCATAGACCTGCACCATATATAAAGGTTGTTCCTCTTCATTGTTTTTACTGGATCCGTCAGCAATGATACAGTAGACCACAAAATCTTGCTAAGACATTTGAAAACTGGAGTTGTTATTATAGGATGTGCATTTAAGTGGTTTAATTTTTTTTTTTATTACTTATGCAGAAAGTTGCAGTTGAAGATCAGGAATAATCACTCTTGGATTTCACTTGTGAGATTCCACATGGCTCTTCATTAACTGTTTAATCTCAGTGTAAAGTCTATAGAGGAGATTGTCAGTAGCTTTGTAATATTCTGATGACAACTGTTTGTTGTCTAAGCATAAGAGGAAGGCATTGCTATCCTAGGCTTGTGTCTGGCAGCTATGTTCAAGTGGCTAAGGGTGAAAAATTAAACATGAATCTTGACGTTATTGATTTGATTGGTCCAGAAAAGTGAAGTCTTGGAGAGTATTGGTTTACTCACTTCTGATGTTATTCAGCTGGTCCTATCTGAGTCCGTGAGGAATCTGAGGGTTATACTACAAATGCACTCTTAAATACTATTAAAGAAATAGCTAGATTCAGCTGCTAAAGTTGTTTTCCTGCTCTTACTTTTTTTTGGTTTTTGGTTTTTAGAAATCCAGAAGCTCTCTCTTTTGGCAATTTTCCTAATCTTTTTTATCGTAGTCGTGTTGAATTGTTTGTTCAGTGTCTCATGCTTTTTGATTGCATTGTCTTATGCTGTGTAATCACCTTGAGGATTGCTGTTGGGATATTCAGAAACCAGAACAAAACACTTCCAAATGTTTTACATTTAGAAATTCCATCATCTTCTGAAGAACTAGAGCAGAACTGCATGCTTTTCTTGACACAAGGCTACTAACAAAGGCATTGAATATTCTTTCCCTTCTTTCATGTAAATTCAGCAGTGTTAATCATGCTATGATGTCATAGTGTCTGCCTTACTCTGTTCCACACCACTGGTTGCAACACTTGAGAGGTAGGGAAATTACTATTATATGAACATATGATGGATATGAAGTTACCATATACTGAATCAGACTATTTGTCCATCCAGTTCAGCAGTGATTCCCTAGAGACTCTCTAGGGATATCTTTACTAACACTTGGTATGAGAGATTCTTAAAGTGGAGGTCAGGAATTGAACATCTGCATGCAAAGTGTCTGCTGTACTCACAAGCAACAAAATCATCTCAATGTCTTTTAAATTCTGGAATAACAATAAAAGATAATACGTATGTCTATGAAAAATTTGCTATGTTTTTATGTGTCCTTTCTCAATCACACAGGTTGATACCCACCTGGAGAGAGAGAGCTGTTTTTGCTTACTTCCCTATTTTAAAGATAAAGACTTTGATTGACTGACTAGGCACATTTGTAGAAGAAGACAACATTGGATTTATATTCTGTCCTCCACCCTGAATCTCAGAGTCTCAGAGCAGCTCACAATCTCCTTTATCTTCCTCCCCCACAACAGACACCCTGTGAGATGGGTGGGGCTGAGAGGGCTCTCACAGCAGCTGCCCTTTCAAGGACAACTCCTATGGGAGCTATGGCTGACCCAAGGCCATTCCAGCAGCTGCAAGTGGAGGAATGCAGAATCAAACCCGGTCCTCCCAGATAAGAATATGTGCACTTAAGCACTACACCAAACTGGCTCTCATAACCTGAACTCAGGCAGCCTATTTGGGCCAACACAGGAACTCCCCACAGCCAGTTTTAAATTGTGCTTTCAAACAAACACATCTGGGTCCTGCCTTGCCCCCACCCTTTGTCATCCTCCAGAGTCTCTCTGCCATCTTAAAAAGCTACCACTTACTAAGTGGCAGCAAATCTCCAAAGCACTTCTCTGTCTCCTTTCTCAGCCACCTGAAGTGCCTCCTATGCGCTTGAAAAGTCTTACCTCTCTTCCAGAGCATGTACAGCTCATCTCTCTTCCAGTGGCAGGGTGTGCTCTATCTGACTGCCCTGGGCACCACAGACTGTGCTGGCTTTTTTTTCTGAGCAGGGAGACTGCTGCCCCAAGTTGCCTGTTGTGTATGTGGACTAATGTGAATAGTAATATGAGTGTTCTTGCCAGGCTCAATGGAGTCTTAAGGACTGAACTTGGGGACTTGGGAACAATGGGCAGCAGGATCCAAATCCCTGTTGCCCTGCTCCAATCACAGGCCCCCTGCTGGTTTGAAGGATCCAATGGTGTCCTAGTACGGAAACCTTGAAGTGTATATAGTTAGCCCTGTTGGACCAGTTCAGTCTTCTAGTTCAGCCGTTACCATGCTGTAACTAATAAAGAGAACTATGATCACTGCAACTGCATCTCCTCCTTGCATTGTACCCACTATATTATAGTGGCGACGAGGATGGGATCCTGGTGAGCAAGGAGCCCTGGCCACTGACACCACACAGCGCATCGCTGCTCTCTGCATCCAGCCCCGTGCATCGCATCACTACTGCCAGATGACATGGCCACCGCTCCAGGAACACTGCCCGAGTTCAACGTGGCTCATCCTGAATGGTGGGAATCCTGGGTCAAACGACTTAAATACTACCTCATGGTCCAGAAGATGTGAAATCAAGAGGAGGGCCAGGAGATGAAAAAGGCCATCCTGCTGAGTATCTGCGGCATCACCACCTTGAGGCTAGCTAGTTTGGTGTAATGGTTAGGAGCACAGACTCTAATGTGGGAGAACTAGGTTTGATTCCCCACTCTTACACATATACCTGCAGTCACAATTGTCAAAAGAACTGTTCACTCAAGAGCAGTTCTTGAAAGAACTCTCTCAGCCCCACTTACCACACAGGGTGTCTGTTTTGGGGAGGGGAAGGGAAAGGTGTCAAGAGTGCCTCTTGCCATAAACTTTGCTTTTAGGCTGCTTTGACCTATAGTAACCTGAAAGGGCCCAGCTTGCTCCTGGTATCTCTGTTCTTTGTTCTTGCACACTGTAGTATTGTATGAATGACCCACATCATGTATCTCTCTGTCCTGTGCTAGACACAGCTTATTGACCAAGGTTGGCGTATCTAGTTCACAGATACATTTCTCACTTGCTTTGAAAAAATGAAGAATGTACTGGACTATGGAGGAAGGGGTGGTGATCAGTGGAATGTGGTGCTTATGCATGTGAACTATATAACTGATGGACCCAAGATATATGTAGATGGGTTTTGCCTGCAAAAGCCAGTTTAGCAAGGACCAGCCTGACTTATGATTTCCCTTATCAATAAAAACATTTGGTGAAAACTCAGGTGTGTTGGTTTGTGGAGACCTTTCAGTACTTGACATTTTGTTAAAACTCTCATTTCATCAGATTGAGAGCCCATCATCTGCTGCCATGTCAGATGAGGAAGGCATCCCGGGTCAGGGCACCCAAACAGACCCGCCAGAGAAGCCAGATAAGGTGCTGAAGGACCTGACAAGTGTCACCTCCCAATTTGTCACAACAAGATGAGAGCCCAGGTCCATTTTGAGATGGGATGTCTGGCCAACAAAGACTCCAAAGGCCTAGCATTTTCACCTATCAGGGGCAAGGGAGGAACATAAAGTGTGGGCTCCAACAACAAATCCAAGAGTGAAGTAGGAGCCATGGGGGGAGCTTCCTTGTATCCCAGAGTAGAGGACCGAGTAATGGAGGCCAACCTTCAGATGGTGCGCAATGAGATGCAGTCATAGAACTCTCAAGTGCAGGAAAATATGATGAAGATGGTCGCACCAGCCACGCTCAAATCATCCTCCTACAAGCGGCTCTTCATGGCGCTGACTGGCCATTTCACCCCCCAGCCGACTCGCCTGACCCAACAGCTGTAGTTCCTTGACAGGCATCAGCAGCCAAATGAGCCTGCTACCAACCACCTTGCCTCCTTGTGCGAAATCAGGGTGAAAGCAGAGTACACAACCCATTTGGAAGAGGTCCTGCTCAAGAAATTCACACATGGCCTCCGCAATTGAAAAACCCACCAGAAGATTGCAGCAGAGGACAACCCAACACTGGAAAAGGCCCAAAAATAGCCATGGTAGCTGAAGAGGCAGATAAAGACAAGGGCTGCCGTTCCAAGGCCAGCACACACCAGCTTTCACCCCTGGCAGTGTTGTATGACTCAGAAGGGGACAATGCTCTCAAATTGCACTGAGTGTCCCTGTGACACCAGCCTCTATGTGCATCAGAGTCAGTGACATCCAAGGTCTTCACCAGCTGTGGTGAGCCTGATGATCAGAGATCGTGCAACTTTAGGGATGCCATCTGCCACCAGTGCGGGAAGACAGGTCACCTGGCAAGGGTCTGCCACTCCAAGACTTTTTGCTCCATGGCTCAATGACAAAATGAGGCCACCATCGTAGAGGAGCTGCACTCCCTCACCTATTTCACCCTTCAGGTATGCCAGTTATCAATGCCCTCACTGGACAAGTTAAAAACAACCGTGTTTGTAGAGGGAGCTCCATGTAGAATGGCAATAGACTCAGGAGCTACCTTTACAGTAATCTCAGCCAAGACTCTGAAACAACTGTGCTCCAAGGGGGGACCCTGTTTGCACCCCTCACCAATAGTTGTTCAGGACTTCCAGAAGCAGGAGGTCACCATGAATGGGGTTGGTTTTGTCAGGGCAAAATATGGGCTGTACAAGGGAACCCAGCCACTGCTAGTCGTTGCAGGAAACCTCACAAGCTTACTGGGCCAGTCGTGGTTCGGTCCGCTGGGGATCCGCATGATGGGCACCCATCAGGCTCTCTCAAGCATGGATTTCCAATGGGGTTGTGCAGAGTTCCCATCCATTTTCGATGGGTCTCTGGGAACATATACCGGGCCCCCTGTGTCCCTACAGCTAAACCCAGCCACGTAGCCCATAAGGCTCAAGGCCAGACGGGTCCCCTTCACCTTAAAACCAAAAACTGAGGAGGAGCTAGACCGCCTGGTGCACTACCCAATGCACTAGTGGCACTACCCAACGCAGTATCAACACCCATCTCACCGAACACAAGAGACACTGTCGCTTGTTTCAGCCAGAAAAATCAGCTGTAGCTGAACATGCACTTCAAGAAGGGGACCACGTCATCCATTTTGAAAGAACTGAAGTCCTTTCTACGGTCTCACATTATCATACCCACCTGAACAGAGAAGCTATTGAGATTTACAAACACCAGTACAATTTTAACAGAAAGGAAGAAGGCATTTTCATCCACCAATCTTGGTACCCAGCTCTGCAAAACACCCTACAGACTATGAATTGCAGAAAGTCTCAGAACAACCAGCACATTCCACAGAACAATCAGCACAGTCAACAACCATCTTCCTTATCTTCACACCCCTTCCAACCCTCCCAGCAATTAACATAGAACAATGGTCACATTCAACAGCCAGTTTCCTTATCACTACCCTTCCAGGAAGCCCCAACAAACAATGGGCACATCCACAAACCAATTGCCCTCTCATCACACCCTCTCCAGTCTAGAAATAGCAGCTCTCCAGCAGCCCTGGCCCCACTCAATGCACAGCAGCCAAGAAGGTCAGAGCGCCTGCTCCAGCTGCAACGCCACTGAGGATGTTCTTCGCAGCTGAGAACAAAACGTCTGGAAGGAAAACTTTCTCCAGTAGAACACGGCACTTGAGCCCGAAAGATTCTACAAACCCTAATAACATTTATTTATTTATTTATTTATTTATTTTTCACATTTATATCCCACCCTCCCCACCGAAGCAGGCTCAGGGCGGCAAACAACAACATTAAATATTCACAATAAAACCATAAAGCAATAAAAACACAGTAAGATCAATTAAAATTAACAATTGCACTTTAAATATTGAACAAATTTTAAAAACAGTTTTGGTGCCAAGTTCCATATCATGATGTTAAGCAGCTCTGTACTTTAGTTGAAGGCCAGATGGAAAAGTATTGTTTTACAAGCCTTGCGGAATTGGGCAAGGTCCTGCAAGGCTCTAACATCATCAGGGAGTTGGTTCCACCAGTGGCGGGGCCGCAGTAGAGAAGGCTCGTTCTTTGGTAGCCTTCAGTCTTGCCTCCCTCGGCCTGGGGATTTCTAATAGGTTTTGTGATCCAGATCTCAGTACCCTCTGGGGAATATATGGGGAGAGACGGTCCCTAAGGTAAACAGGACCTCAGCCATATAGGGCTGTAAAGGTAATAATCAGCACCTTGTAGTGAATCCAGAATACTATTGGCAGCCAATGCAGTCTCCGCAGTCCCGGCTGCACATGATCCCGAATAGAGAGACCCAGTAACAGCCTGGCTTCAGCATTCTGCATCAGCTGTAGCTTCCAGATTTGTGACATGGGCAGCCCCATATAGAAAGCATTACAGTAGTCTAGTCTCGAGGTGACCATAGCATGAATCACTGTTGCTAAGTCGCTGTGCTCTAGGAAAGGTGCCAGCTGTTGTGCTCACCTAAGATGGAAAAAGGATCTCACAGTGGCTGCTATCTGGGCCTCCATAGCCAATGTGGTCTCCAGTAGCACCCCCAAGCTCTTGTCTTTAGGCACCGATATCAGTGGCACCCCATCAAAGGCTGGTAAAGGGATTTCCCTTCCTAGGCCACCACGACTCAGACAAAGGACTTCTGTCTTCGTTTAATAACACAGGTCGAGATGCAGGACAGGAACCCAGAAGTGACCGACAGGCTGCGCCGGCCCCCTGGGCCCCACAACGATGGGACCAATGCCACAGGGACGGGCTTGAAACACTCTATAACCCCTCAAAAGAACAGCAGTCTAGCTCGCTTCCCCCGAGCCCTGCCGCCATAAGCCTCAAGGGTGGCACCCGCACGGGACACATATCAAATGAAAGAGGGGATGCAGGGCTATCAGAAACAGCCGGCGGAGGGAGTCGGGAGACCACCCCACTGGGGGATCCACACCCCGAAAGTGATGAAGGTGGCGCAGATAGAGCCAACAGAGCAAACAGGACAAAATAAATAGCACAGTTGAGAAAGTGCCTTATCCCATATACTGATGAAGTAAATACAGGATCTGAGAACAAAATTGCACCAGAAGACACAAACACAAAGCTCCCTTACACTGAATCAGTGCTTGGGTCCACGAAAGTCAGTATTGTCTAGTCCAGTCACAAACACAAAGCTCCCTTACACTGAATCAGTGCTTGGGTCCACGAAAGTCAGTATTGTCTAGTCCAGTCACAAACACAAAGCTCCCTTACACTGAATCAGTGCTTGGGTCCACGAAAGTCAGTATTGTCTAGTCCAGTCACAAACACAAAGCTCCCTTACACTGAATCAGTGCTTGGGTCCACGAAAGTCAGTATTGTCTAGTCCAGTCACAAACACAAAGCTCCCTTACACTGAATCAGTGCTTGGGTCCACCAAAGTCAGTATTGTCTACTCCAGGGGTGGCCAGAGGGAGGGAGGAAGGAGGGAGGAGGGAAGGAGGGAAGGAAGAAAGGAAGGAAGGAGGGAGGGAGGGAAGGAAGGAAGGGAGGAGGGAGGGAGGGAAGGAGGGAAGGAAGGAAGGAAGGAAGGAAGGAAGGAGGGAGGGAGGGAAGGAGGGAGGGAAGGAAGGGGGGAAGGAAGGAAGGGAGGGAAGGAAGAAAGGAAGGAAGGAAGGAAGGAGGGAGGGAAGGAAGGAAGGAGGGAAGGAAGGAAGGGAGGGAAGGAAGAAAGGAAGGAAGGAAGGAAGGAAGGAAGGAAGGAAGGAAGGAAGGAGGGAGGGAGGGAAGGAAGGAAGAAAGAAAGGAAGGAAGGAAGGAGGGAGGGAGGAAGGAGGGAGGGAAGGAAGGGAGGAGGGAGGGAAGGAGGGAAGGAAGGAGGGAGGGAGGGAGGAAGGAGGGAGGGAGGGAGGAAAGGAAGGAAGGAAGGAAGGAAGGAAGGAAGGAAGGAAGGAAGGAAGGAAGGCCGCCCCCTCCCGCCAGCCGCCCCCCCCGCTTTCGGCCCCCTCCCTGCTTACCTTCATCCAGGGCGGGTGGCGGCCTCTCCTCCGGGCGGCTGGTGCTGCTGGCAGGGCTGGCGGCGGCTGCGGAGGCCGGGGAGGGCCTCCAGGGACCAGCGGAGGCCGCGGAGAGGCCTCCGCTGGTCGGCACTGGTCTCTGGAGGGCCTCCAGGGACCAGCGCCGGCCTCTCCACGGCCTCCGCTGCTCGCTGGAGGCCCTCCAGAGACTCTGGAGGGCCTCCAGAGACCAGCGGAGGCCGCGGAGAGGCCTCCGCTGGTCGGCGCTGGTCTCTGGAGGGCCTCCAGGGACCAGCGCCGGCCTCTCCGCGGCCTCCGCTGCTTGCTGGAGGCCCTCCAGAGACTCTGGAGGCCACGGAGGGGCCTCCGCCTCCGCCACCGCCACCTTCGCCGGGCCGTGCGCACGCGCAGGGACGCTCCCTCCCTCACTCGCTGCCTTCCCCACTGGCGCCTGCGGCCCACCGCCTCCAGGGCTGGCTAAACCGGGACCTCTAATGGTCCCGGTATAGCCAGCCCGGGAGGCGGGAATAGGGGGCCAGAACCGGGACATTCCCGGGTGCCCGGGACGGTCTGGCCACCCTAGAAGAGTCAGACTCAACTGTGTGACTGAACAACAACAAAAACATTAACATCAGTTGGAAATTCCCCCATTTGCAGGAGGGTGGAGCGGCCCTTAGCTCTTCCAGGATGCTGTTCCAGAGGCATACAACAGCCACTGAATGAGTTACTGAATGAAACTAGAAAACTAGCAAAGAAAATAAGTAGGACGAGAAGCTCACAAGGAATATGTACAAAACTGAAAGAAATGAACAATAGCAACTTCATATGGCCTATTGCACTTCCAGATGTTGTAAAGCAATACATTTTCTGCACTGTCACAGGTATTTTTTTAGAATTCTATCTGGTATATATATTTGAATGCTGACTGTATATTTATAAGGAGAAGAGTGACTTCATCAAAAATGTTGCTTTTAAAGCCCACTGGTGCACCTATCACTATGCAATACACACAGTTGGTGAATTACCCCATCTTTAAGTAGCTGGTATGGTTGATGTGACAAGAATCTAAAGACAACAACTGGAGACACATGTAACTGAAAAAAAATATATATTAAATACGACTCTTTCCAAAGAAAATTGAGATGCTTCTGCTTTAGTGGTAAAAAAACAGAAAGAAAAGAAAGAATATTCCATTTACCTCTTCATTGCCTATCTATCTAAAGTACACTCGCTTTAAGACTTCTTTGTTCTGTCTTCATAGATTTAATAATAACATCCATTACAGAACACATTTTATACTCAAGCATTTTGGACAATAAAGGCACAGTCTGGGAAAAAAAACCCTGTGATACAGTAGTTGCTTCAAGAAATGCATTAAGGCCCTGATCCTGGTAACATTGCATATAATTAATTTTAAGGCCATGAAAATTCCATTTAAAGGCAGTGGTAATGGATCCTTAGGAAACCAAAGCTGCAGAATTCTCTGTGAAAAGTTAAAAGTGCTGATTGATGAGTGAAGTAATGGTAAGACTGAGGAGAAATACAGCAATCTAGATTTTTAAATTTATTGGGAAAAATAGTCAGCCCTAAAACCATAATTGATTTGAATGATTTACAGTTGCATTATTTTTAGTTGCCTTAGATGTTATACATCTTTGTAATAATATTCTCTTGAATGGATCTAATCCATTTCACAATATATATTTGAACTGCATCCTGAGTTCAAACTACATACAAACTAATTACATTTATTTAAAATATTTTATCCCACCTTACTTTCACAATTTTAAGGTGGCTAACAAAATAGCAAAAGATAGAGGACACAGAAATCACAAGGGTCAAATAACAGAGGGTGATCGACAAATTAGCAATGGAAATAGAAATAACAATCTTAGGTATAGATGATGGGCAATGAATTAGCATATAGAATAATGAAGATGGTTTAAAGAGATGGGCAGCCCAATCCAGACATACGTGGCGGCCGGCCGCTCGGGCGTGGGCGGATCTACGGCGCTGTTCATTGGCTTCCAAAGGGGTTCAGGGCGCCGGACCACAGCGCGGGCAAGCTTCGGCCGCCGCCTGTAGAAGAGTAAAATACGCTGCAGCGTGGCCTCCCTGAGCGGCGCAAGGGCGGGGACAGGAGGGGGTGCTTCCACAGCGATGGCAGAGATTGACTAGCAGCGGGCAGGGAGCTGGCCCACATGACATTCGCTGGTGGAAAGAGCGCTCCCCGGCGATAGGCTGCCCACATACCCCAACCCCCTCATGCACACACCCAGCCCCATGGGGTGGCTGTGTAATCCTTGGGGAAGCATCCAGTCAGCACTTACTGCTAGTTCCATGAAGAAGCCTACCCACCAAAGGGGCGAAGCCGAGCCCCTGTCAGTGTCCCTCCCGTGGGTTGCATGGACGGATGGTGTCCCAGATGCTGTGGGGGCCTCCTGCCAGGACACAGTAGGCCACCTGCTACAGGCACCCATGTACCAAAGTGTCAGAGTTATGTGTAAAAAGCCTTGACAGTTTTCTAGCACATGCTGGGAAAGTGAAACTGATCTGCCAGGTAGATCATCTAAGTGACAGGAGGTGGCTGGTTGCCAGGTTGCATCAGCCTGGAGCAAAGTCAGCATGACTCAGCAGGAAGCTGATTGGTTACCTGGTTGGACTTGATGTATAAATGTACAAAGACACTTTACTGTGTGTGGGATATGTATGTTGGAGAGCAGCGGAGCACTTTGTCGGATTGGAGAGTGAGCGGTGTAAATAAATTGTATATAGTGGTTTTAATACTACTGTGTGCAAGCCTTCATTCTTTGTGTCACTAAAGACCACCCTCCTAAGCACGGGCGCATCAACACAAAGGTGCTGGCAACAGTCCTCGTGTTGGCTTGCGCTCATGCCCGCCCGCATAGGCTCGGACACCCATGAGGGGTGCGAGACAGTTTCGAAGTGGCCATCTGCAGGACTCACTTCCCCCCAGCCCCAGATCCTCCTTGAATAAGGACTCAACGCAATGTGCAGAGATAAGATTTATTAAAGTGCTGGGCGGCAGAGGAGCTGCCGCCTGCCCCGTCACAGGAAGCTACCTCAAGCTGTGGTGGGCAGAGGCGGCCGCACGAGGGGCCGAGCCATGGGGCAGGCGGTGCCTCTGCCCACTGGGGGGTGCCTCAGGAGTGGGGGGTGCCTCAGGAGTGACAGGAGCACCCCCTTCGCCAGCAACCAGAGACTGGTCGATATTGGCAAGCAGCCGCTCCACCCTTGCACCCCACTCATGCGTCTGCCTCACCATAGCCAGGAGACTGGACAGGTGGCCAGTGGCCATGGACATGGTCCCCTCCATTCCCACCATCCAGTGTTAGCTCATAGCCATGGCCTCCCGCCATTCCCAGTGCCCCTCCAGCCTGTCCTGCTCTATGGCTGCCCACAAGGAGGACAGGGCGGTGGGGATTCTTTGAGCTGGCTGTGGTCCCCAAGCTCTGGGTCCCAGGTCCCTGCCACCTGCACAGCCTTCTGCATCACTGTCACCTTCCAGATCCTCCAGAGGCTCCCCCTGGTTAGGGGCGGCGGGGGGGGGGCAGGGGCCACCCCACACACAAGTCCGCCATGGCTGGCCCCTCCAGATTCCCGGCCCCTGGGGCATGGGGAGGAGATGTGGGCAGATCCAGGATCTGCAGCATGAGGGAGGCAGCTAGGGACGACTGTCTGCGTGGGGACGCCCTTCTTACATTCTCCACAACATTGGCTATCAGTGTCACGGTGCGGCTACCTGCAAAACAGGACAGGGGTCAGGTGATGGCATGAACGGCCAGTCGCAGACGCCCCTCGCTCATTGTTACACCTTGAGGGGACTCAGGCCACTCATCATCTGTGGGCAGATGGAGGTTACCCACCGTGGCATCCATTACCTCCTCATTCAATGTGTCCTCCCCCTGATTCGGCACCTCCTGATGGCTGTCCAAATGTTCTGGGGGTGGTGGGGGGCACTGGACCTGCTGACCTCCCGCTATGCAGGTGCTGGTGTCAAGTCTGCTATGATTTTCCCAACTAAAACATTAAGTTTGGTTCTGAAGTGAAGGAGTCTGGGAGTTTTACAATGAACACCAAATGCTGCTAGCTATCTTCCCTACCCCCTCCTTAGAGAAGCCTTTGTTGTGTAGTCTGCTTTGAAATGCTAACATGTGAACAAGATAGTGGCACCTTCCCAGCTGGGATGTCTGTGGGAGGATGGGGCGGCAAGGTCTCAGGCTGGGAATGAAGGGAGTAGCACCCGAGTGTGAAAATGTATTGCATAGATTGCCCTCCCCGTAGGAATCCTTTGATCTATACCTTAAATGCTGGTTTAATGCCTATGTATCTCAGTCCTTCAATCTCTGCCATGGTCTTCAGTTCTGATTACAATAAACTTGCAACTCTGTTTTAACAAGAGACTCGTTATTGAATTCAGCCGACTTGACATTTTGAAGGACTCCCTATCTCGGAGTTCAACCTTTCCGGCAACTGAAAAGGCGATGTCCGAACAGTCTCCGGAGAACGGAGAACTCCCGACCAGAGTGGAGGGGGCCGAGACACCCTGGCACATCCATACTGCCAGAAGGACCGCGGCCTCCCCTCCACAGTTTCAGCTGGTGGTGACCCCGCGGCAATACCAGCCAAGGACCTCCACCACGCTGATGGATCAAGCCCCGGCCCGACGGGAGGCGATCATGACCCGCCACACCAAGCGGGTCCAGTTGGCCGAAGCAGCCGCAGCCAACCCGGGCGAAACGAGTGACGGGGCCGGAGCCGCGGGGACTCAAAACCCCGGGAGTGAAGGCGAGGGGGCCGAGTGCGGACCAGATGACGGAGGGGCGAGGCCCAAGGACCAGGCCGACGAGGACTACCAGGCGTTTCGGGCGATGGTCCGCCGGGAAATCGACGGGGCGGTGAAAGACCTCAAGGACCAGATGCAAACACTGACCGCACAGCTGGGCAGGGCGCTGGGAGTGACCGGGGTCCGTCAGCAGCAACCCGCCCCGACGGGACCCCGGGGACCCCCGAATCAACCGGGCCCCGCCGCCCCGGCGCCTGAAGCGGCCCCGCCAGCCCCAGGCGCCCCGGCGGCGCCCCCCCCGCTCCGGTCAGGCAAAGAGACCGGGGGGAAGTCGGGAGCTGGATGCCACGTTCGACGGAGATCCGGAGGAAGTGAACTACTTCGCGATCCAGGCGAACAGCTATATGTACTACTGGGGGGACCTGTTCCCAGACGAGATGAGCCGAGTGGACTACCTGGGGTCGAAACTACGGGGCGCCGCGAAGAAGTGGTACGTGAGCCTGTGCGAGACCAACAGCCCGGTCCTCCACTTCGTAAACACCTTCATGCAAGCTCTACTAACCCAGTATGAGGATCCCCTGCAAGAGGCCCGAGCGCTGGCGGCGCTGCGGAACATGAAGCAAGGGGCCCGATCCATCCGAGAGTACGCAGCCGACTTCCAGGCCAACGCTGCCAGGGCTCGGAATTGGAACGAGGTGATGAAGATCGAGCACTTCACCAACGGGTTGAACCCGAGCATCCTGGACCGGGCACTCACGCAAGCCAGCCCCGACACCCTGGTGGGGTGGATCCAGCTGGCGGGGGAAGTGGAGACCAACCTGAAACGAGTAGCGATGCTGCGCCAAGCACTAGCCGCTGGGAAAGGGGCGCCTAAAGCCACCCCAGGGAAAACCGAGCCACCTAAAGCTAAGAAGCCGGCGGTGGCTGCCCCGGCGGGGCCCCGCCGTTGTTTCTGATGCGGAGACCCCAACCATTTGGCTTCCAGTTGCCCCCAGCCCGCCACCGGGGCCGCCCCGGCGCAGGGCGCGACCCGTATGGGCACCCCCGGCCCCAAGAAAACCGCGAGCCGCCCTAAGGATGCGGCGAAGGGCAACGTGCTCCTGGTGCAAGAGGACCTGCAAGAGGAAGAGGTGCGTCTGTCCGCGGAGCTGGCCGAGCTAGCTTGGGAAGAGGAGCCGGCGGGAAACGACGCCGACCTGCTTTGAACGGTGCCAACCAGCAGGTCGACCGGGAGGAGGCACCACTAACGGTGAGACCCACGGGAAGATTGTATTTTATAATGGTCAAGCTGCTGAACCCAAAACTAAAAAGGTTCCTGCAGATCCGAGCCCTCATAGACTCGGGCTGCAATAGGGAGCTAATCTCCCCCAAGGTGGTGGAGGCCCTGGGGTTGGAACGCTTGCGGCTGCCCCACCCCATGCATTTTGAGCAGATGGACGAGTCAGTGATGGGGGGGAACCCTGCACGCAAGAAACTGAACCGTGCCCACTGGGGATTGAGGACCACTGGGACTCAGAGACGTTTGTGATTGCGCCCGACTGTGGCTACCCCGTGGTCCTGGGAGTGGGGTGGTTGGAGAAGCACGAGCCCCTCATTCTCTGGAGAGCCCAGACCATCAGATTCCCCGACCCAGGCTGCAGCCAACATCTTTGGCAAGCGGCATGGGGGCCACGAGCGCCCGCCGCTCGAGAGAGAGCGTGCGTCCTGGTGGAAGAGGTGCACCACGTCCCGGACGCCTACCGCGACTTGATGGAAGTATTTAGTGAGCGGGAGGCCAACCAGCTGCCCCCCCACCGGAGCACAGACTGTGCGATAGAACTGATTCCTGGGGAAAACCTTCCCAAAGCCAAACTCTACCAAATGGGGTGGGCTGAGAAGAAGGAGCTGCGCAAGTTCCTAGACTTAAACTTGAAAAGGGGGTTCATCAGACCTGCGACGGCCCCCCACGCAGCCCCAGTGTTGTTTAGGAAGAAGAAGGACAATAGTCAGGCTTTGCACTGACTTTCGCAGGATTAACGCGATTTCCATGTCCAATGCCTACCCCATCCCCCTCATCAAAGACTTGTTAGGCATGGTGGCGGGGGGGGGGGGATTTTCACAAAGCTGGACGGCGTTCGTGGTCCAATGCGACGCCTCCGATGTCGCCGTAGGAGCCATTCTCATGCAGAAAGATGGGGAGGGGAAACTAAGACCCTGCGCCTACATCTCGCGAAAGTTCTCGGAGGAACAGAGGAACTGGTTGGTGTGGGACAAAGAGGCTTTCACTGTCATGTTTGCGCTAAAGACTTGGAGGTCGTGGTTGGAGGGAGCCAAGGTGCCCTTTGAGATCTGGACGGACCATAAGAATTTGGAGGCGCTAACGGGGAAAAGGAAATTGAGTGAAAAACAGATCAGGTGGGCGGGGTTCTTCTCCAAGTTTGACTTCACCCTGAAGCACATCCCGGGGACCCGAAATTTTTTAGCAGACGCCCCGTCCAGGCTCCCACAGCATGAAAGTCAGAGGGAGGAGGTGGTAGATTCCCTAATCCCCCACACACAAGTAGCAGCTATGGTCACCACCTGCTCGCAGAGGAAAAAGGAATTGAGCGGGCTAAGTAAAGAACGCATCGCCCTAGAGGCCGAACGGGAGGGAGGTGGGCGGCCAGAGGGGGTGCAAAAGAGAAAAGACGGCCTTTGGTACAAGGGGGAGAAACTATACATCCCGGAATCGTTAAGAAAAGAAATTCTTCAACTGTGTCACTGTTCCAAACTAGCGGGGCGCTTCGGCTATGTCAAAACCCTGCACTTAGTGCACCGGCAGTTTTGGTGGCCGTCCCTAAAGAAAGATGTCTCAGAGTTTGTGGCCGGTTGCCCTGTGTGTGTAATGGCAAAAAAGAGGGGGGGGGGAACCCCGGGGCTCCTGCAACCGTTAGAAACAGCGAAACGGCCATGGGCCATAGTGTCTATGGACTTCATAGTCGAACTGCCATCCTCCCGGGGAAAAACAGTCATACTCGTGGTAGTGGACACGTTTTCAAAACAAGCCCACTTCATCCCCTGCAGTCAGTTGCCCACGGCCAAGAAGTTAGCGGCCTTATTTTTTGATCACGTGGCCAAACACCACTCCATCCCAGACAAGGTCATAAGCGACAGGGGGCCTCAGTTCGTTGCCACCTTCTGGTGGGAGTTTTGTAAACTGTTGGGGATGGAACAAGGGTTGAGCTCCGCCTACCACCCCCAGACGGACGGACAGACAGAGAGAGTGAACGGGGTGCTAGAGCAATACCTACGGTGCTTCGTCAGCCTACGCCAATCCGACTGGGTGGACCTCCTCCCCTTTGCAGAATACGCTTACAACAACAGCGCCCATAGCTCTACAAAAGCGTCTCCCTTTGCAACCGTCTTTGGGTATGAGGGGAAGCCGATCCCCATGTTACCAGGAGGGGAGGGATTGATGGGCTCAAGTTTCGAACAATGGTGGCAAGGTCCCAGCCAGTGTTGGCCAGCTATACAAGAAAACCTGAAGCTGGCCAAAGACGCATATAAAAAGCAGTACGATAAAAACCATGTGCCAGTGTGGGACTTGAAGGTAGGGGATTCCGTGTTTCTGTCAACAAAAAACCTGCCCCTGGCACAACCGTCTCGAAAGCTGGCTTTTAAGTTCCTGGGGCCATTTAAGATCAAGCGGGTAATTAACCCAGTGACGGTAGAACTCGACCTCCCCCCTGCTCTTGGTAAAGTCCACCCTATTTTTCATTGCAGCCTGCTGCGCCGATGCCCGGAGCCGTCCAAATGGCACTCACAAGATTCGCCAACCCTCCTCCCGAAGGGGGAGTGCCGAAGCCTTTCGGGGCCCAAGTTACTGAGCCAAAAATGTGAACCGCCATCCTTGCGGGCCCGCCCGGCAGGGGGGGCCTAAGGGGGGCAGTATGTCAAGTCTGCTATGATTTTCCCAACTAAAACATTAAGTTTGGTTCTGAAGTGAAGGAGTCTGGGAGTTTCACAATGAACACCAAATGCTGCTAGCTATCTTCCCTACCCCCTCCTTAGAGAAGCCTTTGCTGTGTAGTCTGCTTTGAAATGCTAACATGTGAACAAGATAGTGGCACCTTCCCAGCCGGGATGTCTGTGGGAGGATGGGGCGGCAAGGTCTCAGGCTGGGAATGAAGGGAGTAGCACCCAAGTGCGAAAATGTATTGCATAGATTGCCCTCCCCATAGGAATCCTTTGATCTATACCTTAAATGCTGGTTTAATGCCTATGTATCTCAGTCCTTCAATCTCTGCCATGGTCTTCAGTTCTGATTACAATAAACTTGCAACTCTGTTTTAACAAGAGACTCGTTATTGAATTCAGCCGACTTGACAGCTGGGTGGCCAGCTCCAGTCTTCAGCTGTCTCGCTAGAGTGGCCTCCCACCTCCGAGTCAACAGTGGAGCTCGTGCCAGCCCGTGACGATTCCTGGGACTCAACTAGGGGGGGGGGGTAATGGTGTTGCCATCAAATTCTGGCAGTCCCATGGTGGTGAGGACAGAGGGGTGAAGGTGCCAACATACTGCAGATCACCTCAATGCCTTGGCCAGCTATAGCCACCGGACGGATGAGAGTTCCCATGATTGCCTCAGAGCCGGTCAGGGCCCAGGCCACCACCTCCTCATAGGTCGAGCCCTCAGCGATGAGATGCCGGACCCACTTCTTGGCAGGGCCAAATGAGTTGTTCCAACGCTTCAGGGTAGACTGCTCTGTGAGGGGGACCTGGCTCACAATGGACACTTGCTCCGCCATCATATGCTGTTGATGGGAGTTTGCCCCACCAGCTCTTTTGGCAGCGAGGGCCACCGTGGCATTATCAGCATTCTCAGCCACCAAGCCATAGAGGAGCGCCTTCTCTGCCTCAGTCCAGTTTGGTTGGCAATGACTCTCAGTCAATACCGCTCTGTCTGCCGCCATTCCTCCCACGGGCAGTGGAATGTGTTGGCTGCTGACCATAGCTGGCTGATAGTGGTTGCTCTTTCCCACGGGATGCCAGCAGGGCATCTGTTGGTCTCAATGGCCCCGCACCGCTGCTTGTACAGGACCTCTCACAGCTCCAGCGGTGTCTGGAAGCTGTAGTGGAGCACGTCGGGGCAGCAGCACAGGCACAACAACCCGCGCCACATTGCACAAACCATAGAGGTTTGTGGTGGGTGGCACCCCCTCATCCCACTGCCAGAGCCCCCCCGGGGGTGGCTGCTGCACATCCTCCCCATTCTCTATGTGTGGGTGGCAGCGGAGACGCCATCGGGTGCGCAGATATCAGGAGCACCTGAGCACTTTGCATCTCGAGGATGCCACCTCTCTGGACCACTTCCGCCTAGACCGTGCCACCATCCAGGACCTGTGTGAGCAGCTTGGGGCGAGCCTCTGCAGCAAGGTGACCAGCCCCCACCCCACCCCCATCCTGCAGCGGATCCTCATCTCCCTACGCTCTCTGGCGACTAGCTCCTTCGGGTGGCCGAGGTCCTGGAGGTCTCCCAGTCATTGGCCAACCGCTGCCTCCACTCCTTCCTAGATGCCATGCTCCAGCGCTTCCAGCAGCATGTGCAGTTCCCAACAGGCTAGGAGCTGCTGCGGACTGCCAGAGCTGGCTTTGTGGTGGTCGCAGGGTTCCCCAGTGTTGTGGGGGCTGTGGACTGCATGCATGTCGCCCTGGTGGCCCTGCGGGAAGATCCTATGGTGTACCGGAACAGGCACTACTTCTACAGTCTCAACATGCAGGCATCCTGCGACCACCAGGGACTCTTTACAGATCTGGTGACAGAGTTCCCAGGGACTGTACACGATGCCCAGATCTTCATGTCCTCGGGCCTCAATTGCCTCCTGGCAGCCTGGCCGGATGGCCAGAAGTGGTTGCTAGGTAAGGCGGCGTGGGGCGCCCCTCCCATCCCCTGCCCTTACCTTCCTGTCCTCCACAGGTGACCAAAGGTACCCATTGCTGCTCTACCTGCTGACGCCATACCAGGAGGATGCACCCGAGGACCAGGCAGCATACCTTCTGGCAGCTGAAGATGAGGTTCCACTGCCTGCACCACACAGATGGTCGACACAGCATGCAGCCCCTGCTCCGGCACGCCTCTGGGTTGGCCCCCTTTTACGTCGAAGTGCTGCCCTGCGCCTCTGCTGCGCCCCAAGTGTGGCGTGGGGGCACTCCACCATCAGCCCATGGCGGTGGCATGCTGCTGCGGCCAGAGAGTGGTGCACACCCCATTTCCGCCAGTGCGGAGGAGGATCCGTCGGCATAGGTCTCCATACCGCCGGCATAGCGGTAAGTCCGCTTCCACAGCACTTTCAGCCCCCCACCCCGGATTGCGTTGTAAAAGAATACTAATACTATGGCTATCACCTGTTAGGGTTCAACTGGGGGAGCAACATTACAAGGACATAAGTATGACAGAGTTGGAGATTGGTGTGTCCTTGATGTCTGTCATTAGGTTTCTTAACTGTAAACAGTATGATATATAGAGTCAAGATGTGATCATCCTCATTATCAGGAAAGATGACGGAAAACTCGGCCACACTGTATTCAGGAAACCCACACACACCGACCGCTATCTAAATAAGAATTCCAATCATCACCCTCGCCAAAAACGTACAGTTGTAAAAACCCTCATCCACCGTGCATCACGCATCTGTGAACCAAGCCAACTCCAGCAGGAACTACACCACCTCAACCAGTCACTGCAGGCCAGTGGATACTCCCAACAAGAAATTAGAAGAGCCCTCCATCCCAGGAGACCATCCACACCAAATCCCGAGCCACACACAAATGTAGGTACAGCCTTCCTGCCCTACATAAAATCTGTCACCGACAGCATTGGCAAAATTCTCAAATGCCACAATGTTGACACAGTCTTCAAGCCCACACAACAGATCCGCCACATGCTGCGCTCGGCCAAAGATATGAGAGATCCACTTTCAACCCCTGGAGTCTACAAAATACCCTGCTCCTGTGGTGCAGTCTACATTGGCACTACCCAACGCAGTATCAACACCCGTCTCACCGAACACAAGAGACACTGTCGCTTGTTTCAGCCAGAAAAATCAGCTGTAGCTGAACATGCACTTCAAGAAGGAGACCACGTCATCCACTTTGAAAGAACTGAAGTCCTTTCTACGGTCTCACATTATCATACCCACCTGAACAGAGAAGCTATTGAGATTTACAAACACCAGCACAATTTTAACAGAAAGGAAGAAGGCATTTTCATCCACCAATCTTGGTACCCAGCTCTGCAAAACACCCTACAGACTATGAATTGCAGAAAGTCACAGAACAACCAGCACATTCCACAGAACAATCAGCACAGTCAACAACCATCTTCCTTATCTTCACACCCCTTCCAACCTTCCCAGCAATTAACACAGAACAATGGTCACATTCAACAGCCAGTTTCCTTATCACTACCCTTCCAGGAAGCCCCACCAAACAATGGGCACATCCACAAACCTATTGCCCTTTCACCACACCCCCTCCAGCCTAGAAATAGCAGCTCTTCAGCAGCCCTGGCCCCACTCAATGCACAGCAGCCAAGAAGGTCAGAGCGCCTGCTCCGGCTGCAACGCCACTGAGGATGTTCTCCGTGTTCCAGTAGAACGCGGCACTTCAGCCCGAAAGATTCTACAAACCCTAACCAAGCAATTGTTGAATACAAAGTCTCAGTTTATTGATAATCCATTGTTGCTTCAAGGTGGAACACCTTGAATGTGATACAGATTTGCCCATAGTATGAGGTTTTAAGGATTATATCACAGAGTATAGGAAAGACAGCTTAAAGACATAACAAGGATGTGTGAACTATTACAATTATGCAAACTACTAACTTGCGGTTGAAACTTCCCTCGGTCCCATGCTACAGTTGATAAGCAATGAATGGGAACTATTCACGGAAGGCACCTCCTTTCCCTCTATCAAAGTTATGACATTCCTACATTTGCTACTCAAAGGTGGGAAAAGAAAAAGGGAGGTGAGAAAGTAAAGGGGGTTCTTAGCTTTGATATGCAGCTATGGGAAAGGAAAGAATGACTAAAGGAAAAGCAATCAGAATTCAATACTGTATTAAAATAACATGCTTGACACAGACCAACACGGCTACTCATCTGGAACTAGAGGTCAAAAAAGCTAAAACTGATACACATCTAAAGACAGTTAAAAGCTATTACACTATTATATCTTAGCCAAACTATTACATCTTAGCCAAAACAGTCTGCCCTCCATCAAATACTTCAGAACCAAACAGTCCACTGCGGTCCACTGTCAATTTCTCTGACTCTCAAAATGGAAACTCACTGTTTCTGGCACCTTGGTTCATTACAGAACTTGGTGTTTTAGCTATGACAGGGAGATGTCTTGAACACCAGTGGTGGAAAATACACAGAGTCTGATTTGATTGATTGATTTGATTTCTAGCCTACCCTTTCCGTGAATAGGTTAGAAATAAAATAAATCAATCACAGACTCTGATAGGCTGTGGTACATATAGCACAGACTCTGATAGGCTGTGCTATAGTGCTTATGGGATGTCCTGTAAGACAGTGGTAAGTGGGTAGTTGGAAGTGAAGGGCTTTGCGCTGTCTCTTTCCTCAAACTACAGAGACAAGACTACAAGACAATCATAGACAGGCTAGGGCAGTAAATATTCTTCCCTTCTCTGATGCTGTACATTTGATGTGTAAATTGTTACTCTTTGGGAATGCTTCCTTCTTTTCGACTTTACTCTCTGTCTCTACAAACAATGCCATGTTCCTCCTTCTTGGCAACATGAGAGCAGAATGCTTTCTTGCATCTCAATCCATCTAGTTAATTAGTTAGTTAGTTCACTATCCTATCTAGCAGAGGAATTTCTATAATAAAGAACTCTTATTAATTTGAAAAAGATAAGAAGCTCTATGTAACTTTGTTTGGCGACAGCACACACACACACACACTGCATTTATAAGCCTTTGTGCTTTCTGCTACTGATATAATCCACCAAGGGTGATAAAGGAATCTTGCTTTGCTGCTACTATTGCAGCATTAAATTCATGTCCAGGTCATCTGTTTTTAAAAAGTCACCATTTGTTCACTTCAAAGTCCAACTCTTAAAGCAGCCAGAATTGACAATTAGCTGTGATATTTTTGCAACATTATTTTCTGTGAAAAAGCTCTAAAATGTGCTCTGATTTAGATAGCAGCCATAATACAGCTGAAGCACTACAAACCCCCAGCACAGCTTCCCATCCCTTTATAGATCACCTTAAGCCCATTACTGTAATGTAATGGATGGAGTCTGTAATGGATGGAATCTGCAAAGGCCATGACACATGTGTTAGACCCTTGCCCATCCTGGATACTTAAAGCATGTAAAGATCACATCCATGAGTTCCTAATGTCCCTCACAAATCAATAACTCACCCAGGGGATTTTTATTTGTGCTCTGAAAGAGGCATTCCTCTGCCAGTTATTTTTTTTAAAAATCACTAGAGAAAAATGATGTGGCCAATTATTGCCCAGTTTCCAATATTCCCTACCTGGGCAAAATGATGGAAAAGGTGACTGCAAGTAACTACAATCCTAGTAGATAATCTCCATCTGAACACTACTCTTGCTAGACTTTGCTGCTTGGGACATGTTTTCTACTGTGTGGGACATGCTGTTGGTACCATGCCATCCTAGTGAGACATTTAGAGACCAAAGTAAGGATTAAGGGATGTTGTTTGGACTGATTTTAATTGTTTCTTATGGGCAGGAGACAGAATGTTGCTGTATGGGATACATTTTCTACAGTGTGGGGTTCCATTATATTCAGTCTTGTCACCCATGCAATTCAGTCCCTATATGAAGCAGTTGGGAATAAAATATCAGCAATAGCTGTGGTTTTGGAATAGAGTACTATCTATATTCTAGGCTTGCCAATCCCCAGGTCCCAGCGTGGGATCTCCGGGTTTTGCAGGCTCCTTCCTGCCCCCAGTCATCTGGCCAGTGGAGGGAAGCCCTGTGTCACGTTCTTGGGGCGCAGGCAGGCGGGAGTCCAAAGCCAGTCCAAGGTCAAAGTCCAGGAAGTCAAGCAGGAGCCAAGTCACCAAAGCAAAATCGCAAACCAGAATCAGAGTCAGTGTCCAAAAGCCAAAAGATCAGGGTGCCAAGGAATTCAAGCAGGTCAGGATCTGGACTCAGGAAGGAGTGTTGATTAAAGCCAGAGAATTGACTTGTTGCTTCCACAAGGTTGCCAAGTCCTAGGTGTGAGTTATATGGGAGCCTCAATCACCCTCTCCCTGAGTGGCCATGACTCTTCTAGAACTCAGGGCTAAGAGATCTGAAGCACCGGCGTGCCTCATGCCTTCACTCTGAAAGTGCCTTTCGGAGTTGGCTCCGCACTCTTGAGATGGAGGGGAAGAGTTTGGAGATTAATTGTCAACAGCTGGCACTGGTACCTGGAATGTGGGGAAAGTGATTGATGGACCAGCTGCTGGACATTCAGCTGAGGAGCTGGTAGGCAACCCTTCCAGCTCCCCCTCATCAGGGCTCATGATACCCTGCCCCAATAGTCTCCATGTGCCTTTCCACTTTGGAAGGCTTAAGAAGATGCTTGGAAAGGCTTACTTTTTAGACGATGTGTCAATGCCTTTAAATCCAGGCTGAATTGGGATGGGGGTGAGCTGGCAGAACAACATGGCTGCTCCCAGTAGCTATGAAAACAGCCCAGACCCTTCATTTGTTTTACATTCTTTTCAGAGGTAATTTGCATAGTAAAGAGTAAACTAGAACCTTTGGTTTCCCTGTGTTAGTTTGAAGCACTTGGAACTTCAGCAATTCATGAGTAAATTGCCCCTGCGAGACCACACAAGTGTGGGATTGCAAATTGTTTATTTTGACTGTTGTGAATGTGTGTGTGTGTGAGAGAGAGAGAGAGAGTGTACAGGGGACATATTCAGTACTATTCAGAGCAGTATTCAGATGGGGATGAGGAAATGAAGACTGTATTCAGGGGAACTGCTCTGCTGTATTTTGACTTATTTGTTTCAGGGAATGTGAAAGTATCCTGGCGTCACCCCCAAAGTCACCATATATTTTCTGAGTTAGACTTTGCAACCCTACAATATCCTGATAACAACCAACTCTATGTTTCTTAATCCAAATGGCCTCATGGCATAGATGTGTCAGTATAGGTTTTGGTCTGGGGGGAGGGGGGATTTAAAGGGTTAAGTATTTTGTGAATATTTGACTGTAGTATATATTTTTAAAAGTTTAATTAAAAAAGAGAATGTAATAATAAAAAAGACAAATTGCTGTCAGACAAAAAAACAATGATACTGTAGTCCCCAAATCAATACCTGACTGCTGTAGTTGAAAAGCCAGGTCCATAGCTAAGCGGGGCATCTTGGGTCCTCACCCTCTACGTTTACAGTCAAGCCCCACAAAGTTCTCTTTTAGAAAATTTCCCATTCATCAGGGGCATAAATGGCTGTGATACCATCCAGGGTGGCTGAAGCCTATTGAGTCTCAGGCCCCTCCCTCCCTCCTGAATCCTCCCTTGTCCTCTTTGTGAGGTCCTATTTTCTGGCTGGGCTGCCTCAACCCTCCTCCCTGGGGGCCTCACCTGATCTGACATGGCAGTGGCTTTCTAAATAAACAGCTGCAGCAGAAGGGAAGAAGGTTTCATTGCCCACTTTTCCCAGCCAAGCTGGAGCTGCTTCAATGTAGTGGCTGCTATTGTGGCTCCTGAGCCCACTGCTGCTCTTGCTTCTCCTGTTGAGCCAGTGCAAAGTGTGGACTGTTATTTTCAAGTAACTGCACATGTGCACTCTCCCTGTGTCCTCTTCCTCACTTCTTTGTTTGTTATGAGTATGCTGCCTATGCTGTGATGCCACTGCTCACAGCCAGCTCAGTTCTTTGTTTACCTCCCCCCCCCCACTTCCAGGCACTCAGTTTTCTTGACAGGAGGGCATTCCACTGTGCTGGTGGGTGATGTTGGCTTTCTTGACAGGAGTGCGCTTCATTGTGTTGGTGGGTGATGTTGCAACAAACTGCCTCCAGGTGTGTGAGGCAGTGAGATGTGTTCTGATTGGTTGCTGGAACTTGTTGTGAGGGGTGGGGGCAGTTCTCATAGGAAGCAAGAGGAAGAGAAACTCAAAGCTCAGGAAGAAGCCAAATTATTATCCCATGAGAAAACAAGTAAGATTGATGCTGTGTCAAAACAGGAGGTGGGAGTTTAAAAAAAACAGTTCATGTTTGAAGAGCTGCAATTCATGATTTTAAAATTTTGTTTCATTGGGGGGGCTGCCCTATAAGAAAAAAAATATGCCCAATTATCTCTCCACCATATTTCCTTAAAAGAAATAAAGACTCCTTATCCACTGAAGAAAGAAAGAAAGAAAGAAAGAAAGAAAGAAAGAAAGAAAGAAAGAAAGAAAGAAAGAAAGAAAGAAAGAAAGAAAGAAAGAAAGAAAGAAAGAAATGCAAACCACCATTGCTTTCTGCAGAGGAAAGCAATGGCAAACCACTTCAAGTAGGTTGTGGCTTGATGGCACATATATACACATTAAGAATGCTTTCCCCTCAGATTTCCCTTCCCCTATGTTTACCTTTAGAGTCGACTAGACCTTGATGGAAAAGACTTTACAACTGTCTGAAAAGGCTCTACCAGGAAAACATTGGAAGCATTTACCGTATTTTTCGGACGATTAGACGCACCGGAGGATAGGACGCACCTTCCTCCTGGGGGGCGATCCGCTGTCTCTTCCTCCAATCCGGCGCTTCCCCCGCACCTGCTTGCCTCGCTCCATCTTCTTCAGGCAAGCGTGGGATCGCTCCACGTGGCCCCAGCGCTTCGCAAGCGCCGGCTGCAAAGGGGGCAGCGTGCTTCCTACTTCCCTGTGTGCCTGCCTTCAGCTGTGATGTTTAAAGCAAGCGCTGGGATCGGAGGGGGGAGGGAGTGATCCCAACGCTTGCTTTAAACATCACAGCTGAAGGCAGGCACAAAGGAAAGTAGGAAGCACGCTGCCCTCTCCACAGCCGGATCACTCCCTCCCCCCTCCGATCCCAGCACTTGCTTTAAACATCACAGCTGAAGGCAGGCACACAGGCAAGTAGGAAGCACGCTGCCCTCTCCACAGCCGGCACTCGCAAAGCGCTGCGTTTGCGGAGGGGGTGGGTGCTTCCTACTTGCCCGTGTTCCTGCCTTCAGCTGTGATGTTTAAAGCAAGTGCTGGGATCGGAGGGGGGAGGGAGTGATCCGGCTGTGGAGAGGGCAGCGTGCTTCCTACTTTCCTTTGTGCCTGCCTTCAGCTGTGATGTTTAAAGCAAGCGTTGGGATCACTCCCTCCCCCCTCCGATCCCAGCGCTTGCTTTAAACATCACAGCTGAAGGCAGGCACACAGGCAAGTAGGAAGCACGCTGCCCTCTCCACAGCCGGCACTCGCAAAGCGCTGCGTTTGCGGAGGGGGTGGGTGCTTCCTACTTGCCCGTGTTCCTGCCTTCAGCTGTGATGTTTAAAGCAAGCGCTGGGATCGCTTCCTCCCCCCTCTGATCCCAGCGCTTGCTTTAAACATCACAGGTGAAGGCTGGAACACAGGCAAGTAGGAAGCACCCGCCCCCTCCGCAAACGCAGCGCTTTGCGAGCGCCGGCTGTGGAGAGGGCAGCGTGTTTCCTACTTCCCTGTGTGCCTGTCTTCAGCTGTGATGTTTAAAGCAAGCGCTGGGATCTGAGGGGGGAGGGAGCGATCCCAGCGCTTGCTTTAAACATCAAAGCTGAAGGCAGGCACACAGGGTAGTAGGAAGCACCCACCTCCTCCGCAAATGCAGCGCTTTGCGAGCGCCGGCTGTGGAGAGGGCAGCGTGCTTCCTACTTTCCTTTGTGCCTGCCTTCAGCTGTGATGTTTAAAGCAAGCGTTGGGATCACTCCCTCCCCCCTCCGATCCCAGCGCTTGCTTTAAACATCACAGCTGAAGGCAGGCACACAGGGAAGTAGGAAGCATGCTGCCCCCTTTGCAGCCGGTGCTTGCGAAGCGCTGGGGCCACGTGGAGCGATCCCATGCTTGCCTGAAGAAGATGGAGCCAGGCAAGCAGGTGCGGGGGAAGCGCCGGATCGGAGGAAGAGGCAGTGGATCGCCCCCCAGGAGGAAGGTGCGCCCCCTCGCCCCCCTCGCTCCCCGAAGGTACGTACCTTCGGACCATAAGACGCACACACTTTCCCCCCACTTTTTTTGGGGGGGGGGAAATGCGTCTTATGATCCGAAAAATATGGTAGATCTTAAAATAAATTAGTAAGGAGGGGGGGGAAGAATAGGATTCATTGGTTGATGTTTTAATACTTCTGCTTTTATGCCAAGAATTGGGCCAAGAGACACCATTGTGTTTTTATTTGAAACTGATTACAAAATATAGGAATGACAGCACTGTACTTTGGGAGATGCTGTGGGTGATAAAAATATTTAACAACTTCAGTATTTGACAACTTCAGCTGACTCTCCTGGGCCAATGCTGACAGGATCCTGAGTGTTAGGCTGACCATATGCCATGTTTCTCATGGCTGGTGAAGGAAAGTGGTGAGGGGATATGAGCCCCTCTTATAGACATTATTACTTTGTCCCTAGGTTCAGGGATCTACCCAGAGGGAGAAAGAGAGTGTGGTTGTACTGCTCTTGGAGAAACCAGCTTTGGAACCTATGGATCCTTCCATTTACCGCCCAGCCTCAAATCTTTTGTTTCTGGATGAGATAATCAAGAGGGCTGCAGCAGAACAGCTCCAGAAATTCCTGGATGACACATTGACTCTGGGTCCATTTCAGTCTGGCTTCCACCTTGGTCTTGGGACAGAGACCGCACAGGTCACCCTCACAGATTATCTCCATAAACAGGCAGACCAAGGTAGGTGAACACTGCTTGACCTTATAGCAGCATTCGACACAGTCAACCACAATCTTTTGACCCACCACCTTGATGGTATAGGTGTTTGGGGGTGGCTTTGTAGTAACTGACCTCATTTCTCCAAGGTTGGGGATAGAGGGTGGTGCTAGGAGAGATGTTGTCAACCAGGCACTCATTAGTATGTGGGGTTGCTCTGAGGGTAATCCTCTCTCTGATGTAATTCAACATCTGTATACACCCTCTTACCAAACTGGTGTGGAGTTTCAGGCTGAAGTGTCACAAGTACACAGATGACACCCAGCTGAATCTGTTGATGGGTGGCTGACCAGACACCACTCCAGCAAACGCAGCTGAGAGTTTGGAGGCTGTGGTGGGATGGTTGAAACAGAGTTGACTGAGGCTGGATCCTGCAAAGACAGAGGTTCTGTGGCTGAGAAGGGCAGATTAAGAGTTGGGGTGCCATCTCCAGGCTTTTGACAGTGTGCTCTTAACACAGGTAAATTCCTATTATGCTGACAGACCCAAATGGGAAAAAGCACCCATTTGCCTCTATAGAATGGAACCCGCTAAATTGGGCCGTGGAAAGTAAAGTGATGTCAAGGCAAAGACCCTTTGATTGGATCATTAATTTAAACAACATGGAGTGCAGCAATACAATGAGTGATCTAAAGTTTATTATGCTTGGCACTCTCGTTATTGATAATGTGCATGTTGAAGGAAATTACTCCTTAGCGCTAAGTGACCTGGCCACCTTAGTCTTCAGCCCATTGATAGATGAGGTAGGATCCCTCAGAACTCTCTAATATCCAGTGATAGGGTCCCCTGCTTTGAAATGTAATTGGCAGGAGACGGTCTTAATTAAACCACAAATGTCAAAGGAGTCAAAATTGACCTAAAGGGACTAGATACCTCGCTCCAACTTGAGCAATGCACTCCTTATATTAGGTCTGGTGAAAAAGGTGTAGAAAAATGGATGGATATGTTACAGTTCAAAACGACACCCACAAGGTCAAAACGGGGTTTTGCAGACTGGGTAGCACCCACTGGAACAGATATGGTAATCCTAGATGCAGCCAATCTGGAAGTATTGTCTAATAAATTGTCACGATCTGCCGCAGACACATCCAAATTAGGAAAGCCTATCATGCAATCTATGCATTCTTTGGCTGGCGTACAACATGCTATCAGTTCAATGTTAATTACCTGGGAGCAAGTAACGGAAGGAGACTTTCACTCTTAACGGACAACCTTCTTTCCTTCCAGGAAAATGTCTCGTTAGCAATCGCTTGTACCCAAGCACAAGCCCTTGACTCAGTGACTGTTATGGATGTAATTAGGCAAACCATGAATGGTTATAGCCCTCAAGAAATTCGGCACCTCCTCAAGGTGCACATGATCAAAAGAGAAATGCAATTAGAAAACTGGTGGTCCCTAGAGAAAACTGTTTTTGATAGGGTTCTGCAGCAGCTAACTCTGTTAATTACTACTGTGGATGCCAGCGACATTTTTATCGCATATCCAGTTGTCCCTCTTGGTCTTCAAATATAATAATAATAATAATAATAATAAATTTTATTTCTACCCCGCCCTCCCCGCAAAGCGGCTCAGGGCGGCTAACAGTGAATAGTATATTAACATAAATAGTAAAACATTAGATTAACATTTAAAATTAAAAATATAAAAACCCGTTAATTCAGTTAAAACACTTAATTTACATTACATTATATATATATATCTGGCAGTAATGGCTATTCTGGCGCTGATGCTGCCAGTTTAAATGGTGTTAAAGATGGCGGTTCTTCATTCATTGCAACTCAGCAGTCCGTATCACTATAGGCGCATCTAAAAAGGGCAGTCTTGCAGGCCCTGCGGAACTGGTCGAGGTTCCGCAGGGCCCGCACCTCCTCCGGGAGCTGGTTCCACAGTGCAGGTGCCGCAACTGAAAAGGCTCGCACCCTGGTGCTTTGGAGCCTGGCCTCTCTCGGCCCAGGGATGGTCATTTTGTTTTTACTTGCTGACCTCAGTGCCCTCTGGGGTTCATACGGGGAGAGACGGTCCCTTAGGTAGGCAGGTCCTCGGCCATATAGGGCTTTAAAGGTAATAACCAACACTTTGTACTGGACCCGGTAGATAACCGGCAGCCAGTGCAGTCCGCGCAGCCCCGGCTGTATGTGCTCCCATTTCGGGAGCCCCAGTAGCAGCCTGGCCGCCGCATTCTGCACTAGCTGCAGCTTCCGAGTCCGGCACAGAGGTAGCCCCAAGTAGAGGGCATTACAGTAGTCCAATCTTGAGGTGACCGTTGCATGGATCACTGTTGCGAGGTCGCGGCGTTCCAGGAAGGGGGCCAACTGCCTTGCCCGCTTCAGATGAAAGAATGCTGACTTGGCAGTGGCTGCTATCTGGGCCTCCATTGATAATGAAGGCTCCAGTAAAACACCCAAACTCTTTACCTGGCGCACTGGTTCCAATGGTGCGCCGTCGAAGGTTGGGAGAGCTATTTCCCCTCCCTGGGCGCCGCGACCCACGCAAAGGACCTCTGTCTTCGCTGGGTTCAACTTCAACCCACTCGATCTAAGCCACGCCGCTACAGCCTGCAAGGCCCGATCCAGGTTCCCTGGGGCGGAGCCAGGCCGGCCGTCCATTAGTAGATAGAGCTGGGTGTCATCTGCATATTGATGGCAACCCAGCCCAAACCTCCGGACAATCTGGGCAAGGGGGCGCATATAAATGTTAAACAGCATTGGGGAGAGAACTGCTCCCTGAGGCACCCCACAATCAAGTGTGTGCCTCTGGGATCGCTCGCCCCCAATGGCCACCCTTTGTCCCCGATCGGAGAGGAAGGAGGAAAGCCACTGTAAGGCCAGCCCCCTAACCCCTATGTCGGCAAGGCGGCGCTTTAGTAACTGATGGTCGACTGTATCAAATGCCGCCGACAGGTCTAATAACATCAGGTCTAATAACATCAGTAAATGAACTCAGATACAGTACTCTATGCCCAGGATAGTAACCGAAGGGCTAGAGATACCTCTTCTGGTTGGAAGACCGTTAATGTCCAAGGTTGCAGATATAAGGAAAAGTTAGGATTTATATGTGAAGATGATGCATTCAAGGAGCACCACCCCTGCCTAAACTCGGAAATAAAAGTTTCAGGACAGTGCCAATATGACTCCATGAACAAGTCCCAGTCAACTTTGGTGTATGTGGGACAAGCGTGTGTGTGCCTGAGGACGAGTTGCAATTATGCTATTATAAATTCTCTTTATGTGTAACCCATGCTCCCCAAGATCAATCAATGTTTTTGCAATATTTCCACTATACACAGCTGTGACTTTAATTTTTCCACCCCAATATGGACGAAGCAAGAAATGTCTTTGTCCCCTGCATTATATCAGTCTATTTCTCCTGTCTCCCTTGGTCTTGGTTTAGAACTCATTCGCAGCCTGCTCACTCACCCCTTTTGAGTCAAGCATTGCAAAAGGTCAAAGAAGTGGGGGAAGATGCCACTCTCACTGTTTTGCATAATGGAGCCCAAATAGTGAAAATCTCCGCCGACATGATTTCTGATGCAAAACATTCTTGGTGGGAGGAATTTTTTATTGTTAATATTTGGTGGGAGGTATTTCTTAATAGCTGCGGGCATTCTTAATGTTATGCTGCACCCCGTTATTGTAATCTTAATTTTTCAGATCATGGTAGTGGGAGCATTCATAGCCATGGTCTGCTGGGTTCGTAAGCAAATCAAACATATTGAACGCTTCTCATACTCCCCACCCCTGGAACAGCTGCAAACGAGGAAATGATACTGTGGGGAAAAAATAACCCACCAGTTTCATTCCTCCCCCTTTTTTATGTTCAAAAGCTTTTCTTTACTATATTGCGTGGTTGGGATTCTTTACTATATTGTTCTTTACTATACTCAACAGATCCCTTTGGATCTGGGTTAATGGGTTGGGGGTGATTCTATTGTCAAATAAGAAGACTGCCAGGCGGTGGTCCGAGTCCCCCTGCACTATGCACTATGCATCCCAGGGCCTCTTTTGTGGTGCGCACCATCCGCTCCGCTTGGCCATTAGTGGCCGGATGGAAGGGGGCGGACCATATGTGTTGTATTAGATACCTCTGCAAGAATTCCCGGAATTCCCGGGAGGTGAACGCAGTCCCATTATCCGAAACGATGGTGTCGGGAATTCCGTGCATGCAAAGGACCCTGCGCAACGCCCGGGTCGCTGCCACAGTTGAAGTTGAAGCTACGGGAATAACCTCCAGCCACTTGGTGTAAGCGTCCACCAGAATGAAGAATGTTTGGCCCTGAAATGGCCTCGCAAAGTCAATGTGTAACCTAGACCATGGCCTCCTATGGGCTTCCCAGTGGTGGACAGGGGCACTGGGCGGTTCGGGCCTGGACTCCTGGCAGGCCTGGAACCTTTGAACCCACCCCTCGATCTCTTTGTCCATCCCTGGCCACCATACATAGCTGCGTGCTAGGGCCTTCATCCGCACAATCCCTGGATGAGTTTCATGTTGGGCCTCCAGCACTTGTTTCCGCAACGGGGGGCGGGGGGGGGGGACCACCACCCTGCTTTCCCAGAGAAGACACCCCTTGTGAGTGGACAGTTCTTCCCTGTGTGTTGTGAATGCCCTGAATTCTTTGCTCTGTTATCCCTCAGGCCATCCCCTACCCACCCAGTCGAGAACCCACACGAGTATTTTGTCCTGCCCTGGGCCTTCACTACCTCGGCGGCATGGAGGGGTCTCTCCAGTAGCGTTTCAATGAGCATCACATGGTGGGCTGGGGCCGGGGCCGGATCCATAGAGGGCAACGGCAGGCGACTGAGGGCATCCGCGTGTCTCATCGCTTTGCCTGGGCGGTGGACCAGGGCATATGTATAAGAGTTTAGGAACTGATTCCACCGCAAGACACACTGCGACAGAATCTGTGGCGTCTGGCGGTTTGGGGCAAGGAGTCCCAGGAGCGGCTTGTGGACAGTGGCGATCGTAAAACGTCTACGTACAGGTAGTCATTGAATTTCTGCACCCCCGCTACAATTGCTAATGCCTCCTTATCAATCTGGGCATAGTTGCGCTCTGCAAGGGTCAGGGTCCTGGAGTAATAGGCTACTGGGACCTCCCTCCCATCCGGGAGTTGGTGACCCGGGACCCACCCCATACGGTGACACATCATACGCTAAGATCACCGGCAGGGCTTCATCAAAATGGTGGAGCATGCTATCGGATACGAGGAGTCCCTTGACCGCCTGAAAAGCGGCTGCCTGCTTCTTTCCCCAGACCCATGGGGCATTTTTGTCAAGGGGTTTTTGTCGTGGAGGGGTTCTGCTATGGTCACTTTGTGGGGCAAAACTGAATGATAAAAATTTAATAACCCCAAGAAACTTTGTAGCTTCACCTTGCACGTGGGGGCCGGGGCATCCACTATGGCCTTGGTCTTGTTGGCTGTCGGGTGGATCCCTGCAGCATCCACTGCAAACCCCAAGAACTCCACCTTCGGCACCCCGAGGGAACACTTTTCCTGCTTGACTTTCAGTCCGACCGCCTGGAATCAGCGGAGTACCTCCCGCAGATGGTTGCTGAACTCCTCCGCGTCTGGTGTGGCAATCAAAACATCGTCGAAAAATGGTTGCACCCCAGGGATCCCTTTGAGGAGAGAATCCATCAGGCTCTGAAAGACCCCCGGAGCCACACTAACCCCAAATTGCAACTGCCGCACCCTAAAAGCTCTCCTGTGAGTCACTATGGTCTGGGCTTCTGCCGTCTTGGTGTCCACTGGGAACTGCTGATACGCCTGGGCCACGTCCAGCTTCCCAAAATTTTTTGACCCCGCTAATGCTGCCAAAACGTGGCTGACTACTGGAACAGTTATGGGTTGTCTTGTAGTGCCTTGTTTATGGTGCACTTGTAATCGGCGCATATGCACACGTCCCCATTTGGCTTCATCGGGGTAACTATTGGGGTTTCCCATGTGGCATATGAAACCGGTTCCAGCACTCCCTGGGCTGTGAGACGGTCCAGCTCTGCTTCGATTTTGGGCTTAAGAGCGAACGGAACCCGCCTGGCCTTCAGCCGTATCGGTCGCACATGGGGATCAAGGGGTAAGGATATGGGAGGGCCCTTGTAGCACCCTAGGGCCCCATCAAACACCTCTGGGAATTCCTGGCATACGTGCTCGAACCCCTACATCTCCAGCTGCTGCACCCCCATGATCTGAATTCCCAGTGGTCGAAACCAGGCCAGGCTCAGCAGTGTGGTGAACTGGCGTTTGACCACAAGTATATCCAGTTTCCCCCTAAAGCTCTTAAACTCCATCCTCACCGTGGCCCATCCCAGAATCTGTACGGGGTTCTTTTGGAAGTCCCATAGTATGAAACCAGCCGGCTGCAGCCTGGGCCGGCCATGTGGGCACAGTTTTCTTAGAGACTCCTCCGAAATTATGGAGATGGAGGAACCCGAGTCCAGTTCCATCAGGCAGGGGCTGCCCGTGATCCTGATCGATACTTTGGCCTTGTTGGGGATATTGTTGGGCAAGTTCATTACCTGCAGGCTAGTCGAGGCGGTCGAGTAGTCCTCGGTTGAGTCTTGGTTGGTGGACTGGTGTCTGCGGGTAGCTTAGCCCAGCAAGCCTGCGTGTTGTGGCCCATTTTCCCGCAGTTCCTGCAGTCCATGTTGCGATAGGAGCAGTCCCGACGCTTGTGTGGCGCACTTGGTGGTGGCTGTTTTCTCAGTCGCTCATGGCCGCTGGGTCGCTCTCGGTCCCATCCCTGATAGGCGTCGTAGCTGGTGTGTCTCCTCCTCCTCTGGGTGGCTCTGCGCCATCTCCTCCTGGTGGACGGCTTCTGCCCGCGGGTTGTGGAAAGCTTTTGTGGCTCTCTCGAATGCGGTGGCCTCGTTGAAGGCGCCCTGGAGGGTGAGCTCTTCCTTTGCGAAGAGCTTCTGCTGTAGTCTTTTGTCCCTCATGCTCCAGGTGAAACGGTCCCTCAGGGCCTCCTCTAGCTTGTCGAAGCTACAGTTTCCCGCGATTTGGCAGAGAGCGGCCAGGTATTCGGCTGCCGTCTCTCCCGCCTCTTGGTCTCTCTTGTGGAAGAGGAACCGGTGGGCGATGACTGAGGGCTGGGGCAAGAAGTGCCCAGTGAGGACTCGAACTATCTCCTCATATGTCTTCTCTGTGATCCTCGTGGGAGCCGAGAGACCCTTGGCGATCTCGAATGTGGCCTCTCCGCAGATGCTCAGGAGCACGTCTCTCTTATGGCTGTCGTCCGTTATCATGTTTGCTTGAAGGTAGCAATCGACCCGCTCCGTGTAGGTCTCCTACCTCTCCGGTTTAGTGGGGTTGAACTCCTCGAGCTGACCCATCATTCCGCCCAGGTTAGCCATGGTGGCTGCGGCGGCAGGTGCTTCCGTCTCCCTAGATGGTGTGCCTTCTTCGTCTCCGGCCAGCTCCGCGAAGGCCCTCTTCGGGAGTTACCTGGCTAGGATCCCACCTTAGTCGCCACTGTAATGTACTGAGTGACGAGATGAGTTGAAGGCAACATGTTTATTCAGTGGTACATTACAAGAGAGAGGGCATGCGTGCCGGGTCCCGCTTATATACATTCCCCGGAACTGCCCCCCAGTCTGACCAGTCCAATCCTGGCCATTTGAGCTTCCCGCCACAGATCTTGGTGGGCGGGGCATCTAACGCTACATCCGGGGACCAGTGGGTTTCCCCCTGGTCGCCTCCATAGCGATCGCCATGCAGTGCATTAGCTTTCGTCTCAAGACATAACAGCAGCAATGGCTTCCATCCGGTTGCCACTCCTGTTTCTCCTGCCTCCTCACCCCACTAGGCAGTGGTATATTTTTAAGCAATTTCTTTGCCATTTTTTTTGTTATATGTTATTTACTGCTATAATATAGTAGGACTTTTAAATATATTATTTAGTAGAGCTTTTAAATATGATTTTATTACATATATACATAGGGCAGAAACAGCATTTATATTTTGTCATTGTGATTGAAACAAATGTTCAGAACTATAGCAGATTACAATTTAAAACAGGTAATTCTAATTCCAGTAAAAAGGAACAATTTCTCCCTGTACATGCTACTACTATGACCTTGTCAGTTCAACAAAATATATGGCATCACAAAAGTGCCAGATATTCTATCCAGGGATATGGTTTACTTGTAGAGCCAGGTTTTTGTTTGTGTGCTTGTGTGTGCACTTTTATAACTGGTATAACTATTTGGGACTCAAGGCTTTCAGAAACTGCAAATTCTAAAACATTTTGTTCTTCCTCAGGTTGCCTAAGGTTTGTGAAAATAACTAGACAATCCTGCTACACAATGACTATTTAAGAAATAGATATGCTGAGATGGAGAACCAGTAAGGTTCACTGTCACTTTGAATTCTGCTACTATCTCTTCCACTGAGAGCTACAAAAAAAAAGTACCTTTCCATCCACTACACCCCATCAAACAACAATGAAAGACTTCTGAAGTAAGGCTGGGGGGATCTATCAAGTGGAGTGTTATCTCCTCCTTTGACAAGAGGTATTTATTGCTGCATTATAGAAAGAAATTGTAAAGAGGTATGTGTAGAAAGGGAGGAACTGGGTAATTGTAACTTGTCACAAATTACATCTATTTGAATTCAAAAGAACTAGCACCACAGTGAAGAAAAAGACAGACCAGCCTTTCTTTTTTCTCTTCACACATTCCTTGATTGTAAAGCTTCAAGAAACTTAGTATTACTTTGGACAGTTAAATAAAACTCCTCATCACTCAGATTTTTTAAAAAGGAGTTTCATTCGTTTCTCAGATTGCATTAAATGAGCTCTGATTTATCCACTCTAATTGAACTTGATTTACAGAGAAATGTCACATCAGGTGGTCAACAAGTAACGTTTTTTCATGTTGCGATAGTTTTTTTTTTTTTTGCACTATTTTGCTTTTATTGGGGAAGTGAGTTTTAGTTAGAATAGATGCCTTCCTTAGAATACCATGCTGCACAAGCATCTCTTTTTCTCAATCTGTAACAGGTGATGTTTCATTTATAGTCTCAACTTCATTCATTTTATGATATGCCTAACCACAGCAATACATTTGCTTACCCATCACAAGTGGGATAATGTCACTGTATTCTCCAAAGCCACTCCAGTATATTTCTCTGCTTTTGTCATCCAGCTCCAGCTGAGTTATTGAGGTCTCTAGTGATGAGCACTTCATATTCCAGGAATTCTTAGCCTCCAAAATAAGAAGCAGGCTGTCATCCAACATTAATTCCATACCATTGCATCAGGAAGTTTCCATGGGTTTTTATGTTTATATGGTTTTAGAACGAGTTTATATAATCTCTGTAATTTCTAAACACACAAAAATGAAAGACCTTTATGTCTTTAACTATAGGAAGTACAGGAACTTTCCTTTATAAACTAATAATCACATTTCTTCTATTTATATATCAGCTCCAAAGCAGAAACCCAATTTTAAAAGTATTTTATTGTGTGCTTTCTGATCAAAGCATTAAAGCCTTGTTAACCATGTAGAAATTCTAGTCAGCAGTGTATTTACTATGTACAGTAATTCTGATTTGAGGATGGTTCTCTGAACTGTCTTCTCTCTGTGCCCAAGAGTTACTATTAACATTAATTCTGTTCTTTCTATTCACTTTATTCCTGTTTCTTAGATTCATTAGGAAAGCTCATTTATTGTTAACTTAATTACTTTTAATTAATCAAAACAAATCAAAGCAGCCATTTATTTCAGAGTTATTTTCATGTCTGATTAACATAAGAGGTTCTTTACAATCTCATCATGGTATAGAATGGGGAAAATACTAATTTTGTTCTTTATAATAATAGTTCTATTAAAGTGTATGCAAATAATCCATTGATGTTAAAACTGTCAGAACTCAACAACTAAAATGGAGCAAAAAAGGAAGTCACAAAATCTTCCAGCCCAACTATATAGCATCTATAATCATCATCATCACCACCACACGCAAATGCACACACACCCACACACACACAATAGTTGCACAAACCCTCTGCAAACCTGTCCCCAGGAAACAGAATACACGAGGCCAGACCAATTGCCTTGCTACACATAAGAAAGGTATCACATTCTGCAAAAAAAAAAAAAAAAAACCCAGTATGTATGGATTTATATTTTTGGTTTTGGTCTTTACCCATTTAATTATACTTATCAACTTGAACATTTAATAATTTGCCTTGACTTCAGTGAATTCTCCAATACATGTGATATAGAAAAAGCTCCAACTCCATTGGAAAGCTTTGCCACACTACATTGCATTCCACATGACCTATTAAAATTCCAATCACTGAAGCATCTCTCCATTTTAGGCTGTTGTTTTATTCTGATATTTTTATTTTCTATTCTCTTTCTTGAGCCATATCTTGAGCTTACATAATTATGGCAGGCACATGCACTTACAGCATGCTTAATAATGAAAAAACCTTTATAGCAGTCAGTAATTGACTTGTGTTGTGTGCAATTGCTGTAAGGGTATCTAAAAGCTTCTTTAAATTGTATACATATTCAATAGGTGAATCAGTCCAGACTACAGAATTATAATAGTCTGCAGCATAGTTCCAAATCAATAACAGGCTTGTCACTAAGACAGGAAAGGGTAGCTATTCAAATAAACAATTTAGCACACTTTCCTGTTTGTGAATTATCCACAACGAAGCTTTGATTTTTATTTTACAGATTTGTTCATCATTCATAATTTGATAAATTGCTTATACAAAGCATTTGCCATGAGCAATATTTATCTCTGGGCAGAGGTCTAGCATAGCACTTACATCCATGCAGGTCTCAATGAAAGTTACTTTGGAATGTAAGTGTTTTGTATCCCTTGGGAAGGTTGGCCTTCCGTTGCTTCACTTGTGAGTTTGAAGACGTCATCTCAGAACTTTTGAACTTAAGCCCATTTTATCCTACCGTCTTCATTTTTCTATTAGCAGAAGAAATATTTTTTTTCAGAGATGGCTTTAGGAATAGGGGAATCAAAAGCCCTCTGCCTCGCTATTGTCACCTGACCCAATCACTCACACTCTCTCTACAGTTTAGAATGAGAGACCAGACCTGCAAGTGAAATGTCTTTCCTTCCCACAGTGGTGGTTTCTTTGGTGCTCCTTGTTTGTCTGTGTGCAACACTTTGCCTCCATTCGCCTTAATCTCAAACTCAATCCTGAGTGACCTGGGAAAGCCTAGGCCCAGGCAGGCCTCTCCCAGAGAGGTAGCAAGTGGCTGCTTTTGCTTGCAGGGGTTGGGGGTGTAAAGTACCAGACTTGGAGACGAGCGTAGGGCAACATAGTTTATTACATGGTACTATACAAGATGGAGAGAGCGAGCACGCGGGCCGGATCCCGCATATATACAGTTGCCGGACTATTCTCCCTGCTGGCCGGTCCAATGCCGGCCAGCCGTATTTCCCGCCACGAGCTGTGATTGGCGGATCGTTGCGCCCAGCGCGGAGGCACCTGGATGTTTCTCAGTTGCCTCCGCGGCTGATGTCATTCTGCTGTTGTGGCCCTTATGAACTGGTTGCGTTCTGCGAACGCCATACACTACACTCCTCCCCCCTTAGTTAGTGACATAGTCCTGGAGGTAGGCGGGAGGTCGGCGCTTCCGTGTTGAACGCCTGGGAGTGGCTTGTGGTGCCGGGGCTACTTCCGCCTCTGGGGTTTCCCCGGGGGGTTGAGCGTTGTTGGGTTGTGGGTCGGGGTCCGAGGGTTGGTCCGCCTCTGCTGGTGTGTGTGGCCGTGGTGTTGGTGCAGGTGTCATTGGGTGCCCTTCGGACCCTGTCCCCTCCCTCGTTTCCGTGGGTACCTCTGGGAGAGTCCGGCGGCGTAACTGGTCTATGTGCCGGTGTAGGATCTGGCCCCCCTCGGTGGATACCTCATAGTGGCGGGAACCCACGACCCGTAGTACCCGCCCGGCTACCCACTCGGGGCCTGAAGCGCAGTTGCGGGCGTACACTGGGTCCCCTGCGAAGAACCCCCTAGCCGCTTCTCTGACCTCCGGTGACCCTCGCACGTCGGGGGCTCTGTCGGGGTTTAGCCGATCTAGCCTTGTGGTGAGCTTGCGCCCCATGAGGAGCTCGGCTGGGCTGACCCCGGTGACTGGGTTTGGGATGACCCGGTTGTCGAAGAGGAAAGCGGCTAGCCGGTGGTCCCAATCGCCTTGCACTATCCTTCCCAGGGCCTCTTTTGTTGTTCGGACCATCCGCTCGGCCTGGCCGTTGGTGGCCGGGTGGAAGGGGGCTAACCGGATGTGTCTAATGAGGTACCTCTGGAGGAACGCCTGGAAGTCCCCCGAGGTGAACGCTGCCCCGTTGTCCGAGACTATGGTGTCCGGAATACCGTGGGTGCACAGGACCCTGCGTAATGCTCTAATGGCTGCTGCTGACGAGGTAGACCCTACAGGAACGACCTCTAACCATTTTGTGTATGCATCCACAATGATTAGGAAGATCTGTCCCTGGAACGGCCCAGCAAAATCAATGTGGAGCCGGGACCACGGTTTCCTTGTGGTCTCCCATCGTGTAGCCGGGGCGCTGGGTGGGTCCGGCCGCGACTCCTGGCATGTGCTGCATCTCCGGACCCAGTTCTCTATCTCCCCGTCCATCCCCGGCCACCATACGTAGCTCCTGGCCAGGGCCTTCATTCTCACTATGCCTGGGTGTGTTTCGTGGAGTGATTCTAAGACCCGTTTCTGTAGAGGGGGGGGGACCACTACCCTGCTCCCCCATAGTAGGCACCCTTTGTGGGCTGTGAGTTCCTCCCTTCGCATTTTGTAGGGTTTGAACTCTTCCCCCATGTTCCCCTCTGGCCACCCCCTCACCACCCAGTCGAGCACCCGTGCTAGGGTTTTGTTTTTCCCGGTGGCTCTAGCCACCTCCGCCGCGTGGAGGGGCTGCTCCGGCAGCGACTCGATCGACATGATCTGGTGTGCTGGGGCTGGATCGGGGCCTGTGTCAGGGAGCGGCAACCGGCTGAGAGCGTCCGCGTGACCCATTGCCTTGCCCGCCCTGTGTACCAGCGTGTAGGTGTACGAGTTGAGGAATTGATTCCACCTCAACACCCTCTGGGACAGGATTTGGGGAGTTTGTCGGTCTGGGGCCAACAGACCCAAAAGCGGCTTATGGTCCGTCGCTATAGTGAACCGGCGCCCATACAAATAATCGTTGAATTTATGGACCCCCGCTACTATGGCCAGGGCCTCCTTGTCGATTTGTGCGTAGTTCCGTTCTGCCGAGGTCAGGGTGCGTGAGTAGTATGCGACCGGAACCTCCCGGCCATCCGGTAACTGGTGCCCCAGGACTGCGCCCACCCCGTACGGCGATGCATCGCAAGCCAAGATGACCGGAAGGCGCTCGTCGAAGTGGTGCAGCACCCCGTTGGAAACCAGAACGTCTTTAACTGCCTGGAAGGCGGCGGCTTGCTTCTTCCCCCACACCCATGGAGCTTTTTTGTCCAGTAATCGGTGTAGGGGTTCGGCGAGAGCCGCCTTGTGGGGTATGAACGTGTGGTAGAAATTGAGGACCCCCAGGAAGCTCTGTAGCTCCGCTTTACACGTGGGGGCTGGGGCTTGAACAATGGCCCTGGTCTTTTCCTCGGTCGGGTGGATTCCCTCCGCGTCCACTGCGAAACCCAGGAACTCCACCCATGGCACCCCCAGCATACACTTCTCCCTCTTAACTTTTAGTCCAGCGGCTTGGAAACGGCGGAGCACCTCTCGCAGGCGGTTGCGGAATTCCTCAGGGTCCGGGGCGGCGATTAAAACATCGTCGAAAAACGGCTGGACTCCGGGGATCCCTTTAAGGAGAGCATCCATTATACTCTGGAAGATCCCCGGAGCCACGCTGACCCCAAACTGCAACCGGTTAACCCTGAACGCCCCCCTGTGGGTAACTATCGTCTGCGCCTCGGCCGTTTTAGCGTCCACTGGGAGCTGCTGGTAGGCTTGTGCCAGGTCCAGCTTCCCAAAAATCTTTGACCCCGCCAGGGCTGCCAGGACGTGGCTGACTACTGGCACCGGGTATGGGTTGTCTTGGAGCGCTTTGTTAATTGTGCACTTGTAATCGGCACATATCCGCACGTCCCCATTTGGTTTGACCGGGGTCACTATGGGGGTCTCCCACATGGCGTAATCAACTGGCTCCAGGACCCCTTGGGCTACTAGGCGGTCCAACTCTGCCTCGATCTTGGGCTTCAAGGCGAAGGGGACCCTCCTTGCCTTGAGCCGGATCGGTCTGACCGTCGGGTCGAGCGGTAGGGAGATGGCCGGGCCCTTGTAACTACCCAGCGACCCATCGAATACTTCGGGGAACTCTCCGCACACCTCCCTGAACCCTCCTGCTGTGGCTGTGCGCGCCACCTCTACTCGGATTCCCAAGGGGCCAAACCATGCAAGACCCAACAGGGTGGTAAGCGGCCGCTTGACTACCAGGATGTCTAGGGGCCCTCTGAAGGACCCCCGCTCCACCAGCACCCGTGCCCACCCCGCTATTTGGACCGGGTTTTGCTGGAAGTCCCGCAATATGAAATTTGCTGGTCGCAGCTGCAGCCCCTGGCCGGGGCGTAGCCTTCTCAGGGTCTCCTCCGCAATTATGGAGATGGAGGAGCCTGAGTCCACTTCCATGGTGCAGGGGGCCCCGTCTATGAGGACCGCCATCGTTATCTTGTTGGGGGTGGTCAGGGGTAAATTCAGTACCTGAAGTGAGGTGGAGGCTGTGGAGTAGGACTCGGCGGCCTCGTGGTGCGCGGTCGGCCGCGGGCGGTTGGGCTTGGCTCGGCAAGCTCGCGCGATATGGCCGGTCTTCCCGCAGCTCCTGCAGTCCCAGGTCCGGTACTGGCAGTCCCGCCGATCGTGGGGGTCGCCGCAGCTGGCGCATTTAGCCCTTTCGCTGGTGCGCTGACTCTGCCGTTCGTGGGCTCGGGGGCGCTGTGGAGCTCGGGCGGCGGGTCCTGCGGCGCGTCGCGTCTGGAAGGCTTCTCCCTCGTCCTGGTGCTCGGGGTCCAGCTCCTTGTGGTGAACGGTCTCGGTCTTGGCCCGGGGAAACGTCCTGGCGGTCCTCTCCCACGCTACCGCCTCGCTGAAGGCGCCCTGGAGGGTGAGCTCTTCTTTGGCGAAGAGCTTCTGCTGGAGCCTTTCATCGCGGAGGCCCCACGTGAATCGGTCGGCCAGGGTTTCCTCCAGCTGGGGAAAGTTGCAGTTCCCGGCGAGTTTGCGGAGGGCCGCCAAGTAGTCCGCTGCTGACTCTCCTGCGGTCTGGTCCCTTCTGTGGAACAGGAATCTGCGAGCCACCCGTGAGGGCTGCGGCAAGAAATGGCCCGTGAGGAGCCGGATGATCTCCTCGTAGGATTTCTCCGCCAGGCGGGCGGGCGCCGAGAGACCCTTCGCGATCTCGAACGTGGCTGGCCCGCAAACACTCAGGAGAACATCCCTCTTTGCTCCGGCGTCGGTGATCTTGTTGGCCCGGAGGTAGAACTCGACCCGTTCCGAGTAGGACTCCCAGCCCTCTGGATTTGCGGGGTCGAAGGGCTCGAGGTAGCCGGTGATCCCGCCCTGGTTGGCCATGGTGGCGGCGGCGGTCGTGTCCGGTCGTTCGTTGCCCAAGATCTCCGTCGTAGCCGATGAGGCTAGAATCCCACCTTCGTCGCCACTGTAAAGTACCAGACTTGGAGACGAGCGTAGGGCAACATAGTTTATTACATGGTACTATACAAGATGGAGAGAGCGAGCACGCGGGCCGGATCCCGCATATATACAGTTGCCGGACTATTCTCCCTGCTGGCCGGTCCAATGCCGGCCAGCCGTATTTCCCGCCACGAGCTGTGATTGGCGGATCGTTGCGCCCAGCGCGGGGGCACCTGGATGTTTCTCAGTTGCCTCCACGGCTGATGTCATTCTGCTGTTGTGGCCCTTATGAACTGGTTGCGTTCTGCGAACGCCATACACTACAGGGGGTCAGCTGGAGAGCAAGCAGATAATGCCAGGCCTGCCCCAGCCCTGAATGGCCTGAGGAAACCCAGGTCCAGCCAGGCCTATCCTGGGGGGGAGATGCTTTTGCTTGCTGGGGTGGAGGTGGCAGGAGAGTGCCCGAGCCACACCAGGTCTGCCCCAGTCCCAAGTGGCCTGGGGAAGCCTAGGCCTAGCCTAGGGTTGCCAAGTCAAACCCCAGAAATATCTGGGGACTTTGGGGGTGGAGCCAAGAGACTTTGGAGGGTGGAGCCAGGAGACACGGGGGTGGAGCTAGGGGGAGGGGAGGGAAACGGCACCGGGGAGCGTGGCAAGCCGCCCCGTCTCGGAGCGGCCGATGCCACTGCGCAGCTGCCGCCTCTTCCCGCTAGCAGTGGCTGCTCCTCCGAGATGGGCTCAGCCTGAGCCCATCTTGGAGGAGCAGCCATGGCCAGCAGAGAAGAGGCGGCAGCGGCGTGGCCTCCAAGACGGGGCGGCTCTGGGGTGGAATCGGAGGGGGGGTGGAGGCGGGCTGCATAGCGCTGTTCCAGACAAGTCCTTTTTCAACCCCGGTGATCTGCCTCTTCCAATACCTCCCCGCCAAACCGTGCACCCCCCCCCAATCTCCACGTGGCTTCCCCCAGGTTTGCACAATGTCGGAGGGGGGGCTGCCAGGCTTACGGGACGCCGGGCGAGCTTTTTGCAAAGTTGCACGCGGGTGGAGAGAGCGGGAGGGGAGAGGAGGGGGGAGAGCGAGAGCCATTGAGATGCAAATGCCGCCTTGCGGGAACCAATGCGGCCTGCCGGTCCGAGGAGGGGATTACCTGGGAGGGGAAGAAGGGGCAGGGACTGGAGTGGAGTGGAGTGGAGTGGCGAGCTGGCCGGGCCCGGGAGCATCGCTGGGGCGCTCGCCTTGGCCTGCCTCCGCCCTCCCCTGGTTTTACCTGCACTACTGCCGCCTCTTGGCTGCTCCTCCGAGATGGGCTCAGCCTGGGCCCATCTCGAAGGAGCATCTGCGGTGGGTGGGGAGGGGGCGGCAGCACGGCGGCCTCGCCCGCTCCAGGATGGGGCGGCTCGCCATGCTCCCTGGCGCCGTTTCCCCCTCCCCCTGCTTCCATTTTTTTGGGGAGCAGGGAAAGAGGGTGGAAATCCTGGGGTCCCCCTCCAGGGCAGGAGGGTTGGGAAGCCTACCCTAGCCAGGCCTCTCCCAGGGGGGGCAGCGGGTGGCTGCTTTTGCTTGTGGAGGCGGCTGGAGAGCATCTAGGCCATACCAGGCCTGCCACAGCCCTGAGTGGCCTGGGGAAGCTAGGCCTAGTCGGGCCTCTCCCATTGGGTGACCGGGGGCTGCTTTTGCTTGCAGGGGTGGGTGTCTGGTGTCTGAAAAAGGCCCAAACCATACTGGACCTGCCCCAGCTCTGAGAAGCCTGAGGAAGCCTAGGCCTGGCTGGGCCTTTCCCGGGTGTGTGTGTGTGACTGCTTTTGCTTGTCTGAGGGTGACTGAAGAGCACCCAGGACATGGAAGGCCTGCCCTGGGCATCTGTTTCCATGTGTGGGGGGGTGGCTATGAGAGGTACCTCTCTTTCTTTTTTCTGTCCTTTCATTCTTTCTCTCTGTCTATTTGCGGTGTAGTAGTAAAGTGTGCGGACTCTTATCTGGGAGAATTGGGTTTGATTCCCTATTCCTCCACTTGCAGGGTCATCCATAGATCTTGTAGGAGTTGTCCTTACAGCTGCTGTAAGAGCTCTCTCAGCCCCACCTACCTCACAGGGTGTCTGTTGTGGTGGTGGGAGGTAAAGGAGATTTTGACTGCTCTGAGACTCTGAGATTCAGGGTGGAGGGCGGAATATAAATCCAAACGTCCCTCTAAGAAAAGCATTTACCCAAGCCCATTTCCAAACCAGGCCATCTTTGTACTTTCAGGGTAGATTTCAAGAAATACCTGTAGACCAGTGTCTCTGTTCCTGTGGTATCAATCAGGTTGAAGATATTGCTCATTGTATTCTATCCTGTCCATTCTATGGGCCCATTCAAAATAAACTGCTGAATCAATTTCTCAGAAAGTTTAAATCAGAAGAGGAATGTATTAAAATTTTTATTGATTGATGCCATTCCAGATGTTACCCTTAAGGTGGCTACTTTCATCTTCTTAGCGACAAAAATAAGGAAGAAGATAACCACAGCCACTCATACAAGAATTTTGGCCAAGTTATAGTCTCATTCTGTCACGTTGTTTTATTATTTATGTTTTAAATCTTGCTCATAGTTCTGTATTTTACTATTTTTTAATGTTTTATTTTTTTATGGCTAGAAGTAAACTGTATACTTTGGGGGGTTTGCTGGGTTGTTATGGCCTATGGCTACAACAATAAATACTTTGAATACTGTCATCATCACTACTTACATACTTCATTCTCTCCTTCTGAGCACCAGTAAGTGACCAGTCCCCTTAGTGTGTAGAGGAAGAGGACATATAAGGGAGCAAGTAGCCATGGCAGATGCTTCTTCTCTCTCCACTCTGGTTCAAGATTCCAGTAGAGTGTTGGCAAATAAGGAAGTAATGAAAACCAAGAGCAGGTGTATAAAAAGAAGGGAGTTCCAGCCAACAGTAGTTACCTTTTTAGTGTGTGAGCCTCAGTAAGCTAAAGGGAACAGTAAGTACAGGAGGTTATCTGAACTGCAAGAAAGGCTGGTAAAACTAGCATAGAGGAATGGGTAAAGAACCTTGCATTTGAAAGTCAAGAAATCAGGACAAGTGGGTATGTCAGAGCCTCTGGGCAAGGCTTCTCTTTCATATGGCCTTAAACAGCAGAAAATAGTGGGAACCTTGTTAGATAGCCTCAGGAAACCCGCAATAAAAAGAGAGACAGAGCTATTGCTACAGTTCAGCTGTTTCATAATTTCAATAAATCTTAATGTAATACATGTTGATGACTGTTGTCTTTATTTGGGGGCTGTAAAACCAAAATAATGTGCCATGTATATGACAGCCAGTAGTTGCACTGGAATCTTGGAGTTCCAGGTTTGAATTCCTACTCTGCCATAGAAGCTTGCTGAGTGACCTTGGGCCAGTTGCACACTCAGACCTAACCTATCTCCCAGGGCTTTTGTGAAGATAAAATTTAGGAGAGGAGAATGATGTAAGCTGCTTTGGACACTCATTGGGGGAAAATGCAGGGTACAAATGAATGGACTAAAGTAATATAAATAAAAAACTTGGTGGGTAATAAAGAAAAGGTAATGTTAAAACTTCCTGATAGCTTCATGAATGGAAGCCTTATGCATACAAAACATTTAAATTACCTGGTTAAATGATTAACCAGTTAATTATCTTACAATAGGCTCTGCAGCATACTAAGAAATGTAAGATTACTGATTGACACAAAGGAAAAAGTTATTTAGAGCAAAAAAAAAAGAATACTTGAAAGTTAATTAAAGTTAACTACATTAGAACATCTTCCCATTTGTTGTCTGAGAGCCAGAAGTATTCTGCATTGCTTCTACATTTTCTCCCAGGGCTTAACACTTGTATCATTAGAGGTGCCTCTTATGGTATGTATTTATTTGTTTTGGCAGCAAGTTCTGGAAAAGAGCCACTTGTCAGCTTTCTAAGCACAAAGTGCACAGCTACAGATGTTGCAGCAGCAAGTATGAAGACACCAGAAGCTGGAATAATGATGTAGATCTTTGAACTTTTAAAAATTTCTGAAGTAACTAACCACTACTATTTTATAAGCCAGATCAAACACTATTAATAACACTAAACCATAATTAAACTACAAGCCCTTTGATTACTGCTACTGCAGTGCCAACTTTCTCCCTTTTTACCACCAAACAGTTCTAACCATTCATTTCCTCCCGTAAGCATGTATTTGTTCCATCCACACACAGGCCTTCCACCATAAGCCACTTACTGTGCAGCCATCTTTATTTATAACATGAAGTTATATCAACCAAGTATTTCTTTCCATGATATTCTGATTTTCATGGTGGTTTATGGTTTTATTATGTGAGCTACTTCAAGCAGATCTCTGGATAACAGAAAAACAACGTGACAATGGAATGAAGTATAGATGGGCTCTTGGCCTGTGGCTCTTCGCCTAGGAAGACCAGGAAACCAGATCCCTGATTTCCTTGTTTTCCCAATAAGGTAAGTTGACCCTCCAGAAGGGGAGCCACTTAAACAAACAGCATTTAAAGAGGACTGTATATTTTAAATATATATATATCATGAAGGTAGAATGCCAGCAGGGGGGTGGGGGCTTTCCAGTGTTTTGCACTGAGTGTCACATGTATGATTATCTGCCCAAAGGACAGAAGTCTTGGGTGTGTGCTCGATGCAAGGAGCTCCTGGTCCTCAGGGAATGAGTTCATACCCTTGAGGCTGAGGTGACTGCCCTGGAGAATCAGAGACAGTCAGGCACTTGGGGAAGACTCTCGGGGGCGTATTAGATGAGCCCCGCTCTGAACGTAGCAGCCCCATTGCTGCCAGAGAGCATGAGGGTCGAGAGGGAACAGGGCACCGTGCTGAGGATAAGGGGAATGCGCCCTCAGAAGGGACCTCTTCTTCGGTTGGTGAGCGGGAATCCTTTCGCGCCAAGGAACCATCACTGGGCAGGGGGAGGGGGGGTTGGTAGTTGGTGATTCGATCCTTAGGCAAGTAGACAGCTGGGTGGCGAAACCGCATACTGACCGTATGGTGACTTGCCTGCCTGGTGCGAAGGTAGCGGACATTACACATGTAGTAAATAGGCTGATAGACAGTGCTGGGGAGGAGCCTGTGGTCGTGGTGCATGTTGGCACCAATGATGTGGGGAAATGCAGTCGTGAGGTCCTGGAGGAAAAATTTAGGCTGCTAGGTGGGAGACTTAAGGCCAGAACCTCCAAGGTAGCCTTCTAAGAAGTGCTACCTGTTCCACGTGTAGGGCAGGAGAGACAGGCACAAATGAGAAGTCTCAATGTGTGGATGAGACGATGGTGTAAGGAGGAAGGGTTTAAGTTTGTTAGGCACTGGGATGCTTTCTGGAACAACTGGGAGCTGTACAAAAGAGACAGTCTCCACTTGTCCCCAGAACCAGGCTGCTGGCGCTAAAAATCAAAAAGGTGGCAGAGCAGTTTTTAAACTAAATCTTGGGGGAAAGCCGACAGGAGATGAAATGTCTCTGGTTTGAGAGGACTCGTCTCAAAGAGATGCAGGGTTGGCTTCTATTTTTCTACCGGGTAACGGATCAGAGTTGTCCACTGTGATGGTGACAAACAGTATGGACTGTCTGCCAGAGTCTCGAGGCAGCAGGAGGAAGGTGGCAGGCCTAGCTTGCCTGGGAAATTATAGATGTTTGTATGCAAATGCTAGAAGTGTTCGAAGTAAAATTGGTGAATTGGAATGTTTAGTGTTGGGAGAAAATATGGACTTTGTGGGAATTTCAGAAACTTGGTGGAATGAGGAGAATCAGTGATTCCTGGATATAAGTTATATCGGATAGGGAGGGAAGGGTTGGAGGTGGGGTGGCTCTGTATTTCAGAGAGGATATACGGTCCAGTAAGACTGAGGTCAAAGAATTAGATTCCCTTTTAGAAATGCTTTGGGTTGAAATAGAGGGCCCAATAGGAAATTTAACTATGGGAGTTTCTTATGGCCCACCAAATCAAAAGAGAGAGGACTATTATAATATGATGGAAGGCTTAAAGATAGCGGCTAAATGTAAAAACTGTGTCGTAATAGGTGATTTTAACTACCCGCAGATTGAATGGGTCAATATGTGTTCTGGTTGAGAGAAAGAGATTGAGTTTCTTGATGCTCTCAATGACTGTGCTATGGAGAAGATGGTCTCAGAACCTACCAGAAAAATGGGATTGGATCGTAAAAGTTATTTCATGGAGTGAGATGGACAAATTAACAAGAATTTTAAGAGACTATGATTTAGAAGATTTTAAAAGGGAGTGGAAAAAATTTAGAAGTTATGTAGAAGACGAGTGGAAAGTAAAAGGACATTGGACAATTTTTGATAATGATTAAACTTTAGAAGAAAGAAGAATATTAATTTTCTCTCTCTCTCTCTCTCAGCTTGACTTCACGAACGAAGATTTAAGAAAGGTGTAGTAGTCCACGTCTGCTGCAGGCTCGCTGGTGGCTGACAAGACCAATGTGGGACAGGCAAGTCCGGCCACAGCGGCTGCAGGGAAAAGTCTGATTTGGGGTTGGTGCTGTAGCAGTACGATTCTTCCCCAATCTCCTTTTGTCCTCAAGATCAGCTATGTGTGCGTTCTCAAAGGAAGAGACAGCCTGGTGGATGGTGAGCCTCCATGCTTTGCGATCTGAGGCTAGGTCAGACCACTGGTGATGGTTAATGCAACAGGTACCAAGGGATTTCTTCAAGGAGTGCTTGTACCTCTTCTTTGGTGCCCCTCTGTTTCGATGGCCGGTGGAAAGTTCGCCGTACAGGGCAATCTTGGGAAGGCGGTGGTTTTCCATCTTGGAGAAATGCCCTGCCCAGCGCAGCTGCGTCTTCAACAGCAATGCCTCGATGCTTTTAACCTCCGCCCGCTTGAGGACTTCAGTGTTGGTCACAAAGTCACTCCAGTGGATGTTGAGGATTGTGTGAAGGCAACGCTGATGAAAGCGCTCAAGGAGTCACAGGTGATGATGGTATAATACCCATGATTTGGAGCCGTAGATGAGGGTTGTCATCACAACCGCTTTGTAAACATTGATCTTTGTGCCTTTTTTCAGATGCTTGTTGCTCCACACTCTTTTGTGCAGTCGGCCAAATGCACGGTTTGTCTTTGCCAGTCTATTGTCAATTTCCTTGTCGATCTTGGCGTCTGAGGGGATGATGCACCCCAGGTAGCTGAACTGCTGGACTGTCTTCAAAACTGATTCACCCACAGTGATGCAAGGAGGGTGATAATCTTCCTGGGGTGCAGGCTGGTGGAGAACTTCTGTCTTCTTCAGACTAGCTTGTAGGCCGAATAGCTTGGCAGCCTCTGCAAAGCAGGACATCATATGCTGCAGAGCTGATACCGAGTGAGAGACAAGTGCAGCATCATCAGCAAACAGTAGCTCTCGGATAAGTTTTTCCATTGTCTTGGAGTGAGCCTTTAGTCGCCTCAGGTTGAACAGGCTGCCATCGGTGCAATAGCGGATGTAGACACCATCGTCATCATCTAAATCTACTGCGGCTCTTTGAAGCATCATGCTAAAGAAGATCGTAAAGAGAGTTGGCGTGAGAACACAGCCTTGCTTTACACCTGTGCCTATTGGGAAGGGCTCCAAGAGGTCGTTGCAGTGTCTAACTTGGCCTCGCTGGTCTTCATGTAGCTGGATGACCATACTGAGGAACATCCTAAACTTTCCAAGATTTGCCACAGGCCGTTCCTGCTAACGGTATCAAAAGCTTTGGTAAGGTCGACAAAAGTCACATATAGACCCTTGTTCTGTTCCCTGCATTTCTCTTGGAGCTGCCTGAGAACAAATACCATGTTGGTGGTAGCTCTGAAGCCACACTGGCTCTCTGGGAGGAGTTATTCTGCAATGGTGGGCACCAGTCTGTTCAGGAGTATTCTAGCAAGGATTTTGCCTGCGATGGAGAGCAGGGTTATCCCCCGATAGTTGGAGCAATCTGACTTTTCCCCTTTGTTCTTATGTAGAGTAATGATGATTGCATCGTGAAAGTCCTGTGGTAGTTTGCCTTGTTCCCAGCAGGTGACAAGTACTTTGTGAAGTGTGCTATGTAGTACTATGCCCCCATGCTTCCAGATCTCTGGTGGGATTCCATCAACTCCCACTGCCTTGCCACTTTTTAGTTGTTTGATGGCTTTAACAGTCTCTTCTAGGGTGGGGATCTCATCCAACTCTGTTTTCACTGGTTGAAGTGGGGTGAGGTGGATTGCTGAATCTTGAACTACGCGATTGGCACTGAATTTTAGAATTTAGAATTTTAGTTCTTAGGAATTAAGGGTACATTTTAATGTTAGTATTTTGAGTAAATAACAGTGGCGGGGGTCAAGTAACGGGGGGAGGGGTGATTAGAAAGAAGCATATGGGATAGATAAAAAGAAGTTATTAATGGAAATTATTACCATATGTTATCAATAAAATTGTTTAAACGCAAGCAGATCTCTGGAGAAATGGTTTATGCATTTTCAAACATATCAAGCACTTTAAAACTATTTATCTTTCTTGATGGATCCAAAGTAGGAAAAGGGATGGGAGAAGTCCAAATTACAAAAACAAATAGACCTTTTTTTAAGTTTAGAGGGTTCTGTAGCAGTCCTGACTCTGAAGTAGTTGCAGACACTTGTGATACTCCATTGTTATGACTGAAACTTCCCCCCTGTACATGTTTCCAAAATATGCCCAGTGAGTTTTGTAAAATTCCTCATTTGTCATGCCCTGAAGGAGCATCTGTCAATGATGCCTTTCATCCTGAACCCTGTTTTGTTTGTTACAACTCATTTGATTCAATATTATGAGTGATTAGATTATGGGAACCCAGGATCTTCTTTGCAAAATGTGATCTAGGGTTCCCAACACTGGTTAGTGGGGGAAATCCTACCCTCAACCAGGAACACTGTGCAGCCATCACCTGGAAATAATCCTAGTCATTTGATCACCCAGAAGTGACCATAGAGTTTTGCCCCAAAATTAGAGCACCATTCCCAACATTGGCAATATGATGACATCACTTACAGGTGATGGCGGCACACAGCATGCACTTTAAGTGTGTGGCAGAAGATCTTGGAAAGGACCCAAGAGCCCCCTGCTAGCTGCCAGGTAGGACCTCACAACCCTATGTGACATTGAGCTTGGTTTAATGCTGGTGACATTGTTTTGGTGGATTCTCATTTCAAAGCCTGTTTCTTTTTGATAAGATGATATCTACATATTTTATTTCAAGTTTGACTTTTGAGAAGTTCAGCACATTTCTGAAGTTGATACTGAAGAGTCATTCAAGTTCATCTTCAATTTGTCATTATTTGAATGATTTCTCTATTAGGAAATGAGGTAATGTCTGGGAAATGTAGGTACACTATATCTGCTTTTTAAAAATCTGTCAGTTGACTTTGGGTTATTTCTCTTTAGAAAAGAATGAAGGGCCTGATATTTCATTGACCTTTTTGAGAATGGAGTTAAATATGGTGTCTTGTGCACTGAAACTAGGGAAGAAGATGGAAAGACTCAAAAAATAGTATTCAGTGAAGCAGACATGCCCAACTTTCAAGGTTGTCTTGATTCCAGTGGCAATGAGAAGCTGCCCTTGCTCTTCTCTTTTGCTTGTCAGAGGATGCATAAGAGATATTTTATGTCATCATTACTGGCAATAGTATACATACATACCACTGTGAGCACATGGGTACAGACCACTACCAGTAGCAGCTATAGCATTTCCTTTTTCTTATTGCTTCAGGAAAAAGCTACAGCTACTTGCTGCCTCAGTTCCAGCAGTGTCCAGCCCTTCCTTCTTAGGACAGCGAGTGGCAAACAGAAACAACAGTGGAAGATCATTAGTTCCATTGTTGTTTGTTTGTTCACCCAAATGAGGAGAAATTGGCAATGGCAATTAGGAGCAGCCACACCACTTCCCCTTTACTTGTCCTCTGGGGGAGCCACCAGGCAAGGGATCATCAGATAGCATCTTGCCAAAAGATCCCCAAACCTTAGAACTAGTATTTCCTATTGTATTAAATACTAATATTCACAGAGAATAATAGATATGAGAGACAATCCAATCTTAACAGATGCCATAATTTTATAGTGCCAGGTCATCTCAAATACTGTATGGCCACCATGGCTTATTTAACACAATTAGACTCGCAAGTTTTGGAAAGCTTTCACATTGGCGAGAAGTGAAGCTTTCCCATCTGCAGTGCTGGAGGGCAGGTTCAAAAGAGTCCCTAGGGAACAGAGAATGTGTCAGTGTAACACTGGGGATCCAGAAACCATTGAACATATGTTACTTAGGTGTAACTGGTACAAAATAGTTCGAGATAAGTATAACACACCCCTGGTAGGAGATATGGTAGGTAGGTCAGATTCAGAATACTGTAATAGATTATTGGCTGATGAAAATTGGTCTACTACTGAATCTGTGGTGAAATTTTGGGTAGCTTGTTACAGTATCAGGAAAAGTCAGTTAACTCTGTAATAATAACTTGGGTTATTCTGTTATCTTCTCTCTCCTATTTAATTGGATTTTTAATATAGTTTTTATGTAATTGAGATCCTTATAAGAGACCTGCATGTGTGCGTGTAATTTCTTTTGTATACACACATACACACACAAAAATTTTGTGCCTGCCCAGCCAACAAAAGTCCGTATGGTCAAAGTGATGGTATTCCCAGTAGTAATGTATGGCTGTGAGAGCTGGACCATAAGGAAGGCCGAGCGCAGAAGAATAGATGTTTTTGAGATGTGGTGCTGGAGAAGAATCTTGAGAGTCCCTTGGACTGTAAGGAGATCAAATCACTCAGTCTAAGGGAAATCAACTCTGACTGTTCCCTGGAAGGTCAGATGCTGAAGCTGAAGCTCAAATACTTTGGCCACCAAATAAGAAGGGAGCACTCACTGGAGAAGATCCTGATGCTGGGTGTCATGATCCTGGGCCTAGCAAGGCCTGCAGGCCCCAGGGAAGCCTGCTTAGGAGTTACTGGGAAAAGCCGACATCTCCCAGAATCCCCTCTCTCCCTCTGATTGGGTAGCAAGGGGTTTGGAGGGAAACAGGCTCAGAGAGGGGTGGGGCCTGGGAAGATAATATAAAGACCAAACCCAGAAAGTGGGTGTTCTTTCTCTAGAAGGCTGAGCTAGAGGTAGGCTGTGCCTGAAGAGCTTGAGCAGGGGAAAGCTCCCTCACCTAAGGAAAAGAGATGAGTGCTGATTAGTAGTTTAGTGACTATAAGTTAAGACGCATTAGGACTTTCGCTTATTTTTCCTTCACCCTTTTACTGTTTTATGCACCTTGTTAATTTATATAGCACTGACTTTAAAATAATTTTGTTGTTGTTGTTTACTCTGCCTTGTCCTCATGCCTATTATTTGGCCTAAGCTACAGGAGGCCTGAAGGGCTTGGGAGGGGACTCTGGGCCTTCTCAAGGGGAACCTTTAACCCAGAGTGATGGCAGCACTTGGTAAGACCCCCCTGAGTCATGACACTGGGAAAGACAGAAAGCAAAAGAAGAAAGGGATGGCAAAAGATGTTATATCAGCGTTACTGATATAACAAACACAAATTTGAGCAGACTTCGGAGAATGGTGGAAGACAGGAGGGCCTGGCGTGACTTTGTCCATGGTGTTGCAAAGAGTCGGACTCGACTGTGCAACTGAACTATTTTGTACTTCATATGCTCCCAGTATTTTATATTTCCGTAAATGGTTCAATGCCACAATAAATCTTGACTGACTGACTACTAATATTTCTGTCTAAACACTGGGCTCCAGGTAAGTATAATTCTGAGAGTCATGTAAAACTCAGCTTCTTAGAATTTTCCCCACAATGTTAGTTGCAGTTGCTATCTAGTCTGAATCCATTTTCTAATAAATACATTCAGTTTTGGTGTGATAATCAAACTAGGGTTCAAAATAATAACACGCAGTACGCTGTCTCTGGATTTTGTTTTGCAAAAGCAAAGTGGATGCTGGAGTTTCCATGGAGAGTCACCCAGCAGTGCAGTTCTGGATTGCAGCCATGTTTGCAACACTTGCTTTTAAAATCCTTCTTCAGACTACTTCTTATCTTTTTCATAGTCTTAATCCCACAGTAACAAGTCAATGAGCATTTTGTGATTGGTGTTCAATAGGAAGTAGAATTTGTGTGATCTCTGTGGGGTCACATTGATTACCATTGCACATTTTTATAGATGGAAGTGTTATAAACAGGAGAAATTAGGAAACTCAGATTATTTATTGTAGAACAGATGAGTTACAAAACATGACTTTACTTATTCTTACAGCAAAAAAAAGATAAAAATGCAGATAAAACATAAATAAAGCACAATTAATCTTCCTATTGATTCTCAAGAAACATACTTTAAAAGTGCCAAACAAACATATAAACTTAACCTCTCTTAAACCACCATCCTACACACACACTGAAAAAGGGCACCAAAACTTTTTGCAATATTGATTATAGATGTGTTTTGCTTGAATTATGTCTAGCCTTAAAATGATATAATAGCCATTTTCATTGTCAAAACCAATTTTATTTTGTGTCTCTGGCAATATATTATCTCCTGTATATTGCAGTGAGTGTCACAGTAAAATATAATTTAAAAAGTGAGCTTGAAAGACAATAGTTCAGTTGCATAGCACAAAGAGCAAAGGAGGCAGCCACTCACATTGCCTGGGCTCCCATATAGGACACAACACATTAACTTCAACACCTGAATGCAAACAAGAAATCTTGGCTGTCTCCAGAGTTCTGATCTAATATTATTACTCTGGATACCCATGCTAAACAGCATTAGACTGCAGCCATTTCTTCTTCAAGGGTAACTGATGAGACCTGCATTTCAATGAAGGCATTCTAAAGATTACTACATGTGCACAAATGCAAAGCTGGAAAAGGCCACATGAATGAGAATTTGAATGTTTTGTAAAGCACACATATGTAGTAAATACCCACATTGAATATTTGCCCCAAATGGAGACATGTCAACAAAAAACATATAACTTGGGGCTATTGTGAAATACACTGTGTTGTATTGTATTATTGTTATTGATAACAAATACTGATAAGGGTTCTCAGAACAGGGCTTTTATTAAGAGCTAAGAGGAAAATGTTTGATACAAGCTGTGTGTCTGTAGGGAGGAGAGGGGAAGCAGCATAGTTCTGTTGGTTGCCAGCTAATGGCTAGCATCCCTCCTCCTTACACAGACATGGCTTCTATGTTGGTTTTACTATAGAGTTATGTAAAAATCCTGGAGTTTGCAAAGCATACAGTATTATGTGCATATAGTCTGTGTTCTTCCAAATAAGTACATTAGACGGACACATATATGCATATGGATCCCCCACTTTCAAATAATGGGTGAACTTATCACAGGCTCAATTTGCAGAAAGGCCTAACAGTTATTATGAGCAGTAGTTAAAAAAAAAAAGTCTCCTATTACAATTCTAAATTAGTGCTAACCGGTAGACTAACTTCATGCTCTCCCAGCCACAACTTCCCCACCATCACAGCCACATGTACCACACTTATTTGTAGCGTCTGCTGCAACCTTTCTTGATCCCTGGCAGTTTCCCACTCTTTGTCTTCCTATAATGCTTTGCTCTGGTTTTGCAGTGTCTCCAGGCAGAAAATAGAAAATGGCATAACATTTAAGAAACATAGGCTCAATTTGTGCAAGGAAGGAATGAAATTGATATGAAATTATAAACTTGAAACAGCAGCTTTAAAAAGTAAAAAGAAAAAAAGCTACTATAGACCTGTACCAATAGATTATGCCATCATCAAGATGCTGAAGTGAGTGGTGGACAGACAACTCCATACTTCGTTGGAAGAACTGGAGTAACTAAACCCATTTAAATCAGGCTGGATTTCAGTCCTGGCTATGAAACAGAAATAGTTTGGTAACCCGAGCTGATTAACTGTTACTGGGAAAGAAGTAGGGGAGTTCAACTTTGCTGATTTTCCTGGACCAACTGACATACGAATACTAGGGGCAACAGTGATTCTGATTCGATCCATCCATTAGGGTGGCCATAATGTCTGAAGGCCAGCCAGGGACACTTTTGGGGGGGGGGGAGGTAGGGGTGTGCGCGCGCGAAGCGCGCGCGCGCCGCCGGAAACAGGAAGTGACGTCACTTCCGGTGACGGCACTTCCTGTGACATCATGCCACCTGCCGGAAGCAGGAAGTGACATCACTTCCTGTGACATCATTTCCCCCGCGCCACCTGCCGGAAGCAGGAAGTGACATCACTTCCTGTGACATCATTTCCCCCGCGCCACCTGTTGGATCAGGCCAGTGGCCCATCCAGTCCAACACTCTGTGTCACATAAGAACATAAGAGAAGCCCTGTTGGATCAGGCCAGTGGCCCATCCACTCCAACACTCTGTGTCACATAAGAACAGAAGAGAAGCCATGTTGGATCAGGCCAATGGCCCATCCAGTCCAACACTCTGTGTCACAGAAGAACATAAGAGAACCATGTTGGATAAGGCCAGTGGCCCATCCAGTCCAACATTCTGTGTCACATAAGAACATAAGGAGGGAGGGAAGGAGGGAGGGAGGGAGGAAGGAAGGAAGGAAGGAAGGAAGGAAGGAAGGAAGGAAGGAAGGAAGGAAGGAAGGAAGGAAGGAAGGAAGGAAGGGAGGGAGGAAGGAGGGAGGGAGGGAAGGAAGGAAGGGAAGAAAGGGAGGAAGGAGGGAAGGAGGGAAGGAAGGAAGGAAGGAAGGGAGGGAGAGAGGGAGGGAGGGAGGGAGGGAGGAGGGAGGGAGGGAGGGAAGGAAGGAAGGAAGGAAGGAAGGAAGGAAGGAAGGAAGGAAGGAAGGAAGGAAGGAAGGAAGGAAGGAAGGAAGGAAGGGAAGGAAGGAAGGAAGGGATGAAGGGAGGGAAGGAAGAAAGGAAGGGAGGAGGGAGGGAGGGAAGGGAGGAGGGAGGGAGGGAGGGAAGGGAAAGATAACCTTTCCCCATGCAACATCCAGCCTTCCTTTCAAAGACAAGCGGAAAGGCATGCTGGGAAAGACAGTCCTTTGCTCCAGAAGCACCAAAGCCAAAGTCAAGCCCTGTCGAGAGGCGCAAAGACTACAACTCCCAGAAGGCACCGCCCATCCCCTGCGCCAAACAGCATGGGATCTTGTTGCACCAATGACTCCACGGCTCAGCTCGACCAATCGCAGAGCGCAGGGGAGAATGTCAACAAACAAGGAGGCCTGCAGGCGGGACAACAAGCCCCAGATAAGGAGCAGCAACAGGAGAAACGCAGGGCTGCAAATCTCAAAGGAAAAGATGGAGTCCAAGGTGGAAAACTCACACTTTCTGCGATCACACACACTAAATTCTGCACTTTCAATGCACTTTTCAACAGGATTTTGCCAGTGGGGACAGTGAAATCCAGTTGGAAAGTGCATTATTTTAGTGTGTGCAATCGCAGCCACTCCGATCCAATTCAACAGAATTCCAGATAGGTGGATTTCTCGCAGGCATACAAAACAGGAACACCATCCAGTCCAACACTGTGTCACACAGTGGCGAAAAAACCAGGTGTCATCAGGAGGTCCACCAGGGGGGCCAGGACTACTAGAAGCCCTCCCACTGTTGCCCCCTCAAGCACCAAGAATACAGAGCATCACTGCCCCAGACAGAGAGTTCCAACAATACCCTGTGGCTAATAGCCACTGATAGACCTCTGCTCCAGATGTTGATCCAATCCCCTCTTGAAGCTGTCTATGCTTGCAGCCGTCACCACCTCCTGTGGCAGTGAATTCGACATGTTAATCACCCTTTGGGGTGAAGGCAATGTTCCCTCACGCGGAAGCCCATCGATGAGAAAAGGCCTACACAGGAGTAAGCCTTGCACGGGATTGCACATGATCCCCCCCCCCCAAATAAAACTCGTCCTGATCTTAGCGCGGCTAGACTTGAGAGTCCCAACTTGCCTAAAAGGAGGGAAGGAAGGGAACCACATCCCAGGGCTCCTTCGACAGCAGCAGCTGCAGGTTGCAATCAGGGAAAACGGGGGAGGGGGGGAGAGGGAAAGTTAATGGAGCGGCCCCACCGAGCAGGGTGCAAGGCCGCCCCTCCAAAGGTGCAAAGTCTTACCCCCCCCCCCAAAAAAGCCTACAAACGTTTGCCAGCATTCAGAGAAAAGAGCTCCAGAGAGGGGCGCACACACACCCGTTGCACCCACACCCATCTCCTCCTCCCTGACTTACTTGCAAGTAAACTTTCCCGGGATCCAGCTGCTGCAAGGCTTTTCCCTCCTCCGCTTACTCTATGCAGCCCCCCCCCCCCCCAGTCCTCCTTTGCTGCAAAAGCAAACTCCTCCTCCTCCCCCCTCCTCCGGAAAAGCCCCTTCTCCTTCGCCCTCCTTTTCCTTCGGCCTCTCTAGCAAGCGGCTCTGTGGGCTTAACCCTTTCAGTGCTGCAGAGGAGCAACGGGTCCTGGAGGAGCTTCAGCTGGGCTACCGTCAGCCCACATCTCAATGGGGCTGCTCAATGGGGCTGCTCGGAAGTAACTGTGCTGCAGCAGGGGGTTGCAATCCCGCGCCGTGTCATGGGTGCTGGGGACCCTTCAGAGGAAGTTGAGTCTGATGAGGAAACTGCGCCCCTGCCACCTGCACCAGTGCCCCTGCCTCCTGCTGGAGAAGATCCCAGCCCCCCTGCCTCGCCCTCTCGGGTGGCTCGTGTGCGTGACCGCCTCCGGCAGGACCTCAGGGATCGGAGGAGGGCGGCACGCTCACAAGCAAGACGCTCCCTGAGCCCTGAGTTCTGAGAGGATTCTGGCCCTTCTAAGAGCAAGGATGCTTGAGTGGTAACAGGATCCTGGCTGCCTCCCTGAGCCAGCAATTAGCCCAAACGGGCAACAGCCAGCAGAGGGCTATATAGCTGTGGGCTTTGGGAGGAAGCTTTGTGGAAGCAACTAGTCATCTCCCTGACATTCTAGCATCCACTCCGGCTTGACTTTGGTTCCTGACTCCCTGACTTTGGCTTTGGACTTCTGGACTCCCTGACCTCGGCTTCTGGACCTCGGACCTGCGATACTTCTACAGTGATTCGGATTTGGCGCCTCGGACCCTCCTGCTTACTGGCTACAGACCTCGGACTGCCTCTGGACTTCGCCTGACCCGGCCCCAGCCGTGACAGATTGCTTCCACCGACAAACACCCACTCCACAGGATGGATGCTGAAGCAAGTGAAACCACAGAACTACTGGCTGCGCTCCAAGCCCAGGTACAGCAGCTAACACAGGCAGTAGTGCACTTGCAGCAACAACCTGCGGCCAGTGCTCCAGCCAAGTGCCCAGTTCCCCCACCTGACAGATTTGGGGGTGCCGTGGAAGAATTTCCTGCCTTCCTAGCACAGTGTCGGCTGTACTTTGAACTGAGAGCACGGGACTTCCTCAATGACAAAACCAAGGTGTGTTTCGTCATCAGTCTGTTAAAGGGGCAGGCGGCCAAATGGGCCACACCCTTACTGGTCGCGTCCTCTCCCCTACTGACTGATTACCAGGGGTTTGAGGCCCACCTGTCTGCTGCTTTCTCAAACCCAGTCCAAGCAGCCACAGCCAACCGGAAGATCAGGGCACTGAAACAAGGCAACTCCTCGGTGGCTCAATATGCCACTGAATTCAAGCTCCTGACCCAGGACTTGGCGTGGAATGAGGCTGCCCAGATGGACCAGTTTACTGAGGGGTTGGCAGAGGAGGTCCTGGATGAACTGGCCAGGGTGGAGCAGCCACCCACGCTCCAAGAACTTATCACCCTCTGCCTCCGCATCGATGGCCGCCTGGAAAGTCGCCACCAAGCCAAGACCAGAGGGCGCCAGCTCCCTGAGCCGTGCTACCTGGCTCCTCGCCCGTCCCCAGCTAGTACCAGCACCAAGGATGAGCCTATGCAGCTTGGAGCTGCTCGACCCCGCCTGACCCCAGAGGAAAAGACCAGACGCCGCACGCAGAATCTGTGCCTCTACTGCGGCACGGCAGGCCACTATGCCTCTGGCTGCCCTGCTAAGCATCGGATACCTGGACCTTCGCTGCCACCGCCGCCAAAAGGGCAGCCCCAGGCGTAAGTGGACCCCCCAGCCTGGGGCGACTAGCTGGGTCCTCCGAACAGCGGGCTGATACCCCAGGGCCATTCCTGCTACCAGTCAAACTCCGTCTGCCTGACGAACGCTGGCTGTTCGTGTATGCCATGCTGGACTCGGGAGCGGCCCACTGTTTTATAGATGCCGCCTTTGTGAAGCAGCACCAGATCCCTGTGCAGACAAAAGGGATTCCGTCGCTGGTGGAGGCTATTGACGGGCGCCTCCTCCGTTCTGGCCCCGTCACCCAGGAGACCTGTCCCATCACCTTCCACGTCCAGCAGCACCAAGAACAGCTGCGGTTTGATGTCGCCCGCATGCCTCGCTTCCCGCTGATTCTAGGCCTTTCCTGGCTGAAGCTGCACAACCCCATCGTGGACTGGGCCCAGCAGGAACTACGCTTCCGAGACCCATGCCCCCATCTGACTCCTCCCACCACTCTAGCAGCTGGCACCCCGAGTGGTGGTCCTCAGCTCCCTCAGAAGTATGTGGACTTTGCTGATGTCTTCGAAGAGACAGGAGCTGATCAGCTTCCCCCTCACCGGCCCTACGACTGTGCCATTGATTTGGTACCTGGGGCACCACTCCCGGTGGGGCGTCTGTACCCAATGTCGGAGCCGGAGTTGGCAGCTCTGCGAGACTTCCTGGACAAGAACCTGAAACGCGGATTCATCCGACCCTCAACCTCTCCCCTATCTGCTCCAGTGCTCTTCGTGAAGAAGAAAAGTGGGGAGCTCCGGCTGTGCAATGACTACCGGGCCCTGAACAAGATCACCATCCGCGACCGGTACCCTCTACCACTGATCCCTGAACTCTTGGATCGCCTAAAGGGGGCCCAAATCTACACCAAGCTGGACCTCCGTGGAGCGTACAATTTGGTGCGCATACGGCCCGGAGACGAATGGAAGACCGCGTTTGGGACCCGATACGGGCAGTACGAGCACCTGGTAATGCCCTTCGGACTGACCAATGCCCCCGCTGTCTTCCAGAGGTTCATGAATGACATATTCCGGGACCTGCTCGACCGCTTCGCGATCATATACCTGGATGACATCCTAATTTACTCCCGCAATCCTGCCCAGCACGCCGAGCACGTCCGCCAGGTCCTGCAGCGCCTACGAGCCCATGGTCTCTACGCCAAGCTGGAGAAGTGCGACTTCGACCTGCGCTCCGTCGAGTTCCTTGGGCACATCGTGTCACCGCAGGGGATCCTCATGGACCCGAAAAAAGTAGAAGCGGTCCTGACCTGGCAGGCTCCTCAGAATCGCAAAGACCTGCAGCGGTTCCTCGGTTTTGCCAACTACTATCGGCAATTCATCCCGGCCTACGCATCCCTGACCACACCCCTGACTCAACTACTCCGCCCCAAAGAACCCTTCCACTGGTCCCCAGAGGCCGATAACGCCTTCTCCACCCTGAAGACTCGCTTTGCCACCGGGCCACTCCTGAGATACCCCGACCCCCAGCTTCCCTTTACGGTGGAAGCTGATGCCTCCAACGTGGCCCTGGGAGCAGTGCTGTCCCAGCGCGAGGAGCCGTCCCAGCCACTACAGCCCTGCGCCTATTACTCGCGGCAGCTCACTGCTGCAGAGAGGAACTATACCATCTGGGAGAGGGAGTTGCTCGCGATCAAGGCGGCGTTTGAGGTTTGGCGACATTACCTCGAAGGGGCTCGCCACCCTGTTCAAGTGCTCACCGATCACCGGAACTTGGAACACCTCCAGACCACCCGCCGTCTCAACCAGCGCCAGATCCGGTGGTCCCTATTCTTCTCTCGCTTCGACTTCCGGATCTCCTACATCCCCCATACCCAGAACCGGAAAGCAGACGCGCTCTCCCGGAAACCGGAATACGCCCCTGCCTCAACTGAGACCGCGCCCGCTGCTCCAATCCTGCCGCCCTCGGTATTTGCAGCCACCTCCACTTCACCAGCACTCGTGGAGGACATTCGGGCTAGCCAGGCCAATGATCCCTGGGTCCAGCAACACCTCCAGGCTCTCCAAGATGACCCAACAGGGGAGTTCACGACTCGAGGCGGCCTCTTGCTACACCGCGAACGCCTCTATGTGCCGCCCGGGCCCTTGCGGGCAGAAGTGCTACGCCTGACCCACGACTCGTTACCCGCCGGGCACTTTGGACAGCATAAGACCACCCACTTGCTGACAAGGGAATTCTGGTGGCCACGAGTTCGCGCTGATGTTGCCCGCTATGTCAGCTCCTGTGACGTCTGCCGACGGGCCAAAGACATCCCAGCCAAACCCTCAGGGTTGCTGCAGCCCTTGCCCACATCTTCAGGACCCTGGGATACCATCTCGATGGACTTCATCACGGAACTTCCACGCTCCAAGGGTCAGACTTGTATCTGGGTGGTCGTCGACCTATTTACCAAGATGGCCCACTTTGTTCCGTGCCCAAAACTCCCCACAGCTCAGGAGACGGCCCAGCTTTACCTGCAACACATCTTTCGTCTGCATGGACTCCCAGCCCATCTGATCTCCGATCGGGGCCCTCAGTTCTCCTCTCGGTTCTGGCAAGCCCTCCATTCCAGCCTGGGTACTCGAGTGCACCTGTCCTCGGCCTACCACCCACAGACAGATGGCCAGACAGAGCGCACCAATGCCACGCTAGAGCAATATCTCCGCTGTTACACCTGTTACCAGCAGGATGACTGGACCACTCTATTGCCCCTAGCGGAGTTTGCATACAACAACGCGGTCCATTCATCCACCCAAATGACCCCGTTTGCTGCAACCTACGGGTACCACCCTCGGTTCTTCCCAGCGATCCTACCACCCACGAATGTCCCCGCCGTCGATGCCTACCTGCAAGAACTCCGTGCCAGCCAAGACTTGCTCCGAGAGCAGCTACAGCAAGCCAAGGAGGCATATAAACGGGCTGCGGACCGAAAGAGGCAAGAAGGCCCTCCAGTGCAGCCGGGGGATCAGGTGTGGCTCTCAACTCGCTACCTGCGCCGGCCTTGTCAGTCTCACAAGCTGGATGCACGGTTCATTGGACCCTACCCCGTCGTTGAACAAATAAACCCCGTCGCCTTCAGGCTCCAGTTGCCACCCCACCTCCGCATTCACCCCGTGTTTCATCGCTCCCTCCTTGTTCCGGCTGCACCCCCTGACCCAGCTCGGACTCCTTCCCCACCGCCGCCACCACCAGTGTTGGTGGATGACGAGGAAGAATATGAGGTGCGCCAGATCCTGGACTCCCGGTACCATCGTGGAGGCCTCCAGTACCTGGTGGACTGGGAGGGATACGGCCCAGAAGACCGGTCTTGGGAGCCCGAGGACAATCTTCATGCCCCGGACTTGGTGCACCAGTTCCACAACGACCACCCCGACCTTCCAGGTCCCTCGACGGAGGGGGGCCCTGGGGGGGGGATAGTGTCATGGGTGCTGGGGACCCTTCAGAGGAAGTTGAGTCTGATGAGGAAACTGCGCCCCTGCCACCTGCACCAGTGCCCCTGCCTCCTGCTGGAGAAGATCCCAGCCCCCCTGCCTCGCCCTCTCGGGTGGCTCGTGTGCGTGACCGCCTCCGGCAGGACCTCAGGGATCGGAGGAGGGCGGCACGCTCACAAGCAAGACGCTCCCTGAGCCCTGAGTTCTGAGAGGATTCTGGCCCTTCTAAGAGCAAGGATGCTTGAGTGGTAACAGGATCCTGGCTGCCTCCCTGAGCCAGCAATTAGCCCAAACGGGCAACAGCCAGCAGAGGGCTATATAGCTGTGGGCTTTGGGAGGAAGCTTTGTGGAAGCAACTAGTCATCTCCCTGACATTCTAGCATCCACTCCGGCTTGACTTTGGTTCCTGACTCCCTGACTTTGGCTTTGGACTTCTGGACTCCCTGACCTCGGCTTCTGGACCTCGGACCTGCGATACTTCTACAGTGATTCGGATTTGGCGCCTCGGACCCTCCTGCTTACTGGCTACAGACCTCGGACTGCCTCTGGACTTCGCCTGACCCGGCCCCAGCCGTGACACGCCGTCCAGCCAGCTCAGAAAAAGGAAGCTCCAGCTGAGTCCCCCCCCATCTCCTCCTTATGCTTCTCCTCCTTATTGCACACACACCTGTTGCACACCCATTGCACCCACACCCATCTCCTCCTCCCTGACTTACTTGCAAGTAAACTTTCCCGGGATCCGGCTGCTGCAAGGCTTTTCCCTCCTCCGCTTGCTCTATGCATCCCCCCCCCCAGTCCTCCTTTGCTGCAAAAGCAAACTCCTCCCCCTCCCCCCGGAAAAGCCTCTGCTGCTCACCAAACCCCACTCCCCCACCCCATTTCCATTCAAACACATTAATTACTTACTCGGCCATGCAAGTTTGCGCTCAGGCGGCTGCTGGTGCCGCCGCCGGGGCTTTCACTCTCTCTCTCGCTGCTGCCTCCGCCCGCGCCGTCGCCTCCTTGCTGCTGCCCATGGAGCACTAGAGCACACCATGGCCGCGCCTCCCGCCTTCTCCGGCCGCCGGCGCCTTGCCCCGCCGGCGCTGCTCCTGCTGCTGGCCTGTGCCCTGCCCGCTAAGGTAAGGAGGCAGGCGGTGGGGTGGGAAGGGAGGCCGTTAGGCTGCTTCCCTCGGAGAGGCGCTTTTAAAAGAGGAGGGGGAAAGCGGCTTCTCATGAGAGTCGGCTCCCGCGCATGCGCGAGCGGCGGACTAGGCGAGAGCGGCGGATTTTGGCGAACCCGGGATTTTAATTGGTCCCGCGTTCGCCAAGCCGTGACGCGGGAATTTGAGGGCAGCGGCGGGACATTCCCGGGTGACCGGGACGATCTGGCCACCCTACCATCCATCCATCCATCCATCCATCCATCCATCCATCCATCTATCCAATATCCCACTCATTTCCTCCTAAGCAAGGCTCAGGCTGGCTTCCAACAGTTAAATATACAATACAATCAACATTTTACAATTTTAAAATCCAAATATTACAAATTAAAAACCTAACAGTCTACTATGTCAGATGGCATATACTATGTCAGATGGTATATGGCATATACTATGTCAGATGGCATATGTGAATGACATCCAGCTCTACTACTTTTTCCAACTTAGTCAGGGGAGACTAGTAGTGATAATAGGCCAGATAAGGACAAATAAATTAAAGTTCATTAAAGTTCAATCTGGATAAGAGCAAAGTACTGCTAATTAGGCAGATACTTGAGTCCTTTCAAACTGTTTAGACTTTCTGCAACTGGTTTAATCAGGCTGTGAGTTTAAAGATATTTTAAAATATATACCCACCTTTCTACAATGGGGGGAGGAATGAAGAGTATAGTAAAGATGGAAGGTGGCATAGTATAACCTGATCTCATCAGTTTTCAGAAGCTATTCAGGGGTAGTATCTGGACAGTAGACCACCAAGAAAGGCTGTGAAGAGAAATGCAATGGCAAACCATCTTTGCTTCTAACTTGCCTTGAACGCTCCTTGCTGGGGTTGCCATAAATTGATTGTGATTTGTCACTTAGTATGTACATAAGGAGGACAGCAACAAAATTTAAAAGCATCTAAATCCAACAATAAACATGTCAGTGCAATTAAAGCATTTTAAATCTTAGACTAAGAACTGACTAGTCACAAAATTACCAGATGCCGCCTTTAAAAATTCAGTCTTACAGCCTCACCCGAAATCTAACAGTGCAGAAGCTTTTCCCACACTCTCATAGAGACTGTTCCAAAGTGTGGAGGCTATTAGTTGAAGTAGAAGAACAGGCACCAGTTGTACTCACTTTTGACAGAGGAGCACGCTTTATGCGGATAAGGCTGCTGCATTGGTTCATAGAGGATGAAGTTATCTTTCAGTGCTGTTTTTTAGGGTGTTTCTGTAGTGTTTTATTGCTGATTTTAAACTTTTGGTTATGTTCTAGTTTTGATAATTTTATTAAATGTTACTGTACTTTTACTCATCTTGTAAACTATCTTATAGTTTACAGAGACAGAAAAATGTAATAAAATAAATAACAAATCAAAATCAGCCCAAGGTAGTCTTTCTGATCCATTAGTGTCCCCTTGGTGTATTCACCAACTCTTATTTCTTAGTTATTACAGAATATAACAATGTTGGAGATGCTGGACCAACTGACATATGAATACTAGGGGCAACAGTGATTCTGATTCTATCCATCGATCGATCCATCAATCCATCTATCCATCCATCCATCCATCCATCCATCCATCCATCCATCCATCCATTGGTGATATATTGAAAGTGTTGCCTTAAAAAAAAACAATAGAAAATCATTTTACACATGGCATGATTCAGTTTGAGAACCAGACTCAAAGAGTAGTTGTCAATAATATTTCATCTGAATGGAGGGAAATGTCTAGTGGGGTGCTACAGGGCTTAGTTCTGGGCCTGGTACTTTTCAATTTTTTTTAAAAAAAATGATCCCGATGAGGGTATGGAGGGACTAATAATTAAATTTGCAGATGACACCAAATTGGGAGGACGAGCAAACACACCAGAAAATAGAGATAGAATTAAATGAAATCTGAACATGCTGGAAAAGTAGGTGGAAGTGAACAAGATGCAATTTAACAAGGATAAGTGCTGAGTTCTACATCTGGGTAACAAAGAGGAGGAGGAGGAGGAAAAAGATTTATACCCCACCCTGTCAAGATCCCTTACCATAATGGGTTAATGCTCTGCTTATTTTACTGTAAATGTTTTGGTTTGGTTTGGTTTCGTTTGGGAACTGGAGGGGAGGAACAGCCGGCCAGTTTGCTTGCAGTAACTGTTTTGGACATATGGACATATGAAGGCCTTATACTGAAGCAGACCCTTGGTCCATCAAAGTCAGTATTGTCTACTCAGACTGGCAGCAGCTCTCCAGCGTCTCAAGCTGAGGTTTTTCATATCTATTTGCCTAGACCCTTTTTTGGAGATGCCAGGGATTGAACCTGGGACCTTCTGCTTACCAAGTAGATGCTCTACCACTGAGCCACTGTCCCTTTTGAGTAGAGAAGCCTTGGACAGGGGGAATGTTATGCCTCTCTATTATCAAAGATGCTCAAACCTGGAAAGAGACTGTGGGAACATACTGGAGTGTGGGAAGAAGAATGTGGGCAAGCTCTTGTTTTCACATGCTTTTCCATACTATAAGGTCTGTAGTTCATCTGCTGGGGGCAGATCTGACTCAAACCCCCAGTTGAGTCTATACCTTACCTGAATGTCTTAATGTTGTTTTTCAGTCGCAAATTCAATTCCGACTCTTTCCAACCCCATGGGCCGAGTCACGCCAGGCCCTCCTGTCTTCCACCATCCTCCAAAGTCTACTCAAATTCATGTTAGTTACATCAGTAATGCTGTCCAATAATCTCATCTTTTGCCGTCCCCTTTTTCTTTTGCCTTCTGTCTTTCCCAGCATCAAGATCTTCTCCAGTGAGTGCTCCCTTCTCATTTGGTGGCCAAAGTATTTGAGCTTCAGCTTCAGCATCTGACTTTCCAGGGAACAGTCAGGGTTGATTTTCCTTAGGACTGACTGATTTGATCTTCTTGCAGTCCAAGGGACTCTCAAGATTCTTCTCCAGCACCACATCTCAAAAGCATCTATTCTTCTGTGCTCAGCTTTCCTTATGGTCCAGCTCTCACAGCCATACATTACTACTGGGAATACCATTGCTTTGACTATACGTACTTTTGTTGGCAGGGTGATGTCTCAACCTTTTATTATACTGCCTAGGTTTGCCATAGATGTCCTCCCAAGGAGCAAACATCTTTTAATTTCATGCCTACAGTCATCATCTGCAGTGATCTTGGATCCCGGAAATGTGAAGTCTGTCACGACTTCCACGTCTTCCCCTTCTATTTGCCAAGGAGTGATGGGGCTCAATACCATGATCATAGTTTTTTTGATGTTGAGTTTCAAGCCTACTTTTGTACTCTTCTCTTTCACCCTCAACAAGAGGTTCTTTAGGTCCTCCTCACTTTCTGCCATTAGAGTGATGTCATCTACATATCTGAGGTTGTTGATGTTTTTCCCAATCTTAATTCCAGTTTGTGTTTCATTCAGGCCAGCATTCCACATGATGTACTCTGCGTATAAATTAAATAAGCAGGGTGACAATATACATCCTTGTCGAACTCCTTTTCCTATTCTAAACCAATCAGTTGTTCCATATGCCATTCTGACAGTTTTTCAGGAGACATGTGAGGTGGTCTGGTACTCCCATCTCTCTAAGAACTTGCCGCAGCTTGTTGTGATTCACACAATCAAAGACTTTAGCATAGTCAATGAAGCAGAAATAGATGTTTTTCTAGTACTCCTGTGCTTTCTCCATAATCCAGTGAATGTTGGCAATTTGATCTCTTGTTCCTCTACCTCTCCGAAGCCCAGATTGAACTTCTGATCATTCCCGATCTACATACTGCTGAAGCCTAGTTTGTAGTATCTGTAACATAACCTTGCTGGTATGTTGAAATGAGTGCAATGGTGAGATAGTTTCAACATTCCTTGGCATTACCTTTCGTTGGGATTGGAATATAAACTGACCTTTTCCAAACCTGTGACCACTGTTGCATTTTCCAAATTTGCTGACATAATGTGTGCATCACTTTAACTCATGTGACAGTAGCAAACTGTCACTTTCTGAAGCATCAGAGGGCCTGCTGCAGGCTCTTGTGATTCTGCCAACTTGGGCTCAGTGTTGCCCATGACACTGGCAGTCTTTAAGCAGCAGCTGGATGAATACTAGTTGGGGATGTTCTAGGCTGATCATGCATTGAGTAGGGGGTTGGACTAGATGACCTGTATGGCCTCTTCCAACTTGACAATTCTAGCACATAAAAGTAACTGCAGATCTGTGTCAGCCTATTCTCATTCTCATCATGTTATCTCCCTCTCAACCCCTGATCAAGGCACTGTTTCTAAACATTGCCGGTTATGGGCAAGACACATAGCACTGCCTCTGCACATAGGCACCATGCTTATAAACCAACAATCATATAGAAGTAACAAGAAAGACCAGAAAGCTCATTATCTCTCTCTACACATTCAGCCAACCCATGAAAGGGTTGTGTACAGGGCTACTTACACTATGATGCACAAAAAAGCTTGTTTCTCCCTTTCCCAATAAACTACTTAATCTATATTAGGATGTATTAAGAGCAAAAAGACAAATTAATTTGAGATGTCTTCTACTATACCACAATACACTTTAAGGTAACACTATATTCTTATGAATCACTTTTTCAGCATGGCCTTTATCCTCAAAATCTCTCCTTATCCCTGACCTGCATTAAAGTCATGAAGATGTAATTTACACCAAGCTTTTTCTAAAGCTCAACTTTTATACAATTGAGATATCCCAATTTTGGAAGATAATTAATCCATTTCAAATACTCACACCTCTCCCAAATCCAATTGAAATAATTTCCCACAAGAAATCAAATTAACCCTCATTATTATGAAGAATTTTATATCTGTAAATTAACCCTTTGATTTACTAATTACATCCTGAACATTTAGGGAATTGTTATGTGGGTGGGCTACTATTGCAGCAACTGAAGAAGGCATTTTTGCAGATTTGCCCTACAGTGATTACCTAGCGAGACAAGTATAACTACAATTTGTCAGGCAAACTAAATAGGAAGTGTTAAATATATTAATTTTAAAAAATGTGATGTTATTAATAACTATGGGCTAAAGGCAGTAAAATGATGCATAAAAATGGGTAAAATATATTTTATTTCCTGTTGCAGACAGACTCAATAATGCTTGAAGTGTACTGGAATAATAATACTATTTTAAACCAAGTTGCTTGTCACATTTGTATTATTACAAACATGAACACTGCCTCCTATCCCCTATACAAGCAAGTATTACTGAAGTTAGAGACTTAAGCTATTGTTCACTTCATTATTTGTCTCAGAATGGGAAACCTTAATGTTAGAAATAATAGCTATCAATCCCACAGAGGTATTGCTTCTTTTAAAAGACCTGCCATATCAATTCAAGGTATAGTTAAATGTTCAAGCTAATAATTTAACATTTCAGAAACAGAACTTTGAAATGAATTATACTCTTAAAGTTCTCTAAGGGCATTTCAATAGTACCCAAAGGTACAAACATATACTCATAGGTTGTTTAACACATGTTAAGATCATGATGGAAGTTCATGTGGCTTAATTTGTAAAAGAGAACAATGAAACTTTAATTTTTTAAGAACATAAATAGTGTTCAGATTCCATCTGACTTAAGCTATATGCGGGCAAAGTAATTCATAGAAAGGTAGTCATTATATCAGGAAACAAGCAAATATACAATAAAAAGAAGTAAATAAATGTCTTACTCTTTATGGCATAGATGACTATTTTGTATTATGTTTACCACAATATCATAGTCAACACAATGGCTCTGGTGTACCTGGCCAGCAATAGGATAGTACAAAAATGTAATAAACTAGAAGGATAACCAGTGCTTTTTTGTTAAAAAAAAAAAAGCCCAGCAGGAATTTATTTGCATATTAGATCATACTGCATGGCCTGGGAGCACATGACTGCTAATATATAATCCTAATATAAATCCTAATATAATATAATCCTAATATAAATCCTAATATATAAATAAATAAATAAGACTGCTGCATGGTTGTTGGGCCAGCTGGAGCCCTGGTCAGCCCAGGTGGAGCTCAGCTCCTGTGGGCTCCTGCACAAAAAAAGCCCTGAGGACAACTATACTAAGACTCAGGGGAATGTATGCATACTACAGTGTGTATTAGAGTGGTACTAATTTACAGTGTGGACTTCGTTGGTAGCAAATTAGCCAAAACATTGAGTCATCATTTACTTATACAAAACATGACCATTGCTGAATTCATGGTGGAATCAGTGGTGACCTTTACAAATGGAACAAGGAAAAGAGCAGGGGGGGGGGGGGGAGGCATGGTTCTGACCCAGTTCCAGAAATAATCACAGGGCAGAGTGTGCAGCAGGGAGGTGGAATGGAGATATAACGGTTGTGGAGTAGATCAAATGAGGCTGCAGCGAAGATGTTGAGCCAGCAACAGCTAGCACTAGACTGGAAGCATACTTAACATTCTGCATCTCAGTCAGGGTCTTGACTCAGTCAGGGTTTTAATATGGAGTGAATGTAGACAAAGATCATACTTCTTTGTTGCTCCTACTTGATTTCTCTGCAGTTCATGCCATCCTGTTGATGTGTTAAGAGATAGAAGCAGCCTGGTATGAAGGGATGTGCCTTTGACTGCCGTAAACTATACTTTATGGATTAGATTGAAAAGATGCCATTGAAGATCAGTTATTGTCAGTGTGGAAGTTATTCTGTGGGGCACACACACACTTATTTCTCATTTTATTCAACCTCTATGTAAAGCCTTTAGGAGTAATCATTCATGGCTTTGGAACTGGATGTAATCAGGGCTTTTTTTGTAGCAGGAACTCCTTTGCATATTAGGCCACACATGATGTAGCCAATCCTCCTGGGGCTTACAGTAGGCCCTGTACTAAAAGCCCTGTAAACTCTTGGAGGATTGGCTACATCAGGGGTGTGTGGCCTAATATGCAAATGATCTCCTGCTATAAAAAAAGCCCTGAATGTAATCAATACGCATATAACACCCAGCTCTGAGAGCCAGTTTGGTGTAGTGGTTAAGTGTGTGAATTCTTATCCGGGAGAACCAGGTTTGGTTCCCCACTCCTCCTCTTGCAGCTGCTGGAATGACCTTGGGTCAGCCATAGTTCTTGTAGGAGTTGTCCTTAAAAGGGCAGCTGCTGTAAGAGCTCTCTCAGCCCCACCTACCTCACAGGGTGTCTGTTGTGGGGGAGCAAAGTAAAGGAGATTGTGACTGCTCTGAGATTCAGAGTATAGGGCGGGATATAAATCCAATATCTTCCTCACAGGGTGTCTGTTGTGGGGGAGCAAAGTAAAGGAGATTGTGACTGCTCTGAGATTCAGAGTATAGGGCGGGATATAAATCCAATATCTTCCTCTCTGAATCTCTATCCAAATCCCCTTGTGATGCAGTAGATCTTCAACCTGATTACTGTAGTTAAATGGCTGAAACTGAAAAAAGTGAAACTGAACTCAAGTGAGACAGAAGAAGAGGAGGAGGAGGAAGAGTTGGTTTTATAACCTACTCTTCCCAAAGAAATCTAAGAATGGCTTACAATTGCCTGCCCTTCCTCTCTCCAAAACAGACACCCTGTGAGGTAGGTGGGGCTGAATGTTCTGAGAGAACTGAGACTGGCCTAACATCACCTCTCTGGCTTCAGGTGAAGGAGTGGGGAATCAAACCTGGTTTTCCAGATTATCGTCCACCATTTTTAACTACTACACCAAGCTGGCTTTCAGTGCTTGTTTAGAAGCCAGAGATCTTAAATGACATCATGCTTCCTGCTTTTGATGGAGCTCAGTTGACTCTTGCTGACTTAGTTAACAGCCTAGGGGTTACTCTGGACACTGATAGAGAAGCAAATTAATAGAGCCACAAATAAGCTTTCTCCTGATTAGTTTAGCCTGGAAGATGATAAAGTAATGCATTCTACATAGGTCTACTTAAAATTGGAGACTCCAGTTGATACAGAATGCCACAACTCAGTTATTATTGGGACCAATCAGGAATATACATAACACACCCATTCTGCAGTCACTCTATTGGCCGCCTATCAGTGACTGAACTCAATTCAAGGTACTGGTTATCACATAAAAGGCCTTGCCCCAAAGATTAACTTTCTATTTCAGATGTTAGCAGTTGAGATACATGACAAGATATTGAAAGACTGATAAAGACAGATAAGAACATTTATATGGAACAGCAAAAAAGCCAAGATTTATATTCAAAGTTTTTAGATGGAGGGAGAGAGAAGGGGGGGGGAGAGGGAGGGAGAAATAGCAGCACTCTGCTTGGTATGGATTTCAGATTAGATTAAAAATCTGAATGAAATATTGATGAAATTAATAAACAGCAGATTTCTCTGATGGACTACATAGACACCTTTGGACGTGGGAATTATGGGGACAACTTTATAATTGCTGATCTATTTTCTCCAAGGTCGGGGACAGAGGGTGGCATGGGGGGATAGGTCTCCCAGAGACACCCACTAGAATGTGGGGTGCCACAGGATGCGGTAGTCTCTCCCATGCTCTTTAATATCTACACACACTCCCTTGTCAGGTTGCCCGAAGGTATGGGCTTGGGTGTCATCCATATGTGAATGACTCCCAGCTGTATCTGGTGTGGCCCGGTTGGCCAAATGACATGCCAGTAGATCTTGACCTGGTGCTGCAAACTGTAGCTGGTTGGCTCATACAGAGCCAGTTAAAATTGAATCTAGTGAAGGCAGAGGTCCTGTATCTGGGACATGGTGGCCCAGGAGAGGGGCTCCCTCTCCCAGCCTTTGGCAGGGCATCTTTGGTGCTGGTGTGGGAGATTAGGAGTTTGGCAGTGGTCCTGGATATCTCCTTATCTACAGAGGCCCAGGTAGTGGCCATTGCCAGATTGGCCTTTTACCATCTGCACTTGATTGGGTAGCTGGTCCCCTATGTCGATCGCAGTGATCTAGCTACAGTGATCCATGCATTGGTCACCTTTAGGCTGGATTACTGTAATTCTTTCTACATGGGCTGCCCTTGACTCAAACCTGAAAGCTACAGCTAGTGCAAAACAGCTGCAAGGATCATCCTTGAGCTCCCTAGGAGGGAGCATATTTGTCCAGTGCTACAACAACTACACTAGCTACCTATAGCATACCAGGTTCAATTCAAGGTATTAGTTCTTACCTTCAAGGCCCTATATGGCCAGGGGCTAGCGTACCTGCAGGACCGCCTATCCCACTTATTCCCCAAAGAGCACTACAGTCAAGTTTGCAACATTGTTTGTCTGTCCCTGGCTTGAAAGATGTCAGGCTGGCCTTGACTAGAGCCAGGGCTTTTTCAGCTCTGGCTCCCAAACTGCCAGAAGAGATCAGGCCCCTGCAGGAGTTGTTACAGTTTCACAAGGCCCGTAAAACTGAGCTTTTCCAGATGGGTTTTGGTTAGCACCTCGAGGCCAACAGCAAGAGTGATCTAGCTTCCTACTTGTGTTACTGTTAACAAGAAGTCATCGGTGTTGATATGTTATTGTTATTATTATTATGCCCATTCCCCCATGGGAGCTCAGGGTGGAGTACATCAATACAGATAAAAGTAAAATCACAATAAATCACAATAAAATCAGTTACAATAGCGAGTTAGTAGTACAGCCGGATGGTCCAACAGAATGATATAGTAGGATGGTACAGTAGTGTGGTAGCGCAGTTGGTACCACAGGAGAGGCCAAATGATTTAATAAGTAGAGGCCTGCCACCTCATCCAAAGGCCTGGCAGAACAGCTCCATTTTACAGGCCCTATAAAAGGCTAACAAGCCAGGTAGGGCCCGGATCTCCATAGGGAGCTGATTCCGCCAGGTTGGGACCAGGACTGAGAGGGCGAGAGGATAGCCCCCTGTGGCACTCCACATATGAGTGCTGCACGGAGGTTTGCTCACCAAGCACCACCCTCTGTCCCCGTCCCTGGAGAAAAGAGGAAAATGATTGCAAGGTTACCCCTGTACTCCAGCCACGGCGAGGTGGTGAGTCAAAAGGTCATAGTCGACCATGTCAAATGCTGCTGACAGATTGGGAAGGATAAGCAGTGCCGACACGCCTTGGCCCAGATGTCTTCTTAGGTCAGCTGAGAGGGCAACTAACGCCGGTTTTCAAGGCAGGAGATGTTCAGAGGTGGCTTGCCATCTCCTGCCTTGAAAACCCCAATGGCTGCTGCAAATTGACTGTGACTTGATGTTGCTTTCCACCACCATCAGTATCCAACCAGACTGCAAAGTACGGCTTTAAGTTTACCCAGATACTAAAATGTGGTATGTACTTGTATGAAGCAGAGAGAGAGAATGGAGTAGATTAGAAAGTTAAAAGAGTCTCAAGGGGGTGTGTGTGTGTGTGGATTCAGGTGGTCCATGCAAGCCTGATTAAGTCAAAGACTGGAGTCTAGTGGGACAAAGGTCACAGAACTATTCCCTATAGTGGTTCCTGATTCGGGGTGTACATTTGGTATATGCTGAGTCAAATAAATAAATAAATAAATCTGAATAAAATCCAATATTATTTGACTTTAATTGGCTTTTATTCGGCATAGTTAAATGCATTCAGTTCACTGACTGTGTCATGTTGCCACCACGACATAACTCAGTGAGCAAACTGAATGCAGTTAAAGTTTAAATGCCTTCCGTTTGCTTGCTGAGTTGGACTGCCATAGCAGTTTTAAATGCCTTCAGTTCACTTGCCAAGTTGCAAGCGGCACCTCAGCAGCACAACTTGGCAAGTGAAAGTCTCTATTATTCCCTATGAGGATGGCCTCCAAAGGGTATAACGGAGCCAAATAAATTCAGGTTCCTTGAATATTTATCCAAATCCCAGTACAATACTGATATTGGTATTTGGGAATACCAATATTTTTGGGGTCCAATATACCTAAATTGGTTATAAACCAAAACGTTTTTCCACACCCGTATTCCTGATTCCAGCCAATAGAAATCTTGCCTGGTTCCACCTCTCTGTTTTTTCAGATTTACTCTGAGGCAATGCTTGGCTCCAGATGATGAAGAAGTGTTGGTTTTTATATCCCACTTTTCTCTACCCTAAGGAGTCTCAAAGAAGCTTGCAATTGTTTTCTCTTCCTCTCCCTACAACAGTCACCTTGTGAGGTAGGTGGAGCTGAGAGAGTTCTAAAAGAACTGTGACTAGCCCAAGGTCACTCAGCAGGTTTCATATGGAGGAGTGGGAAATCAAACTGAGTTCTCCAGATTAGAATCTGCTGCTCTTAACCACTACATCACACTGGCTTTCAATGTCATGAATGAGTAAGACAGCTGTAGTGAAAATGAACATTTTATAGCTCTAGTGAAAATGAATATTTGTACATAAATAAAGTAAAATAATTAAATTATCTGCATACCATTCAATAAAAAATTGAAGGCAATATATCTGTAAACTGGCGGAGCAGTTGCAGGTTTTCCTAGATGAAACATCCGCCCTGGACCCATTCCAGTCTGGTTTCCACCCAGGCCATGAAATGGAGACAGTGTTTGTTGCCCTCACAGATGACCTAAGAAGATGACCAAGGTGGGTCGACGCTGCTGATTCTTCCTGATCTGTCAGCAGCGTCTGACATAGTCGACTATGATCTTTTGACCCACTACCTCGCTGTGGCCAGAGTACAGGGGTAGCCTTGCAATCGTTTTTCTCTTTTCTCCAGGGATGGGGACGGAGGGTGGTGCTTGGTGAGCAGACCTCTGTGTGGCATACACTCATATGTGGAGTGCCACAGAGGGCTATCCTCTCGCCCCCTCGGTTCTGGCCCCAACCTGGTGGAATCAGCTCCCTATGGAGACTTGGGCCCTACCTTGTTAGCCTTTCATAGGGCCTGTAAAATGGAGCTGTTCTGCCAGGCCTTTGCATGAGGCAGCAGGCCTCTACTTATTAAATTAGTTGGTCTCCCCTGTGGTGCCACACTACTGTACCATCCTACTATATCATTCTGCTGCGCCATCCTGCTGTACTACTAACTTGCTATTGTAACTGATTTTATTGTGATTTTATTTTAATTTATTGTGATTTTACTTTTATCTGTATTGATGTGCTCCGCCCTGAGCTCCCATGGGGGAATGGGCAGAATAATAATAATAATAATAATAATAATAATAATAATAATAATAATAATAATAATAATTCTTATAAAATGTTTATTATTAAACAGATGACCTCTGTAGGCAGCTGGATCACAGCGGGTCAGTGCTGCTGCTATTAGAACTTTCAGCAGCATTTAACATGATTGACCATGATCTGTTAACCCACAGCATTGCCACCACTGGAATATGTGTGACTGTCTAACAATGGCTGTGCTAATTTCTCCAGAGTTGGGGACAAAGGGTGGCACTTTGGCAGATGGTTTCTTTATGACACCCATTGATGTGTAGTGTCCCTCAAAGGGTGATTCTCTCTCCAATGCTGTTTAATATCTATATGTGCCCTCTAACCCAGTTAGTCAGGAGGCTTGGGCTAGGGTGCTATCAATATGCCTATGATACCCAGCTGTATCTGTTAATAGATGGATGGCCAGACACCACCCTAGAAGATCTGGCCAGTTGTCTGAGAGCCATGGTGGTGTAGTTAAAACACAGCCACCTGAACCTGAACCCAGTGAAGACAGAAGTCCTGTGGCTGGACCAGGGGGGCGGTCAGGGCCAGGAGTTCAGCTTCCCACTCTGGATGGAGTAAAGCTTCCTCTGTCAAGAGTTTGGGGGTGACCTCTGATGGATGCTATTGGACTTTGTTATATATTGAAGCAGTTCATGCATCATGATTTCTGTATTCACAGGTAAAATCCCCAATAGTATTATCTAGTGTCATAGCAATTTTTTTTTTAATTTCAATATGTATTTTCTTCCTTTTTTTTTTTGCAAGGCCACAACATATGGTAAATTGTACCGCCTATCTCTTTACACTTCCAACACAGTGCTTAATAATTTTTATCCATCTTCTCAATGCATTTTGGAGTGATGTACCAGCAACAGAACATTTTATACCAGTTTTCTCTAGGTGCCTGACTTGCAATGAATTTTATGTCTTTTGCCCATAGCTTTTCCCATTGCTGAGAGCCAGTTTGGTGTGAGAGCCAGTTTGGTGTAGTGGTTAAGTGTGCAGACTCTTATCTGGGAGAACCGGGTTTGATTCCCCACTCCTCCACTTGCACCTGCTGGAATGGCCTTGGGTCAGCCATAGCTCTGGCAGAAGTTGTCCTTGAAAGGGCAGCTGCTGTGAGAGCCCTCTCCAGCCCTACCCACCTCACAGGGTGTCTTTTGTGGGGGAGGAAGGTAAAAGAGATTGTGAGCCGCTCTGAGACTCTTCGGAGTGGAGGGCGGGATATAAAATTCAATCTCTTCTTCATCTTCTGAAATAAAATCTCTTTCCCACTTGCTTGCTTGCTTTATTTACTTATTTATTTATTATTTCTGTTAATTTTTACCCCGCCCCTGCTGCGAACAGTTTGAGGCGGCTTCCAATGTAGTGCATAAAAATATCATAAACAATAAATACAATAAAACACATCATTAAAATCATAGGCATTAAAACTCTACAGACTATAGTCTGCAATAGTGGCCATTTAACGTATCAATGCAGATGACTTCTTGTTAACAATAACATCAGTAGGAAACTAGATCATTCTTGCTGTTGGCCTCGAGTTTGGCTCCCAAGGAGTGTGCAGTAGGAAGGCTTGCCAGTACAAGCATGAATGCCCCATGTGCAGTGCCTCTCACTCCTTTAGTAACTGCCCTAGAGCCCAGCCACATAAGGGTCAAAAGAAACAGGGCGGGGGGCAGTAATTACCAAGCTCAAAAAGGGACCTGTCCGATAACAATGGGACCTCTTGAATGGTGGCTGGCCAGATATCCACAATGGGTTGATAAGGCTTATCTGTTAAAAAGGTTTTATGTTTAGTTTTAGGATTCCTTTAAGAGGCAGATATGAAGGAAAGGATTGATTTTTTCCTTCTTAAGCGGAAGGTTACTTTGCTCGAGCTTCAACAGTTGGTCGGGCATCTCCCTAGCTCCTAGATGTGCCTTCCTGCACAGACTCTGTGATGCTATTGCAGGTCTACACCTGCCACAGCATAGAACTCAGGTTACCAGCAGCATGAGGGCCGACCTATTGGTATGGCAGGAGTTTTTTGGAGTCCTTTAATGGGATTTCATTTTTGAGGGAGGACATGAAGATTGAAGCAGAGCTTCAGGTCATGTCTGAGGCTGCTGGATCTTTAGGTTTTGGGGTTTATTTCTGTTGATGCTGGTGCGCAGACATATGGTCAGTCTCATGGGTTCAGGTGGGTTCAGTTCTTGTTGCAGTTTGGCTGTGGGGGAATTATGTGGCCAATCGCACAATTCATTTTTGGTGCGATAACATGGCAGTGGTACATGTCATTTCATCCAAATCTCAACGGGTTATGAGTTTGGTGAGGGCCTTCACTCTGCGTTGTCTGCGGCTTAACATACTGTTTTTAGCCAAGGATGTTCCTGGGGTGAATAACGGGGTGGCTGACGCTCTCTCTCGTAAACAGATGGAGAGGTTTTGTCAGCTGGCCCTAGAAGCTGACCAAGAGCCGGTGCAAATACTCCAGGAGCTATGGCTGATTGGGGAGCCGAGGCTTGCAGAGCGATGGGCCTAGCCATCGCGCTCAGCACCAGGAAGTCTTATGAACATGCCAAGCAGAAGTTTGGGGACTTTAGGTCAGAGGTAGGGCATCGCTTTGTTTTCCCCTCCCGGTGGAGCAGTTGCTCCACTATTGTGTATTTTTAAAAGGTAAGGGATTGGCCATGCTATTCATTAGGGGATGCCTGTCTACTCTGGCTTTTGCTAATAAGGCATTGGGGTATAAGGAGGAAACCGCAGACTTTCATCTGCAGAAGATGCTTGAGGGCTGGGCTAGAGAGGCCAGGCTAATCCTGATGCTAGGAAGCCTATTTCCCCTTTGATGCTTAGGGACTTGAAGGTGGTTTGGGGCACAGTGTGTGCATCCTATTTTGAAGCCACACTGTTTCATGCCATTTCCTTGGTTTCTTTCTTTGGAGCCCTTAGAGTCAATGAGCATGTGGCAGGCTCCAGAAATGATGTTTCTAGTAGGGCTTTGTTGCTACAGGACCTGAGGTTAGTGGAGAGTAAGGCGGTCATCACCGTTCGACACTTTAAGACTGACTAGCATCGCAAGGGGACCGTTTTCGAGCTGGGCACATGCTCTGAGCAGGAGTTGAGTCCTGTTTCCTCTCTGGCTGCCTATTTGGAAGTACATGGTCCTAGGGATGGATTTGGAAGTACATGATCCTAGGGTTTTGTCACCTCAATGGCAGTCCGCTGGCAAAACATCAGTTTTGGGCTGTGACTTCTTCGTCTTTAGCTAAGCTTGGGTTGTCTGGGGTGCGATTTGGTACCTACTCCTTTAGAATTGGGGTGGCCTCTATGGCCACTGCCCTAGGTTATCCTTCATTCACCATTCAGCATTCATTGGCTTATAAATCCTATGTTCGCCCCCTGCCAATCACTTTGTGTGGTTTGTACATGAATTTTATGGTTATTGTTTCTAGTTTGACTGTTTTTTCTTTTTGGATGATGCTGTTCCTGGCCAGAGGAGCTGAGTTCTCACCTGTGGACACAGTTATGTGTTTTGGGTTGCCCATCAGGTCAGAGAATTTCAGTCAGCTTTCAGCTGGGATAGCCAATGGGCCACTATTGAGTGGCGTGGGCACCGAGGTCTTCATTGGCCTGGCCTGATGCCATTGTTATTCCAGGGGTATGTGGGCCCTCCTCCTCAGGTTTTAATTATTCACCTTGGAGGGAATTATCTCGGGCTGGTAAAGGCAAGGCATTGGCCTTGCAGACCAGGGATGGTTTTTGGGCCATTAAGAAGAGATGGCCTGGAACCATTATAATCTGGTCGACCATGATTTCCCACCTTGTTTGGCAAAGTGCTTGGGACCCTGCAGGCATCAAGAGGGCCCGTTATAAAGCTAACCAGGTAATTGGGAAAGCCTTAGAAGGGGGGTTGGGCCACTATCTGCCCCATCCGGATATTTCTGCGAAATCTCCTGACCTCTACAGAGGGGTTGAGGTGCATCTCTCTGAAACAGATAATATGCTTTTCTTGAGAGATCTCTGGCAAGGGCTGTGGGTGGCCTTGGGCCTCCCGTGAGGTGCTAAGGCCTAACTAGAGACTTGGCCTTAGTGGTGGCAGGTTTTTACTGTGTGTATGGTACAGTGTGGCTAGGGGAGGACCAGAAAGCATCCCCTCTTGGGGGTTTAGGGATCTGGCAGGATCAACCTTTGGGTATGAAGGTTAGAAAAATGCAGACCGTCCTTTGAGGCTCGACTGAAGGGTGTCTTCCATTGAGATGAGCGTCTGGTGGTTGGGCCCTCTGGGGCTTGCCTCCTTGCTGAGCTGACCTGGCGGGAGCTGTGGCATATAGCTCTGGCTGGGGCTGGGTCCCTTGCCCATTGAATGGCAGGGGAGATGTCTGTTGAGACCCCTGGCCCTGACCAGACTGCAGTTCTGATTTGCCTTTGCCATTTATTCTTATGCTTAATAAAGTGGCCCTTAGTTATACCAATACCTTGTGTCCAACTCTTTATTCCGACTTGGGGGGCAATACTCACGCAAAGTTCTCTGGTTTAGAGGAAGATTTTATTATGATTCATTACAAGCAGACTGATCTGCATCATGACATTTGCCAAGAATGCTCGATTAAAGACAAGACATATTAAAATACGTCAACTACTAACCCTTCCGCCCCAAATCATGGTCATAAAACTATACTTCTGTTTTCAACTAAAACAGAATACATATCAAAACAACAAGCGTTGGCAAGGAAGTCCAGCCTGACTGCTAGATTAAAGGGAAGCTAACACATGAGTAGGTGAACAGTTCCAGGCTCCCACTGTTCACACTGGAACATAATTCCTGTTGGGTTATCGATTTCCCAGGATGTGAGAGAGATTCCAAATGTTCTAGCAAGGGGGGGGGGAGGAAAGGGATGAAGGGGGGAAAGAAAAGAAAAGAACGTCTAAATGGAAACACCAAATGGTTTAATAGCAACACCAAAGAGTGCCTTCAATGGCAGAAGCCTGAGGGGTTTCTGACAACTTAGTCTTTGAGATTTTACTAGATCAGGCTAGCCTTGACCATCTAACTCAGAGTTGGCTAGATATTAAGAAACAAAAATAAAAAGCATTTTGTATCATATATTTGCATGTTTTTTATATTGGTAAGGTTTCTGTTGTCTTGAGAACTACATCAGAATGTTCACGGTTTTCTACTTGGGAAGATAATATATTTATGTGAAGTGATTAAATCAACTGAGCATTAATGCAAGGGCTGCGAGTTACTTTGGAGGAGTCCTTGAACTCTCAAAAGCTTGAAAGAGGCATAGAGAGGCCTTGTCACCAATATGCTTAACAAGCTTTTATAAAGGTAAGATTTGAGAAAATTAGTATAGATACTAAAATCTTTCTGTTACCTTATTACCTTAACACTGCTTTCTAAGGTTTTACTGCATCCTTCTGATTTTATTATTATGGGTCATGGCTCTTGAACTTTTGGGGGGAATTCCCTCTGTATTTTGGAGATAAACTATTTCATGTATTCACTCAGATTCCAGCATCTGAGTGGGGTTGAAATACTAAGGATTTTGTGTTTAGTCTTCTGAACTAGTTCAATGATAGCCAGTGCACTGAAAGGTATCAGGGGAGCACATTTAGTGCAAGCAAAGCAGAGCAGAACACAGCAGTTACATTTGTATGCAAGATTCAATGCACTCTCTGCAAAATGTGCATCGCAACCACGAAAAATACAAAGCCCTAGTTCAGGGAGGGTTAGTCAGTCATTCCATTACAAGGTCATTCTTTTCCTTCATACTTAAAAAAATAACTTTTGAGAAGAAGGTGATTTTTCCCCCCAATAACTCAGTGTTAGGAATGCAAGAAAACTATCTAAAGCATACTCCTACATGTCACAGTATCTGAGGTGGTGGATTGCATTGTTATAGCTATCATGTTTCCAGAGCAAGAAAAATGGTAGATATGCCAAAAACTTAACTCAGTTTAATACTCCCCAAAACCAAGGCAAGACACCTACATCAGGGTTAATCACTGTTGAGCTGGTCCATAAAATAAGGAATGCAAAGGAAGCATTGAGGGACTGTCCTCCTGATGGCCCACATACCCACTGAAAAGCCACCTAGTTCTTCCCTGGAGTACTCAAAGGGAATCCCACATGGATCATATAGGAAGGAAAGAATGGAAAATAGGGGTGTGCGTTTGGATCTACCCAAGCAAAAAATATACTTGAAAAATACATATTAGGATTTTTCGGGGGGGGGGGAAATTATTGGGAAGATCACAAAAGCCCCCCCAAAACAGCTGAGTGGCTGGAGCAGATTGCTCCAGTTAGTTGTTCTCCTACAGTCCCTTTAAACAGCCCAGAGAACAGCTGAGATGGTGGGGAGCAGTCTCCCTGATGGCTCAGCTTTGGACTCTCTTTTGCAATCCCATTAAACAGGGCACATTTAAAGGAACTGCAGAAGACAGTCCAAAAAACAACTGAGCTAGCAGGGAGCAGTTTTCCTGTCAGCTCAGCTCAGGCTGTCTTCTGTAGTCCCTTTAAACATGCCCAAAAACAGCTTAGTGGTGGGAGAAATCTGCTTCCGTGTCTCAGCTGTTTTTTGAGGCTTTGCTGCTGCTCTCCGCACCTCATTTTTTTCCCTTCTTGGATTTATTAGACTTGGAGAAAATTTGGGATTTCCAAAAAATCCCAGATCCAAATACTTTAGTGGGATTTTTCAGGATTCCCAATAATTTTTGGGTCCAATAGACTCAAACTGAAAAATACCAAGCAAAAGAAACTGAACACCCCTAACCATATAGCACATACAAAAATGAATAGAGACTGTGAACAACAAAAGGTTAGTATATTCTACTTCGAAGGTTCAATGAAAGATGATAGAAGAATAAAATACAGTTTGGAAAGTGTTAAGTCCTGTTTTAATCAAATATTAAAGTACGTACCTTTCTCACATTGCTGGGTCAACAATGATAGTAATAAAATACTATTGAGAAATCATAGACAAAGAGTTAGTTGTTGGGTTTTTTTATATATAGGGAGACTAGAATTCCTTCATTAAGATGACAGGCTGTGAATGCCATGGAATATGACCCCAAGTACAGTGTTAAATCTCAAATTCCTGCAGAACTATATTCTGTTACTTTCCTTTTTAAACCATTTGAATAGCCCACATATGTTTCCTTTGAGCAGATGTATCAGTGGGGAATGGAATTGTGAAGAAAAGGGTTTAAAAATGTACTCTGCCCATTTAATTATAATTAGCTCTGCACATGTAGAGAATGAAACACAATGCATATGGCTCTGCATTTCTACTCCCACGTGGATGCCCATGATAGTAGTCAACCTTCACAGAATATTCATGTGATCAAGTAGAGCAGCTGTCAGATGCTCCATAATTTAGTTAACTGCAGCATCATAAGATCAGGGCTATGGAGACAGGAGCTGTGCAAAACCTTCTAATATTGTTTGACTATTTCACTTGAATTCTGACATGCTAATTCTTTAGTTGTGGCTGTTATTTCTGTCAACAGAAAGTTATGTCAAACTGTGAAGGGAGTGGCTCAAGTTACAAACTGATCAGATGCTTTATTTGGAATGCCTTTTGTGGTTCAGCAACACACAAGTTGACATTAACAATGATGAAGAAAAAGAGGACAATGAAACACAGTATCCAAGATGTCGTTATCTGAAAAATCTGTCTTTCGCTGACATTCTCAGCTTCCATATACTGAATACTCAACTTCCATATACTATCTGAAGCTGCATTGTGCAGAAGGCAGTGACTGAGGAGCAACCAGTGCAACATTAAATGCATAAAGTGCGTTTTTGTTCATCTTGTAGCAAATGTACAAATATTTCTGCCTAAAATGTTGAAGGTTACTGTTAGAGTCAAACATGAAACCTGGCATTTTGTAACTGATTCCTCCTCCTGCTGCTTTGCCAAATTTTTCTTGAAAAACAGCTGAGCAGTAAGGGGCAGAAAGCAGGGGTCACAAATCAACCTCCAGGTTCATATCAGTTTCAGTTCATGCTCATCCTTATTAATAACCAAACTTATTCAACAACTCTAAGAGTCATTCCTGGCAGAGGCTTCTGAAAATGCACGTTCCATCCCTGGAATAAAAATGTTATGCTGGCCACTAACTTCCCACAACCCATGGGAAATGAATGTACTCTTCTTTTAATCTTTAGCTTACAACTTGATTCTGTTCTGTGATATCTATCATGCAGTAATGGTATCCAGAAATACACACACCCATCCTTTATTTTGTGATTCCTTTTTGTCCATAACATAGGAATGCCAAAGAAGAGATTGTATCTGTAGAAGATTGAATAAGTTAAAATTCCTGTATTATTTTCTTAAAATGACAAATCTCTGTTGCCTACAGTGGAACTGATGATAAAATGAGAGATTGAACTGCCAAAAGAAGACCAATTTTTTAATCTCAACTCTGTGTAGATTCTAAAAACCAACAATTCAACAACTAAAAGCTTTCCTTGAAGCTATAGAATATTGTTTATTTTTCTTCACTCCACTTGGATATGGTTCTCATTTATTCAGTATTCCAGAATTCTTTTTATTACTCATTTTCCCATACTGTGATTGTTGGGAAATGTGTTTAAAATTAGAGGCATGGAGGTTGCAATAAATGGAGACAAGACTTAAGCTTATCAAAAGAAACAAAATTTACTACAAAAAAAATCAGGAAAAGGTACTTGGGACAAAATAAATAAAACTTAGTTTACTAGCATACGTCTAATCTGCTACATGGCTGCTTTGTTAGCTGGTTTCTTCCCCCCAGAGAACTTTGTGCTAGGAAGAAGAGCAATTCAGTTTGCATACAAGATCAAAGGAGTTTCAGGCACAAGGTGCCAACTGACCAATTCAGTGTTTACATTTTTCCCAGGCTCAGAAGACCCAGTACCTAATTGGGTTTAGGCTATAATACAACACTTCCTCTTTTAGGTAAACAACAACAGTTAACTCAATATTGCCACCCAAGTCGGAATGAAGAGACGGACAAAGGGAGTTGGTAAAACTAAGGGCCACTTTATTAAATACAAATATGAAAAATGGCAAGGGCAAAAAGAACTGCAGCCAGGTCAGGGCCAGGGGTCTCCACAAAATGCTCCCCTGCCATTAGCGGGTGAGAGACCCGGCCCCCCAGCTGGAGCTGTGAGACACAGCTCCCATCAGGCAGGCCCAGCAGGGAGGCATGCCCCGGATGGCCCAGCCACCAGACGCGCGTCTCAATGGAAGGCACCCTCCAATCGAGTCTCCAGGACAGTCTGCATTCTCCCACCTCGGGTCACAACTACCCAAAGGTTGATCCTGCCAGACCCCTAACTCCCTAAAAGGAGGAGGCTTACAGTCCTCCCCAAGCCACATAGAACCATAAACCCAATGAAACCTGCCACAATTAAGTCCAAGTCTCTACTTAGGGCTTAGCACCCACTGGAAGGCCCAGAGCCAACCACAGCCCTTGCTGAAGATCCCTCCAGAAAAGCATAATACCCTTTTCCGAGAGATGCACCCCATCCCCTCTGTAGAGTTCTATGAAATATCCGGATGAGGCAAATAGTGGCCCAACCCTCCCTCCAATGCCTTACGAATCTCCTTATTTGTTCTGTAATGAGCCCTCTCTATCCCTGCTGGATTCCAAGCACTACGCCACACCAGGCACGGGATCATGGCCGACCAAATTATAATGGTCCCTGGCCATCTCCTCTTAATGTACCTAAAATCATCACACGCCTGAAAAATCAAAGCCTTGCCTTTTATCAGTGAACAATTAAAATTTGAGGAGGAGGGCCCACAGTCCCATGAAACAACAGCAACAGCAAACCAGGCCACTGCAGACCCCGGCGCCCCCGCCATTCAACTGTAACATATTGGCTGAGTCCCAGCTGAGAGCCAACAGAAGTTCTCCAAGCCTGATGTGCGGCCCAAAACACATAGCTGTGCCCACAGATGAGAACTCGGCTCCTCTGGCCAGGAACAACAGCATCTAAAAAGAGAAACAGACAAGTTATAAAACATACCATAACTACCGCAGCTCAATAAAACAAAGCTAAGAGTGTAGCAAAGGGCGAACATAAGATTTGTAAGCCCGCGACTGCCACCGGCTGATGCACTGAATGGATGAAGAAGAGTATCCCAAGGCAGCGGCCGTAAAGGCCGCACCAATCCTAAAGGAATGAGTACCAAACCTCACTCCAGACAACCCCAACAGCACTAAGGCCCTAGATGTTACCGCCCAAAACTGATGTTTTGTCAGAGGGCTGCCTCTGAAATGACAAAATAACCCTTCGCAGCCTCCCCGCACTGCCAAATAATCAGCTAATGCAGAAACAGGGCAAAGTTCAACCTCGGAACAAGGCCCCAGCTCCAATACGGTCCCTTTGCCGTGCTGATCAGTCTTGGACCGTCGGACGGTGATAACTGCCTTACCCTCCGATAACATAATATCCCTAAGCGACAAAGCCCTGCCAAAAACATCATTCCTGGAGCTTGCCATTAACTCACTGATCCTGAGAGCCCCAAAAAAGGTCACCAAAGAGGCTGCATGAAACAAAACAGCCTCAAATTGAGATGCACAAACCGAACTCCACACCCCCTTCAAACCTCTAAGAATCTCAGGAGACATAGGGTTCCTGGTGTCAGTGCTAGGCCCGACCTCTCTGGACCACCCCTCCAGCATCTTTCGAACACGAAAGTCTGCTGTTTCCTCCCTATAACCCAACGCCTTGCTAGCAAAAGCCAGTGCAGACAGGTGTCCCCTAATGGATCGCATGACCAATCCCTTAACTTTTAAGGAAACACAATAATGGAGCAACTGCTCCACCGGGAGGGGCCAAACAATGTGATACCCTACCTCAGCCCTAAAGTCTTCAAACTGCTGCACAGCACGTTAGTAAGACTTCCTGGTGCTAGGCACAATGGCTAGGCCTATTGCTCTGCAGGCCTCGGCTCTCCAATCAGCCATAGATCCTGGGGCATTGGCGCCGCCTCTCGATTAGCATCCGGGGCCAGCTGTCGAAACCTCTCCATCTGTTTACGAGAGAGAGAATCAGCCACCCTGTTATTCACCCCAGGAACATGCTTGGTCAAAAACGAAATGTTAAGCTGCAGACAACACAGAGTGAAGGCCCTCACCAACCTCATAACCCGTTGCAATTTGGATGAAAGGGAGTTAAACTACAGCCATGAAAGTTGGATGAAACTACAGCCATGTTATTGCACCAAAAATGTACCGTGCGATCGGCCATACCACTCCCCCACAGCCAAACTGCAACCAAAATGGGGAAGAACTCTAAAAAAGTGAGATCCTGGCTCAACCAAGCCTGCACCCATGAATCCGGCCAAATATCCATGCACCAGCGTCCACGGAAGTAAACCCCAAAACCTAATGACCCAGCAGCATCAGACGTGACCTGAAACTCCACCTCAAGTCTCATGTCCTCTCTCCAAAAGGAAATCCCATTAAAGGATTCCAAAAACTCCTGCCATACCCGGAGATCCTCCCTCATGCTGCTGGTAACCCTAGTCCTGTGCTGAGGCAAGCGTAGGCCTGCCATGGCATCACAAAACCTGTGAAGAAAAGCCCTTCCTGGGGCAACCACTTTGCAAGCACAAAGCGGTTGATTCTGGCACACGAAGTCCGAGTACTCGGGACTGAGGGAGCTAGTATGGCGGGAAAGGGAGGATCCTTAGGCCTAGGGTTGCCAAGTCCAATTCAAGAAATATCTGGGAACTTTGGGGGTGCGGATGTCTGCCCAAGGGATTCCAGTGCTCCTGGGGAGGGGAAGATATGATGGTGGGAATAGACAGACATATAAGGGAAGGAGACAGAGACAAAATAGGGCTCGGCCACCTTCCAGTCTACTTCCCATCCCAACGGTGGTAGGTAGTGGGACCAAGAGGAAATGCTCGTCTCCGTCACTGGTGTTATGCAACGCCAGGTCCATCAACAACAAGACCTCGACCCTCAAGGAGTTTCTACTCCAACAGGATGTGGACCTGGCTTGCGTGACCGAGACCTGGGTGCGGGACGGAGAGACAGCAGCTCTCTCCCAGATGACCCCCCCAGGTTACTCGGTCTTTCACCAGTCACAGAATAACGGGCGTGGGGGAGGGGTAGCATTGTTCATACGGGAGGGTTACTCCTTTCGGGCTCTCCCAGCCCCAAAGATCGATCGCATTGAATGTGCCGGCCTGACGTGGCATGTTGGAGAGGGGTTGGCGATCTGGCTGGTGTACCGTCCGCCCAACGCACCAGCCAGCGCCTTGCCATCACTATTGGAGGCAGTGGCAGGATGGGCATTGGAGTTCCCGGGGCTTATGGTCCTGGGTGACTTCAATGTCCATGCCGACGACACAGCCTCCACTCAGGCGATGGACCTAGTGTCTACCATGGCGACACTGGGGCTCTCTCAATTTGTCACAACTCCCACGCATCAAGCCGGGCACACATTAGACCTGATCTTTGCATCCGGGATTTTGGTGAACGATATCGCAGCTGAAGCGGTTCCATGGTCGGATCACCTAGCCCTTAAGGCCCGTGTGGAGACGTCGCCCCAACCCTGTATGGGCAGAGAGCCTATTTTGGCTCACCCCCGGGGCTTGATGGACCCAGAACAGTTCCAAACAGCCCTGAGGGATCCCTGGCCCACTGGCAATTCCCTCGATGACCTGGTGGAAGTCTGGCAGGACCAGCTTTCCAGGGCTATCGATGAAATTGCACCTCGGCGCCCTCTGCGCCCTCGTAAGAGGCTGGCCCCATGGTATACCTTGGAATTACGCCAGCTGAAACAAGGGCTCAGACGACTAGAGAGACGGTGGAGGCATACTCGGGATGAAACGACGAGAACATCCTACAGAACGCTTATGAGGTCTTATGAGATGGCAGTCAAGGCTGCAAAGAAAGAATACTTTGCAGCCAAGATTGCATCTGCAAAATCGCGCCCAGCACAATTGTTTAGAGTAATTGGAGATCTTATAACACTGCCACAAGGCAAACCAAATATTAGAGAATTAGAGATAGGCTGTGAGGCATTTGCGAAATATTTTGCAGATAAAATCTCGTCGCTCCGCCAAGACCTGCCTATCACATTAGATACAGTAAGTGAAACTGAGGCTCCGCGCCTGTCTTCAGATTTAATACTGGACCACTTCGACCCGCTCAGCCTGGAGGAAGTCGATGGAGTTCTCTCTGCTGCTCGCCCAACAACGTGTGATTTGGACCCTTGCCCCTCTTGGCTGATTAAATCTTGCCAGAGGGAGCTTAGATGTCCTCTACGGGACATCATAAATAGATCCCTCCTAGAGGGGCATTTCCCAACGCCCCTGAAAGAGGCCTTGGTCCGCTCCCTCTTGAAATAATCTACAGCAGACCCGGCCGAATTGGCAAACTACCGACCGGTGTCCAATTTACCATTTTTAGGTAAAATTATCGAGAGGGCAGTGGCGCTGCAGCTACAGAGATTTCTAGATGACGCTTCCATCCTGGACCCGTGCCAGTCTGGCTTCCGGCCGGGTCACGGGACGGAGACGGTCCTGGTCGCCTTGGTGGATGACCTCCAGCGGCAACTGGATCGAGGCGGTGTGGCAGTGCTGATGTTATTAGATTTGTCGGCTGCATTTGATACAGTCGACCATCAGTTGCTGATCCGCCGCCTCACCGACATAGGGGTAGAGGGGCTGGCCTTACAATGGCTTTCCTCCTTCCTCATGGGTCGGGGACAGAGGGTGGCGATTGGGGGTGAGCGATCCCAGAGGTGCACACTAGACTGTGGGGTGCCCCAGGGAGCAGTTCTCTTCCCGATGTTATTCAACATCTATATGCGCCCCCTCGCCCAGATTGCCCGGAGATTTGGGCTGGGTTGCCATCAATATGCAGATGACACCCAGCTCTATTTACTAATGGACGGCCGGCCCGCCTCCGCCCCGGGGAACCTGGACCGGGCTTTGCAGGCTGTTGCAACGTGGCTTAGACTGAGAGGGCTGAAGTTGAACCCAGCGAAGACAGAGGTTCTCCATGTGGGTCGTGGCACTCTGGGGAAGGAAATATCTCTCCCGGCCTTTGACGGGGCGCCTCTGAAGACGGCGCAACGGGTAAAGAGCCTGGGTGTTTTACTGGAGCCTTCATTATCAATGGAGGCCCAGATAACGGCCAAGTCAGCATTTTTTCATCTGAGGCGGGCGAGGCAGTTGGCCCCTTTCCTAGAGCGGCAGGACCTAGCAATGGTGATCCATGCGACGGTCACCTCAAGACTGGACTACTGTAACGCTCTCTACATGGGGCTGCCTCTGTACCGGACCCGGGAACTGCAGCTAGTGCAGAATGCAGCAGCCAGGCTGCTACTTGGTCTCCCAAGACGGGAGCATATACGGCCGGGGCTACGCGGACTGCACTGGCTGCCAATTGTATACCGGATCCAGTACAAAGTGCTGGTCATAACCTTTAAAGCCCTATATGGCCAAGGACCAACCTACCTGAGGGACCGTCTCTCCCCATATGAGCCCCAGAGAGCACTGAGGTCAGTAGGCAAAAACAGACTGAATATCCCTGGGCCAAAAGAAGTTAAACTTCAAAGCACCCGCACCCGGGCCTTTTCAGCCGCGGCCCCACAACTCTGGAACCAGCTCCCAGAGGAGGTGCGGGCCCTGCGGAGCTTAGACCAGTTCCGCAGGGCCTGCAAGACCGCCCTCTTCAAACAGGCGTTCACCAATGACTGAGCTAATGTTTACTGCTAAATTAATAATGTTTACCGCCAATGTTAGTTTTAGGAATGTTTTGATTATTGATTGATTGGTTTTAATGTGAACTTAATGTTTTATTATTGTACTGTTTCACTTTTAAATGTTGTTAGCCGCCCTGAGCCTGCTCCGGCGGGGGAGGGCGGGATATAAATAAAATTTTACATTACGTTACATTACATTACAAAGTTAAAATGCCCAACTAACTGCTGAAGCTCAAGCAGTGTAACCTTTCTCTTGAGGAGGAAAGTACTAATCCTATTCCTTAAATCCTCCAGCTTCTGACCAGGTATTCTGGATGATTGCGCTAGGGTGTCCAATTCAATTCCCAAAAAGACAAGGCATTGAGCACCTTGACGTTTATACCTGAAAAAGTTTAAGAACAAATCATCAGACAGTCAGTCCTGGAACATTTAGAAAGGATGGCTGTGATTACTAAGAACCAGCATTGGTTTCTTAAGAACAAGTCATGTCAGACTAACCAGATCTTTTTTTTTTTTTTTTTGAGAAAGTGACTACTTTGCTGGATCAGGGGCATGCTGTAGACAAAGTTTATCTGGATTTCAGTAAGGCTTTCGATAAGGTTCCACATACTATCCTTGTTGACAAATTGGTAAAATGTGGTTTGTATCCTGTTACCGTTAGGTGGCTCTGTAACTGGTTGACGGATCACACCCAAAGAGTGCTTGTGAATGGTTCCTCATCCTCATGGAGAGGAGTGACAAGGGGAGTGCCTCAAGGATCTGTCCTGGGACCTGTTTTGTTCAACATCTTTATAAATGATTTGGATGAAGAAATAGAAGGAATGCTTATTAAATTTGCAGATAATACTAAAGTGGGAGGGGTTGCAAATACAGTAGAAGACAGAAACAGGATACAGGATGATCTTGGCAGTCTGGAAAACAGGGCTGAAACCAATAAAATGAATTTTAACAGGGATAAATGTTAAGTTCTGCATTTAGGTAAGAAAAACCCCATGCATGGTTATAGGATAGGGGAGACTTGTTTGGGCAGTAGTACATGCGAAAAGGATCTTGGGATCTTAGTGGACCATACACTGAACAGGAGTCAACAGTGTGTTGTGGTGGATCAAAAGGCAAATGTAATATTGGGCGGAATTAACAGAAGTATAGTGTCCAGATCACATTAAGTGATGGTATCACTTTGCTCTGGTAAGACCTCACCTGGAGTATTGTGTTCAGTTTTGGGCACCACATTTTAAGAAGGATATACACAAGCTGGAATAGGTCCAGAGGAGGGTGACAAAGATGGTGAGGGGTCTGGAGACCAAGTCCTATGAAGAAAGGTTGAAGGATGCGGGGATGTTTATTTTATTTTATTTATATCCTGCCCTCTCCACTGAAGCAGGCTCAGCCAGGTTTAGCCTGGAGAAGAGGTGGCTGAGAGGTGATATGATCACCATCTTCAAGTACTTGAAGGGCTGTCATCTAGAGGATGGCGTGGAATTGTTTTCTGTGGCCCCAGAAGGTAGGACCAGAACCAATGGGTTGAAATTAAATCAAAAGAGTTTCCTGCTCAACATTAAAAAGAACTTCCTGACCATTAGAGCGGTTTCTCAGTGGAACAGGCTTCCTTGGGAGGCGGTGAGCTATCCTTTGGAGGTTTTTAAACAGAGGCTGGATGGCCATCTGACAGCAATGCAGATACTGTGAATTGTGTATGGGGGGTGTATTTGTGAGTTTTTTGCATTGTTCAGGGAGTTGGACTAGATGACCCTGGAGTTCCATTCCAACTCTATCATTCTATGATTCTTCTCTGAGCACACCGAAGCCCTGCCTCCTCAGAGGAGCATGCCAATGCCCCACCCAGCTACTTTCACCTTCAAGGCAAGGGCAGCCAGGTGAGGCATGCTCTCTAAACCTGCCTTCCCTTGCAAGGGAATGAAAGCTCAGAGGAGAGCACATGTTGATATACTGCCTGGCCACTCTCACCTTCTCGGGTCTCCGCAGACCCTGGAAGTTGAAAGCAGTGGGGTGGATGGAGGGGGCACCCAGCAGCACCCCTGTAGGCCAGGTGGTGCCCTCAGCAACTAACTACCTGGCCTACTCCCATGTTCCATCCCTGGGGTTGTTGATTATTAGGACTCCAGCTACTGTTAAGTCTAAGTTGTTCCCTGCTCTGCTCTTCTGCACATTAAAAAAGGTTTTGAAGACATCCTGCCTGCTGCATCTCTCTGGCCTTACAGCAGACCTCCACACTTTACAGAGGAGACAAACATCACAGCTGTGATTGGTCTTTTCAGCACATTTTCACCTGACCAGTATCCCTTTTAATATAGGGGATTAAGCACATCCGTTTAATATTACAGCTGGTATCTTTTCCTTTTTATATATATTAAATCCCTTTTAATATAGGGGATTAACAAATCTGTTAAATAAGGGCGTGCAGTATGGAAGCTTTATAGTACTAGTTAACACACAACTTCAGACATTTTGTAGCTCTCTCCCTTTCTTTCTAGGCAACCTCAACAAAGCTGCTTGCATATTTGCCCTTACTTCTCTGCAAAAAAAAAAAAATTCTAAAAATGTACTTTAAAAATTAAAACTGAGAATTGAGTGCCAAGATGGCTACTACCTGTTTGAGGAATTGAGGGCCAAGATGGTTACTACCTGTAGGTCTATGTGTAGTTATGGGCCTGGAGATTCATATTAAGGTGCTGAATCATGGTTTCATTCATGTGTTCTATCCACAATTGCTTCTTTTATTCCTTTATCGAGAGAAATAGTGCCCAAACACTGGAAGGTAGAATTCAATGTGATCTGAACACACTGGAAAAGTGAGCGGATGTGAATAAGATGCAATTCAACAAGAGTAAGTGCAGAGTTACATCTAGGTAACAAAAATTAGAAGTATGCGTACTGTATGGGGGCACACCTCTAGGGAGCGGTGTGTGTGAACAAGCTCTTGGGGTATGGATGGACTGTGAGCTAAATGTGAACAGTCAGTGTGATGCAGTGGTAAAAAAAAAGTCTAATGCAGTCTTTGGGTGTATCAACAGAGGTATAACATCCAAATCACAAGATGTCATAGTTCTGCTGTGCACCACTTGGACAGGCCACACTTCTAGTACTGTGTGCAGTTCTGGAAGCGTTACTTCAAAAATGATGTGGATAGAATGGAGGAGGGGCAGAAGAAAGCAAAGAGGGTGATCAGGGGCCTAGAGACTAAACCCTAAGAAGAAAGGCTGAAGGATCTGGGACTGTTCAGTCTAGAGAGGAGGGATACATGATTGCTCTGTTTAAGTATTTGAAAGGATATTACTTAGAAGAGGGCAGGGAGCTGTTCCTATTGGCAGAAGACATGACTAGCAATAATGAGTTTACATTACAGGGGGAAAGATACCAGCTGGATATTTGAGGGAAGAAAGAATTATAGCAATAGTTCAGCAGTAGAATCAGCTGCCTAGTGAGGTGGTGAGTTCCCCCTCATTGGCAGTCTTTAAGCAGTGACTGGACATTTGTCAGGGATGCTTAGGCTGATCCTGTATTGAACAGAGGGTTGGACTAGATGCCTATGTGGTCTCTTACAACTACAATTCAGCTTAGATAATTAAAGGCTCACAATTCACCATGGTGATGTAAACAGACATTTCAGTACTGTAAATAATCAGTGCCCGCTATAGCTTTATTTTTTAAAAAAATCAGCAAAGTACAACCCAGCTTCAACAAAGAATATCAAAGGCATATATGTGTGAGTTCTGAACAGTTCTAAAAGTGTGTACTCTCACATATTTTAGAGGAGTTGTTCTAAAGCAGGTGATTGGAAAAGGCCATAAACATGCCAGTAGCTTTGGTATTAGAGACTGTGATCTTAAAAAATAAATAGGCTAAGGATCATTGCCTTTAAGCAAATGAATCTCCTGCTGCTTAAAATAGGGAATACTAGTTTCCTTCTGAATGGAGGAATTCTAAGCAAACTGCATAAATCAGACAACTTAACAGAAAACAAAATCTCTTTCAGCTGAATTAATGCTTTGCTGTTTTCTTGCCCTAAGCACAGTCTTAGCTCCAAATCATGCTGCAGCTGTTTACTCTCCAAATAAATTATTTATTGAAAATTGTTAGGGAGAGGATTTTGTAAAATCTCACAAATTAGCATTTACAGAAGGTACAATTTTTTATCTCAGAACATCTGGGTGAAGTCCAATATAAAGAAACATCTAATGATGAACAGAAATTATTATAATCTCACATGAATGGGTGAATACAAAAATGCAGGTTTCTGCTTTTTTCCCCCCTCAAAGAACTTTCTTCTTAGCTGTGTTGTGTCAGGAAAATATTGTACTTATAGCAGAGATCTGGTGATATTCCCAGCTGCAGCATTGATTTATCTGTGTGTATCCTTTTAAAAATGGAGCTAGGGTTTTATGTATTTATTTATTTTGCTTCCTAATGGTAGATTTTTGCAAATTTCAATATGTTCATCAATCTACATGCAATGAGCCCATCAGAGCATATGCTATGAAAAGCTATACTGTAATGTAAAAATATATGAAGATGACATTGTTATTTTTTTCCTATACTGTCATTTTGATCTTTTCATGAGTGTTGGTTCATTTATTTATGCCATCTATTGCATCATTTTAATTCCATTTATATGTTATGTGTCATTTATATGCAGCTGATGCAAAATGACATTGTTATGTAAAATTATTGGGGGAAATTTAGCATAGGGATATAGAAAAAGACATGAAAACAATTGTCCATAGGTGATAGCACTTTCAACCACCAGAGTTTCTAAGTATGGTTTGCGAAATTCCTGGAAATCTGGCTGCCTTGCCTTGAAGGGCAAAGTTTGGAGAAGTAAGGGAATTCAGCTGGAGTGTACTACTGTGAAGTCTACCCACTGAAGCTACCATTTACTCCAGGGGATTTTACCTTTGTAATCTGGAGACAGGTTATAATTTCAAGAAAACACCAGGCCCAACTTGTGGTTGGTACACCTGTTTGTGGGCTCAATTCTATAAGAGAGAAAAAATATCAAAATGGGATATTTTAACATGAGGGTGCAAAATTTAGCAGCATTCCTATTAAAATTGTGATTATAAATTTTGTAAGGTTTATCTCACAATATTTAAATGTAGGCTGGGAGGATTACCTACAAATTGAAAATCTGTGTTAGAACAGACCTACTTCTTTTTAGACCAGAGTTCCAGTTCCATTATTTCAGTCCTAACATGTTAGGCCTCTATGACAACTATCATTTTGTGGGTTCATTTGATATTTACAGACATTTTTGGTGGTCTGGCAGCAGAGACATTTCAAACATCAATTATTGATTTTGGACAGAATAGTAAAAGAAATCTAAAGTTACCCCTTGTCCAGTTTGCTTCTTATAGTTCAAGAATTCCAATTCTCTCTTGCTAGAACTACTTAGAAAACAAAAAAAAAATACCCAGGTATCAAACTGATGATGAAGTACACCTCAGGATGAATGCATTATGCATTATTTCTTTGCTGATAAGACTGGCTGTAGTGCAGCAAGCTACCATAAAGTAAGTGTTGTTTCTTTCTCCCCTCAGGAAAGTTTTTAAAGAGTTTTCTCTAATGGTTTTGGGTTCACATGCTCTTGTAAATATTTCATTAGAATATAGTATATGAAATCCATTTTTGCCATGCACTTTAAAATATGATAATGACAAATACATTGTGAAGTGGAATGAAAGTTTCCATACATTTTCTTTTGCTATCTTTAATGCATTGTGTATCATAGTTGCTGGCCTGCTCTGTTTAGGATTTGAATGGATCTCAAAAACTATATCTTAACCCTTTCTGATTCTTGACACCTTTATTCTACACTCCATTGAATCCAGATAGTCCTATATTCCCTCAGTGTATGTAGATTTAAACAATTTCTAGACAGAGCTAATTATTTGAGAATTACAACAGATAAAAGAGTTTTCCTACTAACTACTTGATAGGCCAACTAGATTGTGACAGTTTGTGAAATAAGTATTTTGTGCTCTTCCATCATTTTTAAAATCCTTTCTTATGGAATATCTTCCTTCCATGTGGAAAAATGTAAGACCCAATGTGGGGAGGTGGAGTCTCTAAATAACTACCTTATAACATTATGATATGAACCCATACTGTGATTGAGAGTTTGAGGGTGCTTTCAGTGAAAGCCTTTCATATGCATCTTCTTTTCTGGAGAAATTCCAATTTGATGATAAAATACCACAAAAAAACCCCCAAAAGATGCACCCAATAATCATTAGAATATTCTTACTGGGGGGAAAATGACTACTGGGGGGGGGAGGTTATTTCATAATATCTTTCTGTGTTTAAGTCCTAGCTGGTAAAGCTAATCCAAAATTCACTGGATTATTAATGTTTATAAATTCTGTTCATATCAGTTATGCAGCTGAATTGTATTTTATCACCTCTAAAATGATTAAGAAATATGAACAAATATTCTATATGAACATCTTAAGAAAATCCATAGGTAACAATCCACTATGAATTTCCATATGAACTCAATTGAAATGAATTCTGTGAGAAGGGCAATTTGGGACAAAAGGGTTATTTTCCAGAGAGAATTTCTACATGAGAGGAATTAATCAGTATTGTTTCTGAGTACAGGTTACAATAACTTCATTCTCTATGATCAGATTAAATATGAATGATTGTTTTGATGCACAATCTATACTCCAGACACAAGGCCACTGTTAGGATAGAATATGAAGAAACAGAATTGTTTCCAATTGGCAAAGATCTCAGACAAAGATGCATTTAATATCCCTGGAAAAATTGATTAGATTTGGATGAAGGTGGAGTGAAAATTGGAGGAAAGAACATTAATTTGAGATATGTAGATGATGTCAATTATTGGCAAAAAACAGGGAAAACTTGAAATGACTCCTGATGATGGTAAAGCACAAAGTGCCAAAGCAGGATTAAAGCTGAACATCAAGAAGACAAAAGTAATGACTACTGGGGGATTACATAACTTTAAGGTTGATGATGAAGAAATTGAAATTATTCAAGATTTTCTATTCCTTGCCTCCATCATCAACCAAAAGGTAGACTGCACCCAAGAAGTCAAAAGGGGATTGAAATTGGGGAGTGCATCCAGGAAGGGACTAGTATTAGCCAAATTGCCCTCGAATGAAGTATGGGGGAATTATTTAGGTGAGCAAAGATTGTAAAATATACAGGAACGATGACCTATGTAAACAGGAGTTAGTCCTCCAAAGGAGCACCTTTAAATAGCGAGGAGATGGTATACTAAAATAGGTTTTTGTTAGAAAAATCACTCAAGCATACAAGAAACACATTTATCAGCAATCACACAGATCTAGGGAAAAAGGTAGGGAAATCGATAGGGACATATAAGGATAACACAGGCAGAGCAATACTGTACCTCTTGACAATGAAAGAAGGATGGTCCTCCAGTGAAGACAGAAAGGGAAGGAGGAGCAAAAGATGGCCAGCGGCACTTGCAATAATGGGCCCAATACTGATCAAGAATTGGGGGTGACTCTGACAGCAAAGTAGAGGTACCAACAGAGACAGACCTGAATGGCCAACAATCTGGCCTTCTTATAGCCAATTTCATATCCAAAAGCAACATCATGTGATGGGGAACACCTACCCAGAGATGGTTCCCAGGAGATGGGACAAAATAATTTGCAAGTGCAAACCATCTTTTACTCAAAAGAACTAGAGTGGTCAATTTGGTGCCAGATCTTCCCATATTGTAACACCTTGAAGAGGAACATTGATAAAACAAAAGAAAGGGAATGTGGCTGTTGACAGACAATCATCTTCAATGATGCTCTATTGTGCAGGAAACTTGTCTTGATGGCTGACAGGAAGATTCTTTTGTTTAGTGAGGAGATGTTGGAGCAGTTCATTGTTAGCAGTGATGCTGTCATGAGCCCTGACGAGGGGGAGCTGGAAGGGTTAACAGACCTAGAAGAGTTGCCAACCAGCTCCTCAGCCGAACAACCAGCAGCTGGCCCATCAATCACTCTCCCCACATTCTAGGCACCGGTGCCGGTTGTTGACAATCAATCTCCTCCAAGCTCTCCCCCTCCCATCTCAAGAGTTCAAAACAGGCTCTGGGAAGAACTTTCAGAGTGAAGACATGAGGCACGCCGATGTTTCAGATCTCTCAGCCCTGAGTTCTAGTAGAGTCACTGCCACCCAGGGATCAGGCTGATTGAAGCTCCCATATAACTCCCACCCAGGACCTGGTAACCTCGTGGAAGCAACAAGTTGATTCCCTGGCTTGCATCCACACTCCTTCCTGATTCCAGATCCTGACCTGCTTGAATTCCTTGGCACCCTAACCCTTTGGCTTTTGCACACTGACTTCTGATTCCAGTTTGCGATTTTGCTTTGTTGACTTGACCCCTGCTTGACTTCCTGGACATTGACCTTGGACTGGCTTTGGACTCCTGCCTGCCTGCACCCTGAGAATGTGACAGATGCATTCACATCTGTATTTCCAAACATTGGTTGGTCTCTGGAATGTAGTACATGGTGGAAAAACCCTCTCTGCATGGCAGTTTGCAAGAGAGAGTGTTGGCTTCTCTCATGGCTGCTTCTCGTGCTGTTTTTTTTTTTTTTTACAGTAAATAACTTTTATTAAGATTTTATATATATAATACAGATTATAAACAAATGAAAATATCATCATACACTATCAAGGACAAGAGAAGTAATAATATTTATACTAAAGCTAAACAAATGTGATCTTAAAGAGATATTAACATACAATTGAAAAAAAAATTCATTAAGGGAAATCCCACTGTAAAAAGGATATTTCTATATCCAAGCAAAGTGAATTATTACTTTAAAACTGTGTGAATAAATTTAATAAAACTCCCAAAATAGTATTAAAAAGTTGTTGTTGTTATTATTATTATATAAGAAGATGGGGGAAAAGGAAAAAAGAAATTAAAAATGCAACCAGGAGTGGTATGTGTGACTAGACGGAAAGAAGTTATGGTCTGACATACATTTCAACACTGGGGCCCAAATGGCTATGAACCTATTGTAAGACTTATTACAACAAAAATGAACATAATCTACAACCATTGAAATCTTCCACATTACAAACTGATCCCAAATTTTATCAAACCACTTTGCCATGTAGGAGCAGTTGATGATTTCCAAGATGAAGCAATAGCTAAACGTGCTGTAACTAAAAGAATCTGGGTTAATTCCCTGTGGAGGACATTTGAAGTTAGGTCTTCACATATGTTTAAAAGAAGGAGGTCAGGAGAGATTGGTAAAGTTTGTGAAGTAATTATAAAAATTCATTGCATTACATCCTGCCAAAAATGCTGAATGACAAAGCTTTCCCATCAGCAGTGAAGGTAAGTACCTACAAAGCCACAGTTCTTCCAGCAAAGTGGGCTTAGTTGTGCATTAATCAGATGAAGTTTTCTGGGGGAATAATACCAATGTGCCATAATTTGAATACAGGAGAAGAATTTACAGGAGAGTTCCAAACATTCTGCCAAGAAATAATATTTTTATTAGGATCTTTTCCCCATGCTCTTTGGTATTGTAACAGATGAGTACTATTGTACATTTCAGCTAATGATCCATTCTACTATTAAGTGCCAGGTCTGCTAGACGAGCTATCCCAACTTGTTTCCATTCATCAAAGGCACCTGGTTCTTTTCCAGGCAGAAACCAAGGTTGATTAGTAAACACTGCAAATTGAGATATAGCTGGAACCAAGATTGGCTTCTTACGATCCCAAAGATGTACCATCTCTCTTAAAAATATATTTACATGCAGAGCATGTGTATGAAGTGATGCAGGACACCAAAAAAAAATTCTTTTAGACGTAGAGGGGCACAATATAATTGCTCAATCATAATTCAATCCACAGGCAGATCTTCTTAAAGGGTATGTAGAACATTCACAAAAATAGAGGCCTGGTGATAATGTTTTAATGATGGTAGACCAATACCTCCCATATTAGCAGGTCTAAGCAGGGTACAGAAGTTGACTCTTGGTTTTTTATAGGTCCACATGAAGGATGATAGATTACTTTGCCATTTATTAAAATTAACTTCTGGAAAGAAGATTGGAAGTGCACGAGGGAAAAACAAGAACTGAGGAAAAACAATTTTTTTTTAATTAAATGGATATGGTCTGGAGGGGACAGTTGAAGCAAGTCCTAGTCTTTTAGCTTTTCTACAACATCAGAATGTAACATGTCAAAGTTATACTTTATAAGATCAAAGATTGGAATGGGAATATGAACCCCAGAATATCTCCTGTTGTCAGTACACTATGAAAACTGAAATATTTATTTGATAGAGTTCATCATTGCAGGAGATACTGAAATAGGATAAATCTCAGATTTCAAAAGGTTAAGACAACGTCCAGAAATTGCCCCAAAATTATGTAAAATTTTGTGTATCTCAGGGAGAGAATGAAGAGGATTTGAAACATATAAGTGATGTCATCTGCATATAAACTAATTTCATGCTCTCTTTCACCTACCTAAATTCCAGAGAAGATTTCATTGTTTCAAAGTTCTTGAGCAAATGGTTTGACAGCCATAGAAAAAAGAAGTGGAAAAAGAGGATAGCCTTGACTCGTGCCTCTTGATGGGTGAAAGAATGAAGAATTAAAACCATTGATCCTCACTCTTGATTTAGGTTCAGCATAAATTGAATTGAGAGCATGGAGAAAATTGGGGCCAAATCCTATTTTATGCAGCAAAGATAACATGTAAGACACCTCCAGAGAGTCAAAAGCTTTTTCAAAATCTGATGCCAATATTAGTGCCTCTGAAGAGAAAAGCTTGCCATGATTAATAATATTAAGTGTACGATGAATATTATCAGCTGACATCCAGCCATGAAGCCTATCTGATCAGGATGAATATATTCAGTAATGAATTGTTTCAGTCTATTGGCAAGGATAGATGTGAAAATGTTGGCATCATTGTTTATCAAAGCAATTGGACGATAAAAAGCTGGATCTGTTGGATCTTTATTCTTCTTCAGGATGACAGCTATTGAAGATTCCCTCCAAGAAGGAGGAAGAATGCCAGATAGTGGTAAATTATTACATGTTGTTAGAAAAGGTTCTGCTAATACTGCACTAAATACTTTGTAGCATTTAGCTGGAAGACCATCAATACCAGGAGATTTGTTAGACTTCAGTTTTTTAATGGTTGTTTGCACTTCTTTTAAGGTTATAGGAGCATCCATAATTTCCTTATGATGAGTCAAAATGTGCTGAACATAATTTCCCAAGGACAGATACTTTGCAATGTCTGTACGATGGTGTCTACATCCGCTATCGCACCGATGGCAGCCTGTTCAACCTGAGGCGACTAAAGGCCCACTCCAAGACAATGGAAAAACTCATCCGAGAGCTACTGTTTGCTGATGATGCTGCACTCGTCTCCCACTCGGTATCAGCTCTGCAGCATATGACGTCCTGCTTTGCAGAGGCTGCCAAGCTATTCGGCCTAGAAGTTAGTCTGAAGAAGACAGAAGTTCTCCACCAGCCTGCACCCCAGGAAGACTATCACCCTCCCTGCATCGCTGTGGGTGAATCAGTTCTGAAGACAGTCCAGCAGCTCAGCTACCTGGGGTGCTTCATCTCCTCAGATGCTAAGATCGACAAGGAGATTGACAACAGGCTGGCAAAGGCAAACCGTGCCTTTGGCCGACTGCACAAAAGAGTGTGGAGCAACAAGCATCTGAAAAAAGGCACAAAGATCAATGTTTACAAAGCGGTTGTGATGACAACCCTCATCTACGGCTCCGAATCGTGGGTTTTATACCGTCATCACCTGCGACTCCTTGAGCGCTTTCATCAGTGCTGCCTTCACACCATCCTCAGCATCCACTGGAGTGACTTTGTGACCAACACTGAAGTTCTCAAGCGGGCGGAGGTTACCAGCATCGAGGCACTGCTGTTGAAGACGCAGCTGCGCTGGGCAGGGCATATTTCTAGGATGGAAAACCACCGCCTTCCCAAGATTGCCCTGTATGGCGAACTCTCCACCGGCCATCGAAATAGAGGGGCACCAAAGAAGAGGTACAAGGACTCCTTGAAGAAATCCCTTGGCACCTGTCGCATCAACCATCACCAGTGGTCTGACCTAGCCTCAGATCGCAAAGCATGGAGGCACACCATCCACCAGGCTGTTTCTTCTTTTGAGAACGCACGCATAGCTGGTCTTGAGGACAAAAGGAGATTGAGGAAGAATCGCACTGCTACAGCACCAACCCTAAATCAGACTTTTCCCTGCAGCCACTGTGGCCGGACCTGCCTGTCCCGCATTGGTCTTGTCAGCCACCAGCGAGCCTGCAGCAGACGTGGACTATTGCACCCTTCTTAAATCTTCGTTCGCGAAGCCAAGCCGAGAGAGACTATTAGGCTTGGTAGAGTGAGATAGAGTATCATAATAATTAGCAAAAACAGCAGAGAAAAATAGCAAAACCCCATCAGGCTGTTTAACTGAATGAACAGCTACTGATCATTTTTTGTCCTTAACCCTCCATGCCAACAATTTGATATTCTTGCCAGAATGATGCCAAAAGCGTTGTTTTAAGAAGAGCATTTTTTTTTTAATCTGAGAAGTTTCTAAACTTTCTAATATATTCCGCTCAGCTAGTAGTTTGGAATAAACACGCCAGCTTCCAGTATGTTTGTGAGTTTTCTCTAAAGCTGTAATACATGCTAAAATTTCTGTCTTCTTTCTTTTTTCCTTTTGGAGATGTGAAATAATTGCTCCTCTAAAAACCACCTACATAGTATCCCAAACAATCGGAGCAGGAACATCTTGAGATTTGTTGTCTTTAAATAAGTTCTTAATTTCAGAAGTTAAAATCATTGACTCCATGATCAACTTATTTGGAGATGAAAAAAGATTAAGCCTGCAATCCAGCCAAGCATGATCTGTTAAATAACGGGGACCAATGTTAGATGATGATATCTTTTGGAACGTAGAATCTGATACCAAAATATAATCAATCCGCGAAAATGAATTGTGCCTGCTTGAGAAATAAGTATAGTCTCAATCAAGTGGATGTAGTTTCGCCATATATCATCTAGCTGATACTTTGCAAAGAGCTTGGATAATTTAGTCCATGTAGAGGCAGAATAAGCACGCTTAGGGTTTTGAAATAATCTGTCTATTTTACCATTAGTAACAAAATTAAAATCTCCTCCAATTGGGTGGAGGTTGTCACTGCCCAAAACCCTCTTCTAAAAATGATATTTGATTTCAGTTCAGAGCATATATTGATGCAAAAGTAAATTGCTTTCCTTCAATTATCACTTTAAGAAATAAAAAAACGACCCTGCTGATCTGCTACAGTGGATTGAACAACAAAATTAATTTCCTTAGCAAACAAAATTAACTCTTGCCTAAGAGGAGTGCTTGAAATTGTAAGAGATATAATGAAGATTTTAGAACTGGATAAGTGGAGGAGCAGAGGTGAGATTCCTGTATGAATAGTATTTGTGGGTGGATATGGTTAACATATTTTAAAACTCTTTTCCTTTATTAAATTGTTAAGCCCTCTAATATTCACAGAGCAAACTAGCTTCAGCACAGACATGTTTAAAAATAAAACAGGTAAGTAACTGGTAAAATTGAAACACTAAGAACCCACTAAAGCTCACCTCCAAGTGCAAGAAACAATAAATAAACAAACAAATAAATAAATAGAATAAATGAATGAATGATGACAATTATTAATTAATTTATAAAAGGAAAAACCAAAAATAATAATACAAAATAAAAATAATCAACTATAGAGCAGTGAATAAGTTACAATAAGCATGTTAACCTGATGCACTGTTATACATATATGATGAATCCTTCTTCACCCAAAGGATGATTAGCACATGAAATTCACTGCTACCGGAGTGGTGGTAGCTACAAGCATAGACAGCTTCAAGAGGGAATTGTATAAACCAAGGGTGGCCAAACTGTGGCTCAGGAGCCACATATGGCTCTTTTGCACATATTGTGTGGCTCTCAAAGCCCCCACCATCCTGTTAGCCAGCTTGGAGAAGACATTTCTTTCATTAAATAATTTATCCAAGCCAAAGCAGCCAGCAGCTTGGAGAATGCATTTAAAGTTGCTTTCTTTCAATGTCTCCTCCTCTATCTCTTTTCCTCCCTCTCTCCTTCCCTCCCTCCCTCTAGAGGCTCTTAAACACCTGACGTTCATGTCTTGTGGCTCTCAAACATCTTACATTTATTCTTTGTGGCTCTTACTTTAAGCAAGTTTGGCCATCCCTGGGATAAACATAAGGAGCAGAGATCCATCAGTGGCTATTAGCCACAGCATATAATTGGAACTCTCTGTCTGAGGCAGTGATGCTCTGTATTCTTGGTGCTTGGGGGGACACAGTGGGAGGGCTTCTAGTGTCCTGGCCCCACTGATGGACCTCCTGATGGCACCTGTTTGTTTGTTTTTGGCCACTCTGGTTGTTTTCGCACTCACCTTAATCAGCAGCGACGACCCTCTTCACCACGCAGGATCTGCGCGGATTTCGCACTAATTGCCGCGGAGCACCCAGAAGAGCCGGAAAGTCCCAGCGCTTTTGCGGCGCAAATGGAAACCACCAAAAACCAGTTTCCGTTTGTGCCGCAAAAGCACCGGGACTTTCCGGCTCTTCTGGGTGCTCCGCGGCAATTAGTGCGAAATCCGCGCAGATCCTGCGCGGTGAAGAGGGTTGTCGCTGCTGATTAAGGTGAGTGCGAAAACGACCTGTGTGACACAGGGTGTTGAACTGGATGGCTTCTCTTATGTTCATTATATACACTCTGGTCATGGTTAACCACACACCCCTAGCAGGCAACAGTTACTCCTGTTGGCTTACTCTGGAATCCTTCATTTGCATCTCTTTGTTACAGGTTGTTACATGCCTAGCATCCTGATTGGCCAGTTCTTCAGGCTTCAGGATCCTGGTTTGCAAGAAGTGCTTTCAAGCTCAGACAACAAGACCCCAGTACAACAAAATACACGACATGCCCAATCAGAGGGATGGAAGGGATCCTGGAAGATGTAGGCCCTGTACCTACTCCTACACAGGCTTCCTTGGAGCCTGTAGTCCACACTAGGCCTAGGATCATGACACATGGCTATGCACAGGGCTTTTTTTATAGCAGGAACTCTTTTGCATATTAGGCTACACCCCCCTGATGTAGCCAATCCTCCAGGAGCTTACAGTAGTTCCTGTAAGAAGAGCTCGGTAAGCTCTTGGAGGATTGGCTACATCAGGGGTGTGTGGCCTAATATGCAAAGGAGTTCCTGCTACAAAAAAAGCCCTGGGTATGCATAATTTTGAGAGCAGCTTGGTAAACCTGTGACTTCAGGCAACAGTACAGGGAGTACAGGGAGACATATAGATCTATTCCTTGTTGTAGTTCTGTGCCTAAAAGGTTTTCTCAGTCTTTCACAGTAAGTGAAAATTCTCTTAGTGAAAGCTAGAAAATGTTCCTGCAGTGGCTTGTGTAGGGAGTTGCTTTGACTTCAAGAGATCAAAACAAAAAGGGTTGCATTTTTGCTAAGCCCTGAATATAAATTTTCACACTGGGCTTGCCCATGACACTAAGGTTACAATCCTGTCACTTGGACTGAGCTGGAAATTGCCTTGTTATCTTGAATTACTACCCATGGCTACTTCAGTTCTACAAGTGTGGATAATGCAGACATATTCCATACTTGAGAGATGACACTGTTTATCAAACAAAAGCCTGTATTTTATGAGAATCTCTGAACTGCAGCACTTGTAAATATCACTACAGATTGCCAGTTAAAGCATACAGAATGCCATTTTTATTACTTTCACAGGACTATGATACCATCTTAGGTGACATGGAAAAATCTAAAATAGTTCAGATAACATAGGCAGATAATGTAAGTAGTTAAATTAAAATCAGTGCTGTAACTTTTGAGAAGTGAAATTGAAAGGGAATTTTAACTTGTTAGGATCTGAACTATTCAAGGTTTAGAAATCCAACAATTCAGTGAAAGCATTCAGCTGTTTAAGGGACTTAGCACTCAGTGCAAAACTCAGATTAATAGTTCCCAAGAATAAGTAAAGAGTGGAGGTAATAATATACCCAATATGGAGCCTGGCAAATACAATTTCTGATCCTCTGTTATTAAGAACTATGGTACTATTTAACACACTAGGATTTAAATTAAAATAGAATCTGAAAAAGGGATTACTCTCCCACTGTTCCTGCTATAGATTCTTAATGGCAGATCCAGCTAGCCTTCCTATTTTAGTTCCACATAAAGGACCTGAAGAAGAGCAACTTGATGAATATTGTAGTCCGTTCAGCTGCAGTCTCATCTTTTTTCATTTCAAGCTATTTCAATATAAGAACAGATGAAATATTATAGGGCACAATATTAATGCAGCTTTGAATTCATGCTTCCAAAATTGCCTTTTTGTAGGCAAGCTATGTGAAAAGAATGCTGCTACTTTACAGTATATATATTTATACACATTCCAATGGAAACTGTAAGTGACATATTTAAATAAAGCTGTTGGAGACATGCAAATGTTTATGTCTTAAAGATGTGGAAATCATAGAACAGTTTGTATACTGCAAATACCAACAATTAGGGTCACCAAATTATGAGATTATCATCACATGAAAATAGTTTGTGATATTTTATTTTTCCACTCCTAGATACTTTTGAAAATTAGGTTGAAAATATCAGTTTTGTTTTATTTATTTATTTAGCTACTGGACTAAACAACAAAAAAATAGCTTTCAGGTACATAACATCATGCAACAGTGTTAATCTCATAGTACATTTTATTTAACACTATTAATTGAATATGGGGGGAGGGGTGGGCTCCCTCCTGGGTATCCTGCCCCCCCAGGGAAAGTGTATGCGCAATACATAGCCTCTCCTCTCCCGGTGTAGTGAATGCCGCGTGGTCACTGTCCGGCTATGCCTGGCAGATGGTCGCTGCAATGGCCTCTCCTGCATTACTGCATCCATGGCAACACCTTCCCGCTGGTCCCCCCCGTTTCTCACAGAGTTTGCCACATCATGGTGTGACCGAATGTCTGGAGGTATAACCGGATGGGCAGGCTGGGCTCACCAACCTCGCCAGCCAAGAGAAGGAAAACTCTAACATCAAACCCAGGCAGATAGAGCTCGTTAATGTAACACCTACCACCTGGAGGACTCGCTGCCGGCGTCCCGGCTTACTGGGCCATGGCAGATGACCCCAAGGTGCAAGGGTGGAGCCAGTACCGCGCACACTGTGCTTCACCTAAAAATTCCTCTGTGCAGGCCTGAAGGGCATATCCACATACACAACCCACAGCACACCAAGTCCTGCAGCGATGGGCAAGGGGCGAAACGGCAGGTGGAAGATGCCACTGGAAGTCGCAGTCCCGATTCTGCATGTAGGCGGTTCAGGGTATTGGTCGCCTGATGCTGACCCGGAGATGAAAGCATTTTTCGGCAGCACCCTGAATGACCAAGCAGCCTTATCTAGGGACAGCACTGCTTGCTCCACACGGAGAGGGGCCTAGAAAAGGTGGCCTAAACAAAGCTCGTCTCCCCCACCCCAGTTGGCTAGCTGCGGTCAACGGGCATCCTTACTTGCGGTCAAAAAATAACAACAAAGAAAAGGCATGCACCTGCCTCACAAAGTGTGCAAAGACTAAAGCTTGCGTGTTGGAACATCAGAACCATGCTTGACACAGTAGACAGTGGTCACCCTGAACGACACTCTGCTCTAGTTGCCCACGAATTTCTCAGGTTGAATATTGACATAGCAGCTCTCAGTGAGGTCTGTTTCCCTGAGGAAGGTAGTCTTCAAGAACATGGTGCTGGCTATACCCTCTACTGGTCGGGTAAGTCAAAGGCTGAGAGCCGCCTTTCTGGTGTTGGCTTCATGGTCAGGAACTCCATTGCCTCCAAACTCGAAAACCTGCCAACAGGTCACTCAGATCGCATCATGTCCATGCGCCTCCCACTTCAAAACAAGCAGCATGCAACACTCTTCAGTGTATATGCCCCAACCCTTCAAACAGATCCTGCAGAAAAGAACAAGTTTTATGCTGATCTACGCAACTTCGTACGGAAGACCCCTACAGAGGACAAGGTGATCATTCTTGGCGACTTCAATGCCAGAGTAGGTAAAGACTCGGTAGCCTGGAAAGGAGTACTTGGCAAACACAGCATTGGCAACTGCAATGATAACGGGCGCCTCCTGCTAGAATTCTGCACGAAGCATCAACTCACCATCACCAACATTTTCTTTCAGCAGAAGAACAGCCTGAAGACAACCTGGATGCACCCACGGTCCAAGCACTGGCACCTTATCGACTACATTCTGGTGCGCCAGAGAGACCTTCGAGATGTCTTACACACCCGAGTAAAGCCCAGTGCAGAATGTCATACGGATCATCGTCTTGTACGCTGCAATCTCCATCTTCACTTTAAACCCACACCCAGGAGAGGAGGTATCCCTCGGAGGAAGCTTCACGTTGGCAGCCTTCAGTCAGCCGAAGTTAAAGCTGCCTTCCAGGCAAAACTCCAGTCAGGAATTGAGGACCCCAGGTGCCCCACAGACCCTTCTCCAGAAGCACTCTGGGAACACCTAAAAACTACCATCCTGTCGATCTCTGAAGAAGTCCTTGGGTTCTCCACAAGGAAGAACAAGGACTGGTTTGACGAGAACAATCAAGAGATCCAAGAATTACTAGCGAAAAAGAAATCTGCCTACCAAGCACATCTTGCTCAGCCCTCCTGTCCCTGGAAAAAAGCAATCTTTTGCGCTGCATGTAGCAACCTCCAGCGCAAGCTTCGAGACATTCAGAACGAGTGGTGGACCAAGCTTGCAGAGAGAACCCAGCTGAGTGCAGACACTGGTGATTTAAGAGGGTTCTACAAAGCCCTGAAGGCAGTATATGGCCCATCATATCAGGCTCAGAGTCCCTTGCGTAGTGCAGACGGCCAAGTGCTCCTCACAGACAAGGCAACCATACTGAACCGGTGGTCGGAGTATTTTCAGGTTCTCTTCAGTGCCAACCGCGTAGTTCAAGATTCAGCAATCCACCTCACCCCACTTCAACCAGTGAAAACAGAGTTGGATGAGATGCCCACCCTAGAAGAGACTGTTAAAGCCATCAAGCAACTGAAAAGTGGCAAGGCAGCGGGAGTTGATGGAATCCCACCAGAGATCTGGAAGCATGGGAGCACAGTACTACATAGCACACTTCACAAAGTACTTGTCACCTGCTGGGAACAAGGCAAACTACCACAGGACTTTCGCGATGCAATCATCATCACTCTACACAAGAACAAAGGGGAAAAGTCAGACTGCTCCAACTACCGGGGGATAACCCTGCTCTCCATCGCAGGCAAAATCCTTGCCAGAATACTCCTGAACAGACTGGTGCCCACCATTGCAGAAGAACTCCTCCCAAAGAGCCAGTGCGGCTTCAGAGCTAACAGGAGCACCACCGACATGGTATTTGTTCTCAGGCAGCTCCAAGAGAAATGCAGGGAACAGAACAAAGGTCTATATGTGATATCAAAGAATTCAGGTTTTCACGGCTGGTAACATCATTAGGGTTTGTAGAATCTTTCGGGATTAAGTGCCATGTTCTACTGGAGAAAGTTTTCCTTCCAGATGTTTCGTTCTCAGCTGCGGAGAACATCCTCAGTGGCGTTGCAGCCGGAGCAGGCGCTCAGGCCTTCTTGGCTGCTGTGCATTGAGTGGGCCCACTCAATGCACAGCAGCCAAGAAGGTCTGAGCGCCTGCTCCGGCTGCAACGCCACTGAGGATGTTCTCCGCAGCTGTGAACGAAACGTCTGGAAGAAAAACTTTCTCCAGTAGAACACGGCACTTGATCCCAAAAGATTCTACAAACCCTAATGGTCTATATGTGACTTTTGTCGACCTTACCAAAGCTTTCGATACCGTTAGCAGGAAAGGCCTGTGGCAAATCTTGGAACGTTTAGGATGTCCCCCAAGGTTCCTCAGCATGATCATCCAGCTACATGGAGACCAGCAAGGCCAAGTCAAACACTGCAACGACCTCTCGGAACCCTTCCCAATAGGCACAGGTGTAAAGCAAGGCTGTGTTGTCGCGCCAACTCTCTTTACGATCTTCTTTAGCATGATGCTTCAAAGAGCCGCAGTAGATCTAGATGATGACGATGGTGTCTACATCCGCTATCACACCGATGGCAGCCTGTTCAACCTGAGGCGACTAAAGGCTCACTCCAAGACAATGGAAAAACTCATCCGAGAGCTACTGTTTGCTGATGATGCTGCACTCGTCTCCCACTCGGTATCAGCTTTGCAGCATATGACGTCCTTCTTTGCAGAGGCTGCCAAGCTATTCGGCCTAGAAGTTAGTCTGAAGAAGACAGAAGTTCTCCACCAGCCTTCACCCTAGGAAGATTATCACCCTCCCTGCATCACTGTGGGTGAATCAGTTCTGAAGACAGTCCAGCAGTTCAGCTACCTGGGGTGCATCATCTCCTCAGATGCCAAGATCGACAAGGAGATTGACAACAGGCTGGCAAAGGCAAACCGTGCATTTGGCTGACTGCACAAAAGCGTGTGGAGCAACAAGCATCTGAAAAAAGGCACAAAGATCAAAGTTTACAAAGCGGTTGTGATGACAACCCTCATCTAAGGCTCCGAATCGTGGGTTTTATACCGTCATCACCTGCGACTCCTTGAGCGCTTTCATCAGCACTGCCTTTGTGTCACGACCCAGACCTGCAGGCAGCGACGGGCAGCTTCTGTTGCCCTGGCAATCGGCCAGGACGCGGGCTGCCGTCTGTAGTGCTTGCAAAGGGAGCTCAAGCGTTATCTTAACAGTCCTAATTGGTCTTCACCATAAATCAGTCCAGCCGAAGGGAGTAGCAAAGCACGGTGTCAGGAATGCAAAGGGTCAATAACCGGGGAAAGCAAGCCGAATATATCCAAAGTACTTAGCCAAGTCACAGAGTCAAAGCAGGGTCCAGTGTCCAGTCCAAAAGTCAAGCCGGGTCGGGAACAGACAGGTTTGCTCAGCAGGCAAGAGGGTGCAGGGCGCGGTCACGTCCGAGGGTGATCATTTGTTGCCAGCACAGTTTGTACTGAGGCCAGGATTCCAGATATACTGTGCTGGCTAATTAGCTTGTTAGTATTCTGGGCTCAGATCCCTCCTAGCACGCCTGCGTGCCTCTCTACGCCTGTTCCTGAACTCCAGCCGTCTCCTCTCGCGTAGCCGGTCTCCAGGTGGTGGTGATTCAGGAGGGGATGAGCTAGTGCTTGGTGTAGCCTGATCGGTTCCAGGTGGCCCCTGCTGCTGGCTTGCTCCTTCGGGACTTACGTCCGATGTTGGTAAAGGCATCTGCACAGCAGGGGCTGGGTCTGAAGCAGGCACCTGCTCCGAGTCAGCAGGGGCAGGCATGACACTATCCCCCCCCTCAGGCCCCCCCTCATCCAAGCCGCCTGGCTTATCTGGGTAGGCCTCGTGGAATTGCCGGAGCAGGTCAGGGGTATGCAGGTGGGTAGCCGGTTCCCAGGAACGATCCTCGGGGGGGTAGCCTTCCCAGTCCACCAGGTACTGGAGCTGTCCTCGGTGCAGCCGGGAGTCTAGGATCTGACGGACCTCGAACTCTTCCTCATCGTCCACCACTACCGGTGGCGGAGGCGGTGGTGGTTCGTCCCTGTTCGGGTCCGGCGTTGCCACTGGTTGGAGGAGGGAACGGTGGAACACTGGGTGGATCTGAAGGTGGGCGGGGAGGCGTAGGCGGAACGCCACTGGGTTGATTTGCGCCTCGATGGGGAATGGGCCGATGAAGCGAGCGGTCAGCTTGGCGGATCGGCCAGGAGTCCGGAGGTACCGGGTCGAGAGCCAGACGGAATCCCCGACCTTGAGGGGGGCTCCGCCCTGGCGATGCCGATCTGCGGCTTGTTTGTAGGCGTCTTTGGCGCGTTGGAGCTGGGTGCGCAGGAGATCGTGGAGTACGTGGAATTCCTCGATCCGGTTGTCGGCCGCGGGGACATTGGCGGGTGGGCCGAGCGGAGGGAAGAACCGGGGGTGCAGTCCGTAGTTGGCCGCAAACGGTGTGGTTTGCATGGAGCTGTGTACTGCGTTGTTATACGCGAACTCTGCCAGGGGTAGCAGAGAGGCCCAGTTGTCCTGTTGATAGCTGGTATAACAGCGCAAGTACTGCTCCAGGGTGGCGTTGGTCCGCTCTGTCTGCCCGTCGGTCTGGGGATGGTAGGCGGAAGACAAGTGAAGCTCCGTCCCCAAACCGTGCTGGAAGGCTTGCCAAAAGCGGGAGGTAAATTGCGGGCCCCGATCCGAGATGACCTGCGTGGGCAACCCGTGCAGGCGGAAGACGTGGTTTAGGTATAGCTGGGCAGTTTCCGGCCCTGACGGTACTTTGGCGCAGGGGACGAAGTGGGCCATTTTGGTGAACAGGTCCACCACAACGAAAATGCAGGTATGGCCCTGGGATCGTGGTAGGTCTACGATGAAGTCCATGGACACCAAGTCCCAGGGGCCGGCGGGAGTAGGCAGAGGCTGTAGGAGACCGGAGGGCTTGGCCGGTACGCTTTTGGCTCGGCGGCAGACCTCACAAGAAGCCACGTACCGACTAACGTCTGCTCGGACGCGAGGCCACCAGAAGTCTCGGGTTAGTAGGTGAGCTGTCTTGTGTTGCCCGAAGTGGCCAGCCGGGGGTGCATCGTGGGCAAGACGGAGGATGCGGGAACGGAGGGGCCCGGGAGGGACGTACAACTGCTCCCGATGGTAGAGCAGCCCATCCCGGGTGGATAGTTCTCCGGCAGGGTCTTGCTGCGGTTCCTGCAGGTGTTTCTGAGCCCAAGGGTCGGTGTCTTGACTGGCCTGTATCTCCGCCACCAAGGCGGGTGCGGTCAGAGTGGCAGCAAAGACCGAAGGTGGCAGGATGCTTGCCTTGGGGGCTTCGGTAGCACTAGAGGTGCTATAGTCCGGCCGACGGGACAGAGCGTCGGCTTTTTGGTTCTGAGAGTGCGGGACGTAGGCAATGGTAAAGTTGAACCGTGAAAAGAACAGGGACCACCGGATCTGCCGCTGGTTCAGCCGGCGGGTGGTCTGCAAGTGTTCCAAGTTGCGGTGGTCTGTGAAGACTTGGACCGGATGTCTGGCTCCCTCAAGGTGGTGACGCCACACCTCAAAAGCCACCTTGATAGCCAAGAGCTCCCTCTCCCATATGGTGTAGTTGCGTTCGGCGGCGGAGAGCTGCCGGGAGTAGTAGGCGCAGGGTTGCCACGGCTGGCTGGAATCGTCCCGCTGGGAGAGCACGGCTCCGAGGGCCACATTGGAGGCGTCTGCTTCTACCATGAAGGGCAAGCAGGGGTCAGGGTACCGCAGGAGGGGACTTGAGGAAAAACTATGCTTGAGGTGGCGGAAAGCCTGGTCGGCTTCTGGGGTCCACCGAAAGGGCTCCTTAGGTCGGAGGAGTCTGGTCAAGGGCTTGGTCAGGTCGGCGTAGCCTGCGATGAATTGCCTGTAATAATTGGCGAAGCCCAGGAGGCGCTGGACGTCCTTCCGATTTTGCGGGGCCTGCCACTGAAGGATGGCGTCAACTTTCCGCGGATCCATCTGGGTTCCTTGGGGGGAAATGATGTGCCCCAGGAACTCGACGGACTGGAGGTGGAAGGCGCATTTCTCCAGCTTGGCATACAGGCGATGGGCTCGGAGTCGCTGTAGCACCTGGCGGACGTGTTGGACGTGCTCCTGCTCGGAAGTGGAGTAGACTAAAATGTCATCCAGGTAAATGATCAGGAACCGGTCTAGTAGGTCGCGGAACACGTCATTCATGAATCGTTGGAACACGGCAGGGGCATTGGTGAGCCCAAAGGGCATAACCAGGTGTTTGTACTGGCCATACCTGGTGCCAAAGGCGGTCTTCCACTCATCCCCGGCTTTGATACGAACCAAGTTGTAGGCCCCTCGAAGGTCGAGCTTGGTGTAGATCGTGGCCCCTTTGACGCGGTCGAGGAGCTCTGGGATCAGTGGAAGCGGGTAGCGGTTCCGAATGGTAATCTTGTTGAGGGCTCTGTAGTCATTGCAGAGCCGCAAGTCCCCAGTCTTCTTTTTGACGAATAGGACAGGTGAGGACAAGGGCGAGGTGGAGGGTCGAATGAACCCTCGGGCCAAGTTCTTTTCCAAGTACTCCCGGAGGGCAGCCAGTTCCGGGTCCGCCATAGGGTAAAGGCGGCCTGCTGGTAGCGGGGCGCCGGGTATCAGGTCGATGGCGCAATCGTAGGGCCGATGTGGGGGAAGCTGGTCTGCTTCCTTCTCATTGAAGACGTCCGCGAACTCCTGATAGGGAGCTGGTAGTGCGGTGGCGGCCCCCAGGAGGCTGGTGGTGAGTGGGGAGCCAGGTTGATTGGCAGATGGCACAGGAGCCGAGGCGGGTGGTAGCGTGGAGCAGGGCGCGAGAGCACCCGAAAAGCTCAGTTCGCGTTGCACCCAGTCCACACGGGGGTTGTGGGCCTGCAGCCAGGACAGGCCTAGGATGACAGGGAAACGGGGCATGCGGGCCAAGTCAAAGGTCTGTTTCCCTTGGTGCTGCTGGACCCATAAAACGAGTGGTAGAGTCTCGTGGCAGACGGGTCCAGAGCGCAGCAGACGGCCATCCACTGCCTCGACCAGTGTAGGAGTCTTCTTTTCCCGGACAGGGACGCCATGCTCCTTGGCAAAGTGGTTGTCCATGTAGCAGCAGGCAGCCCCTGAGTCCAACATGGCATGGACGAAGATCCACCGGTCGTCAGGGAGTTGCAGACGAATCGGGACCAGGAACGGGGTGGGTGGACGGAGCTGGAGGACCTCAAGAAGTGCCCCAGGTCAGGCGATCCAACTAGACCTGGGGCTGGCCTTTTACCGAGGCAGCAGAGCTTGTGGGGCGCTTCGGTTTGGCCGGACAGGAGCTTGCAAAATGCCCGTCTCCACCACAATACAGGCACAGGTTGTGGGTGCGCCGTCGGTTCTTTTCCTCGGGTGTCAGGCGAGGGCGGGCGACGCCCAGCTGCATGGGTTCTACAGCCGGCGGTAGAGCTGGGGTGCCTGAAACGGGAGCCGCCGTGGGAACTCTGGTTGGAGTAGCGCCCCTCTTCTGCCTCTGGCGTCGACCTTGCAGCCGCCCATCGATGCGTAGGCACAACAGGATCAGGTCTTGGAGGGCAGCTGGGCGGTCACTGCATGCTAGTTCATCCAGGACAGCATCAGAGAGACCCTCAGTATATTGGTCCACCAAGGCAGCTTCATTCCAGGCCAGGTCCTGAGCCAACAACTGGAACTCTGTGGTATAATGAGACACAGAGTTTTGGCCTTGGTGCAAAGCCCGTATCTTGCGATTAGCCGTCTCAGCACGCACAGGGTTGGCATAGGCAGCCGTGAAGTGTGCCTTGAACCGGTTATAGTCTGCTAGCAGCGGTGAGGGCTCGAGTAGCAGAGGAGTGGCCCATTTGGCCGCTGGCCCTTTAAGCAGGCTCAAGATAAAGCAGACTTTGGTCTTGTCTGTAGGGAAGTCGCCCTGCCTTATCTCCATGTACAGTTCACATTGGGCGAGGAAGGCAGGGAACTCCTCCAGGCTTCCAGCAAATTTCTCAGGGACGCTCACCGGGCAGCGAGAGCGGGGAGCGGCGGCAGCAGCCAAGGCCATGGCATTGGACGCAGTCTGTTGCTGGAGAGTAATTACAGCCTGTGTCAGCTGCTGCACCTGGTCTAGGAGCCCCGGCAGGGGGTCCGCGCCTCCTGCCGCTGGGTCAGTCATGGGTGTGCCTCGTGAGTTTTGGGTGCTGGCAAGCTGTCACGACCCAGACCTGCAGGCAGCGACGGGCAGCTTCTGTTGCCCTGGCAATCGGCCAGGACGCGGGCTGCCGTCTGTAGTGCTTGCAAAGGGAGCTCAAGCGTTATCTTAACAGTCCTAATTGGTCTTCACCATAAATCAGTCCAGCCGAAGGGAGTAGCAAAGCACGGTGTCAGGAATGCAAAGGGTCAATAACCGGGGAAAGCAAGCCGAATATATCCAAAGTACTTAGCCAAGTCGCAGAGTCAAAGCAGGGTCCAGTGTCCAGTCCAAAAGTCAAGCCGGGTCGGGAACAGACAGGTTTGCTCAGCAGGCAAGAGGGTGCAGGGCGCGGTCACGTCCGAGGGTGATCATTTGTTGCCAGCACAGTTTGTACTGAGGCCAGGATTCCAGATATACTGTGCTGGCTAATTAGCTTGTTAGTATTCTGGGCTCAGATCCCTCCTAGCATGCCTGCGTGCCTCTCTACGCCTGTTCCTGAACTCCAGCCGTCTCCTCTCGCGTAGCCGGTCTCCAGGTGGTGGTGATTCAGGAGGGGATGAGCTAGTGCTTGGTGTAGCCTGATCGGTTCCAGGTGGCCCCTGCTGCTGGCTTGCTCCTTCGGGACTTACGTCCGATGTTGGTAAAGGCATCTGCACAGCAGGGGCTGGGTCTGAAGCAGGCACCTGCTCCGAGTCAGCAGGGGCAGGCATGACACTTTGCACCATCCTCAACACCCACTGGAGTGACTTTTTGACCAACACTGAAGTCCTCAAGAGGGCGGAGGTTACAAGCATCGAGGCACTGCTGTTGAAGACGCAGCTGCGCTGGGCAGGGCATATTTCTAGGATGGAAAACCACCGCCTTCCTAAGATTACTCTGTATGGCGAACTTTCCACCGGCCATCGAAATAGAGGGGCACCAAAGAAGAGGTACAAGGACTCCTTGAAGAAATCCCTTGGCACCTGTCGCATCAACCATCACCAGTGGTCTGACCTAACCTCAGATCGCAAAGCATGGAGGCACACCATCCACCAGGCTGTCTCTTCCTTTGAGAACGCACACATAGCTGGTCTTGAGGACAAAAGGAGATTGAGGAAGAATCGCACTGCTACAGCACCAACCCCAAATCAGACTTTTCCCTGCAGCCACTGTGGCCGGACCTGCCTGTCCCGAATTGGGCTTGTCAGCCACCAGCGAGCCTGCAGCAGACGTGGACTATTGCACCCTTCTTAAATCTTCGTTCGCAAAGTCAAGCCGAGAGAGAGAGAGAGAGAGAGAGAATTGCATACACACATGCACATGCAGGACAATCGTTTGGGGCATGTAATTAAGGAAAATGTCATGGTTAATTAACATAACAGGAATTTTATAATGTGGTTATCCTAGGGAAAAGGTACAGTCTCCCAGAGTTTTGTCCAATTTGGATGGAAACCCATGAAGATACAAACCCCATGGAGAAAATATCTTCCATTGAAAACAACAGGAAATAATAATATAATAGAATTATGAAAACTTAATGACAATAACAAAAAAAGTAATAATGAATCAAAACTATGCAAAACAACTCAATAATGAACAGACCCTTTTATAATTAATAACAAAACCAAATAAATTAAATAAACTCCTATACATAAGTTTAGTACATATTATTTTATTGTGGCCAACAGATTCCCATGGGAATTACTCATGGCTCGGTCAGATATAAAAACAGCCCAGCCGGAAATGCTGTGCTGTCACCAGTAAAAGGGCAGGATCAGACCCAATGAACAGGGTCTTTAAAAGTCAATGAGAAGAGCGACAAAGGGGGAGGAAGTGGCTTTGAGACAGCAGATGCAGCGCCTGAGGAAGGGATGAAAATGGTGACAGGGAGACTTCAAGTGGAGGCTGGAGCCAAAGAGATGGCCACTGTCACAGTCAATATCAGGAAAGAGATCCCTGAGACAAAGTGTGGAGGACTGGAGGGATCACAAATTGATAGAGCCAGGAGTGAACCAGAAGGGCTGGGAGCAAAATGCTGGGATTGCTGAGACATAAAAGCCACAGACCTGCATGCTTAGAACCAGTGAACGTGGAGGTGGGAGAACAAAGTCAAAAGACTGATGGAGAAAATAAGGGTTTTCCCTCCATATCTCCATTTGAATAGAGTCAAAGTCACATAAAATTCTGCCTTGCAACCAAGTTTTCTAGCCTTACTTTGTAAATGTACTGCCAACCTGTCTCTGAGAATTGTACCTCGTTAACAGGATGCACACAATCACAAGGCAGTCTAGTTGTGCTTCTGTATCACAAGAGGATATCTAATAAAATTCCACGGGGTAGAACTGCTTTGGACATTGTCTGAAAAACCCTTATGAGAGACTATATATGTCTGTGTCTATAATCATATTGTACTGAGCACTAATAAAGCTTCCTTTATTTTCCATCTCTCTGACTCCTGAATTTCCACTAGGGGTGTCTGTTCAGTATAAACCAAACCAAATAAATAACTGAAAAATACCTTATCAATATCTTTGTATTTATGCAAACGAATGCAGATTAGACAATTTGATACAGCTACCAATATAACCTGAATAAGCCAATATTTGGCTTTTATTTGGACCAGAGATATCACCAAGTTGCATTTCCAAGTTGCAGTGCTGCCTCAGCAGGCTTAGAGAAGGCATTCCCTTCACTTGTGGAGATGTGCTGCTTAGGTGGTCCAACTCTGTAAGTGAAGGGAAAGTATTTTTAAATGCAATTTAAATCCTGGTTTCCCAATTTTTTACCTGAATTCCAATATGATATTGGGATCTGGATATTGGGAAATGTACCTGAAACTGAGAAACTGAGAAAAGAAACTGAGAAAAGCTGATTTATTTATTTTTTTTGCACACCTCTAATTTCCACATCAAGATGTTGAGGGAAGAGTTTACCCAGCACTCCGCAATACAAAAAGTGTAGGACCTAGTGAAGGTGCATATCGGTAGGTCAAAGTGAGTCTAGAGAAATTAGAGAACTCCTTGGGAGGATAGAGGGACTTAAAGCTTCAGAGGCAAAGGCCTCTAGAGGGCTGCTAGCAAGGGCATTGGACTGAAGAAAGATCCTGCTACAATGCAGGACTGAGAACAGAGAGAGATTGAAACCTGGTGGGAAGGTACAGAAGTGTAATGAGAGGCCTGGGAAGTCAATACCTTGGTGTTTAAAGAAACCTAATATTGTTATGTGGCTAAGAAGAAGCAAGAGAGAGGCTTTGCTGGTATAGTGGCAACCACTGAACTGAAGCTACTCTAAGCAGTGACACTGATAAGTTGAAGACAGGCAGAATGTGTCATTTTACACCTCTGATTGTATGGCGGTAACTAAACCAAATGTTGTTCCTATATCCTCCATATATCCATATCATATGATCTAAAGATTGCTCATCTCCAATGTCCCTGGAGGGAGTTCCTCCGGTTTTTGGGGCTCCAGTGGTGGGAAAACCCTGCCCGCAAACAGTGAGGTAGCTGTGTGACATCCCCAATGTGACGATGTCACTCAGAAGGTGACACTCTGGCTTGAGGACAAAACTCTATGGTTTGAATTTGTTTTTACCATAAAATTTTGCCTCTAAACCAGAGCATTGCTTTGTGATGTCCCTGACATTATTACACCACTCTGGGTAACATCATCACATCAGACCCCTAAATCCCCAAAAGGAGAATGCTTCCTGGTCCTCCCCTAGCTGCATAGTACCATAAACCCAGTAAAACCTGCCACTACTAAGACCAAGTCTCTACTTAGGCCTTAGCACCCACCGGGAGGCCTAAGGCCACCCACAGCCCTTGCCAGAGATCTCTCAAGAAAAGCACGTTACCTTTTTCAGAGAGATGCACCCCATCACCTCTGTAGAGGTCAGGAAACTTTGTAGAAATATCCGGGTGGGACACATAGTGGCCCAACCCCCCCCTTCCAATGCCTTCCTAATTTCTTTGTTAGCTTTGTAAGGGCCCTCTCAATACCTGCAGGATCCCAAGCAGGATACCTGCAGGATCCCAAGGTGGGGAAGCATGGCTGACCAAATTATAGTGGTCCTGGGTCATCTCTCCCTAATGTACCAAAAATCCTCTCGGGCCTGCAAGACTAAAGCCTTACCCATCACTAGCCCAAGATCATTCCCTCCCAGGTGAATTATTAGAACCTGAGGAGGAGGGTCCGCATTCCCATGGAGTAACAATGGCAGTAGGCCAGATCGCTGAAGACCCCGGTGCCCCGCCATTCGATAGTAACATATTGGCTGAGTTTCAGCTGAGAGCCGACCGGAGTTCTCTGAGCCTGATGTGCGGCCCAAAACACATAGCTGTGTCCACAGACAAGAACTTGGCTCCTCTGGCCAGGAACAATAGCATCTAAAGAGAAAAACAAACTAGAAACAAGAACCATAACATTTCAACTCCAAACAAACAAAGCTAGGAACTGAGCATGGGGCGAACATAAGATTTATAGGCCGATGACTGCCAATGGCCCAGGTGCTGAATGGAGAAAGAAGGATATCCCAGGGCCACAGCTGTAGAGGCTGCCCCATTTATAAAGGAGTGTGTACCAAACCTCACCCCGGACAACCCCAGCTTAGCTAAAGCCCGGGAAGCCACAGCCCAAAACTGATGCTTTGTCAGTGGGCTGCCATTGAGGTGACAAAACAAAAACCCAACATTGGGCCCCCACACTGCCAAATAAGCAGCTAAAGCGGAACTGGGCACAACTCAAGCTCAGAGCACGTGCCCAGCTCCAACACGGTCCTTTTATGATGCTGGTCAGTCTTAGAGCGTCGCATGGTAATGACCTCCTTACCCTCAACTAACCTCAGGTCCTGTAGCAACAAAGCATTACCAGAAACATCATTTCTGGAGCCTGCCACTAACTCACTAACACTAAGGGCCCCGAAAAAGGCAACCAAGGAAGCAGAATGGAACAGTGAGGATGCAAAATAAGATGCACACACTTAAGATGTGCCCCCAACCCCCCTCAGGCCCTTAAGAATCAGAGGGAAAATAGGTTTCCTAGTGTCAAGATTAGTCCCGGCCTCTTTGACCTATCTCTCCAGCATCTTTCGAAGCTGAAAGTCTGCTGTTTCGTCCTTGTATCCCAATGCCTTGCTAGCAAAAGTCAGAGCAGACAGGCATCCCCTAAAGGATCGCATGGCCAATCCCTTACCTTTTAGAGAAACACAGTAGTGGAGCAACTGCTCCACTGGGAGAGGCCAAACAATGTGATAGCCTACCTCTGCCCTAAAGTCCTTAAACTGCCACACAGCATGTTCGTAAGACTTTCTGGTGCTAGGCACAATGGCAAGGCCTATCACTCTGCAGGCCTCGGCTCTCCAATCAGCCATAGCTCCTGGGGCATTGGGGCCGGCTTGAGATAGGCATCTGGGGCCAGCTGATGAAACCTCTCCATCTGTTTATGAGAGAGAGAGCATCAGCCACCCCGTTGTTTATCCCAGGAACATGTTTGGCTAAAACAGTATGTTCAGCTGCAGAAAATGCAGAGTGAAGGCCCTCACCAATCTCATAACCTGTTGAGATCTGGATGAAAGGGAATTAATAACATGGACCACAGTCATGTTATTGCACCAGAAATGAATTGTGCGATTGGCCATAAAATCCCCCCACAGCCAAACTGCAACAAGAATGGGAAAGAACTCAAGAAATGTAAGATTTCGGTTCACATCTGACTGAACCCATGAATCTGGCCATGTATCCACCCACCAATGTCCGTGGAAATAAACTCCAAAACCTAAAGACCCAGCAGCATCAGACATGACCTGAAGCTCCACCTCAAGCCTCATGTCATCTCTCCAAAAAGAAATCCTATTAAAGGACTCCAAAAATTCTTGCCATACCCTTAAATCCTCCCTCATGCTGCTGGTAAACCATGTTCGATGTTGGGGCAGGTGAAGGCCTGCCATAGCATCACATAGCCTATGAAGAAAAGCTCGACCAAGAGCAACCACTTTGCAAGCAAAGTTAAGATGCCCAACCAGCTGCTGGAGCTCAAGCTCCACCCTACATCGTTATAGAGTACTATGTGATCACCGCTTATATTATATTGTAGTGATACAGCACCATGAAATGAAATGTTTTTAAAATTTTAAATTGTAATTATCTTGTATTGGTTTTAATCTGTAAAAAGGAATGTTGTTAGCTGCCCTGAGTCTGCTTGTGGAGAGGGCAGGATAGAAATTTAAATAAATAAATGAATGAATGAATGAATGAATGAATGAATGAATGAATAAGCAATGTGACCTTTTGCTTTAGAAGAAAGGCATTAATCCTACTCCTCAAATCTGCCACTTTTTGAAAATGTATTCTGGACAATTGTGCCAGGGTATCCAACTGAATCCCTAAAAAGATAACGTTTTGGGTCGGACCTTCTGTTTTATCCTGTGCCAATGAAACCCCCAGTTCTGCAGCCAGCTCGATGAAGCCAGACAACAGCTGTGCGCAATGTCCAGTCCCTGCAGGACCCACAAAGAGGTATTCATCCAAATAATGAAAACATCCCGTAAGCCAACTTTTTTGCAAACAGCCCATTCCAAGAATGTGCTGAAACACTCAAAAGCCGCACATGAGACAGAGCAGCCCTTTGGCAAAGCTTTGTCCATGTAAAATTGCCCCTCAAAGGAAAATTCCAAAAGCTCAAAATCTGCCGGATGGACAGGTAGAAGGTGAAATGCAGATTTAATATCACATTTAGCCAACTCTGCCCCATTACCGCAGCGTCTTACTACGCCCATGGCCTGATCAAAGCTGGTATACCTGACTGAGCATAAGTGCTTGGGAATCCCATCATTAACAGACTTTCCTTTGGGGAAGGAAAGATGGTGAATCAACTGAAATTCACCAGGTGCCTTTTTTGGCACCACACCCAAGGGTGAAACCCTAAGGTTAGGCACTGGGGGATTGGAAAATGGGCCCAAAATCCTGCCCTCTGCCAACTTTTTGGCAATCTTATCCCTAACTACATGCTCTAAATCTTTAACAGAACCAAGATTCCCGGACCGAAAAGTGACCCAGGGACCTTGAAAAGGAATCCTAAAACCAAACTTGAAACCTTTTAACAAGTAAGCAATATCAACCCTACATGGATACCTGAACAGCCAGTACTCAAGAGGTCCCACCTTTATCAGACTGGGCCCCTTTTCCAGCTTGGAAATTACTTCCACCCCCGCCTTGTTTCTTTTGGTCCCTACGTGGCCATGCTTTGGGGCAGTTACAGAAGGAGTAAGAGCCGCCACACATGGGGCATTCATGCTTGAACTGACAAGCTTTTCTACTGCACACTCCTTGTGAGCCGAATTCCCAGCACAGCAGGCAGAGTTGAACCGCCTGCCCTGCAGAATTGTGGGAAGAGGATGACAAAGCGGAAGAAGTCACCGCTGCCCTGGCCACCACTGTCCGAGTGGTCGCCCAAATTCGGTTGCGCAGGAGACATGACTTGGAACCACAGCTGCTGGTGAATGCGATCCCATTGCAGGGATGGGTACAAAGCGGCCCTCATCCAGAATTCCTCATCATATTGAATCCAGGCAGGCCCACTAAACACTGTGTACCCCATATAAATGATATCCATATACTGGATAAGAGCAGCCGCCTGCCAAGACTGAGCGTGTGCAATCACACCAGCATATATAAAAAAACCCAGGCAGCCAATTGGCCCAAGTCTGATCTACTTTGGGCTTCTTCAATTTCTCTTTTGCTTTGTCATCTAAATCCTCCTTATCTTTTTTTCCCAACTCCCGGAACAGGAGGGAGAAGATATCGACATACTCCCCCTTTAGGATCTTATATTTTGTTGCAGGCAACAAATGATCACCCAAAGGTAATGCTACATCCCTGAAAGATAAGGCCATAAAGGGGACTGCCCCATAGGGAGAAGGCAAGCCCCAACCCCCCCCCCCCAAAAAAAGAAACTACAAAACCCTGTTGCCCAACAGCTGGCCAATTTCCATAGGGGCCAAACTGTCCAGTTGGCCAAAACCAATTTGGCTGAGAGCCCATACCTGGGGAGGGAGCTACGCCTGAACTCCCAGCAGCAACACCAGGTGCCGCAGGAGTGGCAGGACCCCAAGGATCCCAAGGCCAAGCCAGCCCAGTATATGACCGTGGAGTGTCATCAGCCTTACCCATGGTTCCAATAGGGACCAGCGCCGACCCTGATCAAGCAGTCCCCAGAGATGGAACTGATCCCCCGTCTGAACCGCCAAGTCCGATGGTGCCTCCTGCAATGTTTCCAGCAGACCTGCCATCGAGAATAGACAATCGAGTTAACACTGAAGTGCCATTTTAGAAACTTTTCCCAATCATACACTTTGTGAGGGAGGAATACCAGATGCTTGCTTCAGCACCAACAGCATTTGCATAATAGCTGCATTAACTTCATCTTCACCCTCATTATCAGAAGAAGATACAGGTGGTGGTGGTGTTTTAGGCGGGGTCTTAGGGGCCTTTGGCACAGGCTGCTTACCCTTGGATATACCCGTCCCTTTTCTACCAGACATCTCTGCAATGCCAAGGGCAAATAGTACTACAAAAAATTACACCAAATTGGCTCTCTGTTAAAAACGTCCCCAGCCACCACTCACTACTGAAGAACAGCCTCAGGAAGCTGGATGTGCCTGCTTATGTAAAGCTGCCTTATATTTAATCAGACCCACAAAATGGATTCCCTTCTACAACTCTATAAAATGGTTGCCATCCCACAGAAGAAGAAGAAGGGGAAGCAAATATGGCCGCTGCCCAGCAGTAGAAGAAGTGGAAGCAAATATGGCCGACTCCACCCAAGACAGCCCAACTTGGCCCCAGCAGGGTAGTCAAAAAACAAACCCCCTTGCCTATAAAAGAAGGTAAAGGGCACACACCCCCACTCCCTAGAAAAGAAGGGAAGGACTTTAACAAAAATTGGGTGTGTGAGTGTGCAACCACCCCTTTGGAACACAGATCTTAAGTAAAAAGGGGGGGGGAGCAATAGGATCGAAACTGGAAAAAAGGGGGGGCAACACAGGCCGTTGTCTGGAGCTCCTCTCCTCCCATCCCTAGAACACCGCAGCCCCCGAAAGCAAGGCTGGTCTTCGGGCCAACACCGTGGAGCCCGGAGACGCTGTCACTGCCACTGAAGAGCCATGCCTTCAAAAGGGGGCCTGAGAAGGAGCAAATGAAATTCTCCACCCGGCCCTTCAATCGCCCAAACAATGCAGACCGACCCGGAGCAAAAACAAACGCTCCCGACGATCCTCGCAGTCCACAGCAACAAAAATAACAAGAAAAAACAGGAGCCAGGAAAAAACAGGAAAAATAGCGCTCTTATTCCTCCGAGCTTCTGCCGTGGACTGAGATAGAGGGCGGATGGTCCTCCTGTTAGTACAGCAAAGCCCCGCCCCCTCCAGAGCATGCCCAAAAGTCCTCCCTTCCCTTCCAGGGAGGCAAATATGTTCCCACAGCCTAGCAGTGTTGCTCATAAAAGCTAACAGCATCTGCATTCAGTTTTCAAATTGAGCTATATATGGAACATAATTAGGTTGACTGAATAGGCTTTGAGAGTTTTCCAATAGGTCTACTGAAGGAAAAAAACTGAGGAGTGATGTATGATCTAAACTGTTCAAAACCTACTGAGTTTTTTCGCTGTTCATTTATTTGCTATATAATGATTACAGTGAGGCTTTCTCTGTGTAACTGTTTTAACTGTATGAAACTCACTCCCATCCTATCCTGCTATGAATGAGAACTAAGTCAGACCTCAGTACCAGTCTCTCTTTGCAGTACATCACAAAAGGTGCAAGGACTTTGCTGCAATCAGCCATGATTTGTTTGCCTATCCACCATCTACTTTGAATGGCTCTTCAACAGCTTTGCACTGGCTCTGAGCTGTGGTAGTGGAGTTTTGTTTCATTGTGGTGGTGAAGTTTCTCTTCCTTGCCTTATAGGGCATTTTCTGTATAGGATTAAAGTGATAACGTTTCATATTTGCCTTCCAAAAGAAAGGCACACCCTTAGCACAGCAAAAAATGTATATTTCAAGTAGGAACCAGCCTTCCTTGAGTAAAGCAGCAGCAGGGCACAGAGGTTTTGAACAATAAAAATAACTAGATAAGAACAATAGCAAACAATCACACCATTTGTCATTGTAGAAGGGATCTAATAAACCAGTATTTTTCCTGTTACTCTATTTCACAAGAAACGCTGGTGGTTTCACATATGAATGTTACAAAGACATATTCAGTAGTCATAAAACAGATGACAAAACAACTGGGAAACAAACTACCAAAATTACGATTTTTTTTATAAAAGGAAATAGGTGGGAAGAATGCAGAGAAATGCCTGTACAAAGAAATGCCTGCAAGCACCAAAAATGTATGTATTTTTATATCCCTAATGTAACCCTTCACTATCATCCCTCATTCTCTTCTGACTGATTTTCAGCACTGAAAAGAGCATATCCTGCTAAGCATTTAGATCCCCAGCCCCAAGAGCATCCAGCTGTCCTCAACCAGAACCAGAAAAAGTCCTGGCTCTAACCTGCTGGAACACTCTTCCAGGTAAGGTGTAGGCACTCCATGACTCAATGTAGTTCCACAGGGCCTGTAAAACAGGGTTGTTCTGCCAGGCGAACGGTTGAGAATGGCAACAGGCTTTCTGTCAGGACTGGCCTCCTCCTTTCTCTCTCCTGTTCTCCCTGCCCCCTCCTTTGTATCATGAAGTTTTTAGGTTTTAGACATTCACCTCTCCTGAGAATTGACACAATTTTGTGATATATTTGATTGTTTTATTGTATTTTATTATTTTAAAATTATGAATGTTTTAAAACCATGTATATATTTATATATTGATATGATGTTATCCACCCTGAACCTATCCTCGGGGAGGGTGAGGTATAAATCTAACAAAATGAATGAATGAATGAATGAATGAATGAATGAATGAATGAATGAATGAATGAATGAATGAATGAATGATGTGCAGGACTATCCTTGCATAGAATAAGGAAGTAGAAATTCATGGCTCCAAACATAGTCTGTGCTTCGTGTACATCCTAACTGGAATGTGAAGCAATACTAAGAGAAGCTAAACCTCATCTCCTCTCCCCATACTAAGGCTAAGAGTTTCATTAATGCTGCTAAGCACTTCCCATCCCACCTCAAATTAGGGTTGCCAAGTCCCCACTGGCTGTCAGTGGGTGACTTTTTTTTGCACACATCATAGAGTTTTCCTCCAAATTGCTAGAGCATCTCCATTCAAAACCATGGTTTCCCCCAAATTGCTAGAGTATACCCGTGTAACATGCCTGGTGTGATATGTCACTTCCAGGTGATGTCATTATGCCATGCACTGCTGCACATGATGGGGCTCTTTGAGGTAGGGATCCCCCTGGTGACTCGCTCCATGCCAGTGGGTTGGGGGCCCCAAAACTGGGGGAAAACCCTCCCCCAGTGGAAGTCTAGGAAGCCTACCTCAAATCAATTACAGGCTGCCTTGGAAATGGCACTTCATCCACCGATGCCTCAATGTACTCACCAATTTCCCTACCTAAAGCTTACCAAGTCACACTATTCTTATAATCCAGAAGCTGTATTTACAAGTTCAGTGAACACATGCAGTATCACTTGGTTGTTCTTTGCATGTGTATTGAGTTTTCATGTTACAGACAACACATGTACAGTGAAATGTGTGATGCCAATCCCACATTGATTTAGGTTTTGGGCCCGTTTTAGTCATAAAGTGAATACATTGGCTATTTCTTAAAAACAAATATATGCATGTACAGGCAAGATGTACATTTGTTCACTGTAATATATAAACAGGGCCCTAGTTATGGTCTAACCAGTCCCAAGCCCAGGCTGAATTATAATTATCCTTCTTTGCCAGTCATAAGAAAACACAAACAATTTCTTCTCAGCCCCTAAAAGGTAAATGTCTGATACCACATTATTTTATAAAGAGAGTGGACAATTTGTAGCAAAATTTGCATTGTGAGGGGGTGCAAAGTAAGCTTAAATACCTGTTTCAGACTTCCTCATTAATGAAGCTATGCTGCATGAGAAATAGAAGCCTTGTGATACATTTTAAGTAGGGGAAATCACAGAGCTATATTCCAGCCTGTAAAGCTGTGAACTGATTTGTGTAAAATTCAGATCTGCTCAAGAGAGTACAGAGACCATTCACAATAGCAATAATGAGCCATATCTCTAGTTTTCCTAAACCAATTAACAGGTTTTATTATGATAGTTAACATCTATGACAGGGTTTCCAAAATTATTCATTCCTCAGAGAATCCAGCATACTGTTTTATTTCAGATATTTTATTTCTGATACTTACCTGATGTTTATTATTTTTCATACTGCACTACTTTTATAGTGAGAGCCAGCTACATAGCTACATAGAATCTGATGAAGTTGGCTTTAGTTCATGAAAGTTTATACTGGAATATAATGTTGGTAGACTTAAAGTGCCACTGGACTCCTATAAAGATACTGCAAAAATAAAAGTACATTTTTAGAGTCCTTTAATGGAAGACTCATGTTAGTTCAACATCAGTTAATATCTTTATGTTGAGTTGAGCTGAGGGAACACTAGCAGCAGCTTGTTTTGTTCTGCTTTTATTGCCATGACCTATGTTAATCCTGGTTCATACATACAGGGTGTCACAAATAGGGTTACAATAAAAATGAAGCTTTGAACAAGTTCAGCAATACAGTTGCATTACAAAATAACATGTAAAAATCTCTGGTAGAAACGAATTGCAAATACCTCCTTCCATTGAGCATGTGCACACAACATCTGCCCAAGCATCTCCTCCACTCCTGGGTTTTTTTTGGGAGGGGAGGGGAACAATGGAGCACTTGATCATTAAGGGCATTTCCACATGGCCCCCAAACAACTATTGTTTTCACCTCACATTTTCCTGTTGTTGTTTTTTAAAAAAAATGTGTTCTGGTCCCTTTCTGCTATCAGATTTTGAATTGTGCTTGCTCCCATTTGTGATGTTTCTTGTACTTTTGTTTATTCCATCCACTGCCAATCTACATGTCACTGACTAGACCATCATGACTGTGGGACAACCCTGCTTATGCTTCCAGCCCCTTCTCCCCCTTGGGAATTTGTTTTTTATTTTCTAACATGTTTTCAATGTTATATTTATTTTTGTTCAATTGTTCAACCTTATAGAGGAGGAGGAGGAGAACAAGAAGAGAAGAAGAAATAGAAGAAGAGGAGGAGGAGATTGGATTTATATCCTGCCCTTCACTTGGAGTCTCACAGTGGCTTACAATCTCCTTTCCCTTCCTCTCCCCGCAACAGACACCCTGTGAGGTAGGTAGGGCTGAGAGAGCTCTCTGAGAACTGCTGTTGAGAGGAACAGCTCTGAGAGAGTTATGATTGACCCTAAATTATACCAGCAGGTGCAAGTGGAGGAGTAGGGAATATAACCCAGTTCTCCCAGATTAGAGTTGGTTCACTTAACCATTATACCAAACTGGTAATATACAGGAGTGAATACGTCTCTTCCAAGACTGTCTGCATATACCCTTTCCCATTTCCTGTCATGGAAAGAGAATCTTTTTTTCTTACAGAGGCATACATAAGGGCTGTGTTGTTGTTGTTTTTAAAATAAACACATGCCTGACTGTGGTATATTGATCTAAGATGTGCCTCCTCATAAGCTTCTCCTCAGCTTAAAATCTTTCTTTTACTTCTTGTGATTTTTTAAAAAAATCAAATCAGTTCTCCATAGAGTCAAATAGTAATTTTCAGACATGTATATTTTTCAGTGTAAGGACTTATCAAAGATTCACCATCATGGCAATCCTTCAGCCAATCACTAGTGGGTGAGTACTGTGAGAGCCAAATCACTTTACAACATAGGTGAGTGGTACATATAAGAAGCACCATCAGTATAAGTCCAAGAACCAGCACTTTCGCCTTTGGTTTGCAAAGCTGCAAAATGTCAAAACCAGTTAATGAATGGTGGTATGTTCTGGAGTAAAAATGAGATATTAGATCTGGGTTTTTTGTGTGTGGTGAAGAGAAAGCTGGGACATTTGCACAGGAACAGCAACATTTTTGAAGATATTGCTGAGCAGATGGCAAGCAAGGGACATGTGTTTGGAGGTGGACTGCAAAATTAAGACCAAAGCATTGCATCAGGAATATAAAATTTAGATGCTACAACTGCTAACATAAGGTCCTCACAGTGTATCCTAGGGTGACCATAATGTCTGAAGGCCAGCCAGGGACACTGGGGGGGGGGGTGTGCGCGCGCGCGAAGTGCGCGCGCCGCCGGAAACAGGAAGTGACGTCACTTCCGGTGACGGCACTTCCGGTGATGTCATGCCACCACCGGAAACAGGAAGTGGCATCACTTCCTGTGACATCATTTCCCCCGCGTCACCTGCCGGAAACAGGAAGTGACTTCACAGCACTTCCTGTGACGTCCCCAAAAATCCCCCAAATATCACCGCCGGAAACAATTTTGTTCTCAAATCCTGTATATACTTCATCAGTATATGGGATAAGGCACTTTCTCAACTGTGCTGCATAATGCAGCCTATTTATTTTGTCCTGTTGGCTCTGTTGGCTCTATCTGCGCCACCTTCATCACTTTCGGGGTGTGGATCCCCCAGTGGGGTGGTCTCCCGACTCCCTCCGCTGACTGTTTCTGATAGCCCTGCGCCCCCTCTTTCATTTGATATGTGTCCCGTGCGGGTGCCACCCTCCCGCCGGGAGATGCCGCAAAATGAGCCCCCTTGAGGCTTATGGCGGCAGGGCTCGGGGGAAGCGAGCTAGACTGCTGTTCTTTTGAGGGGTTATAGAGTGTTTCGAGCCCGTCCCTGTGGCATCGGTCCCATCGTTGTGGGGCCCAGGGGGCCGGCGCAGCGACATGCTGAAGCAGCCTGTCGGTCACTTCCAGGTTCCTGTCCTGCATCTTGACCGGTGTTATTAGTGACAGGCTGCTTCGGCGTGCCGCTGCACCGGCCCCCTTGGTCCCACAACGATGGGACTGATGCCACAGGGACGGGCTCGAAACACTCTATAACCCCTCAAAAGAACAGCAGTCTAGCTCGCTTCCCCCGAGCCCTGCCGCC